>NW_022681462.1:50590673-51982679 GCF_009764315.1 Trachypithecus francoisi | reverse complement strand
CAGCGGCTAATCTGGAAGTAGTTAGGAGGGTGGGAGACCTCAGTGAGGTGGGGTAAGGCGAGGGACGGAGTCGCGGGGGAGCAGGAAAAAAGCAAGCGTGTCCGTGAGGCTACCCACTGAGACCTGGGCAGGGGCTCTGGCCCAAAGCCCTCAGAAAACGAAATCATCCCTTCTTTCTACTCATTTGCTGAGCACCTACCAGGAGCCAGAAACGGCCGTGTGCAAAATCAGCCCCTCCACTGGCTCCCAGTCTTGCTAAGGAGACTGACACGTGGACAAATGTCACCTATACGATATGCAAATGAGAAGTCCTATAATGCCACCATGTCTAGTAACCTTTATGGCATACCAGGCATTGCATAATAATCCCATTTTACACGGGACGAAACTGAGATTCGAAGGATTCACTCATTCCCGAAATTCGCAAAGCTAAGAAACGGTGGATTCAAGCTACGTTAGTCTATTATAAAGCTATGGCCATGCTTTACAGGTCATTCCTCCTCCGATAAAGCAACACGAAACAACCCTACTCCTTGAAAGTTCACGTCAGTAGCCCTCAGCAGTAGCGACAAGCAGGATGGCAGCACCTTCCCCTACCCCCATGGCTCCCAGTCAGCCTCCTCCCTCCTCTCTGCTGTCCTCGCTCTCCTGCTCACCTTCACTTTGACTGTGGCATCTGGCTCACCCCAGCCACCACGTTCCTGGCCACCTCCACCGTGCAGTGCCACAGCTTCAGCCTGGCCTTGTCATCGCTATCATCTCTCTGGAACTGGGCGTTCATGTGTCTCACTGTGGACAATGCTGGGCCTTCCAGGTCGTGGTCTCAGGTCCCCTGCTGCAGCTGTCACAGCCTCCTGCTGCCTGCACTACCTTCCTTCCCACCCCAGCTGCTCTTAGAAAACACCCTAAACGGCTGGGCGCAGTGGCTCATGCTTGTAATCCCCGCACTTTGAGAGACCGAGGCGGGTGGATCACCTGAGGTAAGGAGTTCGAGACCAGCCTGGCCAACATGGTGAAACCCCGTCTCTACTAAAAATACAAAATTAGCCGGGTGTGGTTGCACACACCTGTTATTCCACCTGCTCGGGAGGCTGAGGCAGAGTTACTTAGAACCCGGGAGGCAGAGGTTGCAGTGAGCCAAGATCACGCCATTGCACTCCAGCCTGGGTGACAGAGCAAGACTCTGTCTCAAAAAAAAAAAAAAAAAAGAGAAAACACCTTAAATGCTCCCTCGTTTCCCCTTCTTCCATCACACCTGTCTCTTCCTGGGATGAGTCTGGACCCACACCTGCCCAAATCCAGGCGGGGAAACCCTGCCCTGGAAAACCAGGCAGGAGGAGGAAGGGGCTGCGGCCACTGGAGGAGTTCTCCAGGGAGTTGAGGGAGTGCTCACTGGAGACAGCCCAGTTCTCCAGGAGCATATAGGAGAGGGTGGGAGACAGCTGCAGGGAAAGCCCTGCTACAGGGAGGGCCTAGTCAGGGATGGCAGCCCTCAGATTTAAGGTCAAAGCAATCCTTGTGAATGTTAGTCAGCTGCGGAGATGAGGACTGAATTTATCCAGGCTGAAGTTTGCCACGTGGTTCTGATGAAAACAGTGGGGATGCTGAGAATACTGGCTGAAGGGATGGGGCACTGAATCTATAGGATGATGACCTGGGGTCCAAACGTACTTGTTTATTTATTGTTTAGAAACCATTTGTATCTTGAGTGCAGGGCCTGGCCGTGTTCTCCACCGCAATCCCATCCCGTCGTCGGTCACCTTCCTGAGCAAGTGCTCTGGCGGCAGGGGAGAAAGGCTGGAAGGACAGAAGTGTGGGTGGAGATGTCTGAGTGCGTGGTCAGAAGGGGGTCACCCTAGAGAGGGCCTGCTCCAGGGGGTGGCCCAGGATGTGGGAGACTGAGAGGTGGCGTCGAGGGAGGGGTGCCAACCTCTCCCAGTATGCTAGGATTTTCCTGACTTGACCACTGAAAGTCCCACGTTCCAGGAACCTCCCCATTCCTAGGTGAACCAGGCCATTTGACGCCCTAAGTGGAGGACAAGAATATCCTGGAGAAGCCACGGTGTTGGCAGGTGGTCTGTGGAAGCTAGAGTCACCCAGGATTGACCTCGTGGGCACACATCATTTTTTGTCACACTTTCTATGTGTGACCCTTGTGCATGTTTTTTCATCAGTGGGATGGGGCTTTTTCCTAACTCTCAACTCCAGGAATAACAATTATGTTGAAAATGGCAAATATTTTCAAGGGTGGGAATACCAAAGCATGGCTACATTGGCATTTTTGAGTCTGCAAATTGAGTGCATTTTACCCTTAAGAAATCAACAAAAGTAACCCAGCTGATTCTTTTCTTTTTCTTTCTTTTTTGTATTTTTTTTGAGACTGAGTTTCGCTCTTGTCGTCCAGGCTGGAGTGCAATGGCTCGGTCTCAGCTCACTGCAACCTCTGCCTCCCAAGTTCAACCGATTCTCCTGCCTCAGCCTCCCGAGTAGCTGGGATTACAGGTACCCACCACTACCCCCGGCTCATTTTTGTATTTTTAGTAGAGATGGGGTTTCACCATGTTGGCCAGGCTGGTCTCCAACTCCAGATCTCAGGTGATTCACCCGCCTCAGCCTCCCAAAGTGCTGGGATTACAGGCGTGAGTGCCTGACCTAATTATTTCTTTTCTATTAGAAAATTAACTGCTGATTCTCTGTAGTCATGTCTTTTTTTTCTTAGAACCTCTAGTAATGGTAATTTGTAGTGTGACATGAAATGACTATATATGATATCATAATTTCATTTAATCAAGCACACAAATCATATCAGGAATGAAATAGTCTTTGGTTAAATAGAGCTAGTTTTGAAAACAGATTTTACATTCTACATGCATCACATGGCACAAACAATGACATCATTACAATTCAAATTTTACAATAATTGACTTTCTGTTATAGCAATCAAATAAGCATCAATAAATCATCCTAGAGAGGTTTTATTTTCAGAACAGTATTTAAGAGTTCAATTATTTAAATAAATACAGACATTTTAGAAAAATTGTAGAAATACCTTTTGTTTTGTTTTGTTTTTAAGAGATAAAGTCTCACTCTATCTCAAGTGTGGTGGCATGATCATAGCTCACTGCAGTGTCAAACTCCTGGCCTCGAAGCAATCCTCCCATCTCAGCCTCTCAAGTAGCTAGAACTACAGGTGTACACCACCATGCCGGGCTTTTTTTTTTTTTTTTTTTAATAAACATTTTTGGTAGTGATGGGGGGGGTCTCACGATGTTGCCCAGGCTGGTCTTGAACTCTTGACCTCAAGTGATCCTCCTGCCTTGGCCTCCCAAAGTGTTGGGATTACAGGTGTGAGCTACCTTGCCCAGCCTAGAAATACTTTTCAACCAAAAAGCGACTCTCTTATAAACAGCTAATATATACAAGGCACATTGAAATAAGTAACATCAGAATTATACTCTACATGTCAAAATCATGGATATGTACAGTCACTGTAAACAAAAATATGGTGGTCTGGATAGACTTTAATCAGCTTATTCACTAAAACAGAATTATTTCCCACAATATTTAAAGGAAGATCACTAGAAATATAGTTATTCTCTATAAAATCAGTGGAGAATCATTAGATACACACCTGGATACTTATGTACACCTATAGCTTACTCAACATGTTTATATCAGAAATTTGAAGATGTCCTTTCCTCCTAAGTGACCCACTTAAAATCTATACAGCAGATTTGTTGAATCCTTATTAATTTGTATTTAACATTCAATGGAACATACTTAAGAAGATGTTAAAGAATTTTACATCTCTTCTGCAAATGGATATATTAACAGTTAACAAATGAAATGCTTTGTATTAGGTTTTGGCCTATAGCTCCGTTCCTTATTTTATTAGGGACTAATAAGAGAGTACAAATGCCTTATTAAGCTAAGCCTTAAATCTTGTTTATGTTAAGTTTTTTACTCAGAGATAATTATAGATTCTGAGACAGTTGTAGATAATTGTAGATTCACATGCAGTTGTAAGAAATAATACAGAGATCCTATGTTCTTTTCACCCAGTTTTCCCCAATGGCACGTCTTGCTAAACTATAGTACAACATCCTAACCAGAATCTTCACATTGATTTGGTCAAGATACTGAACATGTCCATTACCACAAGGATCTCTTGTGCTATCCTTTTACAGTTATGCCCAACTCTCTTGTTCTCCCCACTCCTGCCTGGCAACCCCTAATCTATTCTCCATTCCTATACTTTTGCATTTCAAAATGTTATGTAAATGGAATCATAGAGTGTGCAAACTTTTATGATTGGCTTTGCCCACTCAGCATAATTCTCTGGAATTTATCCCAGTAGTTACCCATATGAGTAATTAGTTCTTTTTTATTGCTGAGTAGTATTCAGCCCCACCCACTGTTCCACCAGCCACCTGTTAAAGGCCATCTGATTGCTCCAAGCTTTTAAACATTATGGATAAAGCTGATATGAACATTCATGCACAAGTTTTTGTGCGAACCTCTTTTATTTCTCTGGAATAAATCCCCAGGAGCAATTGAGGGTCAATATGGCAGTTGCATGTTTAGTTTTATGGGAAACTGCCAAATGGTTTTCTGGAGTGGCTGTTCCATTTTACATTCCCACCACTAGTATATGACTGACCCAGTTTATCTGCATCTTTGTCAGCATTTGGTGTTATCATTATTTTTTATTTGAGCAATTTTGGTTGGTATGTAGTGATAGCTCATCGTAGTATTAGTTTGCAGTTCCCTGGTGACTAGTGCTGCTGAATATCTTTTTATGTGTTTATTTGCCATTTGTATATCCTCTGCAGTGAACTGTCTGCTCATGTGCTCCATTTTCTAATTAAAATTTTTTTAACGGCTGAGTTTTGACAGTTCTTTATATATTCTAGATACTAATCTTTTGTTGGATATGTGGTTTGGAAATACTTTCTCTCAGGAAGTAGTCTGTCTTCTTGGTCTTTTAACATGGTCTGTTGCAGAACAAATGTTTTAAATTCTGGTGAAGTTTAATTTTAATTTATCAAATTTTTCTTTTATGAATTGTGCTTTTGGTATCAAGTCTAAGAACTCTTTGCTTAGCCTTTGTTCCCAAAGATTTTCTATATTCTATAGTTTTGTAGTTTTACATTTTATGTTTATAGATATGATCTCTTTTGAGTTAATGTTTTTATAAGGTATAAAGTTTAGTCCAAGGTTCATTTTATTTGCCTACAGATGTCCACTTGCTCCACGTTTACTGAAAAGGTTATTCTTTGTTGAATTAGTTTGTACTTTTGTAAAAAAAAAATCAGTTGAGCATATGTGTGTGGGCCTGTTTCTAGATTCCCTATTCTGTTCCATCGATATGTGTTTCTACGCCTCCACCAAATACCACACTTCTTGAGTACTGTAGCTACGTAATAACTCTATATTAAATAGAATGATTTCTCCTACCTTATTCTGCTTTTACAAGATTGTTTTAGCTATTTCAATGCCTGTGCCTTTCCATGTAACTTTTAAAATAAGCTTGTATTGGTCTACAAAATCCTTGCTGAGATTTTGATAGGAATTGCATTAAACCTAGAGATGGAGAGAGGGAGAACTGATCTCTTTACTGTTTTGTATCTTCCAATCCAAGAACATGGTATCTCTCTTTCTTTGTTTAGGTCATTAATTTCTTTTCTTAGCATCTAAAAATTTTCACTACATAGGTCCTGGGTAAGTTTTGTTTATATGTAAGTATTTCACTTTGGAGTGATTGCAAATGGTATTGTGTTTTTAGTTTTTTCCCCCACATGTTCATCGTTAGCGTAGAGAAATGCAATTGACTTTTGTGTGCCAATCTTGTGTTCTGAGACATTGCTGCACTCACTGGTTCCAGAGTTTCTTTTTTGAAAAATAGATTATTTGGAATTTTCTATGTAGGCAATCCTGTCATCTCTAAATAGGGATGCATTTTTTTTTCTTTCTGATCTGTATGTATTTAATCTCTTTTTCTTGCCTTATTGTCATGTCTAGAACTTCCAGAACAGTCTCTAAAATTTTAATCAGTGTAAATTTCTAGAGATTTGCTGAAACACACTTGCCTGAATGGAGTCCATCCAACTTAAAAGTATGAATTTTCAACACTATTCTTAGCCAGCCTTTTCAGGTTTCATTTCCTGTAATTTGGATAAATAGCTGATAACATTCATCAGTGGTTATCAATGGCATCCACTCGACAAAGTCCTTTGGAGCAGCAGTGACCTTGTTGAGCTAAATGGAACCTGACTATAAACGCAAACCTAGCAAGGGGACCTTATCTGCAGGACAGGATCAGGAGGCAGCAAAGCTCCCAGTATGAAGGTGTCAGGTGGACTGGTGCAATACATTTGAGCATGTCATTTGTTCTTCCAGCTTTCTCCCCTTGTTTCTAAATCGGAGTAGCAATAATTTTAAACTCTGAAAATATAAAATTCCCTCAGAGGTACCTTATTCTTATATATTAGAAATCACCACTGTTAGGAATTCTTTTGAAGACTGGCTTATGACAAATAAATAATTCTCTGCATCTTACTATGTTTTTAGCAATAGGTAATTAAAATGTATTTTGACAGGCCAGACGCGGTGGCTCACGCCTGTAATCCCAGCACTTTGGGAGGCCGAGACGGGCGGATCACGAGGTCAGGAGATGGAGACCATCCTGGCTAACATGGTGAAACCCCGTCTCTACTAAAAAAATACAAAAAACTAGCCGGGCGAGGTGGCGGGCGCCTGTAGTCCCAGCTACTCGAGAGGCTGAGGCAGGAGAATGGCCTAAACCCGGGAGGCGGAGCTTGCAGTGAGCTGAGATCCGGCCACTGCACATATATATATACATATATATATTTTGACAACTCAAACTCTCATCATGTGTTATTTTGTTAAGCAAAAGTTTATAATCATTAATAACACTTTTATTTACTTGAAAAATGCATATTTCCTATATATAGTGATGTGTTTTTTATGTTATACAACCTCCCTAACCTACCAAAGAAAGTTTATAGCCATTACAGAAAGACAGAAAACTTGAGACAGCTCAACCCTTTATAGGTTTTAATGATCAGAGGTCTTAGATATATATATGTAGGTCCATGTAGGCCTTAGAAGTGTACACAGGTACAGTCTAATTTCTTGAAAACACTAGGAGCTCCTACATACAATATGTAGAAAATTTTAAATCTATAGTAAGAATCAAATTTCAGACACTTTTTTTTCCCCCCCAAAAGCAAGAAACATCATCTCCAGGCAAGCTAGTCCTTTTTTACAATCACTTTACTGATTTTCCTCGTTCAACTTCTACCCGTGCATTTCAATAACTCTTTTGTTGTTAAGACTGGACATCTTCTAGGAACCACGCCACCCGTGTCTGCAGTGAGCTGTCTGGGATGTGGACTCAGCCTCTCTGAGTCTAGTTTTCTTGTCTGTAAGAGCCAATGATGACGTGCATCTTATTGGTTGCAGGGCTTAAATGAGATGGCTTCTGCTGAGGGCCTAGCCCATGGCTGGGCAGGCAGTGGGCCCTCAGCTACTGGCTTCCCTTCTTCCTTCTGTAACATGCTGCCTTTACTTTCCCAGCTTCACCCTCTCCCCTCTCCGCTTTCCCCAGCACAGAATGGGGAGCTTCTTATTTTGGATGCCCCTGTTCATGCATGAGAGAGGGGAACACTTGCCAGAGGTATGAGCAGCAGGGATCTGGGGAGCTTAATGTCAAAGCTGCTCCTTTCTCTTTAACGCACTGCCATGGCTGCTTACATAGAGAAGGGCTGCGCACAAAGCATCCTGTGTTCTTACACTGCTTTCATGTCATGGTGGGAAAAAAGTTGCATAAGTGACCAGTACCTTCTAGCCAATATGACCTGATAATGCACCTGCAATCCACCAGCAGAAGGAGTAATCCACAGACACACAGTCCTCCACCTCACCCTAAAAACAATATTGTGGCTGCGTGATGCACAGTCAGCTCCTTCGTGGTCACGATGAGCTTAGAACCAAGACTGTATTTGGCACAGCAAGCAACAAAGACACTCTCACAATACAAAGCAATCACATTGTAGGTACAGGCATTGTCTTTTCTTAAAGAGTGAAACAACAATGATCTCAAAATGTCATTTTGACCACCAGCTATTATATGATTTCTGAATAGGTGAGTCTGGACTGAATACAATGGAATAAAGACTATCTACGTGAAGTATCCGTGTGAGTTGGAGATCTGCAAATGACCACTTTAATCTCAAATCTAGCATAGAGTTCCCTGTTCACCCTCTCTCATTCTGCTGCAGGGATGGCAGGGCTGCTGTAAACCCCTCAACAAAGAGACAGTGGCCAATGGCTGTCTGGCTGCATCACTGAAAAGGTTTTTATTCAAGTGCAAACACCAAGGACTTTCTTCTTACTCCATCAGGCCTTTCTGGGAACTGCTTTGAAATATTCCTCCCTTGAAATATTGGATACGCCTCCATACCATTTCTGAAGCCAGATATGTTCTATCCTCATCTTCATAAAGAACCATTCATATTGACGAGGCCACTTCCTCATCCCTGGGTGCCTGTAGGAATAAAGAGAGACCACAGTAAAGCTGCTCTTATCAGAGGAGTGCACCCTGGACCAAGTCACGGGACCTCCAGACTCCAGGCTTCATTTGGGCTGACAGCCGCTCAGAGGCAGAACCAGGGAGCTGAGTGTCAGTGCCTGGGACCACCACAGGAAGTCAGGGACTGTAGACCTTAGCCCAGTGGCTAGAGGCTCAAGTCGTGGGCCAGGCTCCTTGGTGTGAATCTCAGTTCAACTGCTGATGAGCCGTGACGCCAGTGGGCTGTCGGCACTCTCAAGCCTCTGTCTCATTACCTGTCACGTGGGGTGATGTTGACGGGGCTTTTCATAGGGCGATGTGGGGAAGCAGGCATTGAACCACATATAAAACACCTGCAGAGAGTAAGTGCTCAGTGGAGGCTGGCTACCATTATTAGGAAACAAAGAAAGGCTTTATGCATCTCTATATGAAATGTTAACAGAATGGTGAGCCTGTGAAACCAGCTTGTTCATGGGAAGATTTCTAGTCGTGCAGCAGGCTGAGAGCTACTAAGGCAAGTGAGAGCCAGCTAGAGTTGACAGGCAACGTCACATCCATCTTGTGCTGTTGACTGACTTGCCTCTCCCCCATGCATATCCCTAAATATGCTGCGGTATCATTGAGGGCAGGGGCTGTGGCTCACTTCTTTCTTTTTTAACTTCATAAAAATTTCCTTTATCTCTAAAAATGTTATACACATAATTCAAAGACCAAGTCCAAACTGGGAAAAACATTTATTACAAAGCAAATGCAATAATAGGTTGATGATCTTTATTTATTAAAAAAAAAGTTTTTTTTTTTTTTTTAGAGATAGGATCCACTCCTGGCTGGAGTGCAGGGGTGGGATCATAGTTCACTGCAGCCTTGACCTCCTGGGCTCAAGCGATCCTCCTGCTTCAGCCTCATGAGTAGCATGCCACCATGCCTGGCTAATAAAAAAAATTTTTTTTTTATAGAGATACAGTCTTACTATGTTGCCCAGGCTGGTCTTGAACTCCTGGCCTCAAGCAATCCTTCTGCCTCAGCCTTCCAAAGTGCTGGAATTAGAGGTGTGTGCCACCACACCCAGTCAATCATCTTTTTGAAGAATAATTTATTTTGAAACAATAATAAACATAGGGGGAAGTTGAAAGTACAGTATCCAAAACTGTTTTATTTTCTTAATCCATTTGAACAAAAGTTGCTGATCTGATGCCATAACACCCCAAATATTATGCAGCCAAGATAATAACATGATTTTTGTTGTTTTAAGAAACCTGCTTTTGTACTGATAACTGGAATGAAGTTTGATACCTGGAAGTGGTGCTGGTGCAACAAACCCTAATCCATGGGGCACTGGCTTTGGGCCCAGGCAGTGGGTGGAAGCTGGAAGGACCCTGAAGAGACCGACAGTGAGGGCTTATAAAAAGGTAGTGCCTGGCTGGGTGGAGTGGTTCACACCTGTCATCCCAGAACTTTGAGAGGCTGAGGTGGGAGGATCACATGAGGCCAGGAGTTCGAGACCAGCCTGGACAACATGGCAAAACCCCTTCTCTACTAAAAATACAAAAATTAGCCAGGTGTGGTGGCGCACACCTGTAACCCCAGCTACTCGGAAGGCTGAGGCACAAGAATCACTTGAACCAGGGAGGCAGAGGTTGCAGTGAGCCGAGATCGTGCCACTGCACTCCAGCCTGGGCGACAGACTGAGACTCTGTCTCCAAACAAGGTCGTGCCTGTGGGTAGTCCCAGCTACTCAGGAGGCTGAGGCAAGAAGATCCCTTGAGCCCAGGAGTTGAAGGCTGCAGTGAAATATGATCATACCACTGAACTCCAGCCTGCACAAAAGAAAAAGACCTTGTCTCTAAAATTAAAAATAAAAGCAGAGAAAGGCTACCGAAAGCTGGAGGTAAGGGGACCCACATTATGTAGCGGTGGGCAGGCTTGGCAATGCTGTTGTCTATAGTTAGGTGGAAAATAGGAAATGTTCACATCCTTTGCCCACTTTTTGATGGAATTGTTTGTTTTTTTCTTGTAAATTTGTTTAAGTTCCTTGTCGGTTCTGGATATTAGACCTTTGTCAGATGGGTAGATTGAAAACATTTTCACCCATTCTGTAGGTTGCCTGTTCACTCTGATGATAGCTTCTTTTGCTGTGCAGAAGCTCTTTAGTTTAATCAGACCCCATTTATCAATTTTGGCTTTTGTTGCCACTGCTTTTGGTGTTTTAGTCATGAAGCAAAAGAAGACATTTAAGCGGCCAACAAGTATATGAAACAAAGCTCATCATCACTGGTCATTAGATAATGCAAATCAAAACCACAATGAGATACCATCCCATGGCAGTTAGAATGGCAATCATTAAAAAGTCAGGAAACAACAGATGCTGGCAAGGCTGAGGAGAAATAGAAAGGCTTTTACACTGTTGGTGGGAATGTCAATTACTTCAACCAGTGTGGCAATTCCTCAAGGATCTAGAACCAGAAATACCATTTGACCCAGCAATCTCATGACTGCATATATACCCAAAGGATTATAAATCATTCTACTATAAAGACACATGTGCACGTATGTTTATTGCAGCACTACTTATAATAGCAAAGACTTGGAACCAACCCAAATGCCCATCAGTAATAGACTGGATAAAGAAAATGTGGCACAGATACACCATGGAATACTATGTAGCCATAGAAAAGGATGAGTTCATGTCCTTTGCAGGGATATGGATGAAGCTGGAAGCCATCATCCTCAGCAAACTAACACCGGAACAGAAAACTAAACACCGCATGTTCTCACTCCTAAGTGGGAGTTGAACAATGAGAACACACAGACACAGGGAGGGGAACATCACACACCTGGGGCCTGTTGGGGGGTGGGGGCAAGGGGATGAAAAGCATTAGGACACATACCTAATGTATGGGGGGCTTAAAACCTAGATGACAGGTACAGCAAACCACCGTGGCACATGTATACCTATGTAACAAACCCGCACATTCTGCACATGTTTCCCAGTACTTAAAATAAAAATTAAAAACAAGAAAATAGGAAATAAACCTAACAAATCCACTGATCTAGGGAAGATTTTGGCCTCTTCTAATTGCTTATAATAACATGTGAAAGAAGAGAGGAACTCAAGAACTAGAGTTGAGTTTAAAAGCTAGCAATAAAAAATAAAAATAAAAAATAAAAACGTTTGTGCGCACACACACACACACACACACACACACATCATCTGTTTCTTTAAATATTGAAAGCCATGAGCTCATGTGACCATATCCAATCCCAGTAATTCTAGTTTTCCCCAATTATGCCTCTAGCCCTTTTCTGTGCCCTTACAAGGCTTGCTTATTCGCCGCATCCCTGTGTGCAGGATCTTCCTCTTCCTGTGGGGTTGTGGATCGCCCCTCCAGCTCAACACTTGCCTTCGTGTTACCCTCCCTCTACTGCAGACCAATGCCTTCTAGCCTGTTTCCATTGCTGCACCAGCCCGCACCCCAGCTCCGAGCCTCCATTTCTGGCTGCCCCTGCATGGACACCTGTGGAAAGGACACCCCTGCGTGCATGCGCTGTCCTCAGCTTGCACAAGCTCTGACTCCAGGCTGGGCCGCCCTCTCACTTGTGTGGACCGCTACAGCTGTGGTTCTCAAACTTTAGCATGCACATCAATGTCCTGCAGCATGCCTTTTACAATACAGATTCCTGAGCCTTGTTTCCGGGGAGTTTGATCCAGTAAGTAGGCGGAGGTGGGGCCCGTAAAGCTGCATCTAAGTCAGCATCCTACTGATTTAAGGGTGAGAACACCACACTGCGAAACGCTGTGCTGGCATCCCCAGCAGGCAATGTGCTTTGTTTCGAGTGGATGCTTGAAAATGTTTGTGGTGTTGACGAGAAAGGCTCAGCTCTTTTCACGGCAAGGCAGGGCATCGTCAAAGGTTGGAAGTAGGTAGGAATTACCTAGAATAGCTCAGTGCAGTGCTCTCCAGAGGCATTCACCTGGCTTCTGCTGCCACTGCTAGTGATCTCCACAGCCAGGCTAGCTTGGTCCTATTACCACTGAAGGGCAGTGGAGACTAATCACCGTCATTGCATCAGAGGCATCAAATGGCACAGCCTGACCTCTGCTTATTATTATTGTGTATTTCTGGGCTTACCAATTTTAAAGCATTTACACACCTTGAAAACATGGCTTGCTTGGCAAATTCTACTTCTTCTGGAGACACTGCGATCATCCGGCCAGTGAGCGTTAACCGGACACATCGGGGATCTTCTGGGTCAACAATGTTTTTTCTGCATGTGAAAAACATTTTTCGTATATCAGAACAAGGATAGAACATCAGCTGGCAATAATGGATAGTTACTTTAAAACACCCAGGCCTTGTAATAGGTGTGCTTGTGTAGGTTAGATATCAGTCTGCATTCTGGGGCAGTGAGATAACATCCGAAGCCCCCTAGTCAAAAGCGCCCATTTGAGGGTGGAGGAAATTGAGACAGGAAAGTTTCCTGACTCCCTCAAGGGGCTTGGGACAGCGGGGTAGGGTGGGGTTTTTTCAGGGAGTAGGGGTGCTTGTTTTGCTGAGCTCAAACCCCTTGCAGGAGGGGGAGTACACAGGTGAGCAGGTGCATGAGCTGGGGCAAATTCCTTTTTTAGGCAGGAATGAACCCCGTACCAAGTTGTCCACAAACTCTGGAGCCCCAGAGGGCATGTATTACAAACAATGCTCTTTTAGTGGCTGCCATCAGCAGATGGCTGTGTTAACCAGCTCAGTGGTGAGTCGGGGTGACATACACCCTGACCTCTTGGTACCCAGGTTCGTGTCTGGCATCCAGGAAGAATCGGGTCATACAGACTTAAAGACTGGTGAGTGCAGAGGTTTTATGAAGCAGTGGAAGTGGCTCTCAGTAGAAGAGCTGGAAAGGGGCTGGTGCAGGAAGGTGATCTTTCCCTGGGACCTGGCCATCTCCAGCCAGGCTCCTCTCCAAAGTCGTGCCGTCTGAAGTTAAGCTGTATCTATCCATCCTCTCCGACTCTCAGTTGCTGCTTCTCCTCTCAAAGTCTGGCTGCTTTTCCCTCTGCCAGCTGTGGTCTGAGGTTTACATGGGCACAGGATGTGGGGGCAGGGCAGGCCAAAAAGCAACATTCAGGCTCAAAAACAGGAATGCCTGTTCTCATTTAGGGCTTCAGGTCTAGGCTTGAGGGTAGAGCCCTCGCCAGGGACCCTGCACCCGTTCCTATCAAAATGGGGAGTTATTATTCAAAGAGAATGATGTTTCAGTTCTGCTATGAATAAGTGCTAGAGATCTGCTATACAACATAAGGGTTCACAAAATAATATTGTGCACATAAAAATTTACTAAGAGGGTAGAGCTCATGTTAGGTGAGTTTTCTTTTTTTTTTTTTTAACTGCAGAAACAAAACACATCAAACGGACACAAGAAAACTTTGGCAGGTGTTGGATGTGTGTGTAATATGAATGGTATCCCTGGAGTTGTACAATGCATCTGTCTGGATCCAGCAGGGACTGGAATAAGGGATTTCAAATATCGCCATCAGAACCTGCACTGGAGGCTTCCTCAATCAGCAGAAAGTGTATTAGAAATAATAACAGTAGTGTGATCGCATTTGTGACTGCTTGCTAAGAAATGTTTCTGCGGTGACAGAGTTATCCTAAGACCTGTTTCCATTTTAAAGGTCACCTGGCGGTGAGGATGTGGGGAAGAAAACTTTTTCTTCTTCTTTTTTTTGTTTTTTGAGATGGAGTCTCGCTGTGTCACCCAGGCTGGAGTGCAATAGTGAAATCTCGGCTCACTGCAACTTGTGCCTCCCAGGTTCAAGCAATTCTCCTGCCTCAGCCTCCCGAGTAGCTGGGATTACAGGTGCCAGCAACCATGCCCAGCTAATTTTTTTTTTTTTTTTTTTTTTTTTTTTTGTGAGACAGAGTCTCACTCTGTCACCCAGGCTGGAGAGCAGTGGTGCAATCTTGGCTCACTGTAACCTCCACGTCCCAGGTTCAAGCAATTCTCCTGCCCCAGCCTCCCGAGTAGCGGGGACTACAGGCACGTTCTACCACACCCAGCTAATTTTTGTATTTTTAGTACAGACAGGGTTTCACCATATTGGCCAAGTTGGTCTCAAACTCCTGACCTTGTGATTCGCCTGCCTCGGCCTCCCAAAGTGCTAGGATTACAGGCGTGAGCCACTGTGCTGAGCCCAATTTTTGTATTTTTAATAGAGATGGGGTTTCGCCATGTTGGTCAGGCTGGTCTTGAACTCCTGACCTCAGGTAATCCACCCACCTCAGCCTCCCAAAGTGCCGGGATTACAGGCGTGAGCCACTGTGCTCGGCCCAATTTTTGTATTTTTAATAGAGATGGGGTTTCGTCATGTTGGTCAGGCTGGTCTTGAACTCCTGACCTCAGGTAATCCACCTGCCTCAGCTTCCCAAAGTGCTGGGATGACAGGCGTGAGCCACCGTGCCTGGCCTGTGGGGAAGGGAACTTAGAGCTCTCACCTACCTCTAATCATGTCAGGTGCCTATTTCTGGAAGAAGCATAAACAACAGAATCTGATTCTCCAAATGTCGTTCAGATAGTAGCTTCATGTACATCCACAAGAGAAAGCTCTGCTTGGCCGGGCGCGGTGGCTCAAGCCTGTAATCCCAGCACTTTGGGAGGCCGAGACGGGCGGATCGCGAGGTCAGGAGATCGAGACCATCCTGGCTAACACGGTGAAACCCCATCTCTACTAAAAATACAAAAACTGGCCGGGCGAGATGGCGGGCACCTGTAGCCCCAGCTACTCGGGAGGCTGAGGCAGGAGAATGGCGTAAATCCGGGAGGCGGAGCTTGCAGTGAGCTGAGATCCGGCCACTGCGCTCCAGCCCGGGCAACAGAGCGAGACTCCGCCTTAAAAAAAAAAAAAAGAGAAAGCTCTGCTTGGCCACAACTTGTGCCTTATGCTGTTGCAAGCTGTGTCCATAAGTGTTTGGGAAGATGGTTCAAGGATAAGGCAGCACAATGAGAATATCAGTCACTTACATTCACATAGTGTTTTTGGTATTTCTAAAAGGTTTGTGTATTCCATCATCTGCTGCTGTAGTGAGATTTGTCAATTTTTATACCAAGGACATTTGTACATCACCTCATTTTGTTTGAGCTTCATGACAACCCTAGGAGGTTTTATTATTAACCCCTGTTTAGAAGTAAGAAAAGTGAGAGTCAGAGGAGTTAAGTTGTTCAGGGCCGTGGAGCTCACAGGGGTTCAGCCAGGCCTGTAGGACCCTACCTTAGGTCCTCCGGTCTCAAGTAGAAAGCTAGGCTACCTCCCAGCTACTTGGGAGGCTGAGGCGGGAGAATGGCATGAACCCGGGAGGCGGAGCTTGCAATGAGCCGAGATTGCGCCACTGCACTCCAGCCTGGGTGACTGAGCGAGACTCCGTCTAAAAAAAAAAAAAAAAAAAAAAGCTAGGCTACCTGTCATCTGGTCAGAGTCTTACTCTGTCTCCCAGGCTGGCATGCAGTGGCGCGATCTCAGCTCACTGCAACCTCTGCCTCCCGGGTTCAAGCGATTCTCCTGCCTCAGTTTCCCAAATAGCTGGGATTACAGGTGCACACCACCATGCCTGGCTAAGTTTTGTATTTTTAATGGAGGTGCAGTTTCACCATGTTGGCCAGGCTGGTCTCAAACTCCTGACTTCAAGTGATCCACCTGCCTTGGCCTCCCAAAGTGCTGGGATTACAGGCGTGAGCCACCACATCTGGCCCCATCTGGTCCCTTATATCTGGATATATCCCAGACTTGACCCCTCCTCTATCTCCCAGATCCAATCAGTCCCCAAGGTTTATAGATTCTTTATCCCAATATCTGATTATAAACTTTTAAATATCATGCTAGGACATTTTCTCAAAAGCTTGCCTTGGAGGTAAAAAAAAGAAAAAATACTACCACATGAGAAAAAAAAGAGCCTGTTGCATAGAATTGTTTATGATGGCAAAAATTGGAAGTAACCAAAAAGCTTAGCAGTGGGGAAATACAAATAAATTAAGTTTTATCAATACTATAACATATAGCCTTTAAAAACAGATGAGACAGAACTATAGGTGTCCATGACCAAGATATAAGTAAAAATGTTACAGGTAGTGAATCCATATGGGTCTGCAGCAACCTCAATTCTTGCCTCCTCGGAAGAAAGAATTCAACTGAGGGGGGCATAAGGCAGAGTGAGAACTGAGGCAAGTTTTAGAGCAGGAGTGAGAGTGTGTTAAAAAGTTTTAGGGCAGGAATGAAAGGAAGTAAAGTTCACTTGGAAGAGGGCCAAGCTGGCCACTTGAGAGATCAAGTATGTGCTTTGACCTTTGACCTAGGGTTTTATACATTGGCACACTTCTGGAGCCTTGCATCCCTTCTCTCTGATCCTTCCCTTGGGGTGGGCTGTCTGCATGTGCAGTGGCCTGCCAGCTCTTGGAGGGGAGCATGCGCAGTGCGTTAATGGACTTGTACACACGCTCGCTTGAGACGTTCTTCCTTACCAGTCAAGTCTTCCTATAATGTCACATACCAGTTAAACGCCGCCATTTTGCCTCTTAGTGCACACGTGTGAGCCCACTCACCCAACTTCTGAGGTATTAGCGGGAAGTCGCTGATCACCAACTTCAGGTTTTTTCTATCTATTGGGAGACTGCCTTTCCCTGGCACTGGGTGTGACCAATTATTACTTTAGAGAGACAGTTAACAACCACCTGACCACCACCTGATAGTCACCTGACATTCCTGGTCGGGGTAGGAGTGGGCCGTCTCCTGGCCTGCTCGTGTCTGACTAGCTACTTACAGTAACAAAAACAGTTGAAGAAATTTTAAAAATCTCTGGACATTCAAACTCCTTATGCCAGAGGGAAGGTTAAGCCTAGAGGTTGAGTTAACGCAACTCCCTCTTCCAAATAAATCGCTGTTACCAGCATTATGCATCGGCCAGACTCCCAGGGAAAAGGGAAAAGGCCTCAGGGGTCTCCAAATGACTGCCCCGACAGACCATTCATAAGTAAATTTTTTGCTGGCCTCCCCTAAACAAAGACATGCCAATTGTAACTTTACGTGTGCAATCTAAGTCTAGCTCCTGAAACTAAAGTCTGTTTGATTCCATGCTGATAATGGAATTGACATTCAATTGCAAGCTGATCTTCCCAGGTGCAGAACAAAGACAAGACTAGATCAATCATTCCTCTGCTTACCCAGAGACACTGGCATAATAAATTCTTCCTTTACTCCCTTTTTTTCTTTCAAACATTCACCTTGTCTTATGTAAAATGTTGATTTACCAGGCACTAACTAAAGTCTCACAAAGATATAACCATTGCCTTACCACCTACCTGCCTCTCTTCCTATATGCCTTTCTCCCCTTTAAGAAAATGTACAAATACTAAACCTCCTGAAAACCTCTTCAGGAAAACAGCCACAGACAGGTCTGTGGCTTGCGTGTTCCTGGACATGCCCTGAGGTTGGCTTAATAAATCTAAACTGACTGAGACACTTGCTTCAGTGACTCATTTTGGTTATCAGGAAAAATATGTGCTGTGCAGCTCCATTAAAAGAAGAAAGAAAGGGCTCGGTGGGGTGGCTCACACCTGTAATCCTAGTAGGGGAGGAGACCACCCCTCATATTGTCTTATGCCCAATTTCTGCCTCCAAAGAATGAAGAAGTAAAAACTAAAAGGCAGAAATGAAATCCACAGGCAGACAGCCTGGTGCCACACCCTGGGCCTGGTAGTTAAAGATCGACCCTTGATCTAATCAGTTATGTTATCTATAGATTACAGACATTGTATAGAAATGCACTGTGACAATCTGTCCTGTTCTGTTCCATTCTAATTACCAGAGCATGCGGCCCGCAGTCACATACCCCCATTTGCTCAATCGATCACGACCCTCTCACGCTGACCTGCTTAGAGTCGTGAGCCCTTAAAAGGGACAGGAATTGCTCACTGGGGGAGCTCGGTTGTTGGAGACGTGAGTCTTGCCGAAGCTCCCGGAAGAATAAAGCCCTTCCTTCTTTAACTCGGTGTCTGAGGGGTTTTGTCTGCGGCTTGTCCTGCTACGCTAGCATTTTGGGAGCCCAAGACGGACAGATCACCTGAGGTCAGGAGCTCAAGACCAGCCTGGCCAACATGGGTGAAACTCTATCTCTACTAAAAATATAAAAATTAGCCGGGCATGGTGGTGGGCAGCTGTAATTCCAGCTGCTCAGGAGGCTGAGACATGAGAATAGCTTGAACTCAGGAGATGGAAGTTGTAGCAAGCCGAGATTGCACCACTGTGCTCCAGCCTGGGTGACAGAGCAAGACTCAGTCTCAGAAAAAAAAAAAGAAAAGAAAAGAAAATTATAATCTGTGATAGGTACTGCAAAAATGTGGTTGTTAGGTTGTAAACTTGTGAGTTAAGATGAAAGAATGATGGAATGTAATCTACATAACAAAAGCTAAATCTATATCTTTGTAAAAATAACTGAGATGCATAGGAGAAAAGAAGTAAAAATTGTAAGAAGAAACTGAATTCACATATATGAAAAATATTTAGAATGTGTCTGATGATACTGTCATTAGTTGCACCCAATTTATTTGTTCACTATTAAAGCTAGTTTCTTCATAAAATTGTTCTGTGATGAAAGCAATGCAATTAGCCTTCAGATGTAAGTCATTATAGAATAAGAACACAGTACATTTACATAGGGAGCATTTTTGCTTCTCTACTGTGGGTAATTACATAGAAATAGAAAGGAGATTTATATATATATATATATATATATTTTTTTTTTGAGACAGAGTCTCGCTCTGTCGCCCAGGCTGGAGTGCAGTGGCCGGATCTCAGCTCACTGCAAGCTCCACCTCCCGGGTTTACGCCATTCTCCTGCCTCAGCCTCCGGAGTAGCTGGGACTACAGACGTCCGCCACCTCGCCCGGCTAGCTTTTTGTATTTTTTTAGTAGAGACGGGGTTTCACCAGCTCAAGCCTGTAATCCCAGCACTTTGGGAGGCCGAGACGGGCAGATCACGAGGTCAGGAGATCGAGACCATCCTGGCTAACACGGTGAGATTATATATTCTAAAAGGCAAATAGAAAACTTTGCATTTACACAATGGAAAACCCAGCTAAACTTGGTATCACTTCCTTCTACATGTGGTAGGCAGGCTAATGGCCCCCCAAAGATGTCCACATCCTAATCTCTGGAACATGTGAATATGTTCCCTTACATGGCAAAGAGGAAGTCGGTTGCTAATCAGCTGATTTTGGATGGAAGATCATCCTGGATGGTTTGGCTGGGCCCAAGGCAATCACAAGGATCACTGAGTGGAAAGCATTGAAGTGATTTAACTGAGAAAGACCCGCCTGGCCATGGCTGGCTTCGAATACGGGAGGGGCACAAGCCCTGGGGTGCAGGCAGCCTCTCAAAGCTGAGAAAGGCCAGGAAACAGACTCTGCCCCAGAGCTTCCAAAAAAGGAACATAGTCCTGCCAATGCCTTGGTGTTAATCTGGTGAGACCTCTTTTGGACTTCTGACCTCCAGAACAATAACACGATAAATCTGGGTTATTTTAAGCCAGTAAGATGTGGTAATTTTTCACAGCAGCAATAGGAAACTAATATACCATCTAAAGGAATTTGGATGGCAGCCCCACCCTTAGTCACA
Organism: Trachypithecus francoisi; assembly: GCF_009764315.1. Classification (NCBI taxonomy): domain Eukaryota; kingdom Metazoa; phylum Chordata; class Mammalia; order Primates; family Cercopithecidae; genus Trachypithecus; species Trachypithecus francoisi. The sequence goes on along the minus strand of NW_022681462.1, from coordinate 51,962,430 downwards.
GGAGTGCAACACACCTGTGGTTACTGGCAGCTGCGCCCCTGAAATGGCCAGCAAATGCAACACCAACTAGGCGAGAGGGCCCTGAGCACCCTGGGGACCCTGCTGCACGCTGTCAATTGGTGAGAGGCTACTTTGGTAAACAGGGGCTGTAGGAGGTGTTACCCCTCCTCTGGGTGACAGATCTCAGCTATTGTTGAGGCATCTGCTTCCCTCTCACACACAGCTTCAGGAACCCTAGTCCATCCCCAGGTCCCGAGAACCTGGACTGCCTAAGCCAACCAGGGTATTCCAGTCCCTGGCTGTAGTGACGGATTCAGGGACTGGCACAACAGCAAGTTTGGTCACAAAAGCTCAAGGAGCTACTTGCTGAGGACTTCCAGAGTGGAAACCCCCCTAACTCTTCTTTGGAGTCTGCCTGGAGAGATGCTCACTTTTGTTGGACATAAACAGGGGAGCATCTGTACCTGGGGAGGGGGGCGGCTACAATGGATTACAAAGGAGCCACCCTTAAAACAGACACCACAGGAAAGAGGGAGAGGGAAAAAAAATCTCATTTGATTGACATTGTTTAGGCCCTAGGAAAAGCCTTCCTCTGAATTTTTCAGTCGGGTGAACTGTTAAATTTCTCAATTCTTTAAGTCCATATGAGTTTACTTTTCTGTTTCTTTCAGCTGAAAGGTTCCTCACTAATTACAGGGCTTCAAGTTTCTGGAGCTCTGTTTGTCTCTGTTCTTAGATGTGGTGGAGACATGCCCACCTAATGTTAGATGTATTAATAGCGATCAATGAGCTATTTTTCATAAAGGCAATGAAGAAGCACCCTGGGGTGTCCCGTTGGGCTACCTCCTGCAACTTGAGCGAGCTTGTTTTTATTTGTGTTTCACTGGTGTGGGTGACCCTAGGAGCTGAAGGACATGGGCTGTGTTGATCGCATCTCTCCTTCAGGCCAGTGGACATTCTTTTGGGTATTTCTCCCCTTTTCACCTGACTTTAGGGTCGGCTACTCATGCCCTGTGAGGATCGGCAGCTTGTAAACCAAAAGGATTCAGGTCTCAAGGGTAGGACCAGAAAAGCCTGATCCATGCTCTCAAAGTGGCCACCTGGGGAGCCCCGAGGGCTGTCCTTCCGGCTTGTGGACCCTGCTGGGGAGTGGCAGGAGCCGTCCTGGACTGTGATGTCTGCCCTCCGGACCCTGACTGTGCTCACTCATCGAGGCTGGCCTGGTCCCCACTCAGCACTCCACAGGTGTCCTCTGCTGGGTGAAATGCTTGCATACCCAGCCAGGAGCTTCTTTTAACCTTTTCTATTTTTATTCTTCCTATAACAGAACCTAAAATGGTATGTGAAGATTCAATCTAGGGAGTCAAGGGACCAAATATCTGCTCTTAGGGGGTGGGTTTCATGCCCAAGGCATGGATGCCATTGTATTAGGGGTTCCAGAAGCTTCTGAATAGGGAGAATGATCAGTCACAGCACTTTGTATGCAATGGAGTGGATTACATGACCCGGGGAGTCACAAAGGACACAATAAAGCAGTGATCTTGTACTCAAATGATCTCCAATTAAACGTGAAGCTTGCCTTCCAGATAGTTAACCTTCTCGGAGATAAGTAATCCTCCTCTTGCTACAACAATTTCTTTTACACCCATATTTTTATGGGCTACAGTTTTGTAAGGGCTTCACAAGGGAGGCATTTTTCTAAAAATACATGTAACCTTCCCAAACACTTTATATCTTGATAGTATATTTAAAAGTCTGTTTTGTTTTTATGTGTTTGTGTTCAGTGGTAAAGAAAAATGTTGGAGGAAAGGATGTATTATGTTCTTTGAGGATTTCAGAAATTATACCTATATATAAACATACTGTACAAATGACATTAAAATATTTGCTTAACCCTTGTAATATTTTTTATAATATAGAGAAAATTGGCTGGGCGTGGTTGTGCACAGCTGTAGTCCTAGCTACTCAGGAGGCTGAGGCAGGAGGATCACTTGAACCCAGGAGATTGAGGCTGCAGTGAGCTATGATCATGCCACTGCACTCCAGCCTGGGTGACAGAGTGAGACCCTGTCTCAAACACACACACACACACACACCACACACACACACACACAAAAGAAAAAAGGAAGTGGGTTGGACTGCCCAATCCTGCAAATGATAAAATCACCATCATTGTACAATGGTTCTCAACTGGGAGAAGTTTCCTCTCCATAAAAGGCAACTGGAAATCTGGGGAACATCTTGGTCTTCACAGAAACCGGGTTGAGGGGCTCTATCTCCTTGCACTTGGTGGGTAGGGGTCAGGAATTCTAAATGTCCTGCAATGTATGGGACGATCTTACACAAGGAACTGTCCTACCCCAAATGCCAATAGAACCCACTGAGACACGTCGCAAGGCTCTGTCTCTCCCTGATGTATCCAGCCAGATAGTAACAGAAGGAAGGCAGATGTAGACCAGGCTTTCTCAACCTTAGCACGGCTGACATTTTGGGCTGGATGACTTTTTGAGGTGGGGGGCTGTCCTTTGCATAATAGAGTCTTTAGCAGCATCCCTGGGCTCTACCTGCTAGATGCCAGGAGCACCCCCCACCCAAACCCAAGTTGGAAGAACCAAAAAGGTCTCCAGACACTGCCAAATGTCCCTCGCGAGGAGTCTCTCAGCTCCCTGTTTGAGATCCACTGGTTGAAACGCAGGTAAACTTTTCGACTTAGTGGAGGGAGAGGAGTGAGTTGCCTGGTGTGACTTCATACTGTGTCAAATAAGTATGAGCATCATCTGCAACTGAGAGAGAGTGAAGGGGAGCGCTTAGGTCTGCTCTTTAAAAAAGGGATCTTACTGGGGAAATGAAATGGGATTTTCTAGGAGTGCTGAGAATGCATGCGAGGGTTCTGTTCATGAATTGAAAGGGGCAGTCTCAGTTCGGCCACATGGTTTTGGGCAGACCTGAGCCACCTGGGTGCAGGAACAGAGGAGGTGGAAGCAGGCCTTAAAGGCGTTGGGTATGGCCAGGCAGGAGGCGAGAAGGTCAGAGGAGGTGTAGGTATTCTCAGGGCAATCGTAAAGACAGACCATGGAGTCTAACCTGGGCAAAGAGAAAGGGGAGCCAGGACATGCTGACAGTTGGGAAGATCGTGACGGGGACAAAGGGTTGGCAGCTCCATGTGGTCCAAGCATGTTGCAGGAGGGTTGCACAAGCAAGAAGGATACAGGGTAGGAGGCGCGGAATGGAAATTCTGGATGTGGTGCATTTGCTAGCAAATCTGGAGTGTGGGTGGTGAGAACCTGGCTGGAGAAGCTAGAGTGTAGGATGCGCCCTCCACACAGTGCTGAAGGCAAGAGAAAGAGGATGGCAGCAGAGAGGAAAAATGCGAGGTCTGCAACTTCCACTGCCAGTATTACCCCTGTTCCCCAGGGTAACCCCAGAACAAATAGGATTCTCCTCTTCGGTGTTAGCCTTTCTGGCATCTGCAGAAAGCACTGTGTCGTTCCTGAGATTGCTCCTTTCCGGGCTGGCTGCTTTCAGACATCCCAGCTTGTCAATGTCCCTGTTAAACTGTGGGATCCAGAACTGCCCTCAAAATTCCAGCAGGAGGTGAGCAAGGTTGGGGAGGCGTCTCACCTCCACCACCCTCTACTCCATCCTCCTAGGGATGCTATCCACAATAGCTCCCTGCTTCATCATCATAGGAAACCTATCAAAGAAATGAATGGTCTTTGGTATGACACCCTTCCCAACCAATATTGCCAATATTCTTCCTATTCTCAGGGCACAGAAAAAGCTTGTCTATTTTATTAATATCTTTCTTTTAATTTTTATTTTATTTTACAGCCTACCAGTATAATGCCTCATACTGTCCTAGTTAATTTTTTTCCCCAGTTTTGTTCGCCCTTCTTGGCACCATTTTCCTGGTTATGACATTGGCTTCTCTTGACAATTTTCTATGTCTCCCAAATTCGTATTTTTCCATGTCTCCCACTGTATCAAGCTTCCAGTCGTTTCAACCCCAGAATCCTTCCTCTGGCTCCCAGAACCCTTCCCCCCACTTTTCAGTGTATTGCAAAAGGTCAAGGAAGCAGAAACCTCCTACATAGAGTTCAGATAAAACCCGGCCCTACCAGTAGACCCTTTTGGTCATTGACCCAATTGTTCTTTCATCCACAGTTTCACATCCATTGTGAAATTAGATATAAGAGAAATAAATATAAATCTGCCCAAGTTATTATTCCCCAGTTTATGTTATTCCATCTTGTCTATGAGAATATGACCATGCGGGTTTCTTCAAATGCCTCAGGGAAATCCACAACAGTTTCCTTTTTTTTTTTTTTTTTTTTTTTTGAGGTGGAGTCTCGCTCTGTCGCCCGGACTGGAGTGCAGTGGCCAGATCTCAGCTCACTGCAAGCTCCGCCTCCCGGGTTTACGCCATTCTCCTGCCTCAGCCTCCCAAGTAGCTGGGACTACAGGCGCCCGCCACCTCGCCGGCTAGTTTTTGTATTTTTAGTAGAGACAGGGTTTCACCGTATTAGCCAGGATGGTCTCGATCTCCTGACCTCGTGATCCGCCCGTCTCGGCTCCCAAAGTGCTGGGATTACAGGCTTGAGCCACCGCGCCCGGCCCACAACAGTTTCCTAATGCGTCATCACAGGAAAACTATAAAAGAAAAGGATGGGCCGGGCGCGGTGGCTCAAGCCTGTAATCCCAGCACTTTGGGAGGCCGAGGCGGACGGATCACGAGGTCAGGAGATCGAGACCCTTCTGGCTAACACGGTGAAACCCCGACTCTACTAAAAATACAAAAAACTAGCCAGGCGCGGTGGCGGGCGCCTGTAGTCCCAGCTACTCGGAGGCTGAGGCGGGAGAATGGCGGGAACCCGGGAGGCGGAGCTTGCAGTGAGCTGAGATCCGGCCACTGCACTCCAGCCTGGGCGACAGAGCGAGACTCTGTCTCAAAAAAAAAAAAAAAAAAAAAGCCGGGCGCGGTGGCTCACGCCTGTAATCCCAGCTCTCAGGGAGGCAGAGGCGGGAGGATAGCTTGAGCCCAGGAGTTCGAGACCTGCCTGGGTAATACAGCGAGACCACGTTCTCCACAAAAAGGAAAAAAAAAGAAAAAGAAAAGGATGGTCTTTTAACATGACATCCTTCCCAACCAATATTGCCTGTAGGTGGCTACTTCTTCCTATTCCTAGGGCACAGAAACCATCTCTTCAACAGCCTGTTCCAGAATCACTCTGTAAGTTATTTGTGTTCACCCACAGATCCTCCCAACGTCTGATTTTTGAGACTGAATGACGCTTGCCCATTTTTAGGCTGTTGATGTCTCTTTTATTCCTCAATTCAGTGTTCCCAACCATGACTTCCCTGATTTCTCTGAATGAAATGTGTATTGTTCAGAAGTCTTAGACATACAGTTGGCCTTCCACATTCATGGATTTTTGCATCTGTGGATCCAACCAACCACAGACTGAAAATAGTCAGGGGGAAAAAAAAGCTACAGTATAAAATAAAAAATAATACAAATAGGCCAGGCGCAGTGGCTCATGCCTGTAATCCCAGCACTTTGGGAGGGCAAGGCAGACGGATTACCTGAGGTCAGGAGTTCGGGACCAGCCTGGTCAACATGACAAAACCCCGTCTCTACTAAAAATACAAAAATTAGCCAGGCATGGTGGCAGGCGCCTGTAATCCCAGCAACTTGGGAGGATGAGGCAGGAGAATCGCTTGAACCCAGGAGGTGGAGGTTATAGTGAGCTGAGATCGCGCCACTACATTCCAGCCTGGGCAACAGAGTGAGACTCTGTCTCAATAATAATAACAATAATAATACAAATAAAAAATCAATATACTATCACAACTATTTATAGAGCACTTAAATTGTATGAGGTATTATAAGTAATCTAGAGATGACTTAAAGTACACAGGAGGATGTGTGTAGGTTATACGCATACTATCCCATTTTACATCAGGGACTTGAGCATCCACAGATTTTGGCATCTTTTGGCGGGGTGCTGGAGGAGGATTTCTGGAACCAATTATCCACGGATACCAAGGGATGAATGTACGTGCTTAACTGGAATAGTGGTCCATTACATATCCTTATTCATTTTGGGCTAGAATTTTCTCTTATCCAGTGTTAAATGTTGTGATTCAACAGACACTGGCCAGCCACACACAACAGACGGCACCAGAAAAGAGGGGATGTGGACCCACTTCCTGGACAGGAGAGTAGCAGGCATGTTCGAACAGTCCACTCTGAGAGGCAAGGCACTGTCTAGCAAGATGGTTCAATGTATGACCTCTTTCCTTTGAGTTTTCACATTTATTTATAACTTTGATATGCTGAGATTATATTGAAATTTATCTTCATCAATTGAATCTCACATGTGTTTCAGCCATTTTAATTTCTATATTTAAAACATTTATATTATAAATAATTGCCATCATGACACCTCCAACATACTAAAGAGGGTTGCAGCATACATTAGAATAAATCACTATGTTTCTATCTCCACCTGCAAATCCATGTAAACTGTTACTTCCATCCTGCGGTAGATAGAATAACAGCTCCCCCAAAGATGTCCTAATCCCCAGATGCCAAAGACGTCCTAATCCTCAGAATGTGTGAATGTGACTTTATATGGCAACAGGGACTTTGCAGATGTGATTAAGTGAGGGAGCCTGAGAGGGAAAGATTATCCTAGATTATCCAGGATATCCATACATATCTATGATGGAAATGATATTCGAACAATTCAAATCAACTTTAAAAATACTTCTGAGTTTTTGTTGGTTCTGCAGCTTCTGAATCAGTGCTTTCTGAAATGTGGGTGGGGATTCTCATTGCCTCTGGGATGCAGCTGATCCCACAGAGGACCTAATGTAAACAGAAGATCCTCCTAGGGGGAGGCAGAAGTCTTAAGTGAGCAGTAGGAGATGGGATGACAGAAGCAAGCCCCGAGTGAGGTAAGCAAGGGGCCACGCGCCAAGGAATGCATGCGGCCTCTAGGAACTGAAAAGGGAAGGAAACGGCTTCTCCTCTGGAGCCTCCAGAAGGAAGCAGCTCAGCCCACACCTTGGTTTTAGCTTTGTGAGACTCATTTCAGACTTCTGCCCTCTAGAACTGTAAAAGAATACATCTGTGGCTGGGTGCGGTGGCTCACGCCTATAATCCCAGCACTTTGGGAGGCTGAGGTGGGTGGATCACGAGGACAGGAGTTTGAGACCAGCCTGGTCAACACAGTGAAACTCCGTCTCTAATAAAAATACAAAAAATTAGCTGGGCATGGTGGCGTGCACCGGTAGTCCCAGCTACTCGGGAGGCTGAGGCAGGAGAATCGCTTGAGCCGGGGAGGCGGAGCTTGCAGTGAGCCGAGATTGCGCCACTGCACTCCAACCTGGGCAACAGTGTGAGACTCTGTCTCAAAAAAAAAAAAAAAAAAAAAAAAAATCTGTTCTGTTCTAAAGCACGAAGTCTGCAGCAATTTCTTTTTTTTTCTTCTTTTTTTTTTTTTTTGAGACGGAGTAGTGCCCAGGCTGGAGTGCAGTGGTGCGATCTCGGCTCACGGCAAGCTCCGCCTCCCGGGCTTACGCCATTCTCCCGCCTCAGCCTCCGAGTAGCTGGGACTACAGGCGCCTGCCACCACGCCGGGCTAGTTTTTTGTATTTTTTTTAGTAGAGACGGGGTTTCACCATGTTAGCCAGGACAGTCTCGATCTCCTGACCTCGTGATCCACCCGTCTCGGCCTCCCAAAGTACTGGGATTACCGGCTTGAGCCACCGCGCCCGGCCATCTGTGGCAATTTTTTACCAAGCAATGGGAAATGAAAGTGCCCTTCCTTAATGCCTCCGTGAATATTCCTCATATGCAACCAGTAAATACCCCCACACTGTGCTCAAGGCCCTGCACTTGCTGAGGGCTGCAGACAGCAAGAGAGATGTGGTCCTGGCCTTCAGGGAGCTGCACTCCCGCAGGAGACACGGACACCAGGCAACTTGCCACACAATTAGTGATTTCATCACCTGCTATTACAACATGGAATCCTGAGAGTCAATGAAGTTCTGAGGGTCAATGAAGGCTGAACCCTAGGAAATGAGTAGAAATCAGGTAAGGGGTGGGCAGGAAAGCACGCTAGAGAAAAGTGCTTCCCACCTTCCTGAATGGGATTAGTGTCTTATAGAAGAAGCCCCAGAGAGTTCCCTGGCCCCTTGCCCCATGTGAAGGCACAGTGAGAAGGTGCCACCTATGAACCAGAGAGCAGGTGCTCACCAGACACTAAATCTGCTTCAGCCTTGGCCTTCCACCCTCCAGAACAGTGGGAAATAAGTTTCTGTTGTTTATAAGCCACCCAGTCTGTGGTATTTTGTTACTGTTATTTGCACAAACTAAGAGCCAAAAGGCCACTGGGACCAGGATAAAGACAAGGCAAGAGAGTGATGTCCGAGGCTGGAACTGTGCCGGGGTGGACCATTTAGGCCTCGCAGGACATGTTAAGATTTTAGAAATTTCCGCTAAGAGCAATGGGAAAGATTGAAGGATTTTAAGCTCGACAGTAGAATGATGAGACAGGTGTTTTGAAAATATCCCTCTAACTTTAGAAAGGAGAATGCATTGATCCAGGGAGACCTAGTTGGGAGAATTTAGAATACAGTGAGTGATGCTAAGGGCTTGGGCCAGGGGGTGGAGAGAAGCAGCGAGCCGGAAGAGGTCTGGGAGGTAAAGCAGGTGAGCCTTGTGGACTGGGTGGGGGTGTGAGAGGGAGAAGGAGCCACAGCTGGCAGCTGAGTCTGCCATGCAGATGGGGAGCCCAGGTAGAGGAGGTCTCTGGGGAGGAGAGGAGGTTGGGTTCAAGGTGCCCAGGAAGCAGGTGGACTTGGGTCTAGAGCTCAGATGAGTGGTCTCAGCTGGGACTATACATGTGGGAGTCACTGGCACATATGAGTGGAGGTTTGAGGGTGGACTGGGCAGAGCAGGAAGAGGTGAAGACTGAGAAGACACCACTGGCTCATAAGAACTTCTCTCTCTCACCAGTCTTCTACAGGCCGGTAACTTGTAGGGGATTTAACACAAGCAGCTTGAATGATGCGTATTTCCACGTGTGTCTTATACCTTCTCCCTCCCCTCAAAGGCAGATGCTGTCTTTTTTCACATTTATCTATGACGGTGTTTAGCACGGTTCGTTACTCAGCAGATGCTCAGTGAGTATTTGTCCACGCGAATGCTTTATTGGAACATGTGGCCCGCGTGGACCTGCGTGCGCGTATTTAGAGCAAGTTTCATGTCTTGCCTCTATTGCAGTGCAAGCCTATGATGGATATGATATTCGAACAATTCAGATCAACTTTAAAAATACTTCTGTGTTTTTGTTGGTTCTGCAGCTTCTGAATCAGTGCTTTCTGAAATGTGGGTGGGGGTTCTCATTGCCTCTGGGATGCAGCTGATCCCACACAGGCAGGGAATACAGTGGGTACCAGTCCGGCTCGGGAGCCAGGTTGCCTGGGAGTGAATCCCAGCCCTATGAGGATTTGGTCTGTGGATCCTTAAGCAAGTCCCTCACACCCTCTGTGCCTGAGTTTCCTCATCTTTAAAAAGGTACTAACAAGTGTAGCTCTCTCATGGGACTCTTGTAAGAATCACATGAGTTATTTCTATAACTCTTTATGTATATCGTATACTATTCCTCCCTTTATACATAGGAGGGGTACAGTGTAAATAGGGCACTATTGATTTCCATCTTTTTTCCCAGTCTCTGCCATCCCAGTCCTGTGCAGAAGAAACACTTGTTACTGACCATAGCTACCATTTTATAGTACTGAGCGTGTGCTCAAAACTTTACACACATTGAAACGTTTCATCCTCACAGTGGACTTAGGGTACTATTATTCCCATTTTAGGGTGAAGAACATTGAGAATCAGACAAATTAAGTTTCTCAAAGTCAGGCAGATATTAATTGGAGGGCTTAGGACTCAAATTGATGAGCCTCAAATTAGAAGCCCTTTTCTCTAATGTCGTAATTCTCCTATTTAACTGTGCATCAGAAGTACTCTGGCTGCTCCTTGAAAGTGCAGATCCCAAAGCCCTTATTTTCAGAGACTGCTGGAGCCCAGAATTGGCATTCTCAACAGAATCAGGTGGCTGTCCTGGGCGCAGGCTGCTCCTGAGCGGTTTAGTCATGCTGCAGCCCACCAAATGGTTCCAGAATCAAGCCCAACAGGGTCAGGCTGGCCTCAGACCTGCTCCCAGGCCCTGAGCTAGCAGCCAGGCTGAGAAAGCAGGCTTCACGGTCACCCCAGGGCCCTCTTGACTCATCTCCAGGATCAGGTGATCCTCTGGGACTGAAACGGGGCACCCTGGCAGCTCCCTGCCTGCTGAGGGTCTTGCTGCCATGCTGACCTCTGATTGGAGGCCACTCTGAAACCACTTCTCAGATTCCTTCTGAGTTCTCTCTGCCATTTCCGCAGACACTGCCAGGAACTGACCTGGGCAGGCAGGTCTCTCGCTGCTCAGCCCTGGGTCCCTGTGCCTCAGCCTGGATGGCAGATGTCAGGAATAGACAGACCCATGATCCCCCCTGCTCCGCCCCCCACCCCATCCCTGCCCCCTGCCCCGTAGAGGCCTCCATAGACCAAGGGAAGCCTCAGGGAGTGCTCCGCCTTTTTTCTTTTTCTGCATCACAGAGGATCTGGGAGGTGACCCTTACTCTAATACGCGACATGTGCTATGGAGTGACACCCTCCCTGCACCGCATGTTCAATTGTCCTTTCCAAAAGCCTGCTATTCATCTCGCTAGAGATGCGCCACAAACAATGCATTTAAAAAGGGACCTACCTGCCATTTGAATGTGTGATTCATTTAAAGGGAAGAAGGCGGCTACAGGGAGAGCAGAGGCCAAAGGCAAAGGGAGGCTGAGCCAGGATTGGAGCTGTCTGTAGAGACCACGCAGCAGGGAGCAGGGTATGGTCATGAAGACTAATTACTGCACTGTCCATTTTTCCGTCTTGCGGTTCTCAGGCCCTCAGCCTCCTAGTCTGAATGACGAAAGGCAGGAGTGGATGGCCAGGGCCCTTCCGGGCCGTAAATACTTCTAAGCACACTGGAGTCGCATCTCTTTTTACAGGGGAAGGTTTGCTGCTTCAAGGGTCACACTGGCCAGCAGCCTCAGCTGGCCTTAGCTCTGCCCGTGCTGCAGAGACCTCAAGGACAAACAAGCAGGATGGAAGTGGCTGCGCGAACCAAGATCAGCAAGACTGCCCTAGAAGACCAGGGAAGGGGGTGGGCTTTCCAGAGGGAGGAGCCTTGGACTGGGAAGTCCCAGGAGGCCGAGTCACAAGAGAGGGAGAAAATGAAATCCTGGGGAATAAATCGGTGAGAGAACTCTAGTCCACAGGACTAGAAAATTGAGATACCGTCTTAAGGTGAGAAGAAAGAGGTAAAGAAGGGAAGGAACACCAAGGAGGAGCTTAGCGTCTTATTTTTGAAGGCCAGGTCAGGTTGGGCAGGCTGAGCTGGAGATGATGGGTAGATGAATGCACACATACAGATGGGGAATGAGGATGTCAAGGTGGGGGAAATTGCAGCCACGCTGTGGAACCCTACTCAGCTCCCCTATTGTGGAGAGCTTTGGTGTTAACTGTTAGGGGACTTTGTATGTGTGGTCACATGTTACACCTTGCTGTCTTGATTCAAATGATGGTGACAAATAAGCAGCGAGGCAAGAAGAGCCTGTGCCTCTAAGTGTTCATGCCTACGCATGCCTGGCTTATAGTAAGTGCTCAGTAAATCTCATTCGAAGGAAAACAGTCTTATTTTCATCACAATATTTAATATGTTGTCTTGTACTCAGTATGCTTAACTCATGTTGAATTGAATTTATTATTAGTATCTCCCTACCTTGTCTTTATACGTTTGGAGTAACAGCTTTCCCTCCCAAATTCCTTTCAATTAATTGAAATCTTTTCGCATGTTTAGACACTGTCTTATCATTTCTACACACTAGATAACTTAGGTACACTTCTTTATCATCTCAGGAATGTTACTTCAATTATTTGCTTGTCTGATGGGGAAAGCCCAGCCTATAAGAGCAGAAGGACATTGACAAAGAGCATGTGCAACTGGAATGTCAATATTGAATCTTCAGCAGTTTTCCTGCTTCTTCCAAGACAAAAGAGGAGAAAATTAGACAAAGACACATATGCACAATATTTGCAAGTCATATATCTAAAAAGGTTTATATCTAGAATATATAAATAATTCTTACAACTCAACAATAAAAAGATAACCAAATTTAAAAACAGGTAAAGGGCTTAAATAGACAGTTCCCTGAAAGAGGCATGCAAATGGCCAATAAGCACACAGAAGGATGCGAGTATCATTAGTCGTGAGGGAAATGCAAATCAAAACCACATCAAGATATTACTTCACACCCACGAGGACAGGTGTGATAAAAAAGACAGAAAATAACAAGTGTTGGTGAGGACACAGGGAAATCAGAACCCTCATACATTTAGGAAAACAGTTGGGCAGTTCTCCAAAAAGTTAAACACAGTTACCATAAGACCAAACTATTTCACTCCTAGGTATATACCAAAGTGAAATGAAATCACATATCTGCACAAAAACTTGTCCATGAATGCTTATAGCAGCATCACTTATGAGAGCCAAAACATGGAAGCAAACGTTCATCAATTCATGATGAATGGGTAAATAAAAATGGATAAATCAAATGTGGTATATTCATGCAAAGGAATATTACTCAGCCATAAAAAGGAATGAATTATAGACACATGCTACAACATGATGAACTTTGAAAACATTATGCTAAAGTGGAAGAAGTCATTCACAGAAACCCATGTATTATATAATTCCATTTATATAATGTCCAGAATAGGAAAATCCATAGAGACAGAAAGAAGCTTAATGACTGCCAGGGGCTGAAAGTCCTGCAATGAAACCCTTATGTCCATCTTAACAGCCCTGAAAGCTTTTTGGTGGATGTATATTTATGGGCGTCACATCCTCATCACTTACTTGTATCATTTCTGCTTAAGATGGAGTCATGTCTAACAGATAAATAAAACATTGATAAGCTGGATGGGGACAGGTGGTCAGAAGATGGAGGAAAAGGATAGTGTAATGACAGAGGAACTACAATCATTAGTGAATTCATGAAATAGACAGGAACCACAGAGACAAAGCTCAACAGAGTTGAAATAAAGTTAGGGAGAGAGAAGTGACTGCAGGTTACTATGAGATATGACCTCAGAAACGAGAGGAAGGTGAAAGAATACTTGAACACTGGCTCATCAAGCTTACTCTTTGCAAAGTTCTCTGACTCTTCCTAGACAGCTCTTTTATTTACTTTTATTTTTATTTATTTATTTATTTTTGAGAACAGGGTCTGCACTCTGTCACCCAGGCTGGAGTGCAGTGGCATGATTGCTGCTCACTGCAGCCTCGACCAACCTGGGCTCAATGGATCCTCCCACCCTAGCTCCTGAGTAGCTGGTACTATAGGCATGTGCCACTATACTTGGCTAATTGTTGTATTTTTTGTAGAGATGGGGTTTCGCCCCATCAACTCAACGCCCTGCCCTGAGTCGTTTTTTTTTTTTTTTTGAGACGGAGTCTCGCTCTGTCGCCTGGGTTGGAGTGCAGTGGCCGGATCTCAGCTCACTGCAAGCTCCGCCTCCCAGGTTTACGCCATTCTCCTGCCTCAGCCTCCCGAGTAGCTGGGACTACAGGCGCCCGCCACCTCACCCGGCTAGTTTTTTGTATTCTTTTTTTTAGTAGAGACGGGGTTTCACCATGTTAGCTAGGATGGTCTCGATCTCCTGACCTCGTGATCCGCCCGTCTCGGCCTCCCAAAGTGCTGGGATTACAGGCTTGAGCCACTGCGCCCGGCCCCTGAGTCGTTTTTAAAAGAGCTATCTGCCAGGTGTGGTGACTCACGCCTGTAATCCCAGTACTTTGGGAGGCCGAGGTGGGTGGCTCACTTGAGGCCCAGTAGTTCTAGACAAGCTTGGCCAACATGGTGAAACCCCATCTCAACGAAAAATACAAAACTTAGCCAGGCACGGTGGTGCCTGCCTGTAGTCCCCCAGTGGGAGGCTGAGGCAGGAGAATTGCTTGAATCTGGGAGGCGGAGGTTGCAGTTAGCTGAGATGGCACCATTGCACTCCATCCTGGGTGACAGAGCAAGACTCTGTCTCAAGCAACAACAAAAAAAACGACTCAGGTTAATGTTAGCTCTAGGAATACAAGAAGGTACAGCAAAGGAGAGGTAACATGAATCAGAACAGAGAGCAATTTATTTAAACTTATATGTTCCTTTCAAAAGGAATGAACAAGATTCATTGAAGAGAAATTGGATTCAGCTTCTATATCCAATTAAGTCTGGGCCCTGGGCTTTGAAATGCACATTCTGTCTCAGGTGGACACAGGCTCCAGACAGAGATGCATCTTGGCTCTTAGCAAGCCAGATGCTGCAAGCAGGTACTCCCTGTGTGTTCGCTTGATCCAACTCATCTAGAAATGACTGAATAGAGTGCTTTTTTTTTTTTTTTTTTTTTTGAGACGGAGTCTCGCTGTCACCCAGGCTGGAGTGCAGTGGCCGAATCTCAGCTCACTGCAAGCTCCGCCTCCCAGGTTTACGCCATTCTCCCGCCTCAGCCTCCCAAGTAGCTGGGACTACAGGCACCCGCCACCTCGCCCGGCTAGTTTTTTGTATTTTTTAGTAGAGACGGGGTTTCACCGTGTTAGCCAGGATGGTCTCGATCTCCTGACCTCGTGATCCGCCCGTCTCGGCCTCCCAAAGTGCTGGGATTACAGGCGTGAGCCACCGCGCCCAGCCAATAGAGCGCGTTCTAAGTCCAGTTCTAGGGGAACAAATCCCAAGGCCTGCCTTTGCAATTAGATTGGTCTGAGGTTTTCATCTATCATTGCACATTTTCTTCCTACAAGTATAGTTAAAAAGATGGAGGCTGGGAGAGGAGTGGCCACAGGCCATTCGCATTTCCAGAATCTCTTTTTACTTTTCACATAGAAGAAATGATTAGACTTGGTGCACCCTCACTGAGTTGTTTGCACTAAGGGTTTAATCTCGAACCCATGACATAAAGGCAAACTGACCCTCCTGCTGACACGCTCCCCTCAGTTACCCCGCTTCACGGAAGCAGCTCCTCTTCCTGTTGATGTGTCTGCAGTATAAGGGGCTGCCTAGGAGACAGGGTAGGGATTCCATCTATGTCCCCGCACACTGTCCCAGTTGCTCTGGTGTGAGCAGTCCCTCTCTGGCGAGTGATTCCTCAGTGCTAACTTGCATCTTCAATATGCGCCCCTACCAGCAAGTCATTTCCAGGGATCCTCGTTTCTGAGAGGCTTCCATTCTAGGTCTCATTGAGGCCCACTGGGCTTCCATCCATTCCATGGTCTGGCACCTCCCCTCAGAAACTAGATTCCTTTGCAAACTGGAATCTTTTCAGTTTGTAAAACCACACCGAGGCCTGTCCATCAAAGGGCTCTGCCAAGAGCCACTGGTCATGGTGAGGCAGGGACGCCTTCATCCTGGGGGAATAAGAAGGGTTGTGACCCACGGCCATCTTTCATTAAGAGCCTTTGGAGGAAGAGGCAAAAGTACTGCTGGATCCTCCTTTCTTGATAGTCAAACCAGTCTACCTAGGAAACTAGGATTTGTCCAAACTATCACTAGGAATGTTCTCCGGAGCCCTCAGGAGTGAGGAGGCCGAGCTCTGCTTCTCCGAACCCCAGTGGTCAGACCTGCTCATGTCTAGGCATTTCCTCAGGACCACCCTACCCCAGGATGGGCTGAGGTGCAGCACATTCATCTGATACCGAGCCACCATTCTGGTTCCAAGCCTGTGTCTCTCCCCTGAACTAGTGAAAAGGGCTGACACTGTTTTGCTCCTGGGCCTGCTCCCAGCTGCTTACTTGAACCCTTGCTCGGCGAGGGCCTATGCTTCGGCTGCAGCCCTTCCTCTCCACAGTCACTGGGGCCTTGGACAAGTTGTTACTGACTGTGTTCAAGGGGGTGCATCACAGAAAGCTGTCAAAGCAGGGCTTTCGGCACTTTCAGCTTTCAGCTTTGCTGGGCTCTACTGTTTGAACCGTAGCGACTCGGGCACCTGCGAAGCCGCTGCCGTGCTGTGAAAGCTCTGACCTCTTTGATGGAATACTTTAAACCCATGCACACATTTATGTAGTCGAGGGACATCTGCCCATGCTCATGTTATTGAAGGAAAGGGAAACTGGTGTCTGCCTCTTTGCCTCTGCTTTCTTGTGCCATTCAACTCACAATAAGGAGGAAATAACAGAGAAGTCCATTGAACAGACATCTTCTCTTAATCGCGTGGTTATTTTCAGAATTTAATCTTTTTTTTTTTTTTTTTTAGGACAGAGTGTCACTCTGTCGCCCAAGCTGGAGTGCAGTGGCTTGATCTCGGCTCACTGCAACCTCCGCTTCCCGGGTTCAAGTGATTCTCCTGCCTCAGCCTCCCAAGTAGCTGGGACTACCAGCACACACCACCACACCTGGCTAATTTTATTGTATTTTTAATAGAGATGGGATTTCACCATGTTGGCCAGGTGGGTCTCAAACTCCTGACCTCAAGTAATTCACCTGCCTCGGCCTCCCAAATTGCTGGGATTACAGGCATGAGCCACCTCGCCTGGCCTAGAATTTAATCTTTGAAGAAAAAGGTTTGAGAAGAATCTTATCCAAAAATTGTGAGACCAGCGTTATGTATTCTGGTGCGGTTGCCTCCCAGCTTCTCACAAGACTCATAGTATAACTCAACATGATACGAGCTTTTGCCTTTTAATTTAATAATCTCTGAAAGAGAGTCCACATTTGTTACTATCACATGATCAAATTTCTCCTCTATTTGCCCTGGGAATAATGGACAGAAGAAAATACGGTTAACTCAGGAAGAAAAACTTCGCAGAAAATTAGACAGTGTTTAATTTTAGAAAACTTCCCTCTCTCTTCAGTAGACACCAGCTAGACTAGGGAAACTGTAAAATTAGGAAATGCTGATTTCCTCTCACATCATGAATTTCTAAATCCTAGGAAGAAAAGCTTGGAAAGCGTCCGAATATAGAGAAGTTCCATTTAAAGATTAGTTCCTCCCCTTGGAGATGTATCAAAATATTATAAATTCTAAACTGAGACTTAATTCTCAAAGATGTTTTACTTGTACTAAAACAATCTGTCCACAAATATAAAACTCTAAGTGATAAATTGTTATTTTTTTCCCACTGTGGGAATCTCTAATGTGAAAACGCACTCTATGAAAAGAATTTTTTTTTAAACCACACAAACTGTTGTATAACAAAAATGTATTCTACTCTTTCAACAAAAAGAAATGTTTTTATTTCAGGAAAAGCATCTGATAAAACCTCTTTGGGTTTCATTTACATCCTGATCCTCAAAATGAAAATTGATCCAATATGATCAGGGAGAAATCAGCCCACAGACAAGTCCTCCCCGGTCCCAAGGGCTTGCTGCCCTGATTGACCAAGAAGGTGCAAACCTAAAACCCACGCTGTTCAAGGCTGCATGCTCTGTAAGGGAAGATATTGCAGGGAAAGAGACATTTTTGGGTGGCCTTTCTTTGTCAATCAATATTTATTGAATTTTCATAAAGTAGGCTTCTTGGCTGAGCATCAATTCATTTAGTCAAGCGGCATATGTCCATGCTTATGTCACTGAGGGAGAAGGGAATGAAGAGGAGAGGGCGCTGTTGATTGCCAGTGACTCTTTTAAACTAGACTTTTATTCTCCATTTGCCATTTTCACCTGAGCTGGGAAATAGATTCCCACCCCTAATTCATCTCATTAATTAAATGAAGGCATCACAGCACCCAGGAGTAAATGGAATAATTGGATAAAACAGACTTTAAATAAACTAACAATTATTAGGCAAGCATGTTTGTAGGCTCTGACTTGTATGAGTATGATGTCTGACAAGTGGAAAAGCCACCTTCCTTTCATGGCATTTTAGCCTAATCTTTTAACGTTCTAAAAATATTTAATTGTCAAATAAAGATTGAATATATTCAACATACGCAACGTGATGATTTGATGTATATACATATTGTGTGATCACAGCCACAATCAAATGAATTCACACACCCAACCCATGCTGTGCACGAGATCTTCAGACCGTGTTTGTCTTCTAACTGAAAGTCGGCACCCTGTAATCAACATTTCCCCATTTCCCCCTCTCGCCTGGTCCCTGGGATCCACCATTCTGTTGTCTGCTTCAATTAGTGGACTTCTTTCAATTCCACATATAGGTGAAATCATGCAGGATTTGTCTTTCTGTCAGACTCTAATTTTGACTTCGTTTTACAAATGACCTAAGCCATCCTGGGCCTAAATCACAGTTCTCAGTAGGCTTCACTGGAAACCCAGGAAATGCATATAAGACCTGCTTGAACGTCCTCATTATTGTAAAGCAGTGTTAGCATCACTCGGGCGGCGCTCCTTCCCTAAGAGGTCCTAGGCGAGGGGCAAAGCTATCCAGGTCAATAATATGTCCCTCTCATTCTTGCCCTTCAAGAAGTTGAAAGTCACTCTTCTCTAAATTTGCAGGAGTTCGCACTTTATAACAGTCTATGTAGAAATCTATATACCAAATATGTGTCAGCCATGATGACGGTGCTCACCTATTCCATCTTCACCATTCTTGGAGTATCTTACCTCCACTCAGCCATGGAGCCAGAGGGCCCTCAGATATCCCCCCCTCCCCTCTCCATCATACCAGTGGGAAAAGTGACAGGCTGAACCTGCGGGGTATTTCATTCTAGCCCAGCAACTTTGTTCCACAGAAATCACCAACCTAGCTGGGTGCAGCACTTTGGAAGGCCGAGGCGGGGGGATCACAAGGTCAGGAGTTCAAGACCAGCCTGGCCAAGATGGTGAAACCCTGTCTCTACTAAAACTACAAAAATTAGCTGGGCACAGTGGTGGGTGCCTGTAATCCCAGCTACTCAGGAGGCTGAGGCAGGACAATCGCTTGAACCCGGACAGCAGAGGTTGCAGTGAGCCAAGATTGCGCCACTACACTCTACCCTGGGCAACAGAGTGAGACTCCATCTCAAAAAAAAAAAAAAAAGAGAGAGAGAAATCACCAACCTAGTACTTTTCCAGCTGAAAGTCGCATTCTACTTATCATCCGGTCAGACTCATTTTCCATATTATCTCCTCCAAAAAGAAGGGCAGGCCAATAATGCCCAATTATTATGCCCTGGAATAACACCCAATCATTATGCCCTGGGTGGCAGTCAGGACAACTGCATCCAATTAAATCTAGGAACTTTACTGTGACATTTTAGGGAAAGTTCAGGGACCTGTGGATCAGGGCAATGAGAAGATCTGGCAAAAATCCCTAACTAGGTGGGATGAACTAGCCCAGGCTGGACTTGACACATTCATTTAAAAACTCTTTAAGGTCCCTAGAAAGCTGTAAAATATGGAGAGATGTTCATTGCTTGCATCATTCTCAAGATATTGGCTTCTCACGGCTGTGGTTAAGAAAATTACATCTGCTGAGCATTTTCTTCATTAAATTTCCTGAGACTCTTGGGGCCATGGACACTCAATGTCCTTCACCTACTTTGACTTGGATCTAACTTTATCTTTAAGGCCCGTTAATGGATCCAACTTTCATTTTTGAGTGACATGACTCGTCAGCCTACATGTGGGGATTGCTAATGGAAAAGAATTTTCTTAACTCCATGCCAAAGAACATATACCAGCTTTGACTACGACAAGCTATCAGGTTGATGCTTTTAATTTGATAAAACTAGGTATAAATCAAACATTAAGTCAATCAGTAAAGAGGCAGACACTATTCTTTATTCTGAGAGAGAGGCGGGCCCCTGGCCACAAAGGGCCTCCTAGGTCATATTAAAAATTCTGTTGCTTCTCTTCAGGATCTGATTTGGATTTTAAGAGAGTACCCCAGCTGCTGGGTTGAGGATGAATTCAAGGCGATGAAGAGTGGATTGGGGAGACTAAGTAGGGGCAACTGTAATATTTGCTCTTTTGAATAGAGAAGAATTGAGTGTGTGAAAGCTTCTATCTCTCTATCTATCTATCTATCTATCTACCTACCTACCTATCTATCCATCCATCCATCTATCATCTATCCATCCATCCATCCATCATCCATCTATTCATCTATCATCTAACTATTCATCCATCCATCCATCCTTTATCCATCTATCATCAATCATCTATCTATTATCTATGTATAATCTATTTTTCCATTTATGTATCTGCTTATTAAACATGTACACATTATAGATACAATTGTTTGGCACCAAAGGGACCTCTGAAAGTAGCCCGTCCTCGCAATAGTCTCAGACTTGCATTCCTCCCTCCCTAAGCCTGAGTTGTTCTTGCCCCAGTTGTTGGAGGCGTCTTGCTCCCGGGATGTGTCCTTGGTGCACATGGCGCTCACCAGCCCATGCTGGTGCAGAGTCTGCAGTAACTGGGGCTAACCTGATGAATGCAGAGGCAGGCTTGCAGCTGAAATGCCCCCTCTCCCAGGGATGCCCAGCAGGCTGTAGGAAATGGCCATGAAGGTACCCCCTTTCCTTCCTCAGAAGTCAGTGGCCTCCCAACTTCCTCCCTCCCTCTCAGGACTTGCTTTATGGTCCAGTAAAGCCCAGTTCTGGCTTTGTCTTCCCCCTTGGGATGAAACAGGGATGACTCATGCCCTCCCCAGCTGCACAGACTAGCAGAGGAATAGGAGCACCCAGAAGGCACCACACAGGTTGGTTAAAAATGCTGTTGCAGGCCCGGTGCGGTGGCTCACACCTGTAATCCCAGCACTTTGGGAGGCTGAGGCAGGCTGATCACCTGAGGTCATGAGTTCAAGACCAGCCTGACCAACCTGGTGAAACCCCATCCCTACTAAAAAAAAAAAAAATACAAAAATTAGCTTGGCACGGTTGCGTGTGCCTGTAATCCCAGCTACTCAGGAGGCTGAGGCAGGAGAATCACTTGAACCAGGGAGTTGGAGATTGCAGTGAGCTGAGATTGCGCCACTGCGCTCCAGCCTGACGACAGAGTGAGACTCCATCTCAAAACAAAAAAGTTGCTATTGCAAGTTTTCCATGCACAGGATGGAAGGCAGTTTTTTTTTTTTTTTTTTTTTTTTGAGACGGAGTCTCGCTCCGTCGCCCAGGCTGGAGAACAGTGGCCGGATCTCAGCTCACTGCAAGCTCCGCCTCCCGGGTTTACACCATTCTCCTGCCTCAGCCTCCCGAGTAGCTGGGACTACAGGCGCCCACCACCTCGCCCGGCTAGTTTTGTCTATTTTTTTAGTAGAGACGGGGTTTCACCGTGTTAGCCAGGATGGTCTCGATCTCCTGACCTCGTGATCCACCCGTCTCGGCCTCCCAAAGTGCTGGGATTACAGGCTTGAGCCACCGCACCCAGCCGGAAGGCAGTTTTCACTGTTCTGAGTACGAACTTCCGAAGCTGAGAGGATCAGGTGGCCCTGACCTTTCGTTATCATCATAAGACATGGGTGTGCTTTCTTGAATCTCCCGCTCCTGAGGGAGATGGTGCGAAGCTCTGAAGCACCTGACGACGAGCTCTGCCTTTGCTGGCGACCTCTTCAGGCCCGGGGTCAGGCAGGAGGGGCGCCTTGCTGGTACCTTGCCAGGCTGTCCTTCAAAACTCTACCCAGGTGTTCGGTAGCTGCCGACACTTCTACCAGATGCCTCGCTATGCTCCAGTGGCCCTAGGAGCCCCTTGCTTGGCTTGTTTATTCGGGGCTCTGGATTCTCTTTTTTTTTTTTTTTTTTTTTTTTGAGACGGAGTCTCACTCTGTTGCTCAGGCTGGAGTGCAGTGGCCGGATCTCAGCTCACTGCAAGCTCCGCCTCCCGGATTCACGCCATTCTCCTGCCTCAGCCTCCTGAGTAGCTGGGACTACAGGCACCCGCCACCTCGCCCGGCTAGTTTTTTGTATATTTTAGTAGAGACGGGGTTTCACCATGTTAGCCAGGATGGTCTCGATCTCCTGACCTCGTGATCCGCCCGTCTTGGCCTCCCAAAGTGCTGGGATTACAGGCTTGAGCCACCGCGCCCGGCCCTGGATTCTCGTTTTCAATGCCAGCCACATGGCTTTGACTTGTTAAGTCCCTGTGTTCAATATTACCAAGATCTTTTCTGAAGGTGAAACCTAAAATGTAACGCTCCACTTGGAATGTGAACCTCCCACAGGTGAGTCACATCTGGGCTTACGCTGATTAGGGGAAGTCGTGGGCCCTAGGGTGACAAAAGCCCCATTGCTTAGTAAGCTTTGCATCGAAGTATGAGGCTTACTAATCAAAACTTCGTTTCGTAGGCATTTATTTACATCATATTTCAATACTTCTGAAACTTAAACAGTGTCGGGGGCATAGCAGTTCTGAGAAAGTTTTATGAGAAGACATAAACTGAGGCATACCCATGAATGTGTCTCAGTGTCTCATCCTTCCTCTCCCAGGCCAGAGTAACAGGTGTGCGGAGATGCTCTTGCCCTTGGCCCCGGGGTGCTCACCTCCGGCCATGAGCTGCCTCACCCAGTTAGCCCGGGGGCTGCACAGGTGTTTGCACGTCCCACATGTGGCCTGCCATGAAGAAGGTCCACATACGTGGCTCTAGGCCGTGCAGACAAGTCTTCCCCGGGGGCTGAAGGAAGTCACCCTGAGACCCTGTGCCCTGTGAGGACCTCTCCTAAGTCAGATTGCTTACTGCTCCTGGCTCCAGCTCCTGCTGCCATCTGCCTGGAGGTTGCCAGTTGACAAATCCTCCCCCAGCTGGAGTGCTGCTACAGCTTTGTCCCAGGTTTATTCTGTTGCCTGTCCCCAGAACAGCTGTGCTCTGGGTTCTGGGAGCCACAAGCTCCAGCACGACTGCTTTCAGGGAATGAGGAAAGCCTGGGAAGCTTAGAAAGGTATCCTGGATTGGAAGGCTGAGGCGGGTGGATCAACCTGAGGTCAGGAGTTCGAGACCAGTCTGGCCAACATGGCAAAACCCTGTCTTACTAAAAATACAAAAATTAGCCAGGTATGGTGGTGGATACCTGTAATCCCATCTACTTGGGAGGCTGAGGCAGGGAGAATTGCTTGAACCTGTGAGGCAGAGGTTCAAGGTTGCAGTGAGCCGAGATCGCGCTATTGCACTCCAGGCTAAGAAACAAGAGCGAAACTCTGTCTCAACAAAAAAAAGAAAAGAAAAGAAAGATATCCCGGAAATATACTTCTAGTAACAGCAAGCTTGACTGACCAAGAAGAGGGAGAATATTCCATGAGAAAGGAAATGTTTCTTTTCCTGGCTTCTTGCCTTAACCTGGTGGGGCACAGAGTCAGCTGAAGTGTCTCCGCATGGTCTGTCGTGGCTGAGGGGAAACAATGGCTTATCCAGGATGCATCTTGCATTGTATAGTTGCTTTGATTAGCCTCTGTAAGAACTAATACATTGTTTGGTTATTACGTTTTCCATGCTGTGCATAAAGAATAATAGAATTTCACAGATGGAATGAGGCCTGTTGATTTTCTAAAGCATCACTACGTTTGGGTGGAGTGACTAAGGTCCTGCAGGTTAAAGGGCTCACCCCAGGCCATCCTGGGCATTTGCTGCTCCTCTGGGAAGGGTAAGGAGATCTCACATGTAGCCCCCACACCAGCTCCATGCAGACATTTCCCGGGGAGGATGCGAGTTCAGCCTCTGCATTTTGAATTCTCATAAAGAGGCCTGGATCAATGATCTGTTAGTGCTTAAATGTCTTTAGAAGCATTTTCTTTCAGAGAGTTTTTGAAAAAGTGAATTAAAAAATGCTGGCTCTTTATTGCACATATATCTGGGGACAGGACATAAATAAATTGGAAAGACAATATATAGACTCTGTGTGGCATGACTGTGCTGGGGAGATGAAATACTGGCTCTTCCTTTACCAACCCTCACTCCCGCCTTCCCCCTTTTCCATAACAACAGGAGCTGTCTGGACTCCTGCCAATGTTGCACAGAGCTTTTTTTTTTTTTTTTGACACGGAGTCTCGCTCTGTCACCCAGGCTGGGGTGCAGTGGCCAGATCTCAGCTCACTGCAAGCTCTGCCTCCCAGGTTTACAGCATTCTCCCGCCTCAGCCTCCCAAGTAGCTGGGACTACAGGCACCCGCCACCTCGCCCGGCTAGTTTTTTGTATTTTTTAGTAGAGACAGGGTTTCACCGTGTGAGCCAGGATGGTCTCGATCTCCTGACTTCGTGATCCGCCCGTCTTGGCCTCCCAAAGTGCTGGGATTACAGGCTTGAGCCACCGCGCCCGGCCAACACACAGCATTTTGTACCTATTTCCAACACTTGCAATAACCCTTGGAGGCAAAGATTATTATTCCCACTTGACAGATGAAGAAACTGAGGCTCCCAAAGATTAACTAACTTGCTATAAATCACACTGCTTGGAGAGTGGTGGAATTCTAATTTCTCTGATTTCAAGGGTGAACATCCATGTGCATCTCAGAGTTCTGTTCAAGTCATGTGACCCAGAGAGAAACCCAGCCCCAACTCTGTCAAAAACTTCCCAAGACCCGTGCGAGTGAGGGCAAAACCCTCGTCTACCTGCAGAACTCCCCTTCTGATTCTGGCAGCATCAGCGAGGCCATGGGGTTCTTCATCAGATCAGCCACCACGGGCTCCTTGGCTGTCATGTAGAAGAAAGGAATCCCGGTGCTGTTGTTGAAGGGGCCGTCACTGACGGGCAGGCAGCTCCCAAACGGCAGTCCTTGGATCTAACAAACACCAGAAAAGGGTTTTTCAGGGCAGAGATGTGGCTTCACTTGATCTGGGAGCTTAGCTTGTGCCTCTGGCTAGGAAATACAACACCAGGGATGAGGGGGGATCATGGCATCACAGTGGCTCTGACAGGTAGTAAATCAAGGTAAGGTGGTCCCCAGTCTGCCCAATTCACTCCGTGGTGGCCCTAGAATTTCTCCATAGGAGATGCTTAGCAGTGGCATCCTGTGTGGAAGGGTGGTGAAAGGATTCTTCTTGAAGCTGCCTGTGCATGGCAAATATATTCACTTTGTTGAATTTCATGTTCTTTTGGGGAGGGACAATGACATTTATGGGCGGTGGTGCTAAGCCTTTTCCTCAAGCTGCCTGTTACAGCCGCACTGCCTTAACTCCCAAGGTTTACTGCCTCTCCCAAGTTTTTAGCAACTTTAGGGAGGATGTTTAAGTCTTTAACCTCTTGCCTGCTCTTTGGACTTCAGGAACTTTCTATTATTGTTTCTTTTAGGGCGACATCACTTTCTCATTTATTAGCTGCGTTTTTTATTGTAATCAATAATATTTCATTGTATGACTCAGCAAGTTATGAGAAATTGACTTGTTACCCTTTTTGCATAAAGGAAGTCACAGAAACACGATATGCCAATTTTTCTTCATGATCACCCAGTAGGGTGGGAGAAGGGTGGTGCTATAGTTTGGATATCTGTCCCTCCAAATCTCATGTTAAATTCTGATCCCCGGTGTCGGAGGGGAGGCCCAGTGGGAAGGGTTTGGGTCATGGGGGTGGATCCCTCATGAATGGCTTGGTGCCCTCCTCGAGGTACTGAGTGAATTGTCCCTCTGTCAGTTTCCTTGAGAGTTCCCCTGAGAGAGGTTTAAAAAAGCCTGGTGCCAACTGGGCGTGGGGACTCACCCTGTAATCCCAGCACTTTGGGAGCCCAACAGTTCAAGATCAGCCTGGGCAAGATGGTGAGACCCCCATCTCTATAAAAAGTTTTTCAAAAAATTAGCTTGGCCTGGTGGCATACATCTGTAGTCCCAGTTACTTGAAAGGCTGAGGCAGCAGGGTCGCTTGAGCCCAGGAGTTTGAGGCAGCAGTGAGCTATGATCACACCACGGCATTCCAGCCTGAGTGACAGAGCCAGACCCCATCTATAAAATAAATAAATAAAAACAAAAAGAGCCTGGCACCTTCCCCTCTCTCTTACTTTCTTTTGTGCCATGTGATCTGTGCACACACCGGCTCCTCTTCACCTTCCATCATGAGTGGAAGCAGCCTGAGGCCTCCCCAGAAGCAGATGCTACGCCATGCTTTCTGAACAGCATGCAGAACTGTGAGCCAAATACACTTCTTTTCTTTATAAATTACCCAGCCTCAGTTATTTGTTTACAGCAATACAAATGGACTAAGACAGGTGGTATATCATGTTTCTGTGACTGCAGATCTAAACAAAAATATTTATTTATTTATTTATTTTATTAGTATTATTATTTTTTGAGACAGAGTCTCACTTTATTGCCCAGGCTGGCTTTCAGTGGCGTGATTTTGGCTCACCGTAGCCTCCATCTCCTGTATTAAGCGACTCTTTTGCTTCAGCCTCCCAAGTTGCTGGGATTACAGGCGCGTGCCACCACGCCTGGCTAATTGTTGTATTTTTAGTAGAGACAGGATTTCACCATGCTGGCCAGGCTGGTCTTGTACTTGTGACCTCAACTGATCTGCCAACCTCAGCCTCCCAAACTGCTGGGATTACAGGTGTGAGCCACCATGCCCGGCCAACAAAAATATTTAGTGCTGAGGTTTTCCCAAATCCTGCCAGTCAAGCAACCCAATTTTCCATGATTTTATCCCTAACAAAGTGCACCGTGTTGTTACTTAACTCAGAATTTGGGGGTTGTCTTTGTCCTTGGAACGTCGCATGATAATGGTGTGTAGAATTATAAAAGGCGGGGCTTTAATTTTTTAGGAACATGAAATGTTAAGGAATCTTCCAAAATGGTAGTATAACTTTGTTCATATATCCTGTTTTCAGTTTGTCATAGCTGCCCAGAGTCACGCTTTGCATACATGGCATTGTAAATGTTTTCTGAATTTATTGTTTTAATCAAATGTCAATAAGGATTAGAAAGAGGAACTCCTAAGCTAAGAGAAGGAATGTTGAAAGTCAAAATATCTCTAATCCATTGGCACTAGACTTTTGATTTCTTGAAAAGATTCATGTTTTCAACTAAGATCAGTGTCATCTTTAACCTTTAGGTCTTTTTTGTTTGTTTTTGAGACGGAGTCTCGCTCTGCCGCCCAGGCTGGAGTGCAGTGGCCGGATCTCAGCTCACTGCAAGCTCCGCCTCCCGGGTTCAGGCCATTCTCCTGCCTCAGCTTCCCAAGTAGCTGGGACTGCAGGCGCCGCCACCTCGCCTGGCTAGTTTTTCGTATTTTTTAGTAGAGGCGGGGTTTCACCGTGTGAGCCAGGATGGTCTCGATCTCCTGACCTCGTGATCCGCCCGTCTCGGCCTTCCAAAGTGCTGGGATTACAGGCTTGAGCCACCGCGCCCGGCCTATGTCTTTAAGATGTGTCTTAGGAGTGCAAGACACAGCTGTGAAAAATCATTTGGGTGTTGAGAATATCCAAGTGGATCTGCATTTGACATTGAAGAGGTTAAGACCATTGCCTCTTTGGTATTGAAATAAAGTTGCCATTTAGGTAGTTTTTAAGCAAAAAAGGGCCTTAAAAACTGCCTGGTTAACCACCTAATTTTATAGATAAGGAAAGCAAAGAAGAGAAGCCAGTGACTTGGCCACAGTCTTGGTGAGAACCAGAGCTGGGGCAAGAACCTGGCCAATGTCCTATGCATTCTATAAAATATTACTTCTTTTTTTGTAGGAAGTAAATAGAAGTTCACATTACTGCCTTGTAGCTCTTTCATCTCTCTTAACACCCCTAAAAGCCTTCTGGAGGCATGGAAGTTACATCTGCATTACTTATCCATGTCATTCTAGGTGGAATCATGTCTAACAGGTGAGTAAAGCATTTACGAACTGAACAATTAAAAGTGCAGCGAATAGCTCATTCCAGCATTTACACACTTTGCATAATAAGCCTCCTTTCCAAAAAAAAAAAACCTTGAACTCCATTTTCTTAAATGCAGATTTCCATCGAAGCCCTGGTGCTGTCTCTCTCCCCATCCCCACTTCAGCTTCAGGTCACAAGGTGATGGGGAGTTCGGGTCTATAAATTTGTGCCCTGCACTGGGAAGGGCTGTCCCCGCCTACTCTGCAATTCCAAAGGCGGCTCTGGATGCTTTGGTCCAGGTCTCAGTCAGACACAGGTTAGGTGTCCGTCTCCCTGCCTGGCCATCTCAAGGTGGGGATTGGGTACCCAACTCTACCTGGTTATCCATGTCCCTCTCCGACCCTCCCCCCCGGACTTCGCCAGGCTCACGGAGGCACCCTCGCCTTCCATTACGTACAATGTCAAGGGTCCCATCCAGCGCACCGGGCACGTCTGGTGGACCCGGATCCCAGTCCCGAACGGTCGCAAGCACGTCCCGGTCCCCGTCTCCCGGCCGTCGCCTGAATGCCAGGCCCCCTCGCGCTCCCCGCCGGGCGCTTACCTTCTCGTGGGCGGACACGGTGGCCAGGCAGCCTGAGACGCTGGCGTGGGCCAGGGAGCGGGCGGTGGCCGCGAGCAGTCGAGGGCCCGGGGGCGCACCGGCCGCCTGGCCGCCCTCGCGCCGGTAGGAGAACATCCCGGGCGGCGCCGGGGGCTGCCTGGCGCGGGCGGCGCCCGCCCGGGGCCGCAGGTGCGCGTCCTCCTTGTGAGCGGAGGCGGGGAAGCTCTGCTGCCAGATGCTGCCCGAGTCCTCCAGCAGGGCGGGCATCGCCTCCTCAGTGGAGGCGCTGTCCAGCTCCTCGTCCACCTCGTTGGTGACGGCCCAGGACACGGAGCTCACGATCACGTAGCCCGCGGCTGGGGACAGCAGGGCGCTGCAGCACAGCAGCCAGGAGAGGCGGGTCCCCGGCCGCGCCGGGCGCCGGCCGCGGCGCACCGACATCTTGCAAGGCTGCACGCCGGGCCGCGGGGGCCGCCAGCAGCGCTAGTGCCGGGGAGCCCGGCAGCGCCCCCCTGCGGCGGATCCCTGCAGCCGCGCGCCTCGCTCAGAAGTCCAGGCTCGCAGAAGACCAGGTTCCACGCACACGCCGCGCATCCTGCGGAGTCCTCCTCGCGCGCCAGGTCCCGGGATGAGTTCGTTTCCTGCAGGATCGCACAGGTTCCGCAGAGGGTGGGCGTTCAAATCCCGGCTCAATACACGCCTCTGCTCAACAGCTGTGAGACCTGCCAAGCCACTTAACCTCTCTGTGCCCATTTCCTTCATTAGCTGACAAAGATAATATCTATCTCTTAAGGATGATGGATGGGACGGTTGAACGATTAATATTTGAAGAGGCTTAGAACGATGCGTGGCATGGAGCAAACGCGATACAGTAGTCCCTTGGTATCTGAGGGGAATGGTTACAGGACCCCCGTGGATACCAAAATCCAGAGATGCTCAAGTTCCTTATAAAAAACGGTGCAGCATTTGCATATAACCCATGCGCAGCCTCTTTTGATATCTAAGTTGCTTATACAATGCCTAATATAATGTAAATACTATGTACATTGTTGTTTACTATATTTATTAGGTAATAGGACCAGAAAGAAAGCCAGCATATGTTCAGTACAGATGCAATCACCCTTTTTTATTTTGTATTTTTCTGATGAAGAGTCTTGCTCTGTCCTCCCAGGCGAGAGTGCAGCGGCACAATCACAGCTTACTGCAGCCTCAACTTCCCAGGCTCAGGTGATCCTCCTGCCTCAGTCTCCAAAAGTGCTGGGATTACAGGTGTGAACCACTGCGTCCAGCTTTTTTTTTTTTTTCTTCAAATATTTTCAGTCTGTGGTTGGTTGGGAACCCACAGATACGAAGGGCCGACCGTATTTAGTTAACTAGATTTACTAAAGGTAAGGATTGTTACCATCATCTTACTAGAGAAGAAAACTGAATAAATGATGGAGGTAAGATTAGCACCAATTCCATCTGATGCCCATTCTCTTTCTCTGCAAGGACGATAACCCTTCTTACACTTTGCTGTGTCAGGAGGGCATCGCAGCCAGTTCATCTAACAGCAGAATCAAGTTATTTGCATTTAAGCTGAAACAAACTGGCTGAGACCACATGGACAAATACCACCTTGGCCAAGGCCCTCATTCCAGGTCGCTAGAACTCCGGTCCAAGCCCTGGAAAGGAAAAATGTGGAACAATATTGCAGGCTTTTGGCTCTTTTCTTTTCCTTTCATTTCCTCTCCTCTCCTTTTCTTTTCTTTCTTTCTCTTTCTTCCTTCCTTTTTCTCTCTCTCTCTTTCTCTTTCTCTCTTTCTTTTTCTTCCTCCCTCCCTCCCTCCCTTCCTTCCTTCCTTCCTTCCTTCCTTCCTTCTTTCTTTCGGAGTCTTGCTCTGTCACCCAGGCTGGAGTGACGTGGCACGATCATGACTCACTGCACCCTGGATTGCCTGGATTCCAGTGGTCCCCCATCCTCAGCCTCCTCAGTAGCTGGTACTACAGGCACACCACCATGCCTGTTGGGTCATTTTTACTTTTTGTAGAGATGAGGTTTCACTATGTTGCCCAGGCTGATATCAAACTCCTGAGCTCAAGCAATTCTGTGACTCAGCCTCCCAAAGTGCTGGGGTTACAGACATGAGCCACTGCATCGGGACCGCATTTTCTTCATCCTTTCATATTGATGGACATTTAGGTTGTTTCTGCCTTAGTTATTGTGAATACTACTGAAATAAACATTAGAGTGTAAGTACCTCTTTGATATCCTGTCTTGAATTCTTTTGGGTAATACCCGTAAGTGTGATTGCTGAATCATAAGATAGTTTACTTTTAATGAACCTCCATACTGTTTCCCAAAATGGTTGCACTATTTTATATTCCCAATGGTGCACAAGAGTTCTAATGTAGCCACCTTCTCACCAACACCTGTTGTTATTGTTTTATAATGACCATTCTAATGGGTGTAAGGTGATATCATTGCAGGTTTTTTTGTCTGTTTGTTTAATTCTTTCTTGTTTGTTCGTTGTAGAGACAGAGTCTTACTCTTTTGCCCAAGCTGGAGTGAAGTGGTAATGATCATAGCTCACCGTAACCTCAAACTTCTGTGCTCAAGCGATCCTCTCTCCTTGGCCTCTGGAGTAGCTGGGACTGTAGATAGGCACATGCCATCATACCTGGCTAATTTTTATTTATTTATTTATTTAGAAAAGGGGTCTTGCTATGTTGTCCAGGCTGGTCTTGAACTCCTGGACTCAAATGATCCTCCCACCCTGGCCTTCTGAGGTGTGAGCCTCTGCACCCAGTCACTAAGTGGATTTTGATAGGAATTGAATTGAATTTGTAGATTCCTTTGGGTAGTATGAACAGTTTAATAAAATTATGTCTTCTAATTCATGAATATGGGATGCCTTTGCACTTATTTGTGTTGCCTTTAATTTCTTTTATCAGTATTTTATATATTCTATATATATTGAAGAGATTAAGGACTTAAATCATATGTATATAAAATTTAGTTAATGACCATAAATTTGAAGTGTGTATATATATATATAATATAAATCATATATATATGAATAAATATATATATAAATCATATATGATTTATATATAGTATATATGACTTATATGTAGTATATATATGATTTTAAATATATATACAGTGTCTAGCTAGAGTATATATATGATTTTAAGTTCCTTAATCACTTCAGATTTATGGCCATTAACTTCAAGGGGGCATTGGCTCTGCCTGGTCATGCTCTCCTACTTCTCTGATTCATTCTCCTCCCCTTTTTAGGAGACTCTCACACCTTCTCTTTCTCCTGCTTTCTTCAGGTCTCTTTTCAAATTACACCTTGTGAGAGAGGTCTTGCTTGAATGCCCTATAAGAAGCAGCACCACGCCGGGTGCGGTGACTCATGCCTGTAATCCCAACACTTTGGGAGGCAGAGGTGGGCAGATCGCCTGAGGTCAGGAGTTCAAGACCAGCCTGGCCATCGTGGCAAAATCCCGACTCTACCAAAAAATACAAACATTAGCTGAGCATGGTGACGCACACCTGTAATCCCAGCTACTCGGGAAGCTGAGGCAGGAGAATTGCTTGAATTGGGAGGCAGAGATTGCAGTGAGCCAAGATCGCACCACTGCACTCCAGCCTGGGCAACAGAACAAGACTCTGTCAAAAAAAAAAAAAAAAAAAAAAAAAAAAAAGAAGGGAGCATCCACATCCCCATAGTGAATTTTCACTGTAACCCTTATATGTACTCAAGATATTTTGCTTTTATTTGCTCATCAGCTCAGTGTCAGTCTTCCTGTACCAGGAACATAAGCCCAAAAAGAGAAGAGATTTGTGTATTTGATACGTGGTTGAGGAAACAATGCCCAGAGTGTAATGCTTTGACATGCTGAGTACTTCGAAGTAAAGGACAGTGGAAGAGCCTCAGAAGCAAAATCTCTTTCTGGCCTTTTTCTACCCTTCTTTCTCCTGCTCCCGTCTCTCCCACAAGGCAGGCCATAGGAACTAGAATTTCTCTCCCCGAAGACGGATCATAGAAATTAAGACCCCTCTCCTTCAAAGACAGCCATAAAGCCTAGAAATATGACTCTAACTCCCTCTGCTTTTCTGTATAGGAGCTGGCCATAAAGAGATTCTCAGACCCACCTTGTCTGAGAGTAGGTCTTGAGACCGCATTCCAAAAGGGGTCCTGCCCTCCACCTGGAAGAACGGAATAACACAGAGAAGGAGGAAGAAGAATCTGGACAGGCCTTGCTGGGTTTGCCCGCTCAGTCTATTACCATTAGATCATTCACTTTTTGTTCAATCACACTTCTTCATGGTTGTCCGTTCTTCACCGAACCTAAGCATGAAAATGGAGAGTTTCCTGAGTCTTTGAGTCTTTATTTATTTAGGCTTTCACGTCACATAAAGCTTCGATGATACGGTTTGGATCTGTGTCCCCGCCCAAATCTCAAGTCGAATTGTAATCCCCAACGTTGGAGGTGGGGCCTGCTGGGAGGTGATTGGATCATGGGGGTGAATATCCCCTTTGGTGCTACTCACTAATAGAGTGAGTTCTCGTGAGATCTTGTCGTTTAAAAGTGTATAGCAGCTATCCTGCCCACTGCCTCCTGCTCCAGCCATGTAAGATGTGTCTGCTTCCCCTTCACCTTCTGCCATGATTATGAGTTTCCTGTGGCCTCCCCAGAAGCCACATGCCACCATGCTTCCTGTACAGCCTGTGGAACCATGAGCAATTAAACCTCTTTTCTTTATGAATTACCCAGTCACCAGTATTTCTTTGTAGCAGTACGGGAATGGCCTAATACATTGGATTAAATATTATATACATTTGTTATGCTTTTCCCTTTTTTCTTCTGTTACAGGAGTGTTGGCCATGACCCTACGGGTGGGTGAGGAAAGGTATCACAGCTTTCCACCCCTACAATCCCAAGTGTTTAAAGAGTACCTGGTAAAAGAAAAAACACATGACAAATACTTAATTTTGGAACACATCACTGTGAATTTTTGATCAGATATGTTTCTGAAAAATCTGTCTGCTGCCAGCATGTTAGTGGGCTACCAACTTATCATCACGAGTGAACATTTATGTTCCAAGATACATGTGGGTGCAGCTATTAGCCTGGTGGCTTTTCAAGCCCAGCTTGCTTTCTCTTGAAATCCTCCCGTGTGCTTTTTAGTCTTCCTTCCACCAGGAACCTCCAATCCAATCCCCATAAAGTGGCCAATGCCACTTATTCATTTATTTTTAAGACAGGGTCTCGCTCTGTCATCCAGGCTGAAGTGCAATGGCATGATTATAGTTCACTACAGTCTTGAACTCCTGGGCTCAAGCAATCATCCTGCCTCAGCCTCCTGAGTAGCTGAGACTACAGCCACATGCCACCATATCCAGCTATTTTTTTTTTTTCTTTTGTAGAGATAGGGTTCTCATTATGTTGCCCAGGCTGGTCTTGAACTCCTATGCTCAAGTGATCCTCTCACCTTGACCTCCCAAAGTGCTGGGATTATAGGTGTGAGCCACAGTGCCTGGTCACCTTGTATTTTTTAAGATACACTTTTGTATATAACGTATGCAGAAATGCAATCAAATCAAATCACAAACTTCGTGACACAGTTTCGCAAGGTGAACACACTACACTGTATGGCCAGCCACCAGCCCAAGAACGGGAGCGCCATGAGGGTTCCTGGCATAGACTTCATGGAGTCGCAGCCTTGACAGCCATTTTTTTTTTTTTTTTTTTTTTTTGAGACGGAGTCTCGCTCTGTCGCCCGGGCTGGAGTGCAGTGGCCGGATCTCAGCTCACTGCAAGCTCCGCCTCCCGGGTTTACGCCATTCTCCTGCCTCAGCCTCCCGAGTAGCTGGGACTACAGGCGCCCGCCATCTCGCCCGGCTAGTTTTTTTTGTATTTTTTAGTAGAGACGGGGTTTCACCATGTTAGCCAGGATGGTCTCGATCTCCTGACCTCGTGATCCGCCCGTCTCGGCCTCCCAAAGTGCTGGGATTACAGGCTTGAGCCACCGCGCCCGGCCGACAGCCATTTTTAAACCTGATATAAGCTGTTTGAAATCCAGTTGAACTCTGTCATCCTTGTCCTCAGCGAGACTTCTCCTCTCTGTGTGGTGTTTGCAATATAGCCTGCTTGTTCCTCATCCCACTGATGCCAAATCCAGCTCATGCCACAGCTGCTGGCTGTGGAAAAAATCTAATGGTCAACACCGGAGTCATGTAAATGAGTTCCCTCCTTTATGTATGTTTTCTTTAAATGACCCAGATCCACAAGTCCTGAGGGAAAGCCTGAGGAATAGCTCCCTGGGCCTTAATAAAGGCAGGTCCCTCAGGCTCAACCACAGGCTGGTTGAGCTTCCTGCTGCCTCCAGACTCCTCCTGGCCCTCCTAGTGATTCGGTGTCCCTAACCTCTCTGGGTCTGTGAGCAATAAACTTCTGCTTCCTGCATGGTAGTTACACCAACACACCCAAACTTTACTCTCTCCCCCACCCACCCCATCAGGGCTCTCCTAGGCAGGTCCCAAGATCAAATAAGAAACCATAATAATACAAATCACGACAGTCCCAGAAGTCCCCCCTCCTCTCTGTTAGTACCCATCCTCACCCCCTATCCTAACGTCTAATGCTACAGAGAAAAAAATGAAAATGGTTTTCTTTGGTAGACTTGGGCATTCAAGGACAGAATGCTCAGAATGACTTCTGCTAGCTCTTAGCGAATCAGTTTACCCCAAAATATGCAAACAAAATTCACCGTTCCCAGACTTACAGATCCTGCTGTTGCCTCTGTTCTGTGACTGAGTCCACCAATTGTCTACTTACGAGCAAACACATGACATGCGAAGTCACTGCGCAGTGAGCAAAAGAATACGTCTCTGACTCATTCTTCGACAAACAACTCCTCCCACACAGCTTGAGATAATATATTAAATGTAGTTGAAAAGGGCTCTTAAATATGATTTTTTTTAACCATAAAGATGAGTAATTCTTAATGAACCTACAGACGTATAGTTCCTGTGTTTAAAATTTCCAAGCATTTAGGGCAACGTAATTCATTTCATAAGTAAATGTAATTCATTCCATATGTAAATATACATAAAATTTAGTTCATTTCATATGTAGTATGAGATCAATGAAATATTCTCTATTTTTTCCATGTATACTGGAAATCATGTTAAGCATGAGTTTTAAAATTCCTTTTAAATATTATAATCAGTTACATAAAAATGGATTTTGTGTAACAATGATCTATTCCTACTTTCAGCAGTTTTTAGGATTTTGCTGCAAAAAGAGAACTAAAGAGTGATTCAAAGCAGGACATTAGCCTCTGCTACAGACATTGTTGCATTCAAAATTCTCTCACTTTAAGAAAATCGGGATAGTGAGCCGAAGGTGTTTAATGGACCAGTGAGTGATTTTAAGTGATACCACATTGATTTTTCTTTTCTGTTCCTCACTGCCTGAGGGGATCTATCTACAAATTCTATTTCGATCGAGGCACCACCAAGGGGAGGAAAAATATTACCACTGGCATTTTACTGCTTGTACCAGTTGGTATTCTTCGAACTTTTTCTTTCTCTGGAGCCTTAACCATTTCTTTGCTCCCAACAAGCATTCTCAAATTTTTCTGCTCTGTCTCAAAACAGAAATACTTGGAAAGCCCCAAAAGAAAAGCAACACAGGCAAAAATTATTCTCCAAATCAGTTAATATATTTTATCAAAACCACCTCCTTGGAAATACATATAAAAATAAAATAGACAATGCTACATTATATACATAACATCGTCTTTCGTCAATAGAAAAACTTTAGTATTTAATACTTTTAAGAATGCAAGTCTATCAGTTTTCTTACTCTCTATTCAAATAAATAATCTTACACATTAGCATTGCTTTCTCTGAAATAAATGTCTTCAGAGCTTTGGGGTACATCTGATATCTGAATCACAAATTGTTGTCCATCTTTTAGGGTTATGAGGGCTTCTTGTCCCATAGGAAGGCTGAGTTTAACTGCACTTTCGGTGGTTTCATCTTCCAACAGCACCTGGATGAGCTGCAAGAGGGAAATGTTTAAAGGCAAAAGGTAAAAAGAGACAGTTATACTATTCCTTGTTGCAGGAACCACCATTTGAATTCTTCTACCAAGCTCGTGGTCCCCCCCCGGGAAGTAAAGGAGAAGTTCATGCATTTATTTATTTATTTATTTTTTTTTGAGATGGAGTTACACTCTCGTTGCCCAGCCTGGAGTGCAGTGGCACCATCTCAGCTCACTGCAACCTCCGCCTCCCGGGTTCAAGCAGTTCTGCTTCAGCCTCCCAAGTAGCTGGGATTACAGGCACATGCCACCATGCCCAGCTAATTTTGTATTTTTAGTAGAGACAGGGTTTCACTATATTGGCCAGGCTGGTTTTGAACTCCTGACCTCAGGTGATTCACCTGCCTCAGCCTCCTGAAGTGCTGGGATTACAGGTGTGAGCCACCGCGCTCAGTCCATGCATTTATTCTTACTAAGAGAACTCCTGATTTCTCAGGAAAACACTCAGGGTCCAGTGAGGACTCAGTGGGAGGCTTTGCAAGGCAGGGATGGTGCAGGGGCGGGGAGCTGATGGGCTCTCTTTAGGGAAATGAAGAGGGCTCTGAAGTTTGTGAGAAATGTCCTCGTGAGAACCAACCAACACTCTTCCTTAACAGACACCGGAGAAAGCAGGTGAGTCGTGAAAGTTGGGAGGGAGCCTGTGAAAGGCACCCACGGCCTCCGTGTGGCTGTAGCACCCATCAATTTGGGGGTCTCCAGACGGGTACTAATCCCCGCATTCTCATCAAGTCTCTGGAGCTGACATACTCGGCTCCAATTCCCACAGTGGCTCTCCTTTCCCCATCCGTCAAATAAACCATTCATTTGTGGAGGGCGGGAACCTATGAAAACAGCAATCTGGTACTGGTGACTCAATTGGAAGTAACCGATTCGAGAGGTGTGGAGGTTCCAAGTTAGTAGAAGCTCTCTTCAGCCACTTCGCCTGACGAGCAAGTCTTCCTATCGGAGAATGGCGAATGTACCATCCCTCCCTTAGCTCCAGGAAACTTGGCCATGACTACTTTAAAACCAATAGAAATGTATTCCCTTGGTCTGATTTCATCAATAAACCTCCTATAAGCTAGTATATTTTGACAGAGATGTGTGCACCATAACTTCAAATGCAAAGTTTATGAAACTTGTCTCATTCTTTCTCTAAATTCGACAAAAACCATCACCACCCCATGAAAAGATGTTTGTCTTTTTCAAAAAACTGTTTTCACCTTTAGCTTAGAGGTGAAGAGACACTTAAAGATTTTTTTTTTGCCCTGCTGTAATCCTGGAGTACATGACCTAAATTCGTTATTTGATATCATTATAGTTTTTCACTTTGTTCTTAAACATGCCTTGACATCTATTTTGAACGCCGCTGGAATGTAGAAGAGGGACAGATGGATATGGTAATCTGGAATGCTGACTTCAGTTGTTACTGTAGGTGCAGGCCAGAGCTAAATTGTTCAGGGAAGGAGGCTGCCACAGCTGTGCAGCTGAATGGGGTGTTAACTCGTGGCAGATGAATGCAGATGGGACACGCAGTGTGTGCTTTTTTGTTCATGATGAGTGCATGTACTGAATAATGGATGCAATGAAAATCAGATGAGCGTAACTTTTTGGTGTGCTTGTTTAAGTCATTATAGCTAATTCAGCAGGCAGGAACGAACAGAAGCAGGTTTAATTAATATCTAATGTGTATTACCTCGGATTACCTGACATTCATCTGCGTGTATTGCTTTATTATGTAGTTCAATTAAGTATTTAGTATCTTCTCTATTGTTTCCACCCATTAAATACAGGTCAAACCTCATTGCAAGAAACTTCAGAGAAGCTAAGGGATTGGGCCAAGAGTGTCAAGAGCAAGTGCTCAGCTTCCCCCATGGTGGGGAAATGATGATGATGACCAGTGGTTACTGGGTACTTACTATATTCTAGGAAATAGTCTAAGCATTTTACAACAATTAACTCATTTAAACCTCCTAACGGGTCCTATGGAATTAAGACATGAGTATCCCCATAAGTTAAGCAATGTGTTCAAGGTTCTAGCTAATAAGGGGAAGAAGTAGAATTTGAACCGAGAAATGTATGTACCAGGATTGCCCTTATCAGACTTGAAGGTATTTTTAATAATTAGTCTCAAGTAACCAATTTTGGAATTAAAGCAGATGGTAGAAAACGCTCTCAGGGAGAGAATGCTGAGGACAGTCTTCGAAGGATCTGTGGAGGTGTAAATTCCTGTTCTCCCAATGATTAGTGAGGTGACCCTGGGAAAATTACCCAACCCTTCAAGATCCTCAGTTATGCCAGTTGTAAAATGGGGTTGATGGTAACATCCATTTCATTGAGATGAAAATATGCACTTAAATGCTCAGTCCCGGGAGACTGTCAGCGTCTGCTCTTCATGCCTTCTAACTGTGGCCGAAGAGGTAAAAGCTTACTCCTGGTTACCTTGCTGACTAAGAAGCATGTGTATGTAATTTGACTAACATTCTCCACTTCGCTGCACTTTAGTCTGGCTCCCGAACCTTCTCCTTCACTCCCTTGTAAAATCCAATTTTAGCAAGAACCCTGCTGAGTCACTTTAGCAAGAATGCCCCATCTCCACATCTGATCAGTTTCCTCATCCTCTGCCAGCCTCCAGGTGATGTTTGGTCACCCCAGCTGGCTGGACTTCTATAAGCATCCTGTTAGGTGGGTTTAGCCAGAATCTCCCTTACCTCTGACATTTCTTCTTAGTAAGTTCCCATCCACTGACCCCCACCCGGCTCCTGGGCTACAAATTCCGCACCCGCCACCCTGTCCCTGCTATACTCAGAGTTAAACCCAATCCCCCTCCCCGACTGCAAAAGCCCAGTGGAGATGGTACTGAATAAAGCCTTCCTTACGGATAAAGCCTTCCTTATGGTGCTTTAACAAGCGTCACTGAAAGATGTTTTTGTTTTTCCTTTAACAAATTGTCATGCTACACTCTGACCTCTTGCCCCAGCTGGTGAGCGCAAAGAATTGGCTTTCACTTGGAGATGAACACTGCAGCCCAGCATGAATGCTGGCCCTGCTAGGGCCCTACGGAATGTCTCCAGAGTACACTTAGGTACTTTCCACTGGCGCCCCCTGGAGGGCTCTGCCGCCAGGAACAGCAGCAGGGAGAGCCATTCTCCTAGGCATAGCCCGGCCAAGCCATCGCCTCTTCAGATCTAACTGGGCCTTCTTTCTGCCAACTGCCTGGAAACACTTGCTTCCTGAAAGCGCCTTAGCTGCCACCAGCTAAGGAGGCCCAGCTCTTGTCAGCACCCCCAAGTTGGGGTGTTTCACTACTGCATGCTTCATTGACCATGTCTGCTTTTTTCACATGGACACTCATGGAGGAGGTGAGTTTCTCATTTACGGACAACATCTGAATCCACCTCATAGAGAGCACTGAACGCACCTGGATATGTGACTTACTATCATCAAAGTGAGAAAGACCAAATGCAGCTAGAGAACGGGGAAACCTGAGACACGCATTTCCCTAGCTCCTGTTTTTTTTGTTGTGGTGGTTTGTTTTTTTTGTTTTTTTGATCTAGGGAGGTGTCCTGTCCAAGCGTTGGCCCAATAACAGTGTGTGCAAGATCTCTGCCACTGGAGAACTCGGAATGAGAGTTTGCTCAAGAAGGAAAGGGCCCTGGAAGGTTCCTAGTATTCTGCGGACTCTAACGCGTGAAGAGTTTTAGGCTGTGACTCATTGCCGTGGCCGAGACCACTATTAATCTGCTTCAGGTTGAATGATTGCACCTGCTTCAGTTTCCTATTAAGCACAACTCATCTGTGCAAGAGGGGAACTTGTGGGCACAAAAAGAAGAAGATGGATGGCAGCTAAACATCAAACATGTGCACAGAAATTAGTCCTAAGACAATTGCTGTCAGTGTTCTTTTCACCAGCTCACTCCCCGCTCCTCAATGCAGGCATTTCAGTTGTTCCTCCGTCAGCCCAGCTCTGCTTCATGGCACTGAGGTCCATGTCTGACCTCTCCAACCTGCGTCCCGCACTCCTCAGGGCATAAAACAACCTCCTGTCTAGGGTTGTAGGTGAAGAATGGATTTGAGATCAGGCAGGCTGGGGCTCCAATCTCTGCTCCACTATTTCCTTGCATTTCCTTACTGTGTGACTTTGTGCAAGTCACTCAGCTTCTGTGAGCCTCAGTTTCCTCATCCATCAAATGACAATGACAAGAACAAATACTCTACAGGATGGCATGGCTTTGAGATAACATACACAGGGGCTCTATAGTAGGTGTTCGGTAAATAGCAACTCTAATCTTTATGTCTTTCAGCAGGTATCCCAATGTAATCTTTTCAAAATCCTCTCTGTTCAGACCACCCGACATTTCCTTTTTTTGAACACTAGGGGCATTTTCAGTGCATGCCCCGCAGAGGTGATACACCACCGCGAGGTGTGCTATTGCTGAGTTAGTCTAACCAGGCCACGTACACTCTGGAAAGGCAAGAGAGACCCAGGCCATCCAGAGGGTCCACCTTCTCATCATGCCAGGCACCTATTAATGTTCCCCAAACCTGAGCCGGCCAGTAATCAACAGATAGTGAATTCAACTCCCCCTGCCCCGGCAAAATCACCTAGGGTAAAGATGACTATAGAATCCTTTATCATTGTTTGGACAAAATGATCCTGAGGGTTTTCCTAACCACCTGTGGCTCTTGTTCCCCTTGAAACAGCTGTGTGGAAGGGGGTCCTGGTGTCCCTACCTTATTGCCTGTGGCAGTGTCCACCAGGAAGCCCAGGATCCTGAGGACCATGTTGCTCACACCCACAGGATATCGGCCCCAGCCCATGTGTGTCGGCGTCACCCCCAGTGACTCCACGCTGGGGCCGGCACATGTCTGGGGCCATGAGGAATTCAGAGGGTGGAAAAGTGCCTGGTCTGGCTGGCCAAGAGTCGGGTCATCTGGTAGCATTTCCTTGACATTCCCCATGTCCTCCTCCTCCTCTTCCTCCTCTAGGCATGACTGAAGTATATGAATCACATATTCCAAAAGCAGTAA
This sequence comes from Trachypithecus francoisi, assembly GCF_009764315.1. Taxonomy (NCBI): domain Eukaryota; kingdom Metazoa; phylum Chordata; class Mammalia; order Primates; family Cercopithecidae; genus Trachypithecus; species Trachypithecus francoisi. The sequence goes on along the minus strand of NW_022681462.1, from coordinate 51,920,904 downwards.
GTGAAACAGATGCCAGGAGCCTACATTTAGATAATAACCAAAAATGAATACATTTGATAGACAATAAACAAATCACTGTGAAACTAAGAACTTTTCTGTGGCTAACACCTGTGTACATGAGCCTCGTTCCAATAGCTGACCCTGAAGGGGCCTGGGTGGGCCTCTTACGTAGCATCCATCAGTAGAAAATCCCTGGCAGGGCAGCTATTGGACAGAAAGGAGTGAAAGCTAAATAGCCTAAGCCATGAAAAGGAACTTAAAATCCATCCAGTGTGAGATGGGAGGAAAGCAAACCCTACAGGGAACTGGGTGCTGCTCCCAGAGCTGGGGAGGGTGCCCCTCAGCCTCACCGTGCCCCATGTATGATCCACAGGAACATCCAGCAGGGGTGGGAGGAAATGGGGGCATCATGCAGAAGGAAGGCTGCTGCTGTTTTGTGGTGCTTGAAACGTAGTGCCTTGCCCCTCTTGCAGACCCTGTGGCTGCAGTTCTTTGTGTAGGGAGTGAGTAAGGAGGCCGGCTGGCTTTCCACCTGCGAGAGGTATCTTCTCAGGTGGGCCTGCAAGTGCTGTCATCAGAGAGACAGGAGGGTATGTGACTTAGCTGAATGCTCCAAATCCCAAGGCCTTTGCACTCCCAGAAAGGAAAACAATCATTAATGTTTGCTTGAGAAACAGACGGGGAAATCTGGCCTGTTGCAATTGTTAAAAGGTAAGTTTTAAATAAACGTAAAACCATGACTCCTACAAATATAAAATGGACACATCAGGCTGGGCACAGTGGCTCACACCTGTAATCCCAGCACTTTTGGACGCCGAGGTGGGCAGATCACGAGGTCAGGAGATCGAGATCATCCTGGCTAACACGGCGAAACCTCCTCTCCACTAAAAAGTACAAAAAAATTAGCCGGGCATGGTGGCACGTGCCTATAGTCCCAGCAACTTGGGAGGCTGAGGCAGAAGAACAGCTTGAACCCTGGAGGCAGAGGTTGTAGTGAGCAGAGATCGCGCCATTGCATTCCAGCCTGGGTGACAGAGTGAGACTCCATCTCAAGAAGAAGAAAAAAAGGACATATCAAAGGTTTTATTTAACTCATTAATTAAATGATATATTACATCTCATTGCTACATCAGTTAAGATGTTGCCACTGGTTCAAAAGAGAATTCAAAGTACTAACTATATACTATACACAGAAAAGAATGCTGACAGTGATGAATAGATGCAAAAGGGATCTGTCCTCAGCGCAGTATCAATGGCAACCACCTGACACAACCAACTTGTATTTCTGTGGATGAGGGTCATCTGCATTATCAGTTTGCTGTAACTTTACAGAGCTATAAAAATAACTCAAAGACAATGGAAGGTAGCGATAATCCAGAAGGCTATGCCAACCTTTTGTCCATTTCAAGTAATCTTTTCATCCATTTCAAAAGCCCTTCCCAAGTTTTTCCCTGAGTAGTGTTCTATCCCTCCACGGATCTGGGTGAGGGGTAACTGCGCCTGTGGAAGGCATGACCTTGCCTGAAGTGAGCTGGACATCGTCTGGCCTATTTAACCTTGGAAAATCACAGTCCGAGTCTTGAAACCATTGTTCAAACTACTGGTGTGAATACATTGATTTCATATGGAGGTACAGAGAAGGTAGACTGGGAAAAGTAACAATTAGACTAGATTTCTTTTCTTTTTTTGGGACAGAGAGTCTGGCTCTGTTGCCCAGGCTGGAGTGCAGTGGCACAATCTCAGCTCACTGCAACCTCTGCCGCCTCAGCTCAAGCAATTCTCCCACCCCAGTCTCCCAAGTAGCTGGGACTACCGGGCCACCACACCTGGCTAATTTTTGCATTTTTTTTTTTTTTTTTTGTAGTGATAGGATTTCACCATATTGCCCAGGTTGGCCTTAAACTCCGAGGCTCAAGAGATCTGCACGCCTCAGTCTCCCAAAGTGCTGGGCTACCACACCCGGCTCAGGGCTAGATTTCTTTCCGTGATGCACGTGAACTCTGCTCTCTCTCTGCTCTGGAAGAGCATGAGCATATAGCAGAGTCAGTGTGGACTTCATTGAAGGGAAGAGTCCCACTATAAGTGAGTGTCACCTATATGGCAGCTGACAGCGGCAGCCCTCAGGAGCTCCAAGGTGTCTGCAAAGCTGGTCTAGAATAGGGCTTACTTTCTCTTCCTTCTTGCTGTGAGAGGATCTGGCAGCTCTCTGTGAAGGGATCACTTGCCATAGCTACTGTGCAAACTCACAGGACGGGAGACTATCTTTCCACTGCTGTATGCCCAGTGCCCAGGAAGGTGCTTGGGAAGCAAGAAATACCTTTTGAAGGAATGATCCATTCCATGAAGCTGGTGAGCTGAGTGGTGAACTTCCCTTCCTACAACCTTTTTTTTTTTTTTCCTTTTTTCTTCTTTTTTTTTGAGGTGGAGTTTTGCTCTTGTCGCCCAGGCTGGAGTGCAATGGTATGATCTCAGCTCACCGCAACTTCTGCCTCCCGGGTTCAAGTGATTCTCCTGCCTCAGCCTCCTGAGTAGCTGGGATGACAGGCTTCCGCCACCACACCCGGCTAATTTTTGTATTTTTAGTAGAGACAGGGTTTTACCATGTTGGTCAGCCTGGTCTCGAACTCCTGACCTCAGGTGATCCACCTGCCTCAACCTCCCAAATTGCTGGGATTACAGGTGTGAGCCACAGCACCCAGCCCCTTACAACCCTTTTTATAAAGCAACTGCATCAAAGATGCAACCTTCCCCAACAGAAGACCAGTCATTTGACCAGGAAGTTTGCAAAATGCACATTACTTCACTCTTTCTATCATCTGCATACAATGGCAACTTAATCATTATTCCTGAGAGTTAAGTATGAGTGCTTCAAAGAGCCCATTTTGTCCTTCATCTCAGTCGTCTCTCTCAGTGCTTTCCTCAAAATGTCACACAGCTCATAATTCAAGAACCAGGAGAAGCTTCCTGTGTGTCTAACGATGATGAAACAGGAAGGAAAAGCATGGTCCATCTGTTTGACAGGCTATCACACTGACACTACAAATAAAAATTACTATCGTGTTGTATGGTTTGCTGTGTCTATGGTATACTTTACATAAAAAGGTTAAAAGAAGATGGCTGGATTCTACATAGCAATATGCAAAATACTTACGCCATAACAACATTTTTAAAAGGTAGAACACACTATATTTTCTTATTCTCTGACTTACCAAAACAGTCTCTGTGGCAGAGGGTCATGGCTTTGCTCACAGCAGTGAGAAGAAGGTTCCATCTCAGCTGGAAGCCGGCGGCCAGTTTGATAAACTCTTCTTTGCTTCTGCTGGGCTATTAAGTTTTTGTGAGAAAAAAGGCTGCAGTTTGTGATAAAATCAAGAAGCATAGTATGTTTTCAAAGGCACACATTTGTCATGCACATGCAGTTGTAAAGAGCCAAAGAAGAGGAAGATGAAATAACAAGAGTGGGAAGTGAGGCAGCAGGGGCCAATGTCTGGTCTTTCTCTGTCTTCCACGGACATGGTTCCAGGGCACAGCCCTTTGAAGTCGGTGGAGAGGAGAGGGAGGTAGGAAATTGGCTTACTTTTTCTCTTAAAATCACCATGCAATTTTTTCTTTTTTGGAGACATGGTCTTCCTGTTCCCCAGGCTGGAGTGCAGTGGCACAACCTTGGCCCACTGCAGCCTGGAACTCCTGGGTTTAAGCGATCCTCCCCCCTCAGCCTCCTGAGTAGCTGGGAGTACAGGCATGCACTACTGCACATGACTAATTTAATTTTTGGGGGGAGGGTGGGTAGAGATAAGGGTCTCATTGTGTTGCTCAAGCTGGTCTTAACTTCTGGGCTCAAGTGATCCTCCTGCCTCAGCCTCCCAAAGGCACTGGGATTAGAGGCATAAGCCATCATGCCCAGCATCACACAGTTTTTAAAAAGAGGTCACTTGTGATGTGTGACACAGAAACAAACACCGTAAGGACAGCCTCATTGAAGTCCACTTGGAATGGCATGAAGAGGAGCAGGGGCTGTGTTATTCCTGCACTCCTGCATGTCAAATCTGGTTGTGGAAAAGGGGCACAGAATCCCATAATCAGGAAAAGCAGTGGTGCTCGTTTGGAAAAGCTGGTCATCATGCTTGCTGTGTAAGCAGGCTCCAAACTGGCAAGTCTCAGCCCCTGCACCCAGTGGAACCAAGATCGTCTGACAGCCTCACTGGCACTAAACTGTGTACCAGTAAGATGCCGCTGCATGCAGACTAAGAGATTCCCTCTACCCAGATGGAGAGCGGCCTTGGACCACACTTGAAGCCATCTGTAAGCCCTGAGTCACGGATTTCAAATGCATCTGTTGATAGGCATGCTCCAAGCCTCTTTTCATCCTCAGTCACATGCCTGTGGACCCACCACAGCTCCTCCACATGTCTTTGAGGAAGAAATGGACAGCCTGGCTAAACACCAAGAATGCCCTTTCCTGTCATCGCTTTTTTTCCCTCTGCCCCAGCGAAATCCTTGGCACACCAGAAGGTGGCCCTGAGTTTCGGGGAACATGAGGTCCTTTCGGTCGCAGCCTCCTCCTCGGTACTCCTCACCATCGGAGACGGACTCTTGGGAGGAGCCCCTCTTTCTGTGTTGAAGGGACGGCGAGAGTACAAAAGCACAGGGATCCTGCTGGGCGCCGTGGCTCACGCCGGGAATCCCAGCACTTGGAGAGGCAGAGGCAGGTGGATCCTTGGAGGTCAGGAATTCGAGACCAGCCTGGCCAACATGGCAAAACCCCATCTCTACTAAAAATACAAAAATTAGCTGAGCAGGGTGGCGCACGCCTGTAATCCCAGCTACTCCGGAGGCTGAAGCAGGAGAATCGCTTGGACCTGGAAGGCGGAGGTTGCAGTGAGCCGAAATTGCACCACTACACTCCAGCCTGGGTGACAGAGCGAGACTCCATCTCAATTCAAAAAACAAAAACCAAAAACCCACAGGAATACTTCCTAAAAGCATCCAGGGATGCAGCTCTGAGTGACCAGGGCTCTCTCTGCACAAATGTTTGCAAGTCAGCCATAAACACCATTGAGCGTCCTTCCCATCACCTCCACAGTATGGCACTTTCTGTCCCCCAACATAGAAGCTCCTCCAGGGCCCGAACTGCCCTCTGCTCGCTGACTGCGAGATGCTAACTGAAGCCATGGGACATCTCTGACAAGCCCAAGGGTGTGCATCTTAACAGTCTGAGCATATGATTGACAGTAATCTGGTTTGTAAAAATCAGCCATGCTCTTTTACAAAAACAAGACCGTCAAAGGCACGCAGTAACAAAAACACTATTTTTCTTTTTCTTTTTTTTTTTTTTTTTTGAGGTGGAGTCTTGCTCTGTCGCCCAGGCTGGAGTGCAGTGGCCAGATCTCAGCTCCCTGCAAGCTCTGCCTCCCGGGTTTACGCCATTCTCCTGCCTCAGCCTCCCGAGTAGCTGGGACTATAGGTGCCCGCCACCTTGCCCGGCTAATTTTTTGTATTTTTTTAGTAGAGACGGGGTTTCACCATGTTAGCCAGGATGGTCTCGATCTCCTGACCTCGTGATCCACCTGTCTCGGCCTCCCAAAGTGCTGGGGTTACAGGCTTGAGCCACCGCGCCCGGCAAAACACTATTTTTCTAATGTGCCTCCTTTGTGAAGGCAGAAGGTACAATGATGGAGACCTGGGAAACACATAGTGCTCTGTGGTTTACGATGTAGGATGGCAGGGTTAGTAGTGATGATCTCAGCGGGTCCATCTGATTAAAGCTGGAGGCTGAGTTCTAGCTTCCACTTAAGGAACAGACAATGGACAGCTCCTGTCTGTGACAATGTATAATATAAGCCTTCAGCTAGCGAATGAATAAATGTCTCAGTAGCCATTCAGCTCTGGACATGGTCACTGTTGTTATAAATAAGCTTTGCCTAAGATCAACAGGAGGAATAAAAACCATACAGAATCTGGGATAATTATTTTCAAGAAGCAAATGAGACCAGACACCTGCCAGGGGTTGGAGCTGGCTTTCTAGTTCCTTCCTGAGGATTTTTCTGGTTCATATCTAGGAGGTTTAAGACCCCAAAGTCCCCAGCAGTCTTCTTGGTGTCAGTTATTATTTCTCCTCTTTCTTCTCAACTGAGAGTTCAGAGATACAGACAAGGTCAGGCGGGCGGCACAAGGGAGTGGCCACAACATGGCCAGAAACTTAAAGAGAAAGCCCAGAGCCACGCTGCCAGCCCCAGGCCCTCGGAGTCTTTGTTCTCTCCACAGTGTGGACCGCTCCTTCCTTCCTAGGTAAGCTCACTCCTGCTCCTGAATGCCCAGTCGCCCTCTCTCAGCTTATTTTAATCCTACACATGCTTTGTATCCCAGTTTTAAGTCCCACCTTCTCTTCAAGGCCTTTCCCAACCACTTCAGCCTTGGCAAGCACAAAGTCTCGAGAGGTGGGGCCTGCCTTGTTTCCCTCTAGGGTTTTTGTTGTTTGTTTTTTTTGCGACAGAGTCTTGCTCTGCCACCCAGGCTGGAGTGCAGTGGTGCCTTCTTGCCTCACTGCAACCTCTGGCTCCCAAGTTCAAGTGATTCTCATGCCTCAGCCTCCCGAGTAGCTAGGACTACAGGTGCATGCCACCACGCTTAGCTTATTTTTTGTATTTTTTTTTTTTTTTTCAGTAGAGATGGGGTTTCACCGTGTTAGCCAGGATGGTCTCCATCTCCTGACCTCATGATCTGCCTACCTTGGCCTCCCAAAGTGCTCGGATTACAGGTGTGAGCCACCATGCCTGACCAGATGGAGTCTTTTGTTGCCGAGGCTGGAGTTCAGTGGCTCTCAGCTCACTGCAACCTCCGCCTCTGGGGTTCCAGCAATTCTTCTGCCTCAGCCTCCCAAGTAGCTGGGATTACAGGTATGTACCACCACGCCCAGCTAATTTTTGTATTTTTAGTAGAGACAGTGTTTCACCATGTTGGCCAGGCTGGTCTTGAACTCCTGACCTCATGTGATCCTCCCACCTTGGCCTCCCAAAGTGCTGGAATTACAGGCGTGAGCCACCACCCGGCCTCCCTCTAGGTTTTAACCCACAGCCCCTAACTCTCCCCACCTGCCCTGGGCCCACGGAGCGAGGGGCCGTGGCCTCTCTCAAGGCATTCTCAGCTCTCCACAGGTGACTGACCGCACGGAGGATGATGAAAATCAAGCCCAGGATCCCACTGAAGCAACTCCCAAGAGCCGTTGGCCGGAAGGACCAAACCCGCCCATATCGACAACCAAACCGTCTTTGGGCTTTTGAAATCAAGCCAGACACTCTACTGGAACGTGTCTGCAAAACATGCAGACAAGCGCTGTTCTCCCCCTAAAACAGACAAAACCCCTCCTCTTCTTCCACAATCCCATTGGTGCAATACACACCTGGACACACAGTCACCCACACCCACTTACACACATGCTCACACACACACATGCTCACCTGTGCACACACTCATCCATGCATGCTCAAACACCCACACACATACTGCACACGCTCATGCACACCCACTCACCGGTACACCACGCTCACACTCACACACGTTCACACACACTGATACACATGCTAACCACACACTCCCACACACCACACACACTCCCATGCACCCAAACATATGCACGCATGTGTGCACACACACACACATTATGTGATGTGCTCCCCCCGGCCCCCATTCTTCACCTGCTACAGAGTTTGAGACCATCCCCTGCCCTCACACCCAGGCCAGCCTCGACACATTTCCAGCCAGAGCCTAAGAAGGCTCTTTCCCATCCCCTAGTCAATGGGCACTCATTTATCTAGAATGGTCAACACACTTTTTTTTTAAGTCACAGCTTCCTACCTGGAACACAAATGCCTGGAGATGTGAAGACAGACAGCTGAGGAACACACTGAGATCTGTTGATGTTCCCAGCAAAGAAATTAAGTTTCTTAAACCTACAAAGACACAAAATAAACAAACAAAAGATTGCATGCAGCAGAGCAGAATTTCTCTGTAGGTATTTGTGTACCGGGTAACCTGGGAACATCACTGAACAGTAGCTCGGAGGGACTCCCCAGGGCCTCACGCTCATTGTGAACACAGAGGATGTCCTGAGGCTGGCTTTGTCACCTCTGCAGTCATCTATTCAGAATTACATGGACACACCTGTTGTGAGCCACCTCTGCCGCTTGTTGAAACAGAAATATTTTGAAACCATAAGTACACCTTGCAATTATCCAGACCTTGTCTTCAGATGAGCTCACGGCATGATATAGACATGACCTCACCTATCCTTGCCATCTTCAAAAAAGGGCTGGTTTATTAATGTCATTGAAGTGATGGCAGACATCAAAGCTGCTGAGAGAGGGTGAGCACCTTGCTTGCAGTTATGCACTCAGTTAGGGGGAGTCTGGTGTGATGTCGGGTTCTGGGTCCTCCACCTGCACAGGTAGCACTGATAGGGAAAGAAGAGCCTTTGGCCGTCCAGGCTTTTTGAGTGCTTCTGCACACCAAGCAGAGTTTGGGAAACTGAGTCGGTTGCAGCGGCCCCCCTGAGGCTTGGTGGAGGTGCACTTGGACTTGGAGCTGGAAGCATTTGCCTGCAGAACTCTGCATCTCCCTGGTGGGACTCACACAGATGCCAGTGGGAGCACAGGAGCCCTGGCCAGACCAGCAGGCAGTCTGGAAGGCACCTGGAGAGGGCGTCTCATGCCCTCCTGGGACTCCCTGGGATCTAGCTGGGGGCAAGAACAGGGCTTGGTTAGCCAGTGAGTTGGGAGGGGGACTTTTTGGGTTCCTACTAATCAGAACTGCAGAATTACTAATCAGAATTAGTAGTCCTACCAATAGCTCTGAAGCCTGCTGGATTAGGTGTTAACTTTTTAGTTGCTGGATTGGTGGGGGAAAAAAAGTGCCCTATGGGAGGATCTGGGATTGGGGTCAGCCAGGGGACGCTATCAAGGGACAGGACAGTGGAGGGGAGCAGTCAGAGGTCATTTACCAACAACCAGGGATGATATATTTTAGTATTTTAATAACTGGCACAACCCCACCAAGGCCAGCCCTACTTAAAGGTGAAAGGAGGAGGATGGGCTAATTTACAGGTGGTGCTTTTGTGCACTCCTGAATTCTGTATGCATCAAGTCACAAAACACTGAAGTGCTCCTGCGGGCCAGTGCAATGCTGGGTGGCCCAGGGTAAGACACAGCTGCCAGCCTGAAGGGGTTCATGGGAACTGAGCGGGCAGCTGTAGACACAGCTGAGAGTACTAGCAAGGAGTTATGCCCACAGAGGGAAAGGCCATTCGACTTACCTGGGGCATCCCGGCAGCGAGTGTTTGGAGAGGACACACACAGGGGAGCCTGGCACCCTCCCCGTAGCCATGATAGGAGGGCCCAGAGACGCCCAGAATTCATAATCGGTAACCATCCTGCAGCTCCCTGCCTCCCAGGTCCTCCCTGAGTCTGGAGAGCTCCTCCTGCCACTATGTTCACTCCCCAGGGACGCAACAACACACACCAGCCAGGAATGCGAGCTCTTTATGGCAGGGGGATTTTTTTCTTGAAAAACAACGACAATGATCAATAGCAAATGGCGAAAATATCCACCTGCTTCCTATCACTTGTTTGGAAAGGAATGAAATATGGTAAAAGCACCACTGTTAAACTTCACATTGCAAATAACAAGAGTGATGGGAGAATGTGGCGAGGCAGACATCTAGCTCAAGGCAATTTAGGCGTGATTGAGGAGACACAGGAGTCTGTGCGTGTAGGCACAGATGCAGGAACTAAACTTTTCCCCCACAGGAGATATTCTGGAGATAAATACGGTCAAGCAGCAAGCACACTCATCTGGTCATTTATTAACTCAAATAACAGGTATCAGCACTGCTGCCCTGTCTGGCCCTGGAGTAGGTCCTGGGAGCACAGGGACAGGGCATTCCCTGGGGTGTTCATCACCCCACTACAGGAAGAGAAGTGTGAGCAGCCAACTTAGAACATCAGAGTTATAAAGTTCTACCCCTATTAAGAAATTCATGGCCAGACGTGGTGACTCAAGCCTGTAATCCCAGCACTTCGGGAGGCCGAGACGGGCGGATCACGAGGTCAGGAGATCGAGACCATCCTGGCTAATACGGTGAAACCCCGTCTCTACTAAAAAATACAGAAAACTAGCCGGGCGAGGTGGCGGGCGCCTGTAGTCCCAGCTACTCGGGAGGCTGAGGCAGGAGAAAGGCGTAAACTTGGGAGGCGGAGCTTGCAGTGAGCGGAGATCCAGCCACTGCACTCCAGCCTGGGCGACACAGCGAGACTCCGTCTCAAAAAAAAAAAAAAAGAAATTCATATTAACAATGGCCATGCTACCCCAAACCTATGCCCAACACGCCAATAAAGCAAGCTGTAGGAGGAGGATTACATTTCATCTCTGGGTTGTTCTCCAGTTCATCTGCGCCACTCCGGTCACTTGCCAGGGCTTTCTTAGAAGTACCCAAAGTGGCTTGATTGATGATGGCCTGCACATCTGACTTCAGAACGCTGACACGCCTCTTACTTTTCAATACCGTTCTCATAGTCTAAAGATAATGGGGAGGCATAATACTTAATTCAATCTTGTCATTTTGTTTTTGCCTAACTCTTCCCCAGATTGCCAAGATTTTTGTTGTGGGGGAGAAACAAACATTGATGAAGGTATTACCCATTAAAAATGAATCTCAAACAATGACAAGGTTAAAACTGCACACATTCTAGGACTGCCACTCTGGAAGAAGAAAGAACGCATCTCTAGGAAGACACATTCAGGGCTTGTCTGGCGCTGCTGCTGCTTCTCTGCACCACACTCACCCCATGCCTGAATGTCTCTAGCGAGGGGGAGCCCGGGGATTCAGCCCCTACAAGGAAGGTGTAGACAGAGGCTGCACCGATCCTGAGCGAACGGCTGTGGGATTCGGAAGCTGGCTGTCCCTTCCTCAGGGGAGCATTGGCCATGAGGAATTTGGCCTCTGGGAGGTGATATCATCATCTGTCAAATGGAGACAAGCTAGTCCCCAACACTGTCCGACTGCCTGGGATGCAGCTGGTGGTCCCCACAGCAGTCCTGGGAGAAGGCACGAGTCACCCCTCCCTTTTACAGAAGAGGACGCTGAGGGCTCTTGGAGTGTGAAGTAACTTTCCTGAGGGGCAGTAAGTGGGAAGATAAGGCTCGGAGCAGGGACGGGCTTCAGAACCCACGCTTGCTGCTCGGGTTGGGTTGAGAGGAAGAGCACGCTGCCGGGTCATTTCCAGACCAACCGAGTCAGGACTGTGCGAGCGTTGGAGAACAGGACTGGCTGTGACTGGCAGTGAGACACAACCCCACTGGGCTTGGAGTCTGGGGAGGGCTCTGCACTGGCAGGGTGGGGCCTGGCTCGGGGTCACAGAAGCCACAGCTGGGATCCTCCCAGTGGAGACTGATTTGGAGCAGAATGATGGTCCCCAGGCTGTGTCCTGATAGGGCACTCGCAGGACTTGAGAGGAGACTCCTGACAGCCCACGAGCCGGGTGCCAGCATCACAGAATCTTCTCTTCAGCCCTTCACAACCTTTCTCTGAATCAACCCAGGATTGAAAAGGTCAGAGCTGAAGTAACTGGTGGCCTGGCCACACTGAGTCCACAGGGCCACACACACGGGTGAAGGGTATGTCTGTCTGTCTGTCACAGACTCTGCTACGACACCCTGTTACCTCTGACACTGGCACCTCTGTGTGGGGCCTCCCTCAGATGTCTTTTTTAAAAATTTTTTTGAGATGGAGTCTAGTTCTGTTGTTCAGGCTGGAGTACAGTGGCACAATCTTAGCTCACCGCAAACTCCACTTCCCAGGTTCAAGAGATTCTCCTGCTTCAGCCTCCCGCATAGCTGGGACTCCAGGCACGTGCCACCATGCCCAGCTAGTTTTTGTACTTTTTTTTTTTTTTTTTTGATAGAGACAGGGTTTTGCCATGTTGGCCAAGCTGGTCTCGAACTCCTGACCTCAAGTAGTCTGCCTACTTCGGCCTCCCAAAGTGCTGGGATTTCAGGTATGAGCCCTCCACACCAGGACATTGGGCATCTTTTAAATGTTGACCTGCTTTCCCTCCTGCCCAGAGAAAGCCAGGAGATTGGAGCCTTCCTGAGGATGGGCGGGAAGGGGGCAGGCTTTTAGTTTTGAGTCACAGGGGCCCACCTGGACTCCTCTGCCAGTGGCCAGGCAAGGCCACCCTGCCTGCCCTCTGCCCTCCAGGTGGACAGAGCAACCACCCGCTCTTAACAGGCACTTAGAGCTTTCACCTCTTTTCAGGAAACTGCCTTGTTCCCTCCTATCTGCTTGGCTGAAACCTACCTTAGCCATATTGGAAAGGTACGTCTTTCTTCTTAGTCTTTTGACAAATAGAGTAACTTCTGTTAAGAACAACACACATAGCCATTAATACGATAACTTCAAGTTCTCATGTGGGCAGTAGGGAAGAGAAGGCACATGTTTGGGGTAGGAAGGCATAGTTGGCTAAACTGCAACTTCCCCACCCCGTCTGCTGGCCCTCTCTGAGTGGCTACGAGATCCTGGCAGGGGACACTTGGCTGAAATGTCCTCATGTGCCAGAAAAACTAAGTAGCCCCAGCATCTGACATGAGTGCTACTATGATCTGAATGTCTGTGTCCCACACCCCCAATTTCATATGTTGAACCTCACCCCCATTGTGACAGTGTTAGGAAGTGGGGCCTTGGGGAGGTGATGAGGTCCTGAGTGTGGAGTTCCCATGAAGAGGATTAGGCGCCCCAGAGAGACCCCTTGCCTCTTTCACCACGTGAAGACAACACAAAAAAACAGCCGTCTGTGAACCAGTAAGCAGACTTTCCCCAGACACCCATCTGTGGGTGCCTTGATTTTGAACTTCCCAGCCTCCAGAACTACAAGCAATACATTTCTGTTGTTTATTTACTGCCACCTAGTGGGTGATATTTTACTACAGCAGCCAGATTAGACTAAGACAGGTACTCAGAGGAGTTTAGGGTTTTTACCCAGGAATCCTGAGCACCCCCAGCTTTCTCATCCTACAGTGCTTTCCTTGGAAAATAATCAAAGGAAAGGAAAGGATGAAAAGGGAACACACAGAAACAGGTGTTCTCCTCTTGAATGCATTCATTCATTTGACAAATATTTGGGAGAACACTCGTGCAGTGCTTGCTCAGTAGCTATTTGTTGGATGGCTGCTGAGCTGATGGATGCAAGAGGACAGCCCTTCTCTTCAAGGGGCTCGTGCTCCGGAGGGTGGGTCACCAGATATGAAAACACATCCCAAAAGCAGCCTAAGTGCTCCCATGCGATGTGAGAGCACAAGGAAGAAAGGGAGGCTGTTTGGAAGAAGGTATCCAGGAAAGCTTCACTGAGAAGGTGACATTTAATCTGGGTTTTGACGCGTAGGTAGGAGTTAGCCAGGAGAAATGGGGCAGGAGGCAGTCCAAGCATAGAAAATGGCAGGAATAAGGGCCTTTTCTGGGGACAGCCAGTCTAGTGTTGCTGAAGAGTACTGTTGGGTCATGGGAGTCCCTGGGGAGATGGAGACAGGGATGGGGCCAGAGGCCAAACTGTGAATGACTGCACAGCAGTGGAGGAGAGTGGGCCATCTGGGCAGCAGAGGCCAGGGGAAGTTAGTAATTGATTAATTGCTGTTTTAGAATGATCACTGTGGGTGCAGGAGAGTTTGGCTGGGGAGTGGGATGGAAGCAGGATGACCAACTAGGAAACTGCTGAAGTAGCCTAAAGAGTGAAGAGACAGAGGCTTGAATTCAGGCAGGTATTAAAGGAGCACAGGAAAACTGGAGCGAGGCTCTGCTCCCTACTCCTTGGACCCCTTTGCAGCAAGTCCCAGTCTCACCTTCTGCAACGTCCCTAAAATTTCCAAGTGGGGCAAACTGGATCAGGGTACTCAGTGTGAGTAGTGAACACACTGGGGGTGCGGGGCGGGGGCGGTGGGGGTGGTGATTATACATGGTCCTATGATACAGGCACTTTGATAAGTGCCCTATCTGCACCACCTAGGAAACAACTGCAAAGGAAGCAAGACTCATAAAAACGTGGGGAAATAACTGGCGCCGGCTTGGTGAGAAAATGGCCCTGAGCTGGCCAAGGAGGGTGGGACCCCGTGGGGAGTTCGAGAGCTTCAGGCAATGATAGAAAAACTTCACAAAGGTGAGAGGGAGAAAATGAGTATTTCCAGGACGATCTGACAGGGCATGGCAGGTGTGGGCTGGCCTTTGAAGGAGCATGGAGTTGCAGGGGCACAAAGAGGGCAGATTTATAGAGAACTGGACCAGGTGACAGAGCAGTTCAGGCTCACGCTCGGAAGCCACTGCAGGCCTTGAACAGATAAATAGCCTGGTGGAAGCAGCATTCAGAGACTGCAGCCTGGCAGTCAGACCCAAGGGGAAAGCATTCTAGAAACTCAGCAGAGGCCGGGCGCGGTGGCTCAAGCCTGTAATCCCAGCACTTTGGGAGGCCGAGGCGGGCGGATCACGAGGTCAGGAGATCGAGACCCTCCTGGCTAACACGGTGAAACCCCGTCTCTACTAAAAAATACAAAAAACTAGCCGGGCGCAGTGGCGGGCGCCTGTAGTCCCAGCTACTCGGAGGCTGAGGCGGGAGAATGGCGGGAACCCGGGAGGCGGAGCTTGCAGTGAGCCGAGATCGCGCCACTGCACTCCAGCCTGGGCGACACAGCGAGACTCCGTCTCAAAAAAAAAAAAAAAAAAAAAGAAACTCAGCAGAGAGATGGTGCAATTCGGGTGTGAGACGTGAATGCCCTGGTGAATATCCACACGTAGAACAGCTTGACCTGGACTTTTGAGTTCATGTTAGTAATCAGAAGAGAAATAGCTTAAAAGGGTGTGGCTGGATCAGCACAAAAATCCACCACCAGCACTAAAAGTCAGAAACCCTCAGCAGGCTGGGTCTTCCGGACTGTAGCTGAGTGCATGGGGTAGCAGCTAAAAGCTACTGCCCAGGTTGAAAGTCAGATGCTTCATCTATGCTTACAGAATTAATTAATTAATTAATTACTTTATGTTAAAGACAGGGTCTTGCTCTGTCACCCAGGCTGGAGTGCAGTGACATGATCACGGCTCACTGCAGCCTCGACCTCCTGGGCTCAAGTGATACTCCTGCCTCAGCCTTCTGAGTAGCTAGGACCACAGGTGTGTGCCACCACACCCAGCTAATTTTTAAAACTTTTTTTTGTAGAGACAGGATCTCACTATGTTGCCCAGGCTGGTCTCAAACTCCTGGGCTCAAGCGATCCTCCTGCCTCAGCCTTCCAAAGTGCTGGGATTACAGGCATGAGCCACTGCACCAGCCCAGAATTTATTTTTTTCATTGAAACCTACCTTTGAGTTTGGAGATCTGCAAGAGGGCTGGAAAACCTTCCAGAGCATTAAGAAGCCACAGCTGAAATTTCTTACTAAATAACCGCACAGATCTCAAGTACTGAATAGAAACATCTTCCAAGAAGTCATGAAGGAGAACATCCTCAATTCCCTACAACAAAAGTATCAAGACACTATGATTCTGCTGATGGTGCAGGTGTGACTGAAGCTCAAATATGCCACGGGGACAGGGCGGGTCTCAAGAAGTCTGAGAGTGGGTCCCCACCCAGTCTGAGGGGGCAGCATCACGCAGCCTGGCCACTGCTTCCCGTGCAGGACGTCAGACTGGTGCAGCCACAGTTGGAATTCTTTTCCTATATTTTTATTTATTTATTTGAGATGGAGTCTCGTTCTGTCACCAAGGCTGGAGTGCAGTGGTGCGATCTCGGCTCACTGCAACCTCCACCTCCCGGGTTCAAGCGATTCCCCTCCCTCAGCCTCCCAAGTAGCTGTAATTACAGATGCACGCCACCACACCTGGCTAATTTTTTTGTATTTTTAGTAGAGACAGGGTTTCACCATCTTGGCCAGGCTGGTCTCGAACTCCTGACCTCGTGATCCACCTGCCTCAGCCTCCCAAAGTGCTGGAATTACAGGCATGAGCCACTGCTCCCGGCCTCAAGTATTTTTCAAAGATTGTTAAGTGATACAAATATTTTTAAAAAATCACACAATGCCGGCCAGTACTAGGTGGGTCAAACCAAACATATTTAAGGGCTGAACCCAGCTTCCAGTTTTCAATCTTTGTGTTGAAAACTTCAAAGTACTAGATGATTTCCTTAAAAATACTCAAATAAAAGGTAAGGCTTGTGACTCGCTGAAGGAGAACACATTTGTAACCCAGAAAAGATACAGACCTGACCCTGCAAATACAACCCTCCAAATACAATCACTTTAGAGATAGAGCTTCAACTAAAGCAAAGCAAAGCAAAACAAAACAAAACAAAAACCCTGGCAGTTATGCATATTACAAAATTATTCCAATTATTCATTTTAGAATGTCTTATTTTCCAGAAATTCCCAGAGAAAGAACTTCGACTCAATTCGGGCTTCACTGGTATGGAACTAGAGGTCACTATGTGCATTGGCTTTTGGTTTCCATGAGATAATTCACAAACGAAAACTGAGTGTCAGGCAGAGCTCAAAGGGCTCCTGGTCCACACACCCCACTATTCACTCCTGAGAGGACCATGGGGACTGCAGAGAGGTGGAGCTGTGGGTCCAAACCCAGCATTTGCCGGCAATTTCTGCAGTGGATATACCCTAGAGACTCACGTGTCCCCCTACCTTGTACAGCTGGACGTCGTAACATTTAAAGAGCTGGCACACATCAGGCAATGACATCAGCATGACTGTGTCTGGCTGCAGAGACTTCCAGAAGGAAGTAAGCAAGTCCTCCACCTGGGGTAAGTAACAGAGCATATCGCCAAAACTCTTTCCACCTCACAAGACTAACCCTCCCATGGATACTTCCGTAGCCCCGGATGACAATGGGATGAATTTTGTTCCAGTACGTGTAAAGCTTTGCCTCTCAGCTTTTCCAAGCTGTATTTTGATAGAATTCTTTCCAACAACCCATCTGAAAGCACCTGCCAGTTGGATGAGATAATGTAGAACATTATTAATATTTTCTTGAGGCAGTTTCTAGAAAGGAAGCTGTTTCTGACCACAAGGGGGCCCCAGCTGATTATACTAGGATGAGGACTGGGCCACAGGGCACAGCCGAGAGAGAACAAACGTTCATTGACTGACTGAGTGACTGCCTCAATCATTTTTCCGCTCAGAGAGAGGTGTGATAGTACTTAATCTACGAGACCTCCTCCTTGCCATCAAGTTAGAAGTCGCCTAACGACTGTGGAAGGAAAAGGGGACTGGTGTGGTTCTACACAGGAGCCTTCTCTAAAGACTTAGGTGGACAACTTCGTGGAGCATCAAAATGGCGGCTCCTCTTTTCTGTTTTTTTCCCATGTTGACTTTTCAGTTTCCGTTCTTGAACCAGGTGACTGATCGGCTTTGCAGCCAATAGAGACTCTTGCCTGTCTGGGATTTCCACAGGCTCAGATACTGCAAGCCATCACAACCTCGTTGTATCTCCCCTGGTCCTGGTGCTAGGATTTGCCAGTGACACTAGACAAGGCACTGGCCCCATGCGTAGGTCATCAAGGAAGTTAGGGTCAACTCCTGAATTACTTGGCCACAGGCTCTGATTTAAAATCCTGTTATCAGGGCATGAATTCTAGAGAAGACTTCTCCAAAGAGACTCCAAAAAATACAACACAGGGTGTAGCAATCCCTGTTCTCTCAGGCTGGGAACCTTGGAGCATGGAGCTTTGGGGAAGAGGGGTCTGGGTGGAGCCACCACCACAGACCTACCTCTGCTCACCCCTCACCACCCGCGTCCAAATCACCAAACCTGTTGTGCTGTCCTCTGGAATATTTCTCTAACCTGCCCGTTTCTCTCTGATATTACTGTCACTGCCTCAGAACCGACCCTTGTCGCTTCTCACCTCAACTGTGACAAGACCTCCTCACTGCCTGTCTGTCCCACGACGGCCAAGCCTTATTGTCACTGCTCCCCCACTGTCTTCTCAATAAGTCAGAGTTCTTCCTGGGGCATCCGAGGCCCTTTCTGGCATCAGCCTACTTTCCCACCTCCCCTCTGGCTTCTCTTCTTTAGAAATAATAAAATCTAGGCTGGGCGCGGTGGCTCACGGCTGTAATCCCAGCACTTTGGGAGGCCGAGGTGGGCAGATCACCTGAGGTCAGGAGTTTGAGACCAGCCTGGTCAGCAGAGTAAAACCCTGTCTCTACTAAAAATACAAAAAATTAGCCGCAGCGCGTGGTGGTGGGCACCTGTAGGTCCCAGCTACTCAGGAGGCTGAGGCAGGAAAATCGCTTGAACTCAGGAGGTGGAGGTACAGTGAGCCGAGATGGCACCACTGAACTCCAGCCTGGGCAACAGAGCAAGATTGCATCTCAAAAAAAAAGAAAAGAAAAGAAATAATAAAATATAGTCATAGTGACCTTTTTGTCACATCATGCTTGTGAACATCATGCTGTCTTTACCTGCACTGTGGGTTCTACCTGGAATCCCTCTCCTACCCCATTTTCTGTCTATTGCACCTCTGCCTTTCCTACTAGAGTCAGCAGCAATGTGGCCTGCTGTGGAAGCACTCCCTGGCCTTCTCTGGGCACCCAGAATAGTCTAATCATGCAGCTATTCTAGAACTTTCCACATTGCATCATATTTATTGGGTAACATTGCTCCTTTCATTACCAGACTACTAACTTCTCAAGCCTTATGGAGAATACTTTCCTAGTCCTGGTAATGGTGTTGGTCACGGGGTGGGAATTAAATACATATTTGATGAGTAAGTGAAGGAGGAAAGGAATATGTCAGATATCCAGTGTGGATGGATATTTGTAACATTGCATCAACAGGACAGGGGCCATCCTGAAGGCATCTTGGTCTTTCCCTCTCTAGAATGCTTTACGCTGAGTAGGTAGTAAATGCAATCGTGCTGAATGAACGTTATCACCCAAAGTTGAAGTGCTTAGAATATACTAAAGCATCAGGAAAAAATTCTCATTTGAATGTGCACTTGTTTCCTTGGATTTTCATCTCACACTTCAGAAGATGAAACTCAGAATAGCTAAAAGATCTATTCATGTTTTCCACAGCCAATTCTAGGATAAAATCCAATCATGACAATACCCATGCCAGATCACTCAGCTGCAAAGTCCTACTCCATCTTCAGTTAGCACATATCAATAAAATGGCTCTTCAGCACCATTGAAAATTCCAGGGTGAATTTTATTACCAATACTTTATTCAAAATGAGCGGAATTAGGATCTAAAAAATAGCTGAATTTGTATTAGAGCCTAAAGTTATCTGTAGTAGCACCTTGGAGAATTTCCAACTGATAACACTGAATATCAATGTTACCTTCAGGAACTCAACAACTACGACAAAGGTGCATAGCATGTAAGCACTTCAGTGCAGTGGGCTATCACTGGACATCTGTTGATGGGGTCTCTTCAAATAAAAATGATGAATAATGAGTCATAAATGCTTGTATTTTATAGATAAAACCCTACCCTCTCAAGTTCTTGGTTCCTCACGTTTCGTAAAATGTCTCGACAATAGTTGCAGTATTCATCAGCAAGGAAGGCCATCTAGGAAGAATATGGAAAATTATTTCAGCTTGTGGGCCATTTCAGAAATGAACTGATCCTCACAGACTTTTCTGAAGCTCTCAGAGGCCGCTCTTGTCGCAGTTCTCAAATGACAATAGCTGGGCTCTTCACTTGGGCCATAGCATATTTTTTGTTTGTTTCTGTAAATGAACGCAGACCTTATAGGCTGGTAGTTCATGTAGCTTTCATTTCAATGTCATAACTCATACTTACAGATTTATTCTACCACTACAAAGGCCAACAAATGTTGACATGTTTTTTTCTAAACTTCAATTTTCCCCCTCCATAATTCCCCAGCCCTAATTTCTAGAAAATCCATGTATCTGTTCCTTTCTTTGTCTTGGGGAAGCAGCAGTCCCAGGGGGAGCCTTGCCGTAGGATGTGATAGGAACCCTAAACTTTATGAGCACCATCAAGCCAGGGAAGGTTGCTGGTCCTCATGTGTGCGGCAAAGGCAAACATTATTCCATGTGACACAACTATGACCACAGGCACAAAAGGAAGCTATTTACTGCCCTAAGCATCACACAGCATGAAAGGTTAATTGCCCCATGAGTGCAAACCTACCACATTACAAGAGTATTTCTTTGCCAGCTCTTGCTCCAAAAATGGACATCTCCTGAATTCAGACAAAGAGGATCCAACTGGGTCTCTCTTCATCGGTGAATGATCTTCACACTAAAAATCATTTGTGCAACGGATTATGTCTTTAAAATAAAATACTTTCTTGGCATATAAATCATCTTATGATCACACTACTCTAAGTTAATATGGTATGTAACCTTTTAGCCACACCTCTGCACACATTACTGATTCCTGCAGCTTTCCTCTCCTATTTTATTCCACATGCTGCTAATTTTTGTCTGTAATTCTATGAACGATGGCCATCAGGGAAGGGACAGGATTTAATATATTACCAAATGTATCTCTCTTGGGATCGTCTATTTATAAATCCTCCGTAGCAATGTACAATAAGACTATTACCTATGAATTATTTAATATCACAAATACACTTCTACAACCCTTGTCCATGTACTTGTTTCTGTTTGAAATAAAATCATACCCTGTTTGGGTCATCCTGCCTATATCATAACAACGGTTGGTTGTATGAGAAATCTCAGGGCCGTTGCCAACAAGGAAAATGAGGAGCATGGACTTTCCTTTAGAAGAACCAATTACAGGTCCTGGCATGGTGACTCATGCCCTATAATCCCAGCACTTTGGGAGGCAGAGGCGGGTGGATCACTTGAAGTCAGTAGTTCAAGACCAGCCTAGTCAACACGGTGAAACCCTGTCTCTACTAAAAATACAAACATTAGCTGGGCGTGGTGGTGGGTGCCTGTAATCCCAGCTATTTGGGAGGCTGAAGCGGGAGAATTGGTTGAGCCAAGATCGTGCCACTGCACTCCAGCCTGGGCGACAAAGAGCAAAACTTCATCTCAGAAAAAAAAAAAAAAAAAAGGAGCCAATTATAGGATGGGAAGGAGGAAGAAAGGTGGCATGGCAGAAAGCAAGTGTGACATTCCTCCCTGCCTCCCTGTGTCACTCATGTTGCTGTCCCCTCTGGGCACGGGGAGGCGTGAGGGCTCCTCCTGGTCTGAATAAAGGGTATCCATTTTATTTGAAATGATTTCATCAGTGTTTTCACAGACTGCTTTTGAATAATTTCCCTTACAATAAAGTAGGATGAAAGAATTCCTCCAAGTCAAAAACTGAGCTGCCAACCCTGCTACGCCAGACTGTGACTTTTCATTTTCTCTCCAACCTCATGACCTGCTCTCTGACCCTACAGTTCCAAGGTCAGCATTCCATCCTTAGCCTGCCCAGTCCTTATGAACCCTAAGCCTCACTAAGCTACTCACTTATAGAATTGCTTTTGTGGGTTTTGGTACGTTTCTGTCTATCAGACATCTGAGGGCAGGGCAGCTTCTCTGATCACCTGTGCCCACCCTTTAGAGGAGGAGTGAGCTCAGCCACCATCACACGCAGTGCTGCGCACACCGGAAAACAGGCACCACTGTGTCTTCCTCCTCTCCAATGTCTCAGTATATACCAGTACTTCACTGAGGATCACGCAAGTTTAGACAGCATGCTCAGCTGTCCTCTCGGTGCCCTGAAATCTGCCCCTCATAATTCTGTTGTGATTCTGAACTTCTCTGAGAATCTGATGAAAGCAACTGACTCTCTCCCTGGAGAAAATGAATACTATGCACACAATGTTATGGAGATGCCACGTTAAAACTTCTCCCATTAATACTGTTGGAATGACGTAGGGGTATAGATGTCTAAATAAATACATAAAGCAGGAACACAGAGGGGACAGCTCAAAGGGGTCTCTCCATTGGGTGCTGTCTAAGCCTCATTCATACCACATTTTAGAATGTTGGCTTTATTCGGAGTCATCAGAAGATGGGTCTTCTTGACATTTATGCAGCCAACAGACACATGAAAAAATGCTCATCATCACTAGCCGTCAGAGAAATGCAAATCAAAACCACAATGAGATACCATCTCACACCAGTTAGAATGGTGATCATTAAAAAGTCAGGAAACAACAGGTGCTGGAGAGGATGTGGAGAAATAGGAACGCTTTTACACTGTTGGTGGGAGTGTAAACTAGTTCAACCATTGTGGAAGACAGTGTGGAGATTCCTCAAGGATCCAGAACTAGAAATACCATCTGACCCAGCCATCCCATTACTGGGTATAAACCCAAAGGATTATAAATCATGCTGCTATAAAGACACATGCACACGTATGTTTATTGAGGCACTACTCACAATAGCAAAGACTTGGAACCAACCCATATGACCATCAATGGTAGACTGGATTAAGAAAATGTGGCACATATACACTATGGAACACTATGCAGCCATGAAAAAGGATGAGTTCGTGTCCTTTGTAGTGATATGGATGAAGCTGGAAGCCATCATTCTGAGCAAACTATCGCAAAGACAGAAAACCAAACACTGCATGTTCTCACTCATAGGTGGGAACTGAACAATGAGAACACCTGGACACGGGGCAGGGAACATCACACACCGGGGCCTGTCAGGGTGGGGGGCTGGGGGAGTGATAGCATTAGGAGAAATACCTAATGTAAATGACGAGTTGATGGGGGCAGCAAACCAACATGGCACATGTATACACACGTAACAAACCTGCACGTTGTGCACATGTGCCCTAGAACTTAAAGTATAATAAAAAAAAAAATTGAAACAGGAAAAAAAAAGAAGATAGGTCTTCTCGTATATGGGTATGGGTGATGCTCAAGTTGATCATACGGAAGGATGGAGCTATTCCGTGAAGCTCATTGGCCTGATCATAGGTGCTTCTGTTAGAGAACTGAGGAATCCTCAATTTCAACTCTGGGCTAACCTCTCATACTGCAAGACCCCAACTATATCCGTATTTTCCAGTGCACTCACACTCTCACCTCCTGGTTATGTCAGTGTTCTCTGAGTGTTACTGCTGGTATTCCCAAAGCAGCATTCTCAAACACATCAGAATCCCTTGGGGCACTTGAGATCCATGTTCCCAGGCCTCTGGTGAGTCTGATGAGACGAGAACTCCAAATGTATAACCAGCCTCCCTACTGAGCCTTCTGCATGCCATGCTGAGAACCGCAGCCTTAGGCAGCCAGTTCTTTGCCGAATGCTACAGAAATCTCTACATTTCACCATGGCACATATAACACCGTTTCACCTGTTCAGAAGAAAACATCTGACAATGTACTGTTAAGATATTCAAGAAACGATTACAGGGAGAATATAAAAGTGTTTTATTACACAACATAATAAAGAGCAAATTCATGATTTCCTGAAGTCAATTCCCTGAGGTCTCTTCCTCCATAGACATTACTTATAGGCATAATCCTTTCATTAGAAACTGTGAAAAGAATTGGTCTTTCACAAACAATATTTTTAAAATCATAAATTGAAATATTTCTTTACAACATAAACAACCAGAAATCTAAAGTAAAAGTAGAGTACAGAGCCACTAACGTGTGGATCCCTGCAGAAGATTCTCTGCAGCAGAAGGTATTCAGGAAGCATGCTGAGGAATTCCAGTGTGGAAACAACAACTTAACAAAGCAAAGAAGGGGATGCAGAGAAGTTGATCCGTGGGTACAGACAGACAGTCAGTCAGAAGAGATGAGACCGAGGCTTTGATCAATCAGTAGGGTTACTATAATTCACAAAAATCTATTTGATATTTTCAAATACCCAGACGAGAATCATTTGGCTGCCCCAGATAAAGAAAAGATACCTGTTTAAGGCAATAGGTATCCCAATTATACTGATTTGATCTTTACACAGTATACAAATGTATCAAAATATCACGTGTATCCAGAAAATATATACATCTATTGTATATCAGTCTTTAAAAATCCACCAACTTTTAAATAAATACCGTGCTGAGTGTGGTGGCTCATGCTTGCAATCCCAGAACTTTTGGAGGCTGAGGCAGGAGGATTGCCTGGGGCCAGGAGTTCATGACCTGCATGGGCAACATAGTAAGAGCCTACAAAAAAATTAAAACAAAACAAAAAAACAAAAACAAGAACCAAAAACCCATTTCTGGGCATGGTGACTGACATACACCTGTAGTCCTAGCTACTCAGGAGGCTGAGGTGAGAGGATGGCTTGAGCCTAGAAGTTGGAGGCTCCAGTGAGCTGGGATCGTGCCACTGCACTCCAACCTGGGCAAAAGAGCAAGACCTTGTCTCTAAAAAGTAAAATAAATAAATAAATACTGCATAATGACAAATATGTATCCAAAAAAAGCTGTATCTGAAAAATGACAAAGAAAAAAATGAGACCGGGCGCGGTGGCTCAATCCTGTAATCCCAGCACTTTGGGAGGCTGAGATGGGCGGATCACGAGGTCAGGAGATCGAGACCATCCTGGCTAACACGGTGAAACCCGTCTCTACTAAAAAATACAAAAAACTAGCCGGGCGAGGTGGCGGATGCCTGTAGTCCCAGCTACACGGGAGGCTGAGGCAGAATAATGGCGTAAACCTGGGAGGCGGAGCTTGCAGTGAGCTGAGATCCGGCCACTGCACTCCAGCCTGGGCGACAGAGCGAGACTCCATCTCCAAAAAAGAAAAAAATGAGAAATTCTATGTAGATTATTTAGGTACATTAAATGCAGTTTGAGATTTTCGATAGACCCAAGAAATGTCATTAGAGATACATACTACCATTCATGTACTCATTCTTTAGTGAGCATACACTAGGTGTCAGCCCCTGAGAGTCTGATGTGTGATGCCTTCCCACCATCACCTGCTCCACCAGGCACCATCTACCTCCCCGGAGTTACTCCATCAATTCTCCTGAATGCCTTTGATCCTTCCTGCATCCTTGAAGACACTGTTCCCAGAATTACTGCCCCCAAAGCAAAGGTATCCTGTTACTCTCCTTCTGAAGATGCCTCGATGGTGCTCCACGGTCCCCCGGGTCAAATCCAAGTTCTCTGCCTAGCATCGACAAGCTCTGTGCCCTCTGGTCCTCTCCACCTACCTCGCCCAGGGCACTGCTCCCCAGCATATGCACGCTGGGTTCCACACACGTTTGTCATCACCTCCTGGCTCCAATGCAGGCTACACCCTCAAAATGAACACCCTCCTAAGAGAGGAGCCAGCGACCCCCTCCAGGACCAGCTCAAGGGCGGTGTGACAGGCAGAATCAGGCCTCTCCACCCCAAAAATGTCCATGTCCTAATCCCTGGAACCTATGACTATGTTCCCTTGCATGGCAAAAGGGACCTTACGGATGTGATTAAGGTTAAGGACCTTGAGACGGGAGGTTTTCCTGCCTTATCCAAGTGGCCTCATGTCATCATAAAGGTACTTTAGGGAGAGCCACCTTTCCCAGCTGCAGGGAGCCAGAGAGACTGCAGTGTGAGGATTCAGCCTGCCTTTGCTGGCTTTGAAGACGGGGCTTGCCATGTTGGCCGGGCTGGTCTCGAACTCCAAGGAACGGGAGAGACCTCCAGAAGCTGGAAAAGGGAAGGAATGGATTCTTCTCTAGAATGCCCAGAAGGAACACAGCTCTGCCAACACATTGATCTTAGTCTGGTAAGAATGGTGTTGGCATGATGACTTCCAGGGCTGTATGGTAATAAATTTGTGTTAAGTCACTGAGTTTGTGCTAATTTGTCACAGGAGCAGTAGGAACTGCACTCTTTAGTGCAGTGCTCCCTAATCACTCTTGCCTCCCATAGCCCCTCTCCCCCACCCCCAATTTGGAGTTCCTAAACGACCCATGGTCTGAACTGCTCACTCGACATGGTACCCATTGTTCCACGTCTAGCTTAGTTTCCCAACTACAAAACTGTGTTCTACTTAAGTAGAGGGGCTTTGTTTGTTTTTAGCTGTTCTTACACAACCTATTCACCCCTCATGAAAGCTGGTCACAAAACACATTTATAAAAGGTTATCTGTTCAATGACACTTGTCAACAAGACAGTATCTGTTATGGACAGAATGTTGGTATCCCGCCCAGGTCAAAACCTAGGTTAAAACCCTAATCCCGGCTGGGCATGGTGGCTCACTCCTGTAATCCCAGCACTCTGGGAGGTCGAGGGGGGCAGATCGCTTGAGACCAGGAGTTCGAGACCAGCCTGGCCAACTTGTGAAACCCTGTCTCTATGAAAAATACACAAATTAGCCAGTGTGGTGGCAGGCACCTGTAATCCCAACTACTTGGGAGGCTGAGGCAGGAGAATCGCTTGAACCAGCCGGGGCAACAGAATGAGATTTCATCTCAAAACAACAACAACAACAAAAAAACCCTAATCCCAGTGATGGTATTTGGAGGTGGGGCCTTTGGGCGTAATTAGGTCACAAAAGTGGAGCTCTCATGAATGAGATTAGTGCTTGTTCCCTCTCTTTCCGCCACGTGAGACACAATGAGAAGTCGTCTGCAACCTGAAAGAGGGCCCTCCCGTAACCTGGCCACGCTGGCACCTGGGACTTCCAACCTCTGGAACTGTGAGAAATAAATGTTTGTTGTGGAAGCCATTCTGTCGATGGTAATTTGCAGCTCGCACTAAGACAGTATCCAAGTACTATCATATCGTTTTGGCCCACTAAAATAAAATCAACTCATGATGTCATACATTAGTTATTCACAGTTCTGGTGTCCTAATTCAAAGAGCTGTAACTGTAATAGGGAGACACTTCAGACACATTTATTGCCAACAGCCTATATATCCTTTAATTTTAGCTGAAGAAACACAGTTAAGCAGGGAATGTGCAGCCAAACAGTAGGTTCCTTAAGGACAGAGACTATGTCTGTCTTGGCACAGTGTATGCAAAGTGGTGGGCACTGAACATTCATGGTCAGATGGGTGAACGGTTAGGGGCTACCCAGAGTAAGAACATTACACACAGAAAAATAGCTGGATCAAATTAAGCAATCACTGGTATTGCTGGGTCTGGGTCTATTATAGTAAATCTATTTGATTCAACACTCACTGTTGCTTCCTGTTGGATAATGCTGTTATAATTAGTAGATTTTTCAAAGGCGATGGCATCTCCACTGTGAAGGAACAGAAAACAGAGAAGTAATTTTAGCAAGACACTTGTCTCTGAGCAGAAGCATGAAGTTTCTTTTGCAGCAAGGTTATCTGTTTAGGGGTATAACTTTTATTGAAAACCCCTCTGCCATGTTTCTATTCACAAATGGTAATGATCGCAAGCTTGGGGATTTAAAAAATCCATTTCTGTAACTGGGACAACCACTCATTTCTTTTTAAAGGTTTATTCCTTTCAGAAGCAAGAATATGATATCGTCATGGGTAGAATTCACTCCTGTGGGAAAAGAAAAACCATCATGAACGTGAAATCTTATTACTTTTTGATTTTGGTGCACTGTAAATGATCGATACGGAAATCGTAATATCCTCTGAGTTGATGGATGTAGAAGAACACCTTTACAGAACAAAGACACTGGTAATTAATAATACAGATGTAAATTGCATTTCACCATGCCTCTTGGATTCATATATGATAATGGAGAAGTTTATACATAATGGAGAACAGACTCAGTCCTATCTATGCACTACAGCACATTTTTTCTTTAATCATCAGCATTTGAGAAACTGTGAGCCCAGTTCACTTGTACCGCGGAATGTCCATTCTCAAGATGCCAGAGGTGGTGATGTCTCCTCCCACTTCCCCGCCACTCAGTACCAGAGTTGTGGCCGAGCCAAGGGCAGACGTGACTTTGGTGGGACTGTCTACTCCAAGTCAACACACATCCTCCTGCCTGATGATTTCAGCTCTACCTGAACATAAAAAGAGAGAAGAGGAAGCCAGCAGCCTCTACAGCAGCCTCTTGCTGTGCTTCTGGAAGCTAGGCAACGGTCTTCCAGGTGAGGAGAACCTGGGAGGAGGTGGAAGTCAGAGGGGAGGTAGAGGAAAATGGCTTTCTTTCCACATAGGATGGTTATACGTCCGTCCCAGCCTCTTGAAAGCCCCTAGGGCTCTCTTCTGAAGGTTTAGGTCAGTCCATTCTTCAAACCAAGTCATAGAAAACTGGGCAGAATGCTTGATACCCATCTGATAAATGTTTCCACATAATGTTCTATTTCAAAGCACGGCACACAGATTCAGGGTCTGGACACAAACCCACTAGAAAGGCACTCTTCATCTTTTAATAACAGTTGTTACCAAAATAGAAATTTTACCTTGGACTTTCCAGTGGCTGCAGGACACAGCATCTATTCAACCTGAAAGAGTATATGGATAAGCCCTGCATGTGCACATAGGGTGATGGGCAACGCTAGAGGAGCCAAAGGCAAAGAATTTGGAGTGTCTTAGGAATTCCATTTGTCGTGTATTATGGACTGAGTTGCCTTCTCCCCAAATTCCTGTGTTGAAGCCTTAGCCCTCAATGGGACTGTATTTGTAAATAAGATTATTAAGGAGATAATTAAGGTTAAATGAGGTCCTAATAATAGGGCCTTAATCCAATCCAGGCCTAGTGTCCTTACAAGAAGACACCAGAGAACTTGCTCTTTCTCTTTCTCTCCATGTGAACAAAAAAAAAAAAAACAACAACAACAACATGTGAAGACACAGCAAGAAGGCAGCTGACTGCAAGCCAGGAAGAGAGCCCTCACCAGAAACCTAACTTTGGGGTACCTTGATCTTGGACTTCCAGCCTCCAGAACTGTGAGAAAATAAATTTCTGTTGCTTAAACCACCCAGTCGGTGGGATTTTGTTATGACAGCCCAAAAGAATGCATCATATCTCAGTATCTTGGGTAGGTGTGACAATTATGCAGTTTCTTCAGGTAAAATGTATAAACAGCCCATCACCACAGATACTGGGACATTATAGCAACAAAAACAACAAATAATAAATCAAACTTAGAATACAGACTAGAATGAAAGAAGACAGAAGAAAATATCAGAAGTGAAATTTCACTAAATAAAGCGCTCATAGAAAAGAAAGTTAATCAGGAAAATATGGTCATCACTCTTTAGAAATGTCTAAAAGTTACTTGTGAGACTTTCTTCAACTAAATTGGAGGAAAGGCATTTTCTCCCCCATTCCACACTGTGTCAGCATGCTACTCCTAATACGTTTTCTTTGGAAAATGAATGTAAGATCACAAAATGAACACACTGAGCTCCATCCATCCATCCATCCATCATCAATCCATTTCTCATTCATTCATCAGTGCCTACTGAATGCCAGGCATTGTGCCAGGCCTTGGTGGATATAGCTGTGATCCAGGGAGACAAGGTCTGTTTTCACACAGATTATAGCCTATGGGGGAGGAAAAATGTTACACAAATAATCACAAAGATGTTGAGTGAGGGTTATGACAGCTGAAGTGTTGGGTGCTAGGAAAACACACATCAGGGGACCATCCAGTTCTCTTGCTAGTCCAACAATGCACATCTCTTGTCAACTGGCAGCTTGATGAGCTCAGGAGATCTGCATATGTGATCATTTAGCCTGAGCTGGTTGGTGTTCATCACATCACCATATTAAACAATTTTGAACAGTGACACTGATCCTCATAGGGCATTCCTATAGATACTCAGAAACAGGTATTTCAAAGCTAGAATGTCTGGTTTCAAACTTAAAGGAATGATGAGGAAAACTCTCAGCTTTTCATCACTCAACCCTCTCCCTCCACTCCGACTCTGGGAGCTTTGGACTAATGAGTGATGCTCATTATGACTGAGAATGTTCTCAATTATTTTGAGTTCCTAAATGATACTCCCAAGTTTCTGCCTCCATTCAATGCAGAATATGGGCTTAACTCAACAGCAATCGAAAGGGAGGCATCACCCTCCTCATCTTTATAGGGAAGCCTGAAGGGACCTGCCTGCCATGCAGGGGCCCGTGTATAGCAGGAATCCTCACTGGGAGAGGTATGTTACTTTTTAGCATTTAATTGGGAGACTTTATGCATTAACCTAACGGTGAGAAAGAGAAAATATTTCAACCTTGTGGAGAGATGGGGTCATCTATGAAAAAGTCCTAGATGTGATGATGTACACCAGTGGCTTTGACGATGGAGGAAGGGGCCACAAGCCACAGGATGCTGCAGGCCTCAGGAAGCCAGTCAAGGCAAGGAAACCCCTACAGCAGCCCTGAGTTAGGACTTCTGACCTCCAGAATGCTGAGATAATAAACTTGAGGTGTTATAGGCCACCAACTTTGTAGTAATCTGTAACTACAGCAGGAGGAAACTAATAGACTAGAAATCTAGCCCCAGGTAACACAGGGGGAAGAATGTCCCAGGCGGAGGGAACAGCACCTGCAAAGACCCTGTGTCTGACCCAGGGAGATCAGTGTGGCTGGAGCGGGGGAGTGACAGTGGGTGTGGAAGATGAGAAGGTCAGAGAGGCCAGCACTGGGCAGATGTGTCAGAGCCGACAGGCCTGGCGAGGTGTTCAGATCATATCCACCCCAGTGGGAAGCCTCGCAGAGATATTCTCCAAACAAGATGTGCAAATGGCCAATAAGCACAGGAAAAGATGCTCCACAGCATTAGTCATTAGGGAAATGCAAATCAAACCACAGTAAGACGCCACTTCACCGGCCAGGCACAGTGGCTCACGCCTGTAATCCCAACACTTTGGGAGGCCGAAGCAGGAAGATCACCTGAGGTTAGGAGTTCAAGACCGGCCTGGCCAACATGGTGAAACCCCATCTCTACTAAAGATACAAAAATTAGTCAGGCACGGTAGCTCACGCCTGTAATCCCAGCTGCTTGGGAGGCTGAGGCACGAGAATCGCTTGAACCCAGGAGGCTAAGGTTGTAGCGAGCCGAGATCATGCCACTGCATTCCAGCCTAGGCAACAGAGCGAGACTCCGTCTCAAAAAGGAAAAAAAAAAAAAGAAAAAAAAGAACACATGTTGACAAGGATATGGAGAAATGGTCATCCACATACACTGGTGGTTTAACCACTTTAGAAAACATCTGGTAGCTCCTCAAATAGTTAAACATAAAGCCAGGCACAGTGGCTCACACCTATAATCCCAGCAATTTAGGAAACTGAGATGGACAGATGGCTTGAGCTCCAGAGTTCAAGATCAGTCTGGGTAACATGGTGAAACCTGTCTCTACAAAAAATACAAAGGTTAGCTGGGCACGGCGGTGCACACCTGTAGTCCCAGCTACTCAGGAGACAGGAGGATCACTTGAGCCCAGGAGGTTGAGGCTGCGGTGAGCTACGTTTGCACCACTGCACAAAACCTTGTACGTGAGTGTTCACAGCAGCACTATTCATAATGGCTCAAAAGTGAAAGGAACCCAATGCCTAACAATTGATAAATGAATAAAATGCAGTATATCCATACCATGGAACATTATCCTATAATAAGAGGAAACTAAGTACTGATGCATGCTACAACATGGATGAACCTTATGCTAGCTGAAATACATCAGTCACAGAGCACTATAAAAAAAAAAAAAAAAAAAAAGAAAAAGTCCTCATCTCTACCTGACCGGACCAAGACATTTGTCTGTTCAAACGAATGGCAAGGCCATCTCTTTCCACCTCTGGAATGCCCTAATTTAAGAGACTGGCTCACAAGATGGGTCAACATGTAGGTTTAATGAGATATTTATTTTCTAAAATCACCTAGTTTCTGAGGCCTCTGCAAACAAAGAACCACAAAAATATTCAAGTGACAGAGGGATTCGGAGGCAGTAACATAGTTGGGCTACAAGGCAGGTGAGCGGAGAGTTGCTGAGACCAGCAAGGTGGGGATTCATGAGGGTCCAAGTTCAAGTCACCAGCACCCTGAGGATCTGGCAGATTCAGAGGAGGGAACACTGCAGGCATTGCTGGGCTTTCATCTGGCAGGCACGGCTGCGCTAGGCTAGAAAGGGAGGCTGTGGTAGACCAGCGCTCCACCAGGGTGCAGTTCTCCATATGTGGCCACCACCCCAAGAGGAGGTGCAGGGAGTGTGAGGCCAGAGCAGGCCTGGGGGTGGCCGTTTCAGACAGAAGCCCTGAGTGCCCACCGGGACAGCTTTGTGTCTTTGGGCTCACTGCCTCCTGCGTCATTTCCAGAGTGGGGCTCTGAGTCAGGCCTTTGGGACATTTATCAGGCTGTGATCAAAAGCATAGTCATTGCCAAAATACAGCGCCAAGGAAACCACACACATCATCTAGGGCTGGCCTCTTTGTGAAGGAAGGGCTTCCAGTCCAAAAGGCATCTTCTCCACCTGCTGAGGCCTGTGATGTTCTACCAGTGCCAAATCACCGAGTCAGAGGAAAACAACAGAGCACAAGGCAGATTGTGACACAGGAGTGACTCCCAGGCGAGTCCTTGGGTCATTTGCATTCCTCGGTAGCTGCCCCCCTTAGTGACTGCTCCTCAGGGCCCAAGCCAACCCCTGCCTTGGATGTTAGGATTTAATAACCACTGGAGGGAAGGGCGGGGTCAGCTGGGGATGGAGGCAGGAGAGCCCAGATGGGGAAGACCAGGGAGGGAGGAGGGCTGAGAATTCCCGCAGCACAATGGAACAGGCCTCCTTGTTCAGCTCTGCAGCTAGCTGGCTATATTGCTTTAAGCAAGTCACATGAAGCGCCAGGGCCTCAATTTTGCATGCTGTAAAGGGAGGGATTGGGATTTGGTGATCGCCCCCCACCAAGACCTTTTCCAGCTCTCACTGGAACACAGGGACTCAGAGGTCCCCCAGGTCTTACACAATGGTCTGAAGTTTCCTTCTGGGCTTCACGCAGGGACAATGGAGGAGGGCCTGGTTTCTTCTGGGCACTGGCAAATTGTCCACTTCACTCAGTACAGTGAAGACACAGACTGAGAACCGCATTTTAATTTGTATGCATCAATTTGTCTAAAAAAGTCAGGCATAGAGAGGACTGAGACACTATTATATGGCACATAACTCATCTTGTTTCTTTAATTTTTCCCATAAAGTCTTTCAAATGTAGTGCTAGCTATCTAATATGCTTTTTGACATTAACTTTTTTTAGTCTAACTACAATTTGCATTCACATTCTCAGGTTTTGACATCATTTGTCATTAGTCCAGACTTTCATTGACATCATTTTGGCATCATAACTTGCCCTCGCAAATCACTCTAACCAGTGGTGAAACAACCTGAAGCAATTACAAAGGTAAGAGGATAAAAATGTAACAAAACCTAATGCATGTACCATACTTGTTCCGTGTCAGATTTCAGAGTAAAGGCTCTCATCGTTCATTCTTCCTCAAAGCACATGAAGTAATTATTTTGGTTTTGATTAAGAGAAGATATCTTTGACTTGATGAATATTTTTATATACGTTAAAATAGTAAATATGTATATTCACATTGAGACATGTCATTACGATTTTGAAAAACTAATATAATTTTGATTATACTAATAACATTAATTATTAAAATACACTCAGCACTTACTCATCCTCAATGTTTTACTTGTTTTACCTTAGTTCTCATGAACACCTATTAGGAAGGTAGATAAGAAGTATCCCCAATTTGCAGATGAAGGACAAACAGAATTCACAGAGCTGGAGATCTAGCTCTGACTTCCAAGTAGAGTATTACCTATTCTACAATTCTGTCTTTTAAGATAGAATCACGTGTGACAAAAAAAAAAAAAAGTACACAAGCAAAAAGTAGGATATCAATTTGTTGACACTGCAAATTAACAAGAACAATCTTGCTTTAAAATCTGTTCCTCTGTGTGTTGTGGTTTAGTCATTTGCTGCATTGGGGCCATTACTGTTACATTACTTAACTGTATCCTGACCAATTCGATTTTACGAACAGCTTCATTGCAAAATGATGACCGAGGGGGAGACCTGTGGAAGGGTGGGAAGCGTAAGACATCCACGTTCACCTTCTTGAGGCAAAACTCAGCCACTGGGGGGTCAAGCTTCACTGGCAGACAGCAAATAACACGTTGCATTGCACAGGCGTCTGTCTGTTGGACATGGGCAAGTGAGCGATGCTGTGAACAAATGATACAGTTCCTGATGTGAGAGGTATTCAGAGCGGTACCTCCTTTTCAAACCTTTTCCAAGCAAGGAAGGGTGCAGTCTAGGCTGTTCTTCTCTACACATGTATTTTAAACTGCCAGACAACAACCAGGTAATACATATTTTTTAACATTAGCAAGTTCTAACCAGCCTTGAAAACCATAGGGTGGACAAGGCCAAAAAGCTGGTTGCAACTTGGACGCTGTATTAGTACCTGACAGGGAGGCCCTCTGGGGCTCACTGAAGGCCTTGTGGGGGGCCCTGGCCCCAGGAAGACACAGCCCCCACTCTCAGCCCCTACAAGGGCCTTGGCTGCACATACGGGAGGAAAACAGGCTCCTGCTTGGGGCTGGAGAGACCCCTCTGAAAGAACCACTGGTGTCTGACATCACCAGGCTGTGGTGCCCACCGCTGCTGGCTCCCTGTGAACCCGCTCGCCCCCAGCACGGTGCAGCCTGGAAGACGAACCTCTCCCTCTTCTGCTCCATCGCAGGCACGGCCAGCTGTGGACCCGCAGCCCTGCATTCCCCAGGCTCAGGCCCGCCAGGCAGCCCCCTGAGCTCATGGCTGGCAAAAGAACAAAGGCGTGGGAAGAACAAAGAACAAAGTTGAAGGCACAGTTTTAGAAGCTTTTTAAAGGCCTTTAATAAGCTGAGTTGCAAAAGCTGACATGGTGAGAGAGAAGTGTGTGTGTGTTTTGGGAGGGATGAGGTGAGGCTTAGTTTCCACATATCCCCAAGGGAAACCTGAGACTCCCAATGGCTGATTGCAGACTTTACATGACATAAAATGGGGATTCATGTTTGGAAAATGACAACAAATTTATCCTTCAAACAAAACCCAGGGATTTTGCCTAAGAGGTAGAGAATAAAGGTTAATTACAAAGAGCTGTTTCTCCAGATGTGATATAATGCACGCACATATACACACGTACACACACACGTGCATACCCACATACACATACACACACACACAATCTCCACTTCCCTGTTCCCCTAGACAATAATAAAGTATTTTATACTTTGGCCTGGATTTTTCCATGAATTTCTAGGTCAGCAATTATAACAAGGTCCAAGCCTCAATCTGGTTGCCAACTAAACGGGATTGGAATCTGGGGAGGCCATCCTGCCCTGACTAGGGAGGAAGAAAGGAGGGGGAATGTGCTGGACTTTGTGAGGTGGTCTTGTTCATATGGCACACATTGCACATTTATGGTCACTTTCATTTAAAAAAATAGCCTCAGGCTGTTCATTTGTTTTAAAAATCCAATCTTGATCTCTCCTTGGTGAGGACGGACACTACCTCTGCATTTTTCAGCATGATTCACCACAACCCCCGTCCCACCCCAGTGACGACGCATGCCCCCGACCTGCTGCTCAGCCACCTCTCCAGGTGTCCAGTTCAGTGGACCACCAGCGCCCTGGTTCCCGGCTGTCACAGCACCCCTGCTGCCATCTGTGGGCACCCTCTTCTCTCCTCCCCAGCACAGGGGTGTGGAGGGAGGAGCGGGATGTGCAGGTTCAGGGACCTGGGAATCAGAATTTCTGAACTTACGGGGCTTACAGGGCAATATGGGGGCAACAGGGAGGAGATAGGAGCTCATCCTGATACTACATCTATTTTCATTCGATTCGATGCTTCTTTGGAGTACTTGGTCGTAGTGAGAGAAGTCACCACTTTGCTACAATCCTGGTTCATGGCCAAATCTCTCTACGACGATGCTCTTATTGGTGTTTTCATGTCTTTCCTCAACACAAGATCCAGAAAGAAGATATAAAGACAAATGAGATGCCCTTGAACAGCCTGTGCACAGCTCAGTGACTCTGAGAACTGATCTGGGAGAGCTTGCATGTTCTACTCGAAGAGGATCCTAGCAAGGCATGCTCTTTTTAACCACCCTCACCCCCAACCAAAATGAAATTCCAGTTCCTCCCTTAGGCAAATATTAGTAGGAGAGTTTTTGCAAATCAGTCCTCAATTACTGCACACATAGAGAAGTGGCTGTTTCACCCAGGCATAAAGCATTGGGGAACGACCCGCACACTCGTCGTAGGTTTGCTGGAGGACTCACTTCTGGATTTGAAACACAATCGAGATCGCACTCTTCAAAGCTGTGTGTGAGAACACACCCTGAGCACACACAGCTGCACACCGCGAGGACTGACCACCGCCGGGTGGGCAGCGCTCTGGTCTTCTGTTGGCCGCTGGCCTCCCTCTGCTAAGGAGCCCCGCTCCAGTTCTGTTAAAGACACCGATGCCTGTGTGTCCAGAGGAGAAGCAACTGTGTGCACGGATGAAAATGCCAGGGGAGTGCTCTCCAACTGCGAGAAGAGAGGGTGGGTGTCAGCGGAAGAAACCCTGAGATCGAACCCCCCGAGACATGGGCAGGGGAGCGCTGTGAGGATACTTCATGGGGCTTGCCATGATGTCTTTTCCTGAATTATAGGATTCTGCTTATTATTTTTAATTGAAATTCTTATGAAGATAATTGTAGATTTACATGCACTTGTAAGAAATAATTCAGGCTGGGTGCAGTGGCTCACACCTGTAATGTCAGCACTTTGGGAGGCTGAGGCAGGAGCATCGCTTAAGCCCAGGAGTTGCCCAGCCTGGGCAACATAGTAAGACCTGTCTCTTACAAAAATAAAAAATAAAAAATAAAAATTAGCCAAGTACAGTGGCTCCCAACTGTTGCCAGCTACTTGGGAGACTAAGGCAGGAGGATCCTTTGAGGCCAGGAGTTCAAGACCAGTGTGGATAACACACCAAGATCCTGTCTCTACAAAAAAAAACAAAATAAAAAATCGCCAGGTATGATAGTGCATGCCTATGATCTCAGCTACCCAGGAGGCTGAAGCAGGAGGATTGCTTGAGCCTAGGCAGTCAAGGCTGCAGTGAGCCATGATCATGCCACGTCACCACACTCCAGCCTGGGTGACAGATGTTTCAAAAAAAAAAAAAAAAAAAAAAAGAAAAGAAAAAAAAGGAAAAAAAGAGAAAGGAAGAGAAAAGAAGAGAAAAAAAAAGAAGAGGGAAGGGGAGGGGAAGGGGAAGGAAGGGGAAGGGGGAGGGGCGGGTAAGGGAAGGGGAGAGTAAGGGGAGGGGAGGGAAAGGGAAAGGGAAAGGAAAGGAAAAAGGAAAAGGAAAAATTCAGAGAGATCTCTTTTACACTCTGCTTAGTTTCCCCCAAAGGTTACATTTTGCAAAAACTGTGGTGTGATATCACAACCTAGATACTGCCGTTGATACACTCCACTGATCTTAAATTTCCCAAGTTTTACTTAAACTCATTTGTGTGTATATTTATTTCTATACAATTGTATCACCTGTGCTGCTTCATGTATCCACCACCACAAACAATCACATTCATCTCTTGTTTCTCCCACCCCTACGTCCCTAACCTCTGGCAACCACTAACCTGTTCTCCATTTCAAAACTGTTGTCATTTCAGAATATTTTACAAATGGGTTCATATGCTATATAACCTTTTGGGATTGGAGTTTTTTCACTCAGCAAAATTCCCTGGAGATTTATTCAAGTCGTGTGTCAATAGTTTGTTCCTCTTTTTTAAATTTTTAATATTTGTGGGTACATAGTAGGTGTATATATTTACGGGGTTCATATTTTGATATGGGCAATGCGTAATAATCACAACAGGAGAAATGGGGTACCCATCACTTCAAGCATTTATCCTTTGTGTTACAAACAATACCATTGCACTTTTATTTTTTAAATATACAATTAAATCATTATTGACTATCGTCACCTGTTGTGCTAGTGAATATTAGATCTTATTCATTCTTATATTGTTCCAAATGACAGGATCTCATTCTATTTTATAGCTGAATAGTGCTCCACTGTGTATATGTACCACATTTTCTTTATCCATTCATCAGTTGATGGACACTTACGTTGCTTCCAAATAATAGTTTATTCCTCTTTATTGTTGAGTAGTGTTCCACAGTATGGATAGATCATAGTTTATTTACAGTCACCTATTGAAGGACAGCTAGGCTGATTCCAGTTTTGGGCTATTACACATAAACTTGCTATGAATGTTTGCATGCAAGTTTCTGCGTGGATATAAGTTCTCATGCCTTTAGAATAAATGCCCAAGGCTCAGTTGCTGGTTTGGATGGCAAATTGTATGTTTGGTTTAATAAGAAACTGCCAAACTGTATTTCAGAGTGGCTAGAACATTTTACCTTCCCATTGTGTGAGTGACCTAGCTTCTCTACATCCTTGCTAGCATTGGGTGCTATCACTGTATTTTATTTTAGTCAATCTGGTAGGTGCGTAGTTATATCTCATTGTGGTTTTATGTTTTATTTCTTTCTTTTTGAGATGGAGTTTCGCTCTTGTTGCCCAGGCTGGAGTGCAATGGCACAATCTTGGCTCACTGCAACCTCCGCCTCCCAGGGTCAAGCGATTCTCCTGGCTCAGCCTCCCGAGTAGCTGGGGTTACAAGCACCCACCACCATGCCCGGCTAATTTTTTGTAATTTTAGTAGAGACGGGGTTTCACCATGTTGGTCAGGCTGGTCTTGAACTCCTGACCTCAGGTGATCTGCCTGCCTCAGTCTCCCAAAGTGCTGGAATTAAGGTGTGAGCCACCATGCCAGGCCTCATTGTGGTTTTAATTTGTATTTCCATAGTGACTAATGGACTGAGTGTCCCTTCATGTGCTTATTTACAATGGCTATATCGTATGTTTGTCTTTTGCCCATTTTCTAATTGGATTGTTTCTTTTACTGTTGAGTTTTGAGCCTTCTTTCTATATTGTAGATACTAGTCCTTGGTCAATTATGGTGGTTTGCAAATATTTTCTTCCTATTTGTAGCTTGTCTTTCCCTCCTCTTCACATGGGCTTTCTGAGAGTAAAAGTTTTGATTTTGACGTGGTCCAACTTTACATTTTCTTCTTATGGATCATACTTCTGGTGTTTGGTCTGAGAACTTTTTGTGTGCAAGGCCCAATGATTTCGTTCAAGGTTTTTGAAGTTTAATATTGTTTTAAATTTAAATCTGTCATCCATTTTGAGTTAATTTTCATATACATTGTGAAGATTAGATTGAGGCTCTTTTTTTTTTTTTTTTTTGTCTATGGTTTTCTAATTGTTCCAGCACCATTTGTTGAAAAACAGCACCTTTCATCAAATTAATTTTGTACCTTTATCAAAAATCAGTGCAACATATTTGAGATTTTTTTTTTTGAGATGGAGTTTCACTTTTGTCACCCAGGCTGGAGTGCAATGGCACAATCTTGGCTTACTACAACCTCCACCTCCCAAGTTCAAGTGATTCTCCTGTCGGCTTCCCAAAATGCTAGGATTACAGGTGTGAGCCACTGCATGCAGCCAAGCGGATCTATTTCTGTATCCTCCACTTGGTTGCAGTGATCTGTGTGTCCATGCTGCCACCAATACCACACCATCTTGATTGCTGGGGCTCTACAGTGAGCCTTAATATAAGGGAGAATGTTCTCCTCCCATTTTATTCCTTTTTGTCAAGTTCGTTTGAGCAATTTGCTTTTCCACGTAACTTTTTAGAAGAAACTTGTCTATGTCTACAAGAAAATCTTGCTGGGATTAAAAAAAAAAACTGATTGAGAGATAATTCATATACCATACAATTCACCCATTTAAAGAGTCCAAGTCAAAGTTTTTTTTATAAAGCATATCCACAGGGTTATGCAGCTGTGCAGAAAAGAGATAACACTGCAGGCCTGAGACTGCTCTCCGTAGAAAGCTCTGCTGCCAAGTTTGGCCCTTGGCTAGGGTCTGGGAACTTGGCTCTTAGAGTGTTCCCAGTCAACTGTTAACTGATAAGAGTGGCTCCCTGTGCCTAGACTGTACAAACAATACGGTTTATGCCGAACACCTGCTTTCCTTTTAGGCGTCTATAATGTTGGCATGTGCTAGACAGAGGGTGCTTATGTGACCAGCTTTCAATAAAAGCTTTGGGTGCTGAGTCTCTAATGGGCCTCCCTGGGCAGAAACCTCAAACGCATGCTGCTGCATTTCACTGCTGGGGGAGGAGTGCACTTTGTATGATCCCTCATGGGGGAGGGAATAGCACACAGGAAGCCTCACAAGGATTCCACCAGACTCTTGCCTCTTTTTCCATCATGACCCTGGGTATCTTTACAGTGTCACTGTCATAAATCTTAGCCATGTGGACAATTATATGCTAAGTCCTGTGAGTCCTTCTACTGGATCTCTGCAAGTGGCGGTGGTCTTGGAAATCCCTAGCACAGTGGTGAGATTTGCTAGAATAACCTGAATTCACTGAAGTATGGCTACAGCATTACTCGAGAAAAAGAAAGGGCAGTTTGATTGTTCAGTGTGCACACATTTAGGATGGTTATGTCTTCCTGGTGGATTGATCCTTTTATCATTATATAAGGTCCCCGTTATGGTTTGAATATTTGTCCCTCTGAAACTCATGTTGAAATTTTTTTTTTTTTTTTTGAGACAGTCTCACTCTGTCGCCCAGGCTGGAGTGCAGTGGCATGATCTCGGCTCACTGCAAGTTCTGCCTCCCAGATTCACACCATTCTCCTGCCTCAGCCTCCCGAGTAGCTGGGCCTACAGGTGCCCACCACCACACCCGGCTAATTTTGTTTTTGTATTTTTAGTTGAGATGGGGTTTCACCGTGTTAAACATGATGGTCTCGATCTCCTGACCTCGTGATCTGCCCACCTCAGCCTCCCAAAGTACTGGGATTACAGGCATGAGCCACCGCGCCTGGCCCTTATGTTGAAATTTAATCCTCAATGTGGCAGTAATGAGAGGTGAGTGCTTTAAGAGGTAGGTGATTTGGTCATGAGGGCCCTGCCCTTAAGAATTCATGAATTCATGGATTAATGGGTTATCATGGGAATGAGACTGGTGGCTTTGTAAAAGAGGAAGAGACCTCAGCCAGTACACTCAGCCCCCTTGCCATGTGATGTCCTGGGCCAACTCGGGACTCTGCAGAGGGTCCCTGTCAGCAAGAAGGCCCTCACCGGATGGGGCCCCTTGAACTTAGACTTCTCAGCCTTCATAACTGTAAGAAATAAACTCATTTTCCTTATAAATTACCTAGTTTCAGGTATTGTTATAAGCAACAGAAAATGGACTAGGTCAGTCCCTTTTTGTTCCTAGTAATTTTCTTTGCTCTGAAGTCTGCTTTATTAGATATGAACACAGCCACTCCTGCTATCTGTGGATTAATGCTTGCATGTGACATCTTTTCCATCCATTTACTTTCAACCTGCCTATGTCGTTGAATTTGAAGTGAGTTTCTTGGCAACAGTATATACTTGAGTCATTTTTGTTTTTAACTTCACTCTGTCTTGTCTTTTGACTGATTATATAATTTACAGTTAAGGTAATTCTTGGTATGTTGGCACCTAAGTCTGCCATTTTATTACTTGTTTTCTGTTTGTTTCCTTTGGTTCTTATTCTTCGATTTCTCTTTTCTTGCCTTTCTGAGGATTCCTTTAAACAGCGTTGAGGACTCTATCTTGATTTAATTGTCGTGCTTTTGAGTACATCTGTTGGTATAGTTCTCATGGGGGTCACATGAGTGTTACAATAGACACGTGTGACTTAGCACAGTCTATTGTTGCCGATGTTTCACCACTTTGAGTGAAGTGTGGACATCTTGTTTCCATTTAGGCCTCTTTACCTTCCCCACTTTTAAGTATCATTGTCTCAAGTACCAGATGGAGGCATAATTTTTCTTTCATCAAATATGATTCACAGAACTTGTGACAAAGGACAGCGTACTGTATGTCTCCCATATTTCTGCTCTTCCCATTGTTTTTTTCTGATACTCCAACATTCTTTCTATTATCATTTCCTTTCTCTTTGAAAAACTTTCTTTAGTTGATCTCCAAGGGTGAGTCAGCTAGTGGCAAATTCTTTTGGTTTTCCTTTGCCTGGGAATATTTTTATTTCCCTTTCATTCTTGAAAATAAATTTGCTGGATGTAGAAATTACGGTTGACAGTTCTTATCTCAGCCCTTGAAACCTTTTGTGCCACTTCCTTCTGGCTTTCTTGGTGGTTTCAATGATAAATGTGTTGCCATTCAAATCACTGTTATAGGTAATATGTTATTTTTCTGCCTGTTTCCAGATTTTTTGTTCTGTTTTTGTTTTTTGTTTCCAAAAGCTTAATTTTCAGAGCCTCTGTGGTGTTGTTTCAGCCTGCTTGGTTTATCTGGTGCCTCTGGGGCTACACCTGAGGAGGGAGAAGGGTTTCCCCAGGCTAGACCTTGGGACTTCTCTCCATGAGGGAGATGCTCCTCCTACTCATGCTCCTGGCTATCTCTGGAGAGCGGAAGAGTGTCAGGCTGCAAAGCAAAGAGGCTTCCTGGACCAAGAGGCTTGTTGAAGCTGGGTCTCTCTAGGCAGATTGACTCACACCCGCAGTATCTCTTGGTGGAAAAGGGGTGCCTCAGACCCAGGAAGGAAGGAGAGTATTTTCTTTATTAACCACCCCCAAAATTATTTTGCCTGATATTATTAGAGGAACTCAAGGAAGGAAGAATGAATCTACCTGGGTTGCCTTCTCTTCCTATGTCAGGCTTGGGAAACATCGAGTCTGGGTTTCAGCGTGCAGGGCGGGGGATGCAAGATGCTCTGCTACGGTGCTGATTGTACAGTCCTGGGGCCCCAAACCAGCTCACTCTCTTATCACCACCTCTCGGAGTTTTCCTTTGGTTGCCTCTTGCATTATTTCCAGGGTTTACCATTGTGCTTAGTGTGGAGGGGCATGGAGAAATAGGTTCATCTTGTCTTAACCAGAAGTCTCCACTATCGTATTTTAACTGATCATATTTTGAAGTATTAGGCACAATCATATAATGAAACATTCCACTCACTAGTAATATTGGCTCCTAACGTGTATATGGTTTGTTTTCAGTAAGTATCTGTGGTAGCTTGTGTTACAAATCATGTACAGGCAACAAGGTAGTAGAGAGTCACTTTTCCTTGCTCCTGCCTCTAATACAGCTAAATACTTGGAAATGATTCTACAGACAAGAATAGAAGAGCTCCGAAAACTGGAGAGAAGAAAGTAGACTGGGTAGAGACGACAGGAGTAGAGAAATGACAATGTGGTGGGTTCCCTGGGTTTCCTTTTTGTCTCCCACACACACCCCTGGACTGAGCATTGGAGAAATCTGCAACACAGTCTGTTATGTCAATAGACGTAGGCATAAAATCTCAAGAAAAGCCTGCACTCTGGCCAAAGGACTAGGAAAGGGAAGGGAAGTCCAGTGGAGGCCTAGTAGGGGGCTGCAACCCTCTTTCCACAATCAGGGCATGGGCTGGTGACCCATTTGCCCACAGTAGCAGCTTCAGAGTTGTGGTAGACTGACCTCCATGCTCCATGTACCCACACCCAGAGCACTGGCAGGCGGGATCAGGATCAGGATCAGCCTGCCTGCCAGTGCTCCGGGTATGAGTATGTGGGGTCACTATTGTCCACTTGCATGCACAGTAGTGAAGCCGTGGGTCAATTCAATGCCCATTCCACGTGTGGAGCACTGAAATGGCAGGTCATGCTACCCACATGACATTGGCAGAGCCTGATGCCTCCCTCCTTACACCAAGGGACACAAGGAGACCCAGGCCTGGCCACTCTGGCTCTCCCCACTCCACGGAAAGTGGTCCATGGAAGTGGGTTGAGCCCCTGCAGGTGGCACCAGTAGGGATCAATCAGAAGTCTCAGCAGTGGCAGAAGAACGAAGCAGACAAGAATAGCATGCAAAGGCTCAGGAAACTGAGCTGGCATTGGACCCACAGCCCATGAAAGTAGGCCAGAACCTACACACTAAACCTAAACAGGGCGACTGCCTTCTGTCTAAAACAGAAGATTTAAATAGGATCAAGAGTCTCCTAACATAACCAAAGTTCCCAGGATACAATGGAAACTCACCCATAATCCCAAAGACCAGGTAAACCGCCGTTTGAATGAGAAAAGACAATCAACTGATGCCAAGACCGAGGCGAATCAGATGTTGAATTATCTGACAAGGATTTTCAAGCAGTCATTATAAAAATATTCCAAGAGGCCAGGCGCGGTGGCTCACGCCTGTAATCCC
The DNA here is from genome assembly GCF_009764315.1 of Trachypithecus francoisi. Classification (NCBI taxonomy): domain Eukaryota; kingdom Metazoa; phylum Chordata; class Mammalia; order Primates; family Cercopithecidae; genus Trachypithecus; species Trachypithecus francoisi. The sequence continues at coordinate 51,876,699 of NW_022681462.1, read as the reverse complement.
AGCACTTTGGGAAGCCGAGGCGGCCAGATCACGGGGTCAGGAGATGAAGACCATCCTGGCTAACACGGTGAAACCCCATCTCTACTAAAAAATACAAAAAAAAAAAAAAAAAAAAAAAAAAAGCCAGCGTGGTGGCAGGCGCCTGTAGTCCCAGCTACCCGGAGGCTGAGGGAGGAGAATAGTGTGAACCCGGGAGGCGGAGCTTGCAGTGAGCCGAGATCACGCCACTGCACTCCAGCCTGGGCGACAGAGCAAGACTCTGTCTCCAAAAAAAAAAAAAAGCTCAAACAAATAATTATAAATTCTCTTGAAACAAATGAAAAAAACTTGAAACCCTCAGGAAAGTCATATAAGTCATACAAAAGAATCAAGTGGAAATTATACAACTGAAAAATACAATGACTAGAGTGAAAATAATATATAAATACCACGAAAAAATCATGCAGTCATGATAAAATCAATACATCAAAGTATAGATCAATATGCTCAGGAGCCCTACTGAATGTTTACCGTGTGCCAGATGCTGCACCAAGCATTTTCCCTGTATTAATTAATGGGATTTCACAACAGTCCCATGAAGTAGATACTGTTATCCTTAATTAATGGATGAGGAAACTGAGACATAGAGAGACTGAGTGACCTGCCTCAGACCACACAGCTTACTGGTGGTAGAGACAGGCAGTCTGTTCCAGTCTCTGCTCTTATCCACATGTAGTATTATTGCGTAGTGTCCTGCTGCCTCTTGGGAGAATTAACATTATTTTAAGTCACTCATCTCAATGGGCTGTTTCTTCCAGGGCTGCCACAAAAGCCTCTCCCTAGTGACTCTAACCTCTACCTCACCTCTGTGTTCAGGTTCCTCTCCTCCCACCCTCCTGCTCACACACTGAAGTCCACCCTCAGACTTTCTTGTTCCTTGAACTCATCTCTGCCTCAGGCCTTTTGCACAGCTCTTTCCTCTGCCCGGAATGCTTGTTCCAGATCTTCATGTGGCTCCTTGACTGGCACTCTGTTCAAATGGTGTTGTTTTGGGGAGGCCTTGCCATGACTCCATTGTATTGTATTCAGGTCACATCTCACGATTGTCCTTTTATTTATTTATTTTATTGAGACAGGGTCTTGCTCTGTAGTCCAGGCTGGAGTGCAGTGGCATGATCATAGCTCACTGCAGCCTTGACCTCCCGGGCTCAGGTTACTCACCCATCTCAGCTTCCTGAATAGCTGGGGCCACAAGTGCACCACCACGCCCAGCTACTATTTATCTAGACATATATATTAAATATAAAATATTTAATTTTATATTTTTTGAAGAGCTGGGGGTCTTGCTATATTGCCCAGGCTGGTCTCGAACCCCTAAACTCAAATAATCTGCCCATGTTGGCCTCCCAAAGTGCTGGGATTACAGGTAGGAGCCACCATGCCTGGCCTATTGTTCTTTTTTATTCTTTTTTCCTAACTAAGCTTAATAAAAGGAGAGGCCTCGTTTTTCTTGTTCACTGCTATATCACCAGTAGCTAGAACAGACCTGACTTATTGTAGGAACACAAATATTTGTTGAATGAATAAGTAAATGGCAGATGAGTTATAGAGTTTTCATTACCTGAAAACCAGAGAGATAAACTTATTTGAGACGTAATTTTTAAGAGGAATTTGTCACACGGACCCTTATATAATAAAATAGACATTTTCATCCGTACAGCTCATTAACAACAGTGTACCTTTCTTATACTTCTGCTTTGTAAAACACACTTTTAGTATGTCCTGAATGTGGCATTGGTAGTGAAGTTATCCTTAAATCTTAATGCTTTAAACAAAATCTCTTAGCTGGCCACGACTTTAAAGTTGATCTATTATTTTTGTTTTTGGTTTTTGTTATTCTTTTTGAGACAGCATCTCACTCTGTTGCCCAGGCTGGAGTGCAGTGGCACGATCTTGGCTCATTGCAGCCTCCACCTCTCGGGTTCAAGCAATTCTCTTGCCTCAGCCTCCCAAGTAGCTGGGGCTACAGGCATGCACCACTACACTCAGCTAATTTTTGTATTTGTAGTAGAGATGGGGCTTCAGCATGTTGGCCAGGGCTGGTCTCGATCTCCTGACCTCGTGATCCACTCGTCCTGGCCTCCCAAAGTGCTGGGATTACAGGCGTGAGCCACTGCGCCTGGCCAAGTTGATCGGTTATTAAGTATATGCTGAGCATAGAGTACATGAAAAGCTCCTGCTGCTGGGCTTATCTCATGACCAGCCGATGTCACTCTTGCCTTTATCTTTGTCCTCTGGGAGTCCTCCTCTTCCTCACTGACGATAAAGCCTATTTTTCTTCCTCCACAAAGGCCACTCCTAGCCCCTCTCTCTGTGACATTGAAAACAGAGTCCCTGGAACACTAATGGTCTCTCCCCTCTGAGTGCCGAGGGCCTGCCTAGTTACTTGTTTTCCTGGAGCGTGCAGGGCTCTCCCAACTGTCTGTTAGTTAACTGACTGCTAGGTGCCAGGGGGTGGGGGGTAGGGGACCATACAATGGAATGCAGGATCTACATCCAGCCTTTCAGGAGCCTACAGATCAGCAAGTGAGAGAACACATTCGCACCAGGGACGTTCTAACCATCACTAAAATAAATCTCTCATCATAGCTACTCCTTTTCCTAGCTTCTCTATTTTTGCCAATGTAACTTTTCCATCCCTGTGACTAAGAGATGAATAAGAGATGTAAGAGGAAGAGCTGGTTTGGCACAGAACACAGTAACTTTATTTGAGGTTGAGTTTGAGGTTTAGGTGCGACAGGCTTGACTGAATCATTTCTGCTCCCTTCTACTACACTGACTCAACCAACTGCCAGATCCTGAAGACCCTGCCTGTCTCCTGTCTGATTCCAGTGCAAATATGAATAACAGCAGCAGCCCCAGGGCCGTCTCCAGGCTCGTCACCCTCTCCTTTCCCAACTATTTTTCTTAAACCCCAATGCTGAACTTTCAGTTCTCCAGTAGCTATTTCAGTGCCCACTCTGGGAATATGTCCTTGTTCCTGCAGCTATAACAAAATACCTTAGACTGGGTACTTTATAAACAAACGAAATGTATTTCTCACAGTTCTGGAGGCTGGGAAGTCCAAGATCATGGTGCGGACAGATTTGCTGTCTGGTAAAAGTTTGCTCTTTGCTTCTTCTTTTTTAACATACTAATTGTACACATTTATGGGGTACATGTGATATTGTGATACATGCATCAGGGTGTTTAGCATATCCATTACCTTAAACACTTATTTCTTTGTTGGGAACATTCTAAATCTTTTAGATATTTTGAAATACATAATATATCATTAACTATAGTCACACTTCTGAGCTATCAAATACTAGAACTTATTCCTTCTATCTAACTGCATGCTGATATCCATTAATCATTAACCCACCTTTCATTCCTCCCTAATCTCTCCAGCCTCTGGTAACCACCATTCTACTCTTCGCCTCCACAAGATAAACTTATTTTAGCTCTCTCCTATGAGTGAGAACATGCAGTATTTGTCTTTTTGTGTCTGGCTTATTTAGCTTAACATAACGACCTCTAGTTCTTGTTCTCTGCTTCTAAGACAGCACCTTGTTGCTACATCCTCATGTGGCAGAAAGCAGAAGGATGACAGAGATGAACACTGTGTCCTCACATGGCAGAAGAAATGAAGGGCCAGCTAGCTCTCTGAAACCTCTTTTACAGGGTTATTAATCCCATTCATGAAGGTGGAGGCTTCATGGCCTAATCATCTTGCAAAGGACCCATCTCTTAGTATTGTTGCATTGGGGATCACGTTCAATTTGTGAATTTTGGAAGGACACAAACATTCAAACCACAGCAGGACAGAAACAAGCAAAGCTCCATGGTTTCTGCCCTTGTGTATATTACACCCTACTTCTCAAAGAAAGCCTCCAAAGGACTTGTGGACACCCCCCACTGCCCAGCCTGACAATCTAGGCCCCCTGAACTTTCCCCCTCCAGATTCATCTTCTACTAGAGCTCCATGCACGCCTGTACAGGAGGAAGCCCATGCCTTCATACACCTTTATCTTTGCTCCCCTAAGCCTGGATGCCCTCTGCACTCCTGCCTCCTTCTCTAACACCACCTGTCAAAATTCTAATCTGTCCTTCAATGCTCCACTCAAAGCCCAATACCCTTGTAGGCCCTTCATGATCCCCTATCCAAAATGTGTGCTCCCCATCTTTGAGTTCTCGTGGTACCTTTTGTACATTTCTGACACTCGTCGTGTTATACTTGAAGATCAAAGTAGATGGACGTCTTAGCCTCCCTCCTCAGCTATCAGAGAAAAGGGTCCCTGTCTTACCCATACTGGAGGCTCCTCATCTCTCCACCACAGCAGCTGCCTTATACATAGGATGCTTTATACCAAGGGTGACCATACAATTCACTTTAATTTATTGTGCAAACTAGAACACCTTTGAAAGTGAAAGGAGCACAATTATTAATTATGCAGGGCTCCAAGTGAAATCGATATTGTCCTTGGCTACTTGGACATATGGTTATCTTTTTATGCCAAATGAAGGCTCAAAGAGCAGGAATGCTGGTTGTATGGATGGACAGTGATCAGCATGAAGAAGTGGAAGAAAGAGCTTTCCTGTAGCTGGCATTGTTGGGGATGGTTCTACGGGGCAGGTGGTCTCTGACGTATGTCCAGAAGGTACAGATGGGATTCAGGAAGGTCCCATTAGACAGAGACAAGAAGAAATGGCACTATGGAAGGTTGGATGGTGGGAGCAAAGGTGGACTGCATTTGATACATTCAGGGAAAAGTGAGTGTGGTTTAAATTATGGTTGATGTTGGGGAGAAATAGGCAACACGGTTGGAAAGTGGACTCGGAAGGAACTTGGCTAACACCAGCCTAGGTCTGGTCTTTATCCAGGAGGTAAGAACAAGCACCCATGTGTTTCTGAGCAGGAAACAGACAAAGCAAATGTAGAATTTTAGGAGGATTCATCTGGTAGCTGTGTTTAGAGCAGGGAGAGGCTGAGGAGGGGGAGGCCATATGGGATCATTGGAAATAATTTCAGTGTAAGATGATAAGATATTAAAGGAAATATTGGTTACCAAAAAGAGTGAGTTGGGAGAACTTAAAGTGAAAAGTTAACAAGGCTTTGTGATCCATGGGGGTCAGGGGTGGCTTTGGGTTATACTTTGTATAGGTTCTATCTGTTGGTATCGAGATTGAACTAAGAAAGTCAAGGGGCAGAGATAATTTGGAGAAAGAGGCTAAATTTAGATTTCCATATGTTGAGTGTGAGGTACCAGTGGCTCATGTAAATGGAAATGTCCAGTAGAGAGTCAGGGAGGAACACCTAGGAGGTAGGCAAGGTCAGGAACAGTGAGAAGGATTCGGGAGTCATCCACCTGCAGGAAGCCATAGGTGAAAGACAAAAAGGATGAGATGTCTGGGGCCAAACAGTAGGAAGAGTAATGGTGATTATCAAGATGAGATCTCGGGGAAAACCTGCGCTTAATGGAGAAGGGAAAGAGGAAGAGACTGAGGATTTGGGGGTGGGGGAGTTGGATGACACAGTCCTGAGGGCTAAAGGAAGCTTCGAGAGAGGTGCCCAATTGTGTCAAATTTTGCAGAAAGGTTGAGAAGGATAGACTTGGTGAAAAATGACTTTGGCAACTGGATGACAGTCAAAATGAGAAATGTCTAAGGAAATGAACCAGAAATGGATTTCTCTGGCCAATGACATTGCCGGAGGCTGACGAAGGGGCATTGGTTAAATGTTGATGTGATATGTGTGTTTCCTTAAGGAGGACGTAGAGACAGAACCACCAAAAAGTCAGTTAGATACAACTATAATATGAATGGTTCTTTTATTTATTAATTTATTATTATTATTACTATTTTGAGACAGGGTCTCAGTCTGTCACCCAGGCTGGAATGCAGTGGCGCAATCACGGCTCACTGCAGCCTGGACCTCGTTGGGCTCAGGTGATCCTCCCACCTCAGCCTCTCGAGCAGCTGAGACTGTCAGGGCACAGCACCATGCCTGCCTAACTTTTGTATTTTTTAGCACAGATGGAGTTTTCCCATGTTGCCCAGGCTGGTCTTGAACTACTGAACTCAGGCGATTCTTCCACCCCAGCCTCCCAAAGTGCTGGGATTATAGGCATGAGCCACCACACTTGGCCTGAATGGTTGTTAACATTAACCAGGTTTGTGACCCAAGACCAAAGTACCAAAATGATAGTTACTAACCTGTGATACCTTTTTTCACCTATAAGGTAGCAATACTGGACATAGAAGAAAGAGCTTTTCTTGATACAGATCCCATCATAATGATACCTGGGAAAATAAAGGCTGTCTTTAAATTTATGTGTAACTATTGACATGCTTTATGGAAAGCAGAAAACAGGTGAGCTAATGAAGACTTGGAGTTCTTCTCCAGGTTTTATCATTGGCTGCATTTCTCTGGAAAAGCTAATCCTTCAGTCTGACCAAGCTCTGTTATGTAGACAAGCAACTTCATACACTTTCACACATATCAGCCTTGAAATGGGCTTGTGGAGGCTCTCCTCTGCCTGCCTGATGCAGGACATGCTAATCTTGAGAGAGATGTGATAGGGAAAGTCTCCTGTGCCCTGCCCTGCCCCCTCAACCACTGCCTCCCCTACCCCCTCCCCAACATTAATTTTTTCCAGGTGAAGGGAAAATGACACCAAGGTAGAGAAGAGCCTTCTCTGTAGCCCAGACTTTCCTCCACTAAGCCCTGGGGACTATAGCAGCTTGTCCCGGCTTAAGACAAAATGTCTTCAAGTTAATTATTGCCCAATATTAGGTTTGGCAAACACTTCCACTGTCTTCAATTCCTTGGTGAGTGGCAGCCCCCTTTCCTAATTTGGCTTCGGTGTCTTCTGATTCCCCTCGCAATTTAAAACAAGCAACGAATAGCAATAATAATTGAGTGACAATTATGACACAAGGCACCCAATAATGCTGGAATTTCTTTTCACGTTAGAAATACAACCTTCGGGCCGGGTGCGGTGGCTCACACCTGTAACCTCAGCTCTTTGGGAGTCTGAGGTGGGTGGATCACCTGAGGTCAGGAGTTTGAGACCAGCCTGGCCAACATGGGAAAACCCTGTCTTTACTAAAAATACAAAAAATTAGCTGGACGTGGTGACAGGTGCCTGTAATCCCAGCTACTCAGGAGGCTGAGGCAGGAGAATCGCTTGAACCTGGGAGGCAGAGGTTGCAGTGAGCCATGATCATGCCATTGCACTCCAGACTAGGCGACAAGGGTGAAACTCCGTCTCAAAAAAAAAAAAAAAAAAGAAAGTTAATATAGCTTCAGGACCGCACCTCCTGAACATAATTCAAATATGCTAATTGGGTAAACACTGAAATTTTAGTTCAAAGGGTAGCTAAAACAGTTCCAAGGCTGGACATGGTGGCTCATGCCTATAATCTCAGTGCTTCGGGAGGCCAAAGTGGGAGGATCACTGGAGCCCAGGAGTTTGAGACCCACCTGGGCAATTCAGCAAAACCTCATCTCTAAAAACGTAAAAATTAGCCAGGCCTGGTGGAACACACCGGCAGTCCTAGCTACTCAAGAGGCTGAGGTGGGAGGACTGCTTGAGCCCACGGTCTTGAGGCTGCAGTGAGCAATGATCGCACCATTGCACTCCAGCCTAGGCGACAGTTCCATTATTTGATGTGTGTTAATTATTTAAATATTTCAAGAATGAGAAATTTACATAACTGTAGAACAGTAAAAATATATTGTAACCTTCATATTTTAACAAAATTCCGAAGAAAATAGAGGCCAGTGTTTGGTTCTAGCACCAACTGAATGATTTCAGGCACTGTGAATTAATGTGACTGTGGACACTCTCTGGTAAGAGTTGTTATTTATAGTTTGTTTTGTTTTGCATTTTTTGTCATTTTGTGATTCCCCAAATCCTTGTTTTTAACACTTGAAATAAAACAAAAATTCTAAACCTACCTGGCACTTCCTCTAGTGCCCAGCCTCCGGGTGCCAAGGTCAGGAAAAACCAATCTCACAAGCTAAAAAAATAAGCCAGATTTAAAGTTGCAACTTGAAAACTTAGAAACAAACTTCCAATTTTTTTATCTTATAATATTTAAATTATATTTCTATTTCCTTTCTAATAAACAAACAATAAAGAAAATAAGTATAACAATAAAGTAATAAGGTAACAATAAAGAAAATAAATGGAAATGAAATTTTTGGGGAAAAAAAAGACAAGTGTGAAAAAGAAAACATACCACTTGGAGGTCAGGCACGGTGGCTCCTGCCTGTAATCCCAACACTTTGGGAGGCTAGGCAGACAAATCACTTGAGGTCAGGAGTTCAAGATCAGCCTGGCCAAAATGGTGAAACCCTGTTTCTCCAACCTGGTCTCTACTAAAAATACAAAGGCTGGGCATGGTGGCTCACGCCTGTAATTCCAGCACTTTGGGAGGCTGAGGCAGGTGGATCACGAAGTTAAGAGATCGAGACCATTCTGGCCAACATGGTGAAACCTCGTCTCTACTAAAAATACAAAACTTAGCTGGGCGTGGTGATGTGTGCCTGTAGTCCCAGCTGCTCGGGAGGCTGAGGCAGGGGAATTGCTTGAACCTGGGAGGTGGAGGTCGCAGTGAGCCAAGATCGCGCCACTGCACTCCAACCTGGTGACAGAGCGAGACTCTGTCTCAAAACAAACAAACAAACAAACGAACTTAGCCGGGTGTGGTGGCACACACCTGTAGTCCCAGCTACTCTGGAGGCTGAGGCAGGAGAATCACTGGAACCAAGGAGGCGGAAGTTGCAGTAAGCCAAGATCATGCCACTGCACTCCAGCCTGGGTGACAGAGTGAGACTCTGTCTTTAAAAAAAAAAAAAGAGGAAAAGAGAAAAAAGAAAACATATCACTTGGAGAAAATGCCATTTAAATGTTGATGTTGGCCAGGCGTGGTGGCTGTAATCTCAGCACTTTGGGAGGCCACGGTGGACAGATCACCTGGGGTCAGGAGTTTGAGATCGGCCTGGCCAACATGGTGAAACCCTGTCTCTACTAAAAATACAAAAATTAGCTGGGTGTGAACCCAGGAGGCAGAGGTTGCAGTGAGCCGAGTGAGTGCATCACACTCTAGCCTAAGAGACAAGGGTGAAACAAAACAAAAAATCCTCAGTGTAATTTCTTCCAGTCTTTTTTTCAAAGTCCCAATATGTGTAAGTGATCTGTTTCAAATTTAAAACCTGGCATCATGCAATTAGCATGTCTGCAGCTTTGCATTCTATTTTCTTCCCTCAACATTATGCCATGGACGTTTCCCCTTGTCATTAAACATTTTCTGGAAACAGAGAATTATGAACTATAGCTATAATTGGTCTCACAGGGTGGCATCATAGTCCAACCTATGAGAATGCTATAATTTTACCATTTTCCTCTTTTTCTAATGTGAGAGTCATTTTCACTTTTACTATTATTATTATTATACTTTAAGTTCTAGGGTACATGTGCAGAACGTGCAGGTTTGTTATACGGGTATATGTGTGCCTTGTTGGTTTGCTGCACCCATCAACTTGTCATTTACATTAGGTATTTCTCCTAATGCTATCACTCCACAACCCCCAACCCCGTGACAGGCCCCGGTGTGTGATGCTCCCCTCCCTGTGTCCATGTGTTCTCATTGTTCAATTCCCACCTATGAGTGAGAACATGCAGTGTTTGATTTTCTGTCCTTGTGATAGTTTGCTGAGAATGGTTTCCAGCGTCATCCATGTCCCTGTAAAGGACATGAACTCATCCTTTTTTATGGCTGCATAGTATTCCATGGTGTATATGTGCCACATTTTCTTAATCCAGGCTATCATTGATGGATTTATAATCCTTTGGGTATATACTCAGTAATGGGATCTCTGGGTCAAATGGTATTTCTAGTTCTAGATCCTTGAGGAAGCTCAACACTGTCTTCCACAATGGTTGAACTAATTTACATTCCCACCAACAGTGTAAAAATGTTCCTATTTCTCCACATCCTCTCCAGCATCTGTTGTTTCCTGATTTTTTAATGATCACCATTCTAACAGGTGTGAGATGGTACCTCATTGTGGTTTTGATTTGCATTTCTCTGATGACCAGTGATTAGCATTTTTTCATATGTCTGCTGGCTGCATAAATGTCTTCTTTTGAGAAGTGTCTGTTCATATCGTTTGCCCATTTTGATGTTTTTTTTTCTTGTAAATTTGTTTGAGTTCTTTGTAGATTCTGGATATTAGCCCTTTGTCAGATGGCTGGATTGTAAAAATTTTCTCCCATTCTGTAGGTTGCCTCTTCACTCTGATGATGGTTTCTTTTGCTGTGCAGAAGCTCTTTAGTTTAATTAGATCGCATTTGTCTATTTTGGCTTTTGTTGCCATTGCTTTTGGTGTTTTAGTCATGAAGTCTTTGCCCATGCCTATGTCCTGAATGGTATTGCCTTGGTTTTCTTCAAGGGTTTTTAATCGTTTTAGGTCTTACATATAAGTGTTTAATCCACCTTGAGTTAATTTTTATATGAGATGTAAGGAAGGGATCCAGTTTCAGCTTTCTATATATGGTTAGCCAGTTTTCCCAGCACCATTTATTAAACAGGGAATCCTTTCCCCATTGCTGGTTCTTGTCAGGTTTGTCAAAGATCAGATGGTTGCAGATGTGTGGTGTTATTTCTGAGGGCTCTGTTCTGTTCCATTGGTCTATATATCTGTTTTGGTACAAGTACCATGCTCTTTTGATTCCTGTAGCCTCGTAATATAATTTGAAGTCAGGTAGCATGATGTCTCCAGCTTTGTTCTTTTTGCTTAGGATTGTCTTGGCTATGCGGGCTCCTTTTTGGTTCCATACGAACTTTAGTTTTTTCCAATTCTGTGAAGAAAGTCATTGGTAGCTTGGTGGGGATGGCATTGAATCTATAAATTACCTTGGGCAGTATGGCCATTTTCATGATATTGATCCTTCCTATCTATGAGCATGGAATATTCTTCCATTTGTTTGTGTCCCCTTTTATTTTGTTGAGCAGTGGTTTGTAGTTCTCCTTGAAGAGGTCCTTCACATCCCTTGTAAGTTGGATTCCTAGGTATTTTATTATCTTTGTAGCAATTGTGAATGGGAGTTCACTCATGATTTGGCTCTCTGTCTGTTATTGGTGTGTAACAATGGTATGTAATTTTTGCACATTGATTTTGTATCCTGAGACTTTGCTGAAGTTCCTTTTCAGTTTAAGGAGATTTTGGGCTGAGATGATGGGGTTTTCTAAACATACAATCATGTCATCTGCAAACATATAATTTGACTTCCTCTTTTCCTAATTGAATACCCTTTATTTCTTTCTCTTGCCTGATTGTCCTGGCCAGAACTTCCAACACTATGTTGAATAGGAGTGGTAAGAGAGGGCATCCTTGTCTTGTGCTGCTTTTCAAAGAGAATGCTTCCAGTTTTTGCCCATTCAGTATGATACTGGCTGTGGGTTTGTCATAAATAGCTCTTATTATTTTGAGATACGTCCCATCAATACCTAGCTTATTGAGAATTTTTAGCATGAAGGGCTATTGGATTTTGTTGAAGGCCTTTTCTGCATTGGATTTTGTTGAAGGCCTTTTCTGCATCTATTGAGATAATCATGTGGTTTTTGTCATTGGTTCTGTTATGTGATGGATTACATTTATTGATTTGAGTATGCTGAACCAGCCTTACATCCTAGGGATGAAGCCGACTTGATCGTGGTGGACAAGCTTTTTGATGTGCTGCTAGATTCGGTTTGACAGTATTTTGTTGAGGATTTTCGCATTGATATTCATCAGGAATATTGGTCTAAAATTCTCTTCTTTTGTTGTGTCTCTGCCAGGCTTTGGTATCAGGATGATGTTGGCCTCATAAAATGAGTTAGGAAGGATTCCCTTTTTCTATTGATTGGAATAGTTTCAGAAGGAATGGTACCAGCTCCTCTTTGTACCTCTGGTAGAATTAGGCTGTGAATCCGTATGGTCCTGGACTTTTATTGGTCAGTAGGCTATTAATTATTGCCTCAATTTCAGAACCTATTATTGGTCTATTCAGAGATTCAACTTCTTCCTGGTTTAGTCTTGGGAGAGTGTATATGTCCAGGAATTTATCCATTTCTTCTAGATTTTTTAGTTTATTTGAGTAGAGGTGTTTATACTATTCTCTAATGGTAGTTTGTATTTCTGTGGGATCAGTGGTGATATCCCCTTTATCATTGTTTATAGCATCTATTTGATTCTTCTCTCTTTTCTTATTAGTCTTGCTAATAAGCAAGTGGTCTACCAATTTTGTTGATCTTTTCTAAAAACCAGCTCCTGGATTCATTGATTTTTTGAGGGTTTTTTTGTGCCTCTATCTCCTTCAGTTCTGCTCTCATCTTAGATATTTCTTGCCTTCTGCTAGCTTTTGAATTTGTTTGCTCTTGTTTCTCTAGTTATTTTAATTGTGATGTTAGGGTGTCGATTTTAGATCTTTCCTGCTTTCTCTTGTGGGCATTTAGTGCTATAAATTTCCCTCTACACAGTGCTTTAAATGTGTCCCAAAGATTCTGGTACGTTGTGTCTGTTCTCATTGGTTTCAAAGAACATCTTTATTTCTGCCTCCATTTCATTATTTAACCAGTAGTCACTCAGGAGCAGGTTGTTCAGTTTCCATGTAGTTGTGTGGTTTTGAGTGAGTTTCTTAATCCTGAGTTCTAATTTGATTGCATTGTGATCTGAGACAGTTTGTTGTGATTTCTGTTCTTTTACATTTGCTGAGGAGTGCTTTACTTCCAATTATGTGGCAATTTTAGAGTAAGTGTGATGTGGTGCTGAGAAGAATGTATATTCTGTTGATTTGGGCAGGAGAGTTCTGTAGGTGTCTATTAGGTCTGTTTGGTGCAGGGCTGAGTTCAGGTCCTGGATATCCTTGTTAATCTTGTGTCTTGTTTATCTGTCTAATATTGACAGCGGGGTGTTAAAGTCTCCCATTAGTATTGTGTGGGAATCTAAGTCTCTTTGTAGGTCTCTAAGGACTTGCTTTATGAATCTGGGTGCTCCTGTATTGGGTGCATATATATTTAGGATAGTTAACTCTTCTTTTTGAATTGACCCCTTTACCATTAATGGCCTTGTCTTTTTTGATCTTTGTTGGTTTCAAGTCTGTTTTCTGAGAGACTAGGATTGCAACCCCAGCTTTTTTTTGCTTTACATTTGCTTGGTAGATCTTCCTCCATCCCTTTATTTTGAGCCTATGTGAGTCTCTGCACATGAGATGGGTCTCCTGAATACAGCATGCTGATGGGCTTTGACTCTTTATCCAATTTGCCAGTCTGTGTCTTTTAATTGTGGCATTTAGCCCATTTACATTTAAGGGTAATATTGTTATGTGTGAATTTCATACTGTCATTATGATGTTCGCTGGTTATTTTGCCATTAATTGATGCAGTTTCTTCCTAGCATCGATGGTCTTTACAATTTGGCATGTTTTTGCAGTGACTGGTTTTCTTTCCATATTTCGTGCTTCCTTTAGCTCTTGTAAGGCAGGCCTGGTAGTGACAAAATCTCTCAGCATTTGCTTGTCTGTAAAGGATTTTATTTCTCCTTCACTTATGAAGCTGAATTTGGCTGGATTTGAAATTTTGGGTTGAAAATTCTTTTCTTTAAGAATGTTAAATATTGGCCCCCACTCTCTTCTGGCTTGTGGGTTTCTGCTGAGATATCCAGTTAGTTTGATGGGCTTCCCTTTGTGGGTAACTCGACCTTTCTCTCTGGCTGCCCTTAACACTTTTTCCTTCATTTCAACTTTGGTGAATTTGACAATTATGTGTCTTGGGGTTGCTCTTCTCGAGGAGTATCTTTGTGGTGTACTCTGTATTTCCTGAATTTGAATGTTGGCCTGCCTTGCTAGGTTGGGGAAGGTCTCCTGGATAATATCCTGAAGTGTGTTTTCTAACTTGGTTCCATTCTCCCCATCACTTTCAGTTACACCAATCAAACGTAGGTTTGGTCTTTTCACATAGTTCCGTATTTCTTGAAGGCTTTGTTAACTTCTTGTTACTCTTTTTTCTCTAATCTTGTCTTTTCTCTTTATTTCATTAATTTGATCTTCAATCATTGATATCCTTTCTTCCACTTGATCAAATCGGCTATTGAAGCTTGTACATGCGTCACAAATTTCTTGTGCCATGGTTTTCAGCTCCATCAGGTCATTTAAGGTTTCTCTACACTGTTTATTCTAGCTAGCCATTCATCTAACCTTTTTCAAGGTTTTTAGCTTCCTTGTGATGGGTTCAAACATCCTCCTTTAGCTCGGAGAAGTTTGCTATTATCAACCTTCTGAAGCCTACTTCTGTCAACTTGTCCAAGTTATTCTCTGTCCAGTTTTGTTCCGTTGCTGGCGAGGAGCTGTGATCCTCTGGAGGAGAAGAGGCACTCTGGTTTTTGGAATTTTGAGTGTTTCTGCTCTGGCTTTTCCCCATCTTTGTGGTTTTATCTACCTTTGGTCTTTGATGGTGGTGATGTTGGTGACCTACAGATGGGGTTTTGGTGTGGATGTCCTTTTTGTTGATGTTGATGTTATTCCTTTCTGTTTGTTAGTTTTCCTTCTAATAGGCCCCTCAGCTGCAGGTGTGTTAGAGTTTGCTGGAGGTCCACTCCAGACCCTGTTTGCCTGGGTATCACCAGTGGAGGCTGCAGAACAGCAACTATTGCAGAACAGCAAGTATTGCTGCCTGATCCTTCCTCTGGAAGCTTTGTCCCAGAGGGGCACCTGACATATGAGGTGTCTGTTGGCCCCAACTGGGAGGTGTCTCCCAGTCAGGCTACACGGGGGTCAGGGACCCACTTGAGGAGGCAGTCTGTCCATTCTTGGAGCTTGAATGCTGTGCTGGGAGAACCACTGCTCTCTTCAGAGCTGTCAGACAGGAACATTTAAGTATGCAGAAGTTGTCTGCTGCCTTTTGTTCAGCTATGTCCTGCCCACAGAGGTGGAGTCTACAGAGGCAGTAGGTCCCCTTGAGCTGCAGCGGGCTCCACCCAGTTCAAGCTTCCCGGCTGCTTTACCTACTCAAGCCTCAGTAATGGCAGATGCCCCTTCTCCCCCCACACCTGGCTGCAGCCTCGCCTTGCAGGTCGATCTCAGACTGCTGCTGTGTTAGCACGGAGCAAGGCTCTGTGGACATGGGACCTGCTGGGCCCGGCATGGGAGGGAATCTCTTGGTCTGTCAGTTGCTAAGACCTTGGGAAAAGTGCAGTATTTGGGCAGGAGTGAACTGTTTTTCCAGGTACAGTCTGTCATGGCTTCCTTTGACTAGGAAAGGGATATCCCCCGACATCTTGCGCTTCCCAGGTGAGGCGACACCCCACCCTGCTTCAGCTCATGCTCCATGGGCTGCACCCACTGTCCAACCAGTCCCATTGAGATGAACCAGGAACCTCAGTTGGAAATGCAAAAATCACCCGTCTTCTGCGTCAATCTCGCTGGGAACTGCGGACCAGAGAGCTGTTCCTATTTAGCCATCTTAGAAGCCAGATCCCATTTTCACTTTTTATTATCCATGTGTTTGCCTAATTTGTTTTCACTTTCTGGGTTTCGCTAGTGAATGCTGTCTTGTTTATCAGTACTTTGTTAGACAGCCATGAAATTACACTTATGATCAGTAGAAGTCTGGTCTAGTTTCTGATTCAAAGAGGTTCATGACAAGAACGGCATCCATGACGTGTGTTGAGCGTGGAAATCCTGGATCATCACGAAATTACAAAACACAGAGCAGGGAAACCACAATGTTTGGAGCTGTCAAGTAATTATTTGTTCTTTTTCTACACTCTGTCCATAATCATTCAGCCCTCGCTTCTGCCTGGTTTCATGTTGCATTTTTTTTTTTTTTTTTTTTTTTTAATTAGCTCCCAAGCAGTGGGATTCGATGGAAATGTGAACCATTTTTCCTCTTTTCTGGCTCCAGGTCCTACCTCTTCCTGCAGGAAGCCCACGTAAGCTGGGATGAGGAGGCAAGACAAAAGAGCAGAGCAGGCAAGTTTGACACAATTAACACCTTGGTCATGCCTCCAAATGTGGTGGGTCTTTCAGGGAAGGAGAACCAAAATGTACAGGAGAAAAATGACAGGCGACAAAAGGGAAAGTCGGCCAAATCTAAATGCAGAATTAGAGGCTAGAAATTCCTGTTGTCAACAAGAGATTCTGACAATTTCATCTCCTCTAACTTAAGAAAATCATTGAAAAGCCTTCCTATATGTTTAGTTGCAAAGCAAAATCAAGACACACATTTTAAGTACCTAAAGAAATTATGAGAAAGTAGGCAGCAGGCTCAGATTCTAGCCCTGAGAAATAATCTGGTGTTTGGGAAAGAAAAGCAGAAGTAAAGTGCCTGATTGTCGGGCAACATAATACTCTGTACATTTAATAATACTGAGTCACCCCAACCCCAGACTATCCTGTGATTTCATTTTAATGTAGAAAGCAAATACAACACAGTTAAAATGAAAAAAAATCAACTGCGATAACTTGCAGAAAATATAAAGTTAAAAATTATATCCTGAATATAGACAGAACTCAAACAAATCAATAGGAAATACACCCCAATAGAAAATGGTCTGGTGGTAACATGTACATACAATATACACATGGCCAAAGCGCATGCAAAAGTGCTCACCTTATAATCCAATAAATGCAAGTAGAAACAGCTAATTCTAGTTTTTACCCAACAAGTTTTCTGGGGTAGGAATGTTATGAATTTGTGTTAAGAACACCATGAATTATCATCAGGGATGGGAACTGACTGCAAGTGTTTACAGTGGGTTGCAAAAAGCAATTTAGCAGGCCATATGTGAGGATCTATCCTAAAAAAATGACCAGATATGGATGGGGACTTACAGTGTTTAAAACAGAGGAAAATTACAACCAACCTATATTTCCAATAAGGGATATGGTTAGGCTGGGCGTGGTGGCTCACACCTGTAATCCCAGCACTTTGGGAGGCCAACGCAGGTGCATTGCTTAAGCCCAGGGGTCTAAGACCAGACTGGGCAACTTGGCAAAACCCTGTCTCTACAAACAAACAAAAAGGTAGCCAGGTGTGGTGGCACACGTGTAGTCCCAGCTACTTGGGAGGCTGAGGTGGGAGGCTTGCTTGAGCCCAGGAGGCAGATGTTGCAGTGAGCTGAGATCATGCCACTGTATTCCAGCCTAAGTGATAGAGCAACACTCTACCTCAAAAAAAGGGGGGGATATGCTTAAATTACGGTACACCCCCCAAAATATTTCACAGCTATTATACGAGATGCACTTGAAAATATCTTAATGTGAAAATGTTTATGATATTTGAGGCAAAAAGAATGACAAAAGTATTCCTTGGGTGCTTTCCACGTCCCAGGACTGTTTTATTCTCTTTACATGTGTTTCTCATTCATCTCTTAAAAGAACCTCATGAGGTAGGTACTATTATTAATATCCTCACTTTACATATGATGAAGTGGAAACAAGATGGTTATCTTATCCAGGGTTACAGTCTAAGAAGTTCCATTCCAGGCTTGGTGCTGTTAAAAATTTTACCATGTTACCTGATGGCTGTCTGTCTCTGTCTGCCTGTGTGTCTGTCTACCTATTTATCAGTTATTTTCATTCAAGTGAAAGAGTTTGTCAAAAGGAGTCCTTATAATAGGTGTGGCCAGGAGGTAAGAAAGCAATAAGAGGCCGTGCAGTACTCAAGGCCCAAAGAGGAGACAAAAATCAAATTAGGAAGGAGAAAGTCTTCTGAGGGGTCCTCTTATCTAATTATCTGTCTGTCCATCATCCATCTACACATCGGTCTTTCAATTCATCTAGCCTTGCAGCCTCTATACGACAGGATGAGGCAAAAAGATAGCAGATAACACGCCATAAAGTGAATTGTGAGATGCATACCCTAGGGGACTTGTATCCTCGGGTAGTTAGCTGAGATGTGGTTATGGAAAGCTACACAAGCCCTTAACACTAATCCCCCACAATGAGGTAGAGAGAAGAGCACGCATAAGGGGCTTTCTGACTTTGAGACCACCCTCTTCTCTGGTGTAGGAGGGCTGTGGGCCCCCTCAGGCCTGAGTCACTCAAAGAGCTGCATCAGACTCCTGGTGGGCAGTGAGGGCAGGGCTGGCCAGCGGCTCTGGCAGGGGAGTGGAAGAGATGGGTGCAGCTGTGGGTTCAGCCGGCTCACCCACCATCTGTGCAGGCTGAGAATGGCTGTGTCCTCTCCATGAAAGAACTGGCATGTGGGAGAGCCCAGACTCTGCCCTGCAAGGCCCCCCTGGAAAGGCGGTCAGCCACAGCAGCCCTGGGAGGTAGCCTGCTGGGCAAGCAGCACATGACCGCTGAAAAGGGTCTTTCACCAAGCCTGGGGATGCATGTTCGGACAGTCGCAAAGGGGGCCTGAACACCACCACCAGGAGACAGGGTCCGCCTGCCCCTAGAGCCTGCAGCCATAAAATAAGAACTGTCCAGCCACTTAACCTCCTTCTCTCCCTCCCAGAGGGGTCAGGCCACACCTGGTGAGCTGCGGGAGGAGGCAGAGGCAGGGAAGAGCCCCAGGCCTAGTTCTCTGTAGCAAGATACCAAGCTGGAGGGGAAACAGCTCTACTTTAAACCAAGTTCAGAGTTTTGATATTATCTGGGATTGGATACTCTGAACATCAGACTGATGACATTGCTGGGTAGTTACAGTGACAACAAGACTTGGTGTCATCCAAGAGTTTCCAGCAAGGTCATGCTGATTGCTCAAATGCTCACTCAGGAACTGGGGAAGAACCAGCCACTGGACACCTTCAGACACAGAACAGGAAGATGAAGTCGCCATGTGGTTACTTCTCCAGCTCCTGCCGGTCCCATATGTGTGCATGAGTGAGTGTGCATGTCTGCAAATGAACTACACACATGTGCCTATATCTCTGGACAGAGAAGTGATAGCCGGCACTCATTTTCCTCTTTTTACATGTTTTCCTCTAATTTCCACATTACCTACAAAGGAGATGTAGTCCTTTTATAATCAGAAAATCATCAGTAAATGTTATTTCAAAAGAGGAAGTCAGCCTTCTGGAAATTCCCTAATCCATGTAAAGTATCACTTATACCAGGAATGAGTCTTACCCATCATATGCCCAGTACAGTCACAAAGAGCAAGAAACATTCCAACATCTGCACAGGAACTTGGCGAGAAACTGACTCCATTCCCAGGGGAGGAGGGAGGAAGTGAGAATTGCGGATTTTGTTGTTTCTCTTGTAAACACGCTTTGGGATCATATCCTTTTCCTTTCCCCTCCCTTCTCCATTTCGTCACAAATTCAGCAGCACAGAGACCCTTCCCAATACCAGCTCAACTGATGTGGCCCATTCTTCAGGCAAATTTCCAACAAGAGCTGAAAGTTAGTACCTTGGCATCTTGTGGGAATTTTAAAGCAATCCTAGAGTATTGAGATAAAAAATGCTGCCTAGCTGCATGTAGTCACACACTGGAGTCTCTTTAACTGTTTTTCTAATGCTTTGCAGTGGAATTACCATGAAGGTGAAACAGCCTTATAAAAAGATCTTTAAAAGATCGTGAAAAGAGTTTTTGCTATGTTAGAAAAGGAGGTAGGAATCCCATGGAGCCAAAACACATCAAGTCAAAGTCACCCACTTCCTCTGATAAGGGTGGTAGATGGCCGGATGGGAAAAGGCTGCAGGGCCAGGATACCCAGCACTCAGCTCAGTCTTGGATGACGTTTCCCAGCATTCAAAGTGATGAAATGGCAAAATATGAGCTGGATGATAGCAGCTGGGGGATTTCCCAGCTACTGGGAAAACCTTAGAGTTACCTAGCAAGATGACTTGATAAAAGACACACTTTTCAAACACAGCTGCTTCAGCAGATTGGGAAGACTGGATGAACCACCTGTGATTCAAGAACATGGTGAGAACTAGAACCGCAGATCAAAACTGAATAGGTGGCCGGGCACAGTGGCTCACACCTGTAATCCCAGCACTTAGGGAGGCTGAGGTGGGCAGATCACGAGGTCAGGAGATCGAGACCATCCTGGCCAACACAGTGAAACCCAGTCTCTACTAAAAAAAAAATACAAAAAAATTAGCTGGGCGTGGTGGTGCACACCTGTTGTCCCAGCTACTTGGGAGGCTGAGGCAGGGGAATCGCTTGAACCTGGGAGGCAGAGGTTGCAGTGAGCCAAGATTGTGCCACTGCACTCCAGCCTGGCGACAGAGCAAGACTCTCTCAAAAAAACAAACAAACAACACAAAAAAATTAAAGAGGTAAAATACAATAGGAATAAGAGAATAGCTACTCTTGGGTTCAAATAATTAATTACATGATGATAACTGATAACAACAACATTTTGTATTTATATAGACTGTTAATATTTTACAGTTTACAAGACTGTTTTGGGAGGCTTACCTTAATTTCAACTCTTTAGAAAAAAATACTTAAGGGTTGATTCTGTTGACTACAAGTTTAAAGTGAACAGATACAGAAAAATAAAAGCCAAGAGTAGCCAAATAAAGGTAAGCGTTCTTGTCCTTTGAGCACATCTGAGGCAGTGGGTTACACCCTTGGGGCCACCTTTAAGAGAAACATCAATAATTGAAGTCATAATGAAACAGGTGGGCAGAGAGGTGAAGGGAAGACAGGGAGAGGTGAACAGTTGTTTCCAATATGTAAGCAGCCTCCATATTAGAAGATTCTGTGATTATCAGAAGTGTAGAACTTCGACAAATGACCAGAAGTTTCAAAGATGAAGACTGTGTTTGGGAGAATGGATCTAATCATTTCGATGTTTTGCAAGTAAAATAGAAATCCACAGGATTGCTGAGGGGAGGGTAATGGTTTGGCCACATCCCTTGATGTCAGTCAGCCATGCGCCCCCTAATGCTGCAAGTTCACTCCTGGACATACAGATGCAAGAGGCAGGAGGCTCACTTGAACCTGGGAGGTGGAGGTTGCAGTGAGCCGAGATGGCACCACTGCTCCAGCCTGGGCAACAAGAGGGAAATTCTGTCTTAGAAAAAAAAAACCAAAGATCTTAACCTCCAGAGGAGATCTTTTAAGAGCCAATGAGTTCTCTCAGCACAACTCAATTGTGAGAAACATCAGTTGTCCGATATCACAAAGTGGCTCTTAGCTTGTGTGGTGCCAATGCGTCTCTCAGAACTCGGCATTTCTCGGCAGGGAATACTATCCCAGCAAACCTGGCTCCCTGAGGAGTGCTTGGAGCTGCCATAATTACATTCCCTTAGGTGCTATCCATTCCTCATCCTTCCTGGCCCCTCACTATGAAGTGTGGACAAAGGGAAGTGGCTAACAGGACAGCTCTTCAATTAGCTGAAGGATGTTGACCAGCTGGTGGGAAGGAAGCCAAAGATACCCACTGAAAATCCATTAGACCCAAATACATTGCAACACTTCCTCCATTAACTTGCTTCCCTTTTTTGCACTCAGTGAAGAGCGTTCTTAATCTTCAACAACTTACCTTCTCAAAGGTGGCCGGGTTGACTTGGTTCTCAGTGTTTTGCCCACAGGTCTCCACGTAAATCTCATACATGAGACAGCGAGGGACACTGCACCCTTCGCAAATGCAGAAGTTGTCGACCAACCTGGAGGAGAGGAGGACAAGGAAGAGGAAATTGCCATTTGTTTTTCTAGAGCAAAATATTTTGTCAAAATCAATGGTCAAGATGTGTGTGAGGTTCCAATAAATGAAACGTCTAATTCATTGGATGAATCCCTGCGAAGGCTCACAACCAGCATCATGAATATACCCGTTTGTCCTTAGGCCAGTGTTAAGTGTATTGACTGTGGCTTTTAGAATATCAAAAGCCCATAAAGTGTTTCTGTTTTTGTTTGTTTCCTGGCAGGTTGGCATGCTAAAAGAAGTTCAATGAGGACTTCAGTAGACACTGTTTCATAGACCTTTATAAAGGTTACAGCCAAGAGCTACATAACTACAAAGTGGAGAATTATTTATTCTACTTTATGAATAAGACACAAAACAATACCCAGGGAAAGCCTATCACCCTGCAGGTGACTGCAGGAGCCAGCCTGGCTTCCCAGGCCCCATTTTCACATCCTTCCCTCTCTGATTCCTGTTCCTCTGAAGAAGTTGCTTGCATGGTTCTTAAACCCCTGTGGTTTAGGGCAGGCCATTATGTTTGGATTCTTTGAATTGCAATGAGGTGTAAAATGCAAGACACGAAGAGACACCGAGAGAGGCAGAGTGCTTTTGCTCTGCTTTCTCCCCTACTGGGTACAGAGCCAAAGCAGCACAGAGCGAATGCAGCAGTGCCTGTGACCTCTGCTCAAAGTGATACCTTCAACTACACCAGTGCTCCCAGTCTGGGGGCAGAGTGTATTCCTTACCAATAAGGGGCTCTGGCTGAGGTTCACAGACCATCCCCGGCCCCTGGGGACAGCCAGGTGCCTGTCCCAGCAGCAGTATGTCGGTGTGGGGGTGAGTGGCGAAGGTGGCCTGGGTCACAAAGTGTCCGTAGTGACATCCAGCTACAACCTTCCTTTTCCCGGTGGGATGGACCGTCGTTCTTTAAAAAAAAAATCCACAAAGCAAGCCAGTATAACTCTTAAACAAAGAGGAATATTTATTTAGCAGAGACTTTACAGACAATACATGCCCTTGGCATTTGTTTTTCTAGAGCAAAATATAGGTACTTTGCTTTAGATGGGTATATGGGTGGTATACAGCTTATCTTCTGGAATAAGGCACACTGGGGCCAAATTTACTCTCCTTGGGAACTAAAGGATATAGTCACAATTGTTAACCCCACTGGCTTTCCAGAAAAAAAGACACATGAACATAATGAATGGGGGAATCTCTGACCCTGCAATGTTTTCTTGGGGTAATAAATTACCCCAGGCCCAGGGGCCTCAAACAACAGAAATGGATTCTCACAGTTCTGGAAGTTGGAAGCCTAAAAATCCAAGTGCCAAGCAAGGTCGGTTCCTTCCAGAGGCTCTGAGGGAGACTTGCTAGATATTTTTCTCCTTGTTTCTGGTGATTGCTGGAAATCCTCGGTGTTCCTCAGCTTCACTCCAGTTCCTGCCTGTGTCTTACATGGCCTTCTCCCTGTGTGTCCGTTATCTCTGTGAATTTTATTGCTTTTCTTTTTTGTATTCTTTCAGTAGAGACAGGTTTTGCCGTGTTGGCCAGGCTGGTCTTGAACTGGGCTCAAGCGATCCACCCACCTTAGCCTTCCAAAGTGCGGGGATTACAGGCGTGAGTCACCACGCATGGCTAGTATCTCTGTGAATTTTCTTATCAAGATAACAGTGATTGGATTTAGAGCCCATCCTAATTCAGGATGACTTCCATTTAACGAATTACATCTACAAAGATCCTGTTTCCAAATAAGGTTACGTTCTGAGGTTCTGGGTGGACATGAGTTTTTTTTTGGGGGGGATGTTATTCAACCCAGCACAGGCACCAAGGAAGTAGATTTTTTCTGGGATGCTTCCCTAAATCAATGTGGGAACATGACACTTCAGATACTTCACAATGGTTTAAATGCAACTGCTACTGCACCAATTATTTGGCTCAAAGTTGAGTACAGGGTGATATCTATTGGTGGGATGGTGGGGTGGGGGAGTGGCAGATTCATATATAGTCAGCATACAGATATATACACACACATATACATACATATATACATATACACACACACATATATATATATATATATATAGAGAGAGAGAGAGAGAGAGAGAGAGACAGACAGACAGACACTCCCTCTGGAGTATAGTGGTGCAATCATAGCTCATTGCATCCTCAAACTCCTGGGCTCAAGGGATCCTCCTGCCTTAGCTTCCTGAGTAGCTAGGACTACAGGCGTGTGACCATGTCCAGATACTTTAAAAAAAAAAAAAAACCGTGTAGAGACAGGGTCTCACTATGTTGCCCAAGCTAGTGTTGACCTCCTGTTGTTGAGCAATGCTCCCACCTTGGCCTTCCAAAGTGCTGGGATTATAGGCACAAGCCACTGCACCTGGCTTATATTTCTTTTGTTAAGATACTTGTTGATATATGAAAAACTCAATATTGGAAGTATCCCAGAAAAGTGTTGGCTAAATCCGGGAAACTGCAGCAAAAAGTGATGTGCATTGAATTCAAACTCACTTGTTCATTCATAGTTACTCCAGATTTAGTTATGGAACGCTCTCCTTAAAAAAGAAGTGTAAAAAATACAAACTCCTTAAAATGAACTCCAGTTTTCCATGTTTGCTGATTGTTCTTTCCTGTGACAGACGCTCATTTCTTCTAAGTCTCTATGAATTGCTGTCCTCCAATTTCAAAATACTACCAAGCCTGCCTGTTGCCTAAGTGGAGTAGGAAGACCAAATAATACTCTTAATAGGAATGATAGTAAAGGTCTGTGGCCAAGAGTCCTTTCTATACCACACATGTAAAGAAAGGGCTACCTTTAGATGTGAGCTGTGTGTGGCTGCCTTGGTCCTGGCAGTTCCAAGAGATTCATCTGGTCTCTGACCATGTGTCTGCAGTCATTTGCCCAACATTCTAAGCCAAATCACAGAGACCAATCAATGGCAGCCAGTCAGCATACAGTAACTGGACAAGCAGAAAGTTTGAAAGTGGACTTTGTCACCCAGTAGTTGCCTCAGCCTTCAGCGTCCACACACATGGGAAATTATGATCATGACTCTTACCCCGGGCTTTGAACCTCAAAGACCCGGGTTTTCATTCTGACTCTGAGACATCTGAGAGTTTTTGTGACTAGAAAACAAGCACATGACATGCCTACTACCCTGGCTTGCACACAGAAGCTCTTATCATTTTTATGTCTACTATCAAAATCTGGAATGGAAGCAAGAAAGATGCTGACGTTGGCAGAGTGGCTGCACAGAATACCTGCTGTAGGTGAGCCTGACTTCCAACCACCTGGGGCTCCAAGGATAGACTGAAAGGGGACTGGCAGAACTGCTGGCAGGTGACATTGATTAAGGGTTTTAAACTCTACTACCAAAATGGTCTTTGGTGATACACCTGGGAATAAAGCCTGCTTGATAAAGATCACTAGATTCCTTGCTTACCTGCATAATAACACTATTTTCCTGGTCTTGCCATCAGACAGGGTGGATTAAGATCTTGAGACCATTCATGATGTTCTCCTCACTTTGAGTGATGAAAAATCTGATGATTACTGACTTCACAGCACAAATACTTAGCCAGTGGTTCACACATTTTCTGAGTACTCTTTAAAGAAAAATGTCATGAGCAACTGGACACAGTGGCTCACGCCTGTAATCCCAGCACCTTGGGAGGCTGAGATGGGCAGATCACCTGAGGTCAGGAGTTCAAGGCCAGTCTGGCCAACATGGCAAAACCCCATCTTCACTAAAAATACAAAAATTAGCTGAGCGCAGTGGTGTGTGCCTGTAATCCCAGTTACTCGGGAGACTGAGGTAGGAGAATTGCTTGAACCCAGGAGGTGGAGGTTGCAGTGAGCTGAGATAGTGCCACTCTACTCCAGCCTGGGAGACACAGCAAGACTCCATCTCAAAAAAAAAACAAAAATGTCGTGAGCTCCCCAAACTAGGAACTAGAGTCCCTTTTGGTTCCAGCTGATCAAAAGCTACCATGAATTCTGCACCTTTCCAAATACATTTGTATTTCTAAAATTTCAACAGAGTCTGCAGAAATTTGTAAAAGTCTATGTCGGAAATAGTTATGTCGTCTACAGCCAGGGCTCAGCATACATTGGGATTAGATAAGGCTTAGGTTTTGCCTGGTCTGAAGCCAGGGGTCAGACCTGCTAGGTCTGCACCCCAGCAAGGAAGTCAGATCACTATTCTTTTCTTTGTGCTCCCCAGAGCTTTAACCCCAGCTCTCCCCGTTTCTGCAGTCTTTCCTGTCCATGAAACAGAAACCTTCTATTACCTCTGGCCCCCGAGACTTGACCAAGCTCTCCTGGGACCTTTCTCTTAGGAGAATTTATCCAGTGTGGATGACAATGGCACTGATGTCTCTAAGACATGCTGAGGACCTAACAAGTGACTGATTAGAAGACAAAACAACGAAGTAATGTGGAAAATGGCAGGTTTCCTCCACAGGACAATAGCTGGGCCCCTCCCTGGTCTTTCACTCAGAAGCTGGCTAACAGAGTTGTCTCCAGGCACTCAGGCCCCTCGCCCTGCACTACCCACCACTGCTCCTCCAGCACTGGTAACACCTTCCAGGCTTTGGAATACCAGAGGCTGTTCTTGATGTTGATGTTAAAACCACTAGTGCCAACCATCTGTTGTGGGTGTTTTTTTTGTTGTTGGAGATGGAGTTTCACTCTTGTTGCCCACACTGGAGCGGAATGGCGTAATCCTGGTTCACTACAACCTTCAGGTCCCAGGTTCAAGTGCTTCTCCTGCCTCAGCCTTAGAGTAGCTGGGATTTACAGGTGCCCGCCATCACACCCAGTTAATTTTTCTATTTTTAGTGGAGAGAGGTTTCCGCCATGTTAGCCAGGCTGGTCTCAAACTCCTGAGCTCAAGTGACCCACCTGCCTCGGCCTCCTAAAGTGCTGGGATTACTGGCCTGAGCCACCACAGCTGGCCTCAACGATCTGTTAAACATACTACCTCATCAACTGGAGTCTAAAGAACAGCCCTCCCCAATGAAACGGTGACCCCTCCCTTATTTTCATTGCCTCCACCTCCCCAACCTTGAAGAGGGGCCTATAGGGATAAGAACTTGTAACATGGGACTTGAATAAGTCACACTCTCTGCTAAAACGGTCTACACCAGGGGTGTCCAATCTTTTCTACCCTGGGCTACACTGGAAGAACTGTCTTGGGTCACATATAAAAAACACTAATGATAGCTGATAAGCCAAAACAAGTCTCAGGGTTTTAAGAAAGTTTATGAAGGCCCAGCATGGTGGCTCACACCTGTAATCCCAGCACTTTGGGAGGCCGAGGCAGGCAGATCACTTGAGGTCAGGACTTCCAGACCAGCCTGGCTAACATGGTGAAACCTTGTCTTTAACAAAAATACAAAAATTAGCAGGGCATGATGGCGCAGGCCTGTAATCCCAGCTACTACGGAAGGATAAGGCAGGAGAATCACTTGAACTCAGGAGGAGGAGGTCACAGTGAACCAAGATCATGCCACTGCACTCCAGACTGACCAACGGAGCAAGACTCCATCACAAAAAAACGAAAAGAAAGTTTACAAATTTGTGTTGGGCCTTATGCGGCCCTTAGGCTGGGGGTTGGACAAGCTTGGTCTAGACCATCATAGGCCCCCTGGTTACCATTTGAAGTGAGTTCACAAATGGTCTTAGGAGGATGTTCAGGTATTTTTAAATCAGTCTCATTATTCTTTCAAGTCTCTGGAGCATAATTTAAACCCTGGAAACTCTAATTTACTAAATGGCTACCTGAAGTCATTGAAAGGCATCCTGAGTCCTTTCTTCTAAGAAGAACGATGCATGAGGGCCTGGGGTCAGTGAGTGTAGCAGAAACCCAGCCCAGCTGTGTAACCCTGAAAAACGCTGTGTGCTTCAGTGTTCATTCGTTCTTTTTTTTTTAATTTCATTGAAGATAAGACACATCAAAAATGTTCTTTTGGAGGAAAATGGTAACTGTTTAGGCCTGCCAGGGTTATAATCACAAACACACCCTTCCTTTTTGTTTCACTCACATGACTTTCAAAAGTCTTCCCTGAGAAATATGCTTTGAAACTTAAAAACAGAAAAATGTACTGTTACATAACAGCTATTCACCTTGTAAAACTAAAGGTCCTAGAACTGGTTTCAATTATTTTCCTATTTAAGATCTGCAAACTCAGTCCCAAGGGCTAAGGATATTTTTCTTTCCCTTTTTCCCTGCTTCGACTTAAATAGCTAGAAGTGAATTTCACAATGTGGAACGCAATGTGGAAAGCTAAAAACTCCTTAGCTTTAACTGAGGAAACATCTCATCCTGGATCTAGGGAGAGAAAGCTTTTCCTCCTCTGGCCAATGCCCAGGCGCTTTTGGATGTACATGAAAGTACGGTCCAACCAACGGGCCCCCGCGGGGCAGACCGGATGGCTTTCCGCGGGAAGGGTGACAACGGGGAACCCACAGATGGGAAGCCCGACCCCACTGCCAACTCGGACCCGGGGCTTTTACGCGTGTGCGTGCATGGGAGGTCCCTCCGCGCTGGGCCTGGGGCCGCTCCTAACACCTGGCTTTCACCTGGCGTCCCGAGGGCAGCCGTAGCGGGAACCACGCTTCCCCTCCCCGGCCCCACCTCCTCCATCCGAGCGTCCCAGGGACCTGGCGGCTCACCACCGGATGACGCCGCTGTGCGGGCCCCGCCTGCCCCCGAGGCTCAACGGCAAGGCCGGCACCCCCTCGGCCATGGCTCGGTCCCGGGCCTGCAGCACCGAGGCTGGCAGCGAGCGGCGGCCGTGAGTGCCGCTAGGTTGCACCGGTCCTGCCACCGCCGCTCCTCGGTGTTTACTTTAGAAAAGGGCGCGCGGGGCGCGGGGCGCGGGGCGGAAACCCAGTCCTCCAGGCCCGAGCCCGGGTGCGCGAGGGCGTGTGGCGAGCCCGGCAGGCCACAGCCCCCCCAACCCCCTCGCCCCGCCGAGAATGAGCGGACCCCGCCCTGCATCCTGCGGTGTGGGCTGGAGCCGTCTCCCGCTCGCACCCAGCGCCCGTCCCACCTCCGTACCAACCGATCAAACAGGCACGCGAACAAGCACCAACTTACACCTTTTCCAATCTGGTCGCGGTGTTGAGTTCGTGGGGGGTCCTTGACTGACTTGCGCATTGGAGTTCTCAGGCAGTTTTCAAAAATACTGATACCTGGCTCCCGCTCCCCACCCCAGCCCCAAGAGGTTCTGATGAATTGGTCTGGGCGAGGGCAGGCTGGGCCAACCTTTTTTCAGGCTCCCTGGGTGATGCTAATGTGCCCGCCGTTGCCAGAAACTACTGGACCTAGGAGTTTTGAAAAATCTCCGAGCTCAGAATTTCTGACAGACGGGTGCATGGGGACTTCCAGGAGGCTGGTCCCAGGTGACTCCAGTGTGCCGCTCCAGGTGAGCAGTGCCACCTCAACGTGAGTCCCCATATCTGCAGCCAGACCCTGCAAGTCCTTGCCCTCAAGAGCCATTTATGTCAGTGTCATTGCTGTGTAACATGGAGCTGCTGGCCCTCTCCAAACTCATTTCCTTTTTGGGGAACTGTGTGGTTATTGTATTAAGTGGCATTCACTTGCAAGGCTGTGGCGTAGTCAGAGCTCAGTCATGCAGCCTTTACTGTGGCTGCTAACTGCTTCAGAGTCTCCGGGTAAGGATTTCTCAATCTAGATCAAAAACACATTTGCCAACTTAGCAACAACAAAAACCAAACCGCCCAGTTTACAAATGGGCAAAAGACTTGGATAGATATTTCTCCAAAGAAGATACATAAATGCCTACTAAGCACATGAAAAGATGCTCAACATCATTAATCATTAGGAAACGCAAATAAAAACCATACCCAAGAGGATGGCTATTATTTAAAACATAGAAACTAACGAGTGTTGGTGAGGATGTAGAGAAATTGGAACCCTTGTTCACTGCGGGTGGGAATTTAAAGTGGTGCAGCTGGCCCAGGGCAGTGGCCCACGCCTGTAATCCCCACACTTTGGGAGTCCGGGGTGGTCAGATAACCTGAGGTCTGGAGTTCGAGACCAGCCTGGACAACATGGTGAAACCCCGTCTCTACTAAAAATACAAAAAAAAAAAAAAGCCAGACATGGTGGCAGGTGCCTGTAATCCCAGCTGCTTGGGAGACTGAGGCACAAGAATCGCTTGAACCTGGGAGGCTGAGATTGCAGTGAGCCAAGATTGCGCCACTGCACTCCAGCCTGGGCGACAAGGTGAGACGCCATCTCAAAAAAATATATATAATATTAAAGTGGTGCAGCTGCTAGGGAAAACAGTATGGCCGTTCCTCAAAAATTAAACATAGAATTACCTTATGATCAGCCAGTCCCACTTCTGAGTGTATACCCGAAAAGAATTGAAAGCAGGAATGAAAACAAGTATGTACAGCAATACTCATAGCAGCATTATTCACAATAGCCAAAAGGTAGAAGTAACCCAAGTGTCTATGGGCAGACGAATGGATAAACAAAATGTGGTACGTATAAATACACTAGAACATTATTTACCCTTAGAAAGGAATGAAATTCGGATACATGCTACAACACGGATACACTGAAAACATCATACTAACAAATAAAGCGCACAGAAAAGCATGATTCCACTTACATGAGGTCCCTAGAAGTCAAATTCATAGAGACAAAGTAGAATGGGGGTTGCCAGGGGCTGGGGGGTTAGTGTTTTAATGGGGACAGAGTTTCAGTTTGGGAAGATGGAAAGTTCTGGAAATAGATGCTGATGGTTGCAAAACAATGCGAATGTACTTAATACCACATCACTGAATTGTGTACTTACAAATTGTTAAAATGGTAAATTTTATGTTATATGTATTTTACTGCAGTTTTTTAAAAAGTCTGTCCCCAAAACATACACACACACAACACACACGTTTGAGAAGTACTTCTGGAAGCAGGAAAGAGATCGATTCAACAAAGGAAACAACTGCCGACTGCCTCCCACGTGCCAGCCCTGGAAGGTAGCTGCTGGGGCCCACCAGAGATCTCCAGGGCCAGCATCCTCCCTTCCACAGGAACACCATCACCAGGGTGAAGCTCCAAGGTCAGTTCCAGAGAGAGAGCAGGACATTCAGAACCTGGACCCTGAAGTTCAACCAGGTCACTGGAGCTGACCCGGGATGGCATCTGACTCTCCTTTGGGGCACTGCCTCATGAATCAGTCTGGTCCTGAAGCCTGGGGCATTTGGAGCGTAGGGGTGGGATATTAGTGAGTGGGAATGATGTAATCAACAAGTGAATGGGGCCACTGTTAGCCCTATTTATCTTCTCAGCTGAGTTTCCTTGTTCAGGGCTGGCTGCTTTAAAATGCCACCCAGTAGAGGACAGTTGACTCCATATCATCCTCTCTCAAGCCAGGGGCTGGGGGGAACCTCACCTGGTGCCTTAAGAGCATCCATATCAGGATGGGAGGCCAACTATGTGAATAGCAAGAGTTGGGAGACTGCTGAATGGCAACCATGACGAAGAACCCACAGGAAAAAAAGATGAAGCAATGAGGTGAGGCGATATGGCAGGGCTCTCCAAGGCCTCACTCTGCAGGTCAGCCTGTCTCTAGAAGAGGTAACACATCCCTTTGGACTGGGAGGGGGAGCCCCGTGAGGTTCCTTCATCTGCTTTGCCCTGAGTGCCAAGTCCTGTCCTCCTGCAGTGGGACAGGCAGGTCCTTCTCAGTGGCTGGGGGAAATATGGTTCCTTCCCCTTCTCATACTGGTCCTGCAGCAGTTCCTTCCACCCAGGAAACTTCCCAAGATGCCTGCTCATGTCCACAGACTGGAAATAACCAAGGGAAGAGCCTGCTGTTATTTAGGACCTTATGTCACTGCTGGTACCATAATATTTGCACACTTACTGAGCATCAACCAGTACCAGGCACTGGAACAGACCTTGGAAATACAATGGGGACACCATGACCACCTGGTTGACCAGTGGTCTCTTTGCTAGCTATTGCATTGAATGTTAAATGCTATGAAAAGCAAACATCATCTTATCTCGGCTCAGAGCTCTTGAGGCTTGATTAGAAGACTCTAGAAATAAGGCCATGTGGTCAATTTTACACCCTCCACCCAAAGAGCCTATTAATTTCATCTATTACAGGTGACAGCTGGTGTCCCTAGTTTGACCAGCCATCTTATAGATCAGACTCTGAGTAGTTTCATGCTAATACAGTGACACTCTCAGAAGATTTATTCCCATTGTATGTCTTCCTAATGTGCTAAATACGCAAAGGACATTTACCTCTGCACACAACTCCATTACTAGCAGCATAATTAAGGCTTTCAGTTGAGTTGACCACATAGCCACATAATTCACTTAGTAGAAATTAGGTATAAAATCCATTTTCTTTTCAAAGAATGTTTAACTGGAAGTGACATCACAAAAAACTTCCTTCTATGGTGTTCACTGAGGAGACTGCTAGACCCATGTATGTGCTGTCTTGTACCTGAAAATCTAGTCTCTATCTCCAGGTTGAGCATCTTTGCTCTAATATCTAAACCAGGACAAGGAAAATAAATGTTAAGGTTTATATCAAGTAGAATTCCAGTTTTATGTCACGTTATATACACAAAGCTAGAGAACCACATCTCTTTTATCTAAACAGTAACTTCTTTTACCTACTTCCATCTAATTGGTTTCTAGCTTATCTAATTAGTCTCATTTCACCTTCTAAAAGGGCACCAGCTGTGCCTTCTCCTTGCACAAAACCATCTATGATCTAGGGTGCTTAATTTCATTCAATTCTTGCAATTATTCACTTTCTGTGGATGTACCCAGGTGTCTTCAGGCAATAGATGTATTTTTAAATAAAGCTAATGAGCATAGTGGATTTGGTCCAGAATGCACAATGTAGCTGCATCTGCACAGACGCAGCATTACAGAGAACAGACAACTGCATGTTCCATTTAGCCTGGAAGAGACTCCTTAAGATCCCTGGGCTCTAAACCAGTAAGCTATGGAGACTTTCAAACTATACTAGAGCAAAACAGTCTCATTGGAGAGATTCCAAATCACTATCACATGTTGCAATTTTCCTTGGTCTATGCTCACCTTTTGAGTATCTGGCTTTTACCCCAGTTGAAATCAATGGGAACATTGCATTCAGGAGAATGTATGTAATGAGAAAACCTAACTCCAAATATAAAACACTTCTGTCATTTCTTTATCTAAAATCCATGATTAAGAGGACCATGACGATATCCCATTGCTGTGTTTTTTTCCCCAATGCAGTTTTCCTGTTTCCCTTTTTGCAGAGAGATGCTGGCCACATAAGGTATAACAAATAGCATTATCTGCAGAGGAACTCTGAGAATGTGTGGAATGAAATGAAACAGGCTTCACTCGTCACAGAATGCTTGTAAATTGTAATTTGCAAAGTAATGCATTTGAATTCTTTTGTTGCATTAGAAGTGGGATTTTTCTGGAAATCTCATGGAAAACCAAGCAAAAACTAAATGAAAAGTGGTTTCCTTTTCTGCAGATGATTAGTAGGAATTTAATAAGTCATCTTATTAAAGCCATCATGTAAGACAGACACTTTTCCAAATCATAACTATGAGCAAAATTATAAATCTTACCCCAATTTACTAAATAATTTTCCAAAAGAATGAGAAAAGGCACACTAAGTCAATTACTTTGGATTTGTGTCAATACTATTTTAAAGCTTTTTACAAGCATGAAATAATTATTTTTCAAAAGCAGTTTAAAACGATAGCATTAGTTAATTTTGGGTAAGATAAACCTTCATTTGTCCTCATGGTTCATATTATTCTTTGGTAGAAACGTGCTAGAACAGCTGCTCGCTCCCTGCTGTTCTGCATGGAATTATTTCCTGGTGCTATCCCCACCATGAAATGAATTTCACTACAGCATCTCCAGACAGAGTACATGTTTGACACATCTTTCTAAAGGACAGCAGACTGCCTTTCAATGGGTCACGTGACCTCCTGCTAATTACCCATTGTAATTCCCCAGCACAGGGAAGCAAGAAAGATGCTTTACAAAGAGCATCTGCCTGTGAGCTTTGCTGGAGAACAAAGGTAAACACATCCCAATAGATGTGTCAAGATTGTTAAAGCTCGCTTTATGAAACAAAGCCTGGCTTTAAAAACCACTAACCTTAAGACCCCGCAAGGCCTAAGATGCAAAATAGTTGTCAAGATGGTCTTTTTCAAATATTATTTTCACGTTATCGCTGTGCTGGGACCGTAAACACTTACCCAGTGCCTCTCACCGCATCTGTGTGGAGGTGAGCTGAGAGGCACGGACCTCTCCCACCTGCCTCTGCTTGTTCGTCAACCAGGCCACTCCAATTGACAACGTCTTAGAACCTTGCACAGGAAGTAGGCAAGGCAACAGAAGCTGAAGGGAGAGGCCACAAGCACCCGAGTCTGAAGAGCTGGAGGGGACAGACCCCTGAGAATTCCCTGCCTCTCGTGTGGTCCAGGAATCTCTCCTGGAGCTCATCTGTGTACCCCGACAAATGAACTTTTCCCTTAAGTCATTTAGAGCAGGTTTCCTTTTCTTATCACAAGTTTATGAGTTTTTTTTGGGGGGGGGGACAGAGTCTCATTTTGTCACTCACGCTGGAGTGCAGTGGCACAATCTGGCTCACTGCAACCTCTGACTCCCGGGTTTTCCTGCCTCAGCCTCCCACGTAGCTGGGATTAACAGGCGCCTGTCACCCTGCCTGGCTAATTTTGCATTTTTAGTAGAGACAGGGTTTCGCCATACTGGCCAGGCTGCTCTTGAACTCCTGACCTCAGATGACCCACTTGCCTCAGCCTCTCAAAATGCTGGCATTACAGGTGTGAACCACCACACCCGGCCAAGTTCACGAGTTTCTAATACCTGTGATTTGTCTTCTCAGTAAGGATCTGGGAGGAGGTGGTTCCCACACCCTTCCGGAGGTAACCATTTTGAAGGACATTTGATGCCCCATGGTTAAGCTAAGTGGTAGCTGGAGTTGAGTCATTCACTGGACAGATTTTTAGGGAACACCCACATGAGCCTCTTGCGTGGGAGGGGGTGGGGTGACCTCAGAAACGATAAGCTGCAGTGGCCCCTGCCTTCAGGATACCCACAGTAATCACCATCTCTGACAGGAGTGAAAACAGAGCTACCCCCAAAACTTCTGTACAGTAGGCCCCATTACACAGTAGTTGGAGCTCTGGCTGGGGACCTTGTCAACAGGTTATGCAGCTGAGGACCACCGCTTCGGCCCCCTGGCAGGAATCACAGGAGTCACAGCCAAACCACAAGGCCTACACAGCCCATGAGAGGAAGGAGAAACAAGTCCCTCAAGGAGAGTGACTCGCGTGCAGCCACACATTGACCGTGGCTGCCATCAGCATGACCAGCACCCACCTGACAAGCGGACTGCCTTCGAGTCCGTGGTCCAAGTATGTCCCAAATTCGTGGGTTCTTGGGTCCCGCTGACTTCAAGAATGAAGCCATGGACCCTTGCAGTGAGTGTTACGATTCTTAAAGACCATACGTTCGAGTGTGTTCCTTCAGATGTGCCCAGTTTCTTCCTTCTGATGGGTTCGTGGCCCCGCTAGCTTAAAAAGATAAGCTGTAAACCTTCGCTGTGAGTATGAACAGCTCACAAATGCCACGCGAGCACAAGCAGCGAGCAACAGCAAGATTTACTGTAAACAGCTGAACAGCAAAGCCTTCACATCACTTAAAGCAATAACAACAAGTTGCTGCTGATTGGCCCTGGCAGCCTGCTTTTATTGCCTTATCCGGCCCCACCCGCATCCTGCTGATTGGTCAGTTTTACAGGGAGCTGATTGGTCCATTTTACAGAGAGCTGATTGGTTCACTTTACAGAGAGCTGATTGGTTCATTTTACAGAGAGCTGATTGGTCCGTTTTGACAGGGTGCTGTTTGGTGCTTTTACAGTCTCTGAACTAGACACAGAGTGCTGATTGGTGCATTTACAATCCTCTAGCTAGACATAAAAGTTCTCCAAGTTCACATTATATTAGCTAGACACAGAGCACTGATTGGTGTATTTACAAACCCTGAGCTAGACACAAGAGTGCTGACTGGTGCGTTTACAACCCTTTAGCTAGACACAGAGTACTAGACAAAAAAGTTCTCCAAGTCCCCACTAGGTTAACTACATGCAGAATACTGATTGTTATATTTACAAACCTTGAGCTAGACACAGGGTGCTGATTGCTATATTTACAATCCCTTAGCTAGACATAAAGGTTCTCCAAGTCCCTACTAGACACAGGAGCCCAGCTGGCTTCACCTAGTGGATCCTACCCGCACTGGGGCTGCAGGCGGAGCTGCCCGCCAGTCCCGCGCCATGCCCCCCACTCCTCAGCCCTTGGGCGGTGGATGGGATCCCGCGGGGCCGCGCACAGGAGGCAGCGCTCTTCAGGGAGTCTCGGGCTGTGCTGGAGCCTGGGGCGGGGTAGGGGGCGGAGGCTCGGGCATGGCGGGCTGCAGGTCCCGAGCCCTGCCCACCCCGAGGGGAGGCAGCTGAGGCCCGGCGAGAATTCGAGTGCAGTGCCAGCGGGCCGGCACTGCTCGCTGACCAGGCACACCCTCTGCAGCTGGTGGCCTGGGTGCTAAGCCCCTCACTGCCCAGGCCGGCGGTGCCGGCGGTGCCGGCCGGTTGCTCTGAGCAAGCCCCCCGCTGAGTCCACGCCTACCCGGAACTGGCGCTAGCCCGCGAGTGCAGGGCCCAGCCCGGGTTCCCGCCCACGCCCCTCCCTCCATACCTCCCTCCAGCACTTTGGGAGGCTGAGGCCGGTGGATCGCCTGAGGTCAGGAGTTCGAGACCAGCCTGGCCAACATAGTGAAACCCCATCTTTACCAAAAATACAAAAAATTAGCCGGGCATGGTGGCGGGCACCTGTAATCCCAGCTACTAGGGAGGCATACAGGAGAATCGCTTGAACCCGGGAGGCAGAGGTTGCAGTGAGCGGAGATCGCGCCATTGCACTCCAGCCTGGGCAACAAGAGCAAAACTCCATCTCAAATAAACAAATAATGAAAGAAAGTAAGCTGATAAAGCTTTTATCCTGGCACATCGTAAGTGCTCAATAAACTTTTGACTGTTGCCTATTTGACAATTTCAGTTGCAGATAAATATTTAAAATTATTTCAGTTATTTCAAAATTTGTTGGTGTGGTGTTATGGTTATAGAAAGAGAATTTGTATCTTTTTTAGAGATACACCTTCAAATATTTATAGATTAAATAAAATGATGTCTGAAATTTGCTTCAAAATAACCCAGTTGGCAGGAGTAGGGGGTGGGGAGAGCAGCTGAGCCAAGGTTGGCAGGTCCAATGCCTGCCGAAG
Source organism: Trachypithecus francoisi (assembly GCF_009764315.1). Lineage (NCBI taxonomy): Eukaryota > Metazoa > Chordata > Mammalia > Primates > Cercopithecidae > Trachypithecus > Trachypithecus francoisi. The sequence goes on along the minus strand of NW_022681462.1, from coordinate 51,839,667 downwards.
TGGGGAGCTCATTGCACTGTGCTCTCCACTTCTGTGTGTGTTCGAAATAGTCCATAAGAAGAAGTTTTTATATGTACATTTTAAGCTGTGTCCTGGGGGAGGATGTACACAAAACATTTATACTCACACACCATAGTTTCAGACTTGCCTAAACACCTTCTTCAACGTGCACAACACTCAAACACAGTATGTGATTAACAGTATAATTAGCACTAGGTTTTGTTTTGTTTTTTTCAATCAGTAGGGCATTATTAGCACTGTGGTTTAGTGTTCTGCACAATACTCCTGCAACTTTAGCTGGGCGTGGTGGCACGTGCCTGCAGTCCCAGCCACTCTGGAGGCTGAGTTGGGAGGATGGCTTGAGCCTGGGAGGCAGAGGTTGCAGTGCACCAAGATTGCACCACTGAACTCTAGCCTGGGCAGTAGAGCCAGACCTTGTCTCAAAAAAAAGAAAAAAAAGAAAAAAAAAGTTTGTTTCTTAAAAACTCCCAGGGCCAGGCGAGGTGGCTCATGCCGGCAATGCCAGCACTTTGGGAGGCCGAGGTGGGCAGATTGCTTGAGCCCAGGCATTTGAGACCAGCCTGGCCAACATGGCAAAACCCTGTCTCCACTAAAGATATAAAAATTAGCTGGGCATGGTGGCGCATGCTGTAGTCCCAGCTACTCGGGAGACTGAGGTTTGGGGGATCACTTGAGCCTGGGAGGCAGAGGTTGCAGTGAGCTCAGATTATGCCACTACACTCCAGCCTGGGCAACAGAGCCAGACTCTGTCTCAAAAACAACAACAACAACAAAAAACACTGAAAAAAATTCCTAAATATTATACCTCTGTCTTGGTGATTCACAGACAAATTATTATATTGAAGAACCTGAGAGAGGTCCTGCAGTAAATAAGATTGTTAAACTTTATTTAACTTAGTATTTCCAAGTTTAATTGTCTGTAGAAGCCCATCCCCCTATGTGATTTTTTTTTTTAACATTGTTTATTGCTTATAAACATCTTGAAGGATACTAAGGGCCCATGGTTCCAGTTTGAGAAACACGGGTATGAGCTACCTCACCGAATCAGACTTTGTCGGCTGTTCTGGGAGTTGAGGCTGTTGTTAAACAGGGTTTCTAGAGGTTTGACAAAAGGAAAATTTAGTGCTATATACCTGAATGTGTTCCCTCCAAAATTCATGCTGGAACTTAATCACCATTGCGGTAGTATTAAGAGGTGTCGCCTTCTGGAAAGTGATTAAGTCATGAGGACCGTGCCCTCATGAGTGGTGCCCTGTAAAGGTGCTGGAGTGAACTAGCTGAGGCCCTTTTTCCCTTCCACCTTCTGTCCCTTATGCCATGTGAGGACGCAGCATTCAAGGGACCGTCTCGGAAGCAGAGACTGGGGCCCTCATCAGACACAAAACCTGCCAGCAGCTTGATTTTGGACATCCCAGCCTCCAGAACTGTGAGAAATAAATTTCTATTACTGATTAATTACCCAGTCTCAGGTAGTTTGTTATAGCAACGGAAACAGGTCAGGACAGTGCCTTTGTCTCGTGTTCCCTTTGTCCACTCTCCTTCCCCCTTCTCCTTCCCTAGCGACTCCCACCCACACCTGCCACACACCTTGAGGAGAGAAAAGGGCAGGGAGCCTCGTGAGTATGACTTGCTCACCTCCCCACAGGAGCAGCGTCTCTGGCTAGGGGTATAGAAACATTTCTGGCTGCAGGGGCTCAGGGTGAAGGCTCAACCCCGCCCTTTCATCTCCACAATTGTCAGATGTGACTTAAGACAGGTATTCCTAAATTAGGACTTGGCTCTATTTAATTGGGGGTGATATATACTGTTAAAACTATCTATTGGCTGGGCATGGTGGTTCATGCCTGTAATCCCAGCACTTTGGGAGGCCAAGGCAGGAAGATCATCTGAAGTCAGGAGTTCAAGAACAGCCTGGCCAAAATGGTGAAACAATGTTTCTACTAAAAATACAAAAAAAAAAAAAAAATCTAGCTGGTTGTGGTGGCAAGCACCTGTAATCCCAGCTACGCAGCAGGCTGAGGCGGGAGAATCGCTTAAACCCAAGAGGCGGAGGTAGCAGTGAGCCGAGATCGAGCCACTGCACTCCAGCCTGGGTGACAAAAGCAAAACTCCTTCTCAAAAACAGAAACAAAAAAACCAAACCCAACAAAAAAATTATGTATTTAGCCATGTTTTGCACACTCAGCATTTTGAAATGATGCAAATACATTGCCTCTGGTTTTCCTTTTAGCTAGCACTTGAACTCAGGCTTTAAGTGCATTGAAAAGCAGTATGAAACCTGAATACACTTAGCAATTTAGGATTTCCTTGTTCCAGAAGTTTTTTTTCAAAAAATCAGAAGAGTGTGATCATAACTGAGAGTCATAGAATATTGATTCACAAAGACTTTTTTATTTACCTGCCCACCTCACAACTGGCCATATCCCCTTCGCTCCCCGTCTGCAGCTTAGCCAAATGCCCCCGATCTTCCTCCTCATTCTCCACGCAGGCTTTCCCCTGTCAATGGTCCCCAGAAGCTCTGAGATTCAGGAGCCCTCTGCTCCCTCCCTTCCATTCCTATCTATTTCTCTATTCTTTCCTTTCCATTTCTCCTCCTCTCGTCATATAGAGGGTTGGGAAGAGTTACTAACCTTAGAGTGATGATGCAGATTAGGATGATAATGATGCTAATACTAAACACTAATACAAGTGTTATTAGCATTCCATCACATATGCTCACAAAACTCATAAAACAGTGCTATGGTCATAAATCTATGGAGTCAATATTTTATATTGTTTTATAGATAAAGAAATGGAGCCCTCGAGAAGTTAAGCAATTTGCTCAAGATCATACAGCTGCAATTTGTATTGCAACAAAATTTTTGACCCGCCTAAATTTTCACTATCATTCATATTTCTGTCACACTCTGGATCCTCCATCTACTAAAAATGAATATGGTGAGATGGCCACACACCTGAGGAATTATTTTACTTCCCACAGGTATAGGGCTATAGTTTCAAATATTTGTACAAAAAAATATTTAGGCCAGGTGCGGTGGCCCATGCCTGTAATCCCAGCACTTTGGGAGGCCGAAGTGGGTGGATCACTTGAGGTCAGGAGTTTGAGACCAGCATGGCCAACATGGTGAAACCCCATCTCTACTAAACATACAAAAATTAGCCGGGTGTGGTGGCACACGAATGTAGTCCCAGCTGCTCAGGAGGCTGAGACAGGGGGATCATTTGGTCCCAGGAGGCAGAGGTTGTAGTGAGCTGAGATCACGCCACTGTACTCCAGCCTATGTGACGGGAGTGAAACGTTGTCTCAAAAAAAAAAAAAAAAAACGAAAAGAAATTATTTAGATTTGCACATTTGTTTCTCTAACCTCATCTCATTCATCTCCCCTCTAGGCTCCCTGAAGCCCAGAACCTGCAGTTCCTTGAGGGACTGTGTGTTGACATGCCTCAGTACCTTTGTAGAAGCTGCTCTTTCTGTCTGGAATCTCTAGACTTCTTCTCATCTTCCCTGGCTGAGTGCTGCCCAGCACACTTCAGCTTAATCATGCTCCCTTTGTCCTGAAGTCTTCCTGGAGACTCTCCATCTTCTTCAGCCAGCCTACGTGCAGCCTCCCCTCTGCCCTCCCATGTACACTGGGCTCACCTGTGTCACAGTGTTGTTTCTGCTGGGCTCTAACAGGCGGTGTGTTTGGCTGTCCTTCCTCTGTAAAGTGAGCTCCTTAAAGGGGACACTGACTAGCAGAGTGCTCAGCAGATACTGGCAGCTGCTGAGTCAATGTTTGCTGAGTGACTGGAAAAATGAGAATTGTCATCTAAGAAGAGGTGATAGGAATTGAGTTCTGTGTTTCTCAAAGGTAATTTCTTGCACCTTTTGCTCTAGCATAATAGTTTCCATTTCTTGAGGCAGTGGTGGTGTTTTTGTTTAGACCATCCTAGGAGCCATCACTTGAACTTCCTGCCACACCAGATTCAGCCCACTGCAAAGAGGCCGGCTGCATTTGATTTCCTCTGCAAGGAAGAAAAACAAAACAAAACAAAAGTCTTGATTTATCACAAAACTCAGCACAGGAAAGCTTAAACAATGGCTCCCAAACTCAGCTCTCATGTTGCTAAAAATTGTTTGTCTTCTAGGAGGAAGAGAATTCCTCAAATCCCACAAAGGCAACTCTTCTTCCTGAAGATGGCAGCTTTGCCAGTAATGAGGGCAACATTCACAGTACAGGTTGGTGGTCAAGTGACTTTTGTGAGCCCACAAGCTAGTCAAGGGAGAAGGGGCTCTCAGGGTGTCACTGGGGAGTGGGTCCAGTTAGTTTTGAGCATAAGATGGGCAACAGGTATGAATGACAGCCTCTTTGGACAACATCCATGTTAAAAGCACATGATAAAACATCAAATGTTTTGGAGGAAGCTGGGAGCCCATTGAGTGGCACATGGCTGTTCCTATGGGGAAACAGAATCTACCTCGGTTCTCATCTTGCATCTTCCTCTGATCGTTGCTGCCAGGAGCATCTGCTTTAACTTCTTCTAATACTGACCTCCTATCATGAGGTCTGTGTTACTAGTTTCACTATCTGTTGAGCACCCTTCGATTTTATGATGAACTTTGTTTTGTTTGTTTGTTTTTTGAGACAGGGTCTCATTCTGTAGCCCAGGCTAGAGTGCAATGGTGAGATCTCAGCTCGCAACTCACTGCAACCTGTGCCTCCTGGGTTCAAACAATTCTCCTACCTCAGCCTCCCGAGTGGCTGGAACTACAGGTGCCCGCCATGACGCCAGGCTAATTTTTGTAATATTTTGACTCCTCATTCTTGAACATGGTTTTTAGTATGCTAAGTTGGCAAGTACATTGAAAACTTCTCATCTTTGGTTCCTGACTTTTGTTGTCCCTGGATTGAGAAGTCAGCTGGATTTTTGTTTTTGCTTTTTTTTGAAAATAAGCTGTTTTTCATTCTCTATGGCTGCTTTTAAGATCTTCTTACTGCTTTTAGTGTTATTTTTTACTGTGAGATGTCTGGACCTAAATTTCTTTTTATTTACCTTTTGTCAAATATATAGGACTTTTGAGTTTGGAGATTGATGTCTTTCATCAGTTTTAGAAGATTCTATTATTATTTTACTTTCTTTATTTTTATTTACTTATTTATTTACTTATTGAGACAGAGTCTCACTCTGTTGCCCAGGCTGGGGTGCAGTGGCGTGATCTCAGCTCACTGGAAACTCCACCTCCCGGGTTCAAGCAATTCTCCTGCCTCAGCCTCCCAAGTAGCTGGGACTACAGGTGTGTGCCACCACGCCCAGCTAATTTTTGTATTTTTAGTAGAGATGGAGTTTCACCATGTTGGCCAGGCTGGTTTTGAACTGCTGACCTCAAGTGATCCACCTGCCTCGGCCTCCCAAAGTGCTGGGATTACAGGAGTGAGTGATTTTACTTTCTTTAGATTAAATTTTGCCCCGTTATTATTCTCCTTTCAGGGATGCCAGTTGAAGTAAGACCTTCTCACTTTATTCTTTATGCCAGTAATTCTCTCCTTTTGTATTTTTCATCCCTTTCACATTCCATGCTTCATTCTGGATAGTATTTTTTCCCCTGGCCCATCTTACAATAGGTTAATTTTCATTTCATCCGTTTCTAATTAGCTGTTAATCCCAACTGTGGGGCTACTTTGTTATATTGTATTTTTTCATTTCTAAACTTTCTATTTGGTCCTTTTTCATACTGATGATTTTACTTTTTAAAAACTGGTAGACTTTATTTCTTGTAATGATTTTATTTTATTTTATTTTTTCTTACCCTGACATGAAGCTCATGATTTTAGATTTATCAAAAAATTAAGCCAATAATACAGAATGTTCCGTATGTGCTCCTCCCACACACAGTTTCTCCTATTACTAACATTTTGCATCAGTGTGCATGTTTATGGCAATTAATGAGTCAATATTAATACATGATCACTAGCTAAAGTCCCACAGTTTACAGTGAGGTTCACTCTTTGTGTTGTACAGTTCTGTGTGTTTGGACACTTGCATAATATCATGTAGCCACCGTTACAGAATTACAAAGAATAGTTTCACTGTCCTAAAATGCCTCTATGCTTCACCTATTCATCCCTTCACCCACTCCCCCTGAACCATGGACAACCACTTGATTTTGCTTGTTTGCAATTCAGATGTTTTCAAGGTGATAATATTAAGTGAGGGTGCCTTTAATAAGTGATTAGACGATTATGATTTCTTTTTAAAAGTTTCCAATTTCCTGCCAAAATTTGTGAGCTTTTATTTCTTTGAGCATATTCAGCATGGTAGTTTGACAGTCTGTGTCCTACATTTCCAATATCTGTAGTCCTTGCTGCTGTGATTTTTTTTTTTTCCTGCTATTTCTCATTAACATCATCTCTCTTGTATGTCTGGTAATTCTTTCAAATATTTTTTCAATTTTTTTTTTTTTCTGGCAAAATACACCTAACATAAATTAACCATCTTTTTTTTTTTTTTTTTTTTTTTTGAGGCGGAGTCTCGCTCTGTCGCCCGGACTGGAGTGCAGTGGCCGGATCTCAGCTCACTGCAAGCTCTGCCTCCCGGGTTTACGCCATTCTCCTGCCTCAGCCTCCTGAGTAGCTGGGACTACAGGCGCCCGCCACCTCGCCCGGCTAGTTTTTGTATTTTTAGTAGAGACGGGGTTTCACCGTGTTAGCCAGGATGGTCTTGATCTCCTGACCTCGTGATCCGCCCGTCTCGGCCTCCCAAAGTGCTGGGATTACAGGCTTGAGCCACCGCGCCCGGCAAATTAACCATCTTAATAATTTTAAGTATACCATTCAGTGATATTAAATATATTCATATTATTGTGCAACATCACCGTCATCCATCTTTAGAACTCTTTTCATCTTGCAAAACTCACACTCAATACCTGTTAAATAGTAACTCATCATTGCACCCTTCCCCCAGCCCCTGGCAACCACCATTCTACTTTCTGTCTCTATGAATTTGACTACTCTCGGTACTTCACATAAGTGAAATCATACAGTATTTGTCTTTTTGTTACTGTATGACTTTTGTCCATCACTTATCATAATGTCCTAATGTTCTATTTTATGTATATGTCACATTTTGCATGTGCATTTTATGGTCAGTGGAGACTTGGGTTGCTTCCTTGTTTTAGCTTCTGTGAATAACGCTGCTGTGAGCATGCTGTAAAGACAGGCATGGCTATATCTCTTGGAGACCTTGCTTTCAATTCTTTTGGGCATACACCCAGAAGTAGAATTGCTGGATCATATAGTAATTCTATTTTTAATTTTGAGTGGAACCACCATCCTGTTTTCCACAGTGGTTGCACCATTTTATATTTTCTGTTTTTGAGACAGTCTTGCTCTGTTGCCCAGGCTGGAGTGTAGTGGCGCGATCTCGGCTCACTGCAAGCTCCGCCTCCCGGGTTTACGCCATTCTCCTGCCTCAGCCTTCGGAGTAGCTGGGACTACAGGCACCCACCACCACGCCTGGCTAATTTTTTGTATTTTTAGTAGAGACGGGGTTTCACCGTGTTAGCCAGGATGGTCTCGATCTCCTGACCTCATGATCGGCCCGTCTCAACCTCCCAGAGTCCTGGGATTACAGGCGTGAGTTACCACTGCACCTGTCCGCACCATTTTATATTTTCAATAATAGCGCATAAGGGTCTAAATTTCTCCACAGCCTCATCAACATTTGTTATTTTCTGTTTGTTTTAATAGTAGCCATCCTAATGAGTAGGAGGTGGTGCCTGGGTATTTTTTATTATGTGCTTGACATCATGTTTGAGAAGTTGTTTGTAGGAATAATTTGAAGATTAGGATAGTATTATTTTCCTCTGTAAAAAACTTTCATTTGTTTCATCAGGTACTTTGGTGCTCTACCAACAGAATGTCACCTTAATCTATCTTCAGGGCTAGAGATGTTCTAAGTAACCAAAAGGACTCAAAATTTGGTTGTAGTCTATGCTAACACTGATTTCCTTTTTATTTACTCTTACTTCTCAGGATCAGACCTTTGTGGTTCCTGCCTAAGCAGGAGATTAATTAGCAGGGGACCCAAACTTAGCCATCCCTGGACTCTGACATTTTATCCCCATTTTCATAAGGCTCTCAAAAGTGCAGCTTAGCCTCTGAACCACTAGTCCCATCTCAGATACCCTCATACAAAAGTGACTCCAAATGCATGGTTCATTGCTAGGATGTAAATGCTTCCCCTTGGCCAAGTGTGTGGCTCACACTTGTAATTCCAGCACTTTGGGAGACTGAGGTGGGTAAATCACTTGAGCCCAGGAGTTCAAGACCAGCCTGGGCAACATAGCAAAACTCCATCTCTACAGAAAAATACAAAAATTAACCAGGCATGGTGGCGCATGCCTGTAGCCCAAAATACCTAGGATGCTGAGGCAACAGAATCGCTTGAGACCTAGAGGCAGAGGTTGCAGTGAGCCATGATTGAGCATTGCATTCCAGCCTGGACGACAGAGGGGTACCCCTATCTCAAAGCAAAACAAAAACAAAAACAAAACAAAACAAAAAAAGCTCTCTTTTCAAAATTCATGAGGGTTTTGGATTACAGCCCTTATAAAACAGCCTTCGTACAGCTTTTGGTGGCTTCTCCTTCTGCCTTCTACATGTGAGGACGCAGTGCACCTCCCCTCCAGAGGATATACAATTAGAGGATATAAAATTAGGCATCATCTTGGAAGCTGAGAGCACCCCTCACTAGACAACCCAAACTGCTTGTTTCTTTATCTTGGATTTCCCAGCTTCCAGAACTGTGAGAATATAAATTTCTGTTTTTTATAAAGTACCCATTCTGTGGTATTCTGTTATAGTAGCAAAAAACAGACAAAGAAAATTAGTACCAGAGAAGTGAGGCACCAACTCACTGGCAACAAATGCCTAAAACTGTGGAAGTAGCTTTGGAACTGGGTAATGGGTAGAGCTGGAACAGTTTTGAAGTGAATGCTGTAAAAAGCCTAGAGTGCTATGATTGGAGCATCTAGGTGGGAGAATCACTTGAGCCCGGGAGGCGGAGGTTGCAGTGAGCCGAGATCATGCCATCGCACTCCAGTCTGGGTGACAGAGCAAGACTCCATCTCAATAAATAGATAAATAAATAAATAAATAAAAATGAAAAAAGAAATATGAACAGGAAAGACCATCCTGAGGAGGTTTCTGATGAAAATAAGAAACGAGGTATTGGACACTAGAGGAAAAGCCATCCCTGTTAAAAGTGACAAATAACTTAGTAGAATTATGTTGATGTTGCAGGAGTCTGTGGAAGGCAGAACTCAAGAGCAATGAACTAGGGTAGTTAGTGGAAGAAATCTCCAAGCAGCAAAATGTTGAAGGGGCTGTATGTCTTCTCTTAACTGCTTACAATAGAGTGCAAAGAGAGAAAAAGGATTTAAAGATGGAATTGGTAATTAAAAGGGAAGCAGATGTAAAGATCTGGAAAGCTCTCAGCCTGGCCATGTAAAGAATAAAAAAGCGTGGCCTGGCGACCTTTGCTAAGGAGATTGATAGGGATAGAAAGAAGCCAGACGCTATTCATCAAGATAATAGGAGAACAACCTTGAAGGCATTGTGGAGACCTAAAAGGTCACCTGCCCAACATAGGCCTAGAATGCCAGGCCCTTGAGGGCAGAAAGATTTCAAGGGAGGGGCCCAGGGCACCTGTGGGACCTCAGGGCTCACAACCCAGGGGCACCTTGGGACTCCATGCTCCATGTTTCTGTGCAGCGTTCCTCCACTGACCCAGTTGTGTTCACATGGGCCCAGGTGTGGGTTGGGCCACCGCTCTTGAAGGCTGAGGCCATAACCCTTTGCAACATCCGCGTGGTGCTAACTCCACAAGTGCACAGATGCAGGAGCTGTGGAGGGAGGGTTTCTCCCACCAGATTTCAAAGGGTATCATGGACAGCCTTGAGGACCAAGCAGAAAGTTGCTGCAGGGTGGGCTCACTGCAGAGAATCTCCACTAGGGCAATGCTTAGTGGACCCAACGGAGGCAGGGCTGTCCCCAAGACCCCAGACTTGTAGAGCTTCCAGTGTGCAATGCCAGCCCGGGAGTCACAAGTACCCAACTCCAACTGCTGAGAGCTGCATTATGGGCTGCTCCCAGCCATACCTTGGGGGTAAGGTCCTGTGGAGCATTGGAAGCCCAACACCCATCCCACTGTATCTAGAAGGCATGACATTGAGTCAGGGAGGATTGTTCTCAGGCCTCAAGATTTAACGTTGTGGCTGGGTGCGGTGGCTCACGCCTATAATCCCATCACATTGGGAGACTGAGGCAGGTGGATCACCTGAGGTCAGGAGTTTGAGAGCAGCCTGGCCAACATGGTAAAACGCTGTCTCTACTAAAAATACAAAAACTAGCCAAGTGTGGTGGCGGGTGCCTGTAATCCTAGTTACTTGGGACGCTGAGGCAGGAGAATTGCTTGAACCCGGGAGGTGGAGGTTGCAGTGAGCTGAGATCGCACCACTGCACTCCAGCCTGGGAGATAAGAGCAAGACTCTGTCTAAAAAAAAAAAAAAAAAAAATTTACTGTTGTTTGCCTTATTGGGTTTTGGGCTTACCTGGGACCTGTTATGACTTTCTTCTTTTCTATTTCACCCTTCTGGAATGAAAGTGTATTGTCCCTGTCCCATCCATTATAATTTGGAGACACAAATCTTGTTTGGCTTCTTAGGCTCAGGCTGGAGGGAAATTTGCCTCAGGATGAATCCTGCCTTGAGTCTCACCCATATTTAACTTAGATGAGACTCTGGGCTTTAGACTTTTGAGTTAATCATGGGACAAGTTAAGGTGCTTGAGGCTCTTGGGAGAGAATGAATGTACAATCGTGTGACACATAATGATGCTGTAGGTAATGATGGATTACCTATATGACGGTGACCCTGTAGGATTTTACTAGGAATTTACTAAGATTTTACTAGGAAAAGTTCCTATTGCCTAGTAACATCACAGCACAACACATCACTTACCTGTCCCAGGTGTTGCTGGTGTCAGCAAACTTACTGTCTAGCACATACAATTATGTATAGCACATAATACTTTATGATAATAAATATGTTACTGGTTTATGTTTTTTATTACACTATAATTTTTATCATTATTTTAGAGCGTACTACTCCTACTTATTTTTTTAAAAACTTAATTTTAAAGCAACCTTAGGCAAGTCCTCCAGGAGATATCCAGAAGAAGGCTTTATGATCACAAGAGATGACAGCTCCATGCATGTTACTGCCCCTGAAGACCTTCCAGTGGGACACGATGAAGGGGCGGAAGACAGTGAGTGATACTGAGGATCTTGACTTTGTGTAGGCCTGGGCTAATGTGTATGATTGGGTCTTAGTTTTTTATAAAACAGTTTAAAATGTTAGAGAAAATTCTAAAATTGAAAACAGAAAGAAGTTTATAGAATAGGAATATAGGCCGGGCGCGGTGGCTCAAGCCTGTAATCCCAGCACTTTGGGAGGCCGAGACGGGTGGATCACGAGGTCAGGAGATCGAGACCCTCCTGGCGAACACGGTGAAACCCCGTCTCTACTAAAAATACAAAAAACTAGCCGGGCGAGGTGGCGGGCGCCTGTGGTCCCAGCTACTCGGAGGCTGAGGCAGGAGAATGGCGTGAACCCGGGAGGCGGAGCTTGCAGTGAGCTGAGATCCGGCCACTGCACTCCAGACCGGGCGACAGAGCAAGACTCCGTCTCAAAAAAAAAAAAAAAAAAAAAAAAAAAAAAAAAAAAAAAGAATAGGAATATAAATAAAATATATTTTTATACAGCTGTACAATGTATTTGTGTTTTAAGCTAAGTGTTACCGTAAGAGTCAACTTTTACTTATTTATTTATTTATTTATTTGACACAGAGTCTCAGTCTGTCACCAAGGCTGGAGTGCAGTGGTGTGATCCCAGCTCACTGCAACATCTGCCTCCCAGGTTCAAGCGATTCTCCTGTCTCAGCCTCCCAAGTAGCTGGGACTGTGGGTGTGCACTACCACACCTGGCTAATTTTTGTATTTTTAGTAGAGACAGGGTTTCACCATGTTGGCCAAGTTGGTCTCGAACTCCTGACCTTGGGTGATCCACCCGCCTCGGCCTCCCAGAGTGCTGGGATTACAGGTGTGAACCACCACACCCAGCCGAGTCAAAATTTTTTTGTAAAAAATTCAAAAATTTATAAGGTAAACAGTTACAGTAGGCTAAGGTTAATTTACTATTGAAGAGAAAAACTTTTAGAATACATTTAGTGTAGCCTAAGTGCACAGTGTTTATAAAGTCTACAGTAGTAAACAGCAACGTCCTAGGGCTTCACATTCACTCACCACTCACTCACTGACTCACCCAGACTAACTTCCAGTCCTGCAAGCTCCATTCATGGTAAGTGTGCTGTGCAATGTACTATGTTTTCATCTTTTATCTCGTACTTTTACTGTAACTTTTCTGTGTTTACTTGTTTAGATACACAGATATTTGCCATGGTATTACAGTCGCCTACAGTACTCAGTACAGTAGCACGCTGTGCAGGCTTATAGGCTAGGAGCAGTCGACCATACCACATAGCCTAGGTGTGTGGTAGGCTGTACTATCTAGGTTTGCGTAAGCACACTCTATGATATCCGCTCAATGAGAAAATGGCCTAACGGTGTGTTTCTCAGAACATATCCCCATCATTACATGACATGTGGTTGCATTTTGTATGTGAGAAGGACACAAATTTTGGGGGGCCAAGGGTGGAATATCATGGTTCGAATGTGTTCCCTCCAAAATTCAGGAGCTGCCAATGTGACAGTATTAAGAGGTAGGGCCTTTAAGAGGTGACAGACCATGAGCGATCTTGCTCATGAGATTAGTGCTCTTATAAAGAGGCTTTGCACAGTGTTCAGCTACTTGCCTGTCAGCCTCCACTCTGTGAGGACACAGTGCCCTGCCCTCATGAGGAGGCAACACCAAGGCGCCATCTTGGAAGCAGAGAGCAGCCTTCCCCAGACCACGAAATCTTTCAGCACTACCGGACCACAGAATCTGCCAGCACCTTCATCTTGGGCTTCTCAGCCTCCAGCACTGTGAGAAATAAATGTCTGTTTTTTTTAAATAAATTGCACAGTCTCGGGTATTTTGTTATAGCACCACAAAATCGTCTAAGATACTCAGTTCTCTGGATCTTGGCCTGGTAACATCTCAGTGTGATGTTAACTCCCAGATGTTCATAAGTTTTCTGAAACAAAAACAAAACAAAATCTTTTATGCATCTTTTTAAGTTGTTTTCATCAGTCAGGTTGGTCTGAATTATCTAGTTGCTATCAGCTGTATTTCAATTTGTTTACTTCTCTTTCCTTACCAGATCTGAAGCTTATTAAGGTCAAGGACTGTGGGATTTTTTTTTTTTTTTTTTTTTGAGACAAGGTCTCACTCTGTTGCCCAGGCTGGAATGCAGTGGCATGATCATGGCTCACCGCAGCCTCAACCTCCTGTGCTCAAGTGATCTCCCACCTCAGTCTCCCAAGTAGCTGGGACTACAGGTGCGTACCACCATACCTGGCTATTTTTGCAATTTTTGTAGAGATGAGTGTCTCGTCATGTTGCCCAAGTTGGTCTCAAACTACTGGGCTCAAGTGGTCCTCCCACCTCAGCCTCAAAGTGTTGGGATTACAGGTGTGAGCCACTGAGCTTAGCCTATATTCCTTTTTATATTCTCAGAACTGAGGCCTTATTGTTACTGCCTGATGTGCTTTTTAGGAACTCACTAAATATTAGTTGATGAATGCGTTCTTAGTAGGGGGTCATTCCTCCTGATCTGGGGAAAAGTAATAGAAGAACACTCAACATTACACAATGTCAAAATCAAATTTGTTTAGTGCAGCAAAGGTAGAGTTTCAGGGACATGGCCAGGGTCAAGAAGCAAAATAACTGCAAGAAATACACGTATAGGAAAAAAGGAAAACAACAAATGAAGTGAAATGTTTGTGAATGAAAGCAAACAGACAGGAAGAAGGCATAGGCTGTAAGATAGTAAGGCAGGGATAGCATTGGTTGGCCTTCAAATTTCAATGATAGGTTTTTGTTGCTTATAATTTTTAAAAATGCTGTGTAATTATTGTTACAATATTGTTACCTATGAGATAAATTAGACAGTTCAGAAAAATGCTTGTTGTTTCCAGGACACACATCATTCATCTGAGGATGCATATCAGACTTACTAGTACCTGTATGGCATGAACTTTGGGAAATTTTGCCCCTGACTTGGCCTCTAAATAATTGTGAGCAGAGTTTTTAACTCTCTGAGCTTCATTTCTTCCCCTCCAAAGGGAGATGATGTAGCTTCTCTTCAGGGCTGTTGGTGAAGGTTCCACAAGATGAGATACTGCCGGTCAGTGCCTGGCATGAGCGGGTGCTCAGTGCACATACGCTGTGTCCATTCTCGTGATCCCGAGCCATGAGCTCAGCAATGAGCTGAGCCGGCTGCCACCATTCTTGGATAGTAGACAGCACAACGCCTTCCAGACAAAGGTATGTAACATGTTTATTGATTGACCTTCTGCTGGCAAGGATGAAAATACAAAATAACATATTTATTGAATATTTATTTCTTCTTGGGGATTAAAGAAAATAAAGGTGATAATTTCTCCAATTCCGTTCCCAGGGCCTATGCACTTGGCGCCAGGGCCGTAGTCTTCAAACTGACTCCCACTTTCCTCACGCACTCCCTACCAGCCTGTACTCTGCCTCTCCGTGAGTACCCACTCATTATTCATTCATTATCTTAATTACTTGTTAAATTTTAAGTTAATTATTTCATTCACTATTGATTAATTTATTATTCCAAACCTCCTGATGTTATTTTCTTCATTGGGCTAAGTGTTTCCTTATTGGTGCCTAGTGCCTTGAATAAACTAATACAATTTGTCTTACAGAAAATCACCTAACGTTTTTCATTTTTCTTTTTCTTTTCTGAGTCAGAGTCTTCAATCTGTCACCAGGCTGGTGTCCAGTGGCGCGATCTCAGCTCACTGCAACCTCTGCCTCTTGGGTTCAAGCGATTCTCCTGCTTCAGCCTCCCAAGTAGCTGGGACTACAGGTGTGTGCCACCACACTCAGCTAATTTTTGTATTTTTAGTAGCGATGGGGTTTCACCGTGTTGGCCAAGATGGTCTCGATCTCTTGATCTTGTGATCTGGCTGCCTTGGCCTCCCAAAGTGCTAAGATTACAGGCATGAGTCACTGTGCTCCGCCCTGTTTCTCTTTTCTTTTCTTTCTTTTTTTTTTTTTGAGACAGAGTCTCCCTCTGTTGCCAGGCTGGAGTGCAGTGGCTCGATCTCGGCTCACTGCAACCTCTGCCTCCCAGGTTCAAGCAATTCTCCTGCCTCAGCCTCCCGAGTAGCTGGGACTACAAGTGGGCGCCACCATGCCCAGCTAATTTTTGTATTTTTAGTAGTGATGGGGTTTCACCATGTTGGCCAGGATGGTCTCGATCTCTTGACCTTATGATCTACCTGCATCAGCCTCCCAAAGTGCTGGGATTACAGGGGTGAGCCTGTAAAAAACCTCGCCTGACAGGGCCATGTTTTTCTTAATAAAAACAACTACCTCCCATCTCATTGCAAAGAGGGGGGCCTGTTCTCTATCTTTGGAAGAAATTTAGTCCACTCTGCTGATGGGGAGTAGCTGTTTTAGTTATATAAATAGGGGTGGCCTTGCTGTGAATAAAGTGTCAGACTCTGACTGGTGAGATTAAGAAAGATATGGTCCCAGATGAATTGCAAAAGGGTTATTTTAGATTTTATGTCTGCTAACAGCACAGAATGATGCTGCTACAGGATACTTAATGCCACAACCCCCTTCACCGTGACAGACCCAAGCAGTTTCTCTCCAGGCACTTCTCTTAAGCCTGGAAACACCTCCCTTTCTTCTGCCTGCCTGCCCCCTTTCATCCAGAAATCTTTTTTTTTTTTTTTTTTGAGAGGGAGTCTCGTCCTGTCGCCCAGGCTGGAGTGCAGTGGCCGGATCTCAGCTCACTGCAGACTCCGCCTCCCGGGTTCCCGCCATTCTCCTGCCTCAGCCTCCGGAGTAGCTGGGACTACAGGCGCCCGCCACCGCGCCCGGCTAGTTTTTTTTTTTTTTTGTATTTTTTTAGTAGAGACGGGATTTCACCGTATTAGCCAGGATGGTCTCGATCTCCTGACCTCGTGATCCGCCCGTCTCGGCCTCCCAAAGTGCTGAGATTACAGGCTTGAGCCACCGCGCCCGGTCCATCCAGAAATCTTTTTGAGGCTTGGGTCCTTAACTGACGAAACTCTGAGAGCTCCCTTTGACCAAGATAACATCAAGAAGGAAGGAGAATTATCTGAATAAGTTAGAAGGTAACTAGCCGTAGAGTACTCTAACTGAAGTTCTTGTGGGATGCTAAAAACAAAAGAAGATCCAATTAAAGCTGATGAGCATATTGGCTCACAACATATTGATTGATATCCCAGATAGCAAAAGAATTAACAAAAGAACATTTGGAAATGTGTACTCAGATTTAGTAAACGTCCAATGGGAGGAAAACAAGATTAAATTTTTTTTTTTTTTTTTGAGACGGAGTCTTGCTCTCTTGCCCTGGCTGGTGTGCGGTGGCACGATCTCAGCTCACTGCAACCTCCACCTCCAGGTTCAAGTGATTCTCCTGCCTCAGTCTCCTGAGTAACTGGGACTACAGGCATGTGCTACTACGCCTGGCTAATTTTTGTATTTTTGGTAGAGACGGGGTTTCACCATGTTGGCCAGGCTGGTCTCAAACTACTGGGCCTCAAGTGATCCACTCACACCTTGATCTCCCAAAGTGCTGGGATTACGGGCATGAGCCACCATGCTTGGCCTTAAAATTTTTGTCATGTCAAAGTTCAATGTTCAAAAGGCTAAAAACATGACTTACATACGAACACTAGTTGAGAGATTCAACAGGACATTAAAGCTGTTTCAAAGTAGAATTCAAGAATGTATTTAGTCAGGAAAGGCATGCTGAAATGACTTAGCTAAGAGTATTAGTTACTTGGGTTGCCATAACAAAGTACTGTAGTGAGTGATTTAAACAAGATACATTTATTTTCTCATAGTTCTAGAGGCTGAAAGTCTGAGATTATGGTGTTGGCAGAGTTGGTTCTTTCTGATATTTCTTTCCTTGGCTTACCGATGTCCACCTTTTCCCTTTTTTTCATTGTTTTTGTTTTTATTTTGAGACAGGGTCTTGCCCTGTCACCCAGGCTGGAGTGCAGTGGTGCAGTCATAGCTCACTGCAGCCTCCACCTCCCAGGCTCAAGCAATCCTCCCACTTCAGTCTCTGGGGTAGCTGGGACTACAGGTGTACACCACCATGCCTGGGTAATTTAAATTTTTTGTAAAGACAGGGTCTCAGTATGCTGCCTCAACTGGTCTTGAACTCCTGGGCTCAAGCAATCCTCCCAAAGTGCTGGGATTACAGGCGTGAGCCACAGCACCTGGCCTCCCTTTTGTCTTCACGTGGTCTTCCCTCTGTGTGTCCGTGCCCTGATCTCTTCTTATGAGGACAGCAGTCATACTGGATTAGGGCCCACCCTAATGACCCCATTTTAACTTAATCACCTCTTCAAAGGCCCTATTTCCAAATGCATTCTGAGGAAGTAAGGGTTCGCACTTCAACATATGAATTGTTTTTAGCAGGAGATGGTTACTGTCCAAAATTGCTTGATGTCCTAAACAGGGCAAGAAAACTGTAAGCTTTGGGGTAACTTTCTTGACCAGAGAAAAATTGTTTTCTAATCTACTCTTGCAGTGAGCTGAGTCACACAACAGCACTCCAAAAATATAAAATTAAGAATCTAGGCCAGGCATGGTGACTCTCGCCTGTAATCCCAGCACTTTGGGAGGCCAAGGCAGGCGGATCACTTCAGGTCAGTAGTTTCAGACCAGCCTGACCAGTATGGTGAAACTCTGTCTCTACTAAAAATAAAATAATTAGCCAGGCATGGTGGCAGGCACCTGTAATCCCAGCTATGCAGGAGGCTGAGGCATGAGACTCTTGAACCCGGGAGGCAAAGGTTGCAGTGAGCCAAGATCACACCACTGCCCTCCAGCCAGGGTGACAGGGCGCAAGACTCCAATTCAACAAAAAGAAAGAAAAAGATTCTGTCTTTTATGACACTAGATCTAACTGAGCCTCAGCTTTCTTAGCTATTAACACTGTGCTGACTGAAAGCGATCTTTGTCTGACCTTGATGTTGGCTGGACACGCTCCAGTGCTAAGTCATTTCCAGAGCCTCCAAATTATGTCAGATTCATAAGGTACTAGTGCTTTTCTCTGTGGTATACATAGGGGAAATACTCTATCACCCATCTTTGGAAAACTTCAATCATATCCTTCGTGTTTCCCCTTAATCGTAATAGCTTTCTTATTATTATTATAAAGATAATATATTTTGTTATTAAACAAACAGGAAATCTTATCCCTTTCCCCACCGTAAACAAGAGAGCTACGAATAAAATTCTACAGAGTTCTCTGCACAAGTAGGTGGTGATTTTCTTAACAATTTTTTTTTTTTTTTTTGAGACAGGGTCTCACTCTCACCCAAGCTAGAGTGCAATGGTGTGATCTCAGCTCACTGCAACATCCGCCTCCTGGGTTTAAGCGATTCTCCCGCCTCAGCCTCCCAGTAGCTGGGAGTGCAGGCATGCGCCACCATGCCCGGCTAATTTTTGTATTTTTTGTAGAGACAGGGTTTCACCATGTTGGCCAGGCTGGTCTCGAACTCCTGGCCTCAAGTTATCCACCTGCCTCAGCCTCCCTGGGATTACAGGCATGAGCCACTGCGCTCAGCCTTCTTAGCAAATTTTTCTAGAAATGAAATCATTGGGTAAAGCAGCACGCGTGTTTAAATTTTTAATAGATACTGTCAGGCTGTACTACAGAAAGGCTGTTTCTGTTTTTCCTGTCACACACAGTGTTTTCCAATGCCTGCTTGTTTTCCCATATCCCAGTCAACACTAGTTGTTTTGTGCTTTGTTTCTTAAACCAATTTTTAAAAAATTGTTGTTAATCTAATGAGTGAATTTTTGTTTCTATTTCTTCGATTATTAGTAAAGTTGTTTACCTTTTCCATATGTTTTATAAGTTTTTAAATTTCTTTCATGAATTCATTAATAATATTATTACCTGTCTTTTCTTATTGATTCACAAGAGCCCTTTCTTTTTTAAAATTTAGAGATGGTCTCTCCATGTTACCAAGGCTGGTCTTGAACCCGGGATCAAGCAATCCACTGGTCTTGGCCTCCCAAAGTGCTGGGATTACAAGCATGGGCCATCACACCCGGCCCACAACAGCTCTTTCTGTAGTAAGGATTGTAATTTGGATATTAACCATTTCAATTGGATATTTTGCCAATATTTTCCCCTGCTTTTCCTATGATCAATTGATTGTTTTATTTATTTATTCATTCATTATTTGGGTGAATTTTTGTCATATACAAGCCTTATATGTTATACGTAGTAATCTTTTAAAATACAATTTATGATCCTAATACAGGCTAAAATAATTACATATTTTAACAATAATTTCTTAAAAGATAGGGACTGATAGTACATCCTTATCTACATTCTGGAAGTCAAATAATAATAATAATAATAATTACTATTTTTTTTGAGACGAAGTCTTGCTCTGTCGCCCAGGCTGGAGTGCAGTGGCCGGATCTCAGCTCACTGCAAGCTCCGCCTCCCGGGTTCACGCCATTCTCCTGCCTCAGCCTCCCGAGCAGCTGGGACTACAGGCGCCCGCCACCTCGCCCGGCTAGTTTTTTGTATTTTTAGTAGAGACAGGGTTTCACGGTGTTAGCCAGGATGGTCTCGATCTCCTGACCTCGTGATCCGCCCATCTCGGCCTCCCAAAGTGCTGGGATTACCGGCTTGAGCCATCGCGCCCGGCCCAAATAATTATTAAACAGCAACAAATTTAGATTTGCAAAGAAAAATCAATTACATTGTAATAAACAATGATGAGCTAAGAAAAAAAAGTGACCTTACCAGAGTAATTTCCGAGAAAGTATTTAGAAGAGAAGTTAAAAAAATCTATGTGCTGCAGTGGGTGGTGGAAGCAACAGTTTTCATTCATTCTGGATTTTTCTGCGAGTGTAACTGATGTTTAAACAGTTGAAGTCCCTGGAAAAAGAAAGGCTCTGGAAAGTAGACGAATTCTGTTTAAAAATTCATGAAGCTCTTTGATAGTACAGCATGGATGGGGAAATGTCAGGAC
This sequence comes from Trachypithecus francoisi, assembly GCF_009764315.1. NCBI lineage: Eukaryota > Metazoa > Chordata > Mammalia > Primates > Cercopithecidae > Trachypithecus > Trachypithecus francoisi. The sequence goes on along the minus strand of NW_022681462.1, from coordinate 51,819,369 downwards.
TTGAGACCTAGCCACAAGAACAAAGCTGAAGTATTTTATGTCCGAAATGAAATAAAAAATTTAAAAGGATAATTTCAGCAACTCTACGGCTATTTTCCAAGCGATCACTTACAACCACAGATCTGCAGCTGTGACCAGAAATTATCTGAGTTGCCCCAGCACGGGATGAGAAGACAAAGCCAATCCTGAGTTCATACAAATCCGAGTCTATAGCCAAGGATAATTTAAGACAAACTCACGTTGCTATAAAAGGTTAGCAATCCGCCTTTGAAAGAGTGTGGCATGCAGTATGAGTTTGAAGTCTTAAAAAAAAAATCAGCAGAACTGAAAACATAAAATACATTGTCACTGTTGTTGTCATAGTCTCCAAAGCCAAGTGCAAATTCTGCAGGCATCTCAAATGTCAGGTGTTCAAACACAGCCTCTGCTTCCCTCCCAAACCTCCCCCGAGGTCTTACTTTGTTCCAGCTTCGCCTGTCCCGATATCCAAGCTAGAAAGTCTCCATATCTGGGATTCCTCCCTCCTTTTCTCCTTGCCTTATGTCATTTCTTCCAAGAAACTTTCCCAACCCCTGGTAAAAGTCATTTCTTCAACAGAGCTTCTAAAAGGGAGGTGCTTTAAATGGGGGTGACAGAGCTTATCAAGACCGTTTTGTATTTCTCAGTCCATGTACATGCCTGGCACACAATGGGTGCTCGCAATGATTTCTTGGGTTGAAGTTAAATCCAGGAAGGCCAGTCACATGATGCATTTCTGTAGCCAAAATTAGTCTGGCTGCTGTTTTATCATCGCTACTCCTTAATCCTTGCAGATTCCATTGCTGTAATTTTTTATGATGACTCTACTCGGGACCAGGATTCACGGGGTTTTTTGCAGCTGTTGGTAACTGCCTACAGAATTCTAGACTGTATCCCCAGGCTTGAATTAGTCTCTGTAAATTAATACGCCACTGTAATCACTGTTTATTACCAAAATCAAAGAGCCACCTTGGATGCAAGGCATCTTGTACCCTTTGGAAAAAATATTTCCGAAAGCCATTGTCATGCATCTGTAAGTGGCAAAACGAAAACGTATATTGCTTTTTTAAAGAGAGATTTCTTCTTCTTAGTCTGTTTGCAGAAGTAGCTTTCACATTATTTCACAAAGTGCATTTCAAATGCTTCTGTGCTGCACAGACTGAAATCATGTCACTTGAGATAAGCTTGAAAATAATCTGCTTGGGCTAGGAGGCTATAGCTGTCCGTTAGCTCTCAAGAAAACGTGTCTAACTCAATGATCAGAGCCAAGTAGTCAGGCTTGTGGTCAGGTGGATGGTAAGCTGATCTTACAGGCATGGTTACGGAAAAAATGAATACACAGGTGGCCATGACAGATCCACAGCCCAGTTCACACAGCTTCTGAGTGACAGGGACTTGATCCTAGCCACCGTATTATTCCAGAATATTACCCACGAAGGGCCCTTGGAGCAGTTTAATGTTTTAGAACATTATGCAAAAAACCCCCTTTCAAACAGAGGCTGTTCTGTGTTTGTTTCCCTGGGGATGGACTTGATTAGGGCAACGGGAGACAAAGGAGTGTCCTGGTTTTGGGCACAGACAAAACACTTGAGTAAAACAGCCAGAAACAGAATAGGCTTTTATTGCCCCAAGGCTACGAGAAGCTCCAGCTCTGAGAGGCGTTGAGAGGTCAAGGGTCTGGCAGTGGGGAGGAAGGATGTTAGGAGGCTCTGCTAAAGGACTGAGATGCTGCCCATACCCAGGAGCAGCCAGGGAGGACTCTGCTCACTGCAACCTGTATTCCCAGTACCCCTCCAGCCCAGCCTGCCAGCCACGCGGCCACAGGCTACCCGGGGCACCTTCAGGCATAGCTCAGTACCGGACCATCTTGCCCCATGTGTACATCCCTCTTATCCCCAGCCCTCCAGACAGGCCGCCAAATACCTGTAAGCACAGGAGAAAGAAGCGGAGGCTTTGAAAATGAAAGTACCCCACCTCCTGCCACCCTGTGCTGTTAGCTCACTGGAAGAAGGAACTGAACGGAGCCAGCCCAGGTCTCCACCCTCAGGTGGTCAGTTACTTTCTGCTGAAGAAATATTGGATGGAAGCAGAAGAGTGAAGGAGGGAAAGGAAGTCAGCTGGCTGGCCAGGTTGCAAATATTTAAGAGCACCTGCCAGATCTTAAGTATTCTTTTAGATGTTGGGAATAACACAGGGAGTTTCTGCCCCGAAGAGAAGAGAGACAGGAAGGCCGGCAAGTAGGCAGGCAGGGTCAAGTGCAGGCTTCAAAATAACAAGCAATGGGTCTATCCAGATGATAGAATACTACTCAGCCATGCAAAGGAGTGGAGCGCTGACGCTCGGATTAACCTTGGAAACATTAAACCAAATGAAATAAGCCAGACACAAAAAGCCACATATTGTATGCTTCCTTTATGTGGTATATTCAGAAGAGAGAAATCCATAGAGACAGAAAGTAGGCGAATGGTTGTCAGAGGCTGGGGAAAGGGGGAATGGGAAGAAGCTAAGTAAGTCTTACCTTAGAAAATGTTTTGGAACTAGATAGAGATGGTGGTTGTGTAACACTGTGAATGTACTGAATATCATAAAATTGTGAATGTACTGAATATCACCAAACTGTACACTTTTTTTTTTTTTGAGTTGGGGTCTCACTCTGTTGCCCCGGCTGGAGTGCAGTGGTGCAATCCTGGCTCACTGCAACTTCTGCCTCCAGGGTTCAAGTGATTCTCCTGCCTTAGTCTCCTGAGTAGCTGGGACTGCAGGCACATGCCACCAGGCCTGGCTAATTTTTGTATTTTTAGTAGAGACAAGGTTTCTCCATTTTGGCTAGGCTGGTCTCGAACTCCTGACCTCAGGTAGTTCACCCACCTCAGCCTCCCAAAGTGCTGGGATTACAGGTGTGAGCCACTGTGCCCAGAAGAATTGTACACTTTTAAGGTGTATGATTTTAAGTGTACATTTTAAGTGGTTAAAATGGCACATTTTATTATTTTACTACAACACAAGTGCTCAAAGCTTGTATATATGGATTGAATCTTCAGCATTTAATGCAAACCATATAAAGCTTTGATGGGCAACTGCAAACGTTTTATTTTGAATAAACAGAAACAGCTTCCTTCTCCAAGAAAAATAAAATAAAATAAGTGCTGAACTAATACTTGTTGCCCAGGGGGAAGTTCTCAAACTGCTTCAGCTCCACTGCAAGAGCAGGTGGAGAAAGAGGGTTCTGTCCTCAACACTCCTGGAGATGCCCAGGAGAAGAGGCATGGAGATGTGAGGAGAGGTTCACATAGGTGATACCATGGGGACGAGGCAAAATCTGGTGGTCGAAACAGGTACGCAGGCAACTGTGAGGTTGGGGAGCGGCAACGTGGTTTTCAAAGTGTGCTTTTCATACCAGCAGCATGAATGTTACCAGGGACTTAAAAATACACATTCTTAGTCCTTTGAAATGCACATTCTCGGCCAGAGCGGTGGCTCCTGCCTGTAATCCCAGCACTTTGGGAGGCTGAGGCGGGCGGATCACCTGAGGTCGAGAGTTTGAGACCAGCCTGACCAACATGGAGAAACCCCATCTCTACTAAAAATACAAAAAATAAATTAGCCAGGCGTGGTGGTGCCTGCCTGTAATCCCAGCTACTTGGGAGGCTGAGGCAGGAGAATCGCTTGAACCTGGGAGTCAGAGATTGGGGTGAGCCGAGATCACGCCATTGTACTCCAGCTTGGGCAACGAGAACAAAACTCCGTCTCAAATAAAAAAGAAAGAAAGAAATGCACATTCTCAGGCTCTATCTACTCCAGCTTGACTGGGACACAGCTACTCCTGAGTTCAAAGTTCTGAGGGTTGTCTGGGTGCGGTGGCTCATGCCTGTAATCCCATAACTTTGGGAGGCCGAGGCGGGCAGATCACCTGAGGTCAGGAGTTCAAGACCAGCCTGACCAACATGGCGAAACACCATCTCTACTGGAAATACAAAAAAATTAGCTGGGCATAGTGGCGCACGCCTGTAATCCCAGCTGCTTGGGACATTGAGGCAGGAGAATCACTTGAATCCAGGAAGTGGAGGTTGCAGTGAGCCAAGATAGCACCATTGCACTCCAGCCTTGGCATGAAGAGTGAAACTCCGTCTCAAAATAAAAAAATAAAAATTCTGGGGTGTGGGGCCCAGCCCACTCACTGTGTTTCAACAAACCCTCGCAGTGATTTTGATGCATGCTGAGGCTGGAGAAGTCCTGGGTGGGAGAATTCCTGGTGTGAGCTGGGGTTGGAGCTGGAAGCCTTGTTCCTGGGTCTGAGGTAGCTGTGTACACCTGGGGGAGGCCCTGCTGGACCGACTGACTCCCCACATGGAGTGAGCCCTGCTCAGCCCACTGCCAGCATCAGGCACTCCCCTGAGGAGCAGGCAACAGAGCCTCTCCCTCTCACCCGTGTGGCCAGGGGCGCTCTGCTTTTCTCCCAGTTTCTCCTCCCACCTCCCCACCTCCTTTTAATCCGAGGGAAAGGCTTCCTGTTCCCTTTTCTCATTTCCCTTTATTTCCTTACTTCTGCATTATCCTCAGACCACGAAACTGGTGGCCTGAAGGGAAGCAGAAAGATTTGTGGTCCATCCTCCTCGAGATAATGATGAACAGCCTAGAGTACTACACTTCCTCCTCCAAAAAATAATAATAATACTGGCCCTGGGGGTCCCACACCCACTGCGCCCCATCTCCAGACCCTTTACTAATGAGCGTCTCATCTAGCATTCTTTATTTATTTGTTTGTTTGTTTATTTATTTATTTATTTATTTTTGAGACAGAGCCTCTCTCTCGCAGGCCGGAGTACAGTCGTGCAATCACCTCTCCCCGCAGTGGGCTCAAGCGATCCTTCCACCTCAGCCTCCTGAGTAGCTGGGACCACAGGTGTGTGCCACCATACCTGGCTAATTTTTGTTTAATTTTTCTAAAGATGGGGTCTTGCTGTGTTCCCCAGGCTGGTCTTAGACTCCTGGGTTCAAGTGATCCTCCCACCTTGACCTCCCAAAGTTCTAGAATTATGGGCATGAGCCACCACACCCAGCCTAGCATTTTTAAAATGGCAATTTAAAAAGGCACAGAGATGGTGGGGGGAGTTAAGTAATATATAAGTTAAAATAAGCATAAATAAATAAGTTTGCAAATAAACCTACCTCTGAACTCATTTGACAAAGCTCTCTCAACAGCAACCCAATGAAAGCCAGCAATAAAGAGATGAATACGTAAGTACCAGGGTTCTTTTGGGCCATTTAGACCTGCAGGAAAGGGGACTCAGAAGCTGCTACTTAAGGCCAGATGCCTTTGTTTGACCCTTACTGTGTACTTTGGCAAAGGTGGGATAATGGAACTCACCCCAGAATACAGTGGGCCCGCCTCAAAGAGCGAAGAGAGACATAATGTCCAAGTTCATCTGGGGCTTCACAGAGATGACAACTTTCAGGAAAGGAGATAGAGCAATGTCCTTCAACTTATAGGAACCACCAAAACATGTCATTTTAATCGGATTTGGGGGTGTCTTTTATCACTGGGAGTGTGAGAGGAGGATGCGGGAGGAAGTCCTGGGGCTCAGCTGGGCTTCGTTCCCGGCACCCACTCGGCTTCACTCTGCCTGTCCCTGCCAGGGAAGAGACACAGAAGTGGGAGCCAAGGCCCACCTGGCCCTCCTGAGGGAGGCAGATGTGTGCAAAAGCACAGACAGCCCCCCAACATCTGCACGGGGCCCCAGGCCCTCCGATGGCTACCTGAGCCACCATTTCCCCATCCAAGTGTCAGTTCCCTCGGACTGGGGTCCCAGCTTTCAATGGCACTTGGTTCAGTCATCTGGTTTTTATCAGAAACAAGGAGGGGAAGAAGTGGGATGGGGAAATATTCTTTTATTTAAGGCGCTATAAATTCAACCTCTTTCCCCTCATCTTTCTCAAATTCTTATGATACAGATGTTTTCTGCATCATTATCTGCTCAAATCTTGACTGGAACCTCCATGTGTAGGAACAGATGCTTTTAATGACTTTGGCCTCAAAGGAGATGAGGCCAAGGCAAAATTCTTCATTTACTTCATTTGCAGCAAAACCAATAGCACATTCACAATTTGAGGCACGGAAGTTATGAGTTTTAAGTTTGTGGTGGGCAACCAAGGGGAAAATGAGGCAGCCACTGACATTCTGTTCAGGTAATATTGACACCAAGGCTGAAGCCTTCAGACAAGTGTGTTCCTCGTCATTCGGTGGACACTGACTAAACACTTGCCATGTGCCAGGCCCTGTGCACAGAGGTGCAGTGGTAAATTAGACTTGGGTCCTAGACTCCGGGGGCTGAAGTGGGGGCCCAGATAGGTGAAGACGCAGTGAAATAACCACAAAGGGGAAACCCCCATCTGTCTCATATTTGCTCTTGGGTGCATCCATGCATTATTCAATACTTATGGCCCCAGGCACTGTGTGACAGTCCAGCCAGGGTGGGGGAGACCAATAGGCAAGAACAACGGAATGTGAGAGGCGGGGAACATGATAGGGGTACACACAGGGTACCCAGGGGCTAGGGAGGGGGGATTTGATAGAGCAATATTTTATTAGTTTTTTGTTTTTTTGTTTTTTGTTTTAGATGGAGTTTTGCTCTGTCACCCAGGCTGGAGTCCAGTGGCATCATCTCAACTCACTGCAACCTCCTCTTCCCAGACTCAAGCAATTCTCCTGCCTCAGCCTCCCTAGTAGCTGGTGTGCACCACCACATCTGGCTAATTTTTGTATTTTTAGTAGAGACAAGGTTTTGCCATGTTGACCAGGCTGGTCTCAAACTCCTGACCTCAGGTGATCCGCCGGTCTGAGCCTCCCAAAGTGCTGGGATTATAGGCATGAGCCACCATGCCCAGCCCAGTGTTTTATTAGGATTCAAACCACTTAGGGCTTAGCCTTTTGACAGAAAGGAAACTGATTAAATTGTTACCTCCCTTTTTCTCCCCTAAGGGAGTTCAATCTTTGCCTGCTCAGCTTCTACTCTGCTCTCCTCTCCTTTACTTATTTATTAGAGGCAGGGCCTCTCTCTGTCGCCGAGGCTGGAGTGCAGTGGCGCAATCACAGCTCACTGCAGCCTCTAACTCCTGGGCTCAATCAGTCCTCCCACCTCAGCCTCCCAAGTAGCTGGGACTACAGACATGCACCACCACACCTAGCTAATTTTTTTTTTCTATTTTTCACAGAAACAGGGTCTCACTATGTTGCCCAAGCTGATCACAGGCTCTCAAAGTGTTGGGATTTTGGGTTTGAGCCACCATGTCTGACCTCTCCTCTACTTTAAATAAAGAACTGCCTTTTCCACCCAGTTTGTGGACTTTTTGTGACACAGAATGGGAGGAAAGATAAAGATGAGAGGACAGGAGAGGTGAATGGAAATGAAGGACTGGGTGACCATCTGAGTGACAGCAGAAGCACCAAAAAAAAAAAAACCCAGAAAAAGGCTAAGTAGAGCTACTCAGTGCAGGGAGTGTGGGAGATGTAGAGACACGGGAAAATATTGCCCCACTGGCTGTTGGATTGGTGGAAGCATGGCCTCACAGTGAGAACCCCAGAGTAGTTTCAGAGGAGAGGGAATCGGCAAGAAAAGGAAAAGGCATTTGAAGAGAGGCTGGGTCAGTGGTTTTCAAGATGTGTTGAAGATTTTGTGTCCCTGGGACCCTCAGGGCACCTGCATGCCTGCAGGTATTTTCACCATGACAGGAAGCTATTATCTGCCTTTTTTACTCCCTCCCTCACGACCACACAGTGGAGTGTACTAGAAGCCATCCGATGTGTGATGTTGCCACTGGCGGAGTACAGAAGCAGCTCTGAGAACCCAGCTGTCTTCTATTAAGCCGGACATTAAAAAGATTTGCAAAACTGTAAAACAATTCTACTCTTCCTGTTAAAGTTTTTTTTAATACAGCCTTTTAAAAATAAAAATGTGTTACTTAACCAATGGATTTATTGTTTTTAAAGTGAATTAATAAAGATAATTTTTAAATTCTCAGCTCTAATTTCTAATAGAGTGTATTAGTCTGTTTTCACACTGCTGATAAAGACATACCCGAGACTAGGTAATTTATAAAGAAAGAGAGGTTTAATGGGCTCACAGTTCCATGTGGCAGAGGAGGTCTCACAATCGTGGCAGAAGGAAGGCATGTCTCACATGGCAGCAGGTAAGAGAGAACGAGAGCCAAGTGAAAGGGGAAAGCCCTTATAAAACCATCAGCTCTCATGAGACTTATCACTACTACGAGAACAGTATGGGGGAAACTGCCCCCATGATTCAATTCTCTCCCACCGGATCCCTCCCATAATTCCAAAACGTGGGAATTATGGGAGCTACAATTCAAGATGAGATTTGGGTGGGGACACAGCCAAACCATATCATAAAGTAAATAGCATTAGATGGAAGGCACATACACAAAAACTCTCGAGTTCCTCAATTGTATTTGATTTGATTTTTGGGAGTCTGGTCTTATTTCTTGGTTACTCAAAAGAATCCTATTTTTGGCTGGACTCAGAAATTGAAGCTCACAGAGCGGACAGTGTGCGTCTCTCGGCAATCTGTTCCTGGAGTTTCTCTTCGGCCTCCTTCATTCTCTTGGCCAAAAGTTCAGCGTATTTTGCAGCCTCTTCCTCATTTTTCCTAGTACACTGTTTCTTCAGAGCAATACGCCAGCATTTGTGTTGCAAGACATATGGAATAACATGCAGCTGAATCTTGGGTGCTTTGGTCCCAGATTTTTTGCCTTCTTTAAGGGCTTTCTTACCAACAGATTGGTGGACATTATCTTCTTTAGAGAGACTGAAAAGTTTATGGATTCTGCTAACTCTTTTGGGTCCCAAGCGATGATGCGCAACAGTATCAATCAGTCCAGGAATATCCTTATATCCTTCTGTCTTTTTTTTTTTTTTAATAATAACAAAGTTTAGAAAGCTCAGATTGGCATCCACAATGCAACCACAAACAGCTTCGTGCTTCTTGCCCCACTTCTCATTGGTCTGTAACAGGAATACCCCTTGCTCAGTAGCACACAGACCCAACCATGAGTCAAGACACCCTGCTTCATAGGAAAGCTTGTTTGTCGTTCCTGTCACTGATTCCTATCACAGAGCCTTTCCATTCTTCACCCAGAGCATCAGCAGCAACTTCTGTGGCTGTATGCTTCTCATAAAAAATACAAAGTTTGCATTCCTCATCCACTTCAAGGAGCTTCTGGCAGCTGACAGCTAGAAAGGAGACATTCAGCCTCATCTTGAAGCGCTGATTGCCTCTGAGGTGCCTGGAAAAAGAGCCCTCAATAATTTTAAAGAGTGAGACCAAAACGTTTGAGAATTTCTGGTGTAGGTTATAAAATTGGACCCCTTTTTTGTGCTTTTTGAGGGATTCACATAAAAGCTGGGCCATGTGGGCTCTTCATTCTTTGGGATCAGCCATAAGAACCCAAAAGGGGAAAAACAGGCACAAATGTTATCCATTATTATTATTGTTATATGGACAGTAATCAGAAAAAGACGGAATACGCAACATAGTCAAAATTATTTGGAAAACCAAGCATTGCCCAAATATTCCATTGAGAGTTTGCATCTTTGTATGTTACTGGAACACGTTGGTACAGTTGTCACTGGGAGATACAGCACTTAACTTTTAACAAAGGGTTTCTTAAACTAGGAGTCCAGGGATATCTCAAGGGTCACCAGTTTCACAGATTTGAGACACATCTATAAACTAAATGGAAAATGCCTTCAAACTATGTATAACTGACAAACCACAACTCTGCCTCGAAGCTGAACTGTGACAGAAATACCCATAAATGTGGTCACTGTATCTCTGAATACAAATGTGCTGTGGCCCTGTGCTGTGTGAGGGGTGGCCAGCTTGCCCCAGGCCCTCTGACACTCTGGAGCTTGCTCTGTGGTCCCTGAAGCAAGTGGGAAAATGACCCTTGCATGTCCAGTGTGATTAATTAATTAGAAGAAACACAGTGTATTAGTCCATCCTCACACTGCTATAAAGAAATTCCTGAGACTGGGTAATTTACAAACGAAAGAGGTTTAATTGACTCACAGTTCCACATGGCTGGGGAGGCCTCAGGAAACTTACAATCATGGCAGAAGGGGAAGCAAGGACCATCTTCACATTTTGTCAGGAGAGAGAGAGAGTGAAAAGCCCAGGAAAAGCCCCCATTTATATAACCATCAGATGTCATGAGAACTCCGTCACTATCACGAGAACAGCCTGGGGGAAACTGCCCCCATGATCCAATCACCTCCCACCAGGTCTCTCCCTCAACACCTGGGGATTACAATTCAAGGTGAGATTTGGCGGGGGGACACAAAGCCTAACCATATCACACAGCAAGGAAGAATGTGCTCAGAATGGGAAACCCGATGTGTGATATTGCCACTGGCGGAGTATAGAAGCAGCTCTGAGAACCCAGCTGTCTTGGAGACCTGTGAGATCTCCAAGGTCCTTTCCAGCTATGCAAGTCTAATAGTACATCTGCATTGGATAAAGAAAATGTGTTGTATACACCACGGAATACTACTTAGCCATAAAAAAAGAATGAAATCATGTTCTTTACAGCAACATGGATGCAGCTGGAGGCTGTTACCCTAAGTGAACTAATACAGGAACAGAAAACCAAATAGCACATGTTCTCATTTATAAGTCACTGGGGACTACAGAGGGAGGAGGGATGGAGAGGAGTGAAGGCTGAAAAATTAGCTATTGGGGACTATGCTCACTACCTGGGTGATGGGATCAATCATGCCCCAAACCTCAGCATCATGCAATATACCCATGTAACAATCCTGCGTGTGTACCCCCTTCATCTAAAATAAAAGTTGAAATATCTTTTTTTAAAAAAGCTTCTCTAAAAAGTAAAATAAAAATAGTACCTCCTTGAAAAGGTCTGAAATCATATGCCAGTCCAGAGGCGGATGATGGTGCTATGGACTGGCTGCTTGTGTCTCCTCCAAATTCATAATCTTGAGTCTGGTGTCCTTATAAGAAGAGGAAGAGACCAGAGTGCACTCTTTCTCTGCCATGTAGGACATAGGGAGAAGGCGGCCATCTGCAAGCCAGGAACACAGGCTTCAGCAGCAACCCAATCAGCCACCACTTTAATCTTGGACTTCCAGCCTCCAGAACTGTGAGAAATAAATTTCTATTGTTTAAGCCACACAGTCTATAGTATTTGTTATAGCATCCTGAGCAGACTAAGACAGATGACAATTTCTTTGGCCCCATTTTGGTTGGGGTAGTATTCAATCAATTAGGTGTTCATTTTGGACAAAACTTTGCAGCCTCTTGCTAGTGATTCCTAGTGGATTCTAGCTGGTTGTCTTACTAAGAATTTTATCAGAAAACCTATACAAGACTTGGCACAACTCTGCCCCACACACGTGCAGCCTCAATTTAATGAAGGTCCATCTAATAAAGGAAGGGCTGGGAGTTAAGGGGCCTCAGATTAGGTTTCTGCTCTGCTACTAAATAGCTGCCTGGGCTAGAAGGTTCTTCTTCTCTTTGGGTTCCAGGGGCTGACCAAGGGCAGAGCAAAGGGAGCAGCCCTCAGCTGTAGGGAGTTGGGGCCACTGTCCATAAAGAATTTTAGAGTAATAATAAAACTGACTAAAAGTCCACTTTTAATTATCACTGTGCTTTGGCAATTCTAAACAAAGCCAGTGATACAATTTTCCTCCCTATGAAAACATCTTTTTTAGTTTAAGTTCTATACAATGGCTATAGTTCATGTAGATTTTTAATCTATTTGCATTAACCTTAACATATTCATATTACTTCTCCATTGTATTCGTTTTCCCTGTCTGCATAACACACTGCCACAAACTTAGTGGCTTAAAACAAACCCACCTGTTGCTTACAGGTCTATGGGTCAGAAGTCTAGTGCAGTGTGGCACAGTGGGCTTTCTGCTGTGGGACACAGTGCTGAGGTTATGTTGTCTGGCAGGCTGAGTCTTCACCTTGAGGTTCTGGGGGAAAATTAACTTCCCAGCTCATCCTCGTTACTAGTAGAATTCAGATCCTTGCTGTCGTCTTAGTTCTGAAGTTTTCCTTGCTGGCTGGCTCCTGGTTGGGGCTGCGGTTGGCTCCTAAGACCACCCACATTCCTTGCCTCACGACCTCTCCATCCTCGAGCCAGTCACATGTGTCAAATAGTTCTCATGTTTCAGATCTCTGATTTCCCACGTATCTGATATCTGCACCAGATTGGGAAGGCTTGTGGGATTTGGCCAAGCCCACCTGGATAATCTTCCTAAAACATCAACTGATTTCGGACCTTAATTATCTTTGCAAAGTCCTTCAGAGCAGTTCCCATATTAATGTTTGATTCAATGATGGAGAAGATGCTTGTAGACCAGGAGCTGGAAATCTTGGGGACCATCTTAGAATTCTGCCTGCCGCAATTCTTCATAGATGTTGTACACTACATGGAAGTTAATTCAGACAACTTGCAATTATACAGTTGGCCCTGGATTGGCATGGACTCGCTACATCTGTTTCTTAGGAGAGTCAGTTTGCTTTGCGTTCCTTTTGAGAAAGTTCACTTTGAGTTCGTGTCTCGTTTTCTGTGGAACTACATATTCCTGCATTTAAGTAGTAGGTTTGAAATGAACACTGATGATAGAGTGACTGTAAAGATAAAGAAACAGAATTTGAGTTACTGCAATTGTGCCTTTCTATGGAATCACTTGGAGTTTTGACTTACGTTTAAAATTTAAACTTTGCATGTAACAGAGATAGTGTACTTTCTGTGAAACAGAAAAGCAAACTGAAAGTACAATATCTCTGTTATGTGCAAATTCTTCATATGTGAAATACATTATTAAATTTGAAAAATATTTGAAAATGTGAATATTTAAAATTGACATACATTTTTTCTATTAATCTTGCTTTTTGTTCAATTGCTGTTCAACTCTAATATTGTTCATGGCCATGAAAGACCAGTTTTGTTTTGTTTTTGTTTTTGTTTTGTTTTGTTTTCTTTGAGACAGAGTTTCACTCTCTTTTCCCAGGCTGGAGTACAATGGCGCGATCTCGGCTCACTGCAACCTCTGCCTCTTGGTTCAAGCAATTTTCCTGTCTCAGCCTCCCGAGTAGCTGGGATTACAGGCATGCGCTACCACACCCAGCTAATTTTTGTATTTTTAATAGAGATGGAGGTTTCACTGTGTTGGTCAGACTGGTCTAGAACTCCTGACCTCAGGTGATCCGCCCGCCTTGGCTTCCCAAAGTGCTGGGATTACAGGCATGAACCACCATGCCTGGCTGAAAGACCAGTTTTTAGGTACATAGTTTTCCTCATTATATTTAAAAAATTAACGTAATTAAAAAGCATGAATCCATTGCATCTTTCCTTTGTTGTAGTGGGTATTTATTTTATACTTTGAGTTTTACTCTCATGATTATATATACACAGTTCAATGAAAGGGAACTTTAACTGCATTAGTCTGGCCATTATTATTGGTCATGGCATTTCTGATATGGTTTGGCTCTGTGTCCCTACCCAGATCTCATCTTGAATTGTACTCCCATAACTCCCACGTATTGTGTGAGGGACCAGGTGGAGATCATTGAATCATGGGGCTGGTTTCCCCCATACCGTTCTCATGGTAGTGAGTAAGTCTCACGAGATCTGGTGGTTTGATAAGAGGAAACCCATTTCACTTGGCTCTCATTCTCTCCCTTGCCACCACCATATGAGATGTGCCTTTCATTTTCCGCCATGATTGTGAGGCCTCCCCAGCCACGTGGAACTGTAAGTCCAATAAACCTCTTTCTTTTGTGAATTGCCTAGTCTCAGGTATGTCTTTATCAGCAATGTGAAAATGGAAGAATACAACGATTATTACCAAAAACATTTTGTTGTAAATGGGGCATGTGTGATAAAAAGGAACCCTCTCTGAGTGTCAAGTACATTGGGCACCCACTGCAGACGCTTAGACATGCCTCACGGATGTCAGCAGAGGCAAATGCTGCCTGGCTGCCGCTACCTTCAGGGAACTGTGGTGAGGGCCTTGCAGACATTGTCTCATCTAATCCTCACAAAAACATCACTTTTTAGAGATGAGAAAACAGCCCAGAGAGCCATTCACTTGCAAGTGGAGAAGCTGAGACTTGAACCCACGCTAAGACTGTTCACCACATCACTCACTGGCATCTCTCAGAAAGGCCTTGGTTTGTTAAAAGTGACGCATTTTGATCCTGCCTGCCCAGAGCGGGCAATGGTAAGATTCCTGGATGCAACTTCTCTGCTGAAGAGAACATTATCGGCTCCTGAGCTCAGACTGAGAGACGCATGCTGACTCTCCCCACTGGTTCCCCTTGGATGTCTTCCTCCAGCCCCATTGGTACCCCTGCAAAGGCAAGACTCGTTTGGGAGGTTTTTGAATGTGCCTGCCTGCATGTTAGTATCAGAGTTCTTTCAGAGCCGGGACTGTGTGGGGTTAAAATGTATAACCCAGCAACTCCCAGGGTCCTTGGTACATAATACGGGCTTGAGAAATGTTTGTGGAACGTACCTGACTGGCTGGGTAAAAAGTACAGGCTTAAGTGAGTGTTTGAGAATTCTGTGAGAATTTTGCTTAATAACATGACTCTCACCTCCCATGAATGATGATCAATTCCTTCCTCTGGCAGGAAGTAGTGGTTGGTTTCTGCAGCCAGAGAAATTTTTTTTTCCCCTGTAACCCGTGGGTGGATTAAAATGGAAGGAGCGAGCCAAGCTGAGCCAGGAAGGACAGCCAAGGTCAGCAGGGCTGACGGATCCCCACACACTGTCAGTAAGAGGAGAGGCTGCAGTCACAAAACCATCCACAACTATTCCGGTTCTTTTCTCCTTCTGGTTCATGATAAAATTTTAATTCTCCGCACCCACTGAAATTAGCCCTGGCCACATGACTTGCTGTGGCCCTGAAATGTGAGCTCTGGGGGCTTGTGTGCAATTTGCCACATTGCCTTCTTCTCGTGCCACAGTGATCAGGGACTTGGGCGTGGAGAAATCTTCATCAACCTGGGTCCTTAAATGTTTGTAGAAATCCCCTGCCAACCCAAGTTAGACATGTCGGACCAGCAAGAAATAAGCTTGAAGCCATCCTCACATGATTGACAAGCATTCTGGATAGAAATATAGTTATAATTAAGCATTAATCAGGATGTACTTTTTTTTTTTTTCTGAGATAGGGTCTTGCTCTATTGCCTAGGCTGGAGTGCAGTGGCATAATCATGACTCATTGCAGCCTCAGCCTCCTGGGTTCATGTGATCCTGCTACCTCAGCCTCCCGAGAAACTAGGACCACAGGCAAATGCCACCACACTTGGCTAGTTTTTAAAATTATTTTTTGTAGAGACAGGGTCTCACTATGTTGCCCAAGCTGGCCTCAAACTCCTGGACTAAAGTGATCCACCCTCCTCGGCCTCCCAACATGCTGGGATTACAGGCATGAGCCACTGCACCCATATGTCAGGCTGCTCTTTGACCCACTTCCTTATAAGGGAAAGTCACGCAGCACTGCATAGCGACCTCTCTCGCATCCTCATTGTTCCTGTAGATAGGATCTCTGGTGTTAGAGTCACAGGCTTTTGTTTAAGAATTCCTGAAGGTGTTTTCCGGATCCCAAATTTCAGTGGAACAACGGACAACAACCAGTTCGAAGACCCCCACAGAGAAGCAAAATCATCATGAGAATACAGCTTCTTCCTCTCCCCATCCCATGACTTCACCTTGCACTTTTCTACCAATCAACTCTCTCCATGCTTCAGCCCACTCTGAAACCCTTAAAAACACTAACTCCTCAGGGACACAGATTTGAGGGTTTCTCCCGTCTCCTCATTCATCAGCCCTGTGATTAAACCTCTTTCTCTGCTGTGACCCAATGTCTTGGCGTATTAACTTACCGCACACATCAAGCAATGGACCTATGACAGTTACAAACTTACTGTATGGGGTCACTAAGATTTGGGGGATGCTTGTTATTGCAGCAGCACCTAGCCTGTCCTGACTAGCTCAGAGGACCTGGGGCAGACATGAGGAGGACATCAAGAAACTGAAGAGTTAAGGAAAAGAGAAACAGGAAATGTGGATTAGGGGGTCAATGTGGACCCTGGAGCTGAGGCAGTTGCCTGTCCATACTCTGTGCAACAGGCTGGCTTCCTCTGAGGCTCCAGGAGGGGGAGGTAAGCACAGGCCATGGAGTGATGCCATCCATGTGCGAAGGATGATTTTGTAGCATGTGCTGACTGTGGGTCACCGCTGACTGGGGAAGAGGTGGAGGAAAAGGGTTGGGGAGAATGTGTGTCATGCAGCGAGCAGTGTGATCCCAGAACGTTCTAATGCTCCTCAAGAACAAATGAGTCGGGCATCAACAAAGGAGGCCAACCTCAGGCTTCCTGTGTGGGGAGCAGTGCTGAGCTGGCAGTGAGTTATCCGTTTATTCTTTGTGCACGGTGGCTAATATACTTACTCTGTAGCCACTCCTACAACAGAATACTTCCTCTAGGACGTTGGTTGTTCGTTACTCATATTCATTCTGCAAATATTTGAGCTCCTAGGCACTGAGCCTACCACAGTGAGTAGACAGGTTTCATGGACTTTATGGTCTGCATATGGCCAAATAATTAATAGCAATTTTCAATATGGATTGTTAAATACTCTGATAGAAGTAAGTATAGGTTGTCTGGGAGAAGAGCGTAGAAACTAGTCCAGAGGTCTGCAAAGAACGAGGCTGTGAGTAACTGAATTGGGAGTTAAGTACATGCTTCTGCGTAGCAAAACCCCCCACAATTGCAGGTAAATAAATGCCACCCTTCCCAGCAAGGGCCAGGGAGTGCAGGAAAATATCAAGTTGCCAGAGGATCTGAGTGCAATAGAAAAAGTTCTGAAAGTCAAAGGTCTTGCAATAGAACATTCATGAGGTGAAGCCTTATGATTCATTGTCTTGGGTTCACTCAGTGTCAAACCAAAGAAGAAAAAAAAAAAAAAACTGAAGCAACTCAGGTGTCTGGAATGAATGAATTCTTTTTTTCCTCCTTTTTTTTTTCTTTTCTTCTTCTTCTTCTTTTTTTTTTTTTTAATGATGAAGGCTGCCAGAAACTCAAGGGATTTGAGGATAATAGAAAATTAGACGGCCGGGCGCGGTGGCTCGAGCCTGTAATCCCAGCACTTTGGGAGGCCGAGACGGGTGGATCGCGAGGTCAGGAGATCAAGACCAACCTAGCTAACACGGCGAAACCCCGTCTCTACTAAAAAATACAAAAAACTAGCCGGGCGAGTTGGCGTGCGCCTGTAGTCCCAGCTACTTGGGAGGCTGAGGCAGGAGAATGGCGTAAACCCGGGAGGCGGAGCTTGCAGTGAGCTGAGATCCGGCCACTGCACTCCAGCCTGGGCGACAGAGCGAGACTCCGTCTCAAAAAAAAAAAAAAAAAGAAAATTAGAATTTCACAATGATAATGGGACTGTGCCCATCTATAGTTCACTCTTCCCACTCCACAGAGTCCCAGCACATCATTCTTCTTCCACCCCCTCCACTGACCAAATCTCATCCTTTAAGACTCAGTTTAAAAACCACCTCCTGGAATTAATTATGCCAAGCCGACTCTAAACAGTGGTCACCTCTCCGGAATGGAAGTGCGTAGGGGAATGAGGGAACTATTCATTTTTTACTTTTATCAATTTTTATAAGTAGGTATCATTTTGTTTAAATAAAGCCAAAATTAAGCTTATGAGGAAAAACAAAATTCCGCTTCCTCCACGGACCCTTCTCTGCTTCTACAGTGGCCCCATGCTCGTCTCATTGCCATCTACCATTTACTGGTTTTTCACAACTAAGTCCTTTCCTCTACTTTGGACTCAGCCCCAGCTAGAACCACCTGCAGAAGGCACACAGCATTGCTCCTATACAGGCCACTAAATGAATGGTTGGCGAAGGAATAAAAGCCTGTAACGTTGGCCCCTCAGCTTACGGAAGCTGTGGGGAGTTTTCTGTGCTAGAAAGTCGTGCCTTTCACTGAGCCCCAGCTTTAAGCAGTTTCATAAGTAGATGTTAACAACTGTGTTCCAGTGCCTGCTGGTTCCCACCCACCCCCGCCACGAAGAGGCTGGCCAGATCATCTTCCCAGGAAACATGGAATGATAGCACACGGGGAGCTGCTGGGAGCTGGGGAACGTGCAACTCTTCCTCCTGTGAGGAAACAGGACCCTAAGTCAGTGCCCTGTGTCTAGAGCGCCCGCCCTATCTGCACTCACCTGGGAAAGCGGCTCCCCTCCCTCCCCTCCCTGGGCGCCGGACATTTTTCCCACGTGGATCCACTAGATGGCCTGCAACGAACACAGTGACTTTGAGGAGGCCTGTGTGGGAAAAGGAAATACTTCCTTGCTTATCTATTTGTTTGTTTGCTTTGTCACTCACCATTTGTCCTCATAAATCCTTTCAAGTAAAACTGATATTAAAAACCAATAACTTGCACATTCAAGAGAGGAAAAGGGCTATGGCAGAGTTGAATCTGTGGGTCTTCAGGCAGAGATTTCTGATTGTTGGCAAAATAATCAGAAATTGTTTTGTCGAATTGATTTCTGAGTGTTAGCATTTTGTTCATTACAACATAACTCTGCATAGAAAGAAATGAATGATTAAATAATTCTAAGGGCTTAATAAGTATCTTTTAAACTGCTTCAAATAAAGAGAAATGACAAGACCTAGTACTGGTAAGTGTCAGATAGAGCAGGCTCATTTGCACATCAACACATCATAGTGGCTTTTGCAAACAATGTGGCCTTTGCTGTAAGAGCAGTGAGATGACTGGGCGTGGTGGCTCACACCTGTAATCCCAACACTTTGGGAGGCTGAGGCAGGCGGATCACTTGAGCTCAGGAGTTAGAGACCAGCCTGGCCAACATGGCAAAACCCCATCTCTACAAAAAATTTTAGGAATTAGCCAGCTGTGGTGGTATGCACCTGTAGTCAGGAGGCTGAGGTGGGAGGATCGCTTGAGCATGGGAGGTGGAGGTTGCAGTGAGCTGAGATCACACCACTGCACTCCAGCCTGGGCAACACAGCCAGACTCTGTCTCAAAAAAAAAAAAAAAAAAAAGCCATGAGATAACTCATACTCTTTAACCAGGAAGCTTTGAGGAAATATTTAAAAGTTAGAGAAAAACAATCAGTATTGAAATGTCTAGGTTGCTGCTATTCTATTTGTAGTAACAAAAACTTGGAAATAATTTGCAGAACAACAATAGGGGAATGACTTAGTCAACTGCAGTATATCAGTATAATAGGTGAAATTTAAAAGGGTGGTAAGTGTGAGCTCTGCCTGTACCTGTGCATGTAAAGTCATGTTTTTTTTTTTTTTTTTTTTTAAAGGTCCAGGCTTATTCTTTATTTAAAGCACAGGCCTGGCATGGCGGCTCATGCCTGTAATCCCGGCACTTTGGGAGGCCGAGGTGGGCGGATCACTTGAGCCTCAGGAGTTCGAGAGACCAGCCTGGGCAACATGGCGAAACCCCCATCTCTACCGAAAAAAAGAAAAAAATTTACAGCACAGTTCAAAGTCATTAAATCATTAAATCCAGCACAAAAGAAATGGCTCCCATTTCCTGGATTGGCATCAGACATCCTACCAGCTGCAATTACATCATTTTTATCTATCGTCTGCTTTTCCTTTTCGGGGGGCGGGGGAGGGTGGGGACTTATAAATGGGTCAAAGACACTTCAACCTCAAAACCAAGGAGAAATCCCTGCTTGCAGAGAAACACAGGAAATGACTCTTTCTCTGTGAAACGCAGTTTCACTCTGCTCCAGTGATGAGGGCCACTGATGGTGTGGGAGAGCGATCAGGAAGAGAATCTTCCTGGAGGTGGCACGAAGTCAGCAGGAGCCCAGGAAATCACACTCCTGGGATGGCTGCTGTCACCACCATCACCCTCTCTTCTGTCTCCCCTCCGTGCCATCAAATTGAGCGAGGAACAAGGGAAAGTAACTACATGTAGAAAACGGAAGTGAACAGGAATGTGGGTGGTGTGAACATAAAAGAAGAAACTAAAAATGATCAAAAGTTTCTCAGCACTGCTTTCCCGCACTGTGGTGGAAATCTCTGATCCATCTCTTCATGTGTCTAACTTCCAGGGAGGGAGCTAACAGCACAGACATGGGACCGAAGGCCCACGTTTGCTCAGAGATCTAAACGGTGGGCCCCTCTGAGATGGTGATGAGCCATCTCACCACCGAAGTTGGCCTAACTGAAGTTGGCTCAGAGATCTAAACAGTGGGCCCCTCTGAGACGGTGACTGCAATCAAGGTGTCTGTGATGTCCTTGGTTACTCCACCTCCTGACCAGGGGTCTAGTTTACATTGCTGAAAACGATGTCTATGTGCGAACTAATGTTTTTGCCTCCATACACAGTAGTGATCCAGGAGGGCCTTGGTCCCACACCCCACTGTTTAAAACAGTTATCAGAAAACTCCTTCAAGTTCCACGAGTGAAATTCAAACAGGTCATCGATACAAAAAGGGATGACTATTTCTGTGCAGGCCTGATAACTCCAACCCAGGAATCCCAGACTGCTAGTTCTTGGCTCTGAACTATTCAGGCATGTCACCTGACCTGAATAATTACTCACCTGACCTGAGTAATACGCACTCACAGCTTGGAAAATATTCTGCAGCAGCAATGAATCCGATATATTGGGTTTTTTCAAATATTGGCACATGACCTCGATAGGCCAAGCAGGCAAACGCTATAAAAAGTTAGATGCATAAGGATAGCTCACCACTGCACGTCACCCAGGTTTCAGAGATCCAGTCTTTCAAAGGTCTTGCGTCAGGAAGGCACGGCAAACTACTGCCCATATTTGAGAGTCGATTAATGGCATCCCAGGACCTGCGGAGGTTCTCTGAACAATATGGACCACCTTTCCTAAAATCTGTAGTTACGATCTTCATAAATACACCGGAAGGTTCCAAATCCTTCAACTGCCAGATAAGGGCAGAAATTACAAGAGCTCCAACTACCATATGAGGGTATTTCGTGCTGAACTAGGCTGCAAGCATGCCACCATAGTGGCCCTAGAGGGCCATGACAGGGCGATTTTCAGCTCCTAGGATTGTTCTTTTCAAGTGTTTGACTAGCTCTGCAAAATCAGCCAGAGCTTTTTCTGATGGCAGGAGATCCTAGTGTCCAGAAACCTTGAACAGGTCATCACAGGGCAGGGACTGTCCACAGTATCGCTGTTCCGCATACACCAACACAACTTTCAGTTCCTCAGCCCCATCCCACATGAACCACGTATGACTGCAGAACCAGATGACATCCCCATCATCTTTCTTCCAGTATTTATCAGCTATTAGAAACTGCTGTTAAAAAGTTTTCACAGTATTAAATCCAAAATGGTCAACCCTCCGAGGGAAGTGGAGAACCGAGTCGTTCTTGGCAACAGCCAGGTAGGATGTGGGACTGGCTGGCGAGTGCAGGCTGCCGAGAGCCCTTAAGGCCAGCTGGAGGGCTGTGGTGGTCCAGGGCACCAGGAAAGCCAGGAGCAGGAACAGGAGGGCTTGGTGGCCCATGGCTAGGCTAGTGGCTGCAGTGCATGTCTAAAGCCATATTAAGTGAATGTTTTCTTTATTTAAAAAGTAATTTTCTACTTTTGAGGCTGAGTTTAAGAACAGGTTGTTTTTCTCTGAGTAAGCCCTTACACAACAAAATATCACCAGATAAGAGTTAAACAAAAGTAAACTCAACAGCTGCCTTCCACCTAGAGCCAAGGAGGGAGTGGACAGCCCCTAGACTGGGGAGAATATAGGGCAGATTTATGGAAAGGGGAGCTGGGAAATGTCTTAGATGGCTTGGGCTGTTATAACAAAATACCATAGACTGAATGGCTTTAACAATGGAAATTTATTTCTCATAGTTCTAGTGGCCGGAAGTCCAAGATCAAGGTTCTGGCTGATGTGGTTCCTGGAGAGGGACTGCTTCCTGGCTTGCAGATGGCCACCATCTCACTGTGTCCCTACATGCAGAGGACGGGTGATCTGATGTCTCTTCTCTTCTTATAAGAACACGAATTCCATCCTCACAACCTCATCTAAACCCAATTACCTCCCAAAGGCCCCACCTCCTAATACTATCCCATTGGGAATTAGGGTTTCAACATATAAATTTGAGGGGGATACAAACATTTAGTCCGTAGCAAAGGAGAATTCCACCAGCAGATGTTGCGCAGTGCCCAAAAATAGTCCAGGCCAGACCGGACATGGTGGCTCATGCCTGTAATCCCAACACTTTGGGAGGCAGAGGCTAGTGGATCACCTGAGGTCAGGAGTTCGAGACCAGCCTGGCCAACATGGTGAAACCTCATCTCTACTAAAAATACAAAAAAATTAGCTGTGAGTGGTGGCAGGCACCTGTAATTCCAGCTATTCTGGAGGCTGAGGCAGGAGAATCGCTTGAACCCAGGAGGCAGAGGTTGCAGTAAGCCGAGATTGTACCATTGCACTCCAGCCTGGGCAACAAGAGCAAAATTCCATCTAGGAAACAAACAAACAAACAAAAAAAGTAGTCTAGGTTGGGGAGGCTCAAGATCTGCTTCCTCTGAGACTTTAGCTAGGAGCAGTCATAACTGTGGTGAGGAGAGGCTGGGCACTCGGGGCTGGCCCACACATGCACACATAAACCACAGTCAGATTGCATCACTGACAGCCAGTCACACGCCTTTAATTCAGACCTAGCATTTGAAACTAAAATCAAACTACTGCACTATTACATGTTGCACCATCTTGTATACAAGGACACTTCAAAAAGCTCATGGAAAACTGCAATTAACAGCTTAAAATAAAAAATATAAACTTTCTCAATATAGGCTCCATCAAGTTCAAGACACTTTTGTAAGTGCTATTAGCCATCTAGTCAACCCTCAGAGAACTGAGGGTCCTGAGAATTTAACCATGTCAATACAGTCATTTTCACATTTATTAACTGAAGAAAAATGAGTGCCCTTTAAGAATTTTTTAAGATTAAGATATAAAAAAGAAGTCAAAAGAGGCCAAATCAGGACTGTCAGGTGGATGCTTAATGATTTCCCCCTGAAACACTCACCAAATTACCCTTGTTTGATGAGAGGAATGAGCAGAAGCATTGTTATAATGGAGAAGTAACTCCCTAGTGAAGCTTTCCTGGGCACTAAAGCTTTAGCTAACTTTCTCAAAACACATTCAAAATAAGCATATACTATCGTTCTTTGGTCCTCCAGAAGGTCAACAAACAAAATACCTTGAGCATCCCACAAGACTGTTGCCATGACAGTCTCCTGACCAGTCCACTGTTGCTTTGGCTGGACCACTTCCACCTCTTGGTAGCCTGTGCTTAGATTGTGCTTTGTCTTCAGGATCATACTGGTAAAGCCACATTCCATCTCCTGTTACAATTGTTACAGTTCTTCAAAGAAATGCTTCAGGATCTTGATCTCACTTGTTTAAAATTGTCATTGAAAGCTCTGCTGTTTTCTGTAGCTGTTTTGGGTGCAACAGTTTCAGCAGCCATCAAGTGGAAAGTTTGTTCCAGTTTAATTTTTCAGTCAGAATTATGTAAGCTGAACCAACTGAGATGTGTATGGTGTTGGATATTTTTTCTGTTGTTAATCATTGGTCCTCTTCAATTAGGGCATGGATAAGATGAATTTTTTCCTCAAAAATTGATGTGCATGGTCTGCTGCTATGGGCTTCATCTTCCATATCATCTTGTTCCTTCTGAAAATGAGCTCTCTGTTCATAAACTACTGACTTCTTCAGAGCATTCTTCCTATAACGTTTTCATAAAGCATCAATGATTTCACTGTCCTTCCTACCCAAGAATCACCATAAATTTGATGTTTGTCCTTGCTTCAGTTTTAGCAGAATTCATGTTGCTCTGATAGGGGCTTTTTACAACATGATAAAACCATTCCTAGTGCTTCAAACCAGATCCCATTCAGACATGTTATAACAAGTTAGTACGAGTTTATTTTGGTGCAGAAAATGGAAACCATAGTTTCCATTTCCATTTCCAATGCATAGTTCTTTCATTATATGCATTTTCCATGAACTTTTTGAAGACCCCTCATATAACTTGTGGCCTACAGTTAAGTTGAGCCACTTTAAGGGATAGTCTGAAGACCAAAAGGAAGACGTCATGAAATAAGGCAACATTTGATTGGATACTCAGGACCCACAAGGGGAATTTCCCTGGCATCTTCTTTATTGTAGTAAGAATAGCAAAATACAAGACAGCACTAATTACTGCAACATGCTAATGTCTATTTGAGGATAGAAAAACATAGCAATTTTAAAAGGGTGACATAGACTATAAGATTTGTTTCCTTTCTCCTAGAAGATTGCAGACACCCCAAAATAAAATTTTAAAAAGTACTCCAAAAGATGTCCTCAAATTCAAGAATAGCTTTCATGATCACATATTTAAAATATTTATTGACCACATACTATGTTCTGGACCCTGTGGTAGTTTCTGAGGTTACATCATGGAACAAGACAGACATTATCTCTACCTTCATCATGCGTAATCTAATGGAGAAGGCACCAATACTTGCACAATTAATGCTGTCATACAAGTGCTACAAAGGAGAATGTGACTGCTATGAGACTGAAATTGTCTTCGTTCGTTTAGTGTTGCTATAACAGAATATGGACATTGTCTTAAGTCTGTTTAGTATTGCTATAACAGACTACCTGAGGCTGAGTAATTTATAAAGAAGAGAGATTGATTTGGTTCACAGTTACAGTGGCTGGAAAGCCAAAGAGCTTGGCGCTGGCATCTGCTCGGCTTCTGGTGAGGCTTGTGTTGTATCACAGCATGGCAAAGAAGCAGAGAGGAAGCAGGCACGTGCAGAGAGACAAAGCAAGAGAAGCAACCTGTCTTTGTAACAACCTATTCTTGCAAGAACTAATCTATTCCTGAAAGAACTCACCTAGTCTCTTAAGAAAGACGTCAATTCATCTTAATGACTTAGTCACCTCTTAAAGGCACCATCTCCCAACATTATGACATTGGCAATTACATTTCAGTATGAGTTTTGCTGGGGGCTCTCAAACCATAGCAAACATAATGGGGTCCTATCTGAATGGGAATGTGGTATGGGAGTGAGGAATCAGAGATAATTTTTTAAATAAGTGATTTAATGGAGATCTGAAGGATAAAGAGGGGTTGTCTGAATACAGAGGAGAATAAAGAAGGATACTGGGGAGCAGAGGAAGCAACAAGGGCAAAGGCCCAGGGGCAAGGAGTGAAAGAAGGCCCAAGAGGCTAGAATGGCAGGAACAAAAGCTAGCTGGGGAGGAACTAGATCACTCCGGGTCTTAGAGGCAAAGTTAAAGATTTTGTTCCCGTTCTGGATGCAATAGAAAGTGCACCCACTAGAGTGTTTGAAGCAGGGGGAGTGACACTTGTTAGGAATAACGCTTAAAATCTTAAGGAAACTGAACACTCGAACAAAGGACTTTTAGTAAAGCAATTTTACTTTTGCGTAGAGGGGTGCCTCTTTGGCCAGTTGCCATGAGAACACACTTGAACAAAGGGGCATGAGAGCCTTTATTTTTGACGCAAGTCTTGCCCGTTTACCCTTTCTCCATTGGCTGGGGTCAGGTCGTATAATTTAAACTAATCTCTGTTGGCTAAACATTTGATTTTTTTTTTCTTTTTTTCTTTTTCTTTTTTTTTTAGAAAGGGTGGGCACGTAAAAGAAAGTGGAGAGGAAGGGGAAAGGGTGTCTGTAATGAGCTAGAATGTTAGTCTTCTTTTTAAATAAGGGAAGAGATGCGAACTGGTATTGATAATGCCTGGTATTGTGGCGTGCATGGGCATTTAACAAAGGCAAAAGGGATAAAGGAGAAAAAGGAGAAAAAAAGGGGGAGTACTATGAATTAAAAAATAAAAGATTGATCAGCTTATTTGAAAAGAAATCCACATACTGAAGGGCAAGAATGAATCTGAGGAAAGTCATCAGGAGGCAAGAGACAACAGGGGCCTGGATTGGGGTCATGAAGATGGACAGAAAGAGATGGACTCATGGTATATTTTGAATATATAATCAACAGGACTTAGTAAAGACTTGGACATGGGACATGAAGAAGGTGTCAAAGATGACTCTCAATGTGGTGTTCAACTTGAGCACCCTACAGATATTGACCATTTACCACAGGGGCTTTGGAGGTGGGCTGAATTTGGAGGGGAAATGGTGAGTCCAGTTAAATTCCAAGGATGACTTTGGACAAAAAGGAGAGGTCTGAGTTGAAGGTACACATTTGGGAATCAAATGAATAGGATCCACTAAGGAGAGAACACAGAGAAATAGAAAGCCCAGGACTGCATCCTGAAGAATGCCAGGACTTATAGGTTGGGTAGGGGGGGGATGAGGCAGCAAAGGAAGCTGAGAAGTGGTCACTGAAACAGGAGAGAAACTAGGAGAAGAGGATGCTTGTGGCAACTGATGGAAGAGAATATTTTAGGAAGTGATGATCAACACTATTGAATGTTGCTGCCAAGTTGAGAAGGACCAAGATGTGTCTGTTGTTAGCAATTCCCATGCCCTTCCTTGGGTGAGGCAGATTTTCTAGGTTGTGAGATAGAAGATAGGATGCAGTGGGTTGAAATATAACTGGAAGGTGAGAAAATGTGACTTTAATGGGGAGAAGGGATGTGGTGTGGAGTTGGAGACAACGGAGCATTGAAGGAAGGATACTAAAGATGGAAGCGACTTGATTGGTTTTCCACTGCTGATTAGAAGGATCTATTATTTGACAGGAGGAGATTCAAGATAGCTCCACCGGGAAGGTCAAAAGGGATGGATTTAGAGCCATCTCTTAAAGGCACCATCTCCCTGGGTTTAGAGCCCAGGAGTGAAAGGCTGATTGGACATTCTGTACTTGGGGAATGCGGTGGGGAGGTGAGTGGGAGTTGTTGACTGTTAACTTCTCAGTAGGGTAATCTGGCTGGGCCGTGTGCTGGGGAACCCCTGAAGTCAATACTTTCAGGTCTCTCCTCCTGGATCATCCGATTCCCCTGAGGAGAAGCTTCCAGTATCTTGCCTAGAGGGTGAAGACCTGCCTGCCTGCATTCTGGGAGGTGAGTGAGAGAAAAGCCTGCCCACCACAGCTTCCAGTAGACATAACTCATTTCATTCTCTCGTGCTTTTAGGAGCCTTACCTTCCGTTGTACCTAATGTTCTCAGTCCTGAGACTCTCTGCTTTCTCCACACGCTGAATCTTCAGTCTCCTGACGGGGTTGGGGAGAGGCAGTGGTGGAATGGGTTTGGGGTAACCGCAGAGCCAATTGCTTTACCTTCACTTCCAGAAGTGCCTTCTTGAGTCGTTTGAGGGTGCTGTGATAGAAATCACGTTAAGCTCAGCTTTCTGCACTGCCAGATTTGACTTTCATCAGTTTTCCAACTTCCAGAACCTCATTGTTCCCTCTCCTGTTCCCTCCTGTTCTCTCTTTACTGTGGTTTGGTAGGGCTTCAGGAGAGGTCAGAATTAGATACAGGTGTTCAATCTGCCATCTTTATCCGGCAGTCAGTGTCAAAGCCTGTGGATTGTAGAGGAATATTTTGGCTTTTATAAGAAAGGAAAAGGCCCCAGTGTCCTGTCCCTTCTGACGCTGTGTGGATACCAACACCCCAAACAATGCCACACACCTAGCTGTGTCAAACCAAACCAACCAAAACAACGAGCACACATCGATGGCAAACTGCAGGGCCCGAGGCTCCGGCAATTCATATTTGGAATTATTAATATACGGACCCAAAGCCTTCCGCCCACTGCATTAGCCACCAAAGACAAAATGAGATACATTTAGGAACATATTCGTCAACCTACAATAATGATTAATAAAAAGGTCCTTTAAGTTCAGAGAAATGATTTCTTCTTTTTTGAAGCCTACAAAGAAATGACATTAAAAATATTAACAGAAATCCAAATAAAAGACAAAAAGAACCTTATCATAATCCTATCTGCTCAACATGTGGTTTGGTTTGATTTGGTAGTTTTTTTCCAGGTTCTCAACCAGTTGTGGTCCATAGACATTCATAATTTGACAAAAAGGATCTTTTTCTGTGACAATTCTGATTAGTTTGTGAAAGTGGGCTTTTCCCCAAATCCTTCCAGTGCCTAAGCTGGGCCCCTTTGGGAAGGCCATTAACTGTTTTGGGTCACTAGCACACAGAACAGTGCTTTAATTGTCTAAAACCAGGGATAAGAGTATTATCCCCTCCTTCTAAGGCGCCCCGTGGTCTGGTGCTTTAGCACATGAGGGAGGCAAAAACCACTCTGGGGATGATTTCAGGTTGGAGAGAACCTGGTTCTAGATTTTTCCTTTCAATCAGCCACAGGGCCTAGCTTTCCTCCGAGCAGAGTCTCTTTTTGGAAGTTTAAGACATTGTGTCTCATAGCAGTACTGACACAGAGGGTTAGGAAGAATCTTCGAGGCCCTCTGGCCAGCACCCCTGATGAGTGACTGTCTGTCTTCTGCTGCACACTTCCATGGCTTGGAAACTCACTACTGGAAAGCTCCAGTGACGTTCAGACACATATCTGGGACTAACTACAGTTGACACTTGAACACCATGGGGGTTAGGGGCACTGAACCTCCCCTACCCCTTGCACAGTCAGAAATCTCTGTATAACTTTTGGCTCTCCAAAAACATAACTACTAGTAGCCTACTGTTGACTGGAAGCCTTAGTGATAACAAAAACAGTTGACTGGTTAGCACGTATTTTGTATGGTACACACACACACACAGTATTCTTACAATAAAGTCAGCTAGAGAAAAGAAAATGTTACTAAGAAAATCCTAAGGAAGAGAAAATATATTAAGTGTCCATTAAGTGGAAGTAGATCATCATAAAGGTCTTCATCCTCATTTTCTTCACGTTGAGTAGGCTGAGGAGGAGGAGGGATTGGTCTTGCTTTCTCAGGGGTGGCAGAGGTGGAAGAAAACCTGAGCATAAGTAGACTCGTGCAGTTCAAACCTGTGGTGTTTAAGGGTCAGCTGTGATTCATTAAGCCCTTAGTCTCCCTCCCACCCCCAGCCTTTTACAGTTTTGAGCAGGGAGCATGGCCAAGAGAGGCCACGCTAGACTGGGCACTGCAGTGGGGACTGGGGATAGCCAGATGCAGCTTGGGTTCCAAGTGAGCAGACGTGGGCACGGAGAGAAAGTCAGGTTAATGTAACCCCAGAAGGCCTGACCAGCAACGGTCCCTGAATTCCAGCTGTGTCAGTCTGATACGGTCCCCGGCATAAACACGCTTAACTATCTGCAGCTCCCAGCAACATTCTGCTTTCCAGTTCTTGACACCTGCTGATCTGTCCTTATCCACAACCACCCACCCCACCCCATCCCCACCTCACAGTCCCTGCCCCAGACCAGGCCCTGACCCCTAAATCAGATTGCTCTATTTAGGGCATAGCAAAGTCTGCAGCTCCCTGTGGTGGATACTAGACTGTCCCCTGTCACCCGTTCCAGTGCCTTCTGGAGTGCCTCCTTGTTTTATAGCTGACAAGAAGCTAAAAACTCCATTTCCCAGGTTTCCTTGCAACCAGGGCTCTGATGGGCTCAGATTCCACCAATGAGAGAGGTAAGCGTGAGGTTTCTTCCACCACCTGAGCCAAGAGGGGTGGGGACAGTGCAAGACAGTCAGTCATTCGGCCTGCTTGGAGGGCCGAGGAGGCAGTGTGAGTATGGTGGTGACCCCTTACTGTTGGATGGCTTTCTGCAGGGTTGCACTTCGGCCCGTGCTGCTGAGGCTGGGAGTTGTTCCTGGAACTGCCTCCCTATAGTCAGCTTCTCCAGCTCTTCAAGGGATTTTGTAAACCATCTAATAATAATGAACCCCATGAACTGGCCAGAGTGGTTTTTATTGTTTACAAGAAAACCCTTTTTTAATGTACCCTCAGATGCTGGTTGACATAACATTTAATACATATATTAATAGTTAATATCCATGTATTGATATCTTGTGACATTCCATTCACACATCTATGTGTGTGTATATGTACACACTATGTACATATATATGTATATATACCACTGTGTCTGGATATATTTTTATATACATATACACTCATATAGTATACACATATACACACACGTGTGTGTATTTAAGGTATACAGGAGTATTTAAGTATTTAAGGTATATGGCAAGATGTGCATAGGTTATATGCAAATACTATGCCATTTTATATCAAGAACTTCATCATTTGTGGGATTTTGGCATGTGGGGGGCTTCTGGAACCAATCCCCCACAGATTCCAAGGGACGACATACATGCATATACACACACGTGTATATGTACACTTATATATACACATACATATATACTCATATACACATACATACATACATATATGCCCATACATATAGTTAGTTTCTCACCACCCCATCCCCACCTCACAGTCCCTGCCCTAGACCAGGCCCTGACCCCTAAATCAGATTATAGATGGGTATATATGTATAAATGTATATACATACATATATATGTATGTGTATATATGTATGGGTATATATGTGTGTATATATGTATGCATATACAAGTGTGTATATACATGTAAATACACATATACATGTGTAAATACACATATGCAGGCATGTGTATAATAGACATATGTACACATATGTATAATATACATATGTCCACATTACATATGTGTCTATATATGAATATATACATGTATCCAGGCAGTGTGTTCATATACGTGTGTGTGTATATGCATATACAGTCGTCACTTAGACTCGTGGGGGACTGGTTCCAGAAGCCACCTCCCATGCCTAGATCCCGCAGGATGAAGTTCCTGATGTAAAATGGTAGAGCATTTGCATATAAGCAATGCACGTCCTCCCATATACCTTAAATACTTTAAATCATCTCTAGATTATTTATGATACCTCATACAATGTAAATAGTTGTTATACTCTATTGTTTAGAGAATAAAGACAAGAAAAATATCTGCATATGTTCAGTACAGACTTTTTTTTTCAAACATTTTTGCTCCATGGTTGGTTGAATCCAGGCACATGGAACCCATAAATAGGGCCTGGCCAGGCACGGTGGCTCACGCCTGTAACCCCAGCACTTTCGGAGGCCGAGGCGGATCACTTGAGGTCAGGAGTTCGAGACCAGCCTGGCCAACATGGTGAAATCCCATCTCTACTAAAAACACAAAAAGTCAATCGGGCGTGGTGGCTCACGCCTGTAATCCCAGCTACTCAGAGGCTGAGGTGGGAGAACAGCTTCAACCCAGGAGGCAAAGGTTGCAGTGAGCCGAGATCACACCACTGCACTCCAGCCTGGGTGACAAAGTAAGACTCCATCTCAAAAAATAAAAAAAAAAAAAAAGAGAGGGCCTACTGAGTATATTTGTGTGTATATTGTCTCAACATCAGAACAACCTTGGATGTAGCATTATTCTTAATTTGGAAACAAGCTGAGGGTCAGAGAATTGAACAACTCTCCCAAGGTTTTGTAGCCTGTAAATGGCAGAACCAGGAATGAATATAAAATATCTAAATCCAGAGACTTTGTTCCTTTCTACACTGGCATCCAAGGTAGTTCTCTGAGACATATATAACTGTTATGCTTGAAACCTGCATTTCCTTCCACCTGGCACTCCACTCTCCTTAGACGCCAGGCTTCACGTCACGTCCAGTTTCTAAGATCCTCACGGTTCTAGGTCTGGGTTGGTTTGGCAGCAGGATCATCTGAGAAGACCTGCGGTGTGGGCCAGCACTTCACAAACCTTCATGTGCGTGTGAAGTCCGGGGTTTTGTCAAAATGCAGATTCTGATTCGGGAGTCTGGGGCGGGGCCTGGGGCTCTGCCTTTCTTACAATTGCCCAGGTGATGCCGCAGCTGCTACAGGTCCCGGACCACTCTTTGAGTAGCAAGAGTGGGGCAGTGTGGCATCTCACTCTTGGTTTTGAATTTCATCTCAGCACGATCTGGGGTCACTTATTTAACTAACGTAACTTCTCTGGGGCTCAGAATCCTTGTCTGTGAAATGGGAACAATAATATCAGCCCCACTGAGGAATTTAAATGAAAGGAGATGATACATAACACAGATCAGCTTCTCACTTGTTTTGGTTAGAATTGGAGGTGATTCCTCTATTGACATAAAACACGAGACTGTTATCCAGACAGAGCTGTTAAACTTTGGGTTGGGTTCCAAATCATTTGGGTTATAATGTCAGCTCTCTGCATCACCCCAGAAAAGTGATCTTAGTAAGATCCTTCTAGTCATTTTGGTTGAGACTTGTTTCGGGTGGTCTGGCAGGCCTATTTATTTATGGCTATAGTTTTTTTGTTTGTTTGTTTGGAAATGAGTCCCACTCTGTCCGTGCTGAGGTGCAGTGGTGCAATCTCAGCTCACTGCAACCTCCACCTCCCAGGTTCAAAAGATTCTCATGGCTCAGCCTCCCAAGTAGCTGGGATTACAGATGCCCGCCACCACACTCAGCTAATTTTTATGTTTTTAGTAGAGATGGGGTTTTGCCATGTTGGCCAGGCTGATTTCAAACTCCTGACCTCAGGTGATCTGCCTGCCTCAATCCTCCCAAACTGCTAGGATTACAGGCGTGAGCCACTGACCCGGCCGTGGCTATAGTTTTAAATGCTGCCTTAGACTCCAAATTGCTGCACACAGCCTGTCCCCAAGTCCGTGTGTGCACATCCATTGTCTGGAGTTCCAGAAGGCGTTGCCTTCTAAGTGTGGGCGTCCAAACTTTCTCTACGACGTAACTGGAAAAAAACAAAAACAAAAACAGAAACAAAGCAAAGCTAGTTCCACTTTTATCCAGAGAGAACGGAAAGATAGGATCACATTGCCTCAAACTTCTAGCGAAGAAGTCAGGCTTGGGTCTGGGCTCTGGAGCCTGGAGCCAGCTGTAGGGCCGGCCGGCCGCCTGGAGACAAACAGTCCCACAAAGGCCGGCCGGAGTATGCGCGCGCTGCCTGCCTCCTTTGTTTTGTTTCCTGGAATAGCTGCTTGTTCTCATCAGCCAGTGTGGTCAGCATTTCCATTCAAGACCATATTGTCAGGGCTTTATTTTTAAGTCAGGCATAAAAATGGGCCTTGAGCTGAAACTTGGAAGCTGGGCAATTAGCATATTTGAAAGGAAGCCAACTGGTCCTTTGTTATTCCGTGGGGGCAGAAGAGGCTTTTCCATGCTCTTCTAAATGACAAAAGGGGTTTGTATTTGGGGCATTTTAAAACGAAGCGGTAGGCATGGACTTGGCTTATACACAGAAGCTCACAAGAACATTGTCTCTGGGCTGCCCGGATGATGTCTGTGTAGGGGCTGCGAGACCCCAAGGATGTTCTCTGCTAACCAGAGGAACTGGAGCACTTTAATGTAGAAACTGGAAGCCAAGGAACTTTGTGTTTAAAGTAGAACTGCTGGAAGTGGCCAAGTCCACTGCTGCTTTCCATAATGCCCTTAGAGAAAATGCTGACCCACCAACTGGCAAATACGTCCTGAGTGCCTTCTCCCCACGAGGCACTAGTTTGGCAGAAATTTGGAGCTGGGCTGGGCAGTGATATGGAAAGGAGTATGCAGTCTAAGTAGGAGGGTCATCTGTATCTAGAAAGATAAAAGCATAAGGTTAATAAATGCCTCTTGCTGCAAGAGGAACCAAACGTGAAAGGGATAGGGAAGCCCAGGAGGGGAGGGACCATGAAGGATTGGGAAAGATTGCTGTGTACGGGTTGGGGGTAGGAGGGCAGGTGGAAAGAAGAGTGGCTTTGGAACCCCTGACTCACTGTGTGACACAGGCAAATTTCTGGGCCTTGGGGAAGTACGAGCAGTTGTGAGAAAACTAGGAAAAATAGTACCAGGACGGAGCTGCTGTGGAATTGTTTAATGAGATAATGCATATCAAGTGTTCAGCACATAGCAAATGGTAACTACCATGTTTAAATGATCGGTATATTGGGTTTTGGAGTTAAATAATCTGAGCAAAGGGATCTGGTCAGAAATCCTTGAAGGTCTGGGCAGCCGGTGGGATGAGTCTGGTGCACTGATTCCATGGCAGAGGGGCGGGACACTCTGTAGTCCCCTCCCCTCATTTTGTGCACACTAAACACATAATTGCTGGTTTTTTCATGATGTACATAAACAGGACAAACGTATTTTCCCTATATTTCTGATGTAGAGATCAATATAAATAGGGGTGTCAGATAAATCACAGGCTGTCCCAATGGGGCACATTTTTATTAAAAATTATTTATACTAAGAAGTTGTTGGTTTTTTATCTGAAATTCAATTTAACTGGGTGTCCTGTAGCGAGAGAGAGAGAGAGAGAGAGTGTGTCTGTGTGCGTGTGTGTGTGTGCGTGTATGTGTGTGTGCATGTATGTGTGTGTGTGTGCATGCACGTACATCCTAAGTCTGGAAACCCTATTCCTAACACCTATGCACCCAACACTCAAGAGTTAAGAAGTAACTTTGCTATCTTACCTTGAGTTTTTTAATGTTTTAAAATTCCACAGTTGGAATCTCCTTGTCACACACATACCAATGGCATTCTTCTCCAAAAATGCCCCAAAATGATTATATTTGTGTGTATCCTTATGTGGCCGTTCTACTTTTTCTATATGTGTATGTGTCCAGGAACAAAATACACTCTTGTTTTCTGTGCTTTATAGATTTACATTAAATGATATCCCACTGTATTTTTCTTTCTGCCATATAATTTTATTTTAAACATGAAACTTTTGATAAAAATATTACATGTGATGTACACATTGTCATCACTATAATACAGCCAATGCCTGTGCATCCATTGCACAGCAGAAGTACCATCCATTACCCAGCAGAAGTACCGTCCATTACCCAGCAGAAGTACACCATCGCCAACCCTTTTGAAGTCTCTGTGCCCGCTTCTGAATTGCATCCCCCGGACCCCACATAGAAGGTAACTGCCTCCATGAGTGGAGTGCTTATTCTTTATATTTCTTTGTGTTTATTTATTTTTGGGACAGGATCTCACTGTCACCCAGGCTGGAGTGCAGTGGCACAAGCTCTGCCTACTGCACCTTCAACCTTCCAGGCTCAAGCGGTCCTCCCACCTCAGCCTCCCCAGCAGCTGGACTACAGGAGTGTGCCAGAATACCCGGCTAATTTTTATATTTTTTGTAGACACAGGGTTTCACGACATTTCCCAGGCTGGTCTTGAATTCCTGGGCTCAAGCGATCCGTCTGCCTCAGCCTCGGCCCCCCCGAGTGCTGGGATTACAGGTGTGAGCCACCGTGCCTGGCCATTCTTTATATTTCTTTGTAGTTTATCACAATATATGTAATTCTGAATGACAGTGCTCAGTTCTGAGTGAGTTTAAACAGTGAATAGAAGAGAACATTGTGCTGTTTGTATTCTTCTGGAGCTATGCTCTCTTGACTTCAGGTATTTAAGAGGTTCATTTCGTGTTGGTGAGTGTAACTACGGTTCATTTTTTTTTCACTGCTGTTTACTATTCTATTGGATAAACACACTGCATCTTGTATTGCCATGGGACATTTGAGTTGTTTCAAGTTTTTGCTACTACAAACATAGCTGTTACAAATATTATTATACATTTTTTTCTGGTGTGTGTGTATATATATCATATATATATATATATATGAAATAATTTGTCTGTGGTAAAAATACCTGAGTGGGATCTCTGGGTCCCTGCATTATTACAATCACTTCTCAAAGTGGTTCTACAAGTTTCTACCCTCACCAGAATCTTGACCAGTTTCTACCTCTACCAGAAGGGTATAAGTATCCTAGGTGTTTCACAGTCCCTCCTACACCTGCCAAGCTCCTGGGGACAAAATGATGTCTTGCGATGGTCTAAATTGTCTTTCCCTGATTATTAATGATATTGATCATCTTTTCATATAAGTATTGGCCACTTTCAGCTCTTTTTCTGTGAAGGGATTGCTCTGGTCATCTGTTTATTTTTCTATTCGGTTTGTCTTTTTTCTTATTGATTTGTAAGAACTCTTTGTATATTCTGGATACTAACCCTTGGTTGGTTACATATGTTGAAAATATTGACTTTTAGTTTGTGGCTTGCTTTTTCATTTTTTATGATATCTTTTGAGGAAGAAACAGTCTTAATTTTAATGTTGTCAAATTTATCAGTCATTTGCTTTTCTGGTTACCACTTTGGGGGTTAAGAAAATTTCTTTCATCCCTCCCTCCCTCCCTTCCTTCCTTCCTTCCTTCTTTCCTTCTTTCCTTCTTTCTTTCTCTGTCCCTTTCTTTCTTTCTGTCTTACTCTGTCACCCAGGTTGGAGTCCAGTGGCGCAACCATGGCTCACTGTCGGCTCCAACTCCTGGGCTCATGTGACCCTCCTGCCTCAGCCTCCTGAGCAGCTGGGACTACAGGCATGCACCACTATGCCCAACCAAATTTTAAATTTTTTTTTAGAGATAAATTTTTTTTGCTATGTAGCCCAGGCTTGTCTTAAACTCCTAGCCTTAAGCAATCTCCCTGGCTTGGCCTCCCACAGTGTTGAGATTACAGGAGTGAGCCACAGTACCCAGCCAAGAAAACTTTCTTTATGCTGGCATTGTAAATATATTCTCTTATATTTTTCTGTTAGAGTTCTAAGGGTCAGCTTTGTTATTTAAGTATTTAATCTACCTGAAATTGATGGTTGTATATGGAGTAAGGCAGTGATTCAGTTCTGTTCTTTCACCTTACGAATAGCCAATTGTTCCAGTGTCATTTATTGGGAAGTCTATCTTTTTCATCGATCTATGGTGCCATTCTTTTCCATACATGCATGGCTTTATTTGTAGGTTCCTTTTGTTCCATCAGTTTGCCTGTCTATCCCTGAGAGTTCCATACTGCCTTAATCACCATAGCTTTATAACAAGTTTTGATGTCTGGAGAAACAAGAGTCACTAACTTCTTCACAGCATCTTATCTATTCTGAGTTTTTAACTTACAATGTAATTTTTGAGGCAACAAACTTTTATAGGATTTGTCTATGTAAGTATATATTATTTATCATTCATTTAACTGCCATTTATTTGTATTTACATTATATATGTATTTCATTTATAAATGCCACAATTGACCATCCATTGCCCCACTAATGGACATTAAGTGGTTTCCCATTTTTTCCTTAGCACCTATTAGAGGAATTGTTGGGTTACAGGGTATGCGTATCTTCAAATTTACTATATAATGCAAAATTGCTTTCCAAAGTGTTTAAACCAATTTACACTCCCACCAGCTGTATAAAAATTGAAGTTAATCTGCCTCCTCTGAAACACTTTATACTTTAACCTTTTTTTTTAAAAAGGAAGGATGTGCAATGTTATCTCATTGATGTTTAATTTATATTTTCCTCTTTCCATATGCATTTGTTTTCATATGTGTTTGTTCATATGTATTCAATATGTTGTTTTCATATGTATTCAATTTCCTGTTCATATCATTTGCTCATCTTCCTGTTGGATTGTCTCTATTCTTACTGATTTGCTCATAAGTCATTTTATATTCTAATTACTAAACTTTTGTTGTTTATGGTGGTTGAAACTGTCTTCTCGAATACCGTGGATCAGGGGTTAGCAAACTATGTTCCTTGTTGATGGCCTACTTTTGTACACCCCAAACTAATTTTAATGTAATCTAATGCTTTTACATTTTTAAATATTGCAAAGGAAGAAGAAAGCAGTAGCAGCAGCAGTGGCAACAGAGATGCATGTGGCCTGCAAAGCCTAAAATATTTATCATCTGGCTATTCACAGAAAATTGCTGATCCACATCCCCCTGCTAGGCTATCAGTGTTTTCTAACTTAGTTTCTTTTTTGTTGTCATTGAATAGAAATGTTTCATTTCAATGTAGTATAATGTATCATTTTAAAGATTATAACATTACAGAATATTATATGACTCTGTTTCTGGCTCTCTGGTTTCATTGGTCTATTCATATATCACAATGCCAATACCACTTTTAAATTTACTAGTGTTCCAAAATAAGTGTGATATCTGGTAGGGCAAATCTGTCCCTCCCAACCCATTTTCTTCCTTAAACAGTTCTGACCCAACAACCTCCCCACTTGGTCACAATGACCAAAGTTGATTCAATCGTGCATTGACTTTCTATTTACACCTTTCAACTGTCAGTATATAAAAGTCAGTTGTTTCTGCCCCTGCCCCCCGCCAGCTGATTATTGTTATTGCTATTCCTGAAAGGGGATATTTCCCAACCCATGGCACATGTGTGCATTAGTGATAATTAGATGACTTGCTCAAAAAACCAAACTCATTTTGAAGACATCCGTTTGACTTTCTTTGCCCTTCTGCTGGCTTCTGGTGCAGCAGCTGAGCTCTTAATTATTGTTTATATCAGGTAGTAATACCCCCTGAAAAGTGAAGCAGCTTGCACTAAAGAAAGCATAGAAAACAGTACATTTCTGGCCAGGTGCGGTGACTCACACCTGTAATCCCAGCACTTTGGGAGGCCAAGGCAGGCAGATCACGAGGTCAGGAGATCGAGGCCACCCTGGCTAACACAGTGAAACCCTGTCTCTACTAAAAATACAAAAAATTAGCCGGGCGTGGTGGCGGGCACCTGTAGTCCCAGCCACTCGGGAGTCTGAGGCAGGAGATCACTTGAACCCGGGAGGCAGAGGTTGCAGTGAGCCGAGGTCTCACCACTGCACTCTAACCTGGCAACAGAGCAAGACTCCATCTCAAAAAAAAAAAAAAAAAGAAAGCAGTACATTTCTGTAAATAGACAACAATATTTACTGAATGCTTATTTATTTAAATGTCATTGGGTACATAAAATCAAGCTTCTTGGAGATCTATCCATTAAACTGACGGAATCATTCCAAATTCTAACTTAACTTCAGCAGTAGAGATGATTCATAGCAAAGCAGAACCAAACGGGCTGCAGTTGGATTTTTAGGTTGCTGTAGTTTCTGTTTTCAAGTTTTCAAACAGCTTTATTAATACATTTATTTATTTGTTTGTTTGTTTACCGGGCAGCCTCCCGAGCCAGAATAGGCTCAGGGAGACTCCTTAAACAGCTTTATTAAGGCATAATCTACCGACTTTTAAATTCACTCATTGTAAGTGTTCAATTCAATTATTTTTCACAAATTTATGAAGTTGTGCAGCTACCACCATGATCCAGTTTTAGATCATTCCCATTAACCCAAAAAGTTCCCTCAGACTGGTTTGTAGTCACTTCTCCCCACCCCTTGGCAAATGCTAATCTGCTCTCTGTCTCTGTCAATTTACCCTTTCTGGATATTTAATATAGATGGAATCACGCAATATGTAGCCTTTGTGTCTGGCTTCCTTCACTCTGTTTTAGCAGACTATTTTTGAGGTTCATCTATGTATCAGTATTTTTTTTCCCTTTTTGTTGCTGAAAAGTATTGAAGTCAAATGAAATATATAGAGACGAATTTCTTTTGTTTTCTTTTTTTTTTTTTTGAGACGGAGTCTTGCCCTGTCGCCCAGGCTAGAGTACAGTGGCACAATCTTGGCTCACTGCAAGCTCCGCCTCCCGGGTTCACGCCATTCTCCTGCCTCAGCCTCCCAAGTAGCTGGGACTACAGGCGCCCGCCACCACATCCAGCCAATTTTTTGTATTTTTGGTAGAGGCGGGGTTTCACCATGTTAGCCAGGATGGTCTCGATCTCCTGACCTCATGATCCGCCTGCCTCGGCCTCCCAAAGTACTGGGATTACAGGTGTGAGCCACCGCGCCCGGCCCTCGAATTTCTAAATGTAGCATTTTCTTTGGGAAGAAAGAATTGCAATTTGGGACATACACACAGACTGGGTTGTCTTTGGTGTGTCCAAAGAACAAGGAGAAGTTTACAGGTTGTGTTTTTTTAAAAAGAGATATGTTACGTGTTGCTCTTTGAGAAAGTTCATTGGCTCTTCTAAGGTTTCAGGGAGCTGGCAAGCTCTGACTGGCAAGTGATGGTGGTGGGTAAAACTAGTCTTAGAATTGCAGCAAGTTATCTCAGCAGCTGTAGATAAAACTGGTTTAGGTTTACAGCAGGCAGTTTTAGCAACTGGGCTTGCAGAGAATTACAGTTTTGGAGAGACAGTATGTGTCCCCAGGGCTTTTTCCTCCTGGCTTCTCAACTCTGTTTTAGTTGAGTATGACAACAAGACTTTCACAAGAGTATTTCATTGTCTGCATAAGACATACTTTGTTTATTCATTTACCAATTAATAGACACTTGGGTTGTTTCTAGTTCTGAGCTGTTACGAATGACACTGCTCTTGAGTTTTTGCATACATGTCTACCTGTGGACATGTGCTTTCATTTATCTTAGGTAGACTAGTAGGAGTGGAATTGCTGAATCAAGTGGTTAAATTTAACTTTCTAAGAAAGTGCCAGACTTGGCTACAGTGGCTACACTCTTTTAAATCTTCACCAGCAACATGTGATGGTTAAAATTTCTCCACATGCTCGTCACACTTGATATCGTCTGTTTTTTTTTTTTTTTTGATAATAGCCATCCCAGTGAGCGTGTAATTGTATCTCACCATTGTTTTAATTTACATTTCCCTGGTAACTAATGTTGTTGAACATCTTTTAAAGAGCTTTTTAGCCATTTGTGTAATTTTTTGGTGAAATGTCTATTCAACTCTTTTGACCATTTTTATATTCGGTTATTTGTTTTCTTATCAATATATGTTTGGAGAACTCTTCATATAATTTGTATATAAGTCCTTTATCAGATTTGCAAGCATTTTCTCTGAGTCTTTGGTTTATCTTTTTATTTTCTTAGTGGTATTTTTCAAAGCATGAATGTTTTCAATTTTGATGGTGTCCAATTTATCAATTTTTTTTCTTGTATGGAGCTTACTTTCAGTGTCACTCATAAAAATATATAGCCTAATCTAAGGTCAGAAAAATTTGTCTTCTATGTTTTCTTCTACAAGTTGAATAATTTTATCTCTTACATTTATGTCTATGATCCATTGGGGATTAATTTTCCTGTTTATGCTGTGAAATGAGAGCCAAAGTTCTTTCTCTCTCTCTCTCTCTCTCTCTTTTTTTTTTTTGGCATGTGGACATTCAATTGTCCCAGCAATGTTTGTTGAAAAGATTACCCTTTCATCATTGAATTGAGTTTTCTGGAGCCTTTTTAGAAAATCAGTTGGTTGTAAATGTGAGGGTTTGTTTCTAGACTCATAATTCCACTCCATTGATCTATATACCTATCCTTGTACTAGTACCATACAGTCTTAAAAGGTGTCGTTTCAGAGTAAGTTTTAAATTGAGTAATGTCAGTCCTTAATTTGTTCTCTTTTAAAAAATCGGTTTGGCTGCTCTAGGTCCTTTGCTTGTTTTTATAGATGTTTTTAAATTAGGTTATCAATTCTCACTGAAAAAGCTTCCTAGGTGTTTGATAGGGATTGTGTTAGATTAATAAATCAATTTGGGGGAGAATTGTTATCATAATATTGAAATCCATGTGCACTTGGGGTAGCTCTCCATTTTTTTAGCTTGTCTTTAATTTTTCTCAAGAATGTTTTGTAGTTTTCCATGTATGAGTCTTGTATTTTCTTTACTAATTTGTTCCTATTTTATTTTCTGTGAGGCTATTATGGACAGAATTATTTTCTTAGTTTTATTTTTGATTTTTCATTGCTAGCATACAAAATTATAATTTATTTCTTTTATACTGATCTAGTTACAGACAACCCTGCTAAACTCAACTCGTTTATTTGTTCTTATTAGTTTTAGGAGGATTCTTTGGCATTTTCTACATACATGATTCTCAGAAATCATCTCTTCTGAAAATAAATCCAGTTTTATTTCCTTTCTAATCTGAATGACTTTGTTATTATCATTTTGTTTTTATTGTTGTTGTTATGGTTTTGTTTTTGACTATTTTCCTGGCTAAAACCTCCAGTACAATGTTTTAAAAAGTGACAAGAGCTGGGTGCGGTAGCTCAGGCCTATAATCCCAGCTACTCAGGTGGCTGAGGCAGGAGAATCACTTGAACCTGGGAGGCGGAGGTTGTGGTGAGCTGAGATCATGCGATTGCACTCCAGTCTGGGCAACGAGAGTGAAATTCCATCTCAAAAATAAAATAAAATAAAATAAATAGATATAAATTAATTAATTAATTAAAAAATAAAAAAGGGACAAGAATGGACATTTCTACCTTGTTCTTGATTTTAGGGGGGAAGGATTAATTTTTCCACTAGTCAGTATAATGTTAGCTATGGGTTTTTCACAGATGCTCTGTATCCAGTTGTGGAAGTTGCCTTCTGTTCCTTATTGAGAGTTTTTATCATAAAAGGGTGTGAGGTTTTTTTTGTCAAGTGTTTTTCTGCACTTATTGAGATAATCATGTGAATTTTATTATTTATTCTATTATGCTATATCATATGATTGATTTTCAAATGTTAAACCTACCTTGCATTCCTGGGATAAATCTCACTTTGTCATAGCATATCATCCTTTTTATATTACTGGATTCAGTTTGCTGTTATAATATCTTATTAAAGAATAATGCATCTATGAACATTAGAGAAACTGGTTTATAGTTTTTTCTTAAAATGCATTTGTCTGGCTTTGATATCAGGGTAACACTGATATCAAATAAATTGGCCTTCAAATAAATTGGGAAGTGTAGCTATTTTTTGAAAGAGTTTGTGAAGGGTTGATATTACATCTTCTTTGATTATTACATAGAATTCACCAGTGAAGCCATCAAGTTCTTAAGTTTCTTTGTGGAAAGTTGTAAGCTAATTCAACTTCTCTACTTCTTAGAGCTCCATTGAGATTTTCTATTTCTTCTTGAGTAAGTTTTGATATTTTTTGTCTTTCTAAATATTTGTCCATTTTTTGGTCTATTTAGTTGGCATAAAGTTGTTCATAATAGCCCTTATAATGTTTTTCATTTCTTAGGATCAATAATGATGTCCTCTCTCTCATTCTTGATTTTGGAAATTTGTGTCTTCTTTCTTTTTTCTTCACCAGTCTAGTTAAGCTTTTCTTAATTTCATTGTTCTATTCAAAGACTAATTTTGGTTTCATTGATTTTTCTCTTGTTTTTCTGTTTTCTGTTTCATTGATTTCTCTTGTAATCTTTATTCCTTCCTTTTTTCTACTTGCTTTGGACTTAGATTCGTCTTCTTTTTCTATCTTCTTAATGTATAATATTGGGTTATTGATTTGAGGTCTTTTCTTTTACAGGCATTTAAGCCCTCCTTTAGCTGAATCCTATACATTTTTATGTGTTGTGTTTTCATTTACATTTAGCTTAATGTATTTTCTAATTTC
The DNA here is from genome assembly GCF_009764315.1 of Trachypithecus francoisi. Lineage (NCBI taxonomy): Eukaryota > Metazoa > Chordata > Mammalia > Primates > Cercopithecidae > Trachypithecus > Trachypithecus francoisi. The sequence goes on along the minus strand of NW_022681462.1, from coordinate 51,776,016 downwards.
CCTAGTGATATCTTCTTTGACCCATGAGTCATATGAAAATGTGTTGTTTAATTTTCAAGTATCATGGGATTTCCCAAATTTACTTCACTGGTTTCTAAATTAATTCCGTAATAGCCAGAGAGCCTACTTTATATAATTAATCTATTTAAATATACTGAGACTTGTTTTGTGGCCTAACATGTGGTTTAAGAGAATGTTTCATATATACTTGAAAAAGAATGTATATTCTGTAGTCAGAGTGATGAGTATATGTCAGTTAGACTGAATTGGTTAGCAGTGTTGTTTAATTCTTCTATATCCTTTTTGATTGTATATCTAGTTTTTCTATCAATTACTAAGAGGTAGTAATGAAATATTCATCTATTATATGGATTTATTTAGTTTAATTTCAATTCTGTCAGTTTTTACTTTATATATTTTGAAGCTTTGTTTTTAGGTATGTATACATTCGAAATTGTTATACTTCCTGATGCATTGACCCTGTTATCATTAGGAAATATTCTTATATATCTCTGGTAATATGTCCTGTAGTCAAGTCTATTTTGTCTGATGTTAATATAGCTGCTTGAGCTCTCTTATAGATACTGTTTCATATGTCCTTTTCCATTATTTTACTTCTAGCCTCTTTGCATATTCAAGTCTGTGTCTTCTATCTCTTGTAGACAAGATATAGTTGGATCTCGGTCTTTGCTTTTTGTTGTTGTTGTTGTTGTTGTTTGTTTGTTTGAGATAGGGTCTCACTCTATCACCCAGGCTGGAGTGCAATGGCCTGAACATGGCTCACTGCAGCCTTGCCCTCCTGGGCTCAAGTGATCCTTCTGCCTCAGCCTCCCGAGTAGCTGGTACCATAGGCACCCACCACCATGCCCAGCTAATCCTTAAAAATTTTTTTGTAGATATGAAGTCTTGCCATGTTGCCTAGGCTGATCTCAAATCCTGGACAGAAGCGATCCTCCTGCTTCAGCCTCCCAAAGTCCTGGGATTATAGGTATGAACCACCACACCTGGCTGGACCTTAGTTTTGTGAAAAGGAAATAAAATCTTGGGACCCCAAAGTCATTATGCCAAAGGGAAAGTTAAGCTTGGGAACTGAGTCACACAAAAACTGCCTTCCTTTTGTTTTCAGATAGCTGAAATTTCACATGCTTGCTTTATCTTATGTAAAATGTACATTAATGCATAAATTACTTTCCCCACACTCCTCTCTTTTCACATGTCAAATGTGGATTCAGTGAGTGCTAATCAAAGCCTCACAAGAACCTCCCTTTCTTTGTTTTTTTTTGTTTCTTCCTTCCTCCTTTCCCTCCTTCCCACTCTTTCCCCTTTAAATGTCGAAGTCCTCAAAACCCTCTTTGGAAGAAGCACAAGCCATAGGTCCTACCATAACTTGTGCTTCTTTTTCCCAGGCACATCCTCAACCTTGGCAAGATTGACTTCTAAATCAATTAAGATCTGTCTCAGACACTTTTTGATTTACAGTTTTCATTCCAATATGATAATGTCTGCCTTTTGATTACAGGGTTCAGACTTGACACAGGCTTTGCTCAAGAACCTCAAATGAATAAAGTTTCTGCTGGTGTGTCTGTGAGTGGGCAGGGGATACATTAAAAATTCAGGTCATTTTCAAGCCGTTTTCAAGCTTTTACTTTTCACCTGCATTCCCTCTGTGTCTTGTGTATAGCCTCATGGTTGACCATGAGTGTGTGGCTACCTTGGGAAGTCTTCAGTCTCTTCTGCACTAACACGCAGGTAACCAGAAATATGCTTGCCCCAATCAGAAAGGCAACCTCAGGCTACTAAGGCCACCCCTTGCCCACTGCCAAGATGGTCATTTCCGGACCATCTTGGATATGGGTGTCCTCCTCTGCTCCAAATAAAGCAAGCCCCTTTCATGGTGGCAGTGAAGCTGCGGGACCTCATGGCCTACCTGCCCTGGCAGAACATTCTCTTCACCTATCCGGGGAGGGGAAATGGAAGCAGTCCCAGGCAGGAATGCCACAGACTCCCACTGTTGTTAGTAGATTTTTGTGCACAAATGCTTCTTAGATTGTTAGATTCCTTTGATCAATTTGCAGGTTACTGAAATTGTTTTTCTTGCCAATTTTGTTCAGTTTTATAGTTGCTTTTTTTTTTTTGAGAAGGAGTCTCGCTCTGTGGCCCAGGCTGGAGTGCAGTGGCCGGATCTCAGCTCACTGCAAGCTCCGCCTCCCGGGTTTACGCCATTCTCCTGCCTCAGCCTCCCGAGTAGCTGGGACTACAGGCGCCCACCACCTCGCCCGGCTAGTTTTTTGCAGTTTTTAGTAGAGACGGGGTTTCACCGTGTTAGCCAGGATGGTCTCGATCTCCTGACCTCGTGATCCGCCCATCTCGGCCTCCCAAAGTGCTGGGATTACAGGCTTGAGCCACCGCGCCTGGCCTATAGTTGCTTTTTGAGAAGAGGATTTTTTGACCTCTTCACTTGGCTGTAGCCAGCAATCTCACTAACAAAGGCTGGGGGCACTGAAACCCATCTCCTTCAGGACAGCTGGAATTTTCAGTATTGAATGAGGCCTTTTGGATCTGGAAGGCTGCTCTGACCTTGCTTATCATAGAGCAGAGTTGCACAATACTGGTTTGTTCATGATGCCATTCTAAGGAAGTTTAGTTAATGAAATGGTAAAAGACCTTCACCAAGGGGCATTTTCCTCAACACAGCAATCCTCAGTGGAGACTTCCAGGTGGTGTTCCAATGTATTAGTAGATATATTTTTGTGTTTTAACGTTCATGACTTGAAGTTTTACCGTATCCCCAAGTAAGATTAGTAGATATATTTTTGTGTTTTAACGTTCATGACTTGAAGTTTTACCGTATCCCCAAGTAAGAGATAGAAAGTAAGATTTTCCATGACCACTTAAAATTGGCATAACTGTGTCTTTAAACGATGACTAATAATAACACATGTTAAATGCTTAGGTTCTTGGCATTGTACTGTTTCCCCTACATTAACTTTGAGTTAGGTATTATGATCAACCACATTTTAGAGTTGGGAAAGTAACCTACTAGGAGTTGCTATCTAATAACTGGTCTTTGAAGCCAGAAGTCCTTATTAACATACTCTATGGAGTTGTGGCCTGGAAGTGACCTTTCACAACTCATCAGAAGAAGGATGGTGAGTCATACCAAGTGTTTATACCCAGATTGGACATTAAAAGTATAACTATCAGCCGGGCATGGTGGCTCAAGCCTGTAATCCCAGCACTTTGGGAGGCCGAGACGGGCGGATCACGAGGTCAGGAGATCGAGACCATCCTGGCTAACACGGTGAAACCCCGTCTCTACTAAAAAATACAAAAAACTAGCCGGGCGAGGTGGCGGGCGCCTGTAGTCCCAGCTACTCGGGAGGCTGAGGCAGGAGAATGGCGTAAACCCGGGAGGCGGAGCTTGCAGTGAGCTGAGATCTGGCCAGTGCACTCCAGCTTGGGTGACAGAGCGAGACTCCGTCTCAAAAAAAAAAAAAAAAAAAAGTATAACTATCTTGGTATAACTGATTCTTCCCTAAGTGCTTGACTAGAGTCGTTGATGATGACTTTAAGCAAGCCCAGCCCCTGAATATGATGGTGGGATTGAGGAGGGAAGCTCCTCCAGGGACAGCACCTCCTGTCTGTGGGTAGGCTGAGCAATCTTTCCTCATTTTAATGACAAGAAAATTGAGGACTAGAAACATAAAATGACTCTTCTCTAAGGACCCTGAAGGCCTAGTTCAAACACCACCTCTTCCCTGAAGCCTTCCCTGTCTCTCAGTTCCTCTAGTGTGATTCATATGCTTAGTGCAGAGAACCTGCTCTGGTTGGCTGAATGGTTGATTCTCATAGGGTAGGTTAGATCGAAGCCATAACTAAGTGGCTACCTGTGGCCAGAGAACAACTGCTTTACCACACAAGTGCAAGGCAGGGCGGCAGCCCATTCTGTTTCTGCAGAAACATCTCAAACATGCAGCCTTCGAATTATGGGCATACTCTTCCACTTACATGGCCATATATAATTCTTTCTTCCTTTTGCTTTCTCTCCAGCTCATAGAAATGTTGAGACAAATCAGATTATGGGCTAAAATAAAAGCTTTCCCAAACTGAGCCTTACCTTATTGTGACATTGGAATGAGAGAAGTCAGTCCTTCCCAATCCTTCCCTTTCTGGCTCTTCATTCTATTTTCAAATTGAGAATGGGCCATGATGGGCATCGTTTCCAGGACAGAAAAAGCCCAGGGAATGAGAGAGGGCAAAAGCAGAGAATAGGCAGAAATAGTTTTATCCATAAACTTTTTATGTCTTTCTAAATGGTACATGATGTGGAAGAGGCACCCACACTCTGTCCATGTGTGTTGCAAAGTATGAAGATCAACCAAGGTGGTTTACACCTTCAGACAGAAACAAATTGGGCAAAAATACAGTTACTTAAAATGAAGTCTGAGTTGGATGGGTCAGTAGCAAGGAGTCATTGCAGAAGGAGAAACTTAAAGCCAAATATTGTTGCATAAAATGTTTCAGGAATAGAGGTTCATTGGGTAGAGAATGTTGTGGATGAAATATCAAGAGAAGGGTGCACTTGTCCAGGTGCCAGCAGCACATTGTGGATTAAAGAATTACAAAATATCTGGGTTTTGGGGTGGGGGGAATGTATAATATAGTTGGATCTTATTTATTTTTTTACCCATTCTGAAAATCTCTGTCTTTTAATTGACCTATTTAGACCACGTACATGTAATGTGATCATTGATGTGGATGAATTTAAATCTATTATCTTGCTACATATTTTATATTATCTGTTATTTGTTCTCTCTCATTTTCTGTCTTCTTTTGGATTAGTTGAGCGTTTTTAAATAATTCCATTTTATCTCCTTTGTTGGTTTATTAGTTAAAGCTATTGTGTTTTACTGCTGGTTGCTTTATGATTTAGCCTATCACAATCTATCTTCAAGTAATACTATATCACTTCAATAATAGTATGAGAAACTTGCAACAATATACTTCTATTTCTCCTCTCCCAGCCTTTGTGCTATTGATGTCATACATTTTATTTATTTATTTATTTATTTTTTGAGACAGAGTCTCCCTCTGTCACCCAGACTGGAGTGCGGTGGCACAATCTCGGCTCACTGCAAGCTCCGTCTCCCGGGTTCTTGCCGTTCTCCTGCCTCAGCCTTCCGAGTAGATGGGACTACAGGCGCACGCCACCAGGTCAGCTAACTTTTTGTATTTTTAGTAGAGACAGGGTTTCACCGTGTTAGCCAGGATGGTCTCGATCTCCTGACCTTGTGATCCGCCCGCCTTAGCCTCCCAAAGTGCTGGGATTACAGGCGTGAGCCACCGCACCTGGCCCATACATTTTATTTCTATATATGTTTAAAAGCCCACAATTTAATATTATTATTATTATCATTATCATTATTTATTTTTTCTTCTTTTGAGATGGAGTCTCGCTCTGTTGCCCAGGCTGGAGTGCAGTGGCGCGATCTCGGCTCACTGCAAGCTCCACCTCCTGGGTTCACGCCATTCTCCTGCCTCAGCCTCCTGATTAGCTGGGACTACAGGTGCCGCCACCATGCCTGACTTATTTTTTGTATTTTCAGTAGAGACGGGGTTTCACCATGTTAACCAGGATGGTCTTGATCTCCTGACCTTGTGATCTGCCCGCCTTGGCCTACCAAAGTGCTAGATTACAGGCGTGAGCCTCTGCACCCGGCCTATAGTATTATTTTTTTAAACTTCCAATCATCTCTTAAAGAGATTAAATAGGTAGAAAAAAATGTTAAATTTACGTATATAGTTACCATTTCCAGTGCTCTTCTTCCTTTTGCTTGGATCCAGATTTCTATTTAGTATAATTTTTCTTCTGCCTGGATGACGTACTTTACCACTTCTTATAGTTCAGCTTTGCTGTTGATGAATTTTTTCAGCTTTTGTATGTCTGAAAGAGTCTTTATTTTGCCTTTGTTTTTATAAGATATGTTTTTTGGATATAGAATTCTAAGACGGCAATTATTTTCAGATGTTTGCTCCCCTAGCTTCTACATTCCCTTGTTTCAAACAAGACAGCTGTCATTCTTATTTTTTTCCTACATAGTATGTATTTTCCCCCAGATGGCTTTTCATATTATTTATTTATCCATGATTTAAAGCAATTTTATTATGATATGGCTTGGTGTAGTTTACTTCATGTTTCTTGTGTTTGGAGTTCATGGGACTTAAATCTGTGTGTTTACAGTTTTCATCAAATTTAGAAAAATTTTGGCCATTATTTTATTAAATATTTTTTCTGTCCCCTACTGCCTTTAGGGGACTGTAGTGGCATGTACATGGGGTTTCTTTAAGTTGTCCCACAATTCACTGATGTTCTGTTAATTTTTTTTCCCCAGTCTGTCTTCTTTCTGTTTTCATTTCAGATAAATCGTATTGCTAGGTCTTCAAGTTCACTAACCTTTTCTTCTGTAGTACCTAATCTTCTGTTAACCCCATCTGGAGTATTTTTTATCTCAAACATTGAATAATTTATTTCTAAAAGTTTTATTTGGGTCTTTTTTATGTCTTCCATGTCTCTGCTTATCATATTTAATCTTTCTTATAGGTTCTCAAGCATATGAAACATAGTTTTAATAGCTGTTTTTATGTTTTTATCTACTAATTCTATCATTTGTGTCATTTTTGGGTAGGTTTCCATTAATTACTCTCCCCTGGTATTTTTCTACTTCTTTCTATAAAAAAGTAGAAAATATGCCTGGTAATATTTAACTGAAGGGCAGACTATGAATTTTACCTTTTGAATTCTGGATATTTTTACATCCCTATAAATATTATGGAACTTTGTTTTGACATGCAGTTAAGTTACTTGGAAATAGTTTTACCCTTTCAGATTTTGCTTTTAAGATTTGGTAGGTAGGACTAGCGGGTAGTCTAGTGATAATTTTGCCCTGCTACTACCCTACTGTCCTACCCAACAATATACACTCCACCAACACCCACTAACTTGACATTCATTCTTTCACCCAACAAGTGTTTATGGAGTGCATATGGTGTACCAGGCAAAACTCTTCTGAATTCTCTATCTGATACTCCATGAACTGGCAGGTTTTTCACACTGGCTGGTGGGAACAGAAACTTTCCTAGCCCTGTGTGAGCTTAGAAGATTGTTTCCTCTAGTGCTTTTGGGTAATATCCACCTGCCTTCTGGTGGTTTCTTTGTATGCACATGCTGATTAATACTCAGTTGAAGACTTGTGGGAAACTTCCTGCTGATTTCAAGAGTTTTTTTCATGTGCAGTTTTTTGGTCTTCAGTACTCTTCCCTGAAAACTCAGTCACCTTGGCCTCCCTGGACTCCCAGTTCCATCTACTCAACTTAAGGAGATTATAGGGCCCCACCTGGCTTCCCCTCCCTGTGCTACAGCTTGGACATTCTCTGAAGGCAGTAAATTGGGGCACGTTTGTTTGTTTTTCCCTCTCGGTGTCCCTGTCCTTCATTCCTTGATGTCCAATGTCTTGAAACTATATGTTTTCTTCAGTGTTTCAGTCTTTTCAAGTGGAAGAATAAGTCCAGTCCTTGTTACTACATTTTGGCCAGAAGCAGAAGTTCATCTGTGTTTCTGGATGTTTTCCATCCATGAGGCTCACTCTGCTTGGTTTTGAGTGAGAAACAGATGAGGTTTCTTGACTCTATGGGTAAAGAACCACATCACCCACTGCTAAGCAGTGTTAGAGAACACAGGTGCTTACATGAACAGGCCTGGAAACCTATTCTCTGTTCTATTTCTAATCTCAGCAATCTGACTGCTTCTCCAAGCCCAGACTAGCTTGCTTGGCTCTTAGTCTATATCTTGTTATAGCTTCTGGTAAACCAGATTTATTTAACATTTTCCTTGTCCTAGACAGCAGAAAATCTCTTACTAAAACCAATCTCTACTGTCCTATGCAACAATATACACCCCATCAATACCCAGTAGCATGGCATTAATTCTTTCATCCAACAAGTGTTTATGGGGCAGCTGTGGTGGACCAGGCATTCTGCTAAATATTAGGAATGCAATTTTAAGCAAATGTAGACACTATCCCTGCTTGCATGGAGTTATTTTAGATATTTTCTCATCACAACAATCAATAAACATTGAATTTTACACATTCGGCCTGTCTGATTCTAAATATAACCATAATGATTACTAGATATAAGCACTTTACTCTCTGTTCTATTATTTAGTACCCTCAGTTGGAGTGAGACCCTGAACATTTAAGTTAACTTTAAAAGCTGTTCCAAGCCGTGTCATTTCCTGTGCGTGTCAATTTACTGCAAAGGTTATCAGGGGGCCAGTTATCCAATTTTGCTCATAGGTCTTGAACTAGAAACTGGGTTTCCTTGTCTAGTTCCCATGTTTCGAAAAATCGCCACTAAGCTTCAACTTCACCACTTAGGATCTGCTTAGGCATCTACTCAGAAAAACTGTAACATGAAAGGCCATCACTCAGTCATTGACTTGAAGCAATAAATAACTCAGCTGACATCAGCCATTTCTTGGCCTTGTCCATCTACGAAGCTTGCGATTCCTAGGGTGGAATGCTTGAGTCCTTATTTTCTTTTTTTCATTCCTTTGTCCTGAACCCTCACAGCCACCTCACATCTACCCCACTCCCTAATATGCATCCACTTACTAGGAAGGAACATTCCTAACCCACTCCTACTACCTGTGAGTTGATGTCCTCTTGAGCAGTACTCCTGGTCTGTTACTATCCCTTACTCACACCTCTGCAGGCTACATGATTCATGAGACAGCAATTGGTCCATGTTCTCCACTGGGAGGATCTAATGTATTAAAAGGCTCTAAGCCCTGAAGTACCAACCTCTCTTCTTTCCTGTCTGCCCCAGGCCAGTGTGAAGTACGATCTTGGCTTAGACGGTATGCTTGCAAATGCGTGCTTTTCCTAAGTGGACTTTCCACTGGATCTGGGTGTAGGGGAGGGATGCGTGCAAAGGAGTGATGGAGAGTGTGTTAGCAAGTCAGTTTGGATTGACTACCTATGCCACATCCTCCATCCTAGTTTTTATCAGTAGTAAATCTGCCCTGTTGATCTCCAGCTGCTGATCCCTTCATCTACCATTCAGTTGAATCTACCCTCAAGAAGGGAAGGAAGCATTTCTCCTGGAGCCTTATCTACAAGTGGACGGGTGACAAGTGACAGTAACTGGACAGGGAAAGATCGCTTACACAGGTGACAATCACTTATGGTCTCCATGAGTGAACGAGGGGGAGTCAACAAAATCCAGTGCCCCTGACACCAAGAGGCAGCAACGCACACACAAAATGAGCCCCTTGTTTGCTGGTGGCTGCTCATCCTCACACGTGCTCTGAGTTGAGGACAGGGGTGTGGATGGCGGGGACGTTGCGAGTTTGGACGGAACAGTGATGGAGCTGCTATCCAGGAAACATCTTGACCCTGTGATCCCACGCTGCACTTTCAGGCTTGGCTTCCTGGATGCAACATGAGGGATTCTGTGTGAAAAGTTAAATATAACTTTTGGTTTAGTGTTTCTGGACAGGAAGTGCAGTTTGAAAGTGAGGAAGACGAAAAACACATTGACAAAGGAGACACAATCATGAAAATCGAGCCCAAGGGAAAACTAGAGCCTTTACTCTGAACACTGAGAAGACTATTGAAGGCAAGGCATTTTGTGGTGGTTGTTGTGTCTGGTTTTGTTTTAGGGCAGCCTGAAACAGGATATGATGCAGAACTGGAACAATCCAAACTTCAGTTTTCTCTGAGCAAAACATCACCCTTGACCTAGGGGGAAACTGCAGAAACAGCGTATTTAACAATTTCTTACAATTTTTGCTTCATATGCTGGGGATGGCTTTTTCATCTTTCAATACCAGCACATTCATTTTATTTCAAACACCAGTACTTGCAGGCTTCTGATGGCAACGGAGGTTAAATGGCTTTTGTGTGTCATGAAAGACAATGGGTTTCTTTTTTTTTGATAGCCTTATTGTCTGCTTTCTGTATGTCCACACTGCAAAGCAAAGCGTGTGTCACAGAGACCTAGAAACACAGTTCTGTTTCCATTTAGAATCTGTGTGCCATTTCCCTAGTTCCGTGCATGTGCCCAGTTCCTCACTAGCCCTTCACACAATGAGCCAACACCAATTCATACTCCAGATGTGAATCAATAACTTTATAGCCTTGGTTTTTAAACTTTATACCTTGGAAAATGTCAAATATATTACCAAGCCAGAGAGGAATCTCTCACTGAACCGCCACATATCCATAAGCAGCATCCACAATGACCATCTATATCCCCACCAACTCCCCGCTGCCTAGTTTATTTTGAAGCAAATCCCGAAATATCACGTTTCATCTGTAAAGATGTCATTATGCATCTTAAAAATACGAGGACTCCATGCTGGGCGCGATAGCTCACACCTATAATCCCAGCACTGTGGGAGGCTGAGGTGGGCAGATTGCCTGAGGTGAGCAGTTCAAGACCAGCCTGACCAACATGGTGAAACTCTGTCTCTACTAAAAATACAAAAAATTAGCCGGGCGTGGTGGCAGGCACTTGTAATTCCAGCTACTTGGAAGGCTGAGGCAGGAGAATTGCTTGAACCTTAGAGACACAGGTTGCAGTGAGCTAAGATTGCACCATTGCTCTACGGCCTGGTAACAAGAGTAAAACTCCATCTCAAACAAACAAAAAATACAAGGACTCTTTAAAACTACCCAGAATACCATGTTCAAACCAAAAATCTTGATAATTTCTAACATTTCAAATTTCTTCATTGGATTGTTTTGAAGCAAATGACAGGCATCCTAACGTTTCATCAATGAATAATTCAGTCTGTGTCTCTCTAAAAAACCTACCTTTTTTTTTTTAAAGCAAAATCACAATAACATTATCATGCTTTAAAAAACCATTAATCCCTAAAATAATCAAATATTCAGTCAATGTATACATTTTCCTGATGTTCTCGTAAATGTTATTTTGAAGTTGAGTTGTTTGAATCTGGATTCAAATTTATTTATTTATTCACTTATTTATTTATTTATTTATTTATTTTTTATTTAGAGATGGAGTTTTGCTCTTGTTGCCCAGGCAATGGCACGATCTCGGCTTACCACAACATCTGCCTCCCTGGTTCAAGCTAGGATTACAGGTATTTACCACCATGCCTGGCTGCATACCTGTATTTTGTATTTTTAGTAGGGATGGGGTTTCTCCATGTTGGTCTTTCCCTCTCGTGTTTTTTTTTTTTTTTTTGAGACGGAGTCTCGTTCTGTCGCCCAGGCTGGAGTGCAGTGGCACAATCTCGGCTCACTGCAAGCTCTGCCTCCCAGGTTCTCGCCATTCTCCCGCCTCAGCCTTCGGAGTAGCTGGGACTACAGGAGCCCACCACCAGGCCCGGCTAACTTTTCATTATTTTTAGTAGAGATGGGGTTTCACCAACTCCCGTCTCAAACTCCGGACCTCAGGTGATCTGCTCTCCTCGGCCTCCCAAAGTGCTGGGATTACAGGCGTGAGCCACCACGCCCAGCTTATTTATTTATTTTTGAGACGGAGTCTCGCTCTGTCGCCCAGGCTGGAGTGCAGTGGTGCAATCTCAGCTCCCTGCAGCCTCTGCCTCCCGAGTTCAAGCGATTCTCCTGCCTCAGCCTCCTGAGTAGCTGGGATTACAGGCGCCCATCACCACACCCATCTAATTTTTGTATTTTTAGTAGAGACAGGGTTTCACCATGTTGGTCAGCCTGGTCTGTAACTACTGACCTCAAGTGAGCCACCCACCTCAGCCTCCCAAAGTGCTGGGATTACAGCTGTCAGCCACTGCTCCCAGCTTGAATCTGGATTCAAATAAATGTACATGTTGCATTTGATAAGATAGGTCCCTTACATTGCTTTTGATTTGTGAGTTCTCCTTCCCTGTCATTCCATCAAATAATTAATTTGTTGGAAAACATGTCCATAGTTGGATTTTTAAAGATGACAGTCCAATAGTGGTTTGGTTTTTTTTCCCCCTTATCTTACCTTTATTCTTTTTTATTAAAGAAAACTTTATTGAGGCACACTTGACATACGATAACTGCACATATTTAAAGTATATCATTTGATAAGTGTTGACATGTATGTGCACTGAGAAACCATCAGCAACAGTCAAAGTAATGAATGCATATGTCACCCCCAAATACATGTAGCTCTCTGAGTTTGGGCACACGCTTAGCTTCTCCCTGACTCAGTTTCTTTTCTGTAAGATGAGTGCGTAAAGGACGAGTATATGGAACCAGATGATCTTTAATGCCCCTTGCCTGTCTAAATATCTATTAATCTTTCCTCCTTGGCTCAGCACTCCATCAGATATTAGGAATAGATACATGTGAGCCCAACGTTTTATCTCTGTAAATAAAATCCACAGCTGAAACCTATAGGTTAATTCCGATTTTTGCATCTCATAGGTCTTTAATTCAAAGAAAATAGGAGGCTCTCTGGCTGCTTTCTCTCCGGTATACCAGAAAGATGTATAAATTGGTTACTCATTGCTGAAAACTGGCATATTTCTATTTCGGTTCTAGCATCGCATGGTTTCCACCCTGAGCCTTTTCGAAGCATTGCCCTTTTTGAAACTAGAGTGAATGTAATGTGGGTTCACGACCCTGGAGGCTCTAATCATTCTCCAACACAGGAAAGCACAGAGACGAAGGATCAAACTCCTCCCAGTGAGAAGTTCAGGAGGTGCTGATTTTAAAACGTTCAAGGGATGATCAAAATGAACACAGCAGTAGAGTATGTAAGGCCGACAAAACTGAAGCCAAGGCTGTTTGAATAAAGTGATATTTATATATACTAAGGTCTAGGCAGAGACTGGTGACAGGGCATGAGCAAATTTGGGCCTACAGTACTAATAAAAAGTGATGAAGGCCAGGCACCGTGGTTCACGCCTGTAATCACAGCACTTTGGGAGGCCGAGGCAGGTGAATCACCTAAGGTGAGGAGTTCGAGACCAGCCTGGCCAACATGGTGAAACCCCGTCTCTACTAAAAATACAAAAATCAGCTGGGGGTGGTCGTATGCGCCTGTAGTCCCAGCTACTCCAGAGTTGAGGCAGGAGAATCACTTGATCTAGGGAGGTAGAGGTTGCAGTGAGCCGAGATCGCACCATTGCACTCCTGCCTAGGCGACAGAGTGAGACTCTGTCTCAAAAAAAAATAAAAAACAGTATGCTGAAAATGTCCCTGGTAAACTCTAAACCCTTGTTCGTAATACAGTGGCTTGTTTATTTACTCACACACTTGGTGCCAGGTAGCTGGAAGGTCTAGGAATACTAAAATACACAAGCCATGGCTGTAAGGAACTCATTTTCTCACGGTGGATAAATGTGTACTTGAATCTCTACAAAACTAAGCAGACTGTACTTCGGGCTCAGTTTACCTCCCTGAGAGGTTAGACTTCAAGATCTCAAAGACAAAATACCCAGACAATTCAGATGGAAGCTAAAAGCTTCATTTTATTGCAACCTTGAGCATATCTGTCTTTACTGTAAGGGTCTTTGATTCAAAGATGTCACATTGAGGCTGGGCGCAGTAGCTCACTCTTGTAATTCCAGCACTTTTGGAGGCTGAGGTGGGTAGATCACAAGGTCAGGAGATCAAGACCATCCTGGCCAACATGGTGAAACCCCGTCTCTACTAAAAATACAAAAATTAGCTGGGCATGGTGGTGCATGCGTGTAATCCAAGCTACTCAGGAGGCTGAGGCGGGAGAATCGCTTAAACCAGAGAGATGGAGGTCGCAGTGAGCCAAGATCACGCCACTGCACCCCAGCTTGGTGACAGAGTGAGACTCCGTCTCAAAAAAAAAAAAGTCACATTGATAATTCATCATTCATCCATCCATTCATTTATCCATCTCTTCATTCATTCATTCATTCATTCATTCTGGTGCCTCTAGCCTTCTGGGAACAGTTCCGTCTCCCTGGAAATCTTTTCCCATTGTTTCCCCGGCTAATTTCTACTCCTGTTCAGGTCTCAGTTTAGGCATCTCTTGCTCTGGGAAGACCTCTCTGACCTCTAAGTCTTATTAATACTCTTCTTGATGCCCCCATCACCACGCTAGTCAAGCGCCTGTTACTCCTTAGTAACGACCCAATTGCACCATGCAGTAGGAAAGTATTAACAATTGCAGGCTGTATCACTTAGCTATTTCTGCATTTTAAAATATCCCCAAGTGAATGCCTTAGAACGACAACTGTCTACCGAGCTCAGAAGTCTAGGCTGGTCGGCTGGTTCTGCTGTGTGCTGGCCTGATTGGTCTTGCCAGGATCACTCATGATCTGTGGTCGGCTGGGAGCTGGGTGATCTAGGGGCCTCATCCTGGTGGCTCAGCTCTGCTCTGTGTGGTCTCCCCACCCGCAGTCAGGCCTGGGAGTGTTCTCAAGGAGGTCATGTTCCAGGAGAAGCAGAATGGCAGCTGCACGCCTCCCTTAGGCCCCAGCTCAGAATGTGCACTGCCTCCCTCAGGCTGTCTGCTGGTTCCAGGTCACAAGGTCATTCTAGATCAAAGGGCTCAGGAAACGAACTACCTGTTGATGGAAGAACCTGCAAAATACTGTGGCCACTTTTGCACTCTACAGCCCTGATTTAAAAACAGACTGTATTCCTCAGGGAAAGAGCTGTGCATTGTAAAATGAGGAAAGGAATCCTCAGGGAACTGTCACGATAGGCTGGGGATGAGCAAAGAGAAGTACGTTGCTTGGAATGCAAATCTTTTTAAAAATTTGTTTTTTATTTCCATTGATGGCTGGGCAAGGTGGCTCACGTCTGTAATCCCAGCACTTTGGGAGGCCGAGGCGGGTGGATCACCCGAGGCCAGGAGTTTGAGACCAGCCTGGCCAACATAGTGAAACCCCGTCTCTACTAAAAATACAAAAAATTAGCCGGGCACGGTGGCGGGTGCCTGTAATCCCAGCTACTCAGGAGGCTGAGGCAGGAAAATCGCTTGAACCCAGGAGGCGGAGGTTGCAGTGAGCCAAGATTGTGCCACTGCACTCCAGCCTGGGCGACAGAACGAAACTCTGTCTCAAAAAAAAATTTCCATCGATGGCGGCCAGGAAGTGGGAAGGCCCCGAGGAGCAAGAAGGGAACTGAGAACTCCAGCGGGTCCTCCGTGAGGGCTGGTGCACGCCTCACACACTTGCGTACCTCCCAGTGGATCTTGACCAGAGTCTCCCTACACAGCCAGGCCTGGGACACTTGGGAGAAAAAAGTGAAATGAGAGGCATCAGGCAAGGTGACAGGAGGTGCAGAGGGGACTTGAGGACGTTCAAGAACCTACACCTATGCCGCCTCTGATTTGTTCCTTTAACACAGCCAATTTTGGGGGACATTTCTGGATTCTATATTTTTGCTTTAAGCAATGCTATCTTTTTTGTCTTATCATGCAAAATCTCAAACATATACATAAGTAGGCAGAACCTCATAAATCCTCACTCAAATCCCTGTTCCCACCACCAGCAGTTCAAGGCTGTCTTGTTTCATCTGTTCTCTCATCTATCTCCTGCCCACCACATTGTTTGAGGCAAATCCAGGATCTCTCATCTGTAAACATTTCCACATATCCTTCTAAAAGAAAGGGAAGTAGTTTTTAAATGTGTAAACACAATAGTGTTATTACAACGTTAAAATTTGACAATGGCTCCTTAACATAATCAAATATCCAGTTAATGTTCAAACCTCCCATTGTCTCCATAATAAGGTCTGAACATGGCAAGTGATGGCTGTTTGAAGTCCTCAATAGAATGACCCTCTGATATTCCCACCCCCACTTCTGTACTTTCTAATATACTTATTGAAGAGACCAGGTAATTAGTCCTACAGAGTGTCCCGTGATCTAGATATTGTGAATGGCAATTTTTGGCAGCCATTTAACATGTTCATTTGTCATTGAACATGTTCATTGAACATGTTCATTTTCTTGTCAATGGGTGATTGGATTCAGAGGTTTGATTCATTTGTTTTGAGAGGACAATTTCACAGGTGATGTTAAGGACTACCCTGTTTTTCTCAATTTTATTTTCAAAATTCTTACCCTATAAAGAGGTGCTGATAAATGCTACCCCTTTTATTTTGAAAGATTTCCCCCCCAGATTCACGGCTTTAAAATTGTGTGCCTCAAAAATTCTGTGCCTCAAATTTGTTAATTGGTGGGTTTTTTTTTGTTTGTTTTTTGTTCGTTTGTTTGTTTGTTTTTGAGACAGAGTCTTGCTCTGTCGCTGAGGCTGGAGTTGGAGTGCAGTGGCACGATCTCGGCTTGCTGCAAGCTCCGCCTCCTGGGTTCAAGCGATTCTCCTGCCTCAGTCTCCCGAGTAGCTGGGACTACAGGTGCCCGCCACCATGCCCGGCTAATTTTTTGTATTTTTAGTAGCGACGGGGTTTCACCATGTTAGCCAGGATGGTCTCCATCTCCTGACCTCGTGATCCTCCCGCCTTGGCCTCCCAAAGTGCTGGGATTACAGGTGTGAGCCACCGTTTTTTTTACAGAGTCTTGCTCTGTCACTCAGGCTGGAGTGCAGTGGTGCCATCTCAGCTCACTGCAACCCCTGCCTCCTGGGTTCAAGCGATTCTCCTACCTCAGCCTTCTGAGTAGCTGGGATTACAGGTGCACACCATCACACCCAGTCAATTTTTTATATTTTTGGTAGAGACAGGGTTTCACCATGTTGGCCAGGCTGGTCTCGAACGCCTGACCTCAGGCGATCTATCTGTCTTGGCCTCCCAAAGTGCTGGGGTGATAGGTGTGAGCCATTGCGCCTGGCCTGGTTTCTTGAATAAATAAAATGTTCACAATCTTTTCCTCACAATTAATGAATAATTTTTAGCTTTTCTATGTTAAAATAGGGAGTGAAGAATACACATGATTTTTGAAATGCCACAGCAATCAATTTCCAAATCAGTTTAGTTTGGAAGAGAAATTGGTGTGCATGTGATCTAACTTCCAGCACTCAGCACTAAGGGTTTATGAGAAGATCCTGGGAAAGGTCCAACACGCTGGTGTGAGCAGTAAACTGGTAGCCACTGGTTAAATGAAAAGAAAACTACAGCCACAGGGAGGTATGGATACTGGCCAAGGAAAGAGTGAGAGAAAGACTCTTGTCAGAAACTTCTGGCATCCAGTGTCAGCATCAGCCATCTAAACAAGGTATTTCTGTCTCTGTTGGCCACGAGTAAATACTCCGGTTAGCTAGCAGCTATTCATGAGCTTATTGTTAGTGAAGAGTTGGAAACTTAGACATGACATGTGTTTGTAAACACATGTGCGGTCATAGTTTACATCATCTCTTTAAATAGAATCGCGTTCCCTATCTGAACTATGTAGCCATGAAGGCTGGGAAAGCAATCCTTTTTTATTCTACACTTCAAGTAACAATCTGAAAAAAAAAGAAAAAAAAATTCCTTGACTTTGGAACTGGTTCTAGCACCAAGTATGAAGAGAGAAAATGCAAACTAGAACAGCTCTTTCTTATCAAAATTCCCATGGGTGCGTGTCTAGCAGCGTGGAGCTGTCCTCTGGAGAAAAGGCCAGTCTAACTGTCATGCCTATATATAGAAGCCAGGAAGAGAAAGTGACCCGTGGGCCTTGATCTGAAGGATATCAGAAGGCAGGCCTGAAATTTAATATGCCCTCGGCCTCTCCCTCCAGGTCTCTTTGTTTGATTTTTATGAGAATCTGTATGAGGGCTCTATCTCATTCTCTTTTTTCATTCTTCTTTAAAAAGAAACTATAGTATTGTCTTATTTTTAGGATATAGGAAGCAATAGACAGAGGTGGCTTCTGTGGAGAAGCAGTAAAAGGCTCCATTTTAACTTGATAACCGTGAAAGTTTGGAAACTAATGACGCTGCTGTTTGATTGCTGATTTCTGCTTAAAACAGTCCCAGATTAGGTGTGGTGCAAATGAAAATGCCCTCCAGCCAACACTACTCCTGCCAGCCACAGTTGGAGGGTGGAGTGTACAGAAGAATTGCAGGGTAGTGGAACTCCAGGCTGGGAGCCTGCATTCCTTGACCACCTTGACCACGAACCGGATATGTGAGCTGGATTTCGGTTTCCTCTGTCATAAAATACGGGGTTGAACCAGGTACAGTTGGCCATCTGTATCCACAGCTACCGAACCCAGATTACACCCACTGCATATTGAAAATACTCAGAGAGGTCAGGCACAGTGGCTCACGCCTGTAATCCCAGCACTTTGGGAGGCGGAGGCAGGTGGATCACTTGAAGTCACAAGTTCAAGACCAGCCTGGCCAACGTGGTGAAACCCTGTCTCTACTAAAAACACACAAAAAAATTAGCTGGTGTGGTGGCACACGCCTGTAAGCCTGTGATCCCAGCTACTTGGGAGGCTGAGGCAGGATAATTGCTTGAACCCAGGAGGTGGAGGTTGCGATGAGCCAATATCGCACTGCTGCACTCCAGCCTGGGCGACAGAGCAAGACTCTGTCTCAAAAAAGAAAAAAAAAAAAAAGCCAACCTCTATGCACAGAGGACATATGAGTCCTCACAAGATGGGGGGGCCTCTGTATTCCCGTCAGGAGAAGCGGACACCGCCTGACCATGGGTGAGGCCCACGAGTAGGAGAGAAGGGTTGCTAGAACCTCCCTTCCCTCCATTCCCAGTCTTTCCCCCCTGCACTCACACAGGTAGCAGCAAACTGTGTGGTCCTGCTGGGACAGCAGGGAAAGAGGCCACAAAACAACTAGGACTCATCCATCTGTCCCCACAACTCTGGCATGCGTTGAGTTGAAATGTGTCCCCCAAAATTGCTGTGTTGAAGTCCTAACCCCCAGGATCTCAGAATGTGGCCTTATTTGGAAATAGGGTTATTGCAGATGCAATCAGTTAAGATGAGATTATACTGCAGTAGTATGGTCCCTGGTCAGTCCCTACTCCAATATGACTGGAGCCCTCATAGGAAGGGGGTGTGTACACACACACACACACACACACACACGGGGGACATCGTTTAAAGACTGGCGTTCTGCTGCCACAAGCCAAGGAGCTACCAGAAATGAGGGAAGACTCCTGGAACACATCCTTCCCTAACACTTTCAGAGGGAGCCTGGTTTAGCTGACACCTCGGTTTTGAACTTCTGGCCTCCAGAACCATGAGTCCCATTGTTCGTTCCTATGGTTCTAAGCTACCCAGTTTGTGGTGCTTTGTTACAGCAGCCCTGAGGAACAAACACAAACGCCAACCCATTTTGCTTGACTTCCTGTGAAAGCTAATGTTTTTCTGAAGACATAAGAAAATTCCAATGCTGCAGGAGACACCACCACTGACTAACTGTTTAACCACTCTAAACCCCCCATTTCCTCATCTGTACAAAAGAGAAGACAGAGCCTCCTTGATGTGGTGGATGTGAGCATAAATGTGACCTTGACCATAAAGCATCTAGCCTAGGCCTGGGCACGTTGGAAGTTCTCAGTAAATGGTGGTGGTTTTGTTAGTCTTAGCTCACGTATGGATGTGGGTGTACTCAGTTCGTGGTCGGGGCTGGGTGGAGCACCAGGCACCAGGGAAGGGGACTGGGTTGGGGGCTGGAAAAGTAGGAGAATCCAGATGATAAAGTTGAGGAGGATGCTGGTGGAGCCTCCTAGCCCAGCACCCCTTCAGGGGTCCCTGGCTTGTCTGCATCCTTGCCTGCCTCTGCCTTGTCTTCATTCCCCTTTTCTGCTGGCTGTTGTGCTGAAGAGGACAGGGATGTATGCATATTGTAGTTCATGGCCATCCTATTTATGGGCAAAATAAGTTGTATCAAACCACCCAATTGGTAGGACCAAGCTTATGATAATATTTGTTGAACAAGTGAATGAGTGAATGAGCAAATGCATGAATAAACATATCTCTTGGTTCCATGGACTCAGATATCTGGTCCCAGCAACCTGATGAAAAGTAGGATTGTCTTGGCCAGGCACGGTGGCTCACACCTGTAATCCCAGCACTTTGGGAGGCTGAGGCAGGTGGATCCATGAAGTCAGGAGTTTAAGACCAGCCTGGCCAAGATGGTGAAACCCCGTCTCTACTAAAAATACAAAAAAATGAGCCGGGCGTGGTGGCACACGCCATAGTCCCAGCTACATGGGAGACTGGGCAGAGAATTGCTTGAACCCAGGAGGCGGAGCTTGCAGTGAGCCGAGATCGTGCCTCTGCACTCCAGCCTGGGCGACAGAGTGAGACTCCGTCTCAAAAAAAAAAAAAAAAAAAAAAGGTAGGATTATCTTGGCCCCTACTGCCCTAATTCAAATGGTAGCTACTCCACCTTCCAACTCAGATTCGAGAAGTTTTAGCAGTGACATGAGGAGAAATCATGTAAACATGGGAAGAATGCCACCCAACTTATGCCTCTTGCCACATGGATTATTTCAACAGCTCAGCATAACTTTCTAGGCTAACTCATGGGCCCTCGAACACTGGCTGGCTTTCCCCTGTCTCCCTCATGCTCTCGTGGGCCTCACGCCAGCTCACCTGGGGATTCACCATGTTGCCTGTCCACACATTCGCTCTCTCAGTGTAAATCCTGGGAGTCAGCACCCCTTGACATCCCCCGTGCTTGCCACACCAGGAAGGGGCACAAAAATAACGGGAGAATCCCTCCCTCCCTTCAGATCACATTCACTTTGATGGCTTTTCCTCTCCATGATGTCTCAAGTTAAACTTCATAATTCCAAATCCCTGCATGCTGGGACTTCCAGGCCTGTTGGCTCCATCCTGGCTCACCTGTAGCCCATGTGTATTAATGGCACCTGCAGATTTCCCACCTGTGTCCCCATGCTGTAGTTCCAGAGCCCTGCTCTCTTCTCCTATAATCGGACTCTCCCAACCCAGCTGCCTATGAGTCCTGGGGCCCTCATTGCCCCTGGGACACTCAGGCTGCTCTGTCTTCTTGGCATGATCCCTCCTCTCCCCCAGTCTTGCTCTTCACTCGTTTCAAACACCTGAAAAATGTACCTTCTCCACTTCCCACTTCAGTTCACACCTCTGTTCCTCCTGGCCTGGAGTCCACTTGCTATGAACTCAGAGGCATTTATTTATACAGAACCCAGAGGGTCAGCCCCTGTTTTCCCATTAGGATTATCTGCATCTTCAGAGGAAGACATACTTTTACTCTGTTTTCAATTATTTCATGTCCTTTGTGCTTAGTAGAGAACAATCTAAATTGATCAGTGTACACAAAGTACAGCCAGGACCAGTTATTCTATCACTGGGATGGCGAATAACTTTCTACCGGCATGCCAGCCCCTGTGGTTAACAAAGGTGCTACAGTGCTGAGTGTTGGAGATCAGAAGAGTCTAGGTTCACATCGAGGCTCCGTGGGGAAGACTGTGACCCCAGGGTGACACTCCTCAGGCCACAGGGGAAGGGAGCTGCCACAGGTCACATAAACATGCCAACCCCTGTCCACTAGCTCTGTCTCCCTTCGTGAACTCACTTTAGGAAAGGGGGATTTTGTGGCTCTTATGGATTGGAAGTTTCTGGGGTTGACAGGGAACCACAAGAGTTGCTTAGTTGAAAATGATCTTTGTCTCTAATGTTGAACGTGCTGTCATCTGAGATCCAGGGCTGGCTGGAAAGATGAGTAAAGCAGGGGGCAAAATGAGAGCCCATGACCCCTGTAAGAGCCATCATTCACTCAGGAGCTTTGGAACACGGCAACATTCTAGCAGAAATGAGCTGTGACAAATCAGATTTTTTTTTTTTTTTTTTTTTGAAACGTAGTTTTACTCTTGTTGCCCAGGCTGGAGTGCAATGGCGGCGCGATCTCGATCTCGGCTCACTGCAACATCTGCCTCCCAGGTTCAAGTGATTCTCCCACATCAGCCCCCTGAATAGCTGGGCTTACAGGCACCTGCCATCACGCCCAGCTAATTTTTGTATTTTTAGTAGCGATGGGGTTTGGACATGTTGACCAGGCTGGTCTCAAACTCCTGACCTCAGGTGATCCACCCGCCTTGGCCTGACCAAACTGCTGGGATTACAGGCGTGAGCCACTGCACCCTGTTGACACATCGGATTCTTTAGAAAGAAATTGTCTCTAGGCAGCAGAATATGGACTGCCCACTCAGTCCAGATATCTCCATAATAATAGAAGAAGAAGAAGGAGGAGGAGGAGGAGTGGTAAGGGTTCTTTAAAGTGAGACCTTAAGGAAGTTAAAGACTGACCCTTACTATGTAGACCTGTTTTTTTTTTTTTTGAGACAGTGTCTTGCTCTGTTGCCCATGCTGGAGTGCAGTGGCGTGATCGTAGCTCACTGCAGCATTGAACTTCTGGGCGTAAGTGATCTTCCTGCCTTAACCTCCTGAATAGCTAGGACTATGGGTGCACACCACCATGCCCGACTAATTTTTTTAGTTTTATTTTTGTAGAGATGGGGATCTCACTATGTTCCCCCAGGATGGTCTTGAACTCCTAGCCTCAAGCAATCCTTTGATCCTCCTCCTCAGCCTCCCAAAGGGCTGGGATTACAGGCACAAACTGCTGCTCCCTTAGAGACCTGCTTTTTCACATAAATTTTAAGTTCCTAAAACAGACTATCAGGCTCCTCAGGTGGCTCTCAACCTTGAGTTCCTCTAGTCACCTTGGGCTAGCTCTGATGCAGCCCCAGCCCTCTTCAGCTGTGCCCTTGACCTCGTCTCTCACCCTCTCTCCTGCGGTCTAGAGGTCCTGGGCTATTCACTCCTGGCTTCAACCCCTCCTTACCCTTGACTCTGGCTTACACACAACCAGTGCTGTCCATAAGGAGTGAGTCCCTATTGCTTTATTTCCACAAAATGTTGCTGCCCTTTAAAGTCCTCTGCCAGTTCCTGGCTGCAGCATGGGTAGCTCGAGTTCTGTCACTGAGTATTCCATGTCCACATTCTTCCCCAAAATGCTATTCTGGGAGAGGGTGTGGAAACTCCTCTGGGGAGGGATGGTCATTTCCTGTTTGGAAGGGGATACTGGTTCCTCCATGTGATACTTTCTTTGCCATGCTATGAGCGTCCCCTCACCCCATGGCACCCTCCCTCATAAGAGAGCCCTCTTCCATCACTTCCTGCCTAGAAGCCTGTATCTTAGGCTTGGAGGCATCATTTTACGCTCCAAGCGTAAGATACAGGCCACATCACCAGGAAATGGGTCCTGGTGGCATGTGAAAAGAAGGAGCAGGAGTTAACCCATAAGAACCCTAGAGAGTGGGAAAACAGAAAAAGGAAAGCTCTCCTTCCCGACCTTTTAAACTCTTAAATGGCAAGGAAGAATAAAGAACACTCACCCTGGGATGAAACAGCTCTTCTCAGAGATCAAAATTTCTCTTTTCCTTTGAGGGTTTTTAATTCAACACTAAAAATAAATGGATCTCTTTAGGGATATTTAGGCAAATATCACATGATGCCTCCATTTCTTTTCTTTTTCCGTTTTCAAATGAGGATTTGCAAAGAAAAAAGGAAAAGTAAAAATTCCCCTAAATCTGAAGCAAAGAATTATATCAACATATTTATCAGAGACCAAGCGAAAATCAAACACCACACTCACATATTTGTAACATCTTGATTTGGACTAATTAAGAAAACTTTTGGCCAGGCGCGGTAACTCACTCACACCTGTGAGTACTTTGGGAGGCCAGGGTAGGTGGATTACGAGGTCAGGAGTTCGAGACCAGCCTGGCCAACATGGTGAAACTCTGTCTCTACTAAAAATACAAAAATTAGCTGGGCATGGTGGCACATGCCTGTAATCCCAGCTACTCGGGAGGCTGAGGTAGGAGAATTGTCTGAGCCTGGGAGGCGCAGGCTGCAGTGAGCTGAGATCGCACCACTGCACTCCAGCCTGGGTAACTGAGCGAGACTCCATCTCAACAACAAAAAAAAAAAAAAAAAAAAAGAAAAGAAAAGAAAAGTCCCTTTCACTCCCATATACCTCTATTTTACCTCTATTTTGGAACAGGTACATATCGTCTCTACTTCAACTTTTTATTTGAGTTTTAACCAGTCATGAGCACTTAGCATTCTTCCATGGGCTGCGTTAGTCTGAGATGAGCTTCAAAATGCTCTGCAGGGAGACTGAGTGCCAATGCTGTCTGAGGCACCTGCCTCATGGGAATGGATTTTTTCCCCTTTGAACAACTCCTGAATAACCTAGAGTTGGAAGCTTGTCCTGGGGAAAGCAGATGACTAGTCATTAGCAGAGGTAAAGAAGTTCTCTTTCCTCGAGCTATCTCAGCAGCTGCCCAAAAGGCAGAATAGATTGACCTCCACCAGTCTCCTCCCAGCATCACACGTGCCCATGCTGTGGTTCTTGATGTCACTCCCCGTTTTGGTGAGGCCCTGTCCTGGGGAGTTGCCTCTGCTTAGTTTTATCTGTTGATCACAAACAAGCGGTAACTCCACTTCCAAGCACTGAAAAACAACTTCCTTTTCCAAATTTTTCGGTTGCTATTTCCCAGGATGGAGTTTAAGAGGAAATGGTTGGAATAGTCCAGATTTGAGCTCAAAGCTTGGGTACCAGCACTGATGGGATGATGGCAGGGTCTGGCCTAGAGGAGTTACAGAAGGTGCATATTCACACTTTTGAATGTGGGCAAGCAGTGCTGCATTGGATGAACAGAAAGACATCACAAAACCAAAATATCTTAAATAAGTAGTGATTAGGATTCACAGGCACTAAGAATGTGTATGATTCCTCTTC
Organism: Trachypithecus francoisi; assembly: GCF_009764315.1. Taxonomy (NCBI): domain Eukaryota; kingdom Metazoa; phylum Chordata; class Mammalia; order Primates; family Cercopithecidae; genus Trachypithecus; species Trachypithecus francoisi. The sequence goes on along the minus strand of NW_022681462.1, from coordinate 51,751,292 downwards.
TTTTGTTAAAAAGGAAGCTCTCAATCTTGGAACATTGTATTAGTAGGTCCCAGGAAGGAGGTGTGATAAAACCCCAAGGATAGAGTTAACTATGCTTAGAGATAGCACCGAAAGCACTAACCTAGTGCTAATAAGTGCTGAAATGCTTTCTGTTTAGACTTCAAAGAGGCTCAAGGACAGAGCAGCTGTGCCCTGGCAGCATCTCCTTTGATAACCAGACCCCTCACCCCAGTGCACCAAGGACGAGCCAACAACCTGTGTGCAGAGGGAAGGGAAAATATCACTGATAAAATGCCTTCCGGACAACAGAGACTGAGGACAAATATGAAAGATCAATACCTAGGTTCTATCTGATACAGGATCAAAGCAACCAGACAGTTTACACATAAGCAAATATAATGAATCAATGCAAAGCGGCAATTTTAGAAATGTAAATATACATTTTTATGATAGCCTGAAGGACCTATAAAGCTAGCAAACAAGAATGCAAATATCCAGCTTAGTCAAATTCTAAGTCGGTTTGATCATTCTGGACAACAGTGTGGCAATATGCATAATAAAGAACTGTCAGTGTGATTTGTGACCTCTAGCCCAATACCCTATTTTGGGTAGGTATTTTCTCCTGTTTACACTGCAGGAAAAAATTATTTATTTACAATTATAAAAGACAGGGATTCTTTCAGATGCTCAAGAACTGGGACTTGGTTATATAAATACAGACCCTCTGTAAACTGTTACCAGCAAGGATTCCATTTGGGTCTGCAGCAACCTCAATTTTTGCCTCCTCAGAAGAAATAATCCAACCGAGGGGCATAAGGCAGAGTTAGAGACTGAGGCAAGTTTTAGAGCAGGAATAAAAGTTATTAAAAAGCTTTAGGCCAGGCGCAGTGGCTCAAGCCTGTAATCCCAGCACTTTGGGAGGCTGAAGCGGGTGAATCACCTGAGGTCAGGAGTTTGAGATCAGCCTGGCCAACATGGTGAAACCCCGTCTCTATTAAAAATACAAAAAAATTAGCTGGGTATGGTGGTGTGTGCCTGTAACCCCAGCTACTTGGGAGGCTGAGACAGGAGAATCGCTTGCACCTGAGAGGCAGAGGTTGCAACGAGCCGAGATCGTGCCACTGCACTCCAGCCTGGGAGACAGAGGGAGACTCTGTCAAAAAAAAAAACAAAAAAACAGCTTTAGAGCCAGAATGAAAGGAAGTAAATTACACTTGGAAGAGGGCTAAGCCGGCAACTTGAGAGATTCAAGTACACGGTTTGAGCTCTGACTTGCGGTTTTATAGGTTGGCATGCTTCCACCGTCTTGCCTTCCTTCTTCCCTGATTCTTCCCTTGAGTGGGCTGTCCGCACGCCAGTGGCCTATCAGCACTTGGAAAGGGAGCATGCGCAGTGTATTTACTGGAGTTGTACGCATGCTCACTTGAGGCATTCTTCCTTTACCAGCAGAATGTTCCTGGGAGGTCACATACCAGTTAAACTCTACCATTTTGCCTCTCAGTGCACATGCTCGAGCCCACTCGCCCAGCTCCTGAGATCTTACTGGGAAGCTGCTCATCACCAGCTTCAGGTATTTCTGTTTATTGGGAGACTGCCTTACCCTGGTGGTGGCTGCAACCAATTATTATTTTAGAGAGACAGTTCACAACCGCCCGACCATCACCTGATGGTCGCCTGACATTCCTGGTGGGGGTTGGGGGACCCTGTCCTGCCCTGCTCATGTCTGACTAGCTACCTACTGTAACAACTCCTCTATGGCACCTTAACCTAAAAGCGTGGAGGCCTATACCATTATTTTATACATGAGGACACTCAGGAGACAATAACTCTACCATCGCAAATTGTTTTCACCTTACGTACTAATTGCCTCGATTGGAAAGTGCGTCTGAGTCCTGAATTGAAAAGAGTCCACCCCACTCACTACTGCTAAAGAATGATTTTTCTCATCCCTGGGATGTGACATTATCTGGAAAGAAATATAGCTTCGAATAGCCCAAGAAACAGAGGTTAATGTCGCTGACTGTTTGCAAGGTACCATAATGTTTTCTGGTACTGCCAAAGTTTTCATGATTCATTGAGTAAAACCCACTAACAAAATAGTTACATAACTTCTTTCAGATTTGGTGTATAGTTTTCAAAGTAGTGGTTAAAAACTATTTTTACAAGTATTATGAGGTATTTACTCAAATAGGTAGATATTTAACTTTGTTTTATTTCATAAGATGATAACCTTTTTTACCTCCTAAAACCAAGAAATAAATAATATACTAGCAATGATTAAGCTTTTGGCATTATCTACCTTTCATTACATACGTAGTAAATATTCGGTTATGCTGTTTCTGATTTAGAGAGTCATTCCTCCCAAATTCTGCCTTTTATGCGTCATTAGCTACAAATATTGATAACATATTTCTGTTGTGATCAATCATGTTCTAAAATAATAATTATATTGAAAACTCAATCTGGAAGAAAAGTGAATACTTAGACAAAAAAACTGAATGAAATATTAAGTGAGAAAAGAACAAAATATTGACACATGTTACAGCTATGCAAAACTGTTTACTGGTTAAACAATTTCTGGACCAATGTAAATAGCTTAGCATTCCTGTTCTTTTCTTTTGAAAAGCTGCTGAAGACAAAGACAGCAAATTGGAAGAAAAGAAGAGAGAGAGAGAGGGCGCCTGTACTGAAATGGTAAAATTCCAGTTTCCATGCATTGATTTTGTGTGGTAGGATAACCAATAAAACACTTCTATGCAGAAATATGGTATGAAGAGAAAGGCTATGGAGAAAGTGAGTTGGAAATACCAGTTCAAGAAGAAAACACTACCCTTAGTTCATTTTTTAAATGAATGTTGGTGAGTTTAGAATTATTATAGTTTTGAAATTATATTGGAAACTTCTTAAAGAGCGATATAACAGTTCTATTTCTGATGTTTAAGACTTTTTTTGCATCTATTAAACTTATGTAAAAATTGTAAATATGAACTTAAAATATCCAACAAGTGAATAGTTTCAAAATCCTTTTAGGAGGTATGTGACAAAAACCTTTGTAAACTGCTAGTCTTCAAAGCTTGTCCTGTTAAAAATGCCTAAAAATGCTTCACAAAAAGAATTATCCTTCTTTCTTTCTTTTTTTCTTTTTTTTTTCCGAGACTCTGTCGCCCAGGCTGGAGTGCAGAGGCATGATCTTGGCTCATTGCAATCTCCACCTCCTGGGTTCAAGAGATTCTCGTGCCTCAGCCTCCTGAGTAGCTGGGATTACAGGCACCCACTACCACGCCCAACTAATTTTTGTATTTTTGGTAGAGACAGGGTTTTGCCATGTTGCCCAGACTGTTCTTGAACTCCTGGCCTCAAGTGATCCATCTACCTCAGCCTCCCAAAGTGCTGGGATTAAGGTGTGAGCCACTACATCATGACAGGAGGGAAGAGAACAGGCTCAGAATATCACCTTGACTCCAAGAAAATGCATTGTCAGCCTAGCTTCCTAAATAAGGACGTTGTTTCTTAAATAACAAAGTCTGAAGTAGTCTATGCTTGATTATCTGAGAGTTTACTTATCTGATTGCAGATTATCTATATTATCCACATATATACATGGGAACAGCAGTTATCTCCTATTCTACTTGTTCTTTCTATTATTATTATTATTATTGAGGTGAAATTCACAGAACATATAATTAACTATTTTAAAGTATACAATTCAGTGGTATTTTGTATACTCACAATGTTGTGCAACCACCCTCTCTAGCTACTCTCAAAATGTTTTTATCACCCCATAAAAGCATCCCATACTCATTAAGCAATCATTCCCCTCTTTCCCTTATCCCCAATTGCCTGGTCATTTCTAATCTGCTTTCTATCTGTATGGATTTGCCTGTTCTAGATATCTTTTTGTGGATTTTTGTATCTATATTCATAAGAAATATTGTTTGTAGTTTTCTCGTATCTTTGCCTGGCTTTGACATCAGGGTAATTCTCGCCTCATAAAATGTGTTAGAAACTGTTCCCACTTCTTCTATTTGTTTGGAAGAGTTTGAGAAGGATTAGTGTTAATTCTTTTTTAAATGTTTGGTAGAATTTACCAGTGAAGCCATCTGGTCCTGGGCTTTTCTTTGCTGGGAGGTTTCTGATTACTGATTCAATCTCCCTACTTGCAACAGGTTTGTTGATTTTTCTGTGTCTTCTTGGGTCAGTTTCAGTAATTTCTGTGTTCCCAGGTATTCGTTCATTCCGTCTAGATTATCTAATTTGTTGTCATACCACTCTTCAGAGTACTCGCTTATAATTCTTTTAATTTCTATAAGGTCAGTTGTAATTTCCTCGCTTTCATTTCTGATTTTAGTTATTTGCATCTTCTCTTTTTCTCTCTCTCTAGCTATAGGCTTGTCAATTGTGTTGATCTTTTCAACGAGCCTGCTTTTGGTTTGATTCTATTGTTTTTCTACTGTCTTATTTCATTTATCTCTGTTCTAATCTTGGCTGCTGCTTCTCTACTTCTTCCTTTACCTCACCTACCACATAAAAGAATTGCCACAGAAAAGGTGAAGATGTGTTTGTTAAATCTTCAGACCCTTTCACCTTATTTACTAGTCCTAAAACTAAGAAACGGAAGGAGGTACAAAGAGCTCCAATACCCTAAAGAAAACTTTCCTGAGACTTTTGGAAGCATATGTCACATAATCAGCTAAATTAATCATGAAATATAAATTATGATTTTAGTTTTTTCTTGAAAGTGATAAAATTAGAAATTATTTTGTAAGATAGAAAACAAAGAAAAAAAGTCTGTAAACTATGACATTCAGGGAGGTTCTTTGTCCTTCTGCTCTCATGACCACCTGTTGAACAGAACCCTATGCACGTATATATGTGTGTGTGAGGGTCTTCAAAAAGTTCATAGAAGGCTGGGCACGGTGGCTCATGCCTGTAATCCCAGCACTTTGGGAGGCTGAGGTGGGTGGGTAGTTTGAGCTCAGGAGTTTGAGACTAGCCTGGGCAACGTGGTAAAACCCTGTCTCTACAAAAAAATACAAAAAATTAGCTGGGTATGGTGGCACATGCCTGTAGTCCCAGCTACTAGTGGGGGCTGAGGTAGGAGGATCGCTTGAACCCAGGAGGTAGAGGCTGTAGTGAGCCAAGATCGTACCATTGCACTCTAGCCTGGTGACAAATTGAGATGCTGTCTGAAAAAAAAAAAAAAAAGTTCATAGAAAATGTGTATTATGAAGCAACTATGCATGGATTTCAAAAAGTTTTTTACACCAAAATAAGCTCATGTTTATTTACTAGCTTGTAATAACATGTCTGAATAGGTTCTAGTTTGCAGCCCTAAGGAGGATAAGACATCAGTTTAAAAAAATCTCCTATCAGAGCAATATGATTTCTGCCAATATTGAAGCAAGAACAAACATCAAGTTTATGGTGATATTTGGGTGAAGAATGGTAAAATCACTGATGCTTTATGAACGGTGATAATGTCCTGAAGAAATCAACAGTTTACAAATGAATAACTCATTTAAAGAAGGAAGATGATATTAAAGATGAAGCCCACAGCAGCAGACAATCCACATCTATTTGCGAGGGAAAAATTCATCTTGTCTACACCTTAATTGAAGAGGAGCAATGATTAACATCATCAAAGACCAAGAGTGAGGAACAATAGCTAACACCATAGACATCTCAATTGGTTCAGCTTACACAATTCTGACTGAAAAATTAAACTCAAGCAAACTTTGCACTTGGTAGCTGCCAAAACTATTGTGCCCAGATAAGCTGCAGACAAAGAGCAGAGCTTTCAAAGGAAATTTTAAACAAATGGGATCAAGATCCTGAAGCATTTCTTTTGAAGAACTATAGCAGGAGGTGGAACATGGCTTTACCAGCACAATCCTGAAGACAAAACACAATCAAAGCAATGGCTACCAAGAGGTGGAAGTGGTCCAGCAAAAGCAACAGTGGACCAGTCAGGAGCAAATGTCATGGCAACGGTTTGGGGGGATGCTCAAGGTATTTTGCTTGTGGTTTTATTTTTTATTTTTTTATTTTTTTGAGATGTAGTCTTGCTCTGTCACCCAGGCTGGAGTGCAGTGGCACAATCTTGGCTCACTGCAACCTCTGCCTCCTGAGTTCAAGCAATTCTCTGCCTCAGCCTCCTGAGTAGCTGGGATTACAGGTGTCCACCACCATGCCTGGCTAAATTTTTTGTATTTTTAGTAGAGACGGGGTTTTACCATCTTGGCCAGGCTGGTCTTTTTTTTTTTTTTTTTTTTTTTTTTGAGACAGAGTTTTGCTCTGTCGCCCAGGCTGGAGTGCAGTGGTGCGATCTCGGCTCACTGCAAACTCCGTCTCCCGGGTTTATGCCATTCTCGTGCCTCAGCCTCCCGAGTAGCTGGGACTACATGCGCCCACCACCTTGCCCGGCTAGTTTTTTGTATTTTTTTAGTAGAGACGGGGTTTCACCGTGTTCGCCAGGATGGTCTCGATCTCCCGACCTTGTGATCCGCCCGTCTTGGCCTCCCAAAGTGCTGGGATTACAGGCTTGAGCCACCACGCCCGGCCGGCCAGGCTGGTCTTGAACTCCTGACCTCATGATCCACCCACCTTGGCCTCCCCAAGTGCTGGGTTTACAGGTGTGAGCCACCATGCCCGGTCATTTGTGGCTTTCTTGGGGGCCAAAGGAAGATAACATCTGCTTATTATGAGAGGACTTTGAGAAAGTTAGCTGGAGCCTTAGCAGAAAAACACCTGAGAAAGCTTCCCTTGAGAGCCCTACTCCATCACGACAATGCTCCTCATTCTTCTCATCAAATGAGGACAATCTTTCAAGGGTTTTGATGGGAAATCAGTAGGCATCCACACTACAGTCCTGATTTGGACCCTTCTGACTTCTATTTATTTCCTAATCTTAAAAAATCTTTAAGGGGCATTCATTTTTCTCCAGTTAATAATGTAAAAAAGGTTGTGTTGACGTGGTTCAATTCCCAGGATCTTCACTTCTTTAGGGATGGACTAAATGGGTGGTATCATCACTTACAAAAGTGTCTTGGACTTGATGGAGCCTATGTTGTAAAATAAACCCAATGTGGTGGCTTGCGCCTTTAATCCCAGCTACTCAGGAGACTGAGGCGGGAGGATCACTTGAGCCCAGGAGTTCAAGACAAGCCTGGTAACATAGTGAGATGCCATCTCTATAAATAAATAAATAAATAAATAAATGTTTATACATTTTACTTTTTCTTTTAATTCCATTTTCCCACAAACTTTTTGATGTTCCCTTATATGTGAGCATCCATATATATGTGTGTGTATGCATGCATGCACATGTGTATGTATGTGTGTATGTAGTGTATGTGTGCATGCATGTGTGTATATATGTGTGCACATGTATGTGTTTCTAGTGTATGTATGTATGCATGCATGCATCTTATATTTTGCACTGCCCTAGGCCCATGGTGCTGGTGAAGTCATCAAAGACCAGGAGTGAGGAAACTTAGTCCTGTCTTGTCTCTGCCATGGTCACTGTGTACAGTAGTTATAGCAGATGTCTCTGGGGTGCCAGCGCAGCTCCCAACCATTCTGCCCTTTGCTGTGTGCTATTCCTGCTCATCCCCTATCCCCACATGCCACCAAGTTTATATTCAATGAGTCCCCTGCTCCCGGCAATGGCTAATTCAACTGAGTTGGACAATTGTCCCAAACTGTACCAGATTCCTTCCTCCCAAAACTTGGACTAGGGACTAAAAAGAGCCAATGAGTTTCTTTGTATGACTGGAATTGGAACATGCCTGTGGGTGCTCTCTAAGCAGCAGAGAGCCAGGGCCAAGAACACCAAGCAGACACCAAGAAACGTCAGGTGAAAATGTGAAGAGAGAATACCCTGAGTATTCATGGCTTTCTGTAGCATTATTTCCAGCTGAACTCTGTCTTTCCCTTTGGACTTCATGCAATACCTCTGAATCCTTATAACAAATTATAGTTGTTGGCTTGAAATAACTGGCATCAGCTGCCGCTTCCAACAAAATATTCCTTACTGTGCCACCTTGGACAAATCACTTACCTTCATTTTCTTTCCATTTCTTCACCTCCAAAATAAGGAACTTTGGCCGGATAGCTTCCTACCTCTAATTTATATTAAATGGCACCTTCCTGGAGTCCGCCTCCCAAACAAAGCTAGGGTTTTGCTTACCTGCAGCAGGGAGACGGGAAAAGACTACTGGAACTTTTTTCTGTGTGAGTCAGCTCTCTGGGAGTTGACGTTGAGGTAGAATCTCACTTCCTCCAGAGCATGCCAGCTAGAGAGACCTCATCTTTAGATACGCCAGATAAGGGCTGTGCTCACCAAGAGAAATGAAAGTCTTTGGTGGGAGGAATCTTTGCAAACAGAATCTGGATAGAACATTTTTCTAGATGACAATTTGCATCACGACCCTGTAAACACAGAAACATTCTGGTCGCTATCTCCTTTCTGTACTTTCAGTCAGTCCCATATTACACACTGAATTATAGACTTTTTATATTATTGTGTATGGTTTTATGATCATAAATCTTGTCTTCCTTATTAGATTAAATGTTTTTCAAGAGTAAGGGTGAAGATGTGTACACACTGTTCTGAATCCTCGTTTTATCCAACCCTGTTTTTGGTATTTGGTAGTTACTTTTGAAAAATTAGTTTCATTCACCACTTAAATAAATAATTGCTTTAAGATGCTCTTACAGCCGGGCGTGGTGGCTCATGCCTGTAATCCCAGCACTTTGGGAGGCCAAGGCGGGCGGATCACAAGGTCAGGACATCGAGACCATGCTGGCTAACACGGTGAAACCCCGTCTCTACTAAATATAAAAAAATTAGCCAGGCGAGGTGGCGGGAGCCTGTAGTCCCAGCTACTCGGGAGGCTGAGGCAGGAGAATGGCGTGAACCCGGGAGGCGGAGCTTGCATTGAGCCAAGATCACGCCACTGCACTCCAGCCTGGGCGACAGAGCGAGACTCCGTCTCAAAAAAGAAAAAAGAAAAGGTGCTCTTACTGATGTCAAGATTCTTAAGGGGGCAGGTACGGTGGCTCATGCCTGTAATCCAGCAGTTTGGGAGGCCAAGGAGGGTAGATCGCTTGAGCCCAGGAGTTCAAGACCAACCTGGACAACATGGCAAAACCTGTCTCTACCAAAAAAATACAAAAATTAGCTAGGCATGGTGGCATGCACCTGTAGACCCAGGTATTTAGGAGGCTGAGAGGTGGGAGGATGGCTTGAGCCCAGGAGGCAGAGGTTGCAGTGAGCCATGATCACGCGCCATTACATTCCAGCCTGGGTGACTGAGTCAGACAGTCTCAAAAAAAAAAAAAAATTATTAAGAGGAACAATTGATTGAATAATTAATTGAATATGGAATAAATGAATGATGCCAAAGAATATTCATTGAGTTCATGCTAAGCATCAGAGTGCACCCACCTACCCCTCTCTTTTGCACACAAGCTCAGCTCTCCAAGAGCGAGGAAGGAGGACATGGAGGTCAACTGTTCTCCCATTTCTACTGACAGAGGTTTGCTTATTGAATGTGTCACAGAAGAATAATTTGTACACTCTAGATACTATGTTAATCCAGGTCATTGGAGAAGCATATGGGATTAAATGTGCAAGAATTTTATTAGGGGAAATGCTTGTGTGAGAGAAAATAGGAGAGAAGCTAGAAAAGGCTGAGGCAGTCATCGGATCATGATACAAGTCTGACTGAGTGAAGGAGAGGAAGGGAAGGTTGGGTGAAATTCTCCTGGGCTGCCACACGGTACAAGGAAGGAGCCAGTGGAGTCCCAGGGCTCTAAGAACAGCCCTGTCTTAGTGCTCCTGCCCTGCTCTGGCACTGACTGAGTAGCCCATAGGAGGCATGGCCTTGGCACAAACTAATGATGGATTTCAGAGTGGAGCAGATGAGGTCCTTGATCAATTACACTTCCTGTAGCTGGTGATCTGCAAGGCATGACCACCGCAGATGTTCAAATATTTGCTTCATTAAATTGTCAGTCTTACCTGAAAGAACCCACACTCCTCCTCTTTTCTTACCATGTCCATTCTCACTATGACACATAGGCTACAGATCCCAAGAGGTTAAGTGACTCTAGTCATTCAATTATATAGTCTGGCAAATTTCCATAATTTCAGCCCATTAGGAGGTTTCTATGATCCACATTTTTTTCAGTCTCCAAAAAATACAGGGCAAAATAGAAGTTGTGTGTGCATGTGTGTGTGTGTGTATCAGAGAGAAAGACAGACATCTGGCTGATTCAGAATTTGCTCCAGCTGAGCTTTGATTCTGAATATTTCAGTACTTGCCCTCTTTTGATTAAAATGGAAAAGCAAAGATAATGCAGCCAAATCCACTTAATATCAAGTCATCAATAAAAAAAATCTGTTTTATTTTTTTCTCCTGACTCCAAGCAATTTGGCTAAATCTGAATACAACTAGCCAAACACTCACTGACATCAAAACACCCTCAAGGTTAGAGCTGAGTAAAAACCATTGCTTTCTGAAGTTAAAAAAAAAATGCATTGCTTTCAACCCAAGTAAACAAAACTTAATTATTTTAATAGATAAAACATGCCATTTTGTGCCTCCTCTCTGGGTACACACAGCAGCAATATTTGAGCAGACCAGAATAGTAACATCCGTTCTATAGAATTAAAGGCTAGGAACTTGCCCTGGCTTTGGATGATGTCATTTTCTTCTACTTTTGTTTTTAGAAAACCTTATTTATATTACTCTGGAAGAGGAAATCTAATCATATTAAAATCGCATTTTCTAGTAGTTCTTAGAAGATTAAACCAGACTTGCAAATGGCTTGAGAAATAACAAGTTCCATATTATTTGTGAAAGACCTATGTTTGACTGGAAATAACTAGACCCAGTCCGTGTTCACACCTGACCTTCCTACACAACCATCGTAAGAAAAATAGATTTTGTTCAGGGAAGAGCCATTTGGCTAATTTCCTTGGACCTGCGTGTTCTAATCAAATTTGGTCAAACACAAAGGACATAAGCCAAACATTATTTAGATGTATTGCTTAGATTGACTTAAAAATGATCTTTTCTTCAGAAGACCCCTAAAAATAAAGGAAAACCTCTTCCCAATTTCTATGATTCCGATCAGCACTTTCTTCTTGAACATTTCTTTATTCTGTTTCTTCTAACATCCACCGAATAATACGTGCCTATCATTCTGTTAGGGTCTGTGGAGGATATACACAATAGAAAATGCGTCTTTACTCTCACAAGGCTTTTATTTTGGTTGGAGAAATAAGACATCTGCATATATACCTACAACACATAACCATATACAATCAGTAAAAGGTAAGTTTAAGGTTGTGAGATAGGAATGTCAGTCTTGATTGTGGGGTGGCATTTGAAGTAGAGCTTGTGAAAGATGTGTCAGCTGAAAAAAGGCAAAGAATCACCAGAAAATGAGAAAACCGTGAGGAGAGACAGGGAGGAAGGAAAATAGAAAGCATGCTCTTGGCTGGGCACCATGTCTCATGCCTGTAATCACAGCACTTTGGGAAACCAACGCTGGCAGATCTCTTGAGGTCAGGAGTTGGAGATCAGCCTGGGCAACATGGTAAAACCCCATCTCTACCAAAAATATAAATGTTAGCCAGGTGTGGTGGTGTGCCCCTGTGGTCCCAGCTACAGAGGAGGCTGGGCTGGGAGAATCACCTGAGTCCAGGAGGTCAAGGCTACAGTGAGCTGTGATCAGGCCACTGCACTCACTCCAGCCTGGGTGACAGAGTGAGATTCTGTCAAAAGAAAACTAAGGAGAGAAAGAAAGAGAAAGAAGGAAGGAAAGAAGGAAGGAAGGAAGGAAGAAAAGGAAGGAAGGGAAGGAAGAAAGGAAAGAAGGAAAGAAAGAAAAGAAAGAAGAAAGGAAGAAAGAAAGAAAGAAAAGAAAGAAAAAGAAAGAAAGAAGGGAGGGAGGGAAGGAAGGAAGGAAAGGAAGGAGAAGGAGGGAAGGAAGGAAGAGAAAGAGAGCAAGCATGCTCTGTTTTGCTGAAGGCAAGGCTCATTTAGGGGAGCAGTGAGATATCAAAGTGAAAAGGAAGGCGGGCCCAGCATTTTTAATACCAGGGAGGGCATCCAGCTGTGCTCGGTAGGCAATGGAAACCACTAAAGGCTTCTAACTGAGGAGGAACAAACACATTTTTGGAAGATATGAGCCTGGTAGTGACATGCGGATTCCTGGAAGAGGCCAAAACAAGAGGCCAGAAACCGGGAGGGTCTCACAAGAATCAGAGCCTGAAGTGAGGGGGTTAGGTTGGGTTGTGGCAGTGGGAATGGAAACGTGGGGTCAAAAGGAAGAGCCACTAAAAATGAAGGCTGGACAGGATGTGACCCCTCGAATGATGAAGAAGGCAAGAGAGATGAAGACCCCATTCCAAGCTTGGGTGATGGAAAGTGGCTGTGCAACCAGTGAAAATAACAGGAAAGAGAGAGATTCTGGCATGGACGGAGGGCTGTAAAAGAAAAACAAAGATTCCAGGGTTCGCCTTACTCGTAAAGAGTTTGCCGTGTAAACAGTCGTCCATGCAGTCACTTGGCAGGAAAAGGGATGAGAATTCAGGACAGAAAATATGGGCTTGTGATTAAAATCTGGGAGGGAGGCAGAGGTTGATTCCATGGGTACACATAAGCCCATGACAGGCAGATAACGTGGTCAAGAGGAGAGGGGGTTCAAGGGAGCAAAAGGGGAGCAGAAAACAGAGTTCAAGCCAGAATTGGGGAACTCTGTCTTCCGTGTAAGGCACCTTCCTGTAATGTCTTTGGGGTGCAGTGCAGAGTGGTTGCCCATCCTGTCCCATCCTCCCTCCTAGCATCTGCACCTCTGGGTCTCCTGCCCTTCCTCTCTGCAGGATCCCCCTGGGTGGTGTGGGAGTGATGCAGAGATGGCACTAGCCTTCTTTGTGGGCTGCCCCTCATTTATCCACGCAACCACTCACACACAAGGCTCTAGAGCATGGCAAAATCTTTATTAAAGCTTTGGGGATACCTGGAGGAAATTATAATGTAGGAAAGAAGAAAGCTGAAGTCCATATGCTAAATATAAATATTTTATCCTAGGGTCCAGGAGAAGAGGAGAAATGCCAGCGCTTTCACAAAGCAGACTTGACTTTCTAGTCTTGCTTTCATGACTTGAGGCCAATTTTTCTCTTCCCCTACTTAAGAAAAGCTTGTCTTTTTACTATTGTTATTTTATTATTTATTTATTTTTGCTGTGCCAATCTCCACATCTCTCTTCTGGACCCAGTGGGTCTTCTCACATGGAGCCACGTCCTCCCTCCACACAGGCATGGATTCCAGGAGACACAGTAACTATCAGGACATTTCCCAGCATGTGAGTTAATCCATCCAGAGCCCCAATGCAGGTGGCTTCAGGAGGACAGTGCTGAGGCCTTTCCCACGCAGGTTCCATCCCTGCCCAGGTGTCTCCATGGTAGGAGGTGAGGGTAGCCTTCTAAATTGTCCTGCAGATAACATGAAAATACAACCTCACACACTTCTTTCAAGGACAGTCATTCTCAGAAACAGTGTAGTCTAAATACACATTGAAGGAAGAGAAACATTTTCCTAACGGTGATACAACCTGCAAAATATTTCCCAGCCCATCACTGAAAGAGCTTTTTATATTTTTAGGCAGAACCATCTGTTTCCCTTTTTCCTCATTCCCTGTTCTAGGACATGCCTAGGGCCCAGCTGTGAGATGCTTGGCTTTGCAACAACAGAACCATCCACCCGCCCAAAGACCCTGCAGCAATTCTGCAATTACACTTGTTTTATGAGGAATGTGAGAAGAGAAGCCCGCTAGAGTGGGAGAGACATATGGAATGAAAGGTAGAGGGATGAGGAAAATAGAACTACAATTTAGGCCAAGGGAAAGAAGAGATGTAGGGAATAGTAGGCCAGTTTCATGTGCTCCAATGAAATCAGCATAGACGAGTGGCCCCCCAAAATTGAATTTCCAACCTAGATGTTATTGGTGACCATCTACAAAAGTGCTTCAATAGAATGAGGGTGGGAGTGGAGCAGAAACCACAGGTTTTCTTTTCAAGAGAAGATAACAATGAGGAAAAAAAAAAAAAAGGATGAGATGACAGACCAAGATGGCAGGAGATGTGGGGTAAGGTTTCCTGAGGTGAGACATACCTGGGAATATTTGTAAGCAGACTGGAAAATCTAGGGATAAGGAGGGATTGAAGCCTGTCTCTAGCTGATGAAACAGCAGTGTGACATGGAACTGGGGAGGTGGGAGATAGAAAGCTGAGGCCCTGTAAACAGTGCATTTTTATTTATTTTTCATTTTTTATTCTTTTTCGAGATGGAGTCTTACTCTGTCACCCAGGCTGGAGTGCAGTGGCACAATCTTGGCTCACCGCAACCTCCGCCTCCTGGGTTCAAGCAATTCTCCTGCCTGAGCCTCCCTAGTAGCTGGGATTACAGGTGCGTGCCACCACGCCTGACTAATTTTTGTATTTTTAGGAGATAACGGGGTTTCGCCATGTGGACCAGGCTGGTCTTGAACTCCTGACCTCAGGTGATCCACCCGCCTCAGCCTCCCAAAGTGCAGGGATTACAGGCATGAGCCACCGTGCCCCCCCCACCTAAACAGTGAATTTTTAGAAAGAAAGTACACAAATAGATATGAAGATATAAAAACAATCAAACAAGAGACTGCAATAATACTGAGGCAGAAAGGAGGGTATTGGGGAAGATTGGCTTCCTCAGTGATGTAAAAGGCAAGTCAGGTGCTGAGCCTGAAGAACTGAGTTTAGGAGCTTGAACACCGCAGTGAACGATGTTCACACAGCTCCTGTGTGGAACTCAAGAGGCAGCAACAGAAAGAATGGGGAGAAAAAACACCAGACCTCCTTTTCCAACAACTTAGACCACCCCTCCCAATGTGCACAACTCAAAAACGGAAAGAAAGAGAAGCAGCAGCTACCTGATGATGATTAAAGGCCATGAGAAATCCCCAGCTGGCTTTGGAAGAGTATCACCCAGAGAGGTGAGCCTGGTGTTCAGAGTCCTTTCCCCTTGAGAAAGTTCCTGTGGAGGTATCTGGGCCATGCTTCTGACAGCCTTATGGGGCTGGGAGAATACACGGTTTTGACTTTTACAAAGTCCAATTAATTTTTCTAATAGTAGTAGAGCCATCCCTATCTTTTGCATACTATTTGCGTGGACTGCCTTTTCCCACCATTTCGCTTTCAACCTGTTTGTGTCGGAAGCTCCCGCAGCGCTGGTGGGAACGCAAAATGGGCAGCAGCTCTGGAAAACAATTTAGTTATTCCTAAAAAGCTAAACATAGAATTACCATATGCCCTAGCAATTCTGCCCCTAGGTATATACCCCAAAGAATTGAAAAGAGATACTTGTTCATGAATGTTCATAGTGGCATTATCCATGTTAGCCCACATAAAAACAACCCAAGTAAGCAAAGGAATGTATATATTTGTCAGTGTTCTCCAGAAAAGCAGAGCTCTTAGTGTGTGTGTAAATTAACCATCACAATGGGTAAACGAAACATCGTATAGATATGTTTTGTTCAGAAGAAGAAATGAAGTTCTGAATCATGCTACGATATAGATGAACCTTGAAAACATTATGCTAAGTGGTATAAACTAGACAAAAAGGGACAAATATTGTATGATTCTGCTCATGTGAAATATCTAGATAGGCAAATTCATAGATAGAAAACAGATTAGAGGTTGGCCGGGCGCGGTGGCTCAAGCCTGTAATCCCAGCACTTTGGGAGGCCGAGACGGGCGGATCACGAGGTCAGGAGATCGAGACCATCCTGGCTAACACGGTGAAACCCCGTCTCTACTAAAATATACAAAAAAAGTTAGCCGGGCGAGATGGCGGGCGCCTGTAGTCCCAGCTACTCGGGAGGCTGAGGCGAGAGAATGGCGTAAACCCGGGAGGCGGAGCTTGCGGTGAGCTGAGATCCGGCCACTGCACTCCAGCCTGGGCGACAGAGCGAGACTCCGTCTCAAAAAAAAAAAAAAGAAAAGAAAAGAAAACAGATGAGAGGTTATGAGGTGCCAGGAAGAAGATAAAAGGTTGGGGTTATTACTTCATGGGTGGAAAGTTTTCGTTTGGGGTAATAAAAACATTTTGGAGTTAGACATAATGATGGCATGTACATAATTAATGATATTGAATCTGTACACTTAAAAATTATCAAAATGTACAAAAAGCCTCGTAAGTTTTATGTTACATATATTTTACAGCAATAAAAAGAAATGGATTAACATACCTGATCATGTAACTACAGAGAAAAACCATACAGTCTTCTCAATAGATGTAGTAAAGTAATTTGATAAAATTTAAAATTCATTTATGAAAAATACTTTTAACAACCTAAAAACAGGCCAGAGGCAGTGGCTCATGCCTATCATCGCAGCATTTTGGGAGGCCGAGGAGGGGGAATCACTTTAGGTCAGGAGTTCAAGACCAGCCTGGCCAACGTGGTGAAACTCCGTCTCTACTAAAAATACAAAAATTAGCTGGGTGTGGTGGCGGGCGCCTGTAATCCCAGCAACTCAGGAAGCTGAGACAGGAGAATCATTTGAACCCAGGAGGCAGATATTGCAGTGGGCTGAGGTTGTGCCACTGCACTCCAACCTGGACAAAAAAGCAAGACTCTGTCTCAAAAATAAAAACAAACACAAACGAACAAAACCTAAAATCAGAGGAGGACTTTTTCACCTGATAAAGAATATTGTGCTAGTTATCAGTTCACTGCCTCTCAGCTCCAAATTCTCCCCTCACTACCTGCTTTGTGATGAACTAGATTCATTTAAGCATTTTCCCCTTATAGTGAATACATGGAACTTTGCCTAAAAAGGGCGCTGGAGAGACCTTGTAAGACAGAGGTGGCTTCTCTTCCTGGTTCCAATGTGCAACGTTCTGTTTTGTTTTCCTTTGTCTTTTTAAAAAATTGATACTTAATAATTGTACATACGGGATACATGTGATATTTTAATACATGCATACAATGTGTAATGATCAAATAAGGTTAGTTAGGATATCCATCAAGTCAAACATTTATCATTTCTTTGTGTTGGGACAATTTCAAATCTTCTTTCCTAGCTGTTTTGAAATATACAATAAGTTATTGTTAACTGTAGTCACCCTATCATGCTATCAAATACTAGAACTTATTCCTTCTCTCTAACTGTATGTTTGTACTCATCAACCAGTCTCTCTTCATCCTCTCCAATCACCCCTCCTAGCCTCTGGTAACCATCATTCTACTCTGTACCTTCGTAAGCTCAACTTTCTTAGTTCTCATGTATGAGTAAGAACATGCGGTGTTTGTCTTTCTGAGCCTATCTCATTTCACTTAATATAATGTCCTTGAGTTCCATCCATGGTGTTGCGAATGACAGGATTTCATTCTTTTTTTATGTCTGCTTGATAGTCTGTGGTGTATACATACATGTATTCTTTATCTGTGCATTCATTGATGGACACTTAGGTTGATTTGTGGCTATCATGAATAGTGCTGCAATAAATGTAAGCATGCAGATATCTCTTGGATATAATGATTTCCTTTCTCTTGGAAATATACCCAGCAGTGGGATTGCTGGACCATATGCTAATTCTATTTTTAGTTTTTTGAGGAAACTCCATACTCTTTTCTATAGTGGCTATACTGATTTACATTTCCACAGGCAATGAACTAGAATTCTCCATTCTCCACACCTCATCGGCATCTGTTATGTTTTGTCTTTTTGATAGTATCAATTTTAACTGGGGTGAGATGATATTTTGTTGTGGGTTTCATTTGCATTTCCCTGATGATAACTGATGTTGAGCATTTTTTTCATATGTCTGTTGGCCACTTGTATGTCTTCTTTTGATAAATGTCTATTCGGATCATTGGCCTTTTTTGGTTTTTTTTTGGTTGTTGTTGTTGTTTGTTTGTTTGTTTGCTATTGAGCTCTTTGCATCCCTTATATATGCAGTTACTAATCCCTTATTAGACACATAGTTTGCAAATACTGTTTTCCCATTCTGTAAGTTTTCTCTTTACTTTGTTGATTGTTGCCTTTGCAGTGTACATACTTTTTAACTTGATATAATCCCATTTGTCTATTTTTCCTTTTTTTGCCTGTGCTTCTAAGGTCTTACCCAAAAAGAAACTTTGCCCAGGTCAATCTCCTGAAGCGTTTCCCCAAAGTTTTCTTCCAGTTGTTTCAGTTTCAGGTCCTACACTTAAGTCTTTCATCCATTTTGAGTTGATTTTTGTGTATGATAAGAAATAGTAGTCTCATCCCATTTTTCTAAATATAGATATTCAGTTTTCCCAGAACTATTTATTGAAGACACTGTCCTTTCCCCACTGAATGTTGTTGGCTATAACTGTGTGGATTTATTTTTAGGTTCTCTATTCTGTTCCATTGGTCTATGTGTCTGCATTTATGCCAGTACCATACTGTTTTGGTTACTATAGCTTTGTAGTATAAATTGTAGTCAGGTAATGTGGTACCTCCAGCTTTGTTCTTTTTGCTCAGGATTGCTTTGGCTACTTGGGGTCTTTTGTGGTTTCACTGAAATTATAGGATTTGTTTTCTAATTCTGTGAAGAATATAATTGTTATTTTGGTAGGAATTGCATTGAATCTATAGATTGCTTTGGGTAGTATGTCATTTCACAATATTAATTCTTCCAATTTGTGAACATGAGATGTCTTTCCATTTTGATGTAATATCTTCAGTTTCTTTTTTATCAGCATTTCATAGGTTTTATTTTTTTGGAGGGATCTTTCACCTCTTTGGTTAAGTTTATTCCTAGGTATTTTTTTTTAGTAGGTATTTAAAATGGGATTATTTTATTGGTGTCTTTTTCCACTGGTTTGTTGTTGGTACATAGAAACATTACCAATTTTGTATATTAATTTTGTATCCTGCAACTTTACTATTTTTTAAAATCACCTCTAAAGTTTTTTCTGGTAGATCTTTTAGGGTTTTCTATATATAAGATCATACTGTCCACAAACAGGGACAATTTCATCCTTTCTAATTTGGATGCCCTTTATTTCTTTCTCTTGCCTAATCGCTCTGGCTCAGACTTCCAGCATTCTGTTGAACAGGAGTGGTGACAGTGGCCTTCCTTGTATTGTTCCACGTTTTAGAGGGAAAGTTTCAGCTTTTCTCCATTCGGTATTAAGTTAGCTGTGTGTCATACATGGCCTTTATTAGGTTGAAGTAAGCTCCTTATATACTTAGTTTGTTGAGGACTTTTATCATGAAGCAATGTTGATTTTATCAAATGCTTATTCTGCATATTTTGAGATGATCATATGGTTTTTGTCCTTCATTTTATTGATGTAATGTAAAATATTCATTGATTTGCATATATTGAACCATGTTTACATTCCTGAGTTAAATCCCACTTAATCATAGTAAATGATCTTTTTAATGTACTACTGGATTTGGCTTGCTAGTTTTTTGTTGATGATCTATGTTCATCAGTGATATTGGCCTGTAGTTTTCTTTTTCTATGGTATCCTTGTCTGGTTCTGGTA
Source organism: Trachypithecus francoisi (assembly GCF_009764315.1). Classification (NCBI taxonomy): domain Eukaryota; kingdom Metazoa; phylum Chordata; class Mammalia; order Primates; family Cercopithecidae; genus Trachypithecus; species Trachypithecus francoisi. The sequence continues at coordinate 51,731,717 of NW_022681462.1, read as the reverse complement.
TCAGGGTAATGCTGGCTTTGTAGAATGAGTTTGGAAGAATTCCCTCCTCTTCAATTTTCTGGAAGAGTTTGAGAAGAATTGGTATAGCTGTTTGTTTTTTAATGTTTGGTAGAATTCAGCAGTGAAGCCATCAGGTAGTTGACTTTTCTTTGATGGGAGACTCTGTGTTTACTGATTTGATCTTATTACTCATAATTGGTCTATTACGGTTTTCTGTTTTTTCTTGGTTCAGTCTTGGTAGGTTGCATGTGTACAGAAACTTATCTATTTCTGTTAGGCTTTCCAATCTGTGGATGCATAGTTCTTCATAACAGTCTCTAGTGATCCTTTGTATTTCTATGATATCCGTTGTAATGTCTCCTTTTTTGTTTCTGATTTTATTCATTCAGATCTTTTCTCTTAGTCTAGCTAATAGTTTGTCTATTTTGTTTATCTTTAAAAAAAAACACTTTTCATTTTGTTGATCTTTTGTATTTTTTTATCTCAATTTTGTTTATTTCTGACCAGGCATGGTGGCTCATGCCTGTAATCCCAGCACTTTGGGAGCCTGAGGCAGGCTGATCACCTGAGGTCAGTAGTTTGAGACCAGCCTGACCAACATGGTGAAACTCCATCTCTACTAAAAATACAAAAATTAGCCAGGCATGGTGGCGGGGTAGTCCCAGCTACTCGGGAGACTGAGGGATGAGAATCACTTGAACCCAGGAGGCGGAGGTTGCAGTAAACCGAGATCGCACCACCACACTCAAAACTGGATGACAAAGCGAGACTCCATCTCAAAAATATATGTATGTATGTATGTGTTTGTTTATTTCTTCTCTGATTTGTAAACATTTCTTTCCTTCAACTAATTTTGTGTGTGGTTTATTCTTTCCTAGTTCCTTGAGATGCATCATTAGGTTATTTATTTGAAATCTTCCTACTTTTGTGGTGTAGATGTTTATTGCTATAAAATTCCCTCTTTATGCTGCTTTTGCTCTATCCTGTAGGTTTTGGTATGTTTTGTTGATATTTTCATTTGTTTCAAGACATTGTTTACTTCCTTCTTAATTTCTTCGTTGACTCATTGGTTATTCAGGGGCATGATGTTTAATTTTCATGTATCTGTACAGTTTTGAAAGTTCCTCTTGTTATTGGTTTCTAGTTTTTTCCCATTGTGGTCAGAAAATATACTTAATATGATCTCAATTCTTTTAAATTTGTTGAGATTTGTTTTGTGGCCTAACATGTGGTCTACCCTGAAGAATGTTCCATGTGCTGAGGAGAAGAATATGTATTCTGCAGCTGTTGGATAAAATGTCCTGTAAATGTCTGTTAGGTCCATTTTGTTGAAAGCACAGTTGAAATCCAATGTTTCTTTGTTGATTTGCTATATAAATAACCTGTTCAGTGCTGAGAGTGGGGTGTTGAAGTCTCCAGCTGATGCAGGACAGGCAAGCCCCCAAACTCTAACTTAGTCCCGGAGAGTTCTTGGCTTCACCCATGAAAGAATTCAAGGGCATTTGGTGGTGTTAGACAGTGGCAGTGTACAGCAGCAGCAGAGGTACCCCATAGGGAGTGTACCCAGAGCAGCAGCTCAGAGCCAGTTCTGCACTCATATTTACACCCACTTGTAATTATATGCAAATTAAGGGACAGGTTATGCAGAAGTTTTTAGGATGAGGGTGGTAACTTCTGGGCTGTCAGATTGTTGCCGTGGAAAGGGGCAGTAACTTCCAGGTGTTGCCATGGCAGTGGTAAGGTGACATAGCACATTGGTGGACATGTCTTTTTTTTTTGAGACAGAATCTCACTCTGTCACCCAGACTGGAGTACAGTGGCATGATCTCAGCTCACTGCAACCTCTGCCTCCCAGGTTCAAGAGATTCTTTTGCCTCAGCCTCCAGGGTAGCTGGACTACAGGTGCATGCCACCATGCTTGGCTAAGTTTTGTATTTTTAGTAGAGGCAAAGTTTCACCATGTTGGCCAGGCTGGTTTCAAACTCCTGACCTCAGGTGATCCACCCACCTCGGCCTCCCAAAGTTCTGGGATTAAAGGCATGAGCCACTGCGCCTGGCCATTGGGCATGTCTTACAGGGAGGAGCTTCCACCCCCAACCTGTTTTATTTTTTATTTTATTTTTATTTTTTTGAGATAGAGTCTTTCTGTGTTGCCCAGTCTGGAGTGCAGTGGTGCGATCTCAGCTCACTGCAACCTCCACGTCCTGGGCTCAAGCGATTCTCTGTTCTCAGCCTCCTGAGTAACTGGAATTACAGGCATCCACCACCATGCCCGACTAATTTTTGTCTTTTTAGTAGAGACAGGGTTTCACCATGTTGGCCAGGCTGGTCTTGAACTCCTTACCTCAGGTGATCCACCTGCCTCAGTCTCCCAAAGTGCTAGGATCACAGTCATGAACCACTGCACCTTGTCAACTCCAATCTGTATTAGCAAGTCCTCAATTTGGTCTAGTGTCCAACCCCTGCCTTCAGAGTCTAGTCTTGCCTCCTACCTTACAACTATTATTGGAATGCAGTTTGTCTTTCCCTTTAGATCTAATATTTGCTTTATATATCTGGGTGCTCCAATGTTGGGCACATATATATTTATAATTGTTGTATCTTCTTGCTGAATTGATCCCTTCATTATTATGTAATAACCTTCTTCATCTCTATTTACAATTTGTGATTTAAAGTCTGTTTTATCTGATATATGTATAGCTACTTCTGCTTGCTTTTGGTTTCCATTTGCATGGAATATCTCTTTCCATCCCTCCACTTGCAGCCTATGCTTGAATTTATACATGAAGTGAGTTTCTTGTAAGCAGCATATAGATGGGTCGTATTATTTTTATCCATTCAGCCAGCATATATCTTTTAAGTGGGGAATTTGATTCATTTACGTTCAAGGTTGTTATTGATAGTGAGCACTTACTCCTGTCATTTTGTTAATTGCTTTCTGAGTGTTTTGTATTTCCTTTGCTCCTTAATTTCTTTCTTATTAAGTGTTTTTGCTTTTTCTTCCTCCTGCTGCATAGATGATCAGAGGTGTAAGTGTGCTGGGACATTTGATAATGCTCTACTCCAGCAATGTGCCCAGAGTATGTAGTCCACAGCATCTTTCAGCATTAACCTAGGCCCAGTAACTAACTTCCCATGACCCTTAAAATGTTCTAGGCAAGCAATTCTTAGTGGCAGCCTGACATCTTCTATATACCCACCCACTCACCCACCACCTTTGGATCCTAAAGAGTGGTTTCCTGCTTGCCCATTGACTATGGCCCAGTTCTAGCCTGTGCAATCCAGCAAATTTCTCCACCAACCAGAGTGCTGCAATCACATTGTCTACATGAGAGCTGAAGCCCAGCCTTTGGAAGACAGCCACTCTTCCAAGTTTATACTTCCTTGTGTACTCTTCCACAGCATTAGGGTATCTTTTAACATTCTCTTTACATCTTTATAGTTACCATCCTATCTATGCTCAGTAATTTTTTATACTGAACTTTTCCTGTTTCAATTACTATGTTGTTTCTGATGGATCTGATTGGACCCAGACTGATACAAGAATCTACAAAATATCTACAGTAAATGTTGTACTCAATGGTTAAATGTTGAAAGTGTTCCCTTTGACATCAATAATAAGGCAAGAATGTTGGGCTGGGTGCTGTGGCTCATGCCTGTAATCCCAGCGCTTTGGGAGACCAAGGCAGGTAGATCACCTGAGGTCAAGAGTCCGAGACCAGCCTGGCCAACATGATGAAACCCCATCTCTACTAAAAAAAATACAAAAAAATTAGCCAGGCATGGTGGCAGGCACCTGTAATCCCAGTTAATTGGGAGGCTGAGGCAGGAGAACCGCTTGAATCCAGGAGGTGGAGGTTGCAGTGAGCCAAGATCGTGCCATTGCACTCCAGCCTGGGCAACAAAAGTGAAACTCCATCTCAGAAAAAAAAAAAAAAAAATTAGAATGCCTACTATTACCACTTCTATTCAACGTTTAACTGAAAGTCCTGCCCATTGTAGTAAGACAAGAAGAAAAATTAATAAAATGCATATGGATTGGAAAAGATGGAAGGAAATTTTTATTATTCACAGATTATAGTGATAGTGTACATTAAAACATCCAAAGCAATTTATTCAATTATTATAATAAATATAATTAGCAAGATTCCTGGACACAAATAACATTCAAAAATCAATCATATTTCTTTATACAAGCATGAATAGTTAGAAAAAGAAACTTTAAAAAAAATACCACTTAGAAAACATCAAAAATATTATTTGGCAGCAAATGTAACAAAAGAGGTGTGAAAAATCATGATACATTACTGGGAAAAATTGAAGAGCCCTAAAAAATGATATTCATGTTCATGCAATTACAGATTCAATATTGTCAAGTTGTCAATGCTCCTCACAGACTGGTGTCCAGAGGCAAAACAATTACAATTAAAATTTCTACAGGTATTTTTTGTTTATATAAAAAAATGACAAACTTTTTTTCTTTGAGATGGAGTCTCACTCTGTCACCCAGGTTGGAGTGTCGTGGCACTATCTCAGCTCATTGCAACCTCTGCCTCAGGGTTCAAACAATTCTCCTGTCTCAGTCTCCCAAGCAGCTGGGACTACAGGCATACGCCACCATGTCCAGCTAATTTTTGTATTTTAGCAGAGACGGGGTTTCACCATGTTGGTCAGGCTGGTCTCGAACTCCTGACCTCAAATGATCCACCCGCCTCGCCCTCCCAAAGTGCTGGGATTACAGGCTTGAGCCACTGCACCCAGCCTATTTTTAACATTTATAGGCATACCTTGGAGATATTGTGAATTTCATTCCATACCACCACAATGGCAATAAAGTGAGCCACACAGACTTTTTGGTTTCCCAGTGCATATAAAAGTTATGTTTATATTCTACTGTAGTCTATTAAGTGTGCAATAATACTATGTTTAAAAAACAATGTATAAACCCTAATTAAAAATACTTTATTGACCAGAAGTGGTGGCTCACGCATGTAATTTTGGGAGGCCAAGACAGGTGGATCACGAGGTCAGGAGTTCAAGACCAGCCTGGCCAAGATGGTGAAACCCCGTCTCTCCTTAAAATACAAAAATTCGCCAGGCACAGTGGCAGGAGCCTGTAATCCCAGCTACTCAGGAGGCTGAGGCAGGAGAATCGCTTAAACTTGGGTGGCAGAGGTTGCAATGAGCCGAGGTTGTGCCACTGCACTCCAGCCTGGGGGATAGAATGAGAATCTGTCTCAAAAAAAAAAAAAAAAAATTACTTTATTGCTTAGAAATGCTAATGATCATCTGTGCCTTTGGTGAGTTATAATCTGTTGGCTGTTGGAGCATCCTGCCTCTATGTTGATGACTACTCACTGATCAGAGTGGTGGTTGCCAAAAATTGGGATGGCTTTGGTAATTTCAAAAAATAAGACAGTGAAATTTGCCCCATCAATGACTCTTTCTTTCATGAAGGATTTCTGTGTCGCATGTGATTTCACCCACAGTTGAACTTCATTCAAAATTGGAGACAATCCTCTCAAACTTCACACTGCGTTGTCAATCAAGTTTATATAATACTCTAAATTCTTTGTTGTCATTTCAACAATATTCACAGTATCTTCATCAGGAATAGATTCTATCTCAATAAAACACTTTCTTTGCTCATCTATAAGAAGCGCAATGTCTCATCTGTTCAAGTTTTCTCGTGAGATTGCTGTAATTCAGTCACATCTTCAGGCTCCACTTCTAATTCTAGTGCTCTTTCTATTTCCATCACATCTGCACTGACTTCCTCCACTGATGTCTTGAACTCCTCAAAATCATTCATAAAGGTTGGAATCAACTTCTTCCAAAGTCCTGTTAACGTTGATATTTTGACCTCCTGCCATGAATCATGAATGTTTTTAATGGCATCAAGAAAGTTGATTCTTTTTAGAAGGTTCTGAATTTACTTTGCCCATATCCATCGGAGGAATCATTCTCTGTGGCAGCTATAGCCTTATAAAATGTATTTCTTAAATAATAAAACCCAAAAGTTGAAGTTACTCCTTGATTCATGGGCTACAAAATAAATGTGTTAGCAGGTGTGAAAACAACCGTAATCTCTTTGTACATCTCCATCAGAGCTCCTGGGTGACCAGGTACATTGTTAATCAGCAGTAGTATTTTTAAAAAAATTTTTCTGTTTGTTTTGGAGACAGGATCTCACTCTGCCTCCCAGGCTGGAGTGCAGTGGCATGATCTTGGCTCACTGCAGCCTCAACCTCCTGGGCTCAAGGGATCCTCCCACCTCAGCCTCCCAAGTGGCTGAAACTCCAGGCATGCACCACCACCCTCAGTTAATTTTTTTTTTTTTTTTTGTAGAGATGAGGTTTTGCCATGTTTTCCAGGCTGATCTTAAACTGAGTTCAAGCAATCTGCCTGCCTTAGTCCCTAAAAGTGCTGGGATTCTAGGTGTGAGCCACCACACCAGGCTGAGCAGTAATACTTTGGTTTGTTTGCTTCTTTTTGAGACAAGGTCTCACTCTGTCGCCCAGGCTGGAGTGCAGGGGCAAAATCCTGGCTCATTGCAACCTCTGCCTTGCGGATTCAAGTGATTCTCATGCCTCAGCCTCTCGAATAGCTGGGACTACAGGTGCAAGCCACCACACCCGGCTAATTTTTTGTATTTTTAGTAGAGACGGGGGTCTCAACATGTTTCCCAGGCTGGTCTTGAACTCCTGAGCTCAGGCAATCCACTCACCTCAGCCTCCCAAAGTGCTGAGATTACAGGCGTGAGCCACTGTGCCCGGCCTGCAGTAATATTTTGAAAGGAATATTTTTCCTAAGCAGTAGGTCTCAGGAATAAAGAGTAGACTTAAAATGTTTCGTAAATCATGCCATAAACAGATGTGCTGTCATCCAGGATTTGTTGTTCCATTTATAGAGTACAGGCAGAGTACATTTAGCTTAATTCTTAAGGGCCCTGGAATTTTCAAAATGGTAAATGAGCATTGGCTTCAACTTAAAGTCACCAGCTGCACTAGCTCCTAATGAGAGAGGCAGCCTGTCCTTTGAAGCTTTGAAGCCAGGCATTGACTTCTCCTCTCTAGCTATGAGAGGCCCAGATGGCATCTTCTTCCAATAGAAGGCTGTTGCATTCTACATTAAAAACCTCTTGTTTTGGCCAGGCATGGTGGCTCATGCCTGTAATCTCAGCACTTTGGGAGGCTAAGACAGGTGGATCACCTGAGGTCAGGAGTTCGAGACCAGCCTGGCCAACATGGTGAAACCCCCGCCTCTACTAAAAATACAAAAATTAGCCGGGTGTGGTGGTGGGCACCCATAACGCCAGCTACTCACGAGGCTGGGGCAGGAGAATCACTTGAACCTGGGAGATGGAGGTTGCAGTGAGCTGAGATCATGCCATTGCACTCCAGCCTCGGTGACAAAGCAAGACTCTGTCTCAAAAAAAAGACAGACTCTGTCTCAAAAAAAAGAAAAAAAAAACCCTGCTGTTGAGTGTGGCCACTTTCATCCATGATCTTAGCTGGCTCTTCTGGGTAAGTTGCTGCAGCTTCTTCATTAGCACTTGTTGCTTCACCTTGCAGTTTCATGTGACGGAGATGGCTTCTTTCCTTAAACCTCGGGAACCAACCTCTGTTGGCTTCTACCTTTCCTTCTGCAGGTTCCTCGCCTCTCTCAGTCTTCATAGACTTGAAGAGAGTTAGGGCCTTGCTCTGGATCAGGCTTTGGCTTAAGGGAACGTTGTGGCTGGTTTGATCTTCTATCCAGACCAGTAAAACTTTCTCCATGTCAGAAATAAGGCTGTACTGGAGAAGCATTTTTAATTTCCTTTAAGAACTTTTCCTTTGCATTCACAATTAGACCATTTGGTGCAAGAGGCCTGGCTTTCAGCCTATCTCAGCTTTCAGTACACCTTCCTGACTAAGCTTCATCATATCTGGCTTTTGATATAAAGTAAGCAATGTGCGATTCTTCTTTTCACTTGAACACTTAAAGGCCACAGTAAGGTTATTAACTGGCCTAATGTCAATATTGTTGCTTCTCAGGGGATAAGGAGGCCCGAGGAGAGAGAGAGAGATGAGGGAATGGCTTTGCTGCGGAGTAGTCAGTCTGCTGTTTTATATGGACAGTTCATGGCATCCCCAATTACAAAAGTAACATCAAAGATCCATGATCACAGATCACCACAATAGATATAATAATAATGAAAAAGTTGAAACTATGGTGAGAATCACCAAAATGTGCCACAGATCTAGAAGTGAGCACATGTTGTTTGAAAAATACAGCCAGCCAACAGACTTTCTTAATGCAGGGCTGCCACACGCCTTCCATTTGTAAAAAAATGCAACATCTTTGAAGCATGGTAAAACAAAGTGCAGTGAAACAAGATGTGCCTAACTATGGATGTGAAAAGGTCAATAAAGAGTCAAGACACTTTTAAAGAGGAAAACCAAGTAAGAAAAACTTGCTTTACCAATTATTTGCAAATATAATGCAAATAATTATGCAAATAATCATTGCCTTATAAAGGTGCAATAATTTAAACAGTGTAGCATTAGCATAAGCATTGAGATGAATGGAACAGAAGAGAGAATGTAAAACCAGACTCGTGCATATATGGATGGACATGACAAATTGGCACTGCAGAGCGTAAATGAACCAGAGTATTTTAAACAGATTATGTTGGAAAAATTGAATACCCATGTGGAAAAAAATGAAACTTGGCCACGACCTCATTCCATATAAAAACTAATCTCAGGCCGGGCGTACTGGCTCATGCCTGTAATCGCAGTCCTGTAGGAGGCCAAGGCAGGTGGATCACTTGAGGTCAAGAGATTGAGACCAGCTTGGCCAACATGGTGAAACCCTGTCTCTACTAAAATACAAAAATTAGTCAGGCGTGGTGGCAGGTGCCTGTAATCCCAGCTACTTGGGAGGCTGAGGCAGAAGAATCGCTTGAACCTGGGAGGCAGAGGTTGCAGTGAGCCAGGATTGTGCCACGACACTCCAGCCTGTGTGACAGAGCAAGACTCCATCTCAAAAAAAAAAAAAAAACTCAGATAAATTGTGGATTTAAATGTGAAAGGCAAACAATAAACAAAATAATATTCAGTAATAATAATAATAAAGCTTCTAGAAGGAATGTAGGTAAATATTGTTATGACCTCATGTAGCAGGCTAGGGTAAGAGAACACTTTTTCCCCAGGTTATAAAAAGCACTTACCAAAGGAAAAGACTGACGATCAGGATTACGTGAAGACTGAGAACTTCTGTTTATCAAAAGATGCTATCAAACAGTGAAAAGTCAATGCATGTTATGGACAATGATCTTTGCAACTCATATAACCACTGGCTTGTGCTGGAAAGAACTTCTAAAAATTCAAAAACAAAAGATAAACAACTCAAAAGACAAGGACAAGCGCTTAACAAAAGAGGATATCCTGTGGCCCAGAAACATATGCAATGAGGCTCTACCTCATTAGTAATCAAAGAAATGCAACTTAAAACTACAATGCAATACCATTCCACCCACAACTGGAGCACTGGAACCCTCACACACTACTGCAAGGAGTGTAAGTTCCAATAATAAAATTACAGCACTTTGGGAGGCTGAGGTGGGCGGATTGCCTGAGGTCAGGAGTTTGAAACCAGCTTGGTCCACATGGCGAAACCTCATCTATACTAAAAACACAAAAACTAGCCCAGCGTGGTGGCACACGCCTGTAATCTCAGCTACTCAGGAGGCTGAGGCACAAGAATCACTTGAACCAGAGGCCGCAGTGAGCTGAGATTGCGGCACTGCACTCCAGCCTGGGTGACAGAGCGAGACTCCCTCTCAAAAGAATAAATAAAATAAAATAAAATAAAATAAAAGTTGGAAAACTAGTTGATCCTCTCTCCCATATTCTATGACCCAGCAATTCTACTTCTAGTTGGAATCCCTCACAAAAATACATGCACGTGGGCACCAGGAGACATTCAAAGGAATTTCCAGAGCAGGGTTATTCAAAGTAACTTCAAACTGGAGGCAATCTAAGTATCTGACAATTGCAAAAGCAATAAATAAATTGTGGTCTATTGGCCAGGCACAGTGGCTCACGCCTGTAATCCCAAGATTTTGGGAGGCCGAGATGGGAGGATCACTTGAGCTCAGGAGTTCAAGACCAGCCTTGCCAACATAGAGAGACCTCATCTGTACTAAAATTCAAAGACATTAGCTGGGCATTGTGGTGCACACCTGTAGTCCCAATCCTGAGGCAGCAGGATCGCTTGAACCACAGAAAGCCAAGGCTGCAGTGAGCCCTGATTGTCACACTGTACTCTAGCCTGGGCAACAGAGAGAGACCTTGTCTTAAAACATATATATATATATATATATAGTTGTTTATTTATAAACAACATTGAGAACAAATGAACTACAACTTTGTGTAACAACCTGGGTGAATTTCACAAACATAATATTAAGTCGAAGAAGCCGGATAAACATAAACACACAATATGTGCTGTTTAATTCCATTTATATGAAGTTCAGAGAATGGGAAAAACTAAATTGTAGGGTTTAATGGTGCGTGTTTAAGTGGCAAAATTATGAAGAAAGGTAAGGAAATTCTTACCAAAACCTTCAGGATAGTGATTACTTTAGAGAAAAGACAAAGTAATGGTGATTAGGAAGGGGCATGAGAAGGACTTCAGGGCGGTTGATATCATTCTAGTTTTTGACCCAGGAAATGTTCACGTGAAGGCTAACGTTGCGATGGTTAATTGAACTCTATAGTTTTTGTAGATGTCTGTAATATTTCATTTTTTTTAAAGGCTTAAAAGACAAATGATTGACAGGCAGCACTGAGCACCCAGTAGAAGGTAGACAGTATTAAATTTCAGTAAATCCTGGCAACTAAATGTAATGGATTCTCTTGCAGTGGGCAAGGACTTGAGAGTGTGAGAACAGAAGGAGCCTATGGCAGTGGCCCAGGAGTGGAATGGTCTGTGAGCTCACTGGAGGGCTGGGCTTGGAGATAGCACATATTTGACATTGCAGACTGTGAGGCAGACATTTAGGCAAACCTAAACTCAGTGTCAAATCCCCTAGGTGATTAGAAGATAGCTTGAAAGACCAAAGATCACAGTGAAGGTGAAGAGTGAGTTCACAGATGTGAGAGTCTGGAAGAAGTAAAAACATATAGGGAAGCTTCAATGAACACTGGAGTAAAATGTAATGTATTGATACGACATATACAAAAGAAAGAATCTTCTAGCCTGGTATTTATTCATTCATTCAAACACTTCTTGAGCATCAGAAACTGTTCCGGGTGCAGTAGAGAAGACAAGAAGGCATGAAACACAGTTCTTCTCTTTAGTTTTAACTACGATAAAACATACCCTCATGAACGTTTAAGTAATAATTCAAGATTCCCATCAGCCAAGGGATAAAGTCCAAACTCACCTCCTCCTCTAATATAGAAACTCCACTCCAATTTGGTCTCTTGTTGGTGGCATCTCCCCACGGGTCTCTGCTCTTCCCCAGAGCTCTTCATTTTCACTGCTCCTGTATATTGGAGGAATAATTCTCCGCACTTTATATCTCTTCATTCCTACAACCACCTCCAGAACTGGTATTATTATCGCCACTGGCCAGGTGAGGTAACTGAGGCCCAGAGAGGCTAAATAACTTGTTCAAGTTTACATAGCTTGTCAGTTCTGCGGCCAAGACTGCAACCCTGGGAGTCTGTCTCTAGTATCTTTTCTTTTTTTTTTTTTTTTTTTTTTTTGAGGCGGAGTCTCGCTCTGTCGCCCAGACTGGAGTGCAGTGGCCGGATCTCAGCTCACTGCAAGCTCCGCCTCCCGGGTTTACGCCATTCTCCTGCCTCAGCCTCCCGAGTAGCTGGGACTACAGGCGCCCGCCACCTCGCCCGGCTAGTTTTTGTATTTTTAGTAGAGACAGGGTTTCACCGTGTTAGCCAGGATGGTCTCGATCTCCTGACCTCGTGATCCGCCCGTCTCGGCCTCCCAAAGTGCTGGGATTACAGGCTTGAGCCACCGCGCCCGGCTTAGTATCTTTTCTTAACTATCCAACTGGGCTACAGCCATTTGTGCTCCAACCCCTGACAAGCTCAAGCCCTTTCATCTCTCCGTGGCTTGGGATTTACTGTTTGTAGGCTTCTTCTCCAACAACCAGCTTGAAGGCTGCGGCCTTCTCTGTGCAGCTTTCTGTGCTACCTCCTCGAGGTCAGTGCCTTCTTCTTCCATGCCCTCTCTTTCATGGGCCTCCTCTAACATGTTCCTGAATGTCCTTGAGGGCAGGAACTTGAACTTAGTTTTCTATATGTTTTGCAGAACCTATCACATATGAGATCACAGACGGTGTTGAATTAGATCCAAAGAAGAATATAAATCCTAAAATAAGCGGTGTCAACATGAAGGGTCATTAAAGGTAGAAGAAAGAGAGGCACCTATCATCTGAGGTATCCCAGGGAAGGTTTCCAGAAGGGGTAGCTCCTGGCTAGACTTTAAGGGATGAGCAAAATGTGCGGAAGATGACCAAGAGGGTGTGCACAGGCCTGGATACTCCAATGTACAGAACATCTCTAGGAATCGGTCATTAAACCAAACCCATCAAAGCAGAGCTGCAGGGAAAGTAACCAGTGTGAAAGAGGAAAGAACGTCAAACTCCCAGTACAGACCCAGCCCAGAACCCTCAAAAAGTTCTGCTCCTTAAGTAAATCCAGAAAACCTGAATACTGCTAAGTACAAGAAACCTGGGGAAGAAAAAAATCCAATTTAACCAGATTTAGATTTTTAAAATAATTTTTGTTGGATAATACGGTACATAATTAATTGCAGGTTAGAGCTGCCCTGAATTAGGTCTTGTTTTAAATAAATCAGTATCGATGTGGGGGGATTTTACTGCATATTCTTTGCAACCAGGCTGCCTGAATCATTGCCACAGATCAGGTTCCAACAGAAGATTCCAGCAGGAGATCTCAGCTGGTGCTCATGAGACGCCCACCCAAGCCAAGAGCAAGCTCCTTCCCAAGCTTCCCTCAGTAGTGACACAAACAGTCCAGGACCCAGCCAAGAAAGAGGGCACTGGCCATGCTAAAGGGGTATTTTTTGAGATGAACATGGGGTGGACTTCTATGCGGTCCATTTTGATGGAGAGCGAGATCTGAAAAATGTCTACCACTGACTTTGGGTTACTGATGGAGTGTCTCAGCAAGACAGACTGAATGGATGAGGGATTAGGGGAGTTGAGCCTACAATATCTGGATTGTAAGGTTTGCCCTGGTTACTCTTGGTTTATATTATTACCTTTTTTCTGGGTGAATTTTGGGAACATAGGGAATACAAGTTGAGTATTCCTAATCTGAAAAATCTGAAAGGCTCCAACACCTGAAACATTTTGCTGCTCAAAGGAAATGCTCATTTTGAGATAGAAGATCAGTAGGACTTGTTTTCACGACCCTGTTGATCAAACAGGATGTAGCAGAGAAACGTGCCCAAACCAGCTAGGACTAGGAGTTATAATGCATTTGCATGCCGTAAGACACTCGCCAGTGCCATGACGGTTTGCAAATACCATGCCAATGCCTGGAAGTTATCCTATATGGTTTTGGGCACTCCCTGCCCCTTTTCCAGAAAGTTCGTGAGTATACCCCTTATTTAGCACATAATTAGGAGTAGTTATAAACATAGTTTGCCAGCAATCCACAAGTAGGGTAGCTCGGCTCTGTCTATAGAGCGGCCGTTTTGCTGTACTCTGTTGCTTCAATAAACTTGCTTTATTTCACTGTCAGCTCAGACTTGCTCTTGAATTCTTTCCTCAGCAAAGCCAAGAACCCTCCCGGCCTGAGCCCCAACTTGAGGGTTCACCTGCATTGGTTGGGCATTTTGTATTTCAAAGTTTTAGTTTAAGGATGCTCAACCTGTACATAAATATTATTTTCGGCCGGTCGTGGTGGCTCGCGCCTATAATCCCAACACTTTGGGAGGGCTAGGGGGGCAGATCACCTGAGGTCAGGAGTTCGAGACCAGCCTGACCAACATGGAGAAACCCTGTCTCTACTAAAAATACAAAAATTAGCTGGGCATGGTGGTGCACACCTGTAATCCCAGCTACTGGGGAGACTGAGGTAGGAGAATCGCTTGAACCCAGGAGGCAGAGATTGCAGTGAGCCAAGATTGCGCCATTGTACTCCAGCCTGGGCTACAAGAGCGAATCCCCATCTAAAAAAAAATAATATATGTATATATATATGTACACACACACACACACATATATATATATATTTTAGGCCAGGCGCCGTGCCTCATGCTTGTAATCCCAGCACTTTGGAAGGCCGAGGCGGGTAGATCACGAGGCCAGGAGTTAGAGATCATCATGGCCAACAGGGTGAAACCCTATCTCTACTAAAACTACACAAAATTAGCCAGACCTACATTAGCACGCGCCTATAGTCCCAGCTACTCAGGAGGCTGAGGTAGGAGAATCACTTGAACCTGGGAGGCAGAGGTTGCAGTGAGCCGAGATCACACCACTGCACTCCAGTCTGGGCAACAGAGCAAGACTTCATCTCGAAAAAATTTATGTTTTTTAAATATATATTTTATATGTGTAATATATATATAATATATGTATATAAAAATACAGATATTCTTTTCTTTTGAGATAGAGTCTCACTCTGTCACCCAGGCTGGAGTGCAGTGGCATGATCTCGGCTCACTGCAACCTCCGCCTCCCGGGTGCAAGCGATTCTCCTGCCTCAGCCTCCCGAGTAGCTGAGACTATAGGCGCATGCCATCACACCCAGCTAATTTTCATATTTTTAGAGGAGACGGAGTTTCACTATGTTGGCCAGGCTGGTCTCAAACTCCTGACCTTGTGATCCCCCCACCTTGGCCTCCCAAAGTGCTAGGATGACAGAAGTGAGCCACCGTGCCCAGTAAAAATATAGATATTATTTTCAACTGGTGTCTAAATGAGAAAAACTCTCGACGTTTCATCAGAAGCCCCCAGACCTGTCATAACTTCTCAGGGCGTGTAAGAGAAGCCCCTTGCCCACCTCTGCTCTCTCATAACCGTTACTAAGAGAGAATGCAATACAGGGAGTATGGTTTTCAGAAGATGAGAAAATCTTTTTTTTTTTTTAATATATATTTTTTTACTGCTACCTATTTGCCTTAGATTCTTCACAAATAAGGACAATACATCTCACTGGCACTCTTCCATCCACAAATTACCTCGCTGACCTTGATCTCACTGAAACTCATTTTGCAAATGAGAAGACATTGTTCTGTGAATTTTATTGATTTGCCTAAGATGGCAACGTTACAAGGTAGTGGAGTCAAGCCCAAGTCTAGGACTGCTGTGCTCAATTCTGTCCTGGCAACTCTGTCCTGGTTATTTTAAGACCATTGCAGGCCGCAGACCCCAACCCACTTCATAGCAAACACTTTACAACATATTTACATTCCACAGAACATATACATTTTTGCTGTATAATTTTTATAATTCCAATTTGGAGTTTTGTTTTAATATACATTTTTTTCTCATGATTCAAACCATATTATATTTTTATGTAACCATATAAGGCTTGAGTTGAGTGGCAGCTGACTCATTGATATCGCATTACATTTTACAGACACTTAATTAGATATTTATTTCCATTTTAATGTTTGATTTTCATGTTTAGGAACCAGTACATTTTTTCCAGGTCCGAAATATTATCTTTGGTCCTTGAAAGGTCACAAGCCCTAAGTACTGAGCCAAGAATACACAGCGGCAGAACCAGCCCTGTTCTGGCTGGGCCACCACCATAGCTCAGGGCTGTGATGTGAGCAATGGCTTAGAGGCTGGAATTACAACAGGCAGGTAGAGGTGGCTGTCACTGACCCCACTGGCCAGAGCAGAAAGAACAAGATCCTGTCAGTCTCTGGCCTTCTGACAGCTAGGTTCACCTTCGTGGATCTTCTCTGGAACAGTTTGCTGTCTGCATTCTGAAACAGGGTGGGTCCTTATGCTAAACCATGATATTACCCACACTGTTAAGCCAGCATCCAGGAAAATGTCACAGATGACCAGAGGAAGAGTTTACTATGTATAGTTTTTTTTTTTTCTGTTTTTTGTTTTTGTTTTTGTTTTTTTTGAGATGGAGATGCACTCGCCCAGGCTGGAGTGCAGTGGCACAATCTCAGCTCACTGCAAGCTCTGCCTCCCGGGTTCACTCCATTCTTCTGCCTCAGCCTCCTGAGTAGCTGGGACTATAGGCACCCGCCACCACGCCCGGCTAATTTTTTTTTTGTATTTTTAGTGGAGACAGGGTTCCACCATGTTAGCCAGGATGGTCTCGATCTCCTGACCTCGTGATCCACTCGCCTCGGCTTCCCAGAGTGCTGGGATTACAGCCGTGAGCCACCGCACCCGGCCTCTGTTTTTTGTTTTTTTTTGAGACATAGTCCCACTCTGTCAACAGGCTAGGGTACAATGGCACCATCTCAGCTTACTGCAACCTCCATCTCCCGGGTTCAAGCAATTCTTCTGCCTCAGCCTCCCAAGTAGCTGGGACTACAGGCACGTGCCACCATGCCTGGCTAATTTTTTGTATTTTTAGTAGAGACAGCTGAAAGTTTCACCATGTTGCCCAGGCTGGTCTCAAACTCCTGACCTCAGGTGATGCACCCACCTTGGCTTCCCAAAGTGCTGGGATGACAGGTGTTAGCCACCGCACGCGGCCCAGTAAACCTCTTTCTTATACCAACCTCACAGGCTGGCATTTGGGATTCAGGGATGCTAGGGTTTGTACCCAGAGACAAGCTGGTCCTGACTGACTTCATCACCAAAAACTCCAACACTAGAGAAAACTGGGATTGGAGAGGAACTCAGGGAGCAGAAGGAAGCCCCTCCTTCTGTTGCCATGCGAACACTCAGAATCCTCCCAGCAAACCTCGCTTAAAACCCATTTACTCCTAGTGTTCCATTATTGGAACGCTAAGCTTGTGGAAGTTATTTATATCCTACTGATCAAGGTCATCACCAAGGTCTGACTTTTCCCACAAAAAAATTTTGCATCCTCCAGCATAAATGGGTTAAGGCTGTATCTGTAGAACCTCCCACTAAATGCAACATTTACTACATGCAACATCTCCCCAGTAATTCTGCCTAAGTTGAGCTTTAATAAAATGCATTTTAGGCTGGGTGTGGTGGCTCACGCCTGTAATCCCAGCACTTTGGGAGACTCAGGGGGGCAGATCACGAGGTCAGGAAATCGAGACTACCCTGGCTAACACGGTGAAACCCCGTTTCTACTAAAAATACAAAACATTAGCCGAGTGTGGTGGTGGGCGCCTGTAGTTCCAGCTACTCAGGAGGTTGAGGCGGCAGAATGGCATGAACCTGGGAGGCGGAGCTTGCAGTGAGCCGAGATCGTGCCACTGCACTCCAGCCTGGGGGTGACAAGAGTGAAACTCCATCTCAAAAAAATAAAAAATAAATAAAAATAAAAAATAAAATACATTTTAAATGCACAGGTCAGGGAAACCTAACTACTTAAAGGCATACAGCTTCAAATCCTTTTGGATAGAAAGAAAGAAATCTTTAGTAATCTATCACTGCTTAAATTCTCTCTTTGGATGTCCATGTTTTTATATTCTGCAAAATGTTATTAAATTAGGACACATTGTCTGGGTGCAGTGGCTCATGCTTGTAATCCCAGCACTTTTGGAGGCTGAGGCGGGTGGATCATGAGGTCAGGAGTTCAAGACCAGCCTGGCCAACATGGTGAAACCCCATCTCTACGAAAATACAAAAATTAGCTGGGCGTGGTGGTGCGTGCCGGTAATCCTAGCTACTCAGGAGGCTGAGGTTGGAGAACCACTTGAACCCAGGAGGCAGAGGTTGCAGTAAGCTGAGATCACACCACTGCCCTCCAGCCTGGGCGACAGAAAGAGACTCCATCTTGGAAAAAAAGAATAGGACACATTACCACAGTATTTGCTACAGCACACTGCATTGGGCCTTGGAATTCAGAAAGAAGAGTGAGTTGTTCATGTCATGCCACTTTTCTTCAGTAATTGAGACAAATTTGAAGATACGGAGAAACCTGGGGATTTGGGCAAAGCTCTCCACTCATCTGTTCCTCTGGTTGCCATGGAGAATAACAGTTTTAAAGGCATCTTTAAATGAAGTCAGCTCTGAGCTGAAACCTCTCCTTTTAAGTGAGAAAGCACACTCAGAGAAGAGGGACGGCCGCTGTCTTTGCTGCTCTAAATGGCAGATAATCCAAAGAGGACACAACAGAACCTCGTGCCTGTTCAGAAGGGGAGAAATGCACACGGGAGATGATGACGGTTCTGGTGTAGTGCACCCTTCGGAACTCTCGAGGGCCTTCCTCGCACCCTCAGGATCTCATTTCTGATCCTCAGAGCTCCAGGTTTCTGATAGTTGGTTCTTTCTCCAAGTTCATCGGGTTTCCTTTACCAAGTATTCTACTTCTTTGTACCCATCGGTCCTGGAGCTCCTGTGAACAGGGTTTCACCCTCCGACTATCCCTTCCCATGAACTAAAATTGGCTTCATTTACCCATTCAAATTCCTTTTCATCCCTCATCCCTCAGGGCCCCCTTTGCTCTGTTTACCTTAAGGAAGGAGGAAACTAGCTAATAATGATAATAGACATTTATTAAGCACCTCTGAAGCACTTGGTGTGGATTACCTCATTTTATCTCCCAGCAACCTTAAGATAGGTCATATCTTTACTCTATTTTACAAAGGAAGAAACAGTCTTAAGAAGCTCAGATAACCTGGTCGCCCAGTTGGCAAGAGCCAGAGTCAGAGTTCAACCCAGACAGTCCAACCCCAGAGGCTCCCCTCATCTTGCCTTTCCATCGAATCATACATTCATTTATTCAGTCAGTATTTATTAAGTCCTCACTACATGCCAGGCACTGTTCAGGGGTTATAGCATCAAGGCAAAAGGGGTTTCCTCCCTCGTTATGAGACTAATTCTAGCAAGGAGAGGTGGGCAAGGAATGAACGAATAAGTCAGATAATTTCTCTGTTTGCAGATGACATAATCTTATATATGGAAAACTCTGAAGTCGCCACAAAACAAACAAACAAACAAAAACCTCTTAGAACTAATAAATGAATTCAGTAAAGCTGAAGAATACAAAATCAATATATAAAAATTGGCAGTGTTTGTATATACTAATAGTGAACTATCTAAAACAGAAATCAAGAAAACAATTCCATTTACAATAGCTACAAAAAAAATGAGATACCTAGGGATAAACTTAACCAAGAAGATGAAATATCTCTACACTAAAAACCATAACGCATTGATGAAAAAAATGTTAAAAGACACAAATAAATGAAAAGATATGTTATGTTCATGGATTAGAAGACTGAATATTGTGAAAATGACCATACTACCCAAAGTTATCCACAGATTTAATGTACTCCCTATCAAAATACTGAAGACATTTTTCACGGAAATAGAAAAAAGAAAAAATCCTAAAATTCATATGGAACCACAAAAGACCCCAAAAGGCCAAAGCAATTCAGAGCGAAATCAACAAAGTTGGAGGCATCATACTACCTGATTTCAAAATATACTATAAAGCTGTAGTAACCAGAACAACATGGTACTGGCATAAAAACAGACACATAAAACAATGGAATAGACAGCCTAGAAATATATTCAGGCACCTATAGCCACCTGTTTTTGACAAAGATACCAAGAACACACATTGGGGAAAAGATTGTCCCTTTAATAAATTGAATATCCTAGGGAGGCTGAGGCAGAATAACTTGAACCCAGGAGGAGAAGTTTGCAGTGAGCTGAGATTGCCCACTGCACTGCAGCCTGGGCAACAGAGTGAGACCCTGTCTCAAAAATAACATAAAATAAATTGAATATCCGAAGAATAAAATTAGACCCCTGTCTCTCATTGTATATGAAAATCAACTCAAAATGGATAGAAGACTTAAAAGTAAAACCTGAAACTATAAAACTACTAGAAGAAAACAGGGGAAACACTTCACAACACTAAGCCAGGCAGGGGTTTTTTAAAATAAGAAGTCAGAGGCACAGGTATCAAAAGCAAAAACAGACAAATGGGACCACATGAAATTAAAAAGCTTTTGCATAACAAAGGAAACAATTAACAAAGTGACGAGAAAACCTACACTCTCTTATAGGTTTGGAAGAAAATATTTGCAAACTATCTATCTAACAAGGTGTTACCCAGAAATATGTAAGGAACTTAAACAACTCAACAGCAATAAAACAAATAACCAGATTAAAAAATGGGCAAAAAACCTTAATAGACATTTCTTAAAAGAAGACATACAAATGGACAACAGGTACATGAAGAAACGCTCAATATCACTAAATGTCAGAGAAATGAAAATCAAAACCACAATGAGATACCACCTCATTCCAATTATAATGGCTCTTATCAAAAAACAAGTGTTGGTGAGGATGTGGAGATAAGGGGACACTTGACACTTGCATACTGTTGATAAGAATGTAAATTAGTACAGCAATTATGGAAATCAGTATAGGGGTCCCCCCCAAAATAAAAATAGAATTACAATATGATCCAACACTCTCACTGCTGGATATATATCCAGAGGAGGTGAAATCAGGGCTGGGTGCGGTGACTCAGGCCTGTAATGCGAGTACTTTGGGAAGCCAAAGCGGGTGGATCAATTGAGGTCAGGAGTTCGAGACCGGCCTGACCAACATGTGAAACCCCATCTCTACTAAAAATACAAAAAAAATTACCTGGGCGTGGTGGTGGGCACCTGTAATCCCAGCTACTCTGGAGGCTGAGGCAGGAGAATCGCTTGAACCCAGGTGGCAGAGGTTGCAGTGAGCTGAAATCATACCACTGCACTCCAGCCTGGGCGACAGAGCCAGACTCCATCTGAAAAAAAATTAAAAAAAGAGTGAAATCAGGATGTTGAAGAGATATCTGCACTCCCATCTTTATGTCAGTACCATTTTTAATAGCCAAGATATGTAATTAACCTAAGTGTCCATCAATAGATGAATGGTAAAGAAAATGTGGTATATAAGCACGACAAAATTCTATTCAGTCATAAAAAAAGAATGAAATACTGTCATTTGTGACAACATGGCTGACCCTGGAGGACACCATGTTAAGTGAAATAAGCCAGATACAGAAAGACAGATACCACATGATCTCACTCATATGTGGAATTACAAAGAAAAAAAGTTGATCTCATCGAAGCAGAGTATAGAACAGTGGTTATCAAAGGCTGGGAAGGGTGACTACAGTTAACTGTAAGGTATTGTATATCACCCTATAGCTAGAAGAGAAGTTTTCGAATATTCTCATGACAAAGAAATTACAAATGCATGAAATGATGAATATACTAACTACCCTGAGTTGATCATTATACAACATGTACAGGTACTGAAATATTAATTTGTATCCCATAAACATGTACAATTGTGATAACTTTTTTTTTTTTTCTTTTTTGAGATGGAGTCTCACTCTGTCACCCAGGCTGGAATGCAGTGGCGCAATCTTGGCTCACTGCAACCTCCACCTATCACGTTCAAGCTATTCTCCTGCTTTAGCCTCCTAAGTAGCTGTAAGTACAGGTGCCCACCACCATGCCCAACTGATATAATGTTACAGTTTTGGGGTTTTTTTGAGACAGAGTTTTGCTCTTGTTGCCCAGGATGGAGTGCAATGGCAGGATCTCGGCTCACCACAACCTCCACCTCCCAGGTTCAAGTGATTCTTCTGCCTCAGCCTCCCAAGTAGCTGGGATTACAGGTGCCCGCCACTACGCCCAACTAATTTTTGTATTTTCAGTAGAGATGGGGTTTCACCACGTTGGCCAGGCTGGTCACCAACTCCTGACTTCAGGTGATCCACCCGCCTTGGCCTCCCAAAGCGCTGGGATTACAGGCGTGAGCCACCGCACCTGGATGACAATTTGTTTTTTTTTTTAATCAGATAATTTCTTTTTTTTTTTTTGAGACAAAGTTTCACTCTGTGGCCCAGACTGGGGTGCGGTGGCGCGATCTCGGCTCACTGCAAGCTCCACCTCCTGGGTTCCCGCCATTCTCCTGCCTCAGCCTCCTGAGTAGCTGGGACTACAGGCGCCCGCCACCGTGCCCGGCTAATTTTTGTATTTTTAGTAGAGAGGGGGTTTCACCATGTTAGCCAGGATGGTCTCGATCTTCTGACCTCATGTTCCGCCCGCCTCGGCCTCCCAAAGTGCTGGGATTGCAGGCATGAGCCACCACGCCCTGCAAAATCAGATAATTTCTAAGAGTGATAGGAGCTATGGAGAAAAAAATTTCAAGGAATGGGACAAAGTAGTGGTCCTCAAACTTGGGTGTGCACGAGATCAGCTGGGCCCCACCCTCAGGGCTCCTGGTCCAGTAGGTCTGGAGTAGGGCCAGGGAATTTGCATTTCTTTCTTTCTTTCTTTTCTTTTTCTTTGAGACAGGCTGAAGTACAATGGCACAATCTCGGCTCACTGCAACCTCCACTTCCTGGGCTCAAGCAGTCCTCCCGCCTTGGCCTCCCGAGTAGCTGGGACTACAGACGTGCACCACCATGCCAGGCTAATTTTTTTTTTTCCGTCATGTTGCCTAGGCTGCTCTCCAGCAATCTACCTGCCATGGCCTACCAAAGTGCTGGGATTACAGGCGTGAGCCACCGCACCCAGCCTGCATTTGCATTTCTAATAGGTTTCTGAGTGAGGTTGCTGCTGTTGGTCTGGGGATCACACGTGGAGAATCCCTAAAACAGAGTGGGTTGGAATGGGGAATGGGGGAAGCTTCTCTTACCTATGTGTGGCATTTGAGTTGAGATGTGAATGATGAAAATGAGTAAGTCACTGGGATTACGAGGGAAAAAGATTTCTAGCACAGGATATGGCAAATGCAAAGTCCCCAAGGTGGGAAAGTGAGCTCCTGGTGTTGGAAGGACAGAACAAAGATCTGCTGAGTGTTGAATGAGGCAAGAGTCAGTTTAGCCCCAACCCAGTTTGGTTCTTTCTTCTCCTACTGCTCCTCCGGGCTGTGTTGTTTAACATGAAAATCCCAATGTCTTTCACAACAAAATAGTGGCAATAGATTGACTTAAAAAAGAAAGATCCAATATAGGATTACTTTAAATGGGCTTCTCCTTTGGCACGTTTGAAATATTTCAGTTGTCCTTCACTCCAATTTCCAATTGCAGTTTTTCAAATAAAAATAACCTCTTGTGTTGATGCAACATATGTTGATGTTGTATATAATTTAATTATCTATTTTTTATCTGGGCAATTTGCCAAATCTTCAAGTTGTTTCAAAAGATCAAAGACAGGATATGTGCCTTTTCTTTCCTCATTCTTTCACCCCAGCGCTTTTCAAATGGAAATGTGCCTAGAACTTAACTCACTGAGCCTCCCTGGAGAGGAACCTTTATGAAGGAAGAGAGGCCCAGGTGAACCTCTGAGCCCCTTATCCAATCCCCGCCCCAAGGATCATGGGTAATCAGTCTGGGAAAGGGTGAGGTCTAGGATTCCACTGAGTTCTCTGTCAAGGTGCGCCCGGTCTGTTAGGGGATTTGGCTTTCCTCTTTCTCTTAACCGACTTGCCTGGGGCTGCTTCTGCGGCGTGGTGTTCATTACCTGCCTTTGTTTTTATCTGCTCTGATGAGTTCTCCAAGATTGATAGAAAGAGCCTGTTGATCCAATTTCTAAGAGAAATGAAGACTATCAAGCATTCTAAATTTCCTAAACATTGTACAATTGATAGTTGGCTGGAGCATCTGAAAGTTTATTATTGGTGAGTTTTATGGGCTGAATTGGGTCCCTCCAAAATTTGTATGTTGAAGCTCTAGCCCACAGTACCTCAGATGTGACTGCAGTGGAGGTAGTTCTTTGAGGAGGTAATCGAGGTTAAATGAGGCCATTAGAGAGGACCCTATCCAAAATGACTGACATCCTTACAAGAAGAGGAGATTAGGCCACATATACACACAGGAAGGCCAGCTGAAGACAGGAGAAGGGGACCATCTACGAGCCAAGGAGAGAAGCCTCAGAAGAAACCAACCCTGCTCACACATTGATCTTGGACTTCCAGCCTCTACCAGGACCGTTTCTGTTGTTAAACCCCCAGTCTGCATGGCAGCTTTTACAGACTAACACAGTGAGTGTATGTGTCTTAGATTCTTTTTTTTTTTTTTTTTTTTTTTTTTTTTTTGAGACGGAGTCTGGCTCTGTCGCCCAGGCTGGAGTGAGGTGGCCGGATCTCAGCTCACTGCAAGCTCCGCCTCCCAGGTTCACACCATTCTCCTGCCTCCGCCTCCCAAGTAGCTGGGACTACAGGCGCCCGCCTCGTCGCCCGGCTAGTTTTTTGTATTCTTTAGTAGAGACGGGGTTTCACCGTATTAGCCAGGATGGTCTCGATCTCCTGACCTTGTGATCCGCCCGTCTCGGCCTCCCAAAGTGCTGGGATTACAGGCTTGAGCCACCGCACCCGGCGTGTCTTAGATTCTTATAGAAAGTTTGCCATACATTTCACTCTACACTTCTAAAATAAATGTCCTTTTATAATATGAAAGGAAACCAGATTTCTCCCCTGAGAAAATCTTGCAGGTTTCAGTTCTGCAGAAAACCTATTGGCCAGAGTCAGTGAGAGGAGACTGAAATCCTGCCTTCTGCTGCACCTTTTAATAGGTGTCTCTCTCTGCCCATGTGACAGCTCTGTCTCTTCACTTCCATTTTTCTCACTCTGGCCTGGTCAGCAAACAGGATTTGTGGGTTGTTGCTTGTGTTTCGTATTTCACATCTGGTTGAAATACACCCTGACCCAGAATAGTCCACTTAAGTAGTTAGGAAGAAAAAATCCAGATTCTTCCCCTGTCCCTGAGGTTCAAGGGGTGCTAAGAATGAAAAGCCCTTCTCTATGCCAACAATGACACAGCACTGGATATCCACAAGGGAGACTCCAGGGTGAGGAGGGAACACACGTCAAGTCCCTTGAGTCCCGTTGGGGGAACTTTCAGTCTGAATAAACCAGAATTCCTTCGGTTGCAAGTGACAGAAAACCAACTCAAACTAGCTTAAAATGATGAAAAAGGAGAGTGTGGAGAGGCCTCTGTAAGTAGGGTGTCCAAGTCCTGGGGGTTTCAATCAAGTATACTTGGATCCTGGGTTCAGTATACTCTGCTTCCCTGACATGTTGGTAAAGATGGCCACAGATTTGTCTTCCATAGAGATACTGATCCCAGGCCAGGTGTGGTGGCTCACGCCTAAAATCCCAGCACTTTGGGAGGCCAAGTAGAGTGAATCCTGAGGTCAGGAGTTTGAGAGCCTGGCCAACATGGTGAAACCCCGTCTCTACTAAAAATACAAAAATTAGCTGGATGTGGTGGCACGTGCCTGTAATCCCAGCTACTCGGAAGGCTGAGGCAGGAGAATCACTTGAACCCAAGACACGAAGGTTGCAGTGAGCCAAGATTGCACCACTGCATACCAGCCTGGGTGACTGAACAAGACTCTCTCTCAAAAAAAGAAAAAAAAGAAAAGAAAAGAAATACTGATCCCAAAGAAAAAATCATGTCTCTTGTTACAGCAAACCTCTATGGGAGAACCTTGAGTGGTCCGGCGGGGTCACCTACCAATTTCTAAAACAATCAATGCAGCCAGGCTGGTAGAGGATCCGGGCCACACACCTATCTACCTCTGGGACCGGGAAGTGGGGTGAGGGTGGTTGGCCCCATCCAAGCCGCTGAGAGTAAGGAGGATTGGTTCCTCCAAGAGGTGCCAGGAAGGAAGCAAGTGAACACATGAAACATGAATCTTTGGTTGGTGCAGGCTTAGAGAAAGTGCTCGGCAATGACTGGCATAAAAAGTGCTTAGGTTTCAGGAGAGTTAACCTGAGGCAAAAAAAAAAAAAAAAAGTGCTTAAGTGACAATTTGATAAAAAAGGGAAAAGTGCTGTTCCAAAAATTTGAAAGGCTGTCTTGTGGAAGAGAGAGAGGAAAGGAAAGAGGATGAAACTGGAAATTATGTGTAGAAGTTGTAAGAGAGGTAGATTTCACTTTAGTGCAAGGCAAACCCTTCCAGAACCCAGGAACAACAAAAAGGAGTCGCTTCATGAATTGATGCAGTCCCCGTTCCTAGCTGAGTCCTAGCAGGGATGAACGGCCACCCACCAGCAATGCAGAAAAGGGAGGTTCAAAAGCAGGTGAGTTGCGGGCTCGACGGATGCCAAGACCCCATTTCAACCTCAATATTTGATGACTGGGAAACACTGAAGCAGGCGAGGTGTGGTGGCTCATGCCTGTAATCCCAGCACTTTGGGAGGCCGAGGCGGAGGGATCACTTGAGGCCAGGAGTTCGAGACCAGTCCGGCCAACATGGCGAGACCCCCGTCTCTAATAAAAATACAAAAGTTAGCCAGGCGTGATGGTGGGTAACAGGTGGTGGCCTGTAATCCCAGCTACTCGTGAGGCTGTAGCAGAAGAATCTCTTGAATCTGGGAGGCAGAGGTTGCAGTGAACCAAGATCTTGCCGCTGCACTCCAGCCTGGGCGACGGAGTGAAACACTGTCTCAAAAAAGAAAAAGAAAAAGAGAAAGAAAACACTGAAGCAGTAAAGAAGGTGCACACCTGAGGGGAGCACCTTGGGCAGCTTCAAGGAGTTTTTTAAGCCAACATTTCCTGAGGCCTGACCACGTGCCAGGTTCTGGCTAAGTGTTTGCATCTCTCTCCCCCATTTAAACCTCACAGCAACTCTTGAAATAAGCTTTGGTGACTTCACTTCATGAGCGAGGAAACTTGGATGCAGAGAGGTTGAGTAGCTTGCCCAAAACGATGCAGTAAACAGCAGTGCTGGGCTTTGAATTCAGGCCAGCTGCACTTTCAGTCCCAGCTCTTCGCCTGTTTGCTCTTGGGACACAGGCAGGCCTGCTTCTTCGCAAAGAGCAGCATCATGCACCTCCCTCTGCTCACCTACCCCCTCCCGCCCGACTGGGATCAAGGTCAACTTGCTCCAGATGGCGGCAGGCAGGTCTAATGAGATGTGAAGGGATTCCCCATGGGGAGCCAAGAGTGGCTGGGAGAGAATCCCAGATTCACATCCCCCAACTTGAGATGTCAGGAGCAAATGCTGTAGCCATGCATTAAAAACAGCAGCAGCAGCAGCAGCAAAGTCAGCACTGAACCCTTTCCAACTCCCATCCGACCAATTGCTTAGGTTGGAAGGACCTCAGGCCCCCAGGTGTGGCATGGGCGCTACCTGCTTTAGGTCCCCACATGCACAGTCAGTCAGACCCGGCCTCCACCATCCCCAGCATCCACACGGACAACATGGCCGACGGACCCATCTTTCACTGATGCGACTTGCCATTTCCTCTCAAAATGGGGGAAAGCACTTGCTCAGGCACTGAGACACACACCTAGGAATTTGTATTTCTCTTTTTTAGAGAAAGTAAATCTTGAAATAAATAGACCGATAGGCCAGGCGCAGTGGCTCACACCTGTACTCCTAGCACTTTGGGAGGCTGAGGCAGGAGGATTGCTTGAGCTCAGGGGTTAGAGACCAGCCTGGGCACCCAACAGTGAGACCTTGTCTCTAATAAAAATTTAAAAATTAGCTGGATGTGGTGGCACACACCTGTAGCCCCAGCTATCCGGGAGGCTGAGTCAGGGCGAGGTGGGAGATCAAGGCTGCAGTGAGCTATGATCATACCACTGCACTCCCAGCCTGAGCGGCAGAGGGAGACCCTGTCTTAAAATAAATAAATAAAAATAGATAACGTGGAGGCCTCCTGGACTCTGGACCCATGTGTGTATTGTTTCTTACCAAGAATTAAACAGAGCTGGGCCACCTCTCACCTGGTTCAGTTATTTGTTTTCCCCAAGCTTCCTGTTTCTCTTCCCCTCTGTACCTGATGCTAATCATCAGGTTTCCAGGTTGGTCATGGCTACAGAAGTTACACTGAGGCATGTGGTGATCTGAGTTTGTGCTCTTTGTTTCTTCCTTCCGCTGTGCAGTTAATGATGAACACCGGAACAGCCACCTTCTCAAATACTTCCAAACACCAACCTGAAATTCACAGGAGAGCTTGACAGAGGCCGAGGACGTGTGATTTTTAAGGTAAGCATGTGATGGCTTTGACAGGAATACATTTTGAGAGGTTAACATAGCACCAAAGAGATGGTTTATTTTAAAGGCAGGCTGTAACTCAGGATCACGAGCTTGGAGACTTGAATGCAACAAAAGGCAAACTGAGCTTGGCTCCTGCGAGAGCCTCCTGTGAACGTGAGCTGTGTCCTAGCAGCCTCTGAAGGTGGACTCTAAAAAGAAAATGTCTTAAAGAATTGCAGAAGATGGCTGTGGCTTGCAGTTGTGGTGGGGAAAATTTTGCAAGCACATTCTTAGAATATATCAATTAAATATGACATCAGTATGAGAGTTAAGGTGAAAGTCAAATTCCTTGTTGGAAACGACCATAGCAATGACTCATCCTATAGGTCTTGAATTAAAGCTATATTTCAGTAACACTGTATATTTCAAAACCACAAAATGGAAGCTTTGATTTTTCACTCAGTCACCTGAAAAGTACTACAACGGTATCCAAGAGCAATGAAATTGCATTTCAGAGACCTGACACGAGATGGTTAGTGGGTGTTAGGAGAGTGTATGGGTGTTAACGACCCCTTCTGACTTGTTCTTCACTCAAAGCTGCTGTCAATAAGCTACTCCTAGAGGACACGGAAAGATCCTTTCCTGTTTTTAAAAGAAATAACATGCTTCATCAAGAATTATTACGAATTTTGGAAGGAAACGGTACTATAGGATCTCAATCTCTTTTTCTCCAGCGAAAATTGCATTTCTGTAATTCAAGATCTAGTCACAAGGGCTTAAGCAAGATCTTGTGCCAGCAATCAGGCATGGATCAAATGCACTTTTGCCTTCCTAAGGTAAGTTCAATTAAAATAAAAACGGTCTAGAACATTCACAGGATAAGGTGTGATTCCTGCGTCTAACATTTCACAGATTTTTTTATGCAAGATAAAGTAAGTCATAGATGGCCACCTGTTATTTTCCTAGGGATCCCTTTGTCTTGGAAGAAATGCCTATGAATTGTCCCAGGTTGGCCACCACTAAGAAATGGAGACATCAGAATGCTCCTGGACAAAGCTGCCTCCATGAGTTTTGTTTCATTTTTAATTTTCATTGAAAATAATAGACATATAGCTGGGTGCGCAGTGGCTCACGCCTGTAATCCCAGCACTTTGGGAGGCTGAGGCCAGTGGATCACCTGAGGTCAGGCATCCAAGACCAGCCTGGCCAACATGGTGAAACCCCATTTCTACTAAAAATACAAAAATTAGCTGAGCTTGGTGGCGTGCGCCTTTAGTCCCAGCTCCTCGAGAGGCTGAGGCAGGAGAATCGCTTGAACCTGGGAGGTGGAGGTTGCAGTGAGCCAAGATCGCACCATTGCACTCCAGCCTGGGCGACAGAGCAAGACTCCATCTCAAAATAATAATAATAGAGATACAGAAAAATGCATAGATCATAGGTGCCCAGCTCGATGGATTTTCACAAACAAAACACACCTGCTTAACCAGAACACAGCCAGCACCCTAGAAGCCCCCTCATTCTCCCTTTCAGTCACTGCTGACCACCCAAGGTAACCAATATTCTAACTCTAGCACCATAGATCGGTTTTGCCTGGTTTTATACTTTGTGGAGATGGAATCACGCAGTCTCTTCCCTTTTGTGTCTGGCTTTTTTCACACGTTATGTCTGTGCCATCCATCCATATTGCTGCCTACAGTTACAGACAGTTCCTTCTCTCTGTTGGCTGGTATTCCATTATGTGAGTATACCACCATTTATTTGTCCATCCTACAGCTGATGGACATTTGAGTAGCTTCCACTATGGGGCTGCTGGCGAGCCAGCTGCAGGAGTGTGTCACGTGGGTCGCAGTATGCCGGTGCCCAGGACTGCTCCTAAGGTGTGCGGACGCTTCACGCAGCTGCTTGGAACAGCGCCGGCTGCACGACATTGTCTGTTGCCCTTCTGCCGGCAGATGCAAGCCTCGGGTGAGAAAGGCCACAGCTCCCCACCTGTGAACACCGACTCTTGTTTCCATGAAAAAAGTTTGTAAAAAAGATCAGCAACTGAGAACAGAAGTAAGTATTGTTTGCATTATCTTAGAGATCGCAGCAGCTGGCCGCAGAGAATCTGGATCAGAGCTAACAAGGGAACTTATTGAAGCAGGATACAGCCTAACAATTCTTGAACAAGGAATGGGGCATGCCCAGGGAAGTAGAAAATAGTAGAAGCTGAGAGGTAAAATGTTGCCAAGAAAACTTAACTGAACCATCTTATCTCAATAGCTTATGTGTTTTAAATAAGGGCAAAAAGACGGGCGTGGTGGCTCATGCCTGTAATCCCAGCACTTTGGGAGGCTGAGGTGGAAGGATCACTTGAGGCCAGGAGTTGGAGACCAGCCTGGACAACATAGTGAGACCTTGTCTCCACCGGAAGAAAAAAAAAGAAAAAGCTAAAAATCTTCATGAACAAAATCACTCGTCTATCTTTTCCCTGAGGAAGTGAGTTTGCATCTCAGCCCAGGGCTGTCCTGGGGAAGTTTCCCAGGCTCTCTGTGGTCAAGTTCTGCTTCTCGTCTGTAAAAAGAGGGGGACTATGTTCTCAGGGCCTGAGGGTCAGAGACACGGAAGGTGAAAGTGCTGGAAAACACTGCGTAGATGCTGACCAAATGCTGTATTCCCTCTCAGCCCCCACGTGCCGTGGTTCAGACAAGAGGTATGTAATACGTAGCTGAGAGCTCAAGTGCACGAACGGGCCAGAATGTGGTGACTCAGGAAGATCAGAAGATGCACAGCTTGTGCCCTTTGAAAATCTAAAAGAAAAATAAGTGAAAAAACTGCATGGGTGCCAGCGCAGGGCAGAGAGTGAGTGGGGAGGAGAACGGCATGCTCTGGAGCGGACAGACGCGGGCCAGGGGCAGGCTGGAGGGCAGCACAGCCGCGCACACCAAGCTGACGACCTTTTCTTCGAATGCAGCTTCACTCTACACGTATCAGATTCTGGGTACTAAGAGAAAGGCTCTAGCGCGATCTGTGTCTTGGAACGTTTTCACCGGCCCAGACACTCAGTCACCTGGTTGGGTGAACGAAGTGGGGCCTGAGGTCTCAGGATTTGGGGTGCTTTCAGGATGCCTCTTCCCAGAACTTCTCTTCTGTATGAACCCAGAGTCAGTGGCTCCAAGACAGATCTTAACCTCTCCTGTGAGTGGAGATGACCAGTTTGGATTTAAGGGCAAAAGATAGTATCTCTGGGAATAAAAGGCAGGCAACACAATAACGCTTTGAAGTCCGGGTGCCTGAAGTCCACCGCTGGAACTCCAGCTGTGCTGCGGGTCTCCGCAGGGCCGGGAGACTCTTACCAGGCACACCAACAGGGCTGCAGGAAACGGGGAGGGGTGAGTGCTCTCCAGTCAGGCAGAAAGAAATCACTCCAGCTCCACTGGTTTCACCACCGCGACTGAGGCTCCTTTTTCCTTTTGGACTCCCAGCCCCAGTCACAATCATCCTTCACGTTTACCCACGTGCGTGATGTTTTCTGACCCTCAAAGAGATGCAACACTTTATCCCAACATGAAGGAGATCAGCTGTTACCATCACACGCGCTTTACCAATAAGCTCAAGCAAACCCAGAGACATTCTGTAACTGACTGGTGTATGAACAGCCACAAGCCATATGTCCAAGTCTCCTGGACAAGTTCACCAGACCACATCTTCCAGAAAGACAGGCCTGAGCCCCTGACATAGGCAGGTGTAGATGGTCTTCAGGTTTTAAACCAACGGAGCTTGGATTTAAGGGTCACGGATAGTGGCCACTCAGCCACGGCATGGAGAGGCTCAGCTGGTTACCGCCTAAGAACACCAGGTGAGCAGCTTTGAGAGATGCTTAGGTGATAGAGTGAACTGGATTTGGTGACAGGCCGCTTGGGGAAAAGGAAAGTCAGGATACCCCTGGGTTTCTGGCCTGTGGGTCTGTGTTGGACAGTCGCAATCACTGGCCAGCTGGCCTTTGAGGTCAGCCTTATTGATAGAGCCTGGATTTCAGGGGTCGTCATTCATTTATTTTGTGAACAAACATTAACTGAGTGTCTATATGTGCCTAACACTCTATTGAACGCAGAATCATGCGTTCTGCGTGGAACCAGGTGGAAGCATCCTTCCTCTGGGTTTAGTCTATGTTTGACACGGCTTTGTGTCCCCAGCAATTCGCCCACCACCTGGTGTCTTTGCGAGTTCTCAGTATAGTCACATGCTGAATGAAGAAAGGATGAGATGTTTGTTTTTGTTGTTGGGTGTGGGGGGCAGGGTCTTGCTCTGTCACCCAGGCTGGAGTGCAGCGGTGCAATCATGGCTCACTGCAGCCTCAACTTCTCTGGCTCCAGTGGTCCTCCCATCTCAGCCTCCCTGTTACCGGCAGTGAGTCCAAACGGGTCTGCAGCAGCCTCAGTTCTTTCCTCCTCCGAAGAAAGAATTCAACCAAGGAGGCATAAAGCAGAAGGAAAGACTGAAGCAAGTTTTAGAGCAGGAGTGAAAGTTTATTAAAAAGTTTTCGAGCAGGAATGAAAGGAAGTAAAATTTGGAGGAGGGCCAAGCGAGTGACTTGAGAAACCAAGAGTTCTATTTGACCTTTGACTTGGGGTTTTATATGCTGGCATACTCCCAGGGGCCTGCATT
This sequence comes from Trachypithecus francoisi, assembly GCF_009764315.1. Lineage (NCBI taxonomy): Eukaryota > Metazoa > Chordata > Mammalia > Primates > Cercopithecidae > Trachypithecus > Trachypithecus francoisi. The sequence goes on along the minus strand of NW_022681462.1, from coordinate 51,698,954 downwards.
CTTTCTCCCCTGATTCTTCCTTTGGGGTGGGCTGTCCGCATGTGTAGTGGCCTGCCAGCACTTGGAGGGGCCGCATGCACAGTGTGTTTACTGGAGTCACACGCATGCTCACTTGAGGCATTCTTCCCGTGCAAGTCCAATGTCCCTAGATGCTCACATGCCAGTTAATGTGCATGCTTGAGCCCACTCGATCAACTCCTGAGATCTTATCAGGAAGCGGCTAATCACCAGTTTCAGATGTTTCCTATCTAGCGGGAGACTGCCTTTCCCTGGTGCTGGCTACAACCAATTATTATTTTAGAGAGACAGTTAACAACCTTCACCATCATCTGATGGTCGCCTAACATTCCTGGTGGGGTCAGGGGAGCCCTCTCCCGCCCTGCTCATGTCTGACTAGCTACCTACTGTAATCCTGAGTAGCTGTGACTACAGATGCACACCACCACACCTGGCTAAATTTTTTGTATTTTTGGTAGAGATGGGGTTTCACCAGGTTGCCCAGGCTGGTCTTGAACTTCTGAGCTCAAGCGATCCACCCACCTCGGCCTCACAAAGTGTTGGGATCACAGGTGTGAGCCACTGCGCCTGGCCAGAAGAGATAATTTCTTTAAAAACATACTCAAACCGGCCGGGCGCGGTGGCTCAAGCCTGTAATCCCAGCACTTTGGAGGCCGAACGGGCGGATCATGAGGTCAGGAGACGAGACCATCCTGGCTAACACGGTGAAACCCGTCTTACTAAAAAAAAAAATACAAAAATGAGCGGGCGAGGTGGCGGGCGCCTGTATCCCAGCTACTCGGGAGGCTGAGGCAGAGAGGCGTGAACCCGGGAGGCGGAGCTTGCAGTGAGCTGAGATCCGGCCACTGCACTCCAGCCTGGCGACAGAGCGAGACTCCGTCTCAAAAAAAAAAAAAACATACTCAAACCATATCACTTATCTGCTTAGAAGTCATTGGTGGCATGGTCGGGCATGGTGGCTCACACCTGTAATTCCACCACTTTGGGAGGCTGAGGCTGGTGGATCACCTGGGGTCGGGAGTTCGAGACCAGCCTGACCAACATGGAGAAACCCTAGCTTCTTGGGAGACTGAGGCAGGAGAATCACTTGGATCCAGGAGGCAGAGGTTGCAGTGAGTCGAGAGCTCGCCATTGCAGCCCAACCTGGGCAACAAGAGCAAAACTCTGTCCCCCCAACCCTGAAAAAAAAAAAAGTCATCAGTGGCTTTCCATTGCATTTGGAATAAAACTTGAAGTCCTCCCCAAGGCCTCCAAAACCACACAGGAGCCAGCCCTTGTGAGCGCCACCTCCCCTATCACTCACCCCCTTATCTCCAGCCTGTAATTATCCAATCACTGAAACTTGTGCTTCCGTCTCAGGACCTGTGGATTTGAGGCAGACCCGGAGTCCCCTTCCTCACCATCCTCAGCATGACTTCCACACAGAGCCCTCCCCAGCCACCCTCTCAGTCACTCTCCAATCAATTACCCGGGTGTATTTTTCTTCATGGTACTTATTATCTAAAACAATCTGACTTATTTATCAGTGTGTTCTTTAGCCCTTTCCTCAACTATATTTTATGTTGAACATGCAGATAGAAAAGTCAGAGACAATGGCTGAGCCAGAAATGGGCCTGGGCCACCCTGGTGAGGAGAGAGAGCAATACGCAGATATTTGAGAGATTTATTTTGGGTATTTGGTTTGTATTTTTTTAGACAGAGTCTTGCTCTGTCACCCAGGCTGGAGTACAGTGGTGCTATCTCGGCTCACTGCAACCTCCACCTTCCAGGTTCAAGCAATTATCCTGCCTCAGCCTCCTGAGTAGCTGGGATTACTTGCATGCACCACCACGCCGGGCCAATTTTTGAATTTTTAGTAGAGATGGGGTTTCACTATGTTGGCCAGGCTGGTCTCCAACTTCTGACCTCAGATGATCCTCCCGCCTTGGCCTCCCAAAGTGCTGAAATTACAGGTGGGAGCCACGGCGCCTGGCTGAGAGATTTGTTTGAAAGGTGCTTTGGAGGCGGAGCTGACAGGGTTTGTGGAGGCACCGAATAAGGAAAGGATAGTGTAGGCGCTCACCAGGTCTGCATGGATGGTTGTGCTGATCCCTGACCCTGAGTGCCTCAGAGGAGGGCCATGTGTGGGTACAAAAAGCATGAGCTGGGCTTTCCACTCCCTGGGTTTGCAGTGCCTCTGAGGCACCCTAGAGGACCCTTGCCATGTGGGGTTGACACCGGGGCCTGGAGCTCAGCAAAGGTCAGAGCTGCAGGTGTCATGTGTGAGCCCTGGTGTGGCTGACTGTGGGCCCTGTGGGTTGCATGAAGTAGCTTAATGCGAGCAGAAAAGAGAGACAGGAGGGGGCCTTAGAGGAGCTCTTGAGGAGCTGTACGAGAGAAGAGCTGGCCAGGGAGAGGGGTGTGGGCAGCTCAAAACAGAATCACAGGGTGGAGAAAGCAAGCCAGGAGACAGCTGGCTCCAGTGACTGACGGCATCATTCCACCCTTGCCTGCTTTCCTGTGCTGTGATACCCCGTGTGGCTATGTTGTCATTCCCCTGTCAATATCAAGTGAGTTTTCGTAAGTTTGAAAACCTGCATTTTAAATTTTAAATGAAGATGGAAGAGTATGTCCAGAGGCGTGGGTGTGCGTGCCTGGTCCCAAGCTGGACTCCTTGGGAGGGTCCTGCCAACCCTGCCAGCCAGTGCCAGACACGTGGATGTGTATTGGGCTGAACCCCACAGAGACCGTTGGGCTCTCCAAGTGGCCTCTTTCATAGCCTTTACAAGTGATAACTCACGGCTGGGCGCGGTGGCTCAAGCCTGTAATCCCAGCACTTTGGGAGGCCGAGACGGGCGGATCACGAGGTCAGGAGATCGAGACCATCCTGGCTAACATGGTGAAACCCCGTCTCTACTAAAAAATACAAAAAACTAGCCGGGCGAGGTGGCGGGCACCTGTAATCCCAGCTACTCGGGAGGCTGAGGCAGGAGAATGGCATAAACCCGGGAGGCAGAGCTTGCAGTGAGCTGAGATCCGGCCACTGCACTCCAGCCTGGGCGACAGAGCGAGACTCCATCTCAAAAAAAAAACAAGTGATAACTCACAAGGACCCTCTCCATGACTTCCCCCTCTTCTTCAGAGGAGGAAACCAAGGCACAGACAGGAGAAATGACTTGCCCAGCTCAACAACCAGTGAGGAGAGGTATCAGGATTCAAACCAGGCAGTGCGGCTCCAGACTCCATGGCCTTTATCACTGCCCCCCACCCTTTGGCAAGCTCCACTTTTGATAGCGCTGATGTGATAGCAGACAACGTGTAATTGCCAAACTTAGTCAACAGCACGCTAGCTTTGAATGGAAACACAAGGTATGACCCAGTCTCTTCTTCTTAAGCATTTGGTTGAGATAGTGATGCAATCTCTATTCGTCCCTGCTCCCCCGACCCCCCCATCCCCACCGCTTATCTTCCTAAGGAATTGCTGTATCACGGTCTAGGGGACTTTCTGAGCTCTGAGAGGCTTCTTTACGGCTTCTGAGGTCAGTATCCGCCCTGTGTGAAGGATACTGGGCCACTCAGGCCTTCTCCCACTCCCTGGCAGGATCCTAGGGCTTGAGGACGCTGGAGCCATTCCGGGTGAGATCGGCCGTGTGACCAGCCTGCAGTGCAGCAATTTGTGCAGGGCGTCTCTCCACACATTAGCTGAGCTTCTTGACTCAGGCTAATCTGAGCCTGTTTCACTAAGACCTGGGCAAGAAGACACCCGAAGCCAGAGAGCACCTTGGTGCTTTTTATGACCTTGAGAGTTTCTCTTCCTAATAAGCTGTTTCCTGGCATCATTCTAGCCACGCCCACTTTCCTGTTTGAGAACCAATGTTGCTGTGTTGCCATTCCCCTCCCCTGAGTTTAAAACATTTGGCAACCTGCATTCTAAATGAAAAAAATCCTGATATGCAACCAATCTTGTCTTTCACAAAACTAAACAAGAGTGTCTCTTTGGCTTAACAAAATCTTAGAGCAGCCAGCCTTGGAGTGTATTTTAGTTACTTTACATCTAAACTGTAAGCTTTAGTGAAAAGCCATGTGTTTACTATCATGAAGTAGAAATGTGATGAAAACACAGCATCGAATTGCTATGGTGCAGGCTCTTCTAATGGCCTATCGGAACTTCCTTCACTTCAGAAATGATACACTCTGGGGTAGAACTTCCTATTTTTAAAACCGCATAAATTCCCCCACCCATTCCCCTTACAACACTTCAACAATCTGATTACGTCGTATTTTTATTTTCCTACTGTGATTGACGCTTTACGTGAAACCTCACCAAGCTCTGAGAAACTCCTAGGAATGCAGTCACACTAAGCGAGCTACACTTTTGCTGTTTTTCCTTGATTTGAAGGTCAGATGGACATTCGGTATTTTCCCCAGTTGGGTTCACTGCAACCAGGATCAGTCTGGAAAACATATTCTTGCCCCATGATGAGAATCCAGAGGGAAATATGTTTGCCTTTTCATTGATGTGATGGTCAATGTGGATTTTGTAGTTTAAAAACAAAGCAACTCCATTTTGCAACTGCATTCTCCATAGAAATTTGACCTTTGGTGAGGCTGACTAATCTTATCAACAAATGGGTCCCACAATGATTATTCCACGCATTCAATCTCAGCAACAAATGGTAAGCAAAATGGATGGGAAGGATGACTCACTCCCTCGCAGGCTCCGCCAGGCTTCAGGCCCTGTCTTTGGATCTGTGTTCATCATGGTGATTGTCAACTGCAAGACTGATTTGATAGCCTTTCCTCACGTGGTATTACTCGGAGGTAATGTGCGAGCAGAGAGACCTGGGTGCAAATTCTGCTCTGTAGTTGACCATTATACTACAACGGTTTCCCATAACAACAATTTCTATGTTTTCCATTTATAAACACCTGTAATTTGCCTTGCTTGGCTTTATGATGTGTGACTACAATACATTTGACGTTATAATGGAAATGTGCACTAATAAAATGTACCTTTAGCCATTCGCTAGCTTAGGGATCTGTAAGGCATTGTTTATAAGAAAGATGGGTTTAGCCATTTCTTTTCTTTTCTTTTCTTTTTGTGAGATAGAGTTTCACTCTTGTCGTCCAGGCTGGAGTGCAATAGCGCAATCTCAGCTCACTGCAACCTCTGCCTCCTGGGTTCAAGCTATTCTCCTACCTCAGCCTCCCAAGTAGCTGGGACTACAGGCACATGCCACCATGCCGAGCTAATTTTTGTATTTTTAGTAGACGGGGTTTCATCGTGTTAGCCAGGATGGTCTCAATCCCCTGACCTCGTGATCCGCCCGCCTCGGCCTCCCAAAGTGCTGGGATTACAGGCGTGAGCCACCACGCCCAGCCTGGCCATTTCTATAAGTTTGAAAACTACTGGCTAAGAAGAATGGTGCTGAGGCTGGGGGTATGCGGAGAATCAGCATCCATCTCCCAAGAAAACAAGGCAGCAGCCTGGGGCCTGGGCCTGGGAGGGCAATGAACGAGCTCAGTGTTACGCCCAGGAGTGAGGAAGGGCAGGGAGCATCTCTGAGCCCCTGTGAGCACAGGAGCCCTGCCTGCCTCAGGTCTGGAGGAGGGTCTCACTTCCGGCTTAAAAACGGGCGGCCTCTGCTCTGCTGCGGTGAAGGCCCTCAGTAACAGATGCTGGAGCCCGTGTGCTAGGAACTGAGAGGACGGGGACAGTCCCGCCCCTCCCTCCAGATTCCACAAGGGGAATTACAAAGGGGTCAAGATCAGAGGAAATGTAGCCTCAGGAGCTTTACAGGAACCCGGCGGAGCTAAAGAAGGAGAAAGAGCCTGTGCTGGGCCCCCCTGCCCTGGAGCTAGGCACAGCACCCAGAGCCCTTCTTTTCCCCCAGGTGTCGTGCCGAGGGGGTGCTGTGGGTTTGCTGTCCACCTGGGCCTCACACCCTTCCCCTCGTCCTTCTTACTCTTTTATTTCTTGAGACAGAGTCGCCTTGTGTTGTCCAGGCTGGAGTGCAGTGGCATGATCACGGCTCACCGCAGCCTCGACTGCTGGGGCTCAAGCGATCCTCCCACCTCGGCCTCCCATCACCTCTCCCAAGAAGCACCTGGGGCCACAGGTGCTTCTTGCCACAGCACCTGGCTGATTATTTTTGTATTTTTTGTAGAGATGGAGTTTTTGCCATGTTGCCCAGGCTGGTCTGGAACTCCTGGGCTCAAAGTCCCACCTCGACTTCCCAGAGTTGGGATTATAGGTGTGAGCCACTGCACACGGTGCTCCTGGCTCATTTAACAAAGGTACATTGGGCAGCACAGGCCAGGGCTGGGCTCCCTTTCTTAGGGAGTTTCTCCAGCTAGACTGACTCAGGGATACCCTACTCTAACAAAATCCTTCCCTTGATTCCACCTTCCCCTCAAGCTACTATCCTATCTCATCCCGGAAACTTCTTGAAAGAAAGGAACCACCACCCCAGACCATTGTGTGTGTCTCTCCCTGACCTAATACACCTGGCTCCCTGCACCCCACTGTACCGATGATGTCATCCTCCGAAAGGTCACAGCAACTTCCTGATTTCAAAACCCCGCAGCTTTCTGTCAGCCCCGAGTCCTCACTGACCTCTCGCCTAGCGATTTACACTGGCAGCCACCCCTCATTGGGGGATGCACTTTGCTTCTGTGACTCCACCTGCTGCTTTTCCCACCACCTCTTTGATGCTTCTGTGCTGTCTCTGAGGACTCTTCCACCTATTCCACTGTTCTTAAGGAAGACGGTTGTGTTAGTCTTTCAGGGCTGCTATTACAAAGTACCATGACTGGGGGTTTAAACAACAGGAGTCCACTTTCTTGAAGCTCTGGAGGCTGGAAGTCTGAGATCAAGGTGTAGGCAGAGCTGGTTCCTTCTTTTTTTTTTTTGAGATGGAGTCTCACTCTGTTGCCCAGGCTGGAGTGCAATGACATTATCTCGGCTCACTGCAATCTCTGCCTCTTGGGTTCAAGCGATTCTCCTGCCTCGGCCTCCGGAGTAGCTGGGATTACAGGCATGTGCCACCACGCCTGGTTAATTTTTGTATTTTTGGTAGAGAGGGGGTTTCACCATGTTGGCCAGGCTGGTCTCGAACTCCTGACCTTAAGTAATCCACCCGCCTCGGCCTCCCAAAGTGCTGGGATTACAGGTGTGAGCCACCACACCCAGCCCCTGCTTCTGAGGCCTCTCTCGGCATGTAGATATGGGCTTCTCCCTTTGTCTCCATGGTCCTCCCTCAGTGTGTGTCTGTGTCCTGATCTCCTTGTCTAAGGACAGCAGTCATATTGGATTAGGGCCCTCCCTAATGACCTCATTTTAACTTCATTACCTCTGTAATGACCTTATCTCCAAATATATAGTCACACTCTGAGGTATTAGAGGTTAGGACTTGAACGTATGAATTTTGGGAGGTGGGGGGACAAAATGTATTTATTTGTTTGTTTACTTATTTATTTTTTTCTTTTTTTTTTTTTTGAGACGGAGTCTTGCTCTGTCGCCCAGGCTGGAGTGCAGTGGCCGGATCTCAGCTCACTGCAAGCTCCGCCTCCCGGGTTCACGCCATTCTCCTGCCTCAGCCTCCCGAGTAGCTGGGACTACAGGCACCCGCCACCTCGCCTGGCTAATTTTTTGTATTTTTTAGTAGAGACGGGGTTTCACCGTGTTAGCCAGGATGGTCTCGATCTCCTGACCTCGTGATCCACCCGTCTCGGCCTCCCAAAGTGCTGGGATTACAGGCTTGAGCCACCGCGCCTGGCTTATTTTCATTTTTTGTAGAGATGGGGTCTCGCTGTGTTACCCAGGCTGGTCTCAACCTCCTGGCTTCAAGTGATCCTCCCACCTCCGCCTCCCAAGGTGCTGGGGTTACTGGTGTGAGTCACCAGGCCTGGCTGAAGAGACACAATTTTGTTCTTAACAATGGCCTTCCAGATTTGGTTCTTGATCCTTTCAGACATTTTGTTCTTGTGCCCACTGCTGAAGTTTCATGTATTATTATTGAATAAGCAATTTTATTAATTTCATTATTTAAATTACAGAAGTAATGTATTTTATTTCATTAAAGTGAAATTCCTTTTTTTTTTTTTTTGAAACAGTCACCCAGGCTGGAGTGCAGTGGTGCAATCTCGGCTCTCTGCAACCTCCGCCTCCTGGGTTCAAGCGGTTCTCCCACCTCAGCCTCCTGAGTAGCTGGGATTACAGGCACACACCACCACACCCAGCTAATTTTTGTATTTTTAGTAGAGATGGGGTTTCACCATGTTGGCCAGGATGGTCCCAAACTCCTGACCTCAAGTGATCCACCCACCTCGGTCTCCCAAAGTGTTGGAATCACAGGCGTGAGCCACTGTACCCAGCCAGAAGATGATATAATTTCTGAATAAATAAATTGCTCAAAGTTCTTTACTGAGCTGTAAGATCAAATTCCCAGAGCGTTATCGCAGGTCTCCCACCATGGCTGTCCTATCACATGTGGTGTGCTGTCTCCCGAACACCATCTTCTTACCTCCTCTCTGACACCTGCATTCCCTGCAGCTTTTTCAGTTCTTTCTCTCCTCTGCCCCACTTCAGAGCCAAACATTTTGCTGGTCTCCCTCTCAAGGCTGGCCACAGAATTTGAGAGAACCAGGTCAGAATTGCGGGGCTTCCTGTTCAAAGCCGATTCAGAGTTTCAACAGAGTGACAGCAGACCATTACACCGAGCCAGCGAGGGCTCTCCTGCCACCAGCTGGGAGGCCAGCCCAGCCCTCCTTGCCCATCCCTCCGCCACACACTTCTTTCCATCCGCCATATCCCAGCCACCACCTGCCCAGATTTCCACCGCAGCCTCCTGTGACCCCACATCCATCTTATCTTCCACCCCATCTGCCTGGTTACTCCTACCCAAGGACGCCAGCCCTTTGAGCCTGTGCTCAGAGCCTCTGCTATTTCCTCATTTCTTTAGCAAACTGGGCACAGTCTCTCTGGGCCAGCATCTGAGGCCCTCATTTCCTGGCTTGACTCCTCCTCACTCCCCAACTGAACACAAAGCTCAAGGCCAATGCTTCCCTGTGCAGCTCAGCCTCTGTTCTTCGGTGCAGCTGTGCCATTTCTGTGAAGTCTTACCCACCTGATCTGTGTCATCAGAACCCCTCCAAAGATCAAGGCCTACCTCTGTTGAGAAGCATTTCCTGGTGTCTGACCAGGGTCTGATCGCGTCTCTCTGGTCAGTCCTACACGCTCAGGGACCATGCAGAGCCCCTGCTGCACACCGGGCACCCTGCTAAGAGCTCATGTACTTTTATCATTTACATCTTTAACCCCCCTACCGGGAAGGTTATATCAGTACCCTTTGGGGGCTCAAAGAGGCTGAGTGCGTTGCGCAAGGCCACTTATACTGGCAAGTGGTGGACTGGGGTGAACCCCACTGTCTGGCTCGAGGTCCATGCCCATGTTGTGCCTTACGGGGCTGACGTTGGTGCATTTCTCTTGATAATACACTCCTGGAAGAAAATAGATCCTTCTCATTTTTGTTTTCCTGGAGGAGCTTTCTCTGTCCCCACATTCAGCCCTTCCTGTTACTGTGATGAAGCAGTAGCAGGCCTTCAAACTGTGGGTTAGCCGGGGAAGATGCAGTGAGCAACTGGATCACCTTATCTTCCCAAAAACTCAACCAATTATGGATTCCCTGGGTGAAAATATCCCCTTTCAAAAGCAGCATACCTTGGGCACTATTTAGGGAATATGTATTTGTCAATCACACTTGACTGTGAATTGTCACCTTCAACTCAGAACTGGCTTGCCTTCCTTCCTTCCAACTGAGAGCAGCCCCTAGGGAATTTCTGGCTGGAGGGAGGCAGGCGGGCTCCCCACGCTCATCCTTTTGTTTGCTTTTGTGCTAAGCTCTGTCTCTGCCTCAAACTCCTCTCCGAGGCTCAGGCTCCGAGGTAAAGGAGGAAGCCAGCCTTCTTTGTTGTTGTTGTTGTTTTGAGACAGAGTCTTGCTCTGTTGCCCAGGCTGGAGTGCAGTGGCGCCACCACAGCTCACCATCACCTCAAACTTCTGAGCTCAAGGGATCCTCCTACCTCAGCCTCCCAAGTAGCTGGAATTACAGGTGTGCAGCACCACTCCCAGCTAATTTATTATTATTATTTTTTAGAGATTGGGTCTCCCTGTGTTGCCCAGGCTGGTCTCGAAATCCTGGTGTCAAGTGATCCTCCCACCCCATCTTCCCAAAGTGCTGGGATTATAGGCGTGAACCACTGTGCTTGGCCAGATTTCTTAGCTCCTAATATTTCTTTTCTTCTCGCTGGCACTGGGGGAGCCAACTTCTTTCAGAGCTTCTGTGGGGCCCAAATGGAAATAGTGCTCATGCCTCCTCCTTTGTTTCCTTCCCTGCCCAAAAAGCAGCTCCACCATGATGCAGAGTGAAAACTGCGGCAGGTTTCAGTGGGAGGAGCGCCTGACCAACAAAAGTTAGAGAATGTGCAACCATTAACTACTGCGTTGGGCTGGGCGCAGTGGCTCACACTTGTAATCCCAGCACTGCGGGAGGCCAAGGTGGATGGATCACCTGAGGTCAGGAGTTCGAGACCAGCCTGGCCAACATGGTGAAACCCCGTCTCTACTAAAAATACAAAAATTAGCTGGGCATGATGGCGGGTGCCTGTAATCCCAGCTACTCAGGAGGCTGAGGCAGGAGAGTCGCTTGAACCTGAGAGTTGGAGGTTGCAGTAAGCTGAGATCGTGCCACTGCACTCCAGCCTGGGCGAAGGAGCAAGGCTCCCTGTCTCAAAAAATAAATAAATACATGAATAAATAAATAAATACTGCACTGCAAAATAATATTCCATGTTATGGAAAATGTCCATCACATACTATAAGCAGATTACAAAGCAGTATGTGTAACAGGATTCCAGTCTTCTACTTAAATAAATGCGTGTATTATACTTTATCCCCAGAAATTAAATATGTATTGTAAAACGTAGACATACTTTTCCAAAGATATTCACCAAAATGCTTTCAGTGGTTGGATCTGGGTGGCAGATTTTGAATGAAATTGTCTTACCTTTTAAAAGTGTATTTTAGGCCGGGCGTGGTGGCTCAAGCCTGTAATCCCAGCACTTTGGGAGGCCGAGACAGGCGGATCACGAGGTCAGGAGATTGAGACCATCCTGGCTAACACGGTGAAACCCCGTCTCTACTAAAAAATACAAAAAACTAGCCGGGCGAGGTGGCGGGCGCCTATAGTCCCAGCTACTCCGGAGGCTGAGGCAGGAGAATGGTGTGAACCCGGGAGGCGGAGCTTGCAGTGAGCTGAGATCCGGCCACTGCACTCCAGCCTGGGTGACAGAGCGAGACTCCGTCTCAAAAATAAATAAATAAATAAATAAATAAATAAATAAATAAATAAATAAAAGTGTATTTTAATAATTTTTTTTTTTTTTTTAACCATTAACGTGTATCTCTCAGAGACTTGTGCACAAGCTGTGTGCTGACTTGGAAGCTAAGAGACAAATCTGCACGTGGCCTGTTGGCCTCCCGGCCTGGCACCTGCCTCTACACCTCGGACAATCCCCACCCTGGCAGCTGCTGGGAGGAACAATATGCCACCAAAGGCCCTTCACCTGCGGTCTGCAGGCATGTGAGCGCCTTTGCCAGCAGGAACTTGGTCAGGAGTGTACCACTTCCCCTTTGTTGGGAATTCCAGGCTGACGTGGGGATGTGATTTGAGGGTGTGACCAACCCGGAGGAAAACAGGGAGCTGGGCCGCGTTCTCCTGACTCACCGTCTTGTGTTTGCGCCACACTGCCTGTGAGGTTGGACAGGGGACAATGGCTCACAAGGGTCTTTCCATCCTGCCAGCCAATGCCCCCTTCTCTGCCTGGCTTGTCCTCATGCCAAGAGTGCCTGCTTCTGACCTCTTCTTGGTCCACCTGGGCTGGCACACGGTTGGCATTCTAGAAATGCTGCTCAAGGGACCGGGCTTCCAAGCTCTCATTACTTCACTCTGCCTCCACATTACCTGTCACATCTCCTTAGACAGAAACCCCTTAACAACTCCAGCCCTCTCCCACCCCATGCTGGAAATCCAACTCGGTATGGGAAAGGTCTCACTGAAAACACCACATTCCTGCCCCTCCACACTCCCCAGCTTCAGATAAATGGAAGGGTGAGAAAAAAGCACGAGCATGTGAAACAAGCCAGGAAGAAGTAGACGCTGGACACTGCGTCCCTGATCGCACCATCAGAACGGACATTCCCCTGGGTCCATGCTCAGGCTGCTCATCGGCCTAGACTGCTCTGCCTTCCTATTCCTCTGGCCCATCCTTCTCAGCCCACTGCAGCCCACAATGGCTTCTTGTGACAGTGCTTGTATTGTGATTTCACTGTTCCATCGTTTATACTTTTGTTTTTGTTTTTGAGATGGAGTCTTGCTCTGTTGCCCAGGCTGGAGTGCAGTGGCATGATCTCGGTTCACTGCAACCTCCACCTCCCGAGTTCAAGCGACTCTCCTGCCTCAGCTGTGGAGTAGCTGGTATTACAGGTGCACCACCACACCCAGCTAATTTTTGTATTTTTAGTAGAGATGGGGTTTCACTGTGTTGGCCAGGCTGGTCTCAAACTCCCAGCCTCAAGTGATCCACCCACCTCGGCCTCCCAAAGTGCTGGAATTACAGGCATGAGCCACCAAGCCCAGACAACTGTTTATATTTTATCTCCTCCACATACTAAGGTTTGAGGACAGAGATCACATTCCTGAAAGCAGCAAAGTGTGTCAGGCTTAAGACTGAGACCTGGGCAAGATTCCTGGCTCAGTACCTTAGTAGTTATATGGCCATAGGTAGATTGGTTGAACTACTTGAAGGCCAACACAAATCTCCACCTCATAGGACTAGCAGAAAGAGTAAATGCAACAATATATGTAAGGGTCCTGATAACTAGTTATCCCTCCAACTTTTAACATCTTCCTATCCTTTACAATACCTGTCCCAGGGCCTTTCAGGTTGTCCAATAAATATTTGTTGGTTGATTGACAGACAGGTGGTCGGTTAACCTCCATTCCTTCCTGAATCTCATCTGCCTATCTCAGAAAGCTGGTCCTTAAGAATGTATTATAGAAAAGTTCTTGTGGCTATACCCTGATATTCACAAGAAATTAAAGATAAACGTCACTGATTTTTTTTTTTAACAATCTACCTACAAAGTAGTCTTTTTGTTGTTGTTTCACAAGCTTCCTGTTCCCAGAGAAAAATAACATGTCTTTTGATTTGTCCTAATCGTCTGTTGTATCACAATTTGGGGCCTGTCACTCTAGTTGGTATAAGACCCATTTCCTTCATTGCAAGAGTTATTAATAAAATACAATTAAATAGAGTTGGAATTGTGTTTGAGAAAAAGTCCATTCCAACCACTTCTAATGTAGTAGAATTTGTGTGAGCAATTAGTAGTCTCTTCCACAAAAGAGATTTAAGAAAATGTAGGGTCCGGGCGCAGTGGCTCACACCTGTACTCCCAACATCTTAGGAGGCCGAGGTGGGTGGATCACCTGAGGTCAGGTGTTCAAGACCAGCCTGCTCAGTGTGATGAAATCCCATCTCTACTAAAAATACAAAAATTAACCGGGCGTGGTGGCAATACCTGTAATCCCAGCTACTCAGGAGGCTGAGGCAAGAGAATCACTTGAATCTGGGAGGTGGAGGTTGCAGTGAGCCAGATCGCGCCACTGCACTCCAGCCTGGGTGACAGAGCAAGATTCTGTCTAAAAAAAAACAAAGAACTAAAACCCATCAAACTCCATCAAAAAAAAAAAAGAAGAAGAAGAAGAAAATGTGATCCATCCAATATTAAAACAAATTCTTATGAAAACTCAACTTGGGGCTGGGTGCAGTGGCTCATGCCTGTACTCCCAGCACTTTGGGAGGCCGAGGCAGGCAGATTGCCTAAGCTCAGGAATTCGAAACCAGCCTGGGCAACACGGTGAAACTTCTTCTCTACTAAAAATACATAAAAATTAGCCGGGTGTGGCAGAGTGTGCCTGTAGTCCCAGCTACTCAGGAGGCTGAGGCAAGAGAATTGCTTAAACCCGGGAGGTGGAGGTTGCAGTGAGCTGAGATGGCGCCACTATACTCCAGCCTGGGTGACAAGGCGAGACTCCATCTCAAAAAAAAAAAAAAAAAAGGAAAAAGAAAACTCAACTTGGCCAGGCACGGTGGCCCATGCTTATAATCCCAGCACTTTGGGAGGCTGAGGCAGGTGGATCACCTGAGGTCAGGAGTTCGAGACCAGCCTAACCAACATGGTGAAACCCCGTCTCTACCAAAAACACAAAAATTAGCTGGGTGTGGTGGTGCATGCCTGTAATCCCCTCCTACTTGGGATGCTGAGGCAGGAGAATCGCTTGAACCCGGGAGGTGGAGGTTGCAGTGAGCCGTGATCTCACCATTGCACTCCAACCTGGGCAACAAGAGCGAAACTCTGTCTCAAAAAAGAAAAAGAAAAAAAGAAAAGAAAACTCAACTTATCAACTCTTTTGGAATGCAGCTAAAAAGAATACTTATAGGAAAATTAGAGCCTTAAATACATATATTGCAAAACAAAAAAATCTGTAAATTAGCTAGGTGTTTAACTCATGATGCTGGGAAAAAACAACAGTGAATTTGATATTTGTCTTAAGGAGTATCACACTTCAGTGGGATCACCCAGACACACATATTTTCATACAATGTGCAGCAAATTCATAAGGTGCTTTTCTGAGTTTTGTAGCTGTTTTGCTTATATCAGTTTCTCAATAAATGCTCGATGAATGAATGGATAAGAGAATGCTCAAGGCATTTCTCATTTCCTAGAAGCCACGTTAAAAAAATGTAAAAGCACAAAACAGATCAAATGAATTTTAATATTACATTTTGTTTAAGTCAGTATATCAAAAATACTGTCACTTTAAAATATAATCAATAGGCCAGGTGTGGTGGCTTATGCCTGTAATCCCAGCACTTTGGGAGGCTGAGGCCAACGGGTCACAAGGTCAGGAGTTCGAGACCAACCTGGCCAATATGGTGAAACCCCGTCTCTACTAAAAATACAAAAAGTAGTCGGGTGTGGTGGCGGGCGCCTGTAGTCCCATCTACTCGGGAGGCTGAGGCAAGAGAATCGCTTGAACCTGGGAGGTGGAGGTTGCAGTGAGCCGAGATCATGCCACTGCCCTTCAGCCTGGGCAACAGAGTGAGACTCCTCTCAAGAAAAAAACAAAGAAACAGAAATAATAAAATAAAATGTAATCAATATAAAAAATCATTGAGATATTTTTCTTCTTTTTTTTCCATATTCCTAAGCTTTCAAAAGCCAGTGTGTATTTTACACATAAAGAATATCTAAATTCAGATGCTAAATTTTCATCAGAAACACCATATCAAGTTTTATGCTTCATAAAATTTACATTGACAATGTAAATAATATAGAATCATATATCCACATGATACCCAGACACCCAAGTTGTTTGAAACTTACTTAAAAGTTTTCCATAACTGAATGGAAAATCAGTTTTCAAACTTCAATTTAAATACTAAAATTAAATAAAATTAAACATTCAATCCACATTGTAAGTGCTCCAGGGCCACAGGGAGCTAGAGGCTCCTGTAATGGACAATGTCATCCTAGTCCATGCTATATTTATACAAGGAGTGATTGTCCCTTTCAAAGTGTTCCACCTTGCCTCAGCTGTCTGCTGGTCCATGTTAATATGGAACTTTCCATTCTGACCTCAATCAAAAGCAACTGGCTGGGTGTGGTGGCTCATGCCTGTAATCTGAGCAGTTTGGGAGGCTAAAGTGGGTGGATTGCTTGAGCTCAGGAGTTCAAGACCAGCCTGGGCAACATGGTGTATCCCCAAGAAAGAGGGAGGGAGGGAGGGAGGCAGAGGAGAGAGAGGGAGGGAGGGAGGAAGGAAGGAAGGAAGGAAGGAAGGAAGGAAGGAAGGAGGGAAGGAAATAACCTTCCTAAGTTACTCTGTAGAAGTAAGGAAGCCTCACGTTATCAAAGCATCCTCTCCCAATATTCCACGTGAATTTCTATTTGACAACAGCACTGAGCATGGTATTGTCCTTCTTTTTCGAAGATCAGTAAATTACACTTCAAAAAATATTAATAACTGTGTGCAACTGAAGCCATAGGTTAATGTGCAAACAAATTCATAGCATTTCGTTTCAGAGGACACCAACAAAAAGGAGATGAGAGTTTCCTGGGTCAGTCCTCTCCCCAAACCCCAAATGGGGTGTTTTGGAGAATGAAGCAGGAGAGCGCATAGCAGTGTTACTCCCTGAGCTTGAGCTCACCACCTACTACCTGCTCGGAGCTTCATGACAGGCCCCACCCAGGGTAACACACAGGGCCACCCGTCTCCTCCTTCCCCAGCTTGGCTTAGTCAGAAAAGAGGAGGACTTATTTCAGCTAAAGGAATCGAACCCCCTAATCAGGTCATTCTTTGTGCTGTGGCATAAATGCAAGACTTGCAAAACCCTTGGGAGGCTCTTCCCCAAATGCCTTTGCCTGCTCATGGCTGGTCCTTCCAGCTTGTAGAAGGAAATTCAGAGAAGCAGTTCAAGGGACCCGCTTTAGGCATTGATGCTGACTTGCAGTGAAACCCAGGGTGAGTCTTTACGGCTGAGTTTCTAAAGCAGGAATTGTAAAGCCTTCCCTACTTACTCCATGACTACTGTGAAGACCCAAGGAGAATGTGCATTCTGTGTAAAAATACCTGCAAAGCACAGAGGATTTTACACACCAAAAGTATCATTGTAAAAATCACATTGGCTGTAAATCTTCCAACATATGCCAGGAAAGACTTAAAACAGGGGTCCCCAGCCCCCGGGCCCTGGACCCATATCGGTCCCTGGCCTGTTAGGAACAGGGTCGCATAGTAGGAGGTGAGCAGCGGGCGAGCGAGCGAAGCTGCATCTGTATTTACAGCCGCTCCCCATCCCTGGCATTACCGCCTGAGCTCCGCCTCTTGTCAGATCAGCAACAGAATTAGATTCTCACAGAAGTGTGAACCCTGTTGTGAACGGCGCATGCGAGGGATTTAGGTTGCGTGCTCCTCATGAAAATCTGATTCCTGATGATCTGTCTCTGTCTCCCATCACCTCCAGGTGGGACCATCTAGTTGCAGGAAAACAAGCTCAGGCTTCCACTGATTCTATATTAATGGTGAGTTGTATAATTATTTCATTATATATTACAATGTAATAATAATAATAGAAATAAAGTGCACAGTAAATGTTATGTGTTTGAATCGTCCTAAAACCATCGCCCCTCCCCACCAGTTCGTGGAAAAATTATCTTCCATGAAACTGGTCCTTGGTGCCAAAAAGGTTGTGGACCACTAACTTAAAAGATCCGTAAACTCCGCAGGCCTTCTCAGTTCATGTTGGGGGTACACATCAGAAAATACAACTTCTTGGAGGAAAATTTGGCATTATCTATCAATGTTAAATGTTCACGTCCCAGACCCATAAATTCCACGTCTAAGAGTAACCCGAGGGCCAGGTGCCATGGCTCATGCCTGTAATCCTACCACTCTGGGAGGCCAAGGCAAGTGGATCACTTGAGGTCAGGAGTCTGAAACCAGCCTGGCCAACATGGTGAAACCCCGTCTCTACTGAAAACAAACACACACACGCAAATTAGGCAGGTGTGGTGGCATGCATCTGTAATCCCAGCTACTCGGGAGGCTGAGGCAGGAGAATCACTTGAACCTGGGAGGCAGAGGTTGCACTGAGCTGAGATCGCACCACTGCACTCCAGCCTGGGTGACAGAGCAAGACTGTCTCAAAAAAAAAAAAAAAAAAAAAAGCGTAACCTGAGAAATACGTATTGAAGATGTATGTACAAGGATTTTACTTCAGTGTGATTTGTAATAGCAAGAATTGAACCCTGCGTGAAATTCTAACAGTCAGAGGTAATAGACTGTGCAGCTGCTAGAGAATAAAGGAGACTTATGTGTATCTATGTGCAAATGAAGCCATACATTTCACTAGTTTTTTTTTCTTTTCTTTTAAAACAGAATAAAGGAGACTTATGTGTATCTATGTGCAAACGAAGCCATACATTTCACTAGTTTTTTTTTCTTTTAAAACATTTTTTGGTAGAGCTGAGGTCTCACTATACTGACCAGGCTGGTCTCAAACTCCTGGCCTCAAATGATCCCCCGCCTCAGCCTCCCAAAGTGCTGGGATTATAGGTGTGAGTCACTGGGCCCAGCCATTTCACCAGTTTTTAAAAGCAGGTTATAGACTGAATGATAAAATAGTATAAATATGTTATTCTTATTGCATTAAAACCATGGAAAGATATCAGCAAATAACCTCTAGAAAGATGGACCTAGGTGGACCTCATACTTTCTACTTTATGTTTCCATATTGTTTAAATGTTTACATTGAGCATTTGTCACTTTTTAATTAGCAAGAGCAGTAAAAATATTTCCATCTTTAAAAACAGTGCAAGAGAAATAATTTTGCCAAAGATGTACTAGGCAATGGGAATTTGAAATTTTTAAATATGATCCATTTCTTTGTGGAGCTCACAACATAGCCAGGCATATTTAAAAGGAAAAAAAAGCTTTACCTTTCTTCTGAATAATTGTCTCAGTCTTCCAAATCACTTTGTAAATTTTGTTTTAAAATGACTATATGAGATCTTCCACTGTTTTTAAAGTTCTCTGTAGCTTTGAAGTCTCAAGATACTCTTTACTTCACTTTTTCCTTTGTTCATTCAAGAAATATTTACAATTCACCCCACAGCCAAGGTATTGTACTGTGTGCTAGGGTGGAACAAGAGGATTTCTTACTCTGATTATGGGGAGTTTGCAGTCTGATGGGATACACAAGAGGTTCATATAAATAATAATAACACAAGGGAGACAGGATGATAAATGCCAGAGGAGATGGACCAAATGGAGTGTCCTCTGTTTTAAAGAGCGTGCTCTGGGGATTGCAACAAGCAGGATGGCCAGGACTTTGTGAAAGGGCACTTGGCCTGCATTGCAAAGGAGTGGTGGGCTTTGGGAAAGTCAGTATTACCTGCCAAATTTAGCAATTAACTGAGAAACATGTAGTAGCTGGAGCAAGTTCTGAAGCTTGCCACTCTTGGTTTTTGTTGTTGTTTTGGGGTTTTTTGTTTGTTTGTTTTTTGTTTTTGAGACAGGCCTCACTCTGCCGCCCAGGCTGGAGTGTAGTGGGGGTGATCTCTGCTCACTGCAACCTCTGCATCCTGGGCTCAAAGACATCTTCTCACCTCAGCAACCCCAGTAGCTGGACCAGAGGTGTGCCGGGATGCCTAGCTCATTTTTAAAATTTTTTGTAGAGATAGGGTTTTGCCATGTTGTCCAGGCTGGTCTTGAACTCCTGGCCTCAAGCAATTCACTCACCTTGGCCTCCCAAAGTGCTGGGATTACAAGCATGAGCCACCGTGTCCAGCTACCACTCATGTTTTTAATTCCAGTGACGAAATCAGCTCTCTGCCACACCGCCACCCCTCTGTGTTAACCAAAAGGTGAGCCCTTACATGCCCTTGGTGGTCCTGGCGGCATGGCCTAGGGCTTGGCCTTGGGAGCTCATGGCTGAGGGTTTGCAGTGCTGGTCCAGACTTACCACCCCTCCCTGCTGAAACCAGCCCTTGGATAGATTTTTCTGGTCACTGGAAACCTCTCGGCAGACCTGATCTCCGAACTGAATTTAAAGTCACATGTGTGTGCAAACCACGCCCCACCTCCAGCACATCAGGAGACAGCTCACACTCACAGGATCCTGACATACAGCCAGTGTGACCTCTGTGTGCCGAGCCACAGTGTGCCTGGCTCTCTGATGGAACCACGCCCTTGAGCAAAGGCTCCTCTGTGAAACAGCAGATCTAACTGTTTCCTCCCAAATCCTGATTTCAACATTCTAGAACGTCCCTCCAGAAAAACATGCATTTTCCCCTATTTTCCTTTGTTCTCATGACAGTTTAAGGAACGCTTGTGTGAAGGTCATTGCTTCCTCTTGTAGTCGTGCTGCCTCCTGGTAAACAAGAGGAACTAGTCACAAGGCTGGCAGCTTGGACTGGGGAAAACATCATTCTAGCAATTATTTTGGGAACCACCACGACTGGGAGGAGCAGATGCTCATAGACACAGCCAGGATTTATTAAGCAATTAATATGTACCAGGCATAGGGGATGCAAAAATGAATGGCCTGATCCTTCACCTCTAGGAGTCTGCCGTCTGATAGAGGAGACACTGTTGCAAATCACATTCATAGCTACCATTATTTGGGACACCTCTGGGTCAGGCATTATGCCAGTATGATTACAGTCATACCCTCTGCAACCCTGCAAGATAGGTTTGGTGAGTCTCTTTCCATACGGGCAGAAGCAGAGGCCCAGGGAAGTCAAGCCTGGAGGAGCACAGAGAAGGTGCTCATAGCCCAGGACGGCCCAGGTAGACGCTGGGCTGGATCTGTCCCACATATGAGCTGGAAGTGCATGCAAGGCCTGTTGTGAGTAGCAAGGAGTGTGCAGAAGCTGGGAGTGCTAGTAAGGCAGAAAAGGCTGTAAGAGGCATGAGACAGGGAGGCAAGCAGCCCCAAGGTTGAGAAGCTTGCAGGAAGTGCGGCTCCATGAAGATGGCAGCACCTCTGGCCAAGAAACATGGCAGGGCTTTGCTTCCAGAGCAGAGATGGCCTGAGCTCCAACTTCTTCCTGAGTTCCGACTTCTTTCGTCTAGCCTCGCTTCCCCTGGTAGCCAGCGGCACCTTGGTCAGCCATCTTCAAGGCCAAAGAAGATAAATGCAAGAGTGACACAGAAGCATGGCTTATCTACTTTCCTGGAAGGGTGATGCTCCCCTGGGAGGACTTGGCAGAATCACTTCACATAGCGCACAGCCACTGTGTGTCTGCCACAGACCAAATGCTCCAGTGGGAAGGAGTGGGCCCACGGGCTGATCAAATTTACCCTGGTCCACGAGGTTTATTTACCTTTCCTTCCAATTCCTGAAAGCTCTGCAGGTAGTGGCCAAACTTGATGTGACATTGGGCAAAACACATTACCCGTTGATGCCTGTTTACTCATCTGTAGGAAGTGTGAGGTTGGACTTGATGATTTCCAAGGTCTCTCCCTGCTCTAAACATCCACAAGCCTAAGCCAACATCTGGAGAAGAAAGATGAATTCCCACACTCCACCTCTATTTGATGGGCTATTTTGACTGCACTAATCAACTTTTTTTTTTTTTTTTTGAGACAGAGTTTGTCTCTTGTCACCCAGGCTAGCATGCAGTGGTACGATCTCAGCTCACTGCAACTCCCACCTCCTGGATTCAAGTGATTCTCCCACCTCAGCCTCCTGAGTAGCTGGAATTACAGGCACGTACCACCACACCCAGTTAATTTTGGTATTTTTAGTAGAGATGGAGTTTCACCACGTTGGCCAGGCTGGTCTTGAACTCCTGACCTCAGGTGATCCACCCACCTAGGCATTCTAAGGTGCTGGGATTACAGGCATGAGCCACCATGCCTGGCCTACAATACTCAACTTCTACAGATGGAAAGAAGTTATTCTACACCATAAACCTGTCGACAGAATATGGTAATGTGAATCTTGAAGAGTTTCCAAGTATTTGGTGTCAGAGGATCCATGTTTTAATCTAGGTGCCATCACCTATTGGCTACTGAGCTTTAGATGCACTGTGCCCAAACCCCAGTTCCTACATCTGTCAACTGTAGGAAAGCATCTAACCATGCAGACTTATTGGAAGGATCACCTAAGATGATAGATACAAAAGAGGTTTCTGGAAAGTATGTTAGGAATATCATTTCCAGTATTAAATTCCGGATGGGCCAAAATTTGGTAAGTATGTAAAAGACAAAAGGAAAGGAATTATGGGTGAGCACAGAGTAATTATAGATCAGGACCCATCAGTAAAGTGAGGGAAAGTACTTGCTGACAAAATAAGAATGAGAAAAACGGTGACTTGAATCACTTGAGAAGATGGGAGGAAGCTATGGTGAGCAGTACTGGGGACTTGAGCAGTCCAGGTAGATTTCCCTTAAGCAGGTTCTTCCGTAGGTAAATATATCGTTCCCTACTGGAAACCAAGCACCGGGGTCAGAGAGTACTGGAGTTCATGTTGCTTCTCAGATTGCTCACTTTGGCATCATCTGGCTGCACCAACTATGGCATTTAAGTTTGAGGAAACAGGCCAGGGAAGGTGAGATGGCTTACCTGAGGTCACAGGAATAGAAGCATATTCAAAGGGCCTCAGGAGAATTGCATCAGACGATGAGGGAGCATGGCCTGAACCAGAGCAGGGGCTGTGCAGAGGGCAGATCTCTCCTGATTCTAAAGGGGCTGTACTTGATCCCACTAGAAAAGGATTTTTTCCTCAAACATTAGGATTACGAGGCAAACTCTTCTTGTGTGAGAATCAGGCTGGACCAAACAGGAAATATATCTTAAGCAGTGTCAAGCTGTGTTCAACGATGAAAATGTGAGTTTCTACAGGTATAACCTCAGAGACATTGCAGGTTTGGTTCCAGACCACTGCAGTAAAGCAAGTCACACAAATGTTTTGGCTTCCCATTGCATATAAAATGTATGCTTACACTACACTGTGCTCTATTAAATGTGCAATAGCATTATGTCTAAAAAAATGTACATACCCTAATTAAAAATACTTTATTGCGGGCCAGGTGTGGTAGCTCATGTCTGTAATCTCAGCACTTTGGGAGGCTGAGGTGAGTGGATCTGTTGAAGCCAGGAGTTTGAGATAAGGCTGGCCAACATGGTGAAACCTTGTCTCTACTAAAAATGCAAAAATTAGCCAGGCGTGGTGGTGGTGCACGCCCGTAATCCCAGCTACTCAGGAGGCTGAGGGACGAGAATCGTTTGAACCCTAGAGGTGGAGCAATAGAGTAAGACTGGGCAATAGAGTAAGACTCTGTCTCAATAAATAAATAAATAAATAAACAAACAAATAAAAATAAAAACACTTTATTGCTAAACAATGCTAATGATCATCTGAGCCTTCAGTGAGTTGTCATCTTTTTGCTGGTAAAGGGTCTTGCCTAGATCTTGATGGCTGCTGACTGATCAGGGTGGTGGTTGCTAAAAATTGGGGTGGCTGTAGCAATTTCCTAAAATAAAACAATGGGCCAGGCGCAGTGGCTCATGCCTATAATCCTGACACTTTGGGAGGCCGAGGCAGGCAGATCACAAGGTCAGGAGATCGAGACCATCCTGGCTAACATGGTGAAACCTCGTCTCTACTAAAAAATAAAAATAAAAAATTAGCTGACTGTGGTGGTGGGTGCCCGTAGTCCCAGCTACTCAGGAGGCTAAGGCACGAGAATGGCATGAACCCGGGAGGCGGAACTTTCAGTGAGCCAAGATTGCACCACTGCACTCCAGCCTGGGTGACAGAGCGAGACTCCACTTAAAAAATAAATAAATAAATAAAAATAAAACAATGAAGTTTGCCTCATTGATTGACTCTCTTTTTCATGAAATATTCTTTTTTCTGTAGTATGTGGTGCTGTATTATAGCATTTTACCCACAGCAGAACTTCTTTCGAAATTGGAGTCAATCCTCTCAAACTCTGTTGCTGCTTTATCCATTAAGTTTATGGAATATTCTAAATCCCTTGTTGTCATTTCAACAGTGTTCACAGCGTCTTCAGCAGGAGTAATTTCCATCTCAAGAAACCACTTTCTATGCATATCAGTAAGAAACAACTCTTCCTCTTTCAAATTTCATCATGAGATTGCAGCAATTCAGTCACTTCTTCAGCCTCCACTTCTAATTCTAGTGCTCTTGCTATTTTTCCACCACATCTGCAGTGACTTTCTTCACTGAAGTCTTGAACCCCTCAAAGTCATCCATGAGGGTTGGAATCAACTTCTTACAACCACCTGTTAACGTTGATATTTTGACCTCCCCGCCACGAGTCATGAATGTTCTTAAAGGCATCTAGAATGGTGAATGCTCTCCAGAAGGTGTTCAATTTACTTTGCCCAGATCTATTACTATCCATAGCAGTTATAGCTTTACAAAATGCATTTCTTAAATAATAAGACTTGTAAGCTGAAATCACTCGTTGATCCATGGGCTGCAGACATGGAAACAACATTAATCTCCTTGTACATCTCCATCAGAACTCTTGGGTGACCAGCTACATTGTCAATGAGCAGTAATATTTTGAAAGGATTTTTTTTTTTTTTTTGAGATGGAGTCTCGCTCTTGTCACCCAGGCTGGAGTGCAGTGTGGTGCAGTCTCGGCTCACTGCAAGCTCTGCCTCCCGGGTTCAAGCGATTCTCCTGCCTCAGCCTCCTGAACAGCTGGGACAACAGGCGCCCGCCACCATGCTAATTTTTTGTATTTTTAGTAGAGACGGGGTTTCACCATGTTAGCCAGGATGGTCTCGATCTCTTGACCTTGTAATCTGCCCACCTCGGCCTCCCAAAGTGCTGGGATTACAGGCGTGAGAAAGGAATTTTTTTTTTTTTTTTTTTTCCGATCAGTAGGTCTCAACAGTGGGTTTCAAATATTCGGTAAACCATGCTGTAAACATGGGTGCTGTCATCCAGGCTTTGCTATTCCATTTTCAGAGTATAGGCAGAGCAGACTTAGCATAATTCTTAGGTGCCCTGCGATTTTCAAAATGGAAATGAGCACTGGCTTCAACTTAAAGTCACCAGCTGCATTAGCTCCTAACAAATCAGCCTGTCCTTTGAAGCTCTGAAGCCAAGCATTGCCTTCTCTCTGGCTGTGAAAGTCCTACATGGCATCTTCTTCCAAAAGAAGGCTATTGCATCTACATTAAAAATCTGTGTGGCCACCTTCATCAATGATCTTAGCTAGGTCGTCTGGATAGCTTGCTGTAGCTTCTCCATCAGCACTTGCTGCTTTACCTTGCATCTGTTTGTTATGGAGACAGCTTCTTTCCTTAAACCTCAAGAACCAACATCTGTTAGGTTTCAACTGTTCTTCTGCAGCTTTCTCACTTCTCTTAGACTTCACAGAATTGAAGAGTCAAAGCACTGCTCTGGATTAGACTTTGGCTTAAGAGAATGTTGTGGCTGGTTTGATCTTCTATCCAGACCACTAACATTTTCTCCGTATCAGCAATAAGTCTGTCTCTTTTTCTTATCATTCATGTATTCATGGAGTAGCACTTTTAATTTCCTTCAAGAAGTTTTCCTTTGCATCCATAAATTGGCTCTTTGGTGCAAGAGGCCTAGCTTTCTTCCTGTCTTGGCTTTTGACATGCCATCTTTACAAAACTTAACCATTTCTAGCTTTTGATTTGAAATGACAGGGGTGGGACTCTTCCTTTCATTTAAACACTTAGAGGCCACTGTGAGGTTTTTTTTTGAGACGGAGTCTTGCTCTGTCACCCAGGCTGGAGTGCAGTGGCGCCATCTCGGCTCACTGCAAGCTCCGCCTCCCGGGTTTACGCCATTCTCCTGCCTCAGCCTCCCGAGTAGCTGGGACTACAGGCGCCCGCCATCTCGCCCGGCTAGTTTTTTGTATTTTTTAGTAGAGACGGGGTTTCACCGTGTAGACCAGGATGGTCTCGATCTCCTGACCTCGTGATCCACCCGTCTCGGCCTCCCAAAGTGCTGGGATTACAGGCTTGAGCCACCGCGCCCGGCCCAGGTTTTTTTGTTTGTTGTTTTTTAAGACAGAGTTTCACTCTTGTTGCCCAGGCTGGAGTGCAGTGGCACGATCTTGGCTCACTGCAACCTATGCCTCCCGGGATCAAGCAATTCTCCTGCCTCAGCCTCCTGAGTAGCTGGGATTACAGGCGTGCACCACCATGCCAGGATCATTTTGTATTTTTAGTAGAGATGGGGTTTCTCCATGTTGGTAAGGCTGGTCTCAAACTCTCAGGTGATCCGCCTGCCTTGGCCTCCCAAAGTGCTGGGATTACAGGTGTGAACCACCGCGCCCAGCCTTTGTGAGGTTATTAACTGACTTAATTTCAATACCGTTGTGCCTCAAGGAAAAGGGAGGTCCAAGAAGCAGGAAAGAAATGGGGAAATGGCTGGTCAGTGGGATGGTCAGACTACATGCGACATTTAACTTTTGTTTGACTTTTTATATGGGCGTAGTTCGTGTTCCTCCAAAACAGTTATAATAGTAACATCGAAGATGACTGAGCACAGATCACCCTAACAGATATAGTAATAATAAAAAAGTTTAAAATATTGTGATAATTGTGTCAAAATTTGACACAGAGACACAAAGTGGGCACATACTGAATGAAGCCAATAGACTTGCTTGACAGAGGATTGCCACAAATCTTCAATCTGTAAAAAAGGCAATATAGGCTGGGCGCGGTGGCTCACGCCTGTAATCCCAGCACTTTGGGAGGCCGAGGTGGGCAGATTGCCTGAGGTCAGGAGTTCGAGACCAGCCTGGCCAACATGGTGAAACCCCGTCTCTACTAAAAATACAAAACTTAGCTGGGCGTGATGGCACATGCCAGTAGTCCCAGCTACTCAGGAGGCTGAAGCAGCAGAATTGCTTGAACCTGGGAGGTGGAGATTGCAGCAAGCCGAGATCGCACCACTGCACTCCAGCCTGGGTGACAGAGTGAGACTCTGTCTCAAAAAAAAAAGACAATATGGGAAGCACAATAAAACGAGGTGTGCCTGTACATTACCTACTTCTCTATAGCAGCAGTGGGGTCTTCATATAACTGTACTCTAGGTGGCTTTCCTGGGCATAGAATGTGCAAACCAGCCACTAACAATTGCTTTGCTGGTGTCATCCCCAGTAGAGTGGTGGAAAATATGATTATTGTTATAGTCTTACGGTTATTATATACTCAGAGCCTTTCATGTGTTCCATGCTATGCTATTATCTCCATGAACTCCAACCTACACAATGACCCAGTCATGCAGGTATTTGCAGTCAATCTGCTGAGGCTCAGCAAAGTTCGGAAATTTGCCTGAGGTCACATAGCTGGTGAACAACTGAACCAAGGTTTCAACTCAGTTATGCCTGGTTCCAAAGCCCCGCCAATGTTCCTCCCACTTCTTCATATTGCTCTAGGCCACAGGGACGGCAGACAAGCAACCGCAATAGCCGAAACCCCAGAGAGTTCCTGTATCAAAATCACCAAACCAATTGAAAGGTTAAGTGTAAAGTCAGTAATCATAAGTCATTATTTCTGCAATGTACTACCTAACTACTGTTCTATTTAGTTTAAGATGCCACTTACTAAGTTTGGTATAGAGAGCAACTGTGCCAAGGTAGAAGCAGTCCCATTCATGTAGGATCTCAGAGTAATGAGACCCCATGTTCATGGGGCATAGAGCAGGCCACAGGAAGATGTTTATTCTGAGGTAGCATGAGCTGAGTCAGTTCAACAAGCATGACTGGAGCACCAACGCGTATTAAATTCTGTGTACACTACCTGGGAATCAGTGGTTTCTCCAGGAAGATCTAGAGGTGACATGTAAAAAGACAGTATCATTATATCAGACTAGTGCTTATTAAGTGTCTCAGTACTCTTTTTAAAGATAATCTTGGCTGGGTGAGGTGGCACATGCCTATAATCTCAGCACTTTAGGAAGCTGAGGTTGGCGGATCACGAGGTCAGAGGATAGAAACCATCCTGGCCGGCCGGGCGCGGTGGCTCAAGCCTGTAATCCCAGCACTTTGGGAGGCCGAGACGGGCGGATCGCGAGGTCAGGAGATCGAGACCATCCTGGCTAACACGGTGAAACCCCGTCTCTACTAAAAATACAAAAACTAGCCGGGCGAGATGGCGGGCGCCTGTAGTCCCAGCTACTCGGGAGGCTGAGGCTGGAGAATGGCGTAAACCCGGGAGGGGGAGCTTGCAGTGAGCTGAGATCCGGCCACTGCACTCCAGTCCGGGCAACAGAGCAAGACTCCGCCTCAAAAAAAAAAAAAAAAAAAAAAAAAAGAAACCATCCTGGCCAACATGGTGAAACTCTGGCTCCACTAAAAATACAAAAATTAGCCAGGCGTAGCAGTGCATGCCTTTAATTCCAGCTACCCAGGAGGCTGAGACAGGAGAATCGCTTGAACCCCAGAGGCGGAGGTTGCAGTGAGCTGAGATTGAGCCACTGCACTCCAGCCTGGCGACAGAGCTAGACTCTGTCTCCAAAAAAAAAAAAAAAAAAGATAATCTTTACTAGCTGACAATAATTTCATCCAACTGGATCACTTAGAGAAATGACTTAAAGAAGCCCTATATATATATATTTTTTGAGACGAAGTGTCACTCTGCCACCACATCCAGTTAACTTTTGTATTTTTAGTAGAGATGGAGTTTCACCACGTTGGCCAGGCTGGTCTCAAAACTCCTGAACTGAAGTGTTCTGCCCGCCTCGGCCTCCCAAAGTGCTGGATTACGGGAGTGACCCACTGCACCTAGCCAAGATGCTCTACTTTCGTAACTTTATTTAAAGGTCTAGAAGTAAAGTAAAGACTTAATAGAATTTAAGTGACAAATTTGGAGACATGAATCAGTGCCTTAGGCAAAATGAAGGCGAGCGTAGTGGCCCAAGACGGAGTAATGAGAACAGAGTCTCTATGTTGCTGCTATGGGGGTGGCCAGAGGTACAGGCCTCAGACGGCAGCTACTTGCACATCTTGCTGCCTCCAATGGCATATGCATTATTCCTTCACAAACACCAGGAAGCAGGGAAGAGTGGGGAGCCCTCAGAGAGGTGGCAGGCAAGCCAAGCTGGAAAGAGATGAGTGAGGAAGGCCTATAAAGTAATACTAAGTCTTAGGGGTCACTGACTCTATTTCAGGAATCTTTAAAAAATATCCATTAGTACCAGCCTAAGCAACATAGTGAGACCCCATTTCTACAATAAATAAATAAATAAATAAATAAATAAATAAAATTAGCCAGGTGTGAGGTGCACGCCTATGGTCCCAGCTACTTGGGAGGCTGAGGTGGGAGGATGGCTTGAGCCCAAAAGGTGGAAGCTGCAGTGAGCCGTGATTGTGCTACTGCACTCCAGCCTGGGTGACAGAGCAAGACCCTGTCTCAAAAAAAAAAAAAAAAGGCCAGTGCGCTGACGTCCACCTGTAATCCCAACACTTTGGGAGGCTGAGGCAGGCAGATCACCTGAGGTCAAGAGTTCAAGACCAGCCTGACCAACATGGCAAAACCCCATCTCTACTAAAATTACAAAAATTAACTGGGCATGGTGGCGTGTGCCTGTAATCCAAGCTACTTGGGAAGCTGAGGCAGGACAATCACTTGTACCAGTGAGGCGGAGGTTGCAGTGAGCTGAGATTGTGCCACTGTACTCCAGTCTGGGCTATGGAGCAAGATTCTGTCTTAAAACAACAACAAAAAAATCCACTAGCAGACCCAGGCTGCAGGATCATGTAAGGGCAGGAGTTTGAGACCAGCCAGGAACACAGTGAGACCCTATCTCAAAAAAAAAAAAATTCATTAGTAGGTCAGGTGTGGTGGTTCACACCTATAGTCACAGCTACTTGGGAGGCTGAGGCGGCAGCATTGCTTGAGCTCAGGAGTTTAAGGCTGCAGTGAGCTATGCTCAGGGCACTGCATTCCAGTCTGGGTGACAGATCAAGGCCCTGTCCTAAAATAAATGAATAAAATACAAATATCCATTAGTAAGAATAATAAAAATAGCATGTATTAAATATCTACTAATAGCTAGAAATGTAGCACTGTCTACAGACACTATTTTTATTCTTTATCTATGACCTAGGTTTTAGTGTCTGACTTTTAGATATGAAAAAAACATAAACTCAGTGACGTTAACTTGCCCAAGTTTACAAATGCAGGATTTCCATCCTTATTTTCCTAATTCTAGAACCCAGGCCTTTCCCACTGTCTCCTTCAAACCTACCCTCTTCAAGCCAAGCAACATTTACTGAACCTTCATGCTGAAGAGTCAGAAAGCATTGCCAAGGAATTCAAGGAAGCCAAAAGCATACTTCTGGATATCAGGAAGCTTAAAATCTGGAAGAGAAAACAGATTCACCTAAGAAGATAACTAACACTACCACCAAGAAATACAGAGATCATTAAACATATGCAAAGGGGGCCCCATGGCACACAGGTGGGGAGTGTCACCCTAATTAGAGAAGCAGTGTAGGTTGCCCCTGAGGTGGTGCTGAGGAATGAGCAGACGTTAGACAGGAACAGAGGTAGGGTCATATATGTTCTAGCAGAAAAACTTTGCACACAGTGACCTTCCCCACTCCAAAGATAGCAACGACTGATATCTTGGTACTTCTGAAGTTTGTCGGAGACACAGAAGAGCATTTTGAGGACATTTGGAAAGACTTGCTCATTTAACTTTCTTTTCAGTTAAAATTTGCATAGAGTGGAATGCATAGATCTTAAGTATAAATTCAATGATTTTGATAAATGCATACATCTGGATAATCACCACCCCAATTAAAATATAGAACATTTCTATTAATCAGAAAGCCCTCTTGTGTCCTTTCTTTCTTTCTTTTTTTTTTTTTTTGAGGCGGAGTCTCACTCTGTCGCCCAGGCTGGAGTGCAGTGGTGCGATCTCAGCTCACTGCAAGCTCCGTCTCCTGGGTTCACGCCATTCTCCTGCCTCAGCCTCCGGAGTAGCTGGGACTACAGGTGCCCACCACCTCGCCCGGCTAATTTTTTGTATTTTTAGTAAAGACGGGGCTTCACCGTGTTAGTCTTGTGCCCTTTCTTAATTCTTACTCCTCATCCCTACAGGCAGTCACTGTTCTGATTTCTATATCTATCGATTAGAACTTCGTAGGAAAAGAATCACATAGTGTGCACAATTTGGTGTCTGACATCTTCGGTGCAGTGTAATGTTTTTGAGGTTAGTTTCAGTTATTTATGTATCTATCATTCACTTATTTTCATTTCTGAGTAGCATTCCATTGTATGGATATGCCATAATTTGTGATTCATTAGTCTTCTATTGATGGTCATTTGGGTTGTGTCCAGTTTTGAGCTATTATGAATGAAGCTGCTATCTATGAACATTGTTGTTTTCCCCCGAAATTGTTTTAAAAATCCACTTTCTATTCTCTTGCTTTTTTCTCCCTTGTTTATTTTCTTAAAATCTTGATGACTCGGCCGGGCGCGGTGGCTCAAGCCTGTAATCCCAGCACTTTGGGAGGCCGAGACGGGCGGATCACGAGGTCAGGAGATCGAGACCATCCTGGCTAACACGGTGAAACCCCGTCTCTACTAAAAATACAAAAACTAGCCGGGCGAGGTGGCGGGCGCCTGTAGTCCCAGCTACTCGGGAGGCTGAGGCAGGAGAATGGCGTAAACCTGGGAGACGGAGCTTGCAGTGAGCTGAGATCCGGCCACTGCACTCCAGTCCGGGCGACAGAGCGAGACTCCGCCTCAAAAAAAAAAAAAAAAAAATCTTGATGACTCTACCACAGACACCAAGTGACTTGGAGCTGAGGCCCATTCCCTGGTAGAAGAATCATACAGATGAGAGCTTTTGTGTTCCAACCTACCACACAAAACAAGAAAATATCAGTAATTTCTATGACTTGGTTGTATTTATCAAGAGTTTTGATGAACTTAGCAGTCAAATGTGAAGGTAGTAACTACTGGAACATTCTTTCTAGGCAATGTTACAGAAACAGTTTCCCCTATACACACACAAGGATATCTCACTTACCCATGTATGAACCCATGGCGTTAAAAATAAAAGAGGTGGGCCGGGCGGCTCACGCCTGTAACTCTAGCACTTTGGAAGGCCAAGGTGAGCAGACAACTTGAGGTCAGGAGTTCAAGACCAGCCTGACCAACATGGCGAAACCCCATCACTACTAAAAATACAAAAATTAGCCTAGTGTGGTGGTGTGCGCACCTGTAATACCAGCTACTTAGGAGGCTGAGGCACCTGTAATACCAGCTACTTAGGAGGCTACTTAGGAGGCTGAGGCAATCACTTGAACCCGGGAGGCAGAGGTTGCAGCGAGCCGAGATCATGCCACTGCACTCCAGCCTGGGTGACAGAGTGAGACTCCGTCTCACAAAAAATAAGAAATAAAAAATGAATAAAAGAGGTAAAAGATGAAAGTTACATATCTTTCTTCTTCCTCCATTTGCAACAAACTAAGAGTTAAAGACATTAAGAAACTAGTAGAAAGGAGAAATTTAGCTTGGAATCAGTCCTCTTTCCATATGCCACTTCAGTCTTCCTCTCCATCCCCCCAGCTCGAGCCCAGTCGGTGCTCTACGGATTGCGAATCCTCCATAAGTGCTGAAGATTGACCGCCTCTGTGATGTGGCTGCCATCCAACCTTCAGTCACTCACATCCAAGGTGACTTTTCTTGTCATACAACATCCATGTTTGAAGACCTTTCTCATTACCAGAACTTCTGATCCACTTAGGAAGGTCTCTAGAGGGATATATAGTTAAATATGGTAGATGGAATTATGTGTTTATCTCCATTCCCTCCAAAACCTTCACTCAAATAACAGATATGAGACTTAAAAGAATGAGTAAAAGGACACAGAGCAAGATAGAAAATGACAGCAATGACATTTGGGAGCCTAGAAGTCATGAGTTTGTGCTAATGGATTTAGCATCCTGGAGAAAGCCAAAATCTAAACTGGCAGAGGAAGAAATTCAGAAGTAGGCTGATTTATACAGCAGAAAGTCAGACAGACTCAAGAACTAGAGGTACTAGGTG
This sequence comes from Trachypithecus francoisi, assembly GCF_009764315.1. Taxonomy (NCBI): domain Eukaryota; kingdom Metazoa; phylum Chordata; class Mammalia; order Primates; family Cercopithecidae; genus Trachypithecus; species Trachypithecus francoisi. The sequence goes on along the minus strand of NW_022681462.1, from coordinate 51,666,245 downwards.
ACTAAAAGTAGGGATCCGAGTGAGACTCAAAATAAGTATATTGGTGAAAAGTCACTCTCAGAATCTGTTACCCCTGAATTTCCCCTCCGTGTTTAAGCAGCCAAGCAACTGCCCCAGCCCACACTGGGAAGAAGACCCCAGGTTCACTCTTGCCTCGGTGAGGCAAGATTGCACCACTGCACTCCGGCCTGGCGACACCGTGACCCCATCTCAAAAAATAAAAATAATTAAATAAATAAACGGCCCATAAGTTCAGAGAGTCCAATATCTGGAAGGGAGTTCAAGAATGAATAAACAGAGAAAAGCGAGGAAAAGAAAAGAAATGAAGCAAACCATCACAAGAGACAACTTCTGGAATGGAAGGATGTGCATTTGTAGATGGAGAGGGTTCACCAAGCGCCCAGAACTAGGGAGGAATGACAATTCACAGGTCACAGGAAATCTCAGAACACCAAGGACACAGAAAACCTCAACAGCTTCCAACAAGTTAAAGAAAGGAAAAAAAAAAAAAAAAAAAAAAAGACACAGTCAAAGCCTCGGGGAAAGACTGGGAATCAGAATGGACCCGACTCCTTGTCAGTGACCACCAGAAGACAAGGATTATACATCTTCAAATTCTAGGGGAAATGACTTCAAACTAAAATTCTACATCCAAGCAACCACCATCAGTCTAGGGTGAGGGTAGAATACAATGTTAAAAAACTTTACCTTCCTGTGCCCATTTTTCTTTTAAGGACAGATATTCTCCACCGCATGAGGAAATGCTTGAAGCAGAGGCAAGCCCAGGGTCCACGCCTGGGAAGGCATTGCCCATGCTGGTGGCTAGGGCTGTCCTGCAGTGACAGTGACCAGCAGGCCTGGAGTGCTACTGAACTGAAACCGACCCAATAGTCCCATATACAGGTTTTTGTTTGTTTGTTTGTTTTGTTTTGGATAAACATAGAAATTGACCCTTCTGGTGCTAAAGCTTGACATTTTTATTTGTTTTATCTGAGTTGCTTCCAGGGAAAAGACCCTCAGGCCTCTCAAAAAATAGTATCAAAGAACTGCAACTTACCAGATCATTGCATCAGCCAATGAGATGCTAGACCCCTTATTCATCACAATTGCTTCCTTACCCCTCCCTAGTTCCTGTTTTCCTACACATTGTTACATTTCTTCCCTGCTATGTAAACCCCTAATTTTAGTGCATCAGGGAGGTGGATTTGAGACTGATCTCCCATCTCCTAGGCTGCAGCACCCAGTTAAAGTCTTCTTCCTTGGCAATAATCACACTCTCAGTGATTGGTGTTCTGTTCGGTGAGCAGCAGGACATAGACGGAACCCCTGGTATTTCCATAACAGAATCAGTCTGAAACAAGAGGACAGAGGGTTACAGGAGGGGTGGCCCCAAGGGGTTAAAGAATGTGATAAATTACCTACTAAATTTGAATGTACGGCGAAGCAATTTACATTTTAAGAGATTTATAAGAATGAAGATAAATTAGCAATTGGCACATAAAAATCTAAAAAGAAAAATTAGGAAAGCAAAAAAGAAAAAAAGCGTTATATGAGAAAGAAAATGTAGTTAATTATATAGTATACCACATGGTTAAGCTTTGAATAATATTTCCACAGTCATAGCAATATAAATGCTGGTAACAGTTGACCAAAGTATTTTTTATTTTATTTATATTGGGAGGGAGATTGTAATGTATGAGAGTCAATTATTCTCTTCTGCAGAAGGAAGACAAAGGGTAGTATTAAAGTAGAAAAATAAAGAAATAGCAGCATAAGCAAGTTGTTTAAAAATATGAAGGCAAAAATCAAAATAAACAGCTGAACTAATTGAAACCAGTATCGCCTGTTTTCAGGAATGGGGAGTAGAAAGCTGGTACAGGAGCTGCTGCTTTTGTTACAAGCTCGTAAAATGATTTCACTTATTAATGTATCTGTCACTCTAAAAATTAAGATTTTCTAAAGCAAAGAAAAAAATAGGCTTGAGGGCTTTACTTTTTTTTTTTTCTTTTGAAACAGAGCCTTGCTCTGTCACCCAGGCTGGAGTGCAATGGCAGATCTTAGCTCACAGAAACTGCCTCCTGGGTTCAAGCAATTCTCCTGCCTCAGCCTCCTGAGTAGCTGGGACTATAGGTGCGCACCACCAGGCCCGGCTAATTTTTGTATTTTTGGTAGAGACAGAGTTTCGAGATGTTGGCCAGGCTGGTCTCGAGCTCCTGGCCTCAAGTGATCCGCCCACCTCAGCCTCCCAAAGCGTTGGGATTACAGGCATGAGCCACCGTGTCCAGCGGGTTGTGGACATCTTTCGGTGTCTGGAGACATGAGCACATTGGGTAATGCAGGATCTTACGCATATCCAAACCCCTATCCTGCTGGATGCAGCCACCCACAAGTCCCCAGTGTAGTCTAAGCCTCCTTAAGGACTCCAGTCTGCGTCTGGTTCCTCCTTCCAAGTTGTTGTAGAGGTCACTAACCAGAAAGATCGATTTCTCTTTGGTGGTTTATCCCCAGTAGCCAGAACACACTATAGATGCAGTGCTATCTTTTTTTAACATGTGAAAGAAATGCATAGGTTGCCAGGCTAATTAACTAAATGTTATATTTAGCTGGGAAGATAACATAGCCCTAGTGTTTGGATTTATCAAAACAAATTCCAGATGGCACACAAGCCACAGAGAGAGGGGCCATCTGGTAAGAAAAAGCAGGGCTCATTTTTTCTAAAGGTGAAAGGTAGTAAATGTCAACACTTTCTTTTTTTCTTTTCTTTTCTTTTTTTTTTTTTTTGAGGCAGAGTCTTGCTCTGTCACCCAGGCTGGAGTGCAGTGGCATGATCTCGGCTCACTGCAACCTCTGCCTCCCGGGTTCAAGTGATTCTCCTGCCTCAGCCTCCTGAGTAGCTGGGATTATAGGCACCTGTCACCACACCTGGCTAATTTTTGTATTTTTAGTAGAGATGGGGTTTCACCATGTTGGCCAGGCTGGTCTTGAACTCCTGACCTCAGGTGATCCACCCACCTTGGCCTTTCAAAGTGCTGGGATTACAGGCGTGAGCCACCACACCTGGCCGTAAATGTCAAAACTTTCTATGGTGAAAATATATCTATCTGTTGCTCTCCTGGAGGAGCAATCCTCAGCCTCGTATCTTTGCTAATTCAAATACCTGTGACATTATGCTCTTTCAAATAAATGAATGATTAACTATGGTGAGTATAAGTGATTAACACTTGGTGAGTATTGTAAGCTTTCCGCACATACCTGTTCAATGTATTTTGTACAGTGACAGCTGCAGGCATTAATAACACCATTTAACAGACTCTACAATTACACAAATTCTTTGAGTATATAAACCAATAAAAACTGAAATTATTTTTTTCCAAAATGATTTAAGATGTTGCTGCCATTTTTTTATTTAGCTCAGCAGTGGTATTTTTAGTGCGTTTTCTGTTTGACAGGATGTTTCTTGCACAAATTTTCCTCTCTCCCTATTCCCACTGTTCCTCTGAAACTAATCATTCCCTGCCTGTATTTATTCACCAGTTTCCCACCCCCCTCCCCCTGGCCCCACTTGCACACAACTGCCAGCTTAATCTTCTTTAAACATTGCACTGTTTGTATAACTTCCCAGCTCAAAAAACAGTCAATACCTCTCTGATGTCCAGAAGATAATGTGCGGGCTTCTGCTCACAGACACCCCAACCTCGTCACCCAACCCTCAGTGTGAGTCCCCCACACCCCAGGGCTGCAGCCAAGCTATCACCCCAAGAACTGGAGCTCTGTGCCGAACCTCAGTGCTTTGGCTGGGATCCTCTCTCTGCTGGGCCCTAACAGCCTTCTCCTTAAGGAGTCTGGGCCCTGCTGCGTCTATCTTGAGCTGAATCCAAGATGATTCAGCATGAAGGTGGGAAGTGTGCCCACAGAGAGGCTTCTTGCTTGAGCCCACCTCCAGGTCAGTTTCCAGGGGTGAGGTCATTAGCCCAGATTTTACGTGATGGGAACAGTTGGCTATCCTTGGTGGTAAGCACAGTAATAATGTCTCCTTACCCTACAATGTCTACAGCCTAATCCCCAGAACCTGTGAATTTGTTACGTTACATGGCAAAAGAGACTTTATGATTAAGTTAAGGATCTTGAGATGGGGAGATGATACTGGATTAGCCCAATAGGCCCAATGTAATCATAAGGGTCAGAGTGAGGCAGGAGGGTCAGACTCAGAGAAGTTGATGGGAGGACAGAAGCAGAGGTCAGAGAGAAAGGGAGATTTTGAAGATGGAGGAGGGGGCTGAGAGCAGAAGAATGCAGGCAGCCTCTGGAAACCGCAAGGAATGGATTTTCCCCTGCCCTCCAAAGGAGCCAGCCCTGCCAACACCTAACTTTAGCCTAACTCATAAGACTAATCGAGATTTCTGACCTTCAGAACTGTAACACCAAAAATTTGTGTTGTTTTAAGCCACGAAGTTTGTAGTAATTTGTTCCGGAATCAATAGGAAACTACTACACTCCCTTTGCAGGCTCTCCTGGTCCCAGTTCTAATAATCTTGGCCTGCACTCTGATGTATCTATCACCAGGCTTTCAGGCTGAGACCGATAAAGGCTAAAACCTGCACAGTCCAATACATTCACCACCAGTCACATGCAACTATTTATAATTAAACCAGCCATAATGACTCACACCTGTAATCCCAGCACTTTGGAAGGCCGAGGTGGGAGGATTGCTTAAGCCCAGGAATTTGAGACCAGCCTGGACAACACAGTGAGACTTAGTCTCTACAAATAAAAAAATTAACAGGGTGTGGTGGTGTGTACCTGTGGTCCGAGCTACTCCGAAGGCTAAAGTGGAAGGATTGCTTGAGCCTGGGAGGTGGAGGCTGCAATGAGCCATGATCTTGCCACTGCACTCCAGCCTGGGTGACAGAACAACACCCCGTTTCAAAATAATTTAATTAACTAACTAATTGATTTAATTAAAATAAAACATTCAGTTCCTCTTTTATGCTAGCCATATTTTCGGTGTTTAATAGCCACATGTAGGTAGTGGTTACCAAACCGGATAGTGAAGACAGAATAATTCCATCATCTTGGAAAGTTCTATTGGACAGTGTTGGTTATAATGATATGGTGTGTACCACTAGTTTTTATAAGTCACTGAACCGTTTGAATAAGTCAAATGAAATCTCAAGTAGAAGCCAAATATATTACAGAAGCAAAGTCAGAAGTGCTTTTATGAGTGCTTTTATGTCCTCCTTCTTCTTTCCTTTTTTTTTTTCTTTGAGATAGAGTCTCACTCTGTCACCAAGTCTGGAGTGCAGTGGAGTGATCTCGGCTCACTGCAGCCTTATATATTCTCCTTCTAAATAGCGAGTCCTGGAGATGTTTTCGGGTCTCAGGAATCGGTGTTAACTCAGACATGGTTTAAAAGTCCCTAAAGATATGGTTTCACCTTCCCCTACCAGGAGGCTGTAAATAGTATAAGTCTCTTGGGGGACCTTCCAGGCTTAGGAAACAGGGCTTAGAGGGGACTGATGTGAGCATACTGGAGTGCTTGGCCCTGGCCCAGGACTGCCGCCTGACACCAGAGAGCACTTCTGTTCTGCTGTGTTGCTTAGAAAGTCTGTCCTTGGTAAGGTGATTCAAACATCTTCACCATTTTCTTCTAAGTTTGGATGTTTTTGTTCGAACACCTTTTTTTTTTTTCTCTGTCACCCAGACTGAAGTGCAGTGGCACGATTAAGGTTCACTGCAACCTTGACCTCCCACCTCAGCCCTCTGTGTAACCGGGACCACAGGTTCGCACCACCATGACCAGCTAATTTTTATTTATTTATTTATTTATTTATTGGTAGAGATAGGGTCTTGCTTTTTTGCCCAGGCTGGTCTCGAACTCCTGGGCTCAAGTGATCAACTCACCAAGAGCTGGAAATGGAGGCATGAGCTACTGAACCCAGCCATTTTCTTTAATTTGTCTGGTATCTGTCTGTATAATATGAGGTAGTGATCTAGGTTTATTTTCTTCAATGGATAGCAAATGTCCTATCATTTCACCCCACTAACTTGAGATGCCACTTTGGTGATATAAGTTCCCACGTATGAATGGGTGTTTGTCTTTTTATCTCTCCCTGCAAGGTTATAACCCTGCTTTAATTTCTATAGCCTTGCAGTTCATTTTGCTCTCTGGCAGGGCAGTTCTTCTCCCATTATTCCTATTTTTCAATATTTTGTCTGTTCTTCTTATTTTCCTCTTCCTGGAGCACTTTAGCATCTGTTTGCCAAGTTTCCTCTAAACAGCCAATTGAAAGTTACTGGAATTTACAAACTAATGAGATAATTGACAGCATAAAAACACTGAGTCTCCAGATTTAGGAACACCATTTGCTGTTCCGTTTATTTAGGTGCTTATTTTTCTGCTTCTTAAAGCTTTATACTTGTCTTCATTTCATTGTAAGTCAATTTTAAGGCATTTGCTGTTGCTACTGTGAAAGGGTTTTGTGCCACCCCCACCCACCATGGATTTTTAAATCACTTAATGAGAGTATACAAAAAAAAAATGAGATTTTTGTGTGTATGGTTATCTTACTGAATACTCTATTTTATTTTTTTTTCCGTCAATTCTCTGGAATTTTCTAAATAGACAATGATGCCATATACAAACTATGAGTTTCTCTTTTCTTCTCCCTGGTATTTTTATCTTTCACTTCTTTTCTTGGCTTACCTTATTGGAATATCCAGCATGAGGTTGGAGTGGGAATAGCGAGTACCCCTCTATCTTCTTGACTTTTAATGGCAGCACTTCTATCTCTCACAATTAAGTATAATGTTTGCTGAAAAAATGTCTCCGTTTTTCTAATTTGCTCAGAAAGTGATGTTGACATTTAACCAAAATACTATTTCACATTTGAGATTATTATATATTTTTTCTTTTTTAAACTGGAAGTGTTGAATTCTTTTTTTTTTTTTTTTTCTTTGAAGTGTTGAATTCTAATAAGAGATCTCCTAATATTAAAGTAGCTTTATATTCCTGGAATAAACCCTATATGGCAATCACTTTAGAATTAGTCTTGAGATATATGGATAAATTCTATTTGCCAGTATTTTATTTGAATTCCCACTTAGGATTTTTGTGTCTGTATTTTTAAGTGACGTTCCTTTATAGTTTTCTTTTTTTTAGGCTATTTATTTTAAAGTTTCTCTAGACAGCAAGACTGTGTTAGCCTTGTAGAATAATTTGGGAAACTTTCCATCTTTTTCTAGCCTCTGGAACCTTTCTATGTCCTAAGATCTGAGAGAACTTTCCTGTAATTGTCTGAGACAAACAGCTTTTTCAGGATGGATTTTTCACTAACTTTAATTTCTCCTGTAGTAATTGGCTTATTCTGTTTTTCGACCTTTTTTTTTTTTTTTTTTGACAGAGTCTTGCTATGCTGCCCAGGCTGGAGTGCAGTGGTGCCATCTTGGCTCACTGCAACCTCCGCCTCCCAGGTTCAAGCAATTCTCCTGCCTCCACCTCCCGAGTAGCTGGAATTACAGGCACGTGCCACCACGCCCAGCTAATTTTTGTATTTTTAGTAGAGATGGGGTTTTGCCATGTTGGCCAGGCTGGTCTCGAACTCCAGACCTCAGGCGATCCACCCGCTTTGGATTACAGGCGTGAGCCACCGCACCTGCCCTTTTTTTTCCTCTTTAAATGTCACTTTTGGCCCCAATGTTCATTACAGTGTTATTCACAATAGCCAAAAGGTGGAAACAATCCAAGTGTCTATAATAAACAGATGAATGGATAAACAAAATGTGGTATGTACATACAATAGGATAGTATTCAGCCTTTAAGAGAAATGAAGTTCCAACACATGCTACAACACGGACGATCCTTGAGAACATGCTAACTGAAATAAGCCACTCACAAAGGGACAGCGTATGATTCTACTTAGATGAAATATCTAGAGACCGGGCGCGGTGGCTCAAGCCTGTAATCCCAGCACTTTGGGAGGCCAAGACGGGCGGATCACGAGCTCAGGAGATCGAGACCATCCTGGCCAACACGGTGAAACCCCGTCTCTACTAAAAAAATACAAAAAACTAGCCGGGCGAGGTGGCGGGCGCCTGTAGTCCCAGCTACTCCGGAGGCTGAGGCGGGAGAATGGCGTAAACCCAGGAGGCGGAGCTTGCAGTGAGCTGAGATCCGGCCACTGCACTCCAGCCTGGGCGACAGAGCGAGACTCCGTCTCAAAAAAAAAAAAAAAAAGAAATATCTAGAAAAGGGATATTCATAGGGCAGAAAGTAGATTAGAGGCGACCAAGGGCTGGGAGAAGAGAGGAATAGGGAGTTACTGCCTAAAAGTCACAAAGTCTCTGTTTAGGGCGACGGAAAAGATTTGAAAACAGATAGTGGTGAGGGCTGCACAACAGTGTGAATGTGATTAACGCCACTGAATTATACACTTAAACTGGTCAAAATGGCATATTTCATGTTACACGCATTTTACCACAATAAAAACTTTTGAAATCCACATAAAGTGCTTTTTGTTTTAGGAAACAGCCACTTTTGATAATTTGTATCTTCTTAGAATATCTTCCATTTCATCTAGCAGCTTCATTTTTTTGGTATGAACTTATAATTTTGTCCCTTTTCTTAATTTTATTGATCTTCCTTCCCATTTTTGTTGTTCAGGCTTGTCTAAAGTTTGTCTATTGCCCCCACTTCGGCACCCCCACAAGAAACAGTTTTTGGTTTAATTGATTTAATATGCTGGGTTTTTCTCCTCTTCAATTAATTCTTCCTACTAATTCTACATTTCTTTTTCAATAATTATTTTCAAGCTTCCTGTGGTTTGTTATGTGGTACTCCCACTTTCCTTTATTTAAGAAGTTAATGATTTTTAGTTATTTCTTATTTTATCCTAGAGATTGAACTTTGTTTTTTTTTGAGACAGAGTTTCACTTTGTTGCCCAGGCTGCAGTGCAATGGCATGACCTCGGCTCACTGCAGCCTCCACCTCCTGGGTTCAAGCAATTCTTGTGTCTCAGCCTCCCACATAGCTGGGATTACAGGCACCTGCCACCACGCCTGGCTTCTTTTTTTGTATTTTAGTAGAGACAGGGTTTGACCATGTTGCCCAGGCTGGTCTCGAACTCCTGAGCTCAGGCAATCTGTCCATCTCGGCCTCCCAAAGTGCTAGGTTAATAGGTGTGAGCCACCGTGCCTGGCCTTTTTTTTTTTTTTTTTGGCGACATGGAGTTTCGCTCTTGTTGCCCAAGCTGGAGTGCAATGACACAGTCCCTGCTCACTGCAACCTCTGCCTCCTGGGTTCAAGCAATTCTCCTGCCTCAGCCTCCCGAGTAGCTGGGATTACAGGCATGCACCACACACCCAGCTAATTTTTTGTATTTTTAGTAGAAACGGGATATTGCCATGTTAGCCAGGCTGGTCTCGAACTCCGGACCTCCATTCACCTGCCTGGGCTTCCCAAAGTGCTGGGATTACGGCGTGAGCCACTGCAGCCTGGCCAAGAGTAAACTTTTTTTTAAATTTAAAAGCTAATTGATTTCTTTTTTCTTTTTCTTTTTTTGTTACCCTTTTTCTATTATTTCTGATTTTATTGCCTCATAGCCAGAGAATGAATGTATGGCCATGTACATATAATTTGTACTTTTTGAAGTATATTGAAATTTTCTTTTATTTATTACTACATTTTTTAAAATATATTTTTATATAGAGACAGGTCTCACTATGTTGCTCAGGCTGGTCTCCAACTCCTGGGCTAAAGCGATTCTCCTGCCTCAGCCTCCCAGAGTGCTGGGATTACAGATGTGAGACACTGCCTGGCCTATATTGAGATTTTCTATGTAGCCTAATTCATAGAGGCTCTTATGAGTATTCTGAGGTCAACTGAAAGGATTACATGTGAATATATACATATATGTATATGTAAATATATGTGCATGTGTGTATGTATGTATGTATATCCATTATATATAAAATCCAGTTGTTATTTGTATTATTCGAATCTCCTGTGTGCATGCAGAATTAATTTTTTGTCTGTTTTATTTGTCAATTTTTGAGAAAGGTATGTTAAAGTGTCCCACTAAGATTTTGATTGTCAATTTTTTCTTACATATTTGCATGTATATTAAAGCTTTGTTATTACAAGGGGAAAGGCTCATGAAAATATATTTTCTAGGCATATAGTGTCTTTTATCATTATGAAATATCTTCTCATTCTATCTAATACTTTTGGTTTAAATTCTGTTGTGTCTGACATTATTTTGCAAAACTTACTGTCTTTTTTTTTTTTTTTGGAGGCGGAGTCTCACTCTGTAGCCAGGCTGGAATGCAGTGGTGTGATCCTGGCTGACCGCAATCTCCACCTCCCGGATTCAAATGATTCTCCTGCATCAGCCTCCCAGATAGCTGGGATTACAGGCACGCGACACCACACCGAGATACTTTTTTTGTATTTTTAGTAGAGACAGGGTTTAACTACGTTGGCCGGGATGGTCTGGATCGCTTGATCTCGTGATCCGCCTGCGTTGGCCTCCAAAAGGGCTAGGATTACAGGCATGAACCATCGCGCCCGGCCAAAACTTTTATTTATTTATTTATTTATTTATTTAGAGAGGGAATCTCGCTCTGTCGTCCAGGCTGGAGGGCAGTGGTGTGATCTCAGCTCACTGCAACCTCAGCCTCCTGGGTTCAAGGGGTTCTCCTACCTCCGTCTCCCGAGTAGCTAGGACTACAGGCGCCCACCACCACGCCCGACTAATTTTTTGTATTTTTAGTAGAGACGGCGTTTCGCCATGTTGGCCAGGCTGGTCTCAAACCCAGGTGATCCACCCACCTCGGCCTCCCAAAGTGCTGGGATTACAAAGTGTGAGCCACCTTGCCCGGCCCGGGGAAATCGTTTTCCCTCAGGATTTTGAAAGCATTGCTGGTTCTAGTCCTGTTCTTGAGGCATGTTAGCCAATCTGACCTCCATCCACTCCTTTGTCTATGGCCTGTTTTGTTTCCTGGAAGCTTTCAGTATCTTTCTTTTGTCCTGAGTGCTCTGAAATTTCACAATGAGTTGCCTTAAGAGGGGTTTATTTTCGTCCACTCTGCTAGGCATTAGTGAAACGGAAATCGTGCCCTTGTCCTCCTCGCAGGGTGTTTGATGGGGGTGTGGCTTGCTTCTTGGGTGCCCCGCTGCTCAAACCCCTAGGGGGACGGGCAGGCTGTGGGGCTCCGACCCCACGGCAGTGTCTCAGGGTGAACGTTTGCAGCTCCTGAGGCTCCAGTGGGCGCGTGTTACAGTGTGCTCTTTTAGTTTAGCTGTCGGTAGTCAGTTTATGTCAGTCAGCTCAATTAGACCCTCTGCCTTATCACAAAGAGGACTTTCTGTATCCCGGGGTTTCTTGCCTTGGTGTACCGGAAGAATCGGAATACACCTGGGCTTGGAGAATGAGTGCAAGGTTTTATTGTGTGGGAAGAGCTCTCAGCAGATGCGGGAGCCATAAGGGGATGGAGTGGGAAGGTGGTTTTCCCCTGGAATCGGGCAGCTCAGTGGCCCGGAGTCTCCTGCCACCATTCCGGACAAACTCTGAGAGGTTCTGGTCGTTGGCTTGCTGGCGTCTGTCAGTGTGTTCTTACGCTGATGTGTTTCTCTTGAAGTCCAGCCACTTGTGTCTTCTTCTACCTATAAGCTCCTCTTGATGTGCAGCTGCTTGTGTCTCTGCCTGCTAGGGTCTTGGGGTTTTTATAGGCACAGGATGGGGGCGTGTTGGGAAATGCAGCATTTGGGCAGGAAAACAGAAACTGAACATAGGTGTTCTGGGCACAAGCCCCGGGGTCCTAGCCAGCAACCATGCCTTTCCCTTCCCAGCACTTCCTTGCCCAACTCCTGTATCATCAGTTAGTACTTTCCATCTAGAAACTCGTGTCTTTTACGTCTGAGAGAGCTCTTGAATTGTTGACTTGATAATTTTTGTCTCCTTTGTTTTCTCTCTGGAACTCCTGTTCCTCAGTAGCCTGCCACACTGATGCACTGATCAGCTATCACTTCTAGCCCATTTCCATCCTCTTTCTTACCCATTTCTTCCATGTCTTAGGGAATTTTCTCAAACTTCTCTTCATTGAATTTTTTCATGAAAAATTTTTTTCAGTTTTTTAATTTCATTGAAAAAGTTCATCGAATTTTTCATATGTGCCATTGTATTTTTAAATTCCGAGACAGCTGGTCTTCTTACCTTTCTAAATAAATACAATTCTCAGGCTGGGCGTGGTGGCTCACTTCTGCAATCCCAGCACTTTGGGAGGTCGAGGCGAGTGCATCATTTGAGCTCAGGAGTTGGAGACCAGTCTAGGCAACATGGCGAAACCCCGTCTCTACAAAAAATAGAAAGAAATTAGCTGGGCATGATGGCGTCCTCCTATACCCAGCTACTTGAAAGGCCAGAGTGGGAGGATCACTTGAGCCCAAGAGGTTGAGGCTGCAGTGAACTGGGGTGGTAACACTGAACTGCAGCATGGGCAACAGAGTGAGACCCTATCTCACTAAAAAAAATACACAAATAAATAAAAATAGATACAATTACTATATTTTACCTCTTCAAAAATGTTTTGTTTTGCTTTCAAAATTTTTTATGTTTTGGCATCATTTCTGGTTCCTCAGTTTTATTTTCTCTTTTGTTAGTTTTTTGTTTTGATTTGTGCTTTTATTTATGTATTTATTTATTTTGAGATAGGGTCTCACTCTGTTGCTCAGGCTGGAGTACAGTGGCCTGATCATAGCTCACTGCAGGCTCACTGCTCAAGTGATCCTCCCACCTCAGCCTCCCATGTAGTTAGGTCTACAGGTGCTTACCACCATCCTGGCTATTTTTTGGAGAGATGGGGTCTTGCCACGTTGCCCAGCCTGGTCTTGAACTTCTGGGCTCAAGTGATCCTCCTGCAAGGGCCTCCCAAAGTGCTGGGACTACAGGTGTAAGCCACTGGGCCTGGCTGATTTTTGCTTTTATGTGGAAAGTTTCCTTAACTGTCAATCCTTAGATGATCATTTTATTCACAGTTAGGAGTGAGTCACTTAAAGCATATAGGGGGAAAAAAGCTTAATGGAAGCTCTCTGTGAGTGGGTGTGGCTTATTTCCTAGTGGAATTACTATGAGATCTCTCTGGGCAGTGTTGTTGGGGGACCCCAACCATCAATATTTGAAGGTCTTTTCTCCTTGCCCCTCTGCCATGAAAATAAGTATGTCTCGGTGGCTCAGGCCTGTAATCCCAACACTTTGGGAGGCCAAGGCAAGCGGATCACGAGGTCAGGAGATTGAGACTATCCTGGCTAACATGGTGAAACCCCGTCTCTACTAAAAATACAAAAAATTAGCCAGGCATGGTGGCGGGCCCCTGTAGTCCCAGCTACTTGGGAGGCTGAGCCAAGAGAATGGTGTGAACCCGGGAGGTGGAGCTTGCAGTGAGCCGAGATCGTGCCACTGCACTCCAGTCTGGGCGACAGAGGGAAACTCCATCTCAAAAAAAAAACAAAAAGAAAAAAGAAAAGAAAAGAAAATAAGTATACCTCAGATAAGGGTGCTCTATCATTACAAGTCCTAGATTGAGAAAATACACGGAACAGACCCACATCCTGAGGCAGAGACATAGTCAACGCATGATCATCAAGTGATGTGAGCTGGAAATACATTGTTACCATCATAGCTGCTTACTGATATTTTTGATACTATACGAAACTTAATATATCATGTCATTTTGTATCTTCCAGCTACCATTCTTTTTTGTTATAGTTATTTTTATTTTTCTATCCTTGTTGAATTGATGACATTTCCTTTATTCCATTTTCTTTCTTTCCTTCTTTAATTTGGCAGGTATTTGTATTAGTCTGTTCTTTCATTGCTATAAAGAACTACCTGAGACTAGGTAATTTACAAAAAAAAAAGGTGTCATTGACTCAGAGTTCTGCAGGCTGTACAGGAAGCATGGCTGGGGAGGCCTCAGGAAACTTAGAATCGTAGCAGAAGGTGAGGGGTAGGCAGGCACATCTTACATGGCTGGAGAAGGAAGAAAAGAGAGCATGGGGAGGTGCTACACACTTTTTAAAAAAACAAAACAAACAAACAAAAACAACCAGATCTTGTGAGAACTCACTCACTATCATGAGAACAGCAAGGGAGAAATCAGCCCCCATGATCCAATCACCTCTCACCAGGCCCCTCATCCAACACTGGGGATTACAACTCGACATGAAATTTTTGCAGAGACACAAAACTAAAACATATCATTATTCTATTTCTAATTTTCTAGCAATTACCCTCAAATTATTAACAATGTAATTATTATTCAACAGACTTAACCTTCATATTTTTAAAAACAGAATAAATCAGTGTCTATATCTTGAAAAAGACAAGTCAGATTTACCACAAATTTATTACCCCCATGTTGAAAATAGTTGGAATTTAACTCCAGAGTATTAAGAAAATTATATTCCATTATCCACCCACAAGTATTTAAACTTTTGTTTTTCTGGCCTTCTTGTTCACTCTTTTCTCTTGCATCCCTTGTCTTCTAATTTCTATGATAATTTGTTTTCTTTCGCTGACATACATTCTGGAATATTATCTTGTAAAAGCCCTAAGGGATGTAAACTTTCAAAATCTTTAATGCCCAAAAAAGTCCTCTTTTTACATTAAAAAACTTTATTTGCAGCTGAGTTTAACAACGTGACATAAAAAAAGCATTGTATATTGCAAAACTTCTTTTTTTTTTTTTTTTCTGAGACGGAGTCTGGCTCTGTCGCCCAGGCTGGAGTGCAGTGGCCGGATCTCAGCTCACTGCAAGCTCCGCCTCCCAGGTTCATGCCATTCTCCTGCCTCAGCCTCCCGAGTAGCTGGGACTACAGGCGCCCGCCACCTCACCCGGCTCATTTTTTGTATTTTTAGTAGAGACAGGGTTTCACCGTGTTAGCCAGGATGGTCTCGATCTCCTGACCTCCTGATCCGCCCGTCTCGGCCTCCCAAAGTGCTGGGATTACAGGCTTGAGCCACCGCGCCTGGCCATTGCAAAACTTCTAACTGACTCTGCCACTTAAAATATCTGTTTATAAAACCACACTAGTATGCCTCAGTGTCAGGCAATGTGGTTCACCGAAAGGTATAAAGAAATAGAAAAGTGGGAGTAAGAAAGAGAAGATTTTAGTTTCTGTTTTTACAGAAGCATTAAGAATATTTGAATGCTAATGACCTGGAAAACAGAAAATGAAAGAAGCTTTTCTTCTTACTGCTGGTTGAAGAGACCTTTCTAAATTTCAGGGCATTAAAATAATATATATGTTACCTACCACAGGAAGTTGTTTAAAGTAAAGGTTTACTTTTTGTGCTTTTACATTACTTTGAAAGATGTCAGGACAGAGCTATAAAAGAAAGTGATATACTCCGATTCTGTTTGATTTCTCAGATTAACTAGATTTTTATACACATGAACAATATGTGCCAAATTTAAATGCATACTAATTACTAAGGGTGATTACTCAGTTACCCTAACTGAGTGGGTTCGAGACTGCTGTTTATAAATCTAACACTAAAAGTTCGAACTGAACAGTAAAACCAGTCAGTTTCATAAAGATATCTTCATTTTGACCTCCCACTTGAATGTTACTTTGGCTGGATATAAAATTTGAAGTTCAAAGTAACTTCCACTCAGAATTTTGAAGTTAATTTTTCCTTTTTTCTCCCTTATGCTGATCTACTGTTTCCATGCTAATCTGATTACCCTTTCTTTCTAGATAACCTGGTTGTTGGTGGTGGGGCCAGGGGTTGTCTTCTGGAAGTTTTAAGAATTTCGTTTTGTCCTTGGAGCTTTAAAAATTTAAGATGAGGCTGGGCGCGGTGGCTCACGCCTGTAATCCCAGCACTTTGGGAGGCGGAGGCGGGTGGATCACGAGGTTAGGAGATTGAGACCATCCTGGCCAATACAGTGAAACCCCGTCTCTACTAAAAATACAAAAAAAAATTAGCCAGGCGTGGTGGCGGGCGCCTGTAGTCCCAGCTACTCAGGAGGCTGAGGCAGGAGAATGGCGTGAACCCGGGAGGAGGAGTTTTCAGTGAGCCGAGGTCTCGCCACTGCACTCCAGCCTGGGAGACAGAGCGAGACGCCGTCTCAAAAAAAAAAAAATTAAGATGACACTTCTGGATTATTTTTCTTTTTTTCTTGCTCAACCCATAGTGAACTTTAAATCTGAAAATTTATATTTTCTATCAGTTCTGAAAAATTGGCAATTATTTATTTGAATAATTCTTCCCCTCTTTTTTCTCTGTTATATTTAGAAGGCTTATAGGAAAAATGTCCAATTACCTGTCTTCCATGTCATTTACTTTCTATCTCATAATTGTCATTACTTTATCTTTTAGTGCTATATTTAGGGAGAATTTCTTGGGTTGATCTTGTACTTTTAGCTGAATCCATCCTTCTATTCAGCCCAATTATGTAAGTTTTTATTTCATCAATCATTAACCCATTTATGCCTGAGGTTGCAATTTTTTTTGAATTTTTGCAATCAAAAAACAACCTTGAGCAGTAGGATATAAATAACTCCCACACGCTTAGCGTTCCAGTAATGGAACACTAGGCATAAACAGCTTTTAATAGGTATTGGAACTAGGATTCAAATCCAGAACCTATACTATTAAAAACTATGCTGTTAGTATACGGTATCAAGACTTTTTTTCTTTAAGCCAATTAGAGTCTTTGTCCTTTAGTGGAGGAATTTTAATGCCCCCTACATTATGGGATAATGGGTATGTATGAATGTGCTCTTACCATCTTGATGTAAGGATATGAAAACCTTTTAATTTTCTCTAAAGAATATCACTTATACTTTAAAGTATTTTTTTCTTTCCTTTTCAGGTTATTTACTTTTCAAGGTTTTTTTTTTTTGTTGTTTTGTTTTTTTTTTTCAGTTTGATGATTTTGATGCCTTTCTTTTCTCAGTGTTGCTTTTCCACAAATACTAGGCTAATCTTGGCTATCTGTGTTCATGTTTGAGATTCTTCTTCACCTATCACTGATTTTTTTTTTTTTTTTTTTTTGAGACGGAGTCTTGCTTTGTTGCCCAGGCTGGAGTGCAGTGGTATGATCTCAGCTCACTGCAACCTCTGCCTCCCAAGTTCAAGTGATTCTCCCACCTCAGCCTCCAGAGTAGCTGGGACTACAGGTGCACACCACCACACCCGACTAATTTTTGTATTTTTAGTAGAGACGGGACTTCACCATGTTGACCAGGCTAGTCTTGAACTCCTGACCTGGTGATCCACCCACCTCGGCCTCCCAAAGTGCCGGGATTAAGGCAAGAGCCATCACACCCAGCCTCACTAAATGTTTTAATAAGAATAGTGTGTCTCCGTCTGACTGTGGGGAAGGATGAGGATTTGGGATTAGGTTGATATGGGTGGCCTGCCTTCTGAGTCTCCCTCCCTTTTGCAGTTTGTTACTTCCCTGGAGCCCTGGACCCATTACTCATTCTGTAGGTCTCTTGTGTGGGACTCCTAGGAGGATCCACCACTTAGGAGAAGCATTTCTTTCTTTCTTTTTTTTTTTTTTAGAGATAGATCTCACTCCTTCACCCAGGATGGAGTAGAATGGTGCAATCTCGGCTCACGGCAACCTCTGCCTCCCAGGTTCAAGTGATTCTTCTGTCTCAGCTTCTCAAGTAGCTGGGACTACAGGTGTGCACCACCACAACCGGCTAATTTTTGAATTTTTTAGTAGAGACAGGGTTTCACTATAAGTTGGCCAGGCTGGTCTCGAACTCTTGACCTCAGTATCCGCCTGCTTCAAAATGCTGGAATGACAGGCGTGAACCACCGCGCCCGGCCCAACATGGTAACTATTTCTCTTTTGAAAGCAGCTTAAAGGGTTTTCACTTGGGGACACATGCTGCTGTCACCACTCGATAGGCACTAGAAAAGCAGGGTAAGGGAAAGGACTGTTCCAAATACACCTGTCTAACTAATTGCCCTGAAAATTGCTTGAAAGTCCATGCCTGTTCTTTGTAATCACATATGATGAGTGTAGAGAAAGTTGCAATCGCTCTTGCAGCCCTGAATTTCAAACGGGACTTTTCTTGTTCTTGTTTTGCCACCATTTCAGACCTGTTTGTCTTCTACGAATTCCTCCAATTTCTGGACCATGGAAGTTCTTTCTTGAATTTTCTGTTTAATTATTTCTTTAATGGAGAGAGAGAGGCACAGAGCATGTCTTCAGTTCTTCAGTTAGCCAACCTGATTCAGCAGTCTCTATTTTATCCTTAAACACATCATTTGTCTCAAAAACAAAGTGGGGAAAGAGGGTATATTTGTGGGTAAATTGCTCCCTCACCACCGCTCCTGACAAGCTTAGCTGAGAGAGCTTTATCATCAGTCTCGCAGCCCACACCCCAGGTAGGCTGCGGTGCTTAGCCAAACCTGCCCTTCATGTTAGTTTCACCTTTTCACTTGCCCTCCTCCCCGAACCCACCTTTTCCTTCACTCAGGTGTGCATAGCTGTCAAGTAGTCTACTTTGTCCTGTACAGAAAATCATCTAAGAAATTAATCTGCATTAAAATGTTAGGAATTTAATGTATTTTTCTTACCAGTGATATGTATACTTTGAAGGATGGTGAATGAAGGAAAGTAACACTCACCTTAAGGGGTAAATTGGTAATAATGCATTTCAGGTATTTCAGAGGGAGAGGTCTTCAATATCGATTTCAGACAACCATCACTTTGCCTATTCATAAAGATAGGCTTGCCTTCTACAAATGGGATCCTTACGCAGCTCTGGTCAAGGCTGTAATGAGAACTGCTGACAGTCATTTTCTTTTCCTCCTTAGTCCTTTGCAATCGATGATGAAGCGATTTTGAAAAATATTCAGTATAGGCCCCTGGATATTTGTTGGGGGTGGCCTGTTGTGTAGTTATAAATGGCATCTTTGGGAGGGTATAGGCCATGGTGAAGATGTGCAAAGGAGGAATTTCACTTATATGTCAATGTCTTCAGACTTTTTTCCAGAAATGGCACAAAGATATCACTTTCCACATGCATCTCTCCCTCCTTCATGATCTGCCGTCATAGTAATTTGCCTCGTTTCCAGGAAGGAGGTAATTCCACTGTATACACCTGTGGCTGGGAGGATTAGTCAACACCGAAGTAATCAACCTACCATGCAAGTGTCAAGTCAATGAGGTGTGCATACAAAACAGGCTAATTAGTTCTGGTAATTCTCCTCGATTACAAGATCCTCCTCACACTGGGAGGAAACTACCTTAATGTCTTGTCCAGATTCCACACCTCTCCTGCCACTCTGGGTTTTTAACAACTCACTTCCATATGTAAGCCTATCCTGTTCATTGTGAAACTTCTTTTTTCAACTCATCAAAGTTTTGTTCATCTTCACTCCCCAGTTCTAGGGTAAAAGTGTGCTATGGTTTGCCCAAGACAGTTTGTGTTAGTTGCCTATATCTGGCTTAGCTTTTTTTAAATCTGTATTTCACATTTTTATTTATTAGTTTATTTTTAATTAATTAATTTATTTTTAGAAGGAGTTTTGCTCTTGTTATCCAGGCTGGAGTGCGGTGGCGTGATCTCGGCTCACCGCAACCTCTGCCTCCAGGTTCAAGTGATTCTCCTGCCTCAGCCTCCCAAGTAGCTGGGATTACAGGCATGCGCCACGACGCCTGGCTAATTTTGTATTTTTAGTAGAGATGGGGAGTCTCCGTGTTGGTCAGGCTGGTCTCGAACTCCCTACCACAGGTGATCTGCCTGCTTTGGCCTCCCAAAGTGCTGGGATTACAGGCGTGAGCCACCGTCCCTGACCAGTTTTTTTTAACTGGTATTGTTATTAAGCCAGATGAGTTTGATATCATTCCACCTTGTATTTCCAGCTTCTGTTGAAAGTATGTGAAACCCGGCCGGGCGCGGTGACTCACGCCGGTAATCCCAGCACTTTGGGAGGCCGAGGCGGGTGGATCACCTGAGGTAGGGAGTTCGAGACCATCCTGGCTAACACGGTGAAACCCCATCTCTACTGAAAATACAAAAAATTAGCCGGACATGGTGGCGGGCATCTGTAGTCCCAGCTACTCAGGAGGCTGAGGCAGGAGAATGGCGTGAACCTGGGAGGTGGAGCTTGCAGTGAGCCAAGATGGTGGCACTGCACTCCAGCCTGGGTGACACAGTGAGACTCTGTCTCAAAAACACAAAATAACAAAAAAGGAAGTATGTGAATCCCATGTTGTGAACAGAGGCCTCACCTTAACATATGATTGAATCTGGAAGATAACCCTTTTTAGACTCACTGTATTTAACATCTCTCTTTCAAGGATGGCTTGCAAGCACACTTGCTGACAAAACAAAGTGCTTGGAGAAGGAATACCTTGGGACAGCTAATTTATTCTGGTCTTGGGGATAATGGGAGAAATATTGAATGTTCTTGTCCTTGTCAGCTACTTTTTGTACCAGCCAGTTGTGCTGAAGCCCACGGTGATCTCTGAGGTGTATATTGTCAGGGTCATTGGGAAATATGGGAAATTATAGGAAAGATGCATGTGAAACATGGACAGGAGATAGGTGAGCAGTCTCCCACAGAGCATTTAGAAAGTGGTCTGTGTAATCCCAGCACTTTGGGAGGCCGAGGCGGGCGGATCACAAGGTCAGGAGATCGAGACCATCCTGGCTAACACGGTGAAACCCCGTCTCTACTAAAAAAATACAAAAAACTAGCCGGGCGAGGTGGCAGGCGCCTGTAGTTCCAGCTACTCGGGAGGCTGAGGCAGGAGAATGGCGTGAACCCGGGAGGCGGAGCTTGCAGTGAGCTGAGATCTGGCCAGTGCACTCCAGCTTGGGTGACAGAGCGAGACTCCGTCTCAAAAAAAAAAAAAAAAAAAAGAAAGTGGTCTGAACACTCTTGCTACAGTGGACTTGTACTATACTGTACAGTATAAATCCATAACTATTTATTTTGAGAAATTCATTGAGTATTTGCATTGCATTTTGGAGGAATGAGGTTAAATAATGGCATGTGTAATAAGAAATTAAATATCAAATTTCTATTTTTCATTAATGTGAACAATGAACTTATAACCTTGCACAAAATATTTGTTGACATCGACCAACCACCATGGGGGCCTTAATGATCTCACTGATCGAATGCAAACTGAAAGGCACATGTCTGCTGAGGACGCATCAGCATCTACTTGAATATTAGTAGGTATTTTAGGATCACTGTGCCCCAAAACAACATTTTAACTTGGGTGATACAGAATGTGCATTTACATATTACCCTGTGAAACATGAGTTTTCATTGATATCAAATGGTTGTTCTTCTCAATTTATTTTATTTTATTTTATTTTTATTTATTTATTTATTTTTGAGACGGAGTCTTGCTCTGTCGCCCAGGCTGGAGTGCAGTGGCCGGATCTCAGCTCACTGCAAGCTCCACCTCCCGGGTTCACGCCATTCTCCTGCCTCAGCCTCCCGAGTAGCTGGGACTATAGGCGCCCGCCACCTTGCCCGGCTAGTTTTTTGTATTTTTTTTAGTAGAGACGGGGTTTCACCATGTTCACCAGGATGGTCCCGATCTCCTGACCTCATGATCCGCCCGTCTCAGCCTCCCAAAGTGCTGGGATTACAGGCTTGAGTCACCGCGCCCAGCTAAATTTATTTTATGAGTGAAAAATGAAAAGATAACTGTTATTACATTGGCTCAATCAAAAGAAGAAATCTGAAAAGATTTTTAAATGATGCCAGTTTGCATTTGCAAATGACGCTTCAAATAGAAAATCAGCTAATTCTAGTAATGATTACTTTTCCCTTCCAGCCAAGTCAAGAAATGAAAATATAGCATTTGGAAATTCATTATGTCAAGAGTGAAACATTTGACATTGTTAATGCTACTGTAAATTCAAGTTGACTCTTTGGTGAACCCAGGTCATTTGTAGGATATCCCACATTTTTTCATGTTGTCATTTAACTTGTTCCTCTGTTCCCTGTATTTCTTGTAAATAGGAGGTTCAGTCTTGACAAGGCTTGATTAGTTCTTATTAAGTATTTTTGTCAAGAAGACCTCAATCTCTTTATTTTATTGGCCAAGAAACAGGCCAAAACAGGAATTTGGAAGCAGGCTTATGTATATGGCATTTTTTTTTTGGTTTTTTTTTGAGACGGAGTCTCGCTCTGTCTCCCAGGCTGGAGTGCAGTGGCCGGATCACAGCTCACTGCAAGCTCCGCCTCCCGGGTTTACGCCATTCTCCTGCCTCAGCCTCCTGAGTAGCTGGGATTACAGGCGCCCGCCACCTCGCCCGGCTAGTTTTTTGTATTTTTTAGTGGAGACGGGATTTCACCATGTTAGCCAGGATGGTCTCGATCTCCTGACCTCGTCATCTGCCCGTTTCAGCCTCCCAAAGTGCTGGGATTACAGGCTTGAGCCACCGCGCCCGGCCGACATTTGGTTTTGAGTCAGAAGGTCTGAGTTGAAAACAAGCTTTACCCTAACATCTAGACAATTTGCTTTATTACTTTCAAGCTTATTTTCCTCTGTAAAGAGGAAGTGTCAGAACAGATGGTCCCTAGTGTGTTTCTGATTGAAGGTTACATGTCCATTTTCACATAATTAGTTTGGTGAGCTTGGATGTGACAACTCTGATCTACCCTCCCCTAATTCACAGTGCTTTTAACTTTATCATACACACATATATATTATAAATATATATTTATATATGGTATATATAGTTATAACATATATTTGTATGCAGTATATATTTATATATATGGTGTGTGTATATGTATATATATTTGAGACAGGGTCTTGCTCTGTCACCCTTCAGCCTTAACCCCCTGGATTCAAAGTGATCCTCCCACCTCAGCCTCCTGAGCAGCTAGAAGTACAAACGTGCACCACCACCACACCTGCCTATCTAAAAAAAATTTTTTTTTGTAGAGATGAGGTCTCACTATGTTGCCCAGGCTGACTTTTGATTCCCGTCAAACACTTTTGACCTTATTGATTCCCATCAAACACTTAGCAATGCTTGTTTGTTTTAACTGAGGCATAACACAGTAATATGCGCTAATCTAAGTGTACACCATGATAAATTTTTGCATTCGTATACCAGCATGTAATCTGCCAGGCAGATTAAGTTATAGAATACATTAGCAGTGACAGGCTAACCTGGTGGTTTTACTACTACTAAATTTAGAATGAGTAAGCAGCCCACTGTAGTATGACCTGATATATAAAATGCAAGAAAGATGCAGAGTTCTACCACAGTTTTGAGTTAGAAGTCAGAATAATAGATTTGCTATACTATTACTATCTTTGCACGTGCTTTCTGGAGCCATCTACGTAGAAATACCATGACAAAATAGATTTTAATGTTAATTAAACATGCTTTGTTACATGCAAATTAAAAAAATATTAAGGCCCCTGTGTTAGCACACTTTATTACTCACCGCACCCCCCCATCACAGTCAGTGTCAGGGTTCAACATGCTGTTCTCCTCTCTTGGGTGCTGACCACAGTCACTTTGGGTTTTTTGTTTGTTTGTTTGTTGTTTGCTTTGAGATGGAGTCTCATTCTGTGCCCCAGGCTGGAGGGCAGTGGCGCCATCCCGGCTCACTGCAACCTCCGCCTCCTGGGTTCAAGCAATTCTCCTGTCGCAGCCCCCTGAGTAGCTGGGATTACAGGCGCCCACCACCACGCCTGTGTAATTTTTGCATGTTTAGTGGAGACAGCGTTTCGCCATGTTGGCCAGGCTGGTCTCGAACTCTTGACCTCAAGTGATTCGCCCACCTCGGCCTCCCAGAGTGCTGAGATTATAGGCATAAGTCACTGGCACCCGGCCTGACCACAGTCACTTTGGATGCAGAAGCAACCAACCCCCAAAATCAGCCAAATCCATGAGAGACTATGGCTACGAATCACTTCGTTTACAGATTGTCTCATGCTTCTTATTTCTGTCCTGCTTTAATACTGTGTAAGAAAAGCAGGTCTTTGGTAGTTTAAATCATGTGTGTGCATAATATATTAACCACATCTGAAGAGAATAGACGCATCTGGAAATCTAAGGTTTTGGTTTTCTCCACATTTAGCGAACATAAGTGCACACCACACACCAAGCTCCCTGCCTTGTTTCAACATTACAAAATGGCACACAGAATCGTGCTTGGGGCTGAGCCTTGTTTGCCTTTGTTTGAGCCAACAAACTGGGCATTGTCTTTGCACAGTCAGTCAGAGCTGTAAATAGTTGTCAAGAATGTGTAACCAGACATATAATTACCAAGAGTGCCCTTTTTCAGACCCCATTTCAACGAAGTGCATTCCCCTCATTTCTCACATTTGCCAGGCTTATCAGTTTCTCCAGATTGCAAGCCCAAAGTCTTGAGACCCTCTGTATCTTGGACAGCGTCTATTGTGTGGTTGGAATTCAGCAAATGTTGAAAAATAGAGATAATTACTCGTAAAGCAAGTTCAAGGGTTCCTTGGTATAATGCTGAGTATTTATTTCCACTTGTTGAGGGGGAGAATCTTTGACACAGATTCTTTTTTCCTTGAGGAGAGACAGATAGCCTTACACAGGAGAGTGGAACTTACACAGATAGCCTTACACGGGAGAGTGAGCTTCTCTGCATAGGGTGGTGTGACCTCACTTAAATCGGAATCTCTCTCAGCAAAATACCAGTGGTTGTAAAGCTGCATCATTCCAGGGCAGTGATCAGAGGAAACAGTGGGCAGGAAAACCCTTTGTTTTCCTAGGAACTGCCTTTTCATCTTCTGGCTTTCCTACTGCTGTGGTTCTCCATGCTTCTCAGGGACCATTGAACTTACAGCCTAGAGTGGGCAGGCAGTGCAGAGCCCAAGGTTACATCCTCTGTTCCAGGTCTTCTCTGACACACCTAGGGTCTTGGGTCCCAGAGAAAGACAGCAGGTGGCTGCCCATAAGGCATGTCTTGAGTGTTCTAAATTTCCCATGATCTCTCCCTCGAGAGCCTGTACTAGAACCTGAAGTCCCCTCACCGTTAAGCTGCTCCTCAGGTAGGGCGCAGTGGCTCATGCCTGTAATCCTAGCACTTTGGGAGGACATGTCAGGCAGATCACTTGAGGTCAGGAGTTCAAGACCAGCCTGGTCAACATGGCAAAACTTGCTCTCTACTAAAAATACAAAAAAAATTAGCTGGGCATATTGGTGCGTGCCTATGGTCCCGCTACTTAGAAGGCTGAGGCAGAAGAATTGCTTGAACCTGGGAGGTGGAGGTTGCAGCGAGCCGAGATCGGCCACTGCATTCCAGCCTGGGTGACAGAGTAAGACTGTCTCAAAACAAAACAAAAAAAGAAAAAAATAACCAAAAAATCGAAAAAATCAAACTCCTCCTCTTATAACTTGGCAGAGCCTTTTTGGAGGGAGTTTGACAAAATGTTCCAAGAACCTAACAAATATTCATAGCCTTTTTGTTTGTTTTTTGTTTTGTTTTGTTTCATTTTGTTTTGAGATGGAGTCTTGCTCTGTCACTCAGGCTGGCGTATATATAGTGGCCAATCTTGGTTCACTGCAACCTCTGCCTCTTGGGTTCAAGTGATTCTCCTGCCTCAGCCTCCTGAGTAGCTGGGACTATAGGCATGCACCACCATGCCCAGCTAACTTTTGTGGTTTTAGTGGAGATGGGATTTCACCGTGTTGACCAGGCTGGTCTTGAACTCCTGACCTCAGGTGATCCATCTGCCTTGGCATCCGAAAGTGCGGGGATTACAGGAGTGAGCCATCGCGCCCAGCCTCATAGTCTCTGAATCTGCCATTCCTTGTCAAGGATTTGCTTAGGGAAATTACTAGCATGTGTGGTATTTAAAATAGTGACTGATGAGAAACAACCTAAGTACCCCAAATCACAGAAATGGTGAAATAAATTACATTCCAGTCAATTCAGCCATTAAAAATTAGGTTGTAACATGGTGTTTAATGATGTGAGAATGTTAGCAATATATGAAGTCAAAAGAAGCAGGTTACCAAACAGTACAATTCCGATTACATTTATAAATAAATAAATAAACCTAACATGCTTAGGAAAAAGAAGAAAGAAAATGTATTAGATGTTAATGATTGTTGGTAAGGATTGTAGGTGAATTTTATTTTTTACTTTATACTTTTCTGTATTTTCTTCAATGAATATGTTACTTTGAATTAAATTTTTTTTTAAAAAAATAATGGGTCTTGCTACATTGTCCAG
Organism: Trachypithecus francoisi; assembly: GCF_009764315.1. NCBI lineage: Eukaryota > Metazoa > Chordata > Mammalia > Primates > Cercopithecidae > Trachypithecus > Trachypithecus francoisi. Next base: position 51,640,019 of record NW_022681462.1, on the reverse strand, counting down.
GCTGGCTTCAAACTCCTGGGCTGAAATATATGCTTGCCTCAGCCTTCTGAATAGCTGGTATTATAGATGTGAGCCCTCATGCCCAGCAAATATGTGTTATTTTTATAATGAGAAAAAAACTTCATAGAGTTCCCCTTTTATGTTCCTTTATATCAAGGAACTGGATCTTCCAAGGCTTGGTTAAAATGCATAAGTTGGCCAGGTGTGGTGGTTCATGCCTGCAATCCCAGCACTTTGGGAGGCCAAGGCAGGCAGATCACTTGAGGCCAGGGGTTCAAGACCAGCCTGACTGGTGAAACCCCGTCTCTACTGAAAATACAAGAATTAGCCAGGTATGGTGGTACATGCCCATAATCCCAGCTACTCGGGAGACTGAGACACGAGAATCACTTGAACCCGGGAGATGGAGGTTGCAGTGAGCCAAGATGGTGCCACTGCACTACAGCCTGGGCAACAGAGTGAGACTCTGTCTCAAAAAATAATAATAATAATAAATAAATAAAAAGCATAAGTTACCTGAAACTAAGAGGTCAAAACCATGAGTTGTGCAGATGATCCTGGTTTTTAATCCTAGATTTGCTATTTTCCATAAAGGTGCAATCACGGCCAAGTTACTTAATGTCCCTAAGCCCTGCTTTTCTCCTCCATGAAATAGGGATAATGGAAGTGTTTGTTAAACACAGCAGTGGGAGGATTAAATGAAATAGTGCAGGAAAAGTGCTGTGTAGAGTGGCTGGCACCTGATAAATGGGGACTGCTAGTAATAGTAATAGTAGTGCTGGGAGAACTACCACACTCTGCTGCCAACTATCCATGCCACATCAGTACGACTAGTTTAATTTCTGGGAGTTTAATTTCTGGCCTTCTTCTTGTAGGACGGACAAGAGGAGTTGGGAGTCTGAGAGTCTGAGGTCCCAGGAGACCCAGAACTGGTGGGCACACTCTCCCCAGATGGTTGGGTCAGCCCTGCCCATGTCCTGTGCACCGAGTGGGGAAAAGAGATATTCTTATCTCCCAGCAAAATTCACACAAGGAAAAACTGCCCCACTTTAACTTTTCTGTCGTGTAATGTTCAGAATAGCGAAATACCAGCTGCTGGGAGAACACCACATTCTAATTTCCTGGCTTACATGTAGTAAAGTTTCATCATATTGGCATAGCTTTGCCAATTTAAGGAATTTAATTTCCTTAGCTTTTTAAACACAAAGCACTCCCAACAAGAAAAATGGAAATAAAAAGGTTTAACTGCACAATGGAATACACATACCAATTTGAAGATGTCACTGACATTGTCATAATCACTCATTAAAATACATGCATGCAGGCCAGGCCCGGTGGCTCACCCCTATAATCCCAGCACTTTGGGAGGCCGAGGCAGGGGATCACCTGAGGTCAGGAGTTCGAGACCAGCCTGGCCAAGATGATGAAACCCTGTCTCTATTAAAAATACAAATACAAAAATTGGCTGGGTGTGGTGGCATGCGCCTGTAGTCCCAGCTACTAAGGAAGCTGAGACAGGAGGATCGCTTGAACCTGGAAGGTGGAGGTTGCACTGAGCCGAGATTGTGCCACTGCACTACAGCCTGGGCGATACAGTGAGACTCTGTCTAAAAATAAATAAATAAATAAAAAATGAATGGGTCGGGTGCGGTGGCTCACACCTATAATCCCAGTACTTTGGGAGGCCAAGGCAGGCAGATCACAAGGTCAGGAGATCGAGACCATCCTGGCTAACACGGTGAAATCCCATCTCTACTAAAAATATAAAAAAATTAGCCGAGTGTGGTGGTGGGCCCCTGTAGTCCCAGCTACTCGGGAGATTGAGGCAGGAGAATGGCATAAACCCAGGAGGCAGAGCTTTCAGTGAGCCGAGATCGCGCCACTGCACTCCAGCCTGGGTGACAGAGCAAGACTCTGTCTCAAAAAAAAAAACAAATAAAATAAACATAAATAAATAAATGCATATAACAAGAGAAATAAATATTTTTACTTTCAAAGGCATGTGGCAGCAATATAACCATATAACAAGCAATATAAACTCACACATGCTTTATCCAAGCCATGCCATAGTTCCTTATTTATATTTTTATGTCAAGCCATTCTGTCAAACTTAGCAAAAGACATGATTCTTTCAAAAAATTAAATAAACATGCTTAGATCTCAATATAAAAAAGAAAATTATTTTAGCACGGCAGTAGAAAAAGTCACCAAAAAAAGTTCAAAGCCAGTAAGACACTATTTTAAAACATTAGCTAATTCAAAAATATCTCCACTAAACTGGACATTACTCAATGCTGAAAAAATACTCCTTTTGGCAAAATCAACTTCTATTTCCATCTATTTCTATCTTAGTTTTCTTCCTTCTTTTTTCCTATTAGTCTTTTCCCTGTCATCTGTTATATGTATGTAAAAAGGTCTAAGAAATGCTTTTACAACCTAATTTTTAAATATTATTATTATTATTATTATTGAGAGACAGGGTCTCTGTCACCCAGGCTGGAGTAGTGGCAAAATCATAGCTCACTGCTGCTTCCAACTCCTGGGCTTAGCCTCCTGAGTAGCTGGGACTACAGGTGCAGGCCACCATGCCCAGCTATTTTTTTTTTTACTTTTTGTAGTGACAGGGTCTCGCTATGGTGCTCAGGCTGGTCTTGAACTCCTGGCCTCAAGTGATCCTCCTGCCTCAGCCTCCCAAAGTGCTGGGATTACAAGCATGAGCCACCCTGACTGGGCCAAAGATGTTCTTTATAGTGATTCACAAACTGTAGTTACTTGTTTTGTTTGTTTGGTTTTTGAGAGGGAGTCTCACTCTGTTGCCCAGGCTGGAGTGCAGTGACATGATCTTGGCTCACTGCAACGTCCACTTCCCAGGTTCACGCAATTCTCCTGCCTCAGCCTCCCGAGTAACTGGGATTACAGGCACCCGTCACCACGTCCAATTAATTTTTGTATTTTAGTAGAGATGGGGTTTTGCCATGTTGGCCGGGTTGATCTCGAACTCCTGACCTCGGGTGATCAGCCTGCATCGGTGGCCTCCCAAACTGCTAGCATTACAGTCATGAGCCACCACACCTAGCCTTGTAGTTACTTGTTTAAAAGTCAATCTATTTGAAAACTATGGTATAAATGAAAGTAACTTGATGGTTAGGAGAGAGTTTTGTCAGATTTATCTTGATAGATTAAAACAGTGCTATGAACTTGGTATGTGCCTAATTACAATAGTCCCCCCTTATTCACACTTTCGCTTTCAGTGGTTTCAGGTACCTGTGGTCAACTATGGTCTGAAAATAAGTGACTACTAAACAACAGCAATTCTGAGAGAAAGGGAGAGTCATATTCACATAACTTAATGAACATGGTCTCTCCCATATTCAGGAGCAAGACAGAGTAAGAATAGGGGAGAGGTGCCACACACTTTTAAAGGACCAGATCTTGCAAGAACTCACTATTGTGAAGACAGTACCAAGCCATGAGGGATCTGCCCCCATGACCCAAACACAGCATATTATTATACTAGTTCTATTTTTAGTTATTGCTGCTAATCTCTTACTGTGCCTAATTTATACATTAAACTTTATCACAGGTATGTATGTATGGGAAAAAACGTAGTATATATAGGGTTCACTACTATCTTTGGCTTCAGGCGTTCCCATGTGTCTTAGAACATATTCCCTGGAAATACAAGGCCGGGGGGAGACTACTATAAATACACGTTAGACAATGAGAGGGGTGGCCAGAGAGAAAGTGAGGGGTCACAGCAAAAACTGCCCAAAGCACCACTTTCCTAAACACGCATGTACTAAAGAGTGGAAACCATTACATTAGGGTGAGAAAGAATAAGGGTCTTCAACTGCTGCATGAAACATCAAAATTTGCCAGGTGCGGTGGCTCAAGCCTGTAATCCCAGCACCTTAAGAGGCTGAGGTGGGTGGATCATGAGGTCAGGAGTTTGAGACCAGCCTGGCCAACATGGTGAAACTCCATCTCTACTAAAAATACAAAAATTAGCAGGCATGGTGGCACGCGCCTGTAGTCCCAGCTACTCCGGAGGCTGAGGCAGGAGAATCGCTTGAACCCAGGAGGCGGAGGTTGCAGTGAGCTAAGATTGCGCCACTGCACTCCAGCCTGGGCAACAGAGTGAGACTCTGTCTAAAAAAAAAAAAAAAAAAAAATCAAAATTGTTAAAAATAACTATGGTTTGAATTTTGTCTCTCCCACATCCCCAGAAAGATATATTAAAGTCCTAACCCCCAGAACCTCATAATGTGACCTTATTTGGAAACAGGGTAATTGCAGATATAATTATGGCGATACCTGCGGCGAATCCCTACAGGTCTGCAGCAACCTCAATTCTTGCCTCCTCAGAAGAAAGAATTTGACTGAGGGGCATAAGGCAGAAGAAGAGACCGAGGCAAGTTTTAGACCAGGAGTGAGTTTATTAAAAAGCTTTAGCGCAGGAATGAAAGGAAGTAAAGTACACTCGGAAGAGGGCCAAGCTGGCGACTTGAGAGATGAAGTTCGCAGTTTGACCCTTGACGGGGTTTTTTTGTTCTCTTTTTCAGATGGAGTCTCGCTCTCTTGCCAGGCTGGAGTGCAGTGGTGCAATCTAGGCTCACTGCAACCTCCACCTCCCGGGTTCTAGCAATTTCCCTGCCTCAGCCTCCCGAGTAGCTGGATTACAGGCACGCACCACCACGCCCAGCTAATTTTTTAAGATTTTAGTAGAGACGGGATTTCACCGTGTTGGCCAGGATGGTCGCCATCTCTGACCTCGTGATCTGCCCGCCTCGGCCTCCTTAAGTGCTGGGATTATAGGCGTAAGCCACCGCGCCCGGCCTGACCTGGGGTTTTATATGTTGGCATGCCTTGGAGGTCTGGGGTGGAGGTGGAGTTGCCTCCCTTCTTTCCTAATTCTTCCCTTGGGGTGGGCTGCCCGCATGCGCAGTGGCCTGCTAGCACTTGGAAGGGGAGCATGCAGTGTGTTTACTGGAGTTACATGCATGCTCGCCTGAGGCATCCTTCCCTTACCAGTCTAGCATTCCTCCTAGAGGAAGATCATGTACCAGTTAAACGCTACCATTTTGCCTCTTAATATGCATGATTGAGCCCACTCGCCTAACTCCTGAGATTTTATGGGAAGCTGCGGATCACCACTTTTAGGTGTTTTCTGTTTTGGGAGGTGGCCCTTCCCTGGTGCCTGCTGTGAACAATTATCATTTTAGAGAGACAGTTAACAAAACCGCCTGACCATCACTTGATGGTTCCCTGACATTCCTGGTGTGTGTACGTGCGTGTGTGCAGGGGCGGGGTTGGGGGTCAAGGTGGGGAAGTAGGGTGGGGTGGGAATTGGGGGAGCCCTATTCTGCCTTGCTCATATGTGACTAGCTACCTACTGTAACAACGGGTCATACTGGAGTAGGGTGGGCCCTTAATCCATTATGACTGGAGTCCTTGTAAGAAGACAGCCATATGAAGACACAGACACACAGGGTGAGCAGCACGGGATGACAGAGGCAGAGATGGGAGTGATGCAGCTGCAAGCTGAGGAACAGCACATGCTGGCAACCCCAGAAGCCAGGAAGAGGCAAGGAAGGACCCCCTTCCAGGCTTCAGAGGGAGCAGGCCCTGCTGACCTCTTAATCTCAGACTCCCAGCCTCCAGGACTGCAAGGCAACACGGTTCTGCTGTTTTAAGCCACACGGTCTATGGTACTTTGAGTAGCCCTAGGGAATTAATACAATTACTTTATTTCATGTTATTTTAAAAGCTATTTAAGGCCAGGTACAGGGGCTCACACCTATAATCCCAGCGCTTTGGGAGGCTGAGGTGGGCGGATCACCTGAGGTCAGGAGTTCGAGACCAGCCTGGCCAAAATAGTGAAACCCCTGTCTCTACTGGAAAAAAAAAAAAAAAAAAAAATTACCCAGGCGTGGTTGTGCGTGCCTGTAATCCCAGCTACTCGGGAAGGCTGAGACAGGAGGATCACTTGAACGAGGGAGGCAGAGGTTGCAGTGGGCTGAGAATGCACCTCTGCACTCCAGCCTGCGTGACAGAGTGAGACTCCGTCTAGAAGAAGAAGAAAAAAAAATACACATCTTGAAAGAAGGAAAAAAACAGTTTTGTCAGTGAAAAACTATTAAAATTTCATGTATTTCTTGCCACTATCTTTCCTCTGAATAGTTTTAAAATTTTACATAGCTGTGACCATAATCTCATACAAATTTTGTAGTGATATTTTCTTTTTCTTTTTTTTTTTTGAGACGGAGTCTCGCTCTGTCGCCCAGGCTGGAGTGCAGTGGCGTGATCTCGGGTCACTGCAAGCTCTGCCTCCTGGGTTCATGCCATTCTCCTGCCTCAGCCTTCCGAGTAGCTGGGACTACAGGTGCCCGTCACCATGCCCAGCTAATTTTTTGTATTTTTAGTAGAGACAGGGTTTCACCGTGTTAGCCAGGATGGTGTCAATTTCCTGACCTCGTGATCTACCTGCCTAGGCCTCCCAAAGTGCTGGGATTACAGGCGCGAGCCAACACGCCCGGCAAATTTTTTGTATTTTTAGTAGAGACGGGGTTTCACCATGGTCTCCGTCTCCTGACCTTGTGATCTGCCTGCCTCAGCCTCCCAAGTGGATATTTTCAATTCTTATTATAACATTCATTCTCTATGTTATTACAAACCTTTTGTAAACATCCTTTAAATTTTTCAGTATAGTCAATGTTGCCTAGATTATTGTTCGGCAGCTTTCTTTTATATTTCTATTTCTTTTATTATAGACAGTCTCTTGGATCTGACTCTTGAAGGAGTCAAAAATACTTTCGATGACCTTATCAGTTCCCTTAAATGTGCTCTGTGCGAAATAGGACGTAGGCTATTTAATTAAAAAGCAGGCTACAAAATAGACCCTAATAGACTGCTCACACTTAAATAAACTGGAATGGGGTCACAACTCACTCTCAGGTCTATGTGTTAGTATAAGAATGAAGTGTCAGATAATTAATGCATACTTAGCCCCAAGATACCAGGTTGGGTGATGTAACCACTAGGACAGGGTAGATTCTGGTAGAACCAAATCCAAATCCCAGGTTCCTGGATTCCCTCCCCTGCATCATTTCTATTTCTCTACTCAGGTCATGGCAATGATTCCAAAAAATGTTTAAAGTTGACATAGTTTGGATATTTGTCCCGGCCCAAACCTCATGTTGAATTGTAATGCCCAATGCAGGAGGTAGGGCCTGGTGGGAGGTGTTTGGATCATGCTGGGGGATCCCTCATGGCTTGGTGCTGTCTTTGAGATAGTGAGTCATTTTGAGATCTCCTTTTAAAGTGTGTTGTAGGGTTGGGCATGGTGGCTCATGCCTGTAATCCCAGCCCTTTGGGAGGCCGAGGCGGGTGGACTGCTGAGCTCAAAAGTTCGAGACCAGCCTGGGCAACATGGTGAACATGGTGAAACCCTGTCTCTACTAAAAAAAAAAAAAAAAAAAAAAAAATTAGCCGCGTGTGATGGCATGCACACCTGTGGTCCCAGCTACTTGGGAGGCTGAGGCAAGAGAATTGCTTGAACCCAGGAGGCAGAGTCTGCAGTGAGCCGAGATCACACCACTGCACTCCAGCCTGGGTGACAGAGGGAGATTGTCTCCAAAATAATAATAATAAATAACAATAATAATAAGATAAACATATGCTGCACCTCTCCCCCACTCTCTCTTTTGCGCCTGCTTTTTGCCACGTGATGTGCCTGCTTCCACTTCGTTTTCCACCATGAATAAAAGCTCCCTGAGGCCTCCCCAGAAGCCCAGTGACGTCAGCATCATGCTTGTACAGCCTGCAGAACTGTAAGCCAATTAAACCTCCCTATAAATGACCCAGTCTTGGGTATTTCTTTGCAGCAAAGCAAGAACAGCCTAATACAAAAGTGTTGCTTAGTTTTGAACTCATCAGAAATATATTTAACAGATATCTCTGCCATGTGATTATGTAAGTCTTGGTTTCAAGTACACTTTAACTCAGGGTTTTTAAACTTCTCTTAGCAGTGGAAATCTCATCTTAAAAAATATTACAAACATTCCTAATTTATAAAATCTAAAAAAGCAGAACTTGTGTGGTGGAAGAAGGGAGGGCCAGGCAGTGAGCTCAGCAGTCCTATTACTAACTCCGGACCTCCCCTGAAATATTCAGGAGGACCTGAACCATCTCTAGGGAACCTTAGGGCACTGAGGAACACAGTTTGTACAACAGAACACATATTCTATTTTTCATCCACTCTGCATAGAATGGCAGGACAGAAAGGGACATTCTTAGAGGTCTGATTCTTCCTAAACAATTAATAGTTCTGAAAAATAGCTTTGAAAATTTCCCTAGGTAACTGGTTCTCTCTTCTGAGTGCCTGACTCGTTCTCAGTTCCTGGAAATTTCAAAATGAGTGGTGACATTTATCAATGGCGTATATTGAGGCCATGTCCAGATCATTCCATCTTTAATTCCTCTTGCTATCTACTGACATCCGGCTTCCTCTGTATCTTCTCTTATCTATATAACTAAAGAGCTAAGCTATGATTCTAAAGATGATGCTTGTGTAACAACTCTCCGCAAGTGCTATTTCAAATCTGAATATATATATTCTTACAACCCAGGCAGCAAATAGTGATAAATTCTAATGCAATAAAAGATGCAATGCTGTGAGAATAAGTAGCCCTTCCTTTTTGTGACTCTGAGTTGCATTTCCAGGAGTTGTAGACTTTTTCTTTCTTTTTTTTTTTGAGATAGAGTTTCACTTTTGTCACCCAAGCTGGAGTACAATGGCATGATCTCAGCTCATTGCAACCTAGACCTCCTGGGTTCAAGCAATTCTCCTGCCTCAGCCTCCCAAGTAGCTGGGATTACAGGCGCCTGCCACCATGCCCGGCCAATTTTTGTCTTTTTAGTAGAGACGGGGTTTCACCATGTTGGCCAGGCTGGTCTCAAACTCCTGACCTCAGGAGATCCGCCCCCTCAGCCTCCCAAAGTGCTGGGGTTACAGGCGTGAGCCACTGTGCCTGGCCCAGACACACTTTCTCATCCAACTCTTCCCCTCGTCCAACACCTCCCTACTCCTTAACTCCCAAATAACCTCCTGGAGTTGTCTGTAGCCAAGAATTAGGACAAATCCAGGTGACCCATGTCAGTCCTGCTGGTCTCTTCACCCAGTTTTTACTACCTTTTCTAACTAGTTGCCCACAGAATACAGAATGAAGATATGGAAAAGAAGATGAAGATCATCATGTTTATTTAAAAGAGCAAGAAAGACCTCAAAGTCTGTAATTTATAAATATGGCATTTTCACTTCATAGTTTATCGTTGGCATGTCGCCACTTAATCTTTTGTTATAGGACATATTTTAGAAGGTTTTGAGATTGGAATCACTATAATTGACTGAAAACTGTAAATCAATAGGATGGGCGAGCTTGCAGTATCACTAATGGAGCCTTGTGGTTCATTCATTTTTAAAGGGATCGACTTGATTATGATTGAACCTCCTCTTCAATGAAGGCTCTTATGCATGCTGGCCAGGATCTGATGCATGATGTTCCAACTCATGATTCTATTTCAGTTGTGATATATTAAATGTCTGAGCATAAGAGAGGACCACTGGTCTGGTCAATCCTGAGAATTAGCTGCACAGGTGAGGACACAAATATTTGATTAAGTGTGAATAAAAGTCCATGATCTCCTTAGCTAGCAGGTCTAGCTCAGCCTTTCCTTGGCAGAGTCCCTGATTCCCTTCACCCAAGCACCTAACAAAACCAGACAAACCTGACAATCATTAACATCTCCATCCAGCTTTGCCCAACTACTTCCTACAATCCCATCTAGATTTCCAATTCTAGGGCTATCTCTGACCCAGTTTTTGAGGCCCTTTGAGGATTTCACAGGGAAAGGATTTTACACTAGTTAATTTAAGCAATCCTGATATATAAAAATTTATATAAATTTATAAAAAGGATAAATTAAGAAACAGTAATTCTCCTTATAAAATGTTTCAAATAGGTCTATAAATAGCAAGTTCCTCTGCATTTAAAATACTATTCTGGGCCCGGTGGGGTGGCTTATGCCTGTAATCCCAGCACTTGGGAAGGCTGATGTGGGTAGCTCACTTGAGCCCAGGAGTTCATGACCAGCCTGGGCAACGTAGCAAAATCTTGTCTCTAAAAAAAAATACAAAAATTAGTCAGGTGTGGAGCTGTGCACCTGTAGCTCCGACTACTCAAGAGGCTGAGGTGGGAGGACTGCCTGAGCCCGGGAGGTGGAAGCTACGGTGAACCATGATTGTGCCACTGCACTCCAGCCTGGGCCACAGAGACCCTGTCTCAACAAACAAAACAACAAAAAACCCATGCAACAACAACAAGAAAAACATGCTAAAATACTATTATTATTATTTTTTCTAAGATGGGGTCTTGCTTTGTTGCCCAGGCTGGAATGCAGTGGTGCAGGCATAGCTCATTGCTGTCTTGAATTTCTGGGCTCAGAGGATCCTCCTGCCTCAGCCTCCTGAGTAGCTGGGACTACAGGTGTGCACCACTATGCCCAGCTAATTAAAAAAAAATGTTGTGTGTGGCAGGTCTCACCACCTTGCCCGGGTTGTCTGGAACTCCTGGGCTCAAGCAATCCTCCTGCCTCAGCCTCCCAAAGTGTTAGGATTACAAGCGTGAGCCACCTTACTGGGCATAGAATATGCCCAGCTTATTCTATTTTTTATAAAATGTTCACAAAAACCTTTTCCATGAACACAGATACATGGTAAATTTGTTTTTTAAACTGTTTTCTAGCAAGCGAAGTTCATCTAGCCCAGCTGCCTGCAGTGGTAACCTGCTCACTAACTCATGAGCTCATCCCATTCTTCGCTTGCCCTTCTCTTTGACTTGTGCTTCTGTGATCATCTCCCAAATAAACTGCACCCAAATCCTTGCCTCAGGATCTGTCTTTGAGAGACCCAAACTAAGCTAACTTCCTGTTGGCAGATGTGGTAACGTCCATGGCTCTGGTGGTTAGGGTAGGGGGTTGGAGCTGCCCTGTCTGCTGCTGCTTTTCCTGCCCTTTGATCTGTGTCTGCATCCCATGCCTTCCATCCTGTTGTGCACTAGAGTAGTTGCTTCCTTTTAATTCAACTGAGGTACTAGTTAAAAAGACTTTGACTCTACCAGTGGTCATAGATGGTCTTTCAAGGGCTGAACCTGGCTGCCAAATCTACAGTACTATCCATGTACGATTAACAACTTTCATCACTCATGCCACTCTCTTCCATCCTGGCTGAGAGATAGGAACCATCATAGGGATGAGGCCAGGGTTGGACAGATCAGTGTCTCAAAGGCTCTCAGAGGACCTTTCAATCCTTTCATCTAATCCTCTAATCTCACATGTTAGAAAACTGAGGGGCAGAGAGGATAAGCATTTGCTCAACAAGTTGTCAACCAGGGAATAAGAAATCAGGTCTGCACTCTTCCCTTTTAAGCTTTTTCTGAACCCACCCCCACCATTTCTTTGCTTGCCTCATTACGCTTGCTCACCAATACTTTCATTATTTATTTCCAGTTGACCTAAGTCCTCAATGAGTTATATCTATGCAATCCCCTGCCCTCCTCACCCTGCCCCATTTTGAGGTTGAAAATCTATTTCCCACCACATTCTTCAACAATGTAAAACCTAGGCAATAAGTGATGGACAGGAGGTTGTTGCTGTTCACCTGAGGCTCTTGAATTATTAAGCTCTCTCTGGAACTTGTGTGTGGGTGTGAGAGGACTGCCAGTTTGGTCCATCGTATCCCAGGAAGATGAGCATTCATAGGTCATGGCCTGCCGAGCTCAGGAGAAGCTCGTCTGCCATCCAAACTCTGGGAAGCCAAGGCTAGGCTGTTTCTCACTTGATCTAATTGATCATCTGGGTTCTGTCTTCAACTGTGACACTGGGTCCCTGCCTCAGCTTTGCTTTCTGGTTCCACCTAACATGTCTCACTTTCTGGCTTTCCTTCTTTCTCTGTCTCTGTCTCTCTTTCTCTTCTGATGGAGTCTCACTCTGTCGCCCAGACTGGAGCCCAGTGCCACGATCTTGGCTCACTGCAACCTCTGCCTCCCGGGTTCAAGCAATTCTTCTGCCTCAGCCTCCTGAGTAGCTGGGACTACAGGCACGCACCACCACGCCTGGTTAATTTTTGTATTTTTAGTAGAGACGGAGTTTCACCATATTGGCCAGGCTGGTCTCGAACTTCTGACCTCGTGATCCACCCGCCTGGGCCTCCCAGAGTGCTGGGATTACAGGCGTGAGCCACCGTGCTGGCCGGCCTTCCTTCCTTGGTTTCTCTTTTCTTTCTTCCTTTTTTTTTTCTTTTTTCGGAGTCTCGCTCCATCGCCCAGGGTGGAGTGCAGTATAGTGCAGTGGTGCAATCTTGGCTTGCTGCAACCTCTACCTTCCGGGTTCAAGCGATTTTCTTGCCTCAGCCTCCCAAGTAGCTGGAACTACAGGCGTGAACCACTGCGCCTGACTAATTTTTGTATTTTTAGTAGAGATGGGGTTTCGCCATGTTGGCCAGGTTGGTCTTAAACTCCTGGGCTCAAGTGATCTGCCTGCCTCAGCCTCCCAAAGTGCTGGGATTACAGGCATGAGCCACCATGCCTGGCCATCTTGTCCTATTTCTCAAGGTTCTCTGAACTGACCCCTCTGCCCAGTGGGGCCAGTCTCTTCATTCTTTCAACTTCTCAATCTTTGTCCAAGCAAGCTATATTGTTTTCCTCCCCATGTACAATGTCAAGTTGGTATTTTCCACTATATCACCTTGATTGTCCTTTTGGGCGGATTTATTTTGTGTCCTAAAACAGATTATTAAGGACAAAGGCAATGACAAGTCTCCCTTCTGGCATCATGTACTACACACAGCTTATTATGAACTGAGCACTTGTATCCCTTCCCGCAATCCCTCCGTTCATTTGTTAAAGTTGGAATCTGTAGTGTGGCTGTGTTTGGAGACAGGGCCTCTAAGGAAGTAATTAAGGTTAAGCAAGATCTTAAGGGTGGGGCCCTGATGGATAGGATTAGTGCCTCATAAGAGACACCAGAGAGCTCATTCTCTCTCCTCAAGCATGTACTGAGGAAAGGCCATGTGTAAACATAGTCAGAAGGAGGCTGTCTGCTAGCCAGAAAGAGAGCCCTCACCAGAAATCGAGTTGGCCAGAACTTTGATTTTGGACTTGTAGCCTCCAGAACTGCAAGAAAACATTTTTCTGTTATTTAAGCCACCCAGGCTATAGTATTTTGTAATGGCAGCCCAAGCTAAAACATGGTGTTCATTGAAAACATGGCCCCGATGCTGGGCACTAAAGTGGAGTTTCAAGCTGGGCATGTGTACACCACTCCTGCATGAAAAGGTCATTGACGTTGGTTTTGGGTTCAAAACTAAATCTTCCTTTCTTGCTACCATTTAGTCATTCCCATCTTTTTCTCTGTTGTGACAGCATCTTCCCAAGTGTGGACATCCTCCCAAGCTCTGAACCGCAAACAAATCTTTTACCTTCTTGTCTACACTGCCTTCTGGCATCGTATCAGATGCCAAGCCTTAGAGAATCTACTGTCTCAAGACCTCTTATATTAATATCTCCTGTCACCCCTTATTACCCTGGCATAGGCTCTTGTCTCTTGCTTGTTTTTCTCATTTCCAGTCCTCATCTGGTATGCAGAAGAGGAAAGAGAGGCTCAGAAGAAACATGTGCAAGGTTGCACAACGGACAAATAACTAGGGTTCAAAGCCAGTTCAATTTTGTCCCAAATCCAGCATACTTTCCACTAGATCTGTTTAGTACTCTTTCCATCTTGCTAAAATCGACACTGTTCTGCTTTGTACTAGTGGTTATTTATGAAGCCGTCTTATGCCCATTATCAGTGTGTAAACTCTTTGAGGGTAGGCTGTCTTGATCTTCCTGATATCCCAGGCAATAGCTAAGCCAGTGCCTTGCACTGTGTAGGCACTTCCAGAATAGGTAATGACTCTAAAGTGGGAGATTACAGTCACAACGGTGATATAGAGGATAGCAGCGTGGGAGAGAGACAGATTTAAAGAAAGCCTGTAGGAGAAGGAAGAGATGATTTTGAGTTGGGCTTGAGGTGATGAAGGAATGTGGATAGATGGAGAGTAAGGGGAGGTGTGAGGTGGGCTTCAGTGTCATGGGTTTGGAGTTGAACATGTGGAAGGAGGCTGCTTTGTGGGGGGCCCTGGCATTTCTGCATCAGGTCTAGTTGTGCATAGTGAGCAAGTTACTTAACTTTTTTAAGTGCTGGTTTTCTAATGTATAAAGTGGGAATAATAGAGTGTCATTTGGAATTAAGAGCAGAATAATGAGATAATACATGTGAAGGACTTAGCACATTATATCATCTATTATTAATAAACACTATTAAAATGCTAGCAATAGGCCAGGCATGGTGGCTCATGCCTGTAGTCCAGCACTTTGGGAAGCCAAGGCGGGCGGATCACCTGAGGTCAGGAGTTCGAGACCAGCCTGGCCAACATGGTGAAACCCTGTCTCTACTAAAAATAAAAAATTAGCTGACCATGGTGGCAGGCGCCTGTAGTCCCAGCTACTGGGGAGGGTGAGGCAGGAGAATTGCTGGAACCCAGAAGGCAGAGGTTGCAGTGAGCCGAGAGCACTCCACTGCACTCCAGCTTCAGTGACAGAGTCAGATTCTGTCTCAAAACAAACAAAAAACAATGTTATCAATAGTAAGATAGCCTGAAAGTTCCGATGTGTTTCTGTCTCGTTCTCTGAGTAAATTATTTTATTTACACTTATAGATAATGCCATTGCTGCTGACAAAAACCAAAATTATCTAAAAGCACCAATACATTCATAGGAATACTTGGTTACTATAATTTTCCTTATAAATGGATACCAGGAGCCCCTCAATATATTTTACCCTTACCAGGGATTCTCATAGTCAAAAATTTCAGAAACCAAACTGTTGGGGAGCAGGAGAGTGCTATACATATTCTGGGTAGAGCTAACTAACTTGGCTGAATCAGAGATCCGGATTCTGGGAACAGGCTAACCTGGTGAAAATCCCTGCTCAACTTCCAGGCTGGGCTTTTAAGCAATTCGGACATATTCCTTATCTTTCAGTACTTGGCTTTCCTTACCAAAAAGGAGGGTAACATTCCTTCAAGGCTGTAAATAGAGTGCTGTGTGTAAAGCACTTGGCACAACGCGTTTGTTTGGGGGAGACACAGTATGTGCATAAGAATTGGTAGATGATGATGGTTATGTTTATGAAAATCCAATCATGAATAGCCGGAGGCCACTGTTGTCAACGAGTGATCCCTGTAACAGCGACGTTAGCTACACTGAGAACTTACACACGCACATTCTCAGGCCCATTGCAGACCTCCTGAAACGGGAACTCGGGAGGCAGGGCCAGGCAATCGGCACTTTGCCTGAAGTACTCACGTTTTGAGAACCACCTGTCAGGTAACAGGGAACCACTGAAAGTTTTTGGACGGTGGAGGAATGCGATATAAATGGCTGTTGATTCACTGGCGATTAAAGTGCCTAACTACTGACTGGCTTCCGAGGTTGCCGGAAGAAACCTGTTTGTTGATCCTTAGTGATCTCCAGGTTACAAAACGCGGGTCGGTACTAAGGGCCCCAAACACAGTGCTCACCCACCGAGCGCAGCCAGGAGCGCAGCGCCAGGCAATTACAGGAGCAGCTCGTTTTGGATATGGCCGGGCAGCCCAGCGATGCTCAGCGGATCGCGCAACTACAACCACAACCGTATCACACATTTAGCTTGCAAAAGCAGAGAAAGGAAAAGAAAACCGTGCAGGGAAGCCGGAAACGAGGGACTTCAGGGTCTCCTCTCTAGGAGGTGGGAGAGTGGGGGATGGGGCAAGTGGGGCGAGGAGGGGGCGAGGATCGAGGGAGGCCCCTCCTCCGCGCGGCAACACCCGGTTCGCGTCCCTCTAGAGCCGGGGTGCGGCCGGCGGGACACACCCTCGTCCTGGGAGACACGAGGGTCCCTGTCCTCTTAGCGTCGGTCCAGCTCAGTTTCATGTCATTTGTTGTTAGCGCGAGGTAGGGGCGTTTCTCCACCGCAGCTCCTCCCCGGGGAAATCCCAGCTCGTTTCCTCCCCGCTCCTGCTGTTTTCGGGAGCGCCGTGCGGGGTCGAGCGCCGGGGCCGCACCCTGGGCGCCGGGCGTCGTGTCGGGGCCGCTGCCCGCACTGCCCGCCGGCCCGGCCATTGTTCGGGCCCCACCCCTGATGAATATTCACGCCGCGCGGGCGCCTCGGCCCGCGCCCTCCCCGGCAGGGTAGGGGTGTGAGTGCGTTTCCGCCGGTTTTTCCTGCCTGAGGAGGAAAGGGGGAGCTGTTTTCTCTCTCAGAATATATTTTTGGTGTCCCGTTTCTCCTCCTCCGGCGCCGCCGCCGCCCCCTCTCTCCCCACCTCGCTCCCCGCCTCCGCCTCCGCCTCCGCCTCCCGGGTTATCTTTGTCTCGCTGCCTCGCGCTCACTCGCTCAACTCTCGGCGCCGCCGCGGCCCCACGCTCTGGGCCCGTCCTCAAGGCGCGCGGCGCGGGGCGCGGGCGCCGGGGCCTGAGGCGGCGGGCGACGCCCGGGGGCCTGACAGCCGGCCCCGCGCCATGGTGTGAGCGCCGCCGCCGCCCGCGCACGCTCCGTCCGCCCTCCGCGCGGCCCGGCCGGCCGAGAGCCCCGAGCGGCCCGAGAGCGCAGCCGAGCTCGCCGCCGCCGCCCCCGGCCCCGCGAGGAGAGTCCCGGGCCGGCCCGGCTGCCGCGCGAGGAGCGCCGTCGGCGGCCTGGTCTGCGGCTGAGATACACAGAGCGACAGAGACATTTATTATTATTTGTTTTTTGGTGGCAAAAAGGGAAAATGGCGAACGACTCCCCTGCAAAAAGTCTGGTGGACATCGATCTCTCCTCCTTGCGGGTGAGTGGGCCCGCGAGCGGGCGCGCGGGGAGCGGGCAGCCGGCAGCCGGCAGCCGGGGCCGCGCCCTGGTCGGCCGGGCGCTCGGGCGCCGCCGTGGGCAGAGCGGCGGGCGCGGCGGCCCCTTTGTCTGCCTGTGCGGGCTGGTGCGGGGCGGGCGCTACCCTCCGCCGCCCCCACGCCCCGAGCCCGCCTCGCGACCCCCGGGCGCCGGGGTACCGCGCGGGGCGAAACCCACCTCTTTTGTCACCGCCCTTTCTCTCCAACTGCCCTGCTTGATTTATTTATTTTTTGGCTTCTTTTAAATGATAACCCCTCCCCTCCTTCCTCTCCAGGATCCTGCTGGGATTTTTGAGCTGGTGGAAGTGGTTGGAAATGGCACCTATGGACAAGTCTATAAGGTCGGTGTGGGCGCCTTCTTTGTTTCCCGTGGCATGTGGAAACTTCTTGTTGGGGGACGAGGAGAGGGTGATAAACATTCTGCTGACTGGAGGCCACGCCGCTTGGCCAAAGTTGGGAGAGGGGTTTCGCCTTGCAGTCCCTCTGTTTTTGCACACCGAGTTTATATTCAGACTGGCCTTAAAAGACCTCATTTCCTGGCTTTGAGATAAGGAAATAAGCTACACTCTTAGGCATGCACTTTATCTTCAAAAAAATGGAAAAGCGTTTTTTAAAAATAAGACAACCTGAGTTTTCTCTTTTTTCCCCCCCGAATCTGGCCTCCTGAGTTTGTGTGTAAATTAAAATACAGTGGAGGCGGGCCTTGCCTCTGACGATCCTAAACCACTGCTTGGGCCATCGTGAAAATTGTCATCATGTTTCAGCCTCCACTCAGTGCTTGCCAGTTGCTCAAGGTGGGGAGTTTGGCGTTACCTGGGAATACTTTATAACTGTGGTTGTCATCCTTTCTATTGATGGATACATATTTTGGGGAAGCAGGGAGGAGTGTGTGTTTGGGCAACAGGAGCAGGAAGAATTACAGTGTGGGGATTATAAAATCTAAATTCCAGGAATAACCTGTTTGACAGCTGTGTAATTGAAACAGAAATGACGGAGAGCGAAGAGAATATAGAGGATGCCCTGGTTTCACACCCACCCAGGTCTTTTATCTTTTTAAAAAATTTTAACACCCACCCTCCACCCCAACAATAAATGAAACTAGCAAATCTGGAGACTGAGTCTGCGCTGAGTAGCTGACACCTGATGTGACTTAACAGTGTTCATTTTATCCATTGTACAGTCTAGAGATTATTAAAGAGCTGTAGGGAATGGAGGCACAGGCCTTGAAAATTCAGAACGGAATGTTAAATTCTTCCTGTCTTGATTTGTTTCTCATTACTGAACGTTTTCTAAAACTTTAATCTGCACTGGGGGAGTGTTCTGTTAGAGTCGGTACAAGGTTAGGGAAGCAGGGCTTTGTGGTTCACCATGAAGAATTGTCATTGTCTCATTAAACATGGGTGGAGTTGGGGGGGTTGGAAGCTGACTGTAGACGTTTTCTTAGGCTAGATTAAGTGTGGATCTTATTGTCTGTCTCTTTTCTGCTTTGTGAGTAGAGTTTATCACTTGAACGCCTCTCCTCAGCCCAGACTTCTAGCCTGGGCAGTGTACTTACTGGACTGTGGTCCGAACTTGGGTCAGTATTCTTAGGTGATCTCAAGTGTATTAGCTTGTGTTTTGTTGGTTAACTCTTGGGGCCGGGGCTAGATTTTTGAATTTGAAAGAGAGCCCTGTTAACTCAGCTTGCCAGGCTCAACTGAATTTGGAAGGCGTTGGAAAATTTTGGAAAAGATTGTGTTGCGACTCACTGAGTGGTTGGTAACTGGCTAAAGGACATTCTCCCCGGTCTGTTGTTTGTTGAAGCATCAGTCAGTTTTTTTCTAACCCAGTTTTTTCTCGCCAAATCTAAGTGGTGATTGTAGGCTTCCAAGTGAATTAGCCAGAGCTTGTTTTTGACCTGGTTATACAGTAGTTGGATTGTTTGTCTTATTTGGTCAGCATGGATGTTACGGGCAGAGAAGTAAGCCAGAAGGTAATATAGTCTGTAAACCTTAAGAAAAAGAAAAGAATGAAACCCCAGTTTGTCTTTATTGGTTTTAAGAGGTGGGAGCTGTTTATGGTAAGAGTTTAGTCAAGTTCATTGTTATTTCCCCTCATTGCCTTTTTAGTTCCATTCCCGCCAGCCCTCCCAAGCTTTAGAACTAGGTTTGCTGAGCACTATGTTTGACAAGTATTTGGGATACTGGCATCCCAAATACTTGTCAAACATTCCCAAATACTTGTCAAACATAGTGCTCAGCAAACACAGCTCTCTGACTACAAAGTCTGTGCAGTTGAGAATTTCTCTAATTATGCAAACCTAAGGAATAAAATCTATTCAAAAGTTGCCTACAGTCCAGAACAAAATAGTGCCTGAGATTTTGCTCATAAGCAGTTACATTTTTATATTATGGAAAACTTGAAACATAAAGACTAGAGAGCTTGGTTTATCAGCACATGACTCATCTTGTCTCATCTGTATTCTTCTTCTTTATCTTAATGTAAACCCCAAATGCCATTTCAGCCATAAATACATCAGAATATCTCTTTTTTACACAATCACATTGTTGTTATCACACTTAGAAAAATGTCTTGTATTTGCTGTTAACATTTTCCTGATTGTCTCATACATCAGGAAAATTTTTTTACTATACTTGTCTTTTTTTACTATGACAACAAGTTCTTTAATGTTTACAAGCGGGTACTGGGAACTTCAGTTTTAGAGGTGGTGAAAATAGCAGAACATCTCTTTTTTCCTCTTTTTAAGTATTTAATTTCTAGAACCATGTACCATTATGTACAGGAGTTCATTTAGGATTTTTGTTGGTATGATTTGCTTGTGGTAGCTTTGGGATTAGATTATTAACACTCTAGAGTTTGTTTATTGCTGCTAAAAATCCTTTAGGATGAATTCGAAAAGTTTTTTGTTGCTGAATTGTTATTTATAAAAAGGTCTTTATTTTTAAACATAATTTTAGGTAAAAAATTCTGTAAGCTGAACAACTTGTGGTCCTAATTTATTTTAGTGTCATTTTCTATTTTTCATTAGCTCAGAGGTTGCTTATTTTGAGGTAGCTATATATACATGAAGTGAATGAGTGGAAAAGAGAGTTTTCCGAGATTTGATATGTCGTATGAAATAGCTTTTTTTGGGGCGAATGACTCCCCGGCAAAACTGTGCTAATGGTAGACCCCTCATTTATTGAAGAAAGGGAGGGGAGGGGTTTGTGTGTGGCAGTAGGGCTAAGAGTGACCTTTGGGAATGCTAGAAAGGTTAGGGAGTAGTGGGAATTTCAAGGAGATGTTACTTGGACTTCAGGAGAGGCATCCTCTTTAAGCAGTGAGGAGCCACTGAAAGATTTTGTTGGAATTGGGGATCCCTGAGAGTAGGGGACTTGATCCAGTTTTTTGGGGATAACTTCTAATTTTATGTATCTCTGACAACAGTGGTAAATGGTCTGGTATAGTTGAACAGTCTATAACTTCATCTTAAAAGAGGGAGGTGAAAAACAGGGTATATTCTGTTTAGAGAAATTATTTTCACCCTTAGGTTTTTGAGAGAAGGATACTCATAAACTTAAGATTATAAATTTTCTCTTCTCAAGTTTACATTCAGAATACCATATATTTATAAAAGAAGTGTCTGGTACGATCAGTGAGGACAATGATAGTGTGAAAAATTAAAACCAGAAGTAAATCAAGTTTGTTTCCCTGTTATTTTGGATTTTATTGTTATTTTATTTTGAGACAGAGGTTTGCTCTGTTGCCCAGCATGGAGTGCAGAGGCACCATCTCCACTCACTGTAACCTCCGCCTCCCGGGTTCAAGTGATTCTGCTGCCTCAGCCTCCTGAGTAGCTGGGATTACAGGTGTGTGCTGTCACGCCCAGCTAATTTTTGTATATAGAGATGGGATTTCGCCATGTTGGCTAGGCTGGTTTTGAACTCCTGGCCTCAAGTGATCTGTGCGCCTCGGCCTCCCAAAATGCTGGGGTTGTATACAGACATGAGCCACTGCACCCGGCCTTATTGTTATTTTAAATACTTATTTGACCATTTTTGTGTTTTTCTTGGAGTAACTACTGTTGTTATTTTGCATTTTGTGAGCATATGATGGCTGGTGTTCCAAATGTCTTGAGTAAAAGACTGCCAGCTGGGCGCGGTGGTTCACGCTAGTAATCCCAGCACTTTGAGAGGCCCAGGCGGGTGGATCACCTGAGGTCAGGAGTTTGAGACCAGCCTGGCCAACATGGTGAAACCCCATCTCTACTAAAAATACGGAAAAATTAGGCAGGTGTAGTGGCGGGTGCCTGTAATCCCAGCTACTCAGGAGACTGAGACAGGAGAATCACTTGAACCTGGGAGGCAGAGGTTGCAGTGAGCTGAGATTGGGCCATTGCACTCCAGCCTAGGAACAAGAGTGAAACTCCGTCTCAAGAAAAAAAAGAAAAAGAAAAAGAAGATGGCCAGCCTGAGGACAATTCTGAGTCTTAGAAGGACTGACAGAGGGGAAATCCAGTAACAGTAATGTGGAAGTCAGGGAGTTTAGAATCCAGCAGGTGAAATGTCTGAAATCAAGGTTCACTCAAAGGAGGGACCATAGACTTTATGGAAGACTGACCCATTCTGACCTTGTCATTGGAGGAAGGGTATAATGTGGACCTTGGAGGTTGAGGACGAGGGTACCCTAGGCCCAAAGACCTTGATGGTAAGGGGAGCTAATGCTAAGAGTTTGCTCATTCCACACCTATTTGACACTGTGCTAATGGTAGACTCCTCATTTATTGAAGAAAGGGAGGGGAGGGGTGTTTGTGTGTTGCAGTAGGGCTAAGAGTGACCTTTGGGAATGCTAGAAAGGTTAGGGAGTAGTGGGAATTTCAAGGAGATGTTACTTGGACTTCAGGAGAGACATCCTGTTTAAGCAGTGAGGAGCCACTGAAAGATTTTGTTGGAATTGGGGATCCCTGAGAGTAGGGGACTTGATCCAGATGTGTGTTGGGAAGGAGCTGGTAAGATGTTTGGCCTTGGGCAGTGGTCTAGTGACAGGAGGTGAAGGCCGAGGCAGGATAGTGACTGTGGTGGTAGAGAGGAGGAGCAGTTGGGGTGGATACTCGGGCATTACTCTTTGCTGGATTTCACTTGTTAAATTCACTCGTTCTCTGCAGGCTTTGGTATGTCCCTTTAAGTGGGTACACTGTTTGCCCACGGTATTAGGGGGAGACTTGGGATTCCCAGCACTTTGGGAGGCCGAGGTGGGTGGATCACCTGAGGTCAGGAGTTGGAGACCAGCCTAGCCAACATGGCAAAACCCCGTCTCTAGTAAAAAAATAAAAAAATTAGCCGGGTATGGTGGTGTATGCCTGTAATCCCAGCTACTTGGGAGACTGAGGCAGGAGAATCACTTGAACCTAGGAGGCGGAGGTTGCAGTGAATTGAGATCATGGCATTGCAATCCAGCCTGGGCAACAGAATGAGACTCTTTCAAAAAAAAAAAGGGGGGGGGGGGGCGTGGGGGTGCTAAATTTGCTAAAGTGCTAAAATTGCTTTCGATTGCTCAGTGGTAAGGAGCCATATAGATTGTCTGGCTTTTAAAAATCATTAGGGGCCAGGTGCAGTGGCTCACACCTGTAATCGCAGCATTTTGGGAAGCCGAGGCGGGCGGATTATAAAGTCAGGAGTTCAAGACCAGCCTGCCAATGTGGTGAAACCCCATCTCTACTAAAAATAGAAAAATTAGCCGGGCGCCGGTAGTGCGTGCCTCTAGTCCCAGCTACTCCAGAGGCTGAGGCGGAAGAATCGCTTGAACTTCCCCAAGAGGTGGAGGTTGAAGTGAGCCGAGATCGCACCACTGCACTCCGGCCTCGGAGACAGAGCCAGTCTCCTCTTTAAAAAAAGAAAAAAAATAACATTTTGGAGCAAATACTTAAACTTTTGTGAGAGATTCTCTAAGTGTTATCTTTTAAGTGAGCAGGCCTTGTTCTTAATTGGAGGTAAGGACACCCAATGGGGCAAAATGAATTCTGTAGAACTAGATGTTTTCATTAGGAGGAGATTGTGTCAGCTGATCTGCCACTGAGAGGCATGTTCAGGCTTGTTCTGAGACATAGATTTCCTTCATGCTGGAGGATTCTGGACTTGGGCAAGGTGGGAGGAAGCCAGCCCTGTTGAGTAAGCCCTGTGTGGCTCTCTTCGAGTTTCAATCCCAAACTTTCAAAAACTGTTTCGCTCACTCAGAAATATCAAAAGATCTACAGAAAATCCAACCACCAAACAAAACCCTGCTGCCGATGGGTTTTTAACTCCTTACTGCTTGAAACTTGGTGATAAGTGTACATTCATTGCCTAGCTGCAAACAAGTATTTTGCCTTTTTCCTTAACCAATATATTTTTTTTGTATATATATACACACACATACATACATACACACATACCCCCCCCCACAGACACACTTTTTTTTTTTTTTTTTTTTGAGACAGCGTCTGGCTCTGTCGCCCTGGCTGGAGTGCAGTGGTGCGATCTCGGCTCACTGCAACCTCCTCCTCCCAGGTTGAAGCGATTCTCCTGAGTAGCTGGGACGCCAGGTGCGTGCCACCACGCCTGGCTAATTTTTGTATTTTTAGTAGAGATGGGGTTTCACCATATTGGCCAGGCTGGTCTCAAACTTGAGTCAGAGTAAAGTTTTTAGACGTACGGAAAGATGACTAGGAAGAAAATGGAGAAGGCCACGGTAATCTTACGTTTATTACTAGTGACCATTGTGGCAGCAATGGTTCTTAGGTTTTATAATGTCGTATCACTGCTCACCAAACAGAATTTGTTGCTTTGTTATGGAGCTTGTTCAGTAATAAGAGTTGGTGAGTATTACTCAGAAGAGAAGCTGCCTCTTGGATTGAGTAATTAATAAAGTGATTCATTGGGAGGTAGTTTTTTTCTGTAAGAATCTCTAAGGAAAGATGCCAATGCTGAGTTTGAGGACATCCCAAGTTTTAAAAACTGGACTCTGAGAAACTTTGATGTCTAGATAGCATTAGGTATAACTAAACTGGGGAGACAAAAGTGAAAAACGATTAACCATGTGAGGGTGGTTTCATGCAGATACTGTGGATGTGTGCTGGGCCCTGTTCTGAGAGTTAGATACACAGTGGTAAATGAAGCAGATGATACGTCTACCTTTATGGAACTCAAGAAATACAGGAGGATGGACACAAAATGCGAGATGTGGAATGTCAGTCATACATTCTGTGTTGTCTGCATCTCCCTGGGTCCCCAACCCTGCAGACTTGTGTTCAGACACGATGAATGCTCCAACATGTGGAGAGGGCACATACTGCAATGTGTTCATTTTAAGTGGCTCAACCTCAGCAGGGCTTCTCTGTGCTTTACAGTAAAAACAAATGACTAGAAAAGTGAAATGAAAAGGTAGACATATAGAATATCAGTCTACTTTTTTAACTTGTAGAATCAAAAGACATTTTTACTCTGTCAAATTGCTGTAAAAGTTTTTGTTTTTGTTTTCTTTTTAAAAAAGCATAAGAAACTCAGGTGATATAAAAGTTTTTATATACTTTTAATTTCAGAAATGAACTTGCCGTGATTGGCAGACCAAACTTTGAGGAACACTGAACTGGCAGGATTGAATTTGTAGCAGGGCTCTTAGTGAGCTCTGGGTGGTTGGTGTGTTAGTGGGCTGGAGAATTGAGGACTGTTGTTTGTGCCCAGTAGTTGGTTTTCCGACCCTTTGAACATTGGGGAGCTAGAGCAGGTGCTGCTTACAGCTTTGTGCTTAAGTGCCAAAACGTCTTTGACCCCTGTGCTTTGGAACTGTCTCAGATATGGCTAAATATGAACAAGTTATCCTATTAAATTTGAATAAATGAAAGAAAAACACTTTTACATTATAACTTTAAAAAATCCTTTGTCCGGGCGCGGTGGCTCAAGCCTGTAATCCCAGCACTTTGGGAGGCCGAGATGGGCGGATCATGAGGTCAGGAGATGGAGACCATCCTGGCTAACACAGTGAAACCCCGTCTCTACTAAAAACTACAAAAAAACTAGCCGGGCAACGTGGCGGCGCCTGTAGTCCCAGCTACCCGGGAGGCTGAGGCAGGAGAATGGCGTGAACCCGGGAGGCGGAGCTTGCAGTGAGCTGAGATCCGGCCACAGCACTCCAGCCTGGCGACAGAGCGAGACTCCGTCTCAAAAAAAAAAAAAAAAAAAAAATCCTTTATATGATAAATAGGGCCTTAACTTACCAGTTATGAATCCATAGTTATTAATCAATGATACTAAAGTGCTTATACCAAAAGTCGGAGTCATCCTGTTCTCCAGAAGCACCTGTTTTCAGTGCTTTTAGCTGCTACATCTGAAATTTATTGCTGTATTTCTAAATTATGTACTTATATGGCTATTTCTTCATTTATCAGTTTTATACATTTATTGACTTCCTCTAGCAGTAGTTGTACGTATTGAACTACTTAGTTCCATAGTAGTTGAATATGTAACTCCTCCTATACTTGCCGCCTCCCTCAAGTGGGCATGCCGTAATTTGGGGCTAAAGTGGTAGTTTCTTTTATCATGACTGTAAGTACCATGTATATGTGAGCTAAACAGTCTCATGGGATTACATTTCCTTTTTAAGCAACACCCCTGCGCCCACATCGCTTTTAGTTTTTCCTTGGCTTAGTTTTCTTTGTACCTATCATCGCCTTCCCCCTCAGATACCCTAAAAGGTATAACAAATGCCTGGCAAAGGTTAGTCTTTATCACATTTTCCAAATGCTTAATTTAACACCACACATCAGATAATTTATTGTTGCAGATAACCTTGTTGATTTCAATTTTTTCTCCCTGGAGTTTTCCTCGTAGCTGCGCAGGTGTGGTTGCCCCTGGGCCTGGCACGTAGCGTTTGTCCTGGAACGTCTGTTTCCTGGATACTACAGTCTTCCTTTTTGGTTTACTATCATATTTTCCTGAAGCACATCCCCTAGTAGTTTTAAAAGAAAGGGTGTATGGGTATTAAGGTTTTAAGTCCTTGTATGACCGAAAATCCCTTTTTCTTATCACTGCCTCATCTCTTCTTGTCTGGAACATAACTGCTTTCGATTTCTTTAGGGACTAAATCTTTGGTTTCCTGTGGGTATGGAGTGATGTGAGACAGTTACCAGACTGTGTAAGGCAGAGAAAGGGGACTTGGGGCTCTCAACCACTAAATATGCAAACTTTGATCAGTTCTGATTTTGGCCTTGCACCTCGCTTGGTATTGATTTATTCCAAATGATGACCTTCTCAGGGTTTTGTAGGTCCAACTGTCTCACTTCTTTTTGACATCCTTAGTAGGCACTTAGGTTGTAATTTTTATCTCTTGGTGAGTTACTCCTCCACTCCATCCACTTTTCATTTTCCACTCCATCCACTTTTCATTTTATCTTTTTTGTGTTGTTGTTTTTTTTTTTTTGGAGACAGACTCTCACTATTGCCTAGGCTGGAGTGCAGTGGTGCGCTCTTGGCTTACTGCAGCCTCTGCCTTGTGGGTTCAAGCGATTCTCCTGCGTCAGCCTCCCAAGTAGCTGGGACTACAGGTGCAGACCACCATTCTCGGCTAGTATTTGTACATTTAGTAGAAATGGGGTTTAACTCTGTTGGCCAGGATGTTCTCGAATTCCTGACCTCAGGTGATCCCCCTGCCTGGGCATCCCATAGTGCTTGGATTACAGGCATGAGCGACTGCCCCTGGTCTGCCTGTCTGTCTGTCTGTGTCTTTTGGAGTACAGTGGTGTGATCACAGCTCACCGCAGCCTCGATCTCCTGGGCTCAAGCGAACTTCCCACATCAGCCTCTTGAATAGCTGGGACTACGGGTGTGCACCGCCATGTCCAGCAAATTTTTAAAATTTTTAGTAGAGATGGTATTTGACCATCTTGCCCAGGTTACTGGACTCAGGTGGTCTGCCTACCTCGGCCTCTCACCATCCACTTTTTAGCTGTCAAAATCTAATAAAAATGATCTCTACTGTCTTCCCCTTTATCTCTTTATTCTTTTGTTTACTTTAAAATCATTTTTATGGGAATTAATTCTTAATAACTCATGTGATCAGTCCACCATGTTTAACCAAAAGTTGTGTCTTTGATTTTGGACTTAGGGTTTTGCTGAGGTGTTTGTTTCTTTTCTTCCAGAACAATAATACCAGCAAAACAATAACAATCACAAAAAATTAAAGATGAAAACAAGGGTAAGCAGTGCATAACCTCTGTGACCTTACTACATGACCTCTGTCAGAGATACTTAATTTGGGAGGTGCAAGCTGAGGGAGATGAGGGATGAGGAAGAAGGAAAGTGAGGCAAGATGCCAAGCAGTGCCATGATATGTATTAATTACCATGCTGGCTGCTGCTTTGAACAAATCTTTGAGAGATAGAGGAGTTTGTTCAGCAGTATTTTTTTTTAAAGCAGCTTTATTGAGGTATATATTCTGTACTATGAAATTAACCCAGTTCAAGCTTACATTTCAGTGATATTTAGTAAATTTACTGAGTGGCACAACCATCACCACAAATCAATATTGGAACCCTTTGATCATGCCAATAAGATTCCTCCTCCTTATTTACAGTTAATCCCCATTCCAACCCAGAACTCCAGGCAACCACTCATCTGTCAGTATTAATTTGCCTTTTTGGAATATTTCGTATAAATAGAATCCTACAATGTGTGGTCTCCTATGTTTAATGTTTGAGGTTCGACCACGTAGCCGTGTGGTTCTTTGTTCCTTTTTATTGCTGAATTTTAAGCTATGGTTGTACCACATTGGTTACCTCTTCACCAACTGATAGGCATGATGTTGATGGAACTGCACCTTAAGTCATCCACAGAAGGGAGAAAGGAGGGGGAATTTATCTTTTTGGGTTTTCTTATTTCTCTTTAGTGTAACCAAACACTTGGTTCTGATGACCCTGGGTGACTCTCTGGATGAGGGAAAAGCAGTTGGAAGTTTTGTGTCCCTGAATCCTTTATCTTCCCCACTTTTATTAGTCATTACTGTGAGTTTATTTATTTATTTTTTGAGATGGAGTCTCACTCTGTCGCCCAGGCTGGAGTGCAGTGGCACAGTCTCGGCTCACTGCAACTTCCACCTCCTGGGTTCAAGTGATTCTCCTGCTTCAGCCTCCCAAGTAGCTGAGATTACAGGTGTGAGGCACCACGCCCAGCTAATTTTTGCATTTTTAGTAGAGATGGGGTTTCGCTATGTTGGCAGGGCTAGTCTCGAACTCCTTACCTCAGGTGATCCCCCCCGTCTTGGCCTCCCAAAGTGCTGGGATTACAGGCATGAGCCACTGCGCCTCGCCTTAAGTCATTTTTAAAAATATGAATACAGTTTCTTTGTTATCACTATGAAGACAAACTGTGCACTATCAGCAAGGTCACTGGTATTAGGAACGAGGCCAAACTAGTTTTTCCTTCTATTTTTGGGGGGAATTCCCTTGTATAATAGCCAGCTGTTTACCATGTGATGCTAGACTGCAGTTTTCCTTTATTTCAAGCAGAAGCTATTGACTTGCCTGGATTTTAAAAAAACAAAGCAAAATATGTTATCTTTGGTCAGAAGGTTATATCCCAATAAATGATTTGCTATGTGTTTTGGGGGAATAAGTTTGCTCATTTGTTTCAAGTGTGTTTTTCAGAGTATTTTTCTTATATTTTATTCTTAAGTTTTTTTGTGATACCTTTTGTTAGGGCCTTACTACATTCAGATTACATAAAATTAAATTAAGTAATAGTTTACTTTTTGAAAATTCTTACACTGGAGAGCTTTCATTCTTACCTGCTATGACAGTGACAGAATGCTGTTGACTACCAGAGCCCTTCCCCCCATGAGTTTTTCGGAGACTCTTTATGTAATTGGTGTGTAGTTTTATGACTATTCAATTTTGAGAGGCATGTCAAAGACTGACTATTATCTGAGTTAGGGCTGTGCATCAAGGTACTTAATAATTTGTTGGAGATCCCAGGTTAGACACTGAATATTGCCTAAGGTTGAGTGTGTACATTTAAGTGACAAAATTCGTTGGGTGTATTCATTCACCTGCTAGGGCATGACTCAAATTCTAGGGCCATTCCAGTTTGAAGTTGGCATATCAGAGCATCTTAGTTCTCTGTATGTACACGTTTTCTCATATGTTCTTGTTCCTCACCTTGATTCCCAGAAAAATCTGACAGGTGTTCAGTTCTTTACTCTTCAGTGATTTCAAGGCTTGGTTTCTGTCTCTTGTTTCACTGTCTGCAGATATTTTGAGCCTGCTCTGCTAGTCAAGATTTCTTTTATTTATTTATCTAGTACTTAATGTGTTTATAATATGTGCCAGGCACCATGTGAGGCTTGCTCACTGGTGACAATGGACAAGAAAGGCAGTCAGCTCATGCCCTTGTGTAGCGTATAGCCTAATGTGTAAGGCAGAAAATGAACACACAGTTAAAGAGGATGATATTGCAGATGGGGAACAGCAGGGGCCTATGGGAATGTGTGACATGATAGCTAAGTTAGAGCTGATAAAACAGATACGGTGGTATGCACAGTGAAGCTTTATGATTTCGATTCAGATGCTGTAGATGAGGCATAGATATATGTGGAGCAGTGAACAGTCTGCTAGGAGTTAAGCCACTGAGCTGATGATTCATCATCTTGGTTAGTCCTACTTTGAATAAAGATAGGAGGGGTGTGTTCCATTGATTATGGTAATTGACTGCCTCCATTCAGTTTGCCTTGAGCCAGCTGTCTCTCAGGAAGCCTTGCCTCCTACATCTGCACTGTTTCGTGTTCCTTGCTTTTGAGTCTCCTGTATGAGTTAGGAGTTAGCATCCTGAACATTCTCATGTGGGTGAAGGAGGGGCCTTCATCAGGCCTCAGATTGTCTTATGAGCAGTATCTGGAATAATATCTGGTAAATGACTGGCCTGAAGTAGGCCACATTCTGCCCTTCATTACACACAGGGAGACCGCTTTGTTTAGCTGCTGGTCCCCACAATGTTAGGGCTGAAAGGGACCTCTGTAAAATGGGACCAATAGTGTACAGGTTTATGATATTCACATAGTTTTTAATAAGTTTCTGTAGTTCCGGTTATATAACAAAATAATTAAAAGATAAAGTTTTTTTGCTTTTTTTTTGGAGACAGAGTCTCACTCTGTCGCTCAGGCTGGAGTGCAGTGGCGCCATCTTGGCTCACTGCAACCTCTGCCTCCAGGGTTCAAACGATTCTCCTGCCTCAGCCTCTCATGTAGCTGGGATTACAGGCATGCAGCACCATGCCTGGCTAATTTTTGTAATTTTAGTAGAGATGGGTTTTCACCATGTTGACCAGGTTGGTCTCCAAATCCTGACCTCAAGTGATCCATCTGCCTCAGCCTCCCAAAGTGTTGGGAATACAGGCATGAGCCATTGGGCCTGGCCTTGCTCTTTGATAATATGGACAAAAGAGAATTTTCTTTTTCTAATCCTATTAGGTAAAATGATGCTGTGGCTTTTTTTTTTTTTTTTTTTTGATGTTGAGTGAGATATTTCTAACCATTGTCTAATCATACTGGAAAATGGGACTTTGTGGTTACCAGTGCTGGCTTTCAAAGTGTGAAATTCTTTTTGCATTATTTTGTAGAAGCAAGGGCTTTGTCAGTCATCAACTCCAAGATTGTATTAGACGTTTCATTAGTTTTCTAGTTAATTTGCTGAAAATACATTCTTATTGTTATATGAAAAAAGCGACTTAAATGTTGAATTTTTAAATAGGATGCTTATTTATTTTTTTCTTGTCTTTATACTGTTTATTTTCTTGCTGGCTCTGTCAGCTAAGGACTTGATCTCATTGGTAGTCTGTCTTTCCCTTTTTTTTTTTTGCTTGTTAATGATTCCTTTTGCTGGCTTATTAGCTATAATTTCTACTTAGGTTATTTTATAGGTTGCTTTAGGTTTGTAGCACGTTTTTAACTTACCACAGTCTATCTTCAAATGATACTATACCTTACTATGGTATACATCCATTTCTACCCACTTGGCCTTATACATTTTACTTTTATGTATGTATTTATTATTTATTTATTTATTTTTATTTTTTGAGACGGAGTCTCACTCTGTTGCCCAGGCTGGAGTACAGTGGTGCGATCTCAGCTCACTGCAACCCCTGCCTCCCAGGTTCAAGTGATTCGCCTGCCTCAGCCTCCTGAGTAGGTGGGACTACAGGTGCCCGCCACCATGCCCAGCAAATTTTTTGTATTTTTAGTAGAGATGGGGTTTCACTGTGTGAAGCCAGGATGGGCTCGATCTCCTGACCTTATGATCTGCCCGCCTCGGCCTCCCAAAGTGCTAGGATTACAGGCGTGAGCCACAGCACCCAGAAATGGCTCACTACAACCTCCATCTCCCAGGTTCAAGTGATTCTTGTGCCTCAACCTCTGGAGTAGCTGGGATTACAGGTGTGTACCACCATGCCTGACTTATTTATTTATTTATTTATCTATTTTGAGACGGAGTCTGGCTATGTTGCCCAGGCTGGAGTGCACTGGTGCGATCTCGGCTCACTGCAAGCTCCGCCTCCCGGGTTCATGCCATTCTCCCACCTCAGCCTTCGAATAGCTGGGACTACAGGCGCCCGCCACCACGCCTGGCTAATTTTTTGTATTTTTAGTAGAGATGGGGTTTCACCGTGTTAGCCAGGATGGTCTCGATCTCCTGACCTCGTGATCCGCCCGCCTCGGCCTCCCAAAGTGCTGGGATTACAGGCTTGAGCCACCGCGCCCGGCCGACTAATTTATTTTTAGTAGAGATGGAGTTTCACCATGTTGGCCAGGCTGGTCTTGAACTCCTGATCTCAGGTGACCCACCCACCTCAGCCTTCTCAAGTGCAGGGAGCCACTGCACCAGGCCGAGAAATTTGTTTCTTAAGAAATATCAAAGACTTTGGCCTTGGAACATTAAGAGATAGTTCACTTTGAACTTCAAGCGTTGATTGATTAAAAGTTTCTGGTAAACCAAAATGTTTTTTTTTGAGACAGAGTCTCACTCTGTCACCCAAGTTAGAGTGCAGCGGGCACCATCTTGGCTCACTGCGACCTCCGCCTCCCGGGTTCAGGTAATTCTCGTGCCTCAGCCTCCTGAGTAGCTGGGATTACAGGTGCGTGCAACCACACCTTGGCTAATTTCTGTATTTTTAGTAGAGATGGGGTTTCATCATGTTGGCCAGGCTGATCTCAAACTCCTGACCTCAGGTGATCCACCTGCCTCCTTGACCTCCCAAAGTGCTGGGATTACAGGTGTGAACCACTTCGCCCGGCCTTAAATCAAAATCTTGATTGTGCTTAAAATATTTAAGTAAAATGGTACTTTGCTATAGCATCCCAGTGTTCCAGTTTGA
Source organism: Trachypithecus francoisi (assembly GCF_009764315.1). Taxonomy (NCBI): domain Eukaryota; kingdom Metazoa; phylum Chordata; class Mammalia; order Primates; family Cercopithecidae; genus Trachypithecus; species Trachypithecus francoisi. The sequence continues at coordinate 51,607,630 of NW_022681462.1, read as the reverse complement.
CAGTGATCAATTAACAAATTTCTAATCTCCCTGCTAAGTGCAGTACCTCAGGCCTGTAATCCCAGCACTTTGGGAGGCTTAGGTGGGCAGATCATTTGAGGTCAGGAGTTAGAGACCAGCCTGGCCAACATAGTGAAACCCTGTTTCTACTAAAAGTACAAAAAATGAGCCAGGCGTGGTGGCACACACCTGTAATCCCAGCTACTTGGGAGGCTTAAGCATGAGAATTACTCAAACTCAGGAGGTGGAGGTTGCATTGATCCGGGATCATGCCACTGCACTCTCAGCCTGGGGTGACAGAGTGAGACCTTGTCTCAAAAAAAAAAAAAAAAGGCTGGGTGCCGATGGCTCCCAACTGTAATCCCAGTGCTTTGGAAGGCTGGGGCAGGTGGATTGCTTGAGATCAGGAATTCAAGACCAGCCTCACCAACATGGTGAAACCCCATCTCTACAAAAATTAGCCGGGCGTGGTGACGGGTGCCTGTAATCCCAGCTACTCGGGAGGCTGAGGCAGGAGAATTGCTGGAACCCGGGAGGTGGAGATTGCAGTGAGCTGAGGTCGCTCCACTGCACTCCAGCCTGGGCAACAGAGTGAGACTCCATCTCAAAAAAAAAAACAACAAAAATTTTTCTCACCTCAGATGACCTTATGACAAGAGCCAATATTTTAATATCTTTGTCTTAGAACCTCACTCATACAATAGAGACAATCCTCAAATCCAATCCAGAGAGTGTTGCTTCAAGGAACAGTGGTGACTTTTAAGATAGGTTGGAAGTCTGATGGTGCTACATGAATGCTAAACAATCAGTCTTTTCAGGTTTAGTTTAATAGTTATTATTCTTATACTTTCAAAACCATTTTCATGTAATTTTTTTCAACTATTTATTAAATGTTAGTAAAAGAGGAACTACCTGAACACAGATTTTATCCAAGCAGCCTGTTTAGAATAAATTATAGGGAAGGAAGGTTAATTAAAATGCATTTCCTGTACTTGTGAAGAAACTTGTTGAGAAATTAGCTTTGAGAATGTTATGCCATCTTTATGCAACGTATTTATATAGTTAAGAAACATAAGCCGGGAGCGGTGGCTCAAGCCTGTAATCCCAGCACTTTGGGAGGCCGAGACGGGCGGATCACGAGGTCAGGAGATCGAGACCATCCTGGCTAACCTGGTGAAACCCCGTCTCTACTAAAAAATACAAAAAAACTAGCCGGGCCAGGTGGCGGGCGCCTATAGTCCCAGTTTTTTGTATTTTTAGTAGAGACGGGGTTTCACCGTGTTAGCCAGGATGGTCTCGATCTCCTGACCTCGTGATCCGCCCGTCTCGGCCTCCCAACGTGCTGGGATTACAGGCTTGAGCCACCGCGCCCGGCCGAGACTCCTTTTTCTAATTTGCAAATGGCCACCTTCTTAGCCTTTCCTTTTGTGCACCCCTCCCTGGTGTCTGTGTCCAGATTTCTTCTTACAGGGACAGCAGTCAGATTGGATTAAGGCTCACTCTAACAGCCTTATTTTAATTCAGTCACTTCTTCAAAAGGCCCTGTTTCTAAGTCTCATCACTTTCTGAGGTACTGGAGATGAGGGTTTCAACATGTCAGTAATTTTGGGGGGCACGGTTTTAGCCCATAACAATACTGTAAAGTTTTTCTTGTACTGAAGACACGGAAAATAATTTTGCTCCAAAGTGCTAATGACTTATTAACTAACACAGGTAGAATATCCCGTATCTGAAATGCTTGGGACCAGAAGTAGTTCAGATTTGTTTGGATTTTGGAATGTTTGTATTGTATTTAATGGTATATTATTTCTAATCCAAAAGTCTGAAATCCAGAATGCTCCAGTGAACATTTAGTTTGAGAGTCATGTTGATTCTCAAATGGTTTCAAATTTTGGATTAGGGATACTCAACCTGCAAATTTTGAACCTTGTTTTTTTAAATGAAAAAATACATAGGGTCTTCTTATCCAGGGGTCCTCAACTTCCGAGCTTCAGACCAATACTGGTCCTTGACCTAATAGGAGCCAATCCGCACAGCAGGAGGTAAGCAGTGGTCAAGCGATTGAAGCTTTATCTGTGTTTATAGCCCCTCCCCATTGTTGGGCAGGCTGTGGGAGCTCCCCATAACCGGAGCTCCACCTCCTCTCAGATCAGTGGTGGCATTAGATTCTCAAAGGAGCATGAACCCCATTGTGAACTGTGCATGTGAGGGATGTAGGTTGCACATTTTTTCTGAGGATCTAATGCCTGATGTTCTGTCACTGTCTCCCACCACTGCCACCCCCCGCCCACCTTCGAGGAAAAAGTTTCTTCTATGAAACTGGTCCCTGTGCCAAAAAGGTTGGGGCTGCTGTTCTAATCAGATAAATAGCGTATTCATTAGTATATTCATTCAACACAAAAATACTACAGATTAGAGGCCGGGCTCGGTGGCTCTAGCCTGTAATCCCAGCACTTTGAGAGGCTGAGACGGGCGGATCACGAGGTCAGGAGATCGAGACCATCCTGGCTAACACGGTGAAACCCCGTCTCTATTAAAAAATACAGAGGTGGCGGGCGCCTGTAGTCCCAGCTACTCCGGAGGCTGAGGCAGGAGAATGGCATGAACCCGGGAGGCGGAGCTTGCAGTGAGCTGAGATCTGGCCACTGCACTCCAGCCTGGGCCACAGAGCAAGACTCCGTCTCAAAAAAAAAAAAAAAAAGTACTACAGATGGTCAGGCGTGGTGGTTTATGCCTGTAATCCCAGCACTTTGGGAGGCCGAGACGGACGGATCACGAGGTCAGGAGATCGAGACCAACCTGGCCAACACGGTGAAGCCCTGTCTCTACTAAAAATACCAAAAATTAGCTGGGTGTGGTGGCAGGCGCCTGTAGTCCCAGCTGCTCCGGAGGCTGAGGCAGGAGAATGGCGTGAACCTGGGAGGAAGAGCTTGCAGTGAGCCGAGATTGCGCCACTGTACTCCAGCCTGGGCGACAGAGCGAGAGTCTGTCTCAAAAGAAAGAAGAAGAAGAAGAAAAAAGAAAACTACAGATGCTATTCTAGATGATAGGGATAAAGAATTGGCAGAAAAAAAAAAAAAAAAGATCGTGTTTTCATGGGGTTTAAGAAGACAGAAAGTAATATATCAGTTAGCCTTTGCTAGGTAGCAAACCATGACTGAAACTTGCTGGCTTAATGTTATATAAGCATCATCTTGTTTGCTAATACTTTTGTAGGTCAGTAATTTGGATTGGGGCATACTCAGTGTGGTAGTGTGGTGGCTCTTCTGTTGATCCCTTCTAGGATCCCTCTGGAAGCTGAAGTCAGCTGGCAGTTAAAGTGGGAGGCGGGTGAGCTGCGTGGTGTGACTTGGGTTGGCCAGCTTTTTTAAGCACCCTGGCGTTTTCTTTCCCATATCTCAGTTTTCTCTTTGTCTCCTCTCTTCCTTTTGTTGTTCACTAAAGAATATTTTAAAAGTTTCAAGTATTACAAAATATTCAACTTTTGGGGAATGAAATGGAGATACAGTACATGGAAATAAATATGTACATTTAATATCCTTATTTTACAAAAGAATCTAATCGTCATTAATTGCAGTGTTGTAGCATGCCCTGTTACAGCTGAGAGTTAGGGTTTTGCATTCACTAATTTGGGTAGGGTGATAATAACAAAATGATAAATAAGTCATGAATTTTGCCTGGGCTTCTGGTGCTCAAATACCTTAATTCATGGATGGCAACACTCTATCTGCTTTTCTTAGCTCAACAGGAAATGAGAGTAGGGCTTGGGCAGGAAGAAGTCATGCATACCCCGTTCTCAGTGTGCAGCCTTCTCATTGGTTGTTTAGGAGAGCAAACGAAGCTTATCTCCTTCCCCAAAATGTTGATAATGAAGGCAAAATGAGATATAGCTACAGGTAAACTAGATTGAATCTGCTGTTTATGTGTTGGAAGATGACGTTTGAAGATGAGTTTTAGTTCTTAGCACCAATACAACAGATGGTGGGATTTGAGGTTTAAGTGCCTAAGTTTAAGGGTCTCATATAGTAACTCTTAATTTCTTTTTGTGTCGGGAAAAGAACAAAGTCTTGCCTTGAATTAACCAGTTATTTTAAAAAATCATAGACTTCTCTCATGAGAGGAAATGGCCTGAATTCCATTTCCAGGTGACTTTTTAGCTTTAAAGGGGGGCACATGGGACTGTCCGTGGTGTGGCATCTGCAGTGCACAAGCCATTTGTTTCTGGAAACAGTCTCACAAGCAGTGATTTTGGTGAGTTTAGAAATGAATCAGGATGTGCTGAGCTCAATGAGGGCTCATTAGCCTTGGATAATATGATTCTATAAATTAACAGAAATGGAGAGGGTGAAGACTCAGGAGTATAGAGAAAATAGGATGACACTGGAAGCTAGGCTGATTGGTGGGAGTTTTGGAATCAATGTACATCAACTATTAGTTGAATAAGCATATAGTTGAATTCGTAGAGTGGGAGACTTGACCCTTGACTGTGTGTTATAAAAAAAAAAGCTATCTTCGCCGGGCACGGTGGCTCATGCCTGTAATATCAGCACTTTGGGAGGCCAAGGTGGGCGGATCACCTGAGGTCAGGAGTTCGAGACCAGCGTGACCAACATGGAGAAACCCCATCTCTACTAAAAATACAAAATTAGCTGGGTGTGGTGGCACATGCCTGTAATCCCAGTTACTAGGGAGGCTAAGGCAGGAGAATCACTTGAACCTGGGAGGTGGAGGTTGTGGTGAGCCAAGAACGTGCCATTGCACTCCAGCCTGGGCAACAAGAGCGAAACTCCGTCTCAAAAAAAGCTATCTCGAGTACTGACGTGGTCCACCATCTCTTTTATGTACGTTTCCTCACCTTAATTTTTATTTTGCATATGCATGGAGAGGTTAAGTAACTTGCCTAAAGACACATAGCCAGGAAGCAATTGGAGAAACCAAGTGTTAAGGCATTTCAGTCCTGACTTCTGAGTTTAGCTCTTAACCTTTTTGCCAGGTTGTTTCCCAAGGTATTGACAGGTTTGGTTGGTAGGTAAGATGTGATTTAGCAGAGAGAGGCTGCGAGGGTTTAGGGCCAGTGCTGACAGTGGGAAGATGGGGAGTGTGGATGGCTTAAGGGTGGGATTGAGAGGAGCAGAAGTTGCCCGTCCTGAAGCTTTCCTTTTTCTCGACTTTTCGGTGTCTTCCTCAGAGCCTCTCATACTTTAATGTGCACTCAGTCATCTTGGGAGCTTGTGAACATGCAGATTCTGATTCACTGGGTCTGGGAGTCTGCATTTCTAATATGCTTCCCCAGTGATGCTACTGTAATTCCATACTTTGAATAATAAGGAGTAGTAGGGCAAAGAAGATAGCATGGGAGGTGTTGGTAGTTCACTGGAACACAGCTGCTAGGATGGGTTATTTGGACTAGGGTTATATCTTATCCATGTGGTATAAAGTGTCTTGGCTATCTGTACATTCAAATCGATGATTTTGTGAACAGATGATAACTTTCAGTTGGGACTGTAGTCTTTCTGAGGCTCACAGGATGTTGATGTAGGAAGGGGTGTTAGAGAATGTGTAGTTCAACCCCTTAGCTTACAGAGTGAGGGACTTTGTGGCCTACTCAGAGCTAGGTTCACAGATCTGGCCTCTTTCATGCTTTCACTCTCCGTCTGTCTGGGTTGGGTTGGAAGGCAGTGCAGTGAAGTGCTACTGTCTCCCCCCTACTACTTGATGATTTGGTGACATGACAAGGTCATAAATGGATTATGATTCTCAAATTCCATTTCATTTTGTAGTACATTTCTTGAACAAAAGTAAGTGTTTGAGAGAGTGAATGAATAAAAGGGCTGGTTTCTGGGTGAGGTGGCTCACAGAGTGGGTCAGAGGCCGGGACTGCCCCTAAACCGTGGCAGTAAGTTTCTAGTGAAAATAGATGACAGCCATTGTGGTGTTTTGGAGAAGGCAGCAGACCCAGACAGTGGCAGGCTTTCAGGCAGCAGCTGTGTTTTGAGGCCCCAGCAAAGAGGGGAAAGTGGGCAGGTATAAATACAATCAGGGAGAAACTGGGGAAAGACTTTTAGGCAAACTTTTTGGTTCTTGATTATGCGATCTCTCTTGCACCAAGGAAAGCAGACAGTAAAAAGTGTCATTGTTGGAATAGACAATTCAAGTGCCTGATTGTGAGAATAAGAGTTCAAAAAGGGGGCCGGGCGTGGTGGCTCATGGCTGTAATCCCAGCACTTTGGGAGGTCGATACAGGCGGATTACAAGGTCAGGAGTTCAAGACCAGCCTGGCCAATATGGTGAAACCCCGTCTCTACTAAAAATACAAAAATTACCAGGACGTGGTGGCAGGCGCCTGTAGTCCTAGCTACTTGGGAGACAGAGGCAGGAGAATTGCTTGAACCCGGGGAGGCAGAGGTTGCAGTGAGCCGAGATCCCGCCGCTGCACTCCAGCCTGGGCGACAGAGTGAGACTCGGTCTCCAAGGAAAAAAAAAAAAAAAGAGTTCAAAACAGGAGAGAACAGTGGTGGATGGAAGGTAGGAAGAGTTTGAAGCTTTAAAATATTGTTGAGAAAGAAGAAAAAAAATCAGTCTGGACAGATATTTGTACAGCACAGTTGTACTTCAGTGTTTGTGTTTTTTAAAAGAGGCAGTGGGTAAGGTCGGTGGTGGTGGTGGTGGTGGTTTTTTTTTTTTTTTTTTGAGACTCCTGTCACCCAGACTGGTGTGCGGTGGCATGACCTTGGCTTGCTGCAGCCTCCACCTCCCAGGTTCACGTGATTCTCCTCCCTCAGTTTCCTGAGTCGCTGGGATTACAGGCTCCCGCCACCACACCTGGCTACATTTTTTGTATTTTTAGTAGAGATGAGGTTTCACCATGTTGGCCAGGCTTGATTTGAACTCCTAAAAGTTCAGTGGTTTTTATGTTGAAGTCTTGGGACTATAGAATGATAGTTCTGGAAGGAAGTTCAGAGAGCCTCTGTGCATCTCCCATGCCTTTCCTAGAGAAACCTCCAAGGACCCAGTGAGGTGGAGGGACTGACTGGCTAAAAGATATGTCAGCATATAGTAGACTGCCAAATGAACCTTCACATTTTTGTCTCAAATGATTTGAGGACACTCTGGGTTTCTCTCATCTTACTCATTAAAACAAAATACAACACTTTTACTGAGCGCCCTTTATGAGCAGGCACTGATCTTTTCATCATTTTTCTTTGATTTTTAGATTGTGCTTTCTGAAAATTCAGATATTCAAGTTAAGTAATCTTTTGTTACTGTTTCCTTGATGGGGAATAATTACTAGATCTAGCTCTTGTAGGTCTTAATTTGGAAAAACAAGTTGAATTATTGCTGAATTTTTGGTTTAGGCACAGTTGATAACGTTTTGCATTTTGTTGCGTCAGGTCAGTCTTTAGAGAATAACATTTTTAATACTTCATTTTTCCTATGAGTCACATTAATAAAAACCACATTTAAAATTTTGTCCTTTCAAAGCACTGTACTGTGGCTGAATTGCATTTAGTGCTACTCATAGGATTTTTACTAGCATTAATTCAGATCTTCCAGTTATTTGAAAGTAGAGAAATAACATTCCCGTTTTGCAAATATGCCTTTACAATTTAATTTCCACTATAGAACATGTCAGTAGACTATGAGGTTTAAAAATAGGATGAAAACTGATACTAGTAATTGTCAATACATCATACAAGACGTTGATACAGAGGTAATACGTTAAAGCAGACTTGAGAATTCAAAATCCGCTTCTGAATGGCTTTGGAGAGGTGCAGTTTTTTTCTCTGGGGCATTTTGAAAAATCATTTCCAAAGAGGAGATTGCCCGAGTTTTGTAAAGGAGGGATAGCTGATTGGGCAGGACAAAAAGACTGGAGGAAATAGCCTGTCTGAAATATCTTTGAGTAGCGTGTTAAGGGTTGGGTAGTATATTGCTTTTTTTTTTCTTTTTTTTTTTTGAGATAGAGTGTCGCTCTGTTGCCCAGGCTGGAGTGCAGTGGCGCGATCTCGGCTCACTGTGGCCTCCGCCTCCCGGGTTAAAGCGATTCTCCTGCCTCAGCCTCCTGAGTAGCTGGGATTACAGGCACATGCCACCATGCCCAGCTAATTTTTGTGTGTTTAGTAGAGACTGGGTTTCACCATGTTGGTCAGGCTGGTCTTGAACTCCTGACCTTGTGATCCGCCCGCCTCGGCCACCCAAAGTGCTGGGATTATTACAGGCATGAGTCACTGGTGCCCGGCCCCTGCTTTTTGTTTTCACTAAAGCCTTTCGACCCACCTGCTCAGAAGGAGGTGGTAATTGGTTGAGAATTCAAGAATTGTTACAAAGCAAGGGTGTGTTTTCTTCAGCTTTCCCTAGCAAATATAGTATTTAGAGCAGAGCCCCTGCAAATCCCCTAAACCCAATAAAAGCCAGCAAGACAATAAGCCCATCTTCAGCTGATAGCAACTTCTTTGGCTAGTCGTATTCCCTGACTCCTGCTGCACCCAATGAACAGAGTGCCTGCTGAGACCTTCCTGTGGGCCTTGAACCTGACCTTGGTTTACAGTAGAGGAAGATAGTAGGAGTGAGAAATCTGAAGGAAAAGCGTGGCAGAGGCTCTCAGCTCTGGTGCATCTTGGTATACCTTGGGGAGCTTTAAAGTCTCACTCTAAAGCAGAGAATCCTGACCATGTCTGTAATTTGCAGTCACTTGAGGAAAGAGAAAGATCGATGCCTTTGCTCCAACCCCAGGATTGGGTATTGGGGTTTTCAAAACCTCGTGGATTATTCTTATGTGCATTTGAGCTTTTAAACCATTGAGTTAGGACAATATCTGTCTAATGGAATTGGCCAGTTTTGGCCCTGCAACTGTGATGAAGGGTGAATTTGAAAGTTTTGTGTGCATTTTTGTCTTGCTTTGTTTCTTTTACCTTAATTTATGATAGCCCAATTTTGGGAACCAGATTCAGTTCCTTGTGGGAATTTGCTTCTTAGCTAGTTTTATATTTGAGAGAAGGAGTAAATAAAGGTCTGCGTTTTTCTTTTCTTTCCCTCATTCTCCCATCCCCACCATGGAAAGATCATGAGTTACAGTTGATTTTCTGATTAGCTTAAAGTTTTCAACTAGGATGACGTTGGAAGTTCTTCCTTTGAGAGTATATTGTTTTCAGTTTGTAAAGCCCTTATCTCGTAAATACAGCTTTACATGTAACTTTGCTAGAGGATACTTTTTAAAGGATGCCTGTATTGTTTTTGGAGGAAGAGGCTTCAAAAGGCTAAGGACTAAAATTTTGGTTTCAGAATTCATTTCCTAGCCATGTTCTCTATGTTGTATAGAATCACTCATAGTTGAGTTGAACTTGCTTACATCAAACATTGGCATTGTAGTAGCAGTATATGGCATCTGTATTAGTCAGTTCTCCTATTGCTGTAAAGAACTCCCTGAGACTGGGCAATTTAGAAAAGAGGTTGAATTGACTCACAGTTCCACATGGCTGGGGAGGCCTCAGGAAACTTACAATCATGGTGGAAGGCAAAGAGGAAGCCAGACATCTCCTTCACAAGGCGTCAGGAGGGAGAATGAATGCAGGAGGAACTGCCAAACACTTATAAAACCGCCAGATCTTGTGAGAACTCACTATCACGAGAACAGCATGTGGGAAACACTTATGATTCAGTTACCTCCACCTTGTCTCTTCCTTGAGGTTTGTGGGGATTACAGTTCAAGTTGAGATTTTGGGTGGGGACACAGCCAAACCATGTCAGCATCTTATTGAGGATGTTCCCCTCCTTTTTGCATATAATGCAAACATCTCATTGTATAAACTAATATGCTAGTAATGTATTGTAAATATTTGTACTAAGTGTAGGAGAGAGTTGCTGAAGATGTTTAGATGCATATCTTACATGGTAAGGGTAAGAAAAATAGGCTTTGGATAAGCACAGAAGGTAGATAAAGTAGGTTATAATATGCTTTTTGCCTAACCTCTGGAGAACTGAGAGAGTCACTGTTTGTCTTCTGTTGGGTTTGGCTTAAGAAAGCCTCTCCCCTTGTGTAGCTAGTGTGCCTTGAGTGGCTGAGCTCCTGGGCCAGAATCCAGGTGAGTTCTCAGTAAGGATGGGTAAGACTAGAGGTTTCACCTTAAACAGCTTAGAAATGATCTTTTGAAGGTTTGAAGCATTAACTACTTGTTTTTAAATGCTTTTTGTTGCCAGCCTTGCTTTGTGTTTCACACTATGAGAGAGATTGAGAAGAAACCGTAAACTGGTCTGGTGGAGTTAAGTAACCCTAGAATTGGAGGAGGAGATTTTAGGTTAACTAGTCAAATTTCTTGTTTCAGTTCAGCAAACCCTCTCACAGCATCTCATGCCAGTCTTTTGCCCTTTTGTCTTGCAAACTCCGAGTGACAGGGGTTCCTGGCCACCACTGTTGACTACATCATTCAGAGTTAGGAAGGTCGGCTGACATTTTCTTCCCTGTAACTTCTGCTTTAGTAATTGATGACTAGCCAGATAGTGAAGACCTCAATCATGTTTCCCTAAGGCTTCTTAGCTGTAGACTGAGCATCTTTAGTTTTTACTGTGTTTGACACATCTTTTTTTTCTGTCTTACGTGATATTTATGGATGTGCTTTAGTTTGATGATGACTTATTTAAAAACGGTGGTGCTTGGGGATGGACCCTGCATTCCAGCCAGCCAATCGGTGTGCAATGTCCTGTGCACTTGCTTGCCAGGTTCTGGTCACTGAAACAGCCCAAGATGACAGGTAAACAGGCAAAGCTGTGAGATTAGTGAGTGGCAGTTTCTTAAGGGGCCAGGAGGAATTTCCCTCAGTAGTACACTGGGAGGATTAGTGATCTTGAGCCAGATCATGTCATCTGTTTGGGCCCTCAGGTTCCTTTTATACAAAAGGAGGGATGGGTCAGTTTGGGCTCTCATTCCTTTTTAAAATGTTGAGTGCTTTCAAAAGGCAGCTGTTTCTGAAACCTCTGTCTAATACAGGGGTTTAATAGAAGGTGATTGGGATTTATTGGGCTCCTGGTTCCACTCAAAGGCTAACACCAGACAGTGTTTTAGGTCTTCATTTGTCACTTGGTTTGGTATTTCTGCCACACTTTCCACATTTTGATTTCTCTCTTAGGAGGGAATGAAAACAGGATCAGCTTTGCCTTTAGAACTTAAGGAATATGTAGTTCTCTTCCACCTGTAGGTGATTCATCTTGAGAGATTACAAAACAAACTTATTCTAGTACTACTTCTACATAGATCTATGGATGAGGCCCAGAAATCTGTATTTTTTTTTAAAGCTGGCAAGTGACTTCTTAGCCAGGTTTGGGAAGTATAGTTATGTGCACATAAGGATGTTTTAATCCATGATGGACCTAATATATGATGGTGGTCCTATAAGATTATAATATTGTTTTTTACTATATGTTTTCTGTGTTTAGGTACGTGTAGATACACAAATTGTAAACAGTACTCAGTCCATTGACATGCTGTGCTGGTTTGTAGCCTAGCAGCAATAGCTAGACCATGTAGCCTTGGTGTGGAGTAGGCCATACCACTGAGGATTGTGGAAGTAACACTCTATAACGTGATGTTTCTCACATGGATGAAATTGCCTTTCACAGAACATGTCCTCATCGTCAAGCAACATGTGACCGTACTAATTTTAAAAGTATTTGCTTCTTACAAATAGTGAAATATTTTTAGATAGCATAATGTATACCTAGAATTTGCTTCAGAATAGCTCAGTACAAGGAAGAGGTGTGGGTAGGAATAAAGATGAAATAGATGTAGCCATGCTTTCATAATTAGTCAAGCTATAGGTGCACAGGGTTCTTTCTTCTACTGTCTACTTTTGGTGTGCTTGAAGTTTTCCAGACAAAAAGATAAGCCAAAAAAAAAAGTATGTTTTGCATTTTGAAACCATTTACTCTTGTCTATTGTGTTTATTCTATAATCACAAAAGGTAAATGGTAAGGTATGTACCATATTCATCTCATTTAAGACTGACATGAATTATCTCCCTTGGATAATCAAGACTTTTCCCTTGGCCTCTGCCTCAGCTCTGTGCAGTACACTTGAGCTGTTGGGTGATGGCCATCACCATTTTGGCTTCAAGTCTATAAGATAACATGAAACTAGATGTTCTCTCACACGATGCCCTGTGCCACAGTCAGCATCTCATCAACATTTTTTTTTTTTTTTTTTTTTTTTTTGAGACGGAGTCTCGCTCTGTCACCCAGGCTGGAGTGCAGTGGCGCGATCTCGGCTCACTGCAAGCTCCGCCTCCCGGGTTTACGCCATTCTCCTGCCTCAGCCTCCCGAGTAGCTGGGACTACAGGCGCCCGCCATCTCGCCCGGCTAATTTTTTGTATTATTTTAGTAGAGACGGGGTTTCACCGTGTTAGCCAGGATGGTCTCGATCTCCTGACCTCGTGATCCACCCGTCTCGGCCTCCCAAAGTGCTGGGATTATAGGCTTGAGCCACCGCGCCCGGCCTCATCAACATTTTTGAGGTGTGACAGGAACACTCTGCTTGGTGCATGTGTGGCTGGTGACTTGAGGAGGAGCCAGGAGGCCCCATGGGCACATTGTGGTCTCACATGGCATTCTGCCCTCTTCAGGGCGGGCTCTGTAGTTGATGGTGGTGGGTTCCGTCTCTTCCACAGAAACCCACCTCGTCTTCCCCTTACAGCCTATTTTTTTATGGCCACTTCATGTTTATTTTGGGAGAAATCTGGATAGAAGCTGAGTGTTCTTACGAGTCTCCTGCATGTCTAGTGCCACCTGTGGGGGATCCTTTATGTGGAGTGTCTTTTAGCTTCATCGCTTCCTCAGGTTGGGTATTGCTGCAAGAATGAATGTGAACTTTGGCTTGGGATAACTCATTTAGCTATTTCATCTCTTACTCTTTACTGTGAAGATAAACCAATCAAATTGATTTCTGTGTTAGTTGCAAATTTAAGAGTTTTGAAGCTGTTTGCAACTATTAACTTTGAGAGTTGAGAATTATAAAGGGTCTTCGTGTATATTTCTAGTAATGCAAGGACTTTTGCAGAGTTTTGATGACTGCTTCTGAATTAAGGTGGATTTAAAAACTGTACTGTCACATCACTGTACTGTCACAGGTTAAGTGGTCCATCATGGGTGCTTAGACAGGTAAATGTGGACACTGTGCCACAGAGAACTGCCAGCCATTAATGTATGAGCCTTCTTTCTTCCGTAGTATATTAGTTTTGATTTTATTGTTGACTAAAAGTCCATTATTATTAAAGTATCAGCTAATATTTATGAATTTTCTGAGTTAGCTGCAGGCCTTCGATGGTTAGTACGTGGTCCTCAGTTTACTTTTTTCTCCTGAAGTTGGCCTAGTTTAGCTGATGCTTTATATTTCATTATCAAGACCTCAGATTTTACTTAGAACTAACTTTATTTTGGACTTAAAGAGTCTTAATGGAGAGGAGTGTAGAATATATTCCTTAAACTACATGGGAAAGAGCAAAATGTTTTGTGGTTTGTTTGGCTGGATTGTTTGACATGAGATAGAAGAGGAATTCATTTTGACCCTCTCAGTCGTTTTTCTGTTGCTCATAATAGAATACCTGAAACTGGGTAATTTATAAAGAGAAGGGATTTGTTTTTTACACTTGTGGAAGCTGAGATGTTCAAGAATAAGGGACCACATCTGGTGGGGGACTTTCTGGTTGATGGGGGCTCTCTTCAGAGTCCTGGTGCAGGCATCACCTGGTGAGGAGGTGAGCGTGCTGACTCATGTCTCTTTTCCTTTTGGCCACCAGTCCCACTCCCGTGATCACCTATTAATCCATGAATGGGTTAACCCATTTATGAAGACAGGGCCCTCATGGCCCAGTCACCTCTTAAAGGCCACACCTCAATATTGCCACATTGGGGGATTACGTTTCAATGTGAATTTTGAAGGAGACAAATATTCAAGCCTTAACACCCTCTCATAGCTTTCTAATGAGTTTTCTAACACGTTTGGATGGTATACAGATGGTCTGTAGAAATGCAAACAGTGAAAACACTTAGCATTTACTCATGTAGTGCCATCTTCAAAAAGAAAAGAATTTGCAGGGCCGGGCGCGGTGGCTCAAGCCTGTAATCCCAGCACTTCGGGAGGCTGAGACGGGCGGATCACGAGGTCAGGAGATCGAGACCATCCTGGCTAATACGGTGAAACCCTGTCTCTACTTAAAAATACAAAAAACTAGCCGGGTGACGAGGCGGGCGCCTGTAGTCCCAGCCACTCGGGAGGCTGAGGCAGGAGAATGGCGTGAACCCGGGAGGCAGAGCTTGCAGTGAGCTGAGATCCGGCCACTGCACTCCAGCCTGGGTGGCAGAGCAAGACTCCATCTCAAAAAAAAAAAGAGAAAAGAATTTGCTTCTGCAAAACTCAGTGGACTATATTTTAAAGCTGCTCTGAGAGTTTACAAAAAATATTATTTCCACAAATACTATTAATATCTCAAAATACCTAGAAGTATAAAGAACCCGTGATAGTCAGTGAGGTTGTCTTTTGATTGTAATTGCAGAACTCCTTAAAGATGAAGCCATTTTTTTTCTGAAATAAAATGATTTTTGTCCAACATAGCTTACCAAGCAAATGGCCTGTGAGTCTGTGTTTTAGACTCTTAACATTTTTGGGGATAGTATATACAGGGTAATATAAAATGAAAGAGAAATAGGCAGTTGTCTCTTTATTTGGCATTTAGCTCTCGTGTTAAAACTATGAAACAGAAGGTGGTAATTGTCAGGCACAGTGGCTCATGCCTGTAATCCTAGCACTTTGGGAGGCCGAGGCAGGCAGATCACTTGAGGTCAGGTGTTCAAGACCAGCCTGGTCTTGGTGAAACCCCGTCTCTACTAAAAATATAAAAATCAGCCAGGCATGGTGGCATGAGCCTATAGTCCCAGCTACTTGGGAGGTTGAGGCAGGAGGATCGATCGCTTGAACCCGGGAGGCGGAGGTTGCAGTGAGCCGAGATCACGCCACCGCATTCCAGCCTGGGCAACAGAGTGAGACTGTCTTGAAAGAAGGTGGTAAGACCAAATAAGGAGCACACTTAGGACTCCAGGGAGAAAATGTGTAGCATCAGAGAGTTAGAAGGTTGTCATGGTAAACTTGCTCTCATTAAATAACTGAGGAAACTCCCAGGTTACGTCTTTAAGATTACAGCCTTAGTAATCTCCCGATTTCCCAGTCTAGAATGCTGTTGAAGCGTGGATCCCAAAGTACAGATTGTCATAGCATATTTCTCTGCAGCATGCTAGCAAGATTTTTATCAGTGGTTCCTCTCGCCTGGGGGGGCTTGTTAGACATAGATTACTGGACCCTATCTCACAGTTTTTGGTCCAGTAGTTCTGAGGTAGGACTGAGAATCAGCTTTTCTAACAAATTATGGAGCGGTGCTGAGGCTACTTACTCATCTGGAGACCACACTTTGAGAGAATGTTTGTACATTTTAATCACCTGGGAAGCTTTCCTCTTAACATTTTATTACGAAAAATTTCAAACCTATAGTAAAGATGAGAGGTGTAAAATGAATACCCACCTCCTAGATTTTATAGTAACACTCTTGTTTTTCTTTTGAGGTGGAGTCTTGGTCTGTCACCCAGGCTGGGGTGCAGTGGTGCGACCACGGCTCACTGCAGCTCTGCCTCACGGGTTCAAGCAATTCTTCTGCCTCAGCTTCCCGAGTAACTGGGACTACGGGCATGCGCCACCATGCCTGGTTAATTTTTGTATTTTTAGTACAGACGGGGTTTCACCATGTTGTCCAGGCTGGTCTCAAACTCCTGACCTCAAGTGATCCACCCACCTCTGCCTCACAAAGTGCTGGGATTACAGGTGTGAGCCACCGCGCCCAACAAATCTCCTAGTTGATTTTAATGTGCAACATGTTTGGAGACTAGCTCTGACTGCTCCTATATCTTGTAGTATGTGAGAGAAACTGATTTATATTCAGAAACCTGGCAAAATTAAGAATAAAATCAATCTGTTGACATGAGGAAAAATTGGTGAGTATTGCACAAATGTTCAGCTTTCAGGAAATTGTGAAGATGTTAAGAATGAAACAGATGAAAGCAGAAGCAACTTGAGTTATGGCTCAGAAAATGATGAGAGAGAGAGAGAGAGAGAGAGCGAGCGAGCGAGCGCGCGTGTGTGTGTGTGTGTGTGTGTGTGTGTGTGTGTGTCCTGCTCCCACTCTCCCTCCCTATCCTTTTTTCCTGTAAGGCCTTCTCTGGAAATAATCTGCTCCATGTTGTGGAAGACATTATACTAAGAAAATAATAATTTTTATTTAATATTCTGCTTACAATCTCTTTCCTTTATTTTTGCCAGCTTTTCACAAAGTGACAAAGTGGACAGTGCTTCTCTAGTTGTAGGGTACAATCTATTTGTGTGTAGTACAGCCAGTTTATTTGGTCAAGACTAGCATCTTTTAATTGAATAGAAAATAGAGCGCATCACATGTGCTAAGAGTGTTTTGCGAAACCTTTATTTTGGTTAAAAATACGTGTTATAGGTGTCTTGGGTGGTGGTTTTAACTGTATTTTTTATTATAGGCTATAGTCAAAATAGTTTGAAAGCTACTCGACTGGGAGATGCTAGGTTCCTTTTAGTAAAAGTGAAGAATGGTTTTAAAAAATACACTTTGAAACAACTGAATAAACATTTATTTTGAAATGGGATCCAGCCACATTGCCCACTGCTATCTGCAGTGTGATCCTCTTTTCATTTTGTTATAGTTTGGCTCAGGGCCTCACTGTGTCTACACCCCTCCAGGTAACTCCTCTTGCCCACGTGTCTGAGGACCCACACCACCCGCTCCTTGATTTGGCATTCCTTGTCTCCAAGCCAAAGGTCCTTCTCTGGTGAAATCCTGTTGCAGTTCCTGTCTTCTCCATCTGACATACTCTGTTGGTACTCTGGGTGTTTTCCTGTCTTGAGGGTTATCTTGACTACCTTTGAGGGCAAGTTTTGTTCTTGGTGTTTCCTACAACCCTCAGCACAACATCAGATGGTGTGTAAAGATGCCAGGAACCTGTGTTTGTGTCTCCTCCTGCAGCTCCATGGGGTCTTTGTGAGTGCCCCAGCATGAGACAGAACATATTCCGGGGCAGCTAGAGTTGGTCCAGGGGCTGTCTCTTTAAGATGTGTCCGTGGACCTAGGATAGGGGAAAGGAAAGGCTTATGATAAGGTTTGGATTCTGCTTCGTTTATGTACTTTGTATCTGAAACCTTTTTTCATATTCTTAGTCTTCTTTCTCTGAAATGGCTATATGGCATTCTGTCAGGTTTCTGGAATAGTTGGCGGATGGTCTTCGGGGATTATAGTCATGACTTAAAACTCCTTTCCTGCTTTGTGATATGATCATGAGTCTGGGGTGGAGAAGTTTGTAAATGGGGGCCAGCTCCCCACGACTGGAAACCGAAGGGCACACCTTCTGTCTTGCCCCGTTCCCCTTTTTGGGTTTGTGGTAGGGACAGTTTTTCAGGTTATATGTTGGTTATAGCAAAAGAAGGCAGAGGTCAAACTCATGGCTAGCTAGTGGCAGAGACACCCTTGTTTAAGAAGGTTGGGTAGGGGAAGGAGCTGGTGCCCTATTGTCCCATGGGTCACTGTTGCAGATCACAGACACCAGGTCACTAACTCCAGAGCTCTGGTGGGAGGAATGCCCAGCAGCACTGGACACATGTTCAGTACGGGGGTATTTCCGTCATCTCCAGAGCACATTTACATGGCTTCAGTAGGGTTAAGCATATGTTTTTGAATTTTTCCCCTTAAGACTATTACAAATCCTTAAAACTTAATTCCTGTGAATCATTTTGACTTACAAATACATTGAATAGTGGCTGGGCACGGTGGCTCACGCCTGTAATCCCAGCACTTTGGGAGGCCGAGGCGGGCAGATCAAAAGGTCAGGAGATCAAGACCATCTTGGCTAACACAGTCTGTGCAAAAAATATAAAAAATTAGCCAGGTGTGGTGGTGCGCACCTGTAGTCCCAGCTACTCGGGAGGCTGAGACAGGAGAATAGCGAGAACCCAGGAGGCGGAGCTTGCAGTGAGCCGAGATTGCACCACTGTACTCTAGCCTGGGTGACAGAGTGAGACTCTGTCTCAAAAAAAAAAAAAAAGTTGGAATAGTATATATTTACATTGATTTGAATGTGACAGTAATTTTATTATTTTTTTTGTTTTGTTTCTTGAGACAGAGTTTCATTCTGCTGCCCAGGCTGGAGTGCAGTGGCATCTCGGCTCACTTCAACCTCTGCCCTCCGGATTCAAGTGATTCTCTTGCCTCAACCTCCCGAGTAGCTGGGATTACAGGTGTGTGCCACCACGCCTGACTCATTTTTGTAGTTTTAGTAGAGATAGGGTTTCACCTTGCTGGCCAGGCTGGTCTCGAACTCCTGACCTCAAGTGAACCGCCTGGCTTGGCCTTCCAAAGTGTTGGGATTAGAGGTGTGAGCCACTGCCTCTGGCCGACAGTAATTTTATAAATATTATAAAGCAAAGAACAGAGAATGATCTTGAAAAATGAAATGGGCTGGGTGTGGTGGCTCACACCTGTAGTTTAAGCATTTTGGGAGGCCAAGATGGGCAGATTGCCAGAGCTTAGGAGTTTGAGACCAACCTGGGCAACATGATGAAACCCCGTCTCTACAAAAAAATACAAAAATCAGCTGGTGTCATGGTATATGCTAGCTACTGGAGGGCCTGAGGCGGGAGGATAGCTTGAGCTCAGGCGGTCAAGGCTACAGTGAGCTATGTTGGTGCCACTGCATTCCATCCTGGGTGACAAAGGGAGACCCTGTCTGAAAAGGAAAAAAAAAAAAAAAGGTGGACGGGAGGGGTAGGGGAAAATAAAAGGATTTTTGAAAATAAACCAGAATAATGCACCTTCTTCCTGTTTTTCATTCATTCAGGATTCCTTTCTTCCTGTTTTTCATTCAGTCAGGATTCCTTTTAAATGAAAAAGTTTTGGTTCCTGGATACTTTTTGGTTAGTGATACCTTTCTTCTCTCTTTTCAGAAATACCTAGGAAAATTGTTAAAAGTCCCATAATTTTGTGTGGATTTACCAATGTTGTGAACCTTTCCCTTAATTTTGAATTATTCTTCAGAATTGGGGAGGTGAAGCTGGTTCTGCAAGTTTTTGTGGTAACATGTATGTAAAATAGCACTGAAGGAGTAGGGACAGATTTTGATATAATTTATTATTATTTATAAACTCTGTGGGAGATGAAATGGGCTTCGAAAACCCACAGAAGTAGCTGGTGTGTAATTTACCATGGCTCTGGGGCTGAAGTAACCCACACACCCTTCCTTCATAAACTTTCCAGAATTTATTTAGGTTATGTTGATTTTATTCCTTTGAGAACTGATTACCTCTCAGGAGTGTAATCAAGATGGGCTTGTGTGGGGTGGGGCCAAAGGGAGAATGGCAGGCAACCATCTCAGAGAAAGTGGTTTTACCATCTTGAGGTGAGTAATCTTTAAAGTTTTAGCTGCTGTAAAATGGGATGCTATAAAATTTGGGGGAGTTTTCCTTCTACTTGGTTTCATTTCCCCATCCCCTAGCCCCATGCAACTGCACTGCCCCTCTTCTGTGCTGAGAGAAAGGAAAGCTGCCTCTCCTTTCTTGGTTTGGTAGCATGGCTTCCAGTAGTCATCTCCTTGCTCCTTTTTTTTTTTTTTTTTTTTTTGAGATGGAGTCTTGCTCTTTTGCTAGGCTGGAGTGCAGTGGCGCTATCTCGGCTCACTGCAACCTCTGCCTCCTGGGTTCAAGTGAGTAGCTGAAACTACAGGCTCACACCATCACGCCCAGCTAATTTTTGTATTTTTAGTGGAGACAAGGTTTCACCATGTTGGACAGGATGGTCTCGATCTCTTGACCTCGTGATCCGCCTGCCTCGGCCTCCCAGAGTGTTGGGATTACAGGCATGAGCCACCGCGTCCAGCCCTCCTTGCTCCCATTTTAAGTGCTGGTGGATTTGGAAAGATGGATATGTAGTCTCTGGGATCTGTGTTTGATGTATTTAGGGTTTAGCAGCTGTCCTCTCAGCCCAAGCCCTGTGTTGCTTGGCATCTCTGCCAATGTTACTACGTCCCAAGAAGTTTTCAGGTGGCTTCCAGGTCTGTATTGGAAGCGATGACCTACCTGTGTTGTGAGATATCCCAGGAGCCAGCCTCTGTTACTCACAGGCTCACGGATTGCTCAGCCCTGGCCTGGAGTCTCTGTGTCTGAAGAAGCTTGAAAGCAGCTGGCCCCAGCCCTGCAGGGTACACCTAAGCCTTTGACTCTGAGGAAGAAAATGGCGATGGGGGATGCAGGGATGAGGAGGAAAGGCCTGACGCTTTGAGGGTGTGATGAAAGGGAAAGGATGTCAGGAAGCCACTGGGCAAAAGGCTGTTACAGCTGACCTTGAGAGGCCAGCTGATCCATGAGCTGCATGGGGCCCAGAGAGGGTGAAGTTCTTTCATGAGGTCATGCAGCAAGTTAGTGTCAAGTCTAGAATTAGAACGTGGGTCTCTTTGACCCTGACAGCCGGGGGTAAGTAGTGGCCTTTAGGTGTGGTGGTGGTTGTAGGAGCAGCCACAGACACTCTGAAATTGAGGGAGAAGAGAAGAGGCAGGGGAAGTATAGCTGCTTGGCTTGTCAGCTCCCTGAGGCTCTCACCTTGTCAGACCGAAGCGCAGAATGTATGGCGCACGCATGGGACAGTGGAAAGAATGGAGGTTTCAGGGCCAGACAAACCCATCAACCCTCTCTCTCAGAGGAACTGCTCTGTGTGCAGGTAGCCTCGTGTAGTGCCAGCTGGTGGTTCCCTTCTCCAGGGCGCTCTGGCTCCGGGGCAGCTGTTCTGTGAGAGGAGTGTTAGGCCCCGTTACAGGAAGAGCACAGATCAGGAGTCTGATGTTTCTGAACCAGTTCTTTCACATACTGGCTGTGTGACCTTGAAAAAGTCAGCCTCCTGGAGCCTTTGTTCCCTGAACCACAGCCTGGCCACAGCAGTCCTGGCCTCAGAGGTTAGGACTTAGCACACTATGTGGCACCTGGTGTACCTTTCATAAATTAGACAGAGCTTGGTGCTCCCCACACCCCCAAGTATCTGGTAATAATTCTTCATCTTCTTTTTTCCATTATTGACACTATTGATAGGAAATAAATCCTATGAATGAGTTGATTCCTTATCCATTATACAGGGTATCATACTACAGTTTCTTTAATAATAGAAAAGGGTAAAGTTTTAGAATTACTCTTACTTGAAAATCTGTGCAGAGTTAAAATATTAAGGAAAATGTAAAAGAATATAGTAACTTGATAAAATGTGCACCCTCCCCTCATTTTGTCTTTTACTGTGTAGCAGCTGATTATGTGTACAGAACTTACTATTGTATTTAAGACAAAACTGAAAAGTCTCACAGATAAATCCGAGGCACATAATTATGTTATGACTTTTGTGCTGAGTGGTAATTTAGTATGGATATCAGGTAGTTTACTGAAAAGATTGTAATTATCCTTATTACACTGCAAGTCAGAGTTTTTAAAATTTACATTCTTTCGTATCAGCAGATACATACCAGTTCAGCCATCATTAGTTTGTCAAACAGCTAGTGCTTGGTTGTTACCCATTTACTGGTGCACACATCAGAGCTAGCTGCTGTGTGTTGCTCTCTGAGAACTGGTCTGTCCTTCCCACACTCCAGCCTGTGCACCGCCTGGTGGCTGGTGGGCTGGCTGCTGTGTGTCTGTGAGCCACCCCTTCTTTGCCTGCCTCCTATTGCTGCTTCTTGAGAGAGAGATTGAGGCAGTAGAAATCCTGGGTCTGTGCTCTTAGCCTGCTGTTCAGGGAACAGCATGATCCCCATGCTGGCGTTTGGCTGGAACCTTAGCCTGGGGTGATTGTGGAGGAGAGAAGGCTCTTGGGAAAAGGGACTCAGAAGTCCTCAGCGTCTAAGACTCTTAGAACAGAATATTGCAGAGGCTAGCAGTCAAAGGGGCTAGGCCCAGTTAACTAATGTTTTGACTTGTTCATGGGCAGAGTGTTGTTCAGAAGATAATGAAAATGCACCTGACTAAAATTGTACTGCCTCCCCTCTCACTGGTTAGAACTTAACATTTATTTGTCCAGCACTAAAGCCCTTTATTTTCCCTCGATTAAGAGGCTTAATATGCAAATGTACAGTGTAGTGACTGAGTTTCAGTGGTTGTATAAATGAGACCACTGTTATCGTACCACGGCAAGGAGGATTTAGGCCAGAAAAGCAGGAAGGTTCTGGTGCTAGGGCAGAACGGGGGTGTAGAAAGTATGTGGGGCTTTCTGGCTTTCTTACAGGGGCAAATGATTACCTACAGTAAACTTCTGGACTCATCATTTTTGCCAATGCTAGCCCTATTTATCTTCATCTTTGTACTAGACAGCTGGAAATTGTCAGAGGGCCAAAGGTCTTGATTTCTTGGACAGTGTTTGAGCAGAAGTTTTCTTCTGTTCAATGCCCAGTCAGAGTACCAAGTAGGGGCCACCTGCTTTATTTTTTTACTGGGGTTTCCTGGTAAGATCATATGAAAAAATCTGTAGGTTTTGGAGTAAACACCTCCTGGAATACTATTGCTTAGTCACTCTTCTTAGTCATTTGTTGGGGTGGCCAAGGTCAAGGCAAAAAGGTGGGCTGGGGCCTGCCCATGGGAGGCCATCTTTGTCAAACCAAGGAATTCAGGCTTCATTCTGAAGCCTCTGGATGAACTTGAAGCAGAAGAGGGAGATTTGTATAAAGACCACTCCAGCAATAGTAGGGTGGGTCCCATGGAACAGAGTATGACTGAGTCAAGGAGACCAGTTTGGATGTTGTTGGATTAGGAGCTAGAAAAGAAAATAGAAATGGAAGTAGATAGAAGGGTATAAATGAGTTCTGGCTGACAGGTCAAATTGTGATGAGGATGCAGAAGTCTCAGAATGGCTTTGAATGGTTGCTGACAGATACATACTCTCAGGATGAATGATATGAGTGATACTTTTTCCACAGGGAAGAAATCTGTTTCCTACAGCCTTCTATTTACTGATGGTGTTTTCTCTGTTAAACTTTCTAGACGCCTACTAGTTACAGGTGTTTTATTCCACCAAAAGCACGTTGACATCAAATACTTGGAATGTTAAAAATTGCAGAGCTGCTGCAGCTGCTGCTGCAGTCAGACTTTCTTGCCACTTGTTTTTACACAGTCCCCTGTGATAACCTCCATCCTAGCTGGTCCCTATATCTGATCTGCTCCCTAACTTTCAGCTGTCCAAATCAATTCAATCTGTCCAAAACAGTTCCCTTCCTTCAGTGGTTGCCCATTGCTGATAGGATAAAGACCAAGCTATTTAATGCGACTCTAGGCCCACCAAATGCGTGGCCCTCTTTATCTCCTTGTTGCTGCCACACTGGCCTCTGCCAGCCCCTGCTTCTTGCCCATCTCCTGCCTGCCAGGCACTTCTTCTGTACGCCTCTCTCTGCCTTCCCCAGCTGGGTCCTGTTCATGAATACAGGCACTTTTAGCACTGTGTCTCTTGCTGTCATAGCACTTGGCACAGTTGTGTTTTTACATTTGTTTGTGCAGTCTTTGGTTAGTATTGGAGAGGGATCACTTGCTTATTGCAGTGCCTGGCATGTAGCTGATCCTTACGTATTTAGAGTATAATAACTTGTTCTTATAGTTATTATAGAACAAGTTCTATAATAACTTGTTCTCGGTCATTCAAACATGTTATATTCAGTATTTTTTTTCTGATTGTCCTGTACAAGTAAGCCCCTTTGCATTATGCCCTCCAAGACCCTATTCTAACTTTGTAACGCTCCTCACTGCTTCTTGTAAGTCCTTGTTGATTCTTCCTGCTAGAATGTAAGTTCTGAGTTGCAGAGTTAGTGCTTGTGACACTTGGTACCTGGTGGGTACTTAATAACCGTTTGTTGACTGAAAGAACGGTTTAGAAAGTTCTCCGTTAAATTTAAAGCAGTTAAAGCCCTGGCAGCACAAGTGTTCATCAATCTCCTTCCTCCCTCATTCCTTCCTTTCTCTCTCTGACAACTCATTTGTACTATCACAATATTACGTACTTGCTCTGTTATGAGCTGTCCATATACAGGAAAAAGGGGCTATTGGGCAATTTGGAGTTTTGATTATGAAAAGTTAGTCATTATGACAAAGCCATGAAACACAGATGATAAAGCTCCTAGTAAAATTTAATCTTTTGAAATTATTTGTCACCTGGGAGAGCTGCCATTCTGACACTTAGTGCTTTTTAAAATCAGTCTGGTGTGTATGTACTTCTGTTGGTTAGAGATTGTGAGTGGATTTGTGGTTTCTGGGAGACCTGAAAATGGGGCCGAGGCTGTCGGTTTTCTGCAGCTCTAATAAGCTGCCACCCTTATTTTGTCGTGATGAGGCTTGTGCCTGCTGTTTAATTTTTTTATTAAATTGTGCTGATTACATGGTTTCGAAGAACTTATGAATGCACAGTATTGCTCCAGATTACTTGTCAGTTAGGATTTACCTATTGTGAGATGTTATATATATGTATATATATTTTTTCTTTTTTTTGCTATTAGTCATTGTTGTCTCATTTGAT
Organism: Trachypithecus francoisi; assembly: GCF_009764315.1. Taxonomy (NCBI): domain Eukaryota; kingdom Metazoa; phylum Chordata; class Mammalia; order Primates; family Cercopithecidae; genus Trachypithecus; species Trachypithecus francoisi. The sequence goes on along the minus strand of NW_022681462.1, from coordinate 51,583,003 downwards.
GGATCAGTATGAGATTGGGAAATGTTACATATTAATATCAGGAAACGAGAGGCCTGGAGTAGGTCTGGAGGTAGGGCTGCTTAATGTTTTATTAACCATGCTGATGAATGCACACATTCAAGATAATCTGTTTCCTTTCCATTTTCTGCCACTCCTTTTGAATTGCTCAAGGCTGGGATCCTATGTCTGGAACAGGTGACTCAGATGAAATAAAGTTTGAAAAGGAAAAAACTCCTGTCATTTTCTGGTTACTCATTATCATTCAGGGTCCAGATTCTGCCTTTTCTCTCTACTGTCTCCCACTTCTTTCTCCCTCACTTAGACTCCTGTCACCTTTGACTTTTTCACCACACTTTTTGAAAGTTGGCCAGGAACGAATGGAAATGGTGAGGAATGGCATGAATTAATATTTGTTGATCTTCTGTTCTGTGGCAGGCTCTGGAAGTATTTTGAGATTCAGAGAGGTTACTTAACGTGCTAGCATCATATGGCTTGTAGGTGGCAGGGCTGTGCTTGAATCCAAGATTGACTCAGGACCTATTTCTGGACCATGGTGCCTCCAGTGCTTTCTCATCCTGGTTGAACAAGGAGAAACTGTCTTAAAAGTCACCCACTACATCCCCAAGAAGAGAAAGCCCCTTGTACTTTTTCTTCTCTGAAGTCACAAAAATACATTCCTAGGTAAAGACTGGGATATTGCCAACACCAAAGAGTATCTACACATGTATGGTTTCTCTCTCAGTCCATTTAACAAAAGAAGTTAGGTAAACAGCTTCTGATCAGAAACTGACTTGGATTCTTAGTGAACATTAGGGCCAACCTGAGGGGTAAAACAATTTTAGGCAGGATATGTTGAGAAAGAAATGCCTTCAGTCAATACTGGAAGTAACTTACATGCAGATTTTTAAAAAAAGCAGTAGGATGCCTTTTTAAATTTTTTTAATATGGGGCAGTTGAAGTCAGTTTGGGTTGAACAGAATTGATAGTTACTGCCTTTGGGAGTCGATTTGTAGAGTGAAAGAAATGGACTTGTAGAGTGAAAGAAATAGAATAATGATCTGCAGAAGGTTGTTTTGGCCCAGTGATTTTTTAAAGACATCTTGCACCTGTCTTACTCTCTCGCTATTCTCCTATGCTTTGGATTGCTGCAAGGACCTTGACTGAGGTGTTGTTTCCTTGCAGATCTGATGACCACTCTTTTCTTTTCTTTTTTTTGAGACGGAGTCTAGCTCTGTCACCCAGACTGGAGTGCAGTGGCGCGATCTCGGCTCACTGCAAGCTCCGCCTCCCGGGTTTACACCATTCTCCTGCCTCAGCCTCCTGAGTAGCTGGGACTACAGGCGCCCGCCTCGTCACCCGGCTAGTTTTTTGTATTTTTTAATAGAGACGGGGTTTCACCGTGTAGACCAGGATGGTCTCGATCTCCTGACCTCGTGATCCACCCGTCTCGGCCTCCCAAAGTGCTGGGATTACAGGCTTGAGCCACCACGCCTGGCCTACTCTTTTCTTTTCTTGGTCTCTGCTTGCTTTCTGGGTTCCTGTCCTTGTGTTTATGCAGTGTAAGGGAAGTACAATGGTGGAAAGATCACTGTCTGACTGCCGCTGTATTGGTGGTGACCTTGGGAAAGAGACTGAACCCAAGAATCCATTTTTGTAGTTGCAAATTAGGGTTGATTGTAATAGTCCTATTTCATGAAGTGGTCGTGAGGATTAAATGAAACAGCATTCGTAAAGTGACACATATGTAATGGTGCAGTGAATACGGTTGCTGCTGGCCATCATTATTCCTTGGTACCTCCGGAAAGACATTCGTTTTATTATTCTTTTTAGCATAGTTGTCTACTGTTACACATAATACCTAGAAGGTAGAATGTGTGACTTACGAATAGTACAGGGCATGGCAGGCAGGATAGGAGGCGAACCTACTCAGTTCGCAAGCATCTTTGCAGTTGACTCAAATAAATCTGGCAGCCAACACAATGCTTTTCTTCCTTGCACACAATCTGATGTTCAGAAAACAAATCTTTAAATGTGGACAGTAGTTCCCGAAGGTGTTACTTCTGTTGTCTTCAGGTTACAGCATGGATGACCCAGAAGTAAAAACATTGATGAAGTCATTTTAGTGTATAAATGGAAACATTTATTTTCTTCATGGGTAGGAGTCCTAAAGTCTTTTTTCCCCCTAAAATATCATTTAATTTTAAAGCTTCTATTTACTTTTCTTACAATTTGAGAAATACAGGCAGAGCATTACCTCTGTAATACTCGGTGTGCTGTGGTATGGGTTTTTAGTGGTTGTAATTTAAGTTATCTGGAGGTTGTCAACTACCTTCTCAGAAAAATCTGAGTGCTCAGTGCCTTATTTAAATAGGGCTTATTGGATATATTTACTTTTTAAACTTTATTAACTAAATAAAGAATTTAAAAAGCCCTATCTTTACTCCGAACACTTGTTTCCTTTACAACTGGTAGTTAGGAGAATTTCTAGTGAATCTTTAAATTCAACTCCAGAAGTGAATTCAGAATTCACTTGGATTAGAGTTGTTAATTACCTCCTTGTTCAGCCAACGTTATTTGAGTAGTCAGCTATAGAGGTATTAGGAGAACCAACCTTGGGACCATCAGAATGGCTTCTGCCTGTTAACCTGTAAATGAGACAGAACCTATAAACCTTTTGTTAGTAGGGCAGTCACTCTCTCATCTCTCCCTATGTCTGAGATTCTGGCCCTTCTATGCTTTGGGGAGGTCCATTATTTTACACTAAAGGGAGGGAGGGTGATGGAGAATTGTTCACACATTTGCTTTTGGGCATGTTGGCCACAGGTCATAGGCCCCAGGGATGCAGATGTTGAATATCCTGGGAGGATGGAAAATACTACTGAACGTTCAACACAACATCTGTCGCTTTCTTGGGCTTCAAAGTTGCTTTGTATCATCTTGATATTTCCCCCTCAACCATCATAATTTAAAGCCTGCATTACTCTCCCGTGCCTCTAATTTATCATACAAATCTGGAATCCTACACTGATAAGGTCATTTGCTGTTTCTAGTAGAATAAAAACTTGAAGCCGTGCTTTTTGTCCTTGATGTCTGCAGCAACTGTTCTTTTCAAGCTTACTGAGAAGACAGAAAGGAATGTTGACATTCAAGTGGGGAAATAAATATTTGAAGATAGGGTTTAGTTGTCTCAGTTGGCACTGTCAGCATAAGCAAAGCCCTTCCCTTATTCTCTTTGAGAAAAAAAAAACCCTTATTTTTAGAGTAAGGGAAGGAAACATGTCTGTTGAGAAAACCTTGCTAAATTTTGTGGAAGTGGAAAATTCTCTCCTTAGTCCTCTCCTTTTTTGTAGCTAACAACAGTAACAATGATTATAGTCAGCATTTGAATGTGTATGAGCCAGATCCTGAACTGAGTGTTTACCCTGAAAATACCTCCATTAGTTGTTACTCTCATTGCTACAAATGATGAGACTGAGGTCTAGAGAGGTTATTTATCACTTAAGGCCATAAAGAGTTAAAAAGTGGATCTGAGAATCAAATTCAACTTTGTGATGCTTGAGGACTTGTGGAACACTACTGTATTATAAACTTTGAAATTTTGACCCTCCTTTGCTATACATGGGGAAATGTGGAGGGTAGTAGGTATTTTTCTTTTTTTTTTTTGAGACGGAGTCTGGGTCTGTCGCCCAGGCTGGAGTACAGTGGCGCGATCTCGGCTCACTGCAAGCTCCGCCTCCCGGGTTCACGCCATTCTCCTGCCTCAGCCTCCCGAGTAGCTGGGACTACAGGCACCTGCCACCACGCCCGGCTAATTCTTTGTATTTTTAGTAGAGACAGGATTTCACCGTGTTAGCCAGGATGGTCTCCATCTCCTGACTTCGTGATCCGCCCGGCTCGGCCTCCCATAAGGTGCTGGGATTACAGGCGTGAGCCCCCGCGCCCGGCCGGTAGTAGGAATTTTAAGGATATCGCGGACTCCATGTTAATGAAGAGGAGTTCCCTGCCCACTTGCTAAATTAGATCAAGGACATTTTACTCTATCCCCTCCATCCCCAGCCCCCAACCTTAATTTTTCAGTTTTAATTTCTAATGTAGTAGATATTGATGTAATCCAGCTAAACATAAAGTTATTTGAAGTTTTCAATTTTTGTGAGTGCAAAAAAGTCCTGAGGCTAAAGACTTTGAGAACGACTGGTTTAGTGTTTAAAACATAGGCTTTGGGGTCAGCAGGCCCTGGGTTTGAGTCCCTGTTCTAGCATTTACCCGCTATGGGCCTTTGTGAAAGTTATTTTTCTGATTCTTAGTGTACTTATTTGAAAAATTGAAAAAAACTGAAAAATGGGTTAAATGGGGTTGTGAGAACTAAATAGTACATGGCAAGTGTTTCACTTCAGGTTGGATGCTCTTAGGAACGCCATGCTGCTCTGCTACGGGGGACTGGAAGGTGAGTGTGTGTTTGTGGAGGGTTTAGTGAGGGGTCTAAGTGAAGAGCATGCCCTTTGTATCTCTTTGGTTGTGAAGAGACTGTCGCCAAGAGCACAGGAGGGCTGCATGACCTGGTTCCAGGGCCCCTGGGCTCCGGTGGGTCATCTGGGTGGGAGGAAGAATTGTACAGGACCCTTCAGAGTCCTGCACTCTTGGGTTGGGCTCAGCCTGACTCAGGAGGCAGAGCGCTGTCCAGGAGAGAATCTGAGCACTGAGATTTCCTTTGGAGGCTTCCCAGGCAGGTACGGGCAGGTTCTGACCTTGATTCCTTTAGGCAGACTGAGGAGGCAGCAAAGCTGTACTGAAAGCTCATTGGTAACCTAGGGTGTGTCTTTTGTCTTCAGTGGCCTCTTAGGACTGGCACTGTTTTCCCTAAGCCTTTAGAATAAATTGCCTCTTTCCTGCTCCTTGGCTTCCTGAGCCATGCTGCCTGTGCGCGGGCCCTTGGCTTCTCTCTCAGCCTCTTTGTGCCTGTCTGACTTCTCCCTCTAGGATGTTTACAATAAATGTGTGCCAGAGAGTGAAGCCCCTGTAATAGTGTTAACTTTGGCTTGAGTAAAATGAGTGAGAACTAAAGCTAGCGCTGCTTTCCCACTTCCTCTGACCCCACTTTCTTTTTATGGAAAAAGTCCTGTCCCTGATTGTTTTTCAGCTGGAGGTCTTGCTCACAAGCCTTCTTTCTGCAGTAGTTTCATTGCAGGGTCAAGCAGGTAAAGGAGAGAAAATATTGACTACTTAGGATGACATATTACTCCTAATTGTATTTCCTGGAATGGGAGAAAGAAGAGTAATGAGTTATTAATATCTCCATAAATAGGGTAGCGAGAAGTAGCTCTGCCTTTCTCCCTAAGCATGTCAGTTATAATTCAGAAGTATGAAAGAGCAAACCCGTTTCTTTTCAGATTTTAAATCCTAAAGGGAGAGGCTTTTTATCACACCCACATCCTGCTCTCCCTTTTGAAAGAGGTTTTATTTACTTTAAATAAATTACTATATTATAAATCTGTTTATATTCAGTTCTAACTTGTCTTCAAGTTTTCTGCTAGGGAAGACTGGTGAGACTGCAGCAAGATGAACTCAGTTTTCCCTATAAAAGATGGTTGGGGATGTGTGAGCAGAAGGTACGTCAACCACATGCTAGCATACCTTGGGGAGTGTGGCAAGGTGGTTGCCTTAATTTTCAGGGCAACTCAGATGCTTCCATCTATCTGACCTGAGCATGAGCAGATAGAGGTTGATTAATGCTCTTTTGCCTTGTTTTTTGGCTTTTTTGTGGGGTTTACATTTGGTAAACAATATTCCTAACACAGTGAAAGTAACAAAACGACAGAGTTCTCTGTAACAGAACCGTGACCCTTGACTCAGTAACGAGGAAGAGCGTTGACTTGGCGGTTCATTTTTGGAGCCAGTGTTTGTTAAGGCCCTAACTCTCAGTAACAGCCATCCTTTTCAGTCAGTGTGTTGTCTGTTCCCTATTCATGTGACAGGGCCACGTTGAGCTTTTCATGGGCACTTGCCTTTCACTGACAGGATGCTGTCATCCTTTATTTCCATGCTGCCCTCCCCACTTCAGACATGATAACATTTTTACTGTACGGAAAATACCTCACATTTTAAATAACTCCCAGGAGCAGATAATACTTTTTTTTTTTTCTTTTTTGAGATGGAGTCTTGCTCTGTCGCCCAGGCTGGAGTGCAGTGGGGCGATCTCAGGTCACTGCAACCTCTGCCTCCCGGGTTCAAGCAATTCTCCTGCCTCAGCCTCTTGAGTAGCTGGGATTACAGCTGCACGCCACCACGCCCGGCTCATTTTTGTATTTGTAGTAGAGGCAGCATTTCACCTTGTTGTCCAGGCTGGTCTCAAACTCCTGACCTCAGGTGATCCGCCCTCTTTGGTCTCCCAAAGCGCTGGGATTACAGGTGTGAGCCGCCATGCCCAGTCCAGATAATACTTTCAAGAAGAAAAATGTGATGAAGGTAGGACTGCCTGTTTTCTTGTTTCTAGCACCTCTCTTGATGGCGATGAGGAATCTTCCTATTAAAGACTGAGTGTAAGATCAGCATGAAACCTGTCTTAGCCGTGTAAAACAAAATGACAGGGAGGTCTTAAAGCCTCCAGAGCAGCACTGCCTGCTAGAACTGACGTGAGCCACATAGAGACTTTTCCAGTGTACCCATAAAAACCTAAAAAGAAAGAGGTGAAATTAATTTTGAGGAAATTTTGTTTAACCTATTTTAGCCATACTGCTATCACTTCAACACATCATTTAACAAATACATTAATTAGGCAGTTTACATTCTTTTTTGAAATCCAGTGTGTGGTACACATTTACAGCACATCTCAGTTGTGACCCATCATTGTCCAAGTGCCCGCTAGCCACATGTAGCTTAATGGCGCTTGAATCTCGACAGAGCAGATTAAGAGACATTGCTTGCTCTTTCTACTACTTAATGAACTTTAGTTTTCTTTTTTTCTGGTTACCGAATTCTAGATGTTAGATTTGTAGAGCCTACCTTTTGACCAGCACAAGGGGTTCTGATGTCCCTTGCGCTTGGGAGACATAAGGAGGCCTGAGCCAGTCTGTGGTCTTCTCCTTGGGCTGGGGGTGTGTGAGCCAGCGTACCTCACTGGCAGGTCCTAAGGTGAGTTGGGCTTTACCTTCTCTACAAGAGACCTGCCAGCCTCTTCCTTCACTTGAAGATAAAGGGGTGCAGAAGGCATTTTCTGGCCAGCTGTTCTTTGCTGATCTCTTCATCCTAAGAACAAAATTGAGTGGCTTAAAACAAAATGTAGCCAGCCTGTAGTTCCAAACCTTTAAAGCCTCTGTTACTTAATAAAGGCTGGCAATGAGTTATTCTGAATAGCCAGAGTTTCTCAGAGAGCAGCTCTTTAAGCACCAGGAGCTTAGTAACTTTCATGGTGGGAAGAGTTCTAAGAGTGTTTTAGGTACTTCTGTCATCTATGTGGGGTGGAAAACTTTAATTTCACTTTGTTGATGGTGCGGCATCACCTTTTTGGTATTCTGCTTCACTCACTGGATGAGTAGCTAGTGTAGCAGATTTAAAAGTGTGAGATCAAAAGCTGAATATAGATAGAATGGTGACGTTGGGACTTGATTTGTTGAAAAGTAATTGATGGTGAGTTTCTTTGGTTTATTTGCATCTTTTTCAAAGGTGAGATAGAGCATATGCATATGCAGCCTGTAAAAGTGTGTGATTCTAGATTAATTTTCACAAGATTTCTTCTGTAAAATTTCATATTATAAAATAAATCAGAAATATAAAAAGTGAAAATATCACATCCCTCTCTGTAATACTACTCTCCTCCCTCCTTCCAAATAATACTATTTAAGCATAGTGGCTGGTCTCTGGTGATTTCCTACATACAATGCCAAACATAGTATCATTTGCCACCAGGTAAAAAAACAAAAGTATTAGAACCTACATCTTCTGATATAAATCCTAAATTTCTATATTTTATATAGCTACCTTTGGGCCATGAGTTCTAAGTTTTTTCTTATTGTATATGTAGCTCTGATGTGTCTAAATTTGAAATGCCGCAGCCATAATTACCTGCACACTTTTGGGGGCCCATTTAGAGCATTGGGTCTGAAGTGCCTTCCAGTTATTAGCATAGAATGTGTGCAAACAGGCCGGGCGCGGTGGCTCAAGCCTGTAATCCCAGCACTTTGGGAGGCTGAGACGGGCGGATCACGAGGTCAGGAGATCAAGACCATCCTGGCTAACACGGTGAAACCCCGTCTCTACTAAAAAATACAAAAAACTAGCCGGGCGAGGTGGCGGGCGCCTGTAGTCCCAGCTACTCGGGAGGCTGAGGCAGGAGAATGGCGTAAACCCGGGAGGCGGAGCTTGCAGTGAGCTGAGATCCGGCCACTGCACTCCAGCCCGGGCGACAGAGCGAGACTCCGTCTCAAAAAAAAAAAAAAGAATGTGTGCAAACAGCCATCCATAAGCCATTAAGTGCCCAGCTGAATACCAGTGTGTAAAGATGTGGTTAACCTGTCTGGTTGTGCATTACTAAATTATTTCTGGATCCACTAGCTTGCAAAACACTGCCCTAGAATGTAAACAAACCCCTCACAAAGTTTGTTGCCTACTTTTTTTTCCTTCAGGCGAGTCTACTACTCAGCTTCTTACTTGTATTGGCCCCCATTTGGCTCTCTGCTATGGTTGATACTTGTCAGTCTACAGTCAGATCAAATTATTTGAAATCCTGTTTCCTTTGTGTTTTCTTTTTTCTTTTTTTTCTCTTTTTTAATAAGACAGGGTTTCACTTTGTCGTACAAGCTGGAATACAGTGATGTGATCATAGCTCACTGCAGCCTTGAAGGGCTCAAGTGATCTCCCACTTCAGCCTCTTGAGTAGTTGGAACTGCAGGTACACACCCCCACACCCAGCTAATTTTTTAATTTTAGTAGAGACATGCCCTTATTGTGTTGCTCAAGCTGGTCTTCAACTCCTGGGCTCAAGTGATCTTCAGCCTTAGCCTCCCAGAGCACTGCGGTTACAGGTGTGAGCCACTGTGCCTAGCCCTGATTTTTTTTTTTTTTTTTTAATGTAAGTGTATACTGATTTTTAAATTTTGGTATGATGAATGAACATGATTTTTATTGGCTTAGGGCACCTGTTATTGAGAAACTTAGTTTTTTCATGTTTTGTAAGTTTAATAAATGTCTTTTTTGTGCTGGATTTGGATTTGTTGTTCTGCCATGGTAATATATATTATATTCAGGAGAACTGACTACCTCTCACAGCTGAGTCACAGACAGGAAGCTGACTCTCCATGTTGTCCTCTAGAATTTTAATTTTGTGGGATTACTTTTCTTATTGTAGAATGAGACCTTACTATAAAAATGTTGTCTTTGGGATCTTGCACATTTTTGGACTATGTGTTTAACTATAAATATTGATTTAAGCAGATTTTAAGCTCACATTAAAACTAAATTGTATTTTGCTTCTGAGAACAGTACAGCCCTTTGGGAAAAAAGATTTTTAGGCCAAATGTGGAGCTGTTTCCTTAAGTTTGTTTTTTTTTTCCTCCCTTGACTTAGGTAGGTAGGTTTTGTCCTCGCTGCCCCTCCCCTTCACAAGTTCTTTATAGAAACCTGTGATTTCTAGCCCAATGTGTATTGTTGCTTAAACATACAGAATGTTGAGGAACCCGCGTTTTACTGGAAGAGTTCTTAGCAACTGCCTTAGGTAGATAAAATATTTTGCCCTTGTGTCCCCTACTCTTTTCCCTCAGATGCAAGTTGAGGTTGGCATCCCGAGGATAGAGTTGATGATGAGAGTTTAGGACAAGACCAGGAGAGACATCTGAGGGCTTCTCCTGTGACTGCTTTTGTGTCCATATTCTTTTTTTTTTTTGAGATGAGTCTTACTCTGTCGCCCAGGCTGGAGTACAGTGGCGCCATCTTGGCTCACTGCAACGTTCCCCTCCTGGGTTCGTGCGATTCTCCTGCCTCAGCCTCTTGAGTGGCTGGGATTACAGGCACCCGATCCCAGGCCCGGCTAATTTTTGTATTTTTAGTAGAGACGGAGTTTCACCAGGTTGGCCAGGCGGGTCTTGAACTCCTGACCTCAGGTAGTATGCCCAGCTAGGCCTCCAAAGTGCTTGGATTACAGGTGTGAGCCACCGTGCCTGGCCTTGTGTCCATATTCTTAGTCAGGAATGGTGTATATTTCTTTTAGGTTTAGGAAGGGGAGAGTGATGTATCTGGTCCCCATAGCAGGGGTAGGAATTTTCAAGGGTGGAGTAATTAAAGGCTTCTTTAAAGGAACAGATATTCCCACCTTCTAATTAGAGAAGATCTGCACTGCAAGTGACCACAAATTAAAACAGCTCAGTGGGGACAGAAGATTGGATGTCATGTCCCAACAGCCTTATTTATCTCTTTCTTTTCAAGGTTTTTTTTTTTTTCCCCCCTTCTTAGCTTTAGATAGAGATTAGAAAAGCCATTGTATGAGGAACAAATTAACCAGCAAACAAATGAAACAGATCCCAAATATCATTTTAATACTATGTCTGGTTTGGTACAATAAACAGGCTTGGTTAATCTTTGCAGTAGCCTTTGAAAATGAATGGAAATACTGAGGAGGTATACTGCTTATACTTTTTGGCACCTCTTCTGCTTCCAGTGAAGAAATGCTCTGCAGGTGCTTGAGGAACTGGAGTCATGATAAATGGCACCATCAAAGTGAAGGGTCGAGCTCTTTTTTTTCCAGTAAGCAGAGTGACTTTTAATGTCTGTAGCATGTTGATGTGCTGTATCAGTTGTATACATTGTAGTGTGTTTTCTATATCCTGTTATTCAGAGGAGTATCCACAACTCCAGTCTCTGGTGTAAAACAGAGCATCTTAGTACTTCATAGAATTTTTGAGAGAATGTTGGCTGGCTCTATTTGTAAATACTGTACCTTGCTTTTTGGCTTCTGAAGAATAGTCTAAAGTTTACCAAGTGAAGCTGATTAAGCAAGGAAGCACCCTAAATAGATTTCCATTTGCACGTCTTCAAAAAAGTGTGTGTGGGTATGTGCCTCTGCGTGTTTATGGAAGTAACAAATGCTTCTGGTATTTGCCGTTTAAAAGCAAGCAAACAAAACAAAACAAAACAACAGCTTCCACTGTTCTGCTTTGGGAAAGCAGGATTTTCTCTCAGATGACAAATTTATTGAAGAGGTTTCCTGTGTCCACATAATTTCCATTTCCCATTTCTTGACTCTGAACTTGGAATACAACAAGACTGCTTTTAGAAATAAGGAATGAGGCCGGGTGCGGTGGCTGTCATCTGTAATCCCAGCACTTTGGGAGACTGAGGCCGGTGGATCGCTTGAGCCCAGGGGTTCGAGACTAGCATGAGTGACATGGCGAAACCGCATCTCCACAAAAAATACAAAAATTAGCCAGGCGTGTTGGTGCGGGCCTGTAATCCCAGCTACTCTGGGGGCTAAGATGGGAGAATTGCCTGAGCCCAGGAGGTGGAGGTTATAATGAGCTGAGATTGCACCACCTGGACTCCAGCCTGGGTGACAGAGCAAGACCCTGTCTAAAAAAAAAGAAGGAACGAAGAGACATATCTGGGATCAGCAGGATGATCTCACAAAGGAATGGGGGTCATCAGGATTGTGTATTCGGATCATGTTTGCTTCTGCTGTAAGTCCTCTACTTTTTTATCTTTTCACTTCCTTTTGTTTTGAATTTGGGGACCAGTCCAGGCCCCACAGCCTGGGCACAACACTGATACCTGCCACTTGGGAAGGGAGGTAGCCTTTGTTGTTTTCTTGGGGGTTGTGTGTGTGCCGCTTCCATCTCCCTGTTGGTGTGTTGCAAAGTATGGTTAGTTTTAATAACAGCTTTTCAGCTATGCATTAGCATTTTTGTAAAGAATTCAGTGTTCAACAGTTGTACATACACACATTCTTATCAGGTGAAGAAGCATGAAGTTAACTAAAAGGAAAGGAGAAAGCTTACTGAAGAAACTGGTAAACGTTCGGCGGAACATATTCAGTAGGATACCACCTTTGTAGAAATGATCTTTCTCCTCCCCTTTTACTTTTATGCAACAGAGAGGCAGACTACTCAGATACAAGACTGAGCCCCTCCTGCTTCCCAGTGCTGCTTCCAAGTCCCAGCTTGTGGTTGGGAACACAAATAGCTTAACCCCTGGAGCCTCAATGTCTCATCTGTAAAATGGGACTCAGTCAAAAGGCCATAGGGGCTGATGCCTTAAGGCCTTCATTCAGCACATTATTGGGTACATCCTGAGTACTACACACTGCTGTTTCCATGTATTTAGATGGAAGGAAATGCATGGCCTCTGCCTGACCTCATGGAGCAGAGAGGGAAGACAGGCATTAAGCAGACAGCTCCTATATCAGTGGTTACATGACACGTAAGTTAAGGAACTGTTAGGAGGTGCTGAAACTAAACTGGCTTTCATTTAAAGACAGGTGAGTTGGTTGGTAGGCGCTCAACTACAGACACCTGTAGATAGGATTGGCCGGGCTTCTATCTACAGGTGCATGTAGTTGAGCCCCTACCAAGCTTTGACTGTGTGAGTACTCTGTATCCTAGTTGGATGCCCAGGATTTCTTGCTTCTGAAGTTTCTGGGTGATGTGTTGTCAAAATGGAGGTGTTGCTGGGATTCTCAAGGTTGGTCAGTCCTATTCAGTCTGTCCAGGTCACTTTTGAGGGTTCCTCTTTTCCTGAGTGGCAGGCCAGTTAGTGTTTAGCTAATGAACCGTTTTTACAAGCTTTTTTTTGTTTGATTTGAGGCTTGAAGTTGTACAGCTTGGGGAAAACTTTTACAGCCTCAAGGATAGTTCTAGCTAGAGAAAACTGTCTGGAGGTCATAAAAGTTGAGGTAGTGGGAATGAAAATGTTTCATCGCATAATCCTATAAATCCACATGGGTAAAGGGGTATTCTTGTCTCAAGCCTGTGGACATGTATCTGTGAAGTGTTCATATATTCTTATTTTTAAGGCTTTAAATGGTATAGCTTTGAAGCATATTTCGGAGGAATAACCTGTGGTTGGGGTTAGGCAGGGCTGCCATTTGTCAGCTTGAGTGTGGACTGTGGTCAAGATATCGCCACAAATGTCCTCTGGCTCTTCTGAGCACCAGCTTCCTGGCCTGGTCCTTGTGTATCGCCTGTGACAAACACCTCTCAAAGCATTTCCCTTCTTGGGAGAACTTGGGGGAAATGGTCAATGGAATAGACAAGTCATATCTTTTTTTCCAGTGTCTTTTAATTTTTTGAAAATAGTATTTTAAAGTGTTCTTTCTAACCTAGCTTCCCTAAAATGGGTTAGGAGGAAGTCGGGAATGAAGTGGGATGGAGCGGGAGGGGAAGAGAGACAGTGGGGAAAGGGAGAGGGGGAAGGGAGGAAGGAGAAGGGAGAGGAGAACACATTTGTAATGTATTCAGAAGGATCCCTTTAAACTGCGTGAGCTTTTAAACTGTGTGAGCACAGTGAATATTTTGCACCTTTCACACCTTCAAGGTATGAATCTTCGCTGTGGTCTGGACAGTGTGTCACACTTACATATGTGCTGGTGTTGCTTTCTTTTCTACTGTTTAGTTGCCGTTGGGTCCCAAAGGAGCCAGCACAGTGTTCATCATTCGGGGGAGGTGTCAGCTGTCATTCTACTGTTTCCTTATCAATGTTTTACATTTTAGTTTTGAGCATTCTGATCCTCATAGAGCAGGTGACCTCTGTGTAGGATGAGCCATGTGAACGTCCTCTGGGGCTGCGGGGGAGAGCAGTGCTTTCCAAAGCTCACCGTGTTTGAGTTCCCTTTTTGTTTTTTGTTATCTTTTTCTTCTGAACCTCCCTGTTTTTTTCAGGGTTGTAAAGTGGATTAAAACTAATTCTATATTGAAATGGAAACTTTTATAACATGCCCGAGGATAAATGAGGTCACAACAAGGTAGTGAATGAAAGATTTCTTGAAAGTTGGTGAAAATAAAGTAGCATAGGAATCACACTCGGTCATATGGTTTTACATTTCTCAGGTTATATTCACAGTGCACCAGCTTGTCTCTTACAGAGTGCTTAGTTTCTCAGCAGTTTATGTTCTTGTATGAAAGGTGGCATTATCTCAATAGAATTGGTTCATTCTTAGCTCAGGAGAGAATGCCACTCCGTCTATCAATCTGCATTTTCTCATATCCTTTTTCATACAGTGCCTAGCCCATTTTCTGATGGTCATAGCTAAGCTCACCCCGTGTGCCAGAAGTCACATAGTACTGGGAAGTTCCAGGGTGACGGAGGGAAAGAAAGAGGATGACATTGATGGTGCACTCAGCTGGGCACTGTGCTAGTGCTTTCACCTGTGAGGATGAATTTGCGATAATGCTATATTCCCATTTAGCTGAAGAAAAACCCGAAGGCTTAGCAAGGTTAATTTACCTGTCTGTGGTCATACAGATTGGAGGTGCTGAGTTAGAATTCAAACTTATTCCATAAAACGGCACATAAAACTGAGTTTTACTGGCCGTGTCCACATTCCACATCATTATCACTACCGGCCACTGCCCACATCTATGTATGAAACCGTGTCAGGCTCAGAAGACCTGTTTCTATTTCTACTGGTGCCAGGCTCCGACTATAGGGAGCATTGGCAGCTCACACAGATAGTCATGGCATTCAAGGCAAAAGCAGACTGCAGGACAATGCCAGTTCTGTGTTTATTGCCGAGTAAATGATGACAGTAACAATAGCCAGCATTTATTGTGTGTTTTATGCACTCCAGGAGTTGTGGCACGTACTTGTACATGCAGTATTTCATTTAAGCTCTTAAATTAATGCTATGAAGCAGGCACTGTTTTTATTTCCATGTTTTAGATGATGAAACTGAAGCTTAGAGGTATTTGTGCAGTTTGCCTGATGTATAGGTGCAGAGCTACTCAGCAGAGTTGTGATTTGACTTCCTTGCTAAGCTTAAATGCCTCTCCAAGTTTGCCTTTGATTTAAAGAGTTAATCAGTTTCTTCAGCTCACACTCCCCACCTGCCCTTCTCCCTTGCCTACCACATAACATGCATTTTCAAAGAAAATCTTTGTTTGAAATAGTTTTTGAAATGTGCCTTTGGCATTTTGAACATAAACATTCTCATTGTGCTGCTTGCAGGCAAGAGGCTGTGGAAATGCATTCCCTGGAGGATTTAGCAAACTAGGGTAGATATCCATCTTTTTTTGTTGAGGTTCTGGAGTCTGAAAAATCAAGTCAGTGGCATTCTGAGATCTCATCTAGCTCTGATTTATGAAACACAGTGAGATATGGATTTCAGCAAGTATGGGAACCACTTTTAACATTTTATGAATTATCCTTTCAGACATTTTTGTCCACAAGTATTCACTGTTTTTTTTTTTTTTTCTTAGCCCAACAAAAAGCTTTCCAGGCTTTAGTCTGGAAGATAGTCTGTTTGTCTCAAGGAGTGTTCATTATAGAAACTGCCAAGGGATTTTGGTGACTGTTTTGGATTCAACCAGTAATGCACTTTTAGGAAAGTACCTCAATCTTTTGTGGCTTGAAGAGTTAAACCATCTTGGTATGAATGACTCTTTCAGGTTAGCTTTCTCTGTGGGGTTTGCAGGAACCACTAAAGTTCAACACCCACCATGGCCCCTGTTCAGAAGGGTGGACAGCTAGCCCCCCGGGGTCTTGATTATTAGTAGTGGCTATTTCCAGTTAAAGGAAGAGAAGGGGGTGATTGATAAGCTGAATATGGCATTTGGTTTTCTTTCTTTCTTTCTGTTAACTGGAAAGGCTCAATCAATTAATGACATTGCTTTTGTTTTTCAGTGTTAGATACTAGTTAATATTTATCTAGCCCTATCTGCATCTTCTGTTGTATATGAATGTGAAATGCCTTCAAGGGGAGAGATAATCTGCAGGGCATCTCTTACTAGTCAGTATGTTTTCATGCCTTCATAGTGCCACCCGATTCTGCCAGACTCTGGGAAATCACTTTCAAGGTATGGATTATGACATCGGTCTATTCACAGTATATTAGAGGCTTTGAGTTGGGAAGCCTTTTTGCTTTTTTTTTTTTTTTTTTGAGAGACGGAATCTTGCTGTGTCACCCAGGCTGGAGTGCAGTGGCGCGATCTCAGCCCACTGCAATCTCCACCTCCTGGGTTTAAGCGAGTCTCCTGCCTCAGTTTCCCAGGTAGCTGGGACTACAGGTATGTACCACCATGCCCAGCTGATTTTTGTGTTTTTATTAGAGATGGGGTTTCACTATATGTTGGCCAGGCTAGTCTTGAACTCCTGACCTCAGGTGATCCACCTGCCTCGGCCTCCCAACATTCTGGGCTTACAGGCATGAGCCACCACGTCCGGCAGAGTTGGGAAGCATTGTTGATGTAAGTTTTCATCAACCAGAGTTAATTCAAACACAGCCCTGGGAATATGCCCAGAGAATGTAAGGTGGCTTACTGGCTGACAGTAAAAGAAATGCCAACTCCTCAGTCTTCAGCAGCTCTATGTTGAAGCAAGAAAGGCTTTTTTTGCTTTATGAGTTGTTTGGAGGGAAAGTCCTGGAATGGAAGGCAGGCTAGTGTGAAGATGAGGGGAAGGAGTCCAGAATATTGTTAATCATGGCCACAAAAACCCAGTGAGTTGTATGAGGTCTCACAGTGGTGAAGTAACATGATATGAAATGTAAATATTTGTTTTTATTTATTTATGCCTTGCTCCAGAAATAATTTAAGGTCTCTCTGGGCAGCTGCTTCATTTATATTAGCTAAGAAAAGTTAATGAGGAATTCACCTTGTTTGCTAGATTTGGTAATCGCTAATGACTAAGAATGACAGTGTTTGTCAAATACTTAAAAAAAAAAAGTTAGTTTGTTGTCTTGATGCCCCCGTCCTCGCTTTTTTTTTTTTTTTTTTTTTGCCTTAAAAGCAGAGTGAAAAATTCTTGTATTCTGGGCTAAAATTCTTAAGGGTTTTCTTGTGGACTTCCTAGTAAAGGCCCTTTGTCTGTTATGCAGAGTCCGAATTCACATGACCGCTGCTGGGGAATAAATAACTGCTTAAATACAGCAAAGGAAAAGGCTGGCTGGTCTTCTTGCTCCTTTCATACTTGTTTATTTCCCACCCCGAGTTCTTGACCCCAGGAGAAACTCTTGTGGAAGAAAAGCTTTACTGAAATTAGTGGGCGGCCTGAGACAACTGTTGAAGGAACAGAAACTCCAGAAAATGATACTCTGAGTATCATCTTTGTGTCTGACAGATGAAAAGTTTTTGGTCTCATTCCATCTGTCTGTCCTTCTCTTCTACCTGCCAGCTGCCCACTCTTTTCTTCTTTCTTTCTTTCTTTATTTCTGCATTAATCTGCTCTCGCTCTGCTCCTCATCTGCCTCTTAAGTTTCTCCATTTAGCAGAGTAGAGTGTTGTGAACTCGAAACCAATAGCTGATTTAGGCCTGCCCCCTGCCTTGTTTTTTTTTTTTTTTGAGACGGAGTCTTGCTCTGCCGCCCAGGCTGGAGTGCAGTGGCCGGCTCTCAGCTCACTGCAAGCTCCGCCTCCCGGGTTCACGCCATTCTCCTGTCTCAGCCTCCCGAGTAGCTGGGACTACAGGCGCCCGCCTCGTCGCCCGGCTAGTTTTTTGTATTTTTTAGTAGAGACGGGGTTTCACCGTATTAGCCAGGATGGTCTCGATCTCCTGACCTCGTGATCCGCCCGTCTCGGCCTCCCAAAGTGCTGGGATTACAGGCTTGAGCCACCGCGCCCGGCCAACCCCCTGCCTTGTTACATGGGCTTGTCTTGGACAGAGTACTTTGTGCAAACAGGTACTTGTATTTACTGCCTCTCTTTTCTTTCACTAGGTGACTTTAGTGGGTGCACATCTGTCTGTAGTAGCTGTTACTGTGTTTTGATGCATGTATGGAAACTTCATTTATAGTATGAATTCTTTTTTTTTTTGAGACCGTCTCGCCCTGTCGCCCAGGCTGGAGTGCAGTGGCGCGATGTCGACTCACTGCAAGCTCTGCCTCCCGGGTTCGTGCCATTCTCCCGCCTCAGCCTCCTGAGTAGCGGGGACTACAGGCACCCACCACCACACCCGTCTAATTTTGTTTTTGTATTTTTAGTAGAGGTGGGGTTTTACCGTGTTAGTCAGGATGGTCACCATCTCCTGACCTCGTGATCCGCCTGCCTTGGCCTGCCAATGTGCTGGGATTACAGGCGTGAGCCACCACGCCCGGCCGACACCTTGATCTTAATGAAGTCATAGGATCCAAGTGCTGCTGCCCAGACCCTCCTGCAAGATTTACTGTGGGTGCTAATATAAATTGAATTAAGCCAAGAGGGAATCTGGAAGCTGAGTAGATGCCATCTACTCCAACCCGTTTCCTATTTTGCACCTATTTTATCAGTGCCTGCTCTGTAGTAGTTGAAAAATACTGTTGACATATTATTCAAGGTCAGAGGTACATACAGGTCATTAGTGAGAGGACTGGAATCTGACCTGTGTCCTCTGGGGGTCTGGTTCATCTATTTACCACAGGTGTGTTTTTTTGGTTGTATTTATTTGTTTTTGAGACAGCCTCACTTTGTTGCTTATGCTGGAGTGCAGTGACTTGATCACAGCTTGCTACAGCATGGACCTCCCGGGTTCAGGTCATCCTCCCACCTCAGCTTCCTGAGTAGCTGGGACTGCGGGCGCGCACCACCATGCCCAGCTAATTTTTGTATTTTTTTTTTGTAGAAACAGGGTCTCAACATGTTGTCCAGGCTGGTCATGAACTCCTGGGCTCAAGTGATCTGGCTGGCTCAGACTCCCAAAGTGCTAGGATTATAGGCGTGAGCTGCTGCACCCAGCCATACAGGGGTATTTTATTAGCAGAGTGACCTCTATCACTTAGAAAGAAATTACTCTACTATGAAAAGCTTTCACCTGAATGTTTATTGGGAGTTGTGTTTGGGAAAGATCTTTCATACTGTTACTGATCCTTCATTTTACTTCATGCAGAGCACAGTGGTACAGGGTTTGTTGGACTTCTGAGTTCTCATTCAGCTCTTGAGATTGCTTCAGAACTATCTGTGTGTACCTTTGGAGTAAGGGATAAGAAGGAGGGGGGTGTCTTTCATGTGGGAGGCGTGGGGCATAAAGAGCCTTGGGACTTTGTTTTATACAATTACAGTGTCATTGGAAACTCATTGAAGTAGTTGTAGTTTGACAAATACTTTTTGGAATACTGATATGTTAACTTTATACTTTTATGTCACTCTCTGTTAGTAACTCCAGATTACTTATTACAGGTTTCAGAAATAGCGTATATAATCTGTATTCCTGCATTTTTCTCTTTTTCTACAAAATTTGAGAACACCTTCCTAGCAAATCATTGGTAAATCCTATAAGTGAATAGACTAGATCTACAGAAAACCAGTCACATCTGTAGCTCACAAATGGTAGAAGTCAAGATCCGAACCCAGATCACATTTAAAAAAATAAATTAGATATACTGTAATAATGACAGATTATTTAATACAGACTCAGTGGATACATAAAATTTTAAAAATACCACAGTCCCCCGGTTTCCACGGGGGATACATTCCAAGACTCCCAATGGATACCTGAAATGGATAATACTGAACCCCATGGTTTTCCTATACATACATAGCTAAAATTTAATTTATAAGTTAGATACAACAAAAATTAGTAATAAAATACAAAAATAGGCTGGATGTGGTGGCTCACGCCTGTAATCCCAGCACTTTGGGAGGCCGAGGCAGGTAGATCGCTTGAGGCCAGGAGTTCAAGACCAACCTGACCAACATGGTGAAATCCCGTCTCTACTAAAAATAGAAACATTTATTTTTACAGGCATGGTGGTACACGCCTGTAATCCCAGCTACTCGAGAACTGAGGCACGAGACTAGCTTGAACCCGGGAGATGGAGCTTGCAGTGAGGCGAGATTGCACCACTGCACTCCAGCCTGGGTGACAGAGCGAGACTCCATCTCAAAAAACAAACAAAAACAATAACAATACATTGTAAGAAAAGTTATGTGAATGTGGGCTCTCTCAAAATATCTTACTGTATATAATACTTGACTGTGGTTGACTGTGCATAACTAAAACCATGGAAAGTGAAACCTTGGGTAAGGGGGGTACTACTGTTTTCTGTCTTATAGTAATGAATGTAGTTATGGAACCCTCTATTGTTGGAAGATGACAAAATTAAAGTATCTGTCAAATTTGTGGTTACAGTAGCTGTTTTACATTTTTTATTTGAGAAGGGATGCTACAGAAGGATTTAAGGACGCATCGTGAGGGTTGTCTTACCCTCTATATGTGGCTTAAGTCAAGTCCATGACCAAGGGCAGTATACTACAGTTCACCCTGAACAACATGGGTTTGAACTGTGTGGGTCCACTTTTATATACTTGGATGTTTTTCAGCCAAATGCATATTGAAAATACAGTATGTACAGGATGTGAAACCTGTATATAAGGAGAAGCAACTTTTCCTATAGGCAAGTTCCACAGAGCGTCTATGGGAATTGACTAAGTGCGGATTTGGGTATACTTGGGGGTCTTGGAACCATTCCCCTGAGTCTACTGAGGGAGGACTGTGTATGAAATTTAGGCTTTCCAGCTGTGTCCTTTGATAACCATAACCCTGACTGATCCTGTAGTTTTCCTTTGAGGAGGAACCACGTGGTCTGAAGAAAGGAAAGAAAACATGAGAAATTTGGCAAAGGTCAGGAATATAGGCATTAGAAGTAATCACACTCACATCCCAGGCGGCACACTTTCTTGGAGTGAAAATGAAATTGATCTCTTTTGGGTGTTCGCCACTGTAAAGAAGGGTTGCCATTTCGTTTTGGGGTTCTTGTTTTAGTTTTCAGTAGACTATAAAGGGTCATTCAGTTAGGTTAGGCTTTTCTCTCTGTGAACAAAGTTTGCTTCCTTTGCTTTCCTTGGTCATTTTTCTCCTAGAAAGAGCTCTTATCTGTTTTCCTTTAAGAGATCTTTCATGACACCATCTCCTTGGCATTTCCTCTGAGTTGGCGGTCCTGAATTTCCCAGCCAAGAGGAAGGGGTTTGTTTGTGAAGGGGAGCTGTAACAATCAGTGAAATGAGCTTTTTCTTTCCTTTTCCTCTTCCTGTTCCCTTTCCCTTTCCCTCCTCCTTCCTCTCCCCTCCTCTCCTTTCCTCTCCCCCATCCTCTCCCCTTCCCTTCTCCCTTTCCTCTCCTTCCCTTCCCTTTTCCTTTCTCCCTTTCCGTCCATCTCCTCTGTCTTGACAGGGTCTTACTCTGTCAGCCAGACTGGAGTGCGGTGGCACAATCTCACCTCAATGCAGCCTCTGACTCCTGGGCCCAGGTGGTTCTCCTACCCCAGCCTCCCGAGTAGCTGGGAATACAGGCACATGCCACCACACCTGGCTAAGTGTTTGTATTTTTTTGTAGAGATGGGGTTTCACCATGTTGGCCAGGCTGGTCTTGAACTCCTGATCTCAAGTGATTTGCTGGCCTCGGCCTCCCAAAGTGCTGGGATCACAGACATGAGCCACTGTGTCAGCCAGCTTTTCCTTTCTTTCTTTTTTAGATTTAGACAATATTTTAAGTTTTTAAAATACTTTTATAGGCCAGGTGTGGGGGCTCACCCCTGTAATCTCAGCACTTTAGGAGGCCAAGGCGGGAGGATCACCAGGTCAAGAGATTGAGACCATCTTGGTCAACATGGTGAAACCCCTTCTCTACTAAAAATACAAAAATTAGCCGGGTGTGGTGGCGTGAGCCTGTAATCCCAGCTACTAGGGAGGCTGAGGCAGGAGAATCACTTGAGCCTGGGAGGCGGAGATTGCAGTGAGCTGATTGCGCCACTGCACTCCAGCCTGGGCAACAAGAGCAAAACTCCGTCTCAAAAAAAAAAAAAAAATTGTTTAAAGTGGAGTGTTTAAACATGTTGGCAATTTAGATAAAAAAGACTAGATTGAATCCAAAGAACCAACTTAAAAAAATGTGGAATTATAGTTCTTCCTAGAACAAAATGTCAAGGCTATAATAATCACAGTTTTAAAGTGAAACATTTGTGTTTGGTGAACGTGCTATAGAAGTTAAAGATACTATTGTAATGTGATTTTCTTTTCATTTGGTTTTGATATAAATGAAGTACTTCATATTTAAAATTAAATTAAGGTTTTCAGGTTTGCTGTTACATGTATTTTTTTCTTAAAAATTTTTTTTTTTTTTTTTGTTTTTGTTTTTTTTTGAGGCAGAGTCTCGCTCTGTCGCCCAGACTGGAGTGCAGTGGCGCAATCTCGGCTCACTGCAAGCTCCGCCTCCCGGGTTCACGCCATTCTCCTGCCTCAGCCTCCCGAGTAGCTGGGACTACAGGCGCCCGCCACCTCGCCCGGCTAGTTTTTTGTATTTTTAGTAGAGACGGGGTTTCACCATGTTAGCCAGGATGGTCTCGATCTCCTGACCTCGTGATCCGCCCGTCTCGGCCTCCCAAAGTGCTGGGATTACAGGCTTGAGCCACCGCGCCCGACCAAAAATTTTTTTTAAAATTATTGTGTAGATAGTTTAGCTAATGTTGCTTAATCTTTTCCAGTGACACGTGTGGGGTTTTGCTTGGGCCCAGTCATCTAGCACACATCAATTTGGTGTGTTTTGTGTGTCTGGCATCACACTAGGTCCTGGGGATATATAGAGAGGAGAGTCCTTGCCTTCAGGATTCTGTCACTTTACAGTCAGGTAATTCAATTACGGGGAGTATGGAAGCATTCCTTTTTTTTTTTTTTTTTTGAGATGGAAGTCTCACTCCGTTGCCAGGCTGTAGTTCAATGGCACGATCCTGGCTCACTGCAACCTCTGCCTCCCGGGTTCAAGCAATTCTCCTGTCTTAGCCTCCTGAGTAGCTGGGATTACAGGTGTGCGCCACCATGCCCAGCTAATTTTTTTGCATTTTTAGTAGAGACACGTTTCACCATGTTGGCCAGGCTGGTCTCGAACTCCTGACCGCAAATGATCCACCTGCCTTGGCCTCCCAAAGTGCTGGGATTACAGGCGTCAGCCACCACACCTGGCTGAGTATGGGAACATTTTAATCCCTATCTTGCCCCATCTGCCACCCTCACCGAGCTACATTCAGCGCTGCTGCTGAGTCAGGGCAGACATAATTGGAAAACAGTGGGTTAGGCTGTGTGATTGTGTAGACTTGGGTGGACTGAGATAGGTCTGTAAGCTTGGGCAACTCACATAAACCCTCTCAGTCTATTTCCTTGTCTGAACAAATAGAGCCAGGAGTCTCTTCCAAGCAGGGTTGTTTGCAGGGTTAGAAAGTATATGAGTAGAAAGTGAATTGACTTTTAGTTAAGCATTCAGTAGATGGTGTTTCTGTGATCTTGGTGATGACCTCTGGCATGAGAAATTGTGTATCCCACAGTTAGAGGCACCTCATTTAAAATGTCTGGAAGAAATCCTCAGTAAGAGAATATGGAGTCTGGCAAATTGCCACACCTCGGTTAGACGCTTAATCTACCCTTAATCTTCGCTGTGGTGACAGATCCATGCCTGGCATAGGTAGCCCAGTTGGTCTTGTCCCTGCACCCTTGTCCCCTCTGGGCAGTGAAGATTTTTCCTTGCAGTGACTTGAATTCCTGGGATTTGGAACACCAGAGGAGTTTTCAAAGGAGGCCCTTCTGAATAGAACCTCTGTCTGTTCCAGGCCCTCATACTCCCATTCAACCCTGAGTACAGAAGTACTTTTGATACCATCTGCTGAGTTGTCAGCTCTTGTGGAGGTAAAACGGCTAAGTGGCACAGGGGAAGATTATGAAGGGCATGGCCATCTAAATGGGAGCTCTTTAACAAAAGTCTGGCAATAAATGGCATTTCCTCATTCTAAATTGCTGTGAAGAAACCCCCCAAGCATGTGTTGCACAAAGCTGTACTGTTGTCTCACTGGGGCTAGCAGAGGGCTGTGAAGCTCCTCTGACTTGATAAAATCCCTCCTTCTAGGCTTTTCAGTGCTTTGCCCTCCCTGTGTGGGTGTAATTGAAACTGGGAGAGGAAAGGATTATGGAAAGCAATAGTCTGCTTTCTGCTAGTTTCCAGCAGCTGTTTTGGGCTGGTGGGGGCTGGGGTGTTATGTGTGTGGTGGTGAATTTGAGTGGCCGCCATTTGTGGAAATGTGACAACATGTCATCAACTGATAGGTAGCTGGACGTGAGGAATGTGAGGCCAGAAGATTCTAGCTGCAGAGGGCCCCAGCTCCACAGCCCCAGATGCTGGGTCAGACCTCTGCTCTACTGCTCCTAGCCCCTGCTGTGACCTCGGGCAGTGCACCTGGGAGGGTAGGATGTGTAAGTCCACTCTCTCCTTAGCACAGTCTTCCAGGAAAGAATTCTGTGGCACAGAAGAATCCAGTGAGACTGAGACAAGAAGCAGAACTTGTGTAGCACTTATTCTTACCTACCACACCAGCCAGTGGATAAAGGTGCTATTCTCAGGGTTGCTGGAGAGCTAGACGGGAGTTAGGTCATGGCAGAACCACTTTGCAAAGAGTAAGAAAACACAGTTAAGTTATTAGTATATACCCGCTTTACAAGTCATGACCAGGTCAGATGACTTTGGATACTGTATATACATATCATTTTCTTCTGAGCTTTATCTTGACAATTGTGATTTTTCTAGGGTTTTGGTGGCCAAGTTAGTGGGCTTGTAAGTTTTAAATCAATTTTTTCTTGATTAAAGAATAACTAGCGTTGTTACACAAATGTCCACAAATGTGCACAAGTCCTCCTTGCATCTTCTAGCAAAAGGAAGTGTGAGTGAAGCAACAATTTCCAGGTTTTAAATACACCAGGAGTGCTGGCACAGAAGGCCTTGGCATTCATGGACTCTAGACTTAATAGACACTCAGGAGATGAACTAACTTGAAGAGTGTCTTACCACAATTTCTATGAGAAACAAAGGTGAGGAATTCATAGAATTCTGATGTGAATGTTGCTGTGAAATACAGTTATTTTGTAATTTTGGAAATGTCTTTAACTTAAAAAGCTCTCTCCGGATGCATTTACAACATAATCTGACTTAAAAAAAAAATCAGTGTTTCATCACAAGACTGTGACCGGAGAGGGGCCTGGAGAGGACCCTGAGAGGTCAGGGTGCATGCGGCGTGGCTGTATGATTTTGCCTGAGAAATAGGAATTGATGACGGCATTGCTGTCACATCTTTTCGTCTTTGGCGTGTGGGGCTATAGTGACACGACTTTATTTACAGGGAAGTCTGTGGGTTTGGTGTTCCCTAAGGAAGATTTATTTAACATACTTACAACATTGTTTACTCAAATAAGTAAACACTGAAATGTTAAAAAAAGATTGTGTGTGTATGTATGTGATATGTATGAGTCTACCTTCCTTTTACAAAATATGAGTGTCATACATATGTATAGCATTGCACTGTAATGTCATACATAAAGTTCTTTCTAAAAAATTATACCCAAATTGAACCTTGCTGTTAAAGTCATAGTTCACTTTGTTAGAAAGGCCATTATACTGAGTATAAAATGACGTGGAGTTTAACCTGAGTTTTGTCACTGTGTTCCTGGCTGAATCTTTGCCTTGAGCTCAAATTCCCATTGGTAAAATTAAGAGGAGAACCTTCTCATTCTGCTACCTCTCTGAGGTTGATTTATGAGGATCCATTGTGTGAATATATTAATGTGTGCAAGGACATGTTTGAAAAGTATGTAATGACTTAGGAGATGGTATGCCATATGTATCGCATTTTAAACCTTTATTTTAATGATACCTAAGGAATTAGTTGTAGAGATAGTTTTGCATTGTTATTAATCATCTAATAATTGTGTCTGCTTTTAAAGCTCTTAGATTTCTCTAAAGCAGATTATACTTAAATTAATATAAGCCCTGCACCTTTTGGCCACTCATAACCTAGAATAATAATAACCAAGACCCTGACCTCTTTGATATCTTGGCTCATCTCCTTCTTTTTGTTACTATTTCCCTTTTCTTTTCTCCTGCATTCTCTCTCATTTACAAACATATCCCTTGAAATCCTAAATGCTTTTACGTGAAATAATCTCATTAAAATATTTATTTCACTACTTAAGTGATGAAATGTATAAGCATTATAAGTTGGACAAACTAACATTATGTAATCCCTTGCAATGCTGTAGGTAATATACCATTATCAGATGGTCCAAAAAATGTTAATCCGAATTTAAGTAAGCAAGGTAAACTTGAGGATAAAGGAACAAATTAGCAATGCAAATAATGCAAAGGAATACTCAGATAATTTCAAAATGTGAGACCTTCCATAAGGCAACTAGCCAGTTTCTTTAAAAAGTCAGTGCCGTGGAATCAAAGGGGGAGTTGAAGAAACAAGCTAAAAAAAAAAAAAAAGTATGTAGGGAGGAGGGGGTATTGGGAATATTTGAATGTAGACCGGATATTGGGTAATACAAGGATTGTTGTTTTTCTTAGCTGTGATAATGGCATGTGATAATGGCAAGATACTCGTAACTGTTTTTAGAAGTGAAGTATTTTTTGTTTGTGTGTTTGTTTTGAGCCTGGATTGCAGTGGTGCAATCATGGCTGGCTGCAGCCACCATCTCCCGGGCTCAGGTGACCCTCTTGCCTCAGCCTCCCAAGTAGCTGGGAGACGCATGCCACCATGTCCAGCTAATTTTTGTATTTTTTGTAGAGATGGGGTTTCGTGGTATTGCCCAGGCTGGTGTCAAACTCCTGAGCTCAAGCACTCCACCCGTCTCAGCCTCCCAAAGTGCTGGGATTACAGGGGTAAGCCACTCTGCCTGGCCTTAGAAATGAAGTATCTTGATCTCTGCATTTTATTTTTAAAATGATTCAATGAGGAAATCTATCTTATTAGGAGAGAAATGATAAATTTGTCAAAATATTAACAAGTATTGAATCTAGGTATTAAGTAATTAGATATTCATTATATTCAGGACCATTCCTTTTACTTTTCTGTGTTTAGAAATTTCACAGTTAAAAGACAAAACAGTTATTTCAATTGCCGAGACAATTACTCTGTGAGGTGTATTTTAAAGTGTAGACCCAGTTGAATTTCTCTAAAGGTATTTCTTTGCCTTAGTGAACTTTTGCCTCTTTTCAACTTGCTTGTTTCATCTTCTATTAAAAAAAATTTAAAAAATTAAAAAATGGAAATTAAAAAAGGTTACATACCCTATTCAAAGACATGAGTGGATGGAAAGTGTGGATGCTTTCTTCGGCCCTGGCTGTCTCACAGAGCCAGTTACCTTCACCGAAGTTAAGGGACCCTTTTTATCTTTGACTACTTCTGAGAAAACTTTATCCCTTGCCTGATAAATTGAACTAATGTGGGTACCCACTTTCTATGCACACACATAGAAGAATTCATAGATCTTATGAATTTCTGAAATTACAGAAAAATGAACTGACTGGTCTGATTTTTTTCCTCTTCTTGATGAGTGCTGGGGGCTGGGGAGGAGGTAAGCTGGTGGTGGTCACCTGGGCTTAGTGGGAAGGAGGTCACTGCTGTAGAAGTTATATCAATCAAATAAGTTGAGTGGATTTCTGCTTTATGATAAGGGTTATCATCAATGTCTTATAGGTGGTCTTTGGGAGGACTCTGGAGACCTAGAGCAGTCCCTGGCTCACAGTCTCTGGGGGTGTGGCTCGGGGCTTTTAAAAGTTACTTCATGGCAATATAAATACAGTTCATGTGCTTTGTATTGGTTGGGTAATTTTGGAGGAAATAAACTGTAAGCCACCAATTTCCAGCTTTATTCAGATTAAGAGCCTTTTGTCTTGAATTTTTTTTTTTTCCACTTCAAAGTTTTCTTTTTACAAAAGTTAAACACTGGATGTTTTTTCCTAACTTGTTTCCGGCTTTGGCATCTCGAAGCTCATTTCCCTTTATGTTTCCTGTTCTAGGAAATAATTATTTCAAACTTTGTCTGTTGCATAGGTTGAGGTACCTTCTTTATGTTACTGGTAGAGGGTGTCCAGGTTCTTGGCACTTTGAACAAATAATTGGACAAAACGTACAAACAAAGCAAGGAAAGAATGATACAACAAAAACAGAGACTTACTGAAAATGAAAGCACACTCCATAGGGTGGCAGCGGGCTCTAGCAAGCAGCTCAAGGGCGCCGGAATTTTCTGGGGTTTAAATACCCTCTAGAGGTTTCCTGTTGGTTACTTGGTGTACACCCTATGTAAATGAAGTAGTGGCCTGCAATCAGTCTGATTGGTCGCTTTCTGCAACTAATCAGAAGTTGAAGTTACAAAGTTATACCCTATGCAAGCATCTGATTGGTTATGGAACGCAACCAATTCTCCTGCCTCACTTCCCACTAGAGGGATTTGTTCCTCACTTCCCACTGGAGGGATATGAAAAGGGGATAGGTAAGTGAAACAATGGGCAAGTGGCTCAGTCTGGTGAGAACAAGCCACAGTGACATGTTTGGTATCCTCCTTTAGGAAGAGCCAACCGAGAGCCCCACATACTTGCAAATATGTTATCTCACTGGGAGTTGGGTGGAGAGGCCCTATAGTTTAACCTAGCTTTTATTAGAATTTTTTTTTTATTAGCTCACAATTGTGAAGAGTTTATCTCTTCTCCCCTAAGTGTATGGTCCTTTCAAAGCTCTTCATTTAGGAATTTCAGAGGGAGCTTTTGAACACAAAGGCTCTCCTTCTGTATGACAGCTTGCTTTGGCGTGTCTTTGGCTTTTGTTTGTGCCATGATCTTGAGAAGAAATAAGGATAAGTTAATGGGATTGGGGGAGAATGGGAAAATTACTCAAGATTTTTGCAGTGTGTACCTCTACAGTTTATTTGAAGTGAATTTGATTGTCTCGTATGTTTGGATACTAAGCCATAATGAAATTGTGTTATTATGATGCTCATCCAGAAATGTCTTTTTTTTTTTTTTTTTTTTTTTGAGATGGAGTCTCACTCTGTCACCCAGGCTGGAGTACGGTGGTGCGATCTCGACTCACTGCAACCTCTGCCTCCTGGGTTCAAGCAATTCTCCTCCCTCAGCCTCCTGAGTAGCTGGGATTACAGGCACCCACCACCATACCCAGCTAATTTTTGTATTTTTAGTAGAGACGGGTTTTCACCATGTTGGCCAGGCTGGTCTTGAACTGCTGACCTCAGGTGATCCACTCACCTCAGCCTCCCAAAGTGCTGTGATTACAGGCGTGAGCCACTGCGCTCAAACCAGAAATGTCTTGAGTCATGGTTTTGAGCCATTTGTTGGGGACTGCGTATTTAAAGGAAAGTCTGGAGGGAAATCGGGGACAACCACTAATCCTAACAGCTGAGGTGTATCAGTGAGGTAAAATGTTCTGGCTTATACTAATTAATCAGCAAAATTATATTTCATAAACATTTACTAGAAGGATGAGCTTGCTTCATTCATCTCTCTTCAGTTACTGTGAGTTTATCATATCATTTGTTCTTTTTCAACAAATAAGTTCTGAAGATAACATTAACATGTAGTTTTCACCTTCAAAGGTGAACATTTAAAAAACAGTCATAGGTCTAAATTTCAAAAAAATTACACTTCTGTTCATTCTATTTTTTTTTTTTTTTTTGAGACAGTTTCGCTCTTGTCGCCCAGGCTGGAGTGCGGGGGCACGATTTTGGCTCACTGCAAGCTCTGCCTCCTGGGTTCAAGTGATTCTCCTGCCTCAGCCTCCCGAGTAGCTGGGATTACAGGTTAACCACGCCTGGCTAATTTTTTGTATGTTTAGTAGAGACAGCGTTTCGCCATGTTGGCCAGGCTGGTCTCAAACTCCTGACCTCAGGTGATCCGCCCACATTGGCCTCCCTAAGTGTTGGGATTACAGGTGTGAGCCACGGCGCCTGGCCTGTTCATTCTAATTTATAGAATAAAAATATTATAATATAAAGCTCAGTAATGCAAATATTATGATTGGCAGTGGCTCGTCTGCCACATATCCTCATTTCTTAAATAGAGAGTAGGTCTTCGTGTCCCCAGTATTCTTGTTGCCTACTGCCCATGGATTGAACTGAGAAACTTTACCTGGGATTCTTGGAATTGCTGTTGCTGTCTTGTGTGGCAGCCAGCCACAGGACCCATGATTGTCCCAGTGGACATTTAAGCTGGAGCAGACAGCTGTCACCAGATGGCGCTAAATTGTGACCAGAATCTAGATGACTGTGGATCGCACAAATAGCCCCACGGTCACTCGCATGCCTCTCAAGTGTCCTATCTACCAGCTGTGTAGGCTCTACCTCATTGATTCATTCAGTAACCATCCAAGTTGGATATTTGGGACCCCACTTACAACCTCATGGCAGGAGTTTCCACAACTAAAACAGTATCTGCTTTTAAAAAATAATAAAATTGTAGTTGGATATATCACCATGTTCACATAAATAGCACACCTTGATTTTATCATACTGAGCTCTCCATGTTGTTTTCCTGCTCTCAGCCTATCCTAAGGTTGGGGAATGGTGGAGGGGAGCTATTTATGAAACCCAGAAAGCCTGGCTCTGTAGTAGGAAGGAAATGCTGATACTGAATTGGGTGAGCAGAGTGGGAAAAGGAGGGAGCAAGAGCAAACCTTCTTGTACCTTCTGGTGTCCTGATTAACATGCCAGGGAGAAATTTGCTAGACCACTAGGATCTGAAGTGAGATGAGAAGATGGCAGTGGAACTGTGCCATTTTAGTTAGTTGCATTCCCCTTTTCTGTGCGTATGCTTTTGTCTTTAAGCACACCAGCACCTCCCCTTTTGTTGCACCCAGTTATGTAAGCATATTCTTCTTTCATGTGTTTTCTTCTGAACCAGCTGCTGAGTCTTCACTGAGATTTTTCAGGTGCCTTTTGGAGAGAAGGGGGAGCGATTTTTCCCTTAACATTTTCCTAGCCCTCAACTTCCCTAGTTGAATTTCATTAAGTCCACTATATTCTTAAGTGCACGGAGGCTGCACAACATGCAGACATACAGTTTAGTTGTGTGATGACTCCAGTAATTAATGAGGCCAGACTGATCTTTGCTGTTCCCTCATTTACGTGAGGAGTTGAGCTGCCTAGTGCTCCAGGATGGACATATCATTTGAAGAATTGAAAACTATAATGAGAAGACTCCCAATGGACACTACTCACTGTCCTTCTTTAAATAGAAGCAAAATCCCTACATAATGTATTTGAGTACCAAGAGTGAAACACAGTAGCTTGATGACTGGTGATTGATGGTTTGGAAATCTAATTGCTGGTGGTCCTGTGCTGTGGTCCATGGTGGGTCAGCAGCGTTTCTCTGTGGGCCTCTGAAGTCTCCCTCAGCCTGGCAAGTCCAGGCCTGTAGTAAGCCCTACTGTCCCTGTGCTGTGTGATTGTTCTGCCAGGGTTCAAAAGTCTGTTGGGTCAATGTGTGTTGAAAGGACATTGCCCATATAAACATTGTTGTCCTTGGACTCTACATGGGCATGGACCCTGATGGAGAATACTGGAGGCCCAGATTTGTACTCAACATCTCAGCCACCTGAAAATCATTCAGAAATAAATTCCTTGGTTTTTATTCCCTGGAAGGGCCAATTGTCTCCCCAAGTGTCCCCCATTTTAAACCCTACGTATGTCTGAAGTTGCAGTCGACACAGCTTTTTTGACATAGCTAACAAAATTTCTTTAAATATGGTGAACTTCAGTGAATGCTGCAAACGATTCTTGGATCTAAGTAACAGCTTAGGCCCACACCTGCTGATTGAAAAGAGGCGTATCTATAGAAATATTTGTTTCCACGTGAATTTTGTTCTTTTTAAATTGTGGACCATTAATGACTCCCTTTCCAAAGACCTAAATGAAATTATTTTATGTATCTTCATCCAAGAAAGGATGAGAAAGAAAAGTTACTGCAGATTTTCTCAGTTAGCCACTTGGTCTTGAACAGTAGTATGCTTCACTTTCTGCGCTAGCCTGGAAAAGTGTGCATAACTCAAAACTAAATGAAGTCCTTTTTTGGCATTCACATTGCAGAGTGTTCCATCAGTTTCATGTAATATGAAGAATTGCTTAGGCGTTATGGTAATGAACATTTTTTATCTTGCCCTGCAGCTGGGCACTGTGCTAAACCTCACACACATGAGGATGTCAGTCTTCATCTTCACTCCTTGATGGGTAAATGGGTACAGATGCGGGGACTGGGCTCTGGAAGTTGGTAATGTTACTGCCTCTCTGTCTGAACCCATGCTGCTCACTTGCTTTTAGGTGTAACCCTTCCTTGATTTATCTGGGTTGACTAAGTCGGTTTCTTTGCATTGAGTTTTCAGAAAGGTGGAGTACACCATCTTCACACTGGTGTAGGGTATTGCCTTATAAATGCTGCTGACCCCAAGACCCCCTTCCTTGGGCTTCTCTGTGCCTTAGTGGACCCTTGGCACTTCTCCTTGGACCTAATGAACCCCAGCACTTCCTCCTTGATTGTAGCACTAGAGACAGGAATTATACCTGTTTTGCTTTTGAGATTTTTCCCAGCTCAAGACCTGAAATCACTAGAAACTCTGAATCAACCATCTTGCATGACAATGTGGTAAGAATAGGAAAAGGGAGGGCAGCAAGGGGGAGGGAACAAAGGCAATGCCAGCAAAGCAAAATCCCTAAGCGGATGTGTCTGTCTGTTGAGGGGCCTCTCACTGAGCAAACAGGAAAACAGGCCGAAGGCCCAGAGGCGACCTGGGTTCCCCACCCCCCAATTGCTTTAAAATTTTTTCTTTTGAGTACATAGTAGAAAAGATTTTATGGATACATAGCAGGTGTATATACACAGTAGAAAATATTTTATGGATATATAGTAGGTGTATATATTTATGGCTTACATGAGATGACATTCTGATACAGGTGTGCAGTGCGTGATAGTCACATCATGGAAAATAGGGTATCCATCCCCTCACGCATTTATCCTTTGTGTTAGAAACAATCTAGTTATACTGTTTTAGTTATTTAAAATGTACAATTAAATTATTATTGACTGTAGGCACCTGGTTGTGCTATTAAATACTAGGTCTTATTTATTCTTTCTAACTATCTTTTTTGTACCCAGTAATCCCCCTCCCCAACCACACTTACCTTCCCAGTCTCTGGTAACCATCCTTCTACTCTGTCTCCATGAGTTCAGTTGATTTGATTTTTAGCTCCTAGAAGTAAGTGAACACGCAATGTCTGCCTTTCTGTGCCTGGCTTCTTTCACATAACACAGTGATGTCCAGTTCCATCCATAGTGTTGCCAGTGACAGGATCTTCTACTGCATTGTGTGTAAGTACCTTTTCTTTATCCATTCGTCTGTTAATGGACACTTAGGTTGCTTGCAAATCTTGGCTATTGTGAACAGGTGCAGCAGCAGACATGGGAGTGCAGATAGCTCTTGGATACACTGATTTCCTTTCTCGTGGGTATATACCCAGCAGTGGGATTACTGTATCATATGGTAGCTCTATTTTTAGATTTTTGAGGAACCTCTAAACGGTTCTCCATAGTAGTTGTACTAGGTTACTTTCCCACCAACAGTGTATGGTTCCCTTTTCTCCTCATCCTCGCCAGCATTTGTGACTGCCTGTCTTTTGGATACGAGCCATTTTAACTGGGGCGATATGATATCTCATTGTAGTTTTGATTTGCATTTCTCTGATGATCAGTGATGTTGAGCACCTTTTCATGTATGTGTGTGCCATTTGTATGTCTTCTTCTGAGAAATGTCTGTTGAAGTCTTTTGCCCATTTTAAAATCAGGTTATTAGATTTTTTTCCTATAGAGTTGTTTGAGCTCCTTACATATTCTGGTTATCAGTCCCTTGTCAGATGGTTAGTTTGCAAATATCGTCTCTCATTCTGTGGGTTGTCTCTTCACTTTGTTGATTGTTACGTTAGCAGTGCAAGAAGCTTATTAACTTCATGTTACCCTGTTTGTCCATTTGGGTGCCTGTGCTTGTGAGGTAACCTGAGTTTTGAATCATTGCTGCCTCTCTTCAGTTTTTTATTTGATTAAAAAAACTATCGTACAGTTAAATTGACTTAGTTTTCTTTTGATACACAAGTCTGTAAGAGTTTTACCATGTGTATGGATTTATATAACCACAATCAGAGTGCAGAACAGTCTCATCACCCCAAAAGCCCCTCTCATGCAGGTCCTTTTGGTTCTCATTTCAAAGGCATGTCTTAGTGCTGAAGAGACTTGCGCTCCTAGGTAGGCTCTTGGGTGTGGTGGAATTTGGGCAGCCCCGGAAGGACTTCTCCAGAGGCCTGGAGTTCACTCTCAGGTAGGGTGGAGGCCTCTCCACCTAGGTCGTCTTGCTTATTTTGTCACTTCCGCCCATTTTGTTTATCAGCCTAACAAAAACCTAGGGTTTCCTGTCCCCTCTTTTTTTTTTTTTTTTTTAAAGGGGCTGAATGATGGTTGTAGGCGTTCATGGATTTTGTAGCAGTATTTCAGGACATCCCTGCATCAATCTTAACCTTCACGCTTCCTGCATGTTGTTGCTGAGTGGCTTTGTGGGGCCATTATTGGTACAGTTTAGGAGGATGAGTTTCTGGGGGCAGCTGGCCTATATCCGCAAAGAACAACACGGGGTGTTTGGCCCTAGAGAGAGAAACCTCGTCCATCACAGAGGCTGTTGAGTCAACTCTTAGGTCATATTTAGCCTCCTCCGTTTGCTTGTATTTCCTTTGAAAAATTTGTATCTCACCAAGTTTATTTCCGAATGGCCTATTCAAGTGGGGTAACTGCTGTGATGGACTTGGCAGGAAACCTGCTTAAAGGAGAGATCATCTGAGCGGTTTGAAGGTTGTACCTCCTATTTGAGATTGTTTGTAAAGGCCCGTGTTTACAAATTACTGAATATGTTTGTCATACAACACCTGTTAGCCTCTTGATTATTCTTTGAAAAACCATTTACTGAGGGCCTGCTGTGTGCAGGCCCTGGGCTAGTGCTAGGGATGAGAACTTAGAATCCAATAATTAGTGATTTGCCATCTGTTTTGTTTTTTTCCTTGAAAAAAAAATTCTTCAAATTCTTGAAGCCCAGGAAAGGGTGGGTGACTCTAACCTTCTGTGTGCCCCAAGGCAGTCCTGGTTCACACCTGGTATCCTGGCGTACTTACTCTCAGTGCCCCATTCACGCTCAGGTGCCCTGTTGGGATGATAGATTCAGGTGGTCAGGCCAGTGAAGGGGTAACAGAGTCAGAGTGCTTGCGTGGCCACTCGCTGTAGGTCAGTGTTTTTGTTGTTGTGTTATATGGCATCTGCTATTGGGCTTCTCCCATGCTGTCAGGGCCAAACCTGTTTGTTTTCACATGTCGGGGAGATAGACATGCAATTAATGAGCTGCCTTATGCTTAACTGAACTGTAACATGGGATCCAGGGCGGTGGTATTTTGGAGGGCTTTCAGTTTCTTATTGAAAAATGTGAGTTTTGGTGGTCCATATAGACTGGGTCCTTTCTGACATTACTCCTCATCAAGCCGTAGCTGCAGTTACTCTGAATTATTTAGAAGTTGCTTACGGATTCTCACCCCTCACCCAGTAGATCTGGGTGAGGCCCAGGCATATTTAATTAAAAGTAAAACAAAAAACTCTCATCAGTAACAACAGAAAGCTCTCCCAGTGACCGATGGTCAGCCAAGGTTGAAGAGCCGTTGCTGTTCTACACTCAAGAATATTGGGCCCATGCCTTTCAGGTTCATGTGTGAACCTTCTGAGCGATGAGGCTTGTGGGGATGCTGGAGAGCTCCTGCTGGTTTAACGGGGCATTTCCCACTGGACTCTAGACATTGTTTTCTTGGGCCTAGTCTAGAGGCTCAGCTTTAACAAATCTATTTTTCAAGAGAAGCTAGAAATCTGGGTTTAAAAAAGAAAGTACAGCTTTCTAATTTTTGCAATGTTCACTTAAAAAAAGACAAAAAATGCACACCCTCCACCTCCGAAAAAAAACAAAACACTATGGGAAATGTTATGTCCAATTTAGTCAGTGAATTACTAGGGAGGATTTATTACCAGGGAGAAGAACCCTGCTATTAGCATCTAGAGAGTAGTTTCTGGCTGTAAACTCAGAGCCAAATGCCTTAATCAGATACCAGGGTAATTTGAAGTGGAAGAAGTGCAACCGTAAGAGGACACACAGAGGCTATTTTTAATATGGCTCTGTTAATTAGCTTTTGTTAAGTTATTCCACAATTGAATTTTGCAATCTCGTAACCCAAATAACCACATACCAAATAATAATAAGGCATGTTGTGGACCTAAATTTGGGATTTTATTTTTAAATTAAAAATATATTTTTTTCTTTTTCTGACTGTTGTCCTTACAGAAAGGAGGGAGACTTTGCTTTCAGTGCTTAATTAGAAAGTCATAGCCAGACTCTGCCAATATAGGCCTCAGACCTTAGCCATGAGTATGAGTTCCACTTGAAAAGTGACTGAAGAGATGTGTAGTCAGGTGGTGAATGGAGAAATCTTGTAGCATTTTTAAGCTAAAGCGTCTCATGGCCCTTCCTCTATAACCCAAGCATGAGCTTTGTGTGAGGAAGTAGCTGCTATTGGGAATGGCTGGACATACCCACAGAGAGTCCTGCTCTGTGCAGTCCTGTCTTCATAGCGGCACACAGCAGTGGGTGTGCTTTGGGTACTGTGTCTGCTGTTGACAAGAAGGAGTGGAGCACCTGAAGCTGGAGCAGAACCACCACATTACCTTCAG
The DNA here is from genome assembly GCF_009764315.1 of Trachypithecus francoisi. Lineage (NCBI taxonomy): Eukaryota > Metazoa > Chordata > Mammalia > Primates > Cercopithecidae > Trachypithecus > Trachypithecus francoisi. The sequence continues at coordinate 51,546,286 of NW_022681462.1, read as the reverse complement.
GCAGTATGGGTAGTGGAGTAGCGTACCCCACCTTCGGTGCCGGCTCAAGGTTTTCTGTGTAGATTAATTCCGGCTCACAAGGTCCTGCAGGGCGAGTGGCAAGACAAAGTCATTCATCGCCTCCATCTGCTCTCTGCCCAAATGACAGGGCATCAGAGAGACCTCCCTGACCACGCAGTGTAAATGCAGCCTCCCCATCTCTCTCATTCCCTTTCCTCAGTGCTCTGCCAGGGTTCTCCCTGTGCTTATTTCCATCCTTTTTGTTTTAACTGTGAGAATGTATTCAGAAGAGCAGAAGGTGTATTGCTTGATTTTTGCTTATATACCCCTTCAAGAACTAGAGCACAGATTTGGCACCCTTTTGTTCACTGTTGTATCCCTAGCATCTAGACCAGTGTCTCGTATATCAGAATGCTGACCTGGGAAGTAGACCTCAGAATCATGACCGTTTTATAGAGATGGCCATACTTGCAAGAGGTGAAGAGACTTGTTCAAGTTCTTCAGTTTAGTGACAGAGCAGTTGACTCAGATGATCAGACTTTCCTTTTACTTTCAATATTATGGATTTATGTTAGGAAGACAGATTTTGGTGTACTTGTTGCTGGGAGAGTTTCAATTCAGTGTTCTCTTTCTACTAGTAATTCTGTAGGGGTAATTTTGGATGCTTGTGGCTGTAGGTTCAGTGGAATGACTTCTCTGGAGCAGCAAGTCAGACAGACATCCTCTCATCAAAGGTTGATGAAGGGGACCCGTGGGTCTGGGGGGAACCACAGGGCGGAGCTCTGAATCCCGGGGAAGAAGCTGTACTGGCATTTCTCCCTCCATTGCAAGTTAAATATGCTGAAAGCTCCTCAGGCAGTTGTGTAGTGCTCACCTGCACGTGTCTCTGATTTGTGTGGCTAGCACAGTGTGCAGGGTCCCCACCTAATCTCCAGGCAGTTGTGAAATCGCTTTTGTATCTTTTTTGTAGTCATTTTGTAGTCATTTCCTTTACACAGATAGCCAGGCTTTACACTGATAGCCCAGGCTTTGCCCACACCACACACAGGTTGGACAGCATGCAGAAGGTATCTTGTGGGGTAGGGGGGTGGTGCTTTATGGGGATTCCTTGGCAGCTGGCAGGCTTCTCAAGGTGCCTTGGTTGGTGGAGGCTGTGGACGGAGTCGGGTTGAGTGAAAAGCAGGGGCAAAGTTAAGAGGTGTCGGAGAGGGTCTTCAGAAAACAGCCACTGGAAGATTCTGGCTGCCTGAAGGGCACCCAGGGAAGGACAGGGAGTCGTATGAAGGGACCTACCAAGCCCTGATTGCCCAGGTGCTTTTTACTCCTCAGGGTTTACATCCTGAGAAGGCTTCACCTATAGGCTGTTGTTGGTGCCTGAGTGGGTGGAAGCAGGTTCTGGAACACAGACCTTTGATTTTAAATCTCTGTGGCCTGTAAGGAAAAGTGCTGATCCAAATCAGTGATCCGGCAGCTGGAGCTTTAAAGCCAGACACACCTGAGTCGGAATTCCACCTCACCCCTCTTTCCAGCTGTGTGACCTTGGGCTCATTTTCTAATGTCATGGAGCCTCCGCTTTCTTTCTGTAAAATGGGGATGTTTTTCTTCATTGTAACTTGGTTGTAATGACTTCCTGTATTATGTATTAAAGTATTTGTACACTTCTGTGTGCCCGGCACAATAAATAAATGGATATTTATTAAATATATTTGTTGAGAGAATGAACACACAGTGAGTGATTCTTTGTCAGTTCTTCATTTGTGGAATGAGAGAGGAGGTTTGCTTATTGATAGGGAGGAGGAGGCGATGAGGATGCTGAAAAATAGAGGGAAGCATAAAGCTCATCAAAATTTCCCTTTGCCTGTTCTTTTAGTTATGTAATCTGATTATTGCATGGCCTTATTATGCAGAGTAGTCGGGGAAGGTGGTTAGAGCACTGACTTTATCAACACCACTAGATCTATTTAAGCCTTAGTAAAGCTATAAAACTGCCCTTCTGTTTACTTATTCATGGTCTTTCATCGTGATTCTTATTCTGAAAAAGCGATGGGGGTTGAGTGTACAACTCAAAAAGAAATGGTTATGTAACACTGAAGAGAACTCATCTGTTTTAATAATATGGTTACTTGTAACTGATGACTTTTAACAAAAGATGATGCTTTGAGGAGGGAATTTTCTGTTTCACATGCCGAGACAAGAGCTCTTTCTACATTTTTTTTTTCTTTTAATTTTGGCCAAGATAAATTTTAGATGGACATGGTATGAGTTTGCATGAGAGTGCTCTGGCTTTCGAAACCTGAGTTGATGGCATGGGTGCATTATTTCTGTTAAGGGATACTATCACATGTAACCTCAAAAGAAAACTCGAAAGGTGGAGTTTCTTTCACCTTTTTTTTTTTTTTTAAAGGAGGGATAGTACAGTTATGAGTGGTGAGTAAAATATCAGTATACAGCATAGGCAAATTAAGAGCTGTGTACAGACTTTGAATACCAGAAGGAAAACAAATACTGTTGTCAGAGACCACGTGCAGGAAATGAATATGTCTTCTGAACTGTGCTACTGGCTGCAGCACAACAGCAGAAGTAGTTTAGGTTCACAAACCAGATTATACTGTTTTTACAATAGTTCAGGGACACACAAAGCTGCTTAGGGTTGACTTTATATGAATAGCTGAGAAAGTTGAGTTGGTAGCGAATGGGAAGGGACCATGGGTGGATCAGGAGCCCAGATTTGAATCTGAATCCCTTCCACTCTCTTGCCTTTTGATTTGTGTATGAAACTTTCATTTTTTTTCTCTAAGCCAATGAGAAGAGTTCAGTTTGAGTGCTTTAGTGGTGCTTGAAGTGATAGTTCAATATTGAAGTTACACTGTGGATATAATTATGAGAAATCGAGTGTACTGTGAAGTCACATGGGAGAAATGTAGAGAAACTTCTTGGGATTGAGGAAGGGGACCCCACATAATTCTGTGTTTTGTCTTTTGTTCTAGATAAATGCTTAGCTATTATAATAAATAAGCTTTTTATTAAAATCCACTCAGTTATTTTGTGTATGATGTCTTCTGATGTCGTATGGAATCATAGACTCTTGGGTTGCAGTGCTGCATCTGCCCTAGCTTCACAATGTGTGTTTTTCTTGTGTAACCTGAGTTCCCCACTTGGTCACTAAGAGGCGCAGTCCATTGAATTGCCACCTGGGAGGAGCTCCCTTCTCATTGGTCAGTTAGTGATCTTTTATTTAGTGCTGAATTGAATTGTCTTCAAGAGTAGGGTAATTTTAACATATCTTGACAGAGTCATATGATTGAATTTCATGGTTAGTATTACCATATTGACTATTACTTGGCTGTTGAATGCTCTTTTTTAGTGACTAAAATAAATGAATAACTTTATATGTAAGTTTACCTATAGTAAAAAACGGGAAATTTTTCTTACTATTAAACAAAAGTTACTCAGTCTTTAGCCAGTTGGGTTTTACAAGTGAGCAAAGAGCAGCTGCATATGTGTGATAAATACTACTGATAGCTGCTTGTAGAATCTGAAATCTCCGTTGTTTTGGATGCTTTGACATGAAGACTTGTCAGTGCCCTTTGACTGTTGATGAAAGAAAGCATGTGCTAATCCTTTTTTTGGACCCTTTAGTTGATGATTTTTTATTTGCCAGTCTCTCTCTTCAAACTTAGTTCCTCATACTTGATGTTGTAGTCGAGACTGCAAGGCCGTTTCCACCCTTGGAAGGGGCGCTTTCCTTTTTAATGCATCTTCACCAGGTGTCTGTAAAACTCTTCTGCCCTTTTTCGCCACCTGACGCACTGCCCAGCCAGATCTTCCCTCCCCCTTTGTCTTAATCCATATTGTGCTGCTGTTATAGACCACCACAGACTGGGTAATTTAAGTGAACAGGAATTTATTGGCTCATGACTCTGGAGGCTGAGAAGCCAAAGGTCGAGGGGCTGACATCTGATGTCTCGTGAAGGCCTTTTTGCTGCATCATAAGGTGGAAGGCATCGCATGGTGACAGGGAGGGGGAAGGGGACTGAACTCTCCCTTTTATAATAAACTCCCTCTGGACATAACTAACCCACTCCCTCAGACTATCCTTTTTACTCCTCCCTCCTGGCCTTACACCTCTCATGAGGCCCCAGCTCCCAACGCTATTGCATTTGGTAATGAAGTTTCCAACACTTGAACTTTGGGGACATTCAAACCATATAGCACCCTTTTTGAAAGAATTACTCATAAACTCTCATGGCCGGATTTCTTCTCTTGCACCCTTCATTATCTGTTCATTTAAATTGTCTCCGCTTCTCTAACATAGAGGTGCTTTTTTACTACAGTGATAGCTCATCTAACTGGAACCGAGCTTGCTGCCTGGTCCCCCGACCTGCCATCTGTCGTAGAACACAGCTGTAAATGACTGAACAAGCATGCAGAGCCCAGATGACTGGGCCCTTTCTTTGTTGGAGTCGGAATGTTACTGCCTGACGTAATATTCCCGGAGGCTATCCCTTAATTGCAAAGACTGGATAGTAATTAGTGTTCATAATGATTTCCCTGGGCCATTAAGAAAAGTACCTTCAATGTGCTCAAGAATTCAGGGTTTAGAAAGATTTCCATCCAGATTGACTCCTTAAAGAAAAAAGATGCGGTGCATAATTTATTTTACTTTTAGTTACCTGCTAACATAGCTATGCAAACTGACTCATTTGTTGGGGAGTGGGTGGTGGCATTAGGTAAAGTCTTACCATATTGTCTATTTTGACTGTTTCATTCTTAATAGAAGTCTACACATTCCCTGCAATTGAGGTATAATTTTCTTTAAAGGGAGTGTTGTTTCAGATAAGGTAGCTGCCTAAGAAAGGAATAATTCTATATTGAGTCTTTTAATTTTAAGCTCTTTAGGGAATGGAAACATTGTCTTATTAATTGTAAAGTCCCAGCTGATAGCACTGACATATTCTTGTGCTTCCTTTGCCTGCCTGCTCATCTGCAGCCCTGATCACAGAAGGAAGGGAGAAGTAGATGAGAAATAGTAGTTATGAGGATGAAACGTGCACAAATAGGAGCCCTCTCACCTTAGGCTTGGTTTGGGGGTCTGGAGGCACGTGATGAGAACAGCAGCAGATCTGTGGGCTCACGTTTCCTTACTCGTGCTCCATTAGTACTCCAGTCTGAAGGGATGATTTAGTACCAACCAGGAGATGTTTAGAAGACCGAGATGCAATGAACACACGTGTGCGTGTGTCTTTATAGCAGCATGATTTATAATCCTTTGGGTATGTACCCAGTAATGGGATGGCTGGGTCGTATGGTACTTCTACTTCTAGATCCTTGAGGAATCGCCATACTACTGTTTTCCATAATGGTTGAACTAGTTTACAATCCCACCAACAGTGTAAAAGTGTTCATTGCGGCACTATTCACAATAGCAGAGACTTGGAATCAACCCAAATGTCCATCAGTGACAGACTGGATTAAGAAAATGTGGCACATATACACCATGGAATACTATGCAGCCATAAAAAAGGATGAGTTTGTGCCCTTTGTAGGGACATGGATGCAGCTGGAAACCATCATTCTCAGCAAACTATCACAAGAACAGAAAACCAAACACCGCATGTTCTCACTCATAGGTGGGAATTGGACAATGAGATCACTTGGACTCGAGAAGGGGAACATCACACACCGGGGCCTATTATGGGGCGGCCGGGGGGAGGGATTGCATTGGGAGTTATACCTGATGTAGATGACAAGTTGATGGGTGCAGCACACCAACATGGCACAAGTATACATACGTAACAAACCTGCACGTTGTGCACATGTACCCTAGAACTTAAAGTATAATTAAAAAAAAAAAAATTGCAGGCACCTAGATCTTGGACTTCCCAGTCTCCAGAACTGTGAGAAATAAATTTCTGTTGTTTAGAAAAAAAAAAAAAGACCGAGATGTTTGCTGAAGTACTCTGAGCTGTCTCAGGTTGATTACATGCTTTCTTATCTTAGATGGCTCCTGGAGAGCTATCTGGGTAATACGCTCTCCTGCTTTGGTAATTTTGGATTTTTTGCAGACACTTTTTGGAAGAGAGCGCCTATGAGTGAGACCTGTGGTTTTGGGGTTTACAGCGCACAACCAGTCAAGCTAAGCTGGTCTTTGCCTTTTGGGTGGATGCATACAGAAAGAGTGGTCAGTAGATTCCCCAGTGCTGTACTCATGCCATTCAGTTCGTGGTCACGGACGTTTCCATATTTGCTAGTAAAAATAAGAAACTTCAGAAAGGGGAGTAGTTTGGAATTGTCAAGTTGAACTGCGAATGGTATGGATGAGATATTCTGGGGAGAGAATAGACAGGTTTGGCTTAGCTACTAGGTGAGCGTCCTTCTAGCTCTCTGGGATTTCTTTCTAATCTGTAAAATCACCTATTTTGTTGAAGTAGGCTTGCCTGTCCTTTCAATTCTTAGACATTTCAGAACGTAAGTTATGTGTTTTTCGGGGGGGTGGGGGGAAGGTATTTGTTAGAATTTACCTGTTACGAATCTGACCTTCGCACACCAAACCCCCAGCTAAGACAGTAAGTTGCATATATAATTATAATAAATACTATGTAAGTCTGAAAGGGGAAAGAGAACTTGAGTTTGCGACTTTTCTTGTAATCTTGAAGAAGTAATTCCCAAACTTCAGAGTGCATTAAGAAATCACTAGGACGCTCGTTTAAAAAGGCATGAATTCCTATACCCCAGTTACACAGATCTGATGGCCTGGGATAGAGCCTGGAAGTCTGCATGTCACAGGTGAAAGGGAGTGATATATTTGTTACTGAAATTGACCTGCCTAATAGAAAAACTTAACATACTTTACCCCCAGTAAATCTCTTAAATCCAAAATATTAACACTCCCAAACCAACAGCACATCACTAAAAAGTCAGCGAACAAATATCAGGAAACAAAGCTTCCCAGTTGGTTGGGAATGAGAAGCAGCCAGGTCTTATCGCTTCTGTTGCAGGCAGGTGTCGCACTGCCATGGAATCTTCTCTTCTGACTTAGTGACGGAGACTGCCGTCTTCTTGAGGTTCAGTGTATGACAAGCTTCCCTCATCCTTGCATGTCTGCAGAGATGTGACATGGTTTTGTGACATAGCTTCTAGTCTTGGGGGGAATCATTGTGCTCTCCCTTTTATTTCCTGGCCAGTTGCTACCTCAAACCTGTCCCCTTCTGGGATTTGGAAAGGATTATTTGCAGCTCACATCTTGAGAGATCCATTTTCTGTCCTTTGATGATCTTCAGCGCCATCCAGGCATCTTTGAAGGCTCAGCTGCAGCCTCCTTGGTGGGTTCACACCACTAGCCCCATAGGGATGTGTCCTCCCTTAACAGCTGCTTTGCACATCCTATCAAAGCAGAGCAATTGGTTTCACACTGTCTTCTTTCCTAAGTGTTTCTACCCCAGGGCACAGTATTTCTCTGTGATGCTCATCTTTTGTGTGTATGTGTTTTTTTTTAAACACCTCTCTAAATTGTAAGCTCCCTGCAGGCAGGTTGCTGTGTTTTATCTCCTCAGCAGTGTGAGGTATGTCGTGAGCACTAGTTAAAAGTAGTCTTCAGGTTACTGAGACGTCCATTAATAGGCTTCACTATTAAGCAAATATAAAGCCAATTTCAGGCAATTAATCTCTGAAATTTTTATTTCAGATTAAACTCAACAGATAAAAGGAAGCTTTAATTTATGATGAGAGAAAGATGGGAACAACTAAAAGCCTCTTACAGTTTCAAAAAGCCATGGACCAGAGTGGCTTGTGAATGTGTGTTCACATGCCTTCAGGTTCCCTAAACAATTCCTGTGGGGTGTTCTTTCTTTATCACAAGAAGAAAAAGGCCAGGAGTTGAAAATAAGTTTTTATTATTGGTTAGTGTGTTGCCATGTTTGATGATATCTATTAAAATATGTTATGGAATAATGTACTTGGCAGTTCCTATGTAAGTTGGTTAAGAGGACATTTGTGGTCATTCCTGTTTCAGGTCCACAGCCTGGTATAGAGAACCAGTCTAGGTGTGACTCTTGAGCTTGTTAACCTAGCCCCTCTAAGCTTTAGTTTCTTCATCTGTGAGTTGAGGATAATGATACTTGCGTTGTGTGGGGAAGTAACAACGCACATAAAACGCTCGTTCACTAACTGCCTCAAGAGTGGGGCCAGTGTGGTTCCTGTGACCTGTTCTTACAGTCCCGCCTCAGGACTGTAATGCTCTCTGGTGTCACAGCATATGCTTGCTGGAGTTTAGGCTGTGTGTGTGCACCCCTCTGGGCTACTGAGGGAAGAAGGCATTTGTTATTCCTAACTTGCGTGTTTACCTTACATAGTATCATAAACATGATAAATTTTCCTTGTCTCCTATTTATTCTTAGGCTGTATGAGTACAAAAGTTTTATGATTCTGGATAAAGGTGAGATTTAGGGAGAAAGCACTATGAATGGAAAAAGTGCTGTTGAGTCATGTGCACTTTCTTGCTAAGATGTGAGGTGGTGGCACCATTTAATAGCAAGGCTCTAGAGGTGAGAGAAGGTCAGAGGATGAGTGGGGAAACTTTCTGATAGAGTGGTTGGTATTAGACCTCTTCCGATTGGAGTCTTGAGGTGAAGGCTCTATCTTTCATTGCTTGAATTCATTCACTCCTCAAAGTTCCTCTTAATATGGATGAGACCAATGGAATTTGCCTCTCGACGAATATACTTACTCATCAAATGTGTTTTAAAGGGTAATAATTGGAGTTTAGGTAAGGATTATGCAGCATGAAGTTACCTAGCCTTTAATGATAGTAGAACATTTGAGAAGATAGGAACATTGCCATCTTTTTCTTTTTTCTTTTCTTTTTTCTTTCTTTTTTTTTGAGTTGGTGTCTTGCTCTGTCGCCCAGGCTGGAGTACAGTGGCACAATCTTGGCTCACTGCAACCTCTGCCTCCCAGATTCAAGTGATTCTCACGCCTCAGCCTCCTGAGTAGCTGGGATTACAGGCGTCCACCACCATGCCTGGCTAATTTTTGTATTTTTAGTAGAGATGGGGTTTCACCATGTTGGCCAGGCTGGTTTCGAACTCCTGACCTCAAGTGATCCACCTGCCTTGGCCTCCCAAAGTGCTGGGATTACAGGTGTGAGCCACTGCACCCGGCCAGATGTTTTTCTTTTGGGATTTAAAAGCCTCCTTTTGAATGCTGTTCCTTCTGCCTCTAGGCTCCTCTCTATGGGCCAGAGAGAGATTTCATTCTAGTGCGATGGTTTTTCAAGTGCGAGGTGGCAATTTTGACTTGGTTGGAAACATAAAGGAGAGTTGAAAATCAAGCCATTTTCTTCAGCTTGGACCTCTATTAAGAATAGTTTGAGTTTTCTTAAAAAAAAAAAAAAAACATACATTTTTGTGAAATTTAAAGACTAAAAATGAACCAGAAACTAAGAAGGTTGCTCTACCAAAGGGGATGTCGGTTGTGGTTATTTGAGCCGTTCAAGTTACGTGAAATGATGTTGATTGGAAGAAAAATTTTAATTCTAAATCATGCTATGTCTGCTAACCCTTAAAAGCATAGAGGCGAAATAACTTAGGCTGTTTCTCTGAAAACAAAATATTTTGATAGAAATTTGACGAGTTAGTAGAAACAGCAGGAGTCCCTCTCCTGAAGTATGTATATAAAATCACTGTGGAAAAGGGATCCTGCTGCTGCTTTTGTACTGTGGGCAGATAACTGAAGAAAATTCAAAGTTCCTCATCTGTAGAATAGGCTAGTGACCAGCTTTGTTGCCCTCATAGGGTTTTTTAGGATCTGTTGAGAAAATAAATGTGAATAGTATTTGGGGGCTTTTTATCACTAATTATCTTATAAACACATTAATGTTTACATGGTGCTATATAAATAAAGCTAGCAATGAATCTTTAATCTCTGCCATCTGGCATTTTATATTTATTTTATCCCTGGATGGGATACTGTGCCCAAGAAATGTAGGTAATAGGACAAGACAGTAACATTCATAAATGGATGCTTGGTATGCATATTTAATACTGACCAAGTAATTTACTGGTATATTTTAAGAATGGATGATACAAGGGGAAAAAAAATCCTGTTAAATATTAAATTCAGAATCTCTCTATGCGCAAGTTAGGTGTTTGAGTGACCCAACATCAGGTGGGTCCAGAGTGATCCAGTAATCTAGAGTTAGGTGAAGGAACATGATTTATTGCTCATTTTCAGTGAGCAGGCTGGATGAAGCAGCCCTTAAGAAATCTTATAGAGGGGCCGGGCGCGGTGGCTCAAGCCTGTAATCCCAGCACTTTGGGAGGCCGAGACGGGCGGATCACGAGGTCAGGAGATCGAGACCATCCTGGCTAACACGGTGAAACCCCGTCTCTACTAAAAAAATACAAAAAACTGGGCCGGGCGCGGTGGCTCAAGCCTGTAATCCCAGCACTTTGGGAGGCCGAGACGGGCGGATCACGAGGTCAGGAGATCGAGACCATCCTGGCTAATACGGTGAAACCCCGTCTCTACTAAAAAAAATACAAAAAACTAGCCGGGCGACGAGGCGGGCGCCTGTAGTCCCAGCTACTCGGGAGGCTGAGCCAGGAGAATGGCGTAAACCCGGGAGGCGGAGCTTGCAGTGAGCTGAGATCCGGCCACTGCACTCCAGCCTGGGTGACAGAGCGAGACTCCGTCTCAAAAAAAAAAAAAAAAAAAAGAAATCTTATAGAGGCCAAAATGGGATGATATAATAGATGTCTAGCCCCAAACATCAGTGAGTAATGCCTTTTCCCGAGTCCTTAAGTTCCCAGCATAATGCAGTCCGTTTATGGTTACACGCATGTTCATTTTCTCTTTAAATACTCTTCAGGTGGTATGAAGGAGGGTCGTGTGTTGTAGCTAAAGAGATGCCAGGAGAGGTGTGGCAAGGGCCTCCCTTGTGAGTTGGGCCACCCAGCTTGGGCAGGCCTAGGCTTGTAGCCCACCCTGAGAGGAGTCAGTATGTTCCCTCTTGGGTAGTATTGAATAAATCACAGGCAAACTTTTGTCCTTTAAAAAACTCTTGGTGTAGCTTCCTTAGTACACTATTATATGCATATTAACATTCAGTACATTGAATCCCAGCTTCAGTTTTTCTCCCAAGACTATTTTGCTGGCCATTTTGGTTCCTTTACACAAAGGTGACCCATCTCAGTAGGTGGATGATTACTATTAGTTTCAAATTTAGAAGTTTGCTTTTTTTTTTTTTTTTTTTTTTTGGAGACAGAGTGTTGCTCTGTCACCCAGGCTGGAGTGCAGTGGCACAATCTCAGCTCACTGCAGCGACCCGATCTCAGCTCGCTGCAGCCTCTACCTTCCAGGTTCAAGCGATTCTCCTGCCTCAGCCTCCTGAGTAGCTGGGATTACAGGTGCATGCCACCACGCCTGGCTAAATTTTGTATTTTTAGTAGATTTGGGGTTTCACCATGTTGTTCAGGCTGGTCTTAAACTCCCGACCTCAGGTGATCCACCTGCCTTGGCCTCCCAGAGTTCTAGGATTACAGGCGTGAGCCACTGCACCCAGCCCTTTTTAAAAAAAAATAGAGAAATACGTTATTTTAGCACTCCATTCCTTCCCCTTGCATTGACCATTCCTTTCAAAAATTAGAAATGGGCCTACATTGACTACACTTGAGACAATTGCAGTCTACGAGGAGAAGGGAGCAAGGGAATCAGCATGGGCCTTTGTTGGAGTGGTATGAGGGTGCATCCCTGCCGAGAGCCCACTGTGTGCTGGGTGCCAGGGCCAGGACTAGGGCCTTACGGACTCTATGCACTTTATTTGCCAGCTGCCTGACTCTAGAGCAGGGATGAGGCACCTGAACACAGGGGGTCGGAAACTCCTAGAACTTAAGTAACTTCCCTGAGGAAATACGGTGATGAGGTGGAGGACAAGGAAAGACACTCAAGGCTGCCTGGGTCCCAGATTCGTTTTTCCTGGTACAGTGTCTTGTTTGAAAGGAAGGAGGCAGAATTATTAGATGATTTTCTGATTTAAATTCCACGTGGACCTAATTTGGAGACCTACTGTGTGATAATGAAGACTGGTGCTGTCACATGGTCTGGCCTCATCACAAAAATAAGTGATTAGTTGTTAGTTCCTGATACTCTGTTCCCTAAGTAAGGGAGACTCATGTTTTATGTAAAGCAGATGCTGAGTGAATTCACAGTTCTCAGCTGTTATGCCACTTTCTAAGTCTTGAGGATACACACTTGTGGTCTTGAGTTCAAGCATAGAAGGAAGCATAGACCATTTTCTGTTCCTCCTTATGGCTTTATTTATGTTAACATTTATTTGAAAAAAGAAAGGTACTACTCTATAAATGTCTGAGGAGGCTTTTTCATAGACCTGTGGATTTTCTTGATTTGTAGAGATCTTAGGTGTTAATCATATCAGATACTCAGAAGACCCTTCCATCCCCAACGTTGTACTAACACATTCCCAAGGCAGCATACTTATGCTCTTGAAAAGAGGGAGAGCCAGGACAGTGCGTTGGACATTTTCCCTTATCATTTGGTTTCTGTCAGCGAGAAATATGCTTTAGTAATTTGGAAATAAACTCACTGCAGGGGGTGAATAACAGGTTTGAAGGTTGATTAGTTGCTAAGGAGATGATCTTTGTGTGCTTATGTGGAAAGTGTGAGAGGATCACTTAATACCATAACCTCTGAAGTTTTCTACTCTTTCTCCTTGGGTTCAAGAAAACCATCATTTGGTTTCAGGTTGTGTTGACAGTCACAATCAACTATAGGAACTATCATTAATTTAGGGAAACCAGGTTCCAGGGTTGTGCTTGACCACTGACCATGTGCCACATAATGTTCTTTGTGCTCCATGTGTTGTACACAGCAGCCCTATGAAGTGGGTACCACAATGATCTCACTTACACAGATAGGAGCCTGAGGCACACCAAGCAGAGTCTTGCCCAGGTGCAGTTACTCAGTGTCATAGTTGTAATACAGTGTCATTTTCATAGAGTTGCTTTGTCCAAATTGTAACTTGAGTTCCTGCACAAACTCCTCCTCAGATTTGAAGTTTTAAAGTTCACAACTCTTTAAATCATGAGAATACAAGGGAGACAGGCTGTTGGAAAATACGGGGATGTTCTTTCTGTTTTACATCTGTTGCAGAAGAACTATTTCTCACAAAGTCCTTAAGTAGATCATGCTGAGCATATCTGGATGCTCTTTGCTACTGGCCTGAGAAATGACCAGCAGGGCATTGCAAAGAGTGAGTAGAGAGTAACAAGACTGACAGTAATTCAACCCAGTACTCCTCATCTGGGTGGAAGGAGAATGATACCAACTATGACTGATATCTAGTGATACAGATGGGTTACAGAATTTTAGATTCTAGGTGAGGCATTATAATAACACCTGTAAGAAACCTGTCTCCCTCCTACCCCCCAATTTCTTTATACACTAAAAAAAAAAAAAAAAAAAAAAAAAATCCCAGAATTGTAAAGAAGTATATAAAGAAATTGGTGGGAGGAGGGAAAGAATTTTAAAAAGTGAATTTGTTTGATAGTTTCCTCATGTTATGCTTTAGCTTGTTTCTTTCTTGCAGTCCCCCCATTGGGACTGCAGGAGAGCTTCAAAGAAGACTTTCAGTATAATTCTTGTGAAATAAAGTAATGGGTATTGGGAATACACAGGGAAAAATTATAGTTATCCATTTTTGACGGTAAAATGTCTAGAGGGTTTTTTGGGGGTCATTTTTTTTTTTTCCTGTAACAAGTTAAGAAGGAAAGAATGGCCAATGTGATTTGTAGGAAAAAAAAAGTTTCTTCGAGATGGTGTTATGTAAATTAAACCTGTGAAGGAAATAAGTAATTGATGCTTTATCAAAAACTCATTTGTTCAAGGAATTGTCTTGCTTAAGTGTGGTTCATTATAAACTACATTATTATATTGGAGAGCACAGGACTATTTTGTCATCACTGTTGGTTAGTAAGAGATGAGTATAGATGAAATACGATTTGTTGGAAACTTCAGCCATTTTGTTCTAATGATTGTGCAAAAACATTGGTGCTCATTGATCTTTTTTTCCTGTTTTTCAGGGTCGACATGTTAAAACGGGTCAGTTGGCAGCCATCAAAGTTATGGATGTCACTGAGGTAAGATTGAGTCACACACCTTTTTAAATAAATTGTTAGATGGAAGACAAAGATTCCCCCAACAACATAGAGTATTACTCTGTTTGGAAAATCTGATCACTTGAACAAATTGCTCTCCTGTGACATTGTGGGTTCATAGGTCCAGTGGACTAGTTGGCCTAAATTGTAGTACACGGTCTCTAAGTAACTAAAAGGCAGTAGCATTTTCTCAAAACACATGCAGTACACACACACATCTGAGTGATGTCATCCTTGGCAACGTAATGGGCCATAATTGGAAACATCTTCTCTAATGGAAAAGAAAAAATTTGAAAAGGGATCATGGAGGTCACATGAATAGGGAGATTGAGGGTTTCGAGTGGAGAAAAGCTTCTCTAGGGTATTAGGCCACATTTGTGCCATTTCTTTTATTTTTAACATGGGGGAGGAAAACAGACCCAGCCAATTTCCCAGAGGTTGGAAAACAGAAACATCTGCTAGAATGCTGAGCAGATTGTTGGCAAAATTTAGTAGCAAAAAATAGTTCTTGAAATGGTCGCATGAGGATTTACTGTGCAGCTTTAGATGGGAAAGAGGAGAATGTGACCGAGACAAAAAGTAAGTGTACGTGTGCCCATATGTGTGCTTGTAATATAAGCATGAGCCCATATTTAAATTCTTTAAAAATAGTAATAGATTATAATGAACTAAATCCATTTCATTTTAAAGTATTTTTTATCTGAAATTTTACTTCATGCTCATATTTACCTCTAACTTGCCTAATTATGAGTAGGATTCAACATCATATTTCACAGATTCTAGAAAGAGTTCACCAGTAGCATTGGAGATTTGGGATAACTTTAAATCCAGCCATAATTTCCACAAGTCTGGGGTCAGTCAAGGGAGATAATGGCTAACTGATCTCCAGTGTGCTACCCAGAGAGTGAAATCTCCTTCTTTGCCTTGCTCTCTGCTTGGTCTCTGACAACATGGTCATCTTCAGAATGGGTATTTGTCAGTAAGAATTGGAAAACACTGTTGTCCCTGGACCACAAGACAACTAATAGAGCCTTTCATAAATATTTGAAGATGTGACATTTTATGAGGTGACCACTCTCTTTTCTCTGTTAAAGAGAAGCATGGATACTTTAAAATGAAAACGTACCGTTGCTTAGTTGAATGGCCAAAAGCTTCTCCTTGACATACTCTGATGTAGACTATTCTGTTGTATTACAGTGATCCTATCTTGGTATACAGCTCAGTGGGAAATTGGATACTTTCCAGTTAAATATTTTTTTAAGATGTTTTTAAAGAGTGGCGAAGGAACCGTAACTTCTTGCTTATTTTATTTTGAATACAGTAGTTGAGCTATTTATGAAGGACCCTCTCTGTGAATGGAATGACCGATACCACCTTCCTACCAAAGTCTCCATTCAGAATGCTGTGCATCTTGCCAGTGCTATGTTGGGAGTGGTGTTACGGGAAAATATGGTCTTTCCATTATTTATTAACACACTTTTTGACTTGTTTACTGGCAGACTTGTAGGTACAATTTTAAATGTAATCTTTTGGAATTTTATGAACTGAGAGTCCACCCTTGCAGTGTCATGCAACTTGTGCTGCTTCCCCTGACACTGCTGTTGTGCCTGGTCAGGATATGCCCTCTTTCACATCTCTAATGGAATCTACATGGGGTTCGCCTTCTCTGTAGGGATCTTCTTCACCTAAGTCTGGCTGTGATTATAAGTGTGCAATATATGATCACTGTAAAAAAAAAAAAAAAAAAAAAAAGAAGTGTAAAGTATAGGAAAATATAAAGAAAAAGTTAAATCCTTATACTTCTGCCACATTATTATTATTATTATTTTTGAAATGGAGTCTCCCTCTGTCACCCAGGCTGGAGTGCAGTGGTGCGATCTCTGTTCATTGCAACCTCCACCTCCTGGGTTCAAGCAGTTCTCCTGCCTCGGCCTCCATATAGTAGCTGGGATTACAGACTCCCACCACCACGTCCAGCTAATTTTTGTGTTTTAGTAAGATGGGGTTTCACCATGTTGGCCAGGCTGGTCTTGAACTCCTGACCTCAAGCAGTCTACTGGCCTCGGCCTCCCAAAGTGCGGGGATTACAGGCGTGAGCCAGCGTCCCCGGCCCTCTGCTACCTTATAATAGCTATTGTTAGTGCTTTGGTGTATTTCCTTTCAATCATGTC
Organism: Trachypithecus francoisi; assembly: GCF_009764315.1. NCBI lineage: Eukaryota > Metazoa > Chordata > Mammalia > Primates > Cercopithecidae > Trachypithecus > Trachypithecus francoisi. The sequence goes on along the minus strand of NW_022681462.1, from coordinate 51,529,944 downwards.
TCTGTGAACTTAACTATAAAATACATACTCGTATGTGTAATGGATGCTTTTGTATCCCACTTACTGAGTGGGATACAAAAGGTATTTTCTTGCCTGGAAAATCAGGCAATGTTGGACACATGCATGATGTAAGTATTTGTAATTATTGCAAAACCCATGTATTCAGGTAAAATGAAAACCAGATGGTGAGTCCTCAAATAAGTATTATACAAACCCAATCAACCATTTACCATATTGTCCACTCAGTAATGTTTCTTGTGTGCTGTTTTCATGCAGTGACCTTTGCTATAGCATGGGGCACAGTCGTTGCCCGTAGTAAGTGTTGTTTATGGATAGAGGGCCGTGTATAGCAGTCATCCTGGAAAACATGCCCTTGCCAAGCCTGCATGTCAAAGCTCCTCTGAACTCCTCTTGTGCAGTTGTAGGCATTGGCCTGGCTGGGACCTGGGAGCAAGTGGGGAGCAGGCTGAGTGAGAGAGATTTTGCAGCATGTGCTTCTGGTCCCAACTCCAGCAGGAGGGGCTGTTGGAGCGGGTTCTCTTGATGAGAACAGGACTCTTCATGGTTTTTTACCTCCACTTAGTTTCATCTCAGGAGCAAAAAAGTGCAAATACTTGTTTTTGGGAAAAATCACAGATTTGTTCTGACTCTTTAGGTGAAAGTGAGAGGCAGTTACCAGGCTACTAGTTATTCCTCAGGCCCAGAAGGCAAGAATTGCAGCAGGTGTGGGAAGTTGAATGGTGTGGCTGCGTTTCTCCCGAGCTGTCAGCTGTTGGCAGGCTGAATGAATCTAGCTCTGGAGCTGGCTGCAGACAGTGCAAAGATGGTGGCCCACTTCACTGGCTTTACTTGATTGTGTGAATCTGGAAAACAAGACCAGCTGAGAATTCAGATTTCATCCTGGGGTGGGGTGACAAGGGACTGTGGAGGAAACCAAGGGGCCTGGAAGTGGGGAGGCATTTATTTGCAAGAGATGTCAAGTTCTCTTCAAATTTGGTGTGTGAGTACTTTAGCTGTATTAAGAATTGACTATCCTTAGGATTTTGAAAGGCTCTTTTTAAGGAAAGTGTGTCTTTTATCTGATTGGTTTTGGGAAGGGCTTAAGGAACAGATTAAGGATGTGCTCAAAGTGGATGATATTAGGACAGCAGATCTGTAATGTTTTGTTTGTTTGTTTTAAATAATGATAGATTCAGAGGATTTGCAGAAAAATGTATAGGGAGGTCTCGTGTACCCTTCATTCCGTTTTCCCATGATAAAATCTTGCATAACTATAATACAGTATTATAGCTTAAGTACACATACAAAACAAAGCATGGCAAATGATTGCTTTTACCAGTGATTCTCAACCTGGAGTTCATAAACTCTTTGAGTGAGGTTTGTCTCTGAGAACAGAATTTTATTTTGCATTTTAATAGTGTCCCCCAACTTTTTATTATGAAAAAGTTCATACATCCAGAACTGTTGAAAGAATGAACACTCTCAACTCTTCACTTATATTCAATATTTGTTAACATTTTGTTCATGTGTGTGTGTACTGTTGTTGAAAATAATTACAGCTATCACCATGATGCTTCACCTGAAATTACTTGAGCATGTTTGTCTTAAAGACAGTCTACTGCATGTCATAAAATTGCACCTAATGTTCAGTCTACATTCATATATCTTTGTGCCAAGAATGTTTTTGTAACTCTTTTTGAATCATAGTCCAGGTTTATGGATAAGATAACTAAGTGTAGTGCATAAACCTGGACTATGATTTTTAGGCTAGTAAGTTTCTCTTTACCTTCCTGCCTCCGTTTTTATTTTTTCGTAACAGAAAATTGACTTTTGTAAGAATTCAGCCAAATTGTTTAGTAAAATATCCTGTATTCCGGATTTGAGTTTCCTCATGTTACGCTTTAACTTGTTCCTTTCTCTCCTCTGTTTCCTGTAAACTGGAATTATGTTGAGAGGTTTGATTAGATGCAGATTAAATATTTTTTGGCAAGAACACCTCAGTGGCGGTATTGGGTACTTGATATTGCCTCAGGTCAGGGGGTACGTCGTTCTAGATGAAGCTCGCTTCACTCATAGCCTTCCCATTATTAGTGAAGCCAGGTTGGGTCACTGGATTGAAGAGGTGACTGCCCGCGTTCTCCACCGTAAGGGAGCATTATTAGTTTTGCATTTCCTAAATAATCTATCTCCAGGGTGATACTTGGGCACTGTGTGAATATTCTGTTCATGAGTAACCTTTCAGCTAATGGCTTTGGCATTCATTTAATGATTCTTGCTTAGGTTAGTTATTATTGCAAAATGATGATTTTATGTTCTTCCTTCTGTATTTATTAGTCAACAACAGTCTATAGAAGAGTTTCCTAACTACCCCTGCCCTTCTCTCTTTGTCTGGATATTGCTGTGGACACGAGTGGTTTTGTTTAATGTGTTTCCATCAATAACAGCTGTTATTATTACATAATCAAGTTGTACCATATTTGGCAATGAGAGCCTTTGACATGACCCCAGTGGGTCCCCAGTGGAGTCTGCAGCCTTTCGACATGCCCCCGTTAGTTTTTGAGTACCTCTTTGTTTTTCTGGGACAAGTAGATATTTGAAACTCACCTACCAAGACATGGAATCCTCTGCTCTGAGGAGCCTTAATTCTGTTGAGTGGGAAATGTATTTAGAGACTAACATCTGGATGCTAAGTATACTCATTGCTACTGAGGTATTGCTGCTTCTAGGCCCTTTGAGTAGACAGAGCTAAGAAATACATTTTTCTTTTTCAAAAACCAGAGTTTTTTTCTTAATTTCTTCTATCTTGTATCTTATATTTGTCTTTTCTCTTACACTGAAAAATACTGAACTTAAAAACAGATTTTTATGTTCAGTGAACATAAAATTATTTCAGTATTATAACAATATTACTACTTAAAATAGACATGGAGGGGAGAAGTTAATATTTTTCTGAAGTTATTTTGGCCCTTTGCTTTGAATAAATCAAGGACAAACATTTCTTAGGTTAATGCACAGAGAACAGAGGCAAACTTACTATGTGGTGTTTTATGTCAGTTGGGGATGAAACGGTGCTCTTTGGAATGAATGATGTTTGACTACATTTCATCAGCACTGAGTAGCAGAGCTGCATCCAATCCAGTCTTCTGGCCTGTCCAGTGGTCTTTCCAACATTTGGTCCTTTTTCTCAGCCACTCGGGCATAGGATGCTGTTAAACCAGGGGATTCTCAAAGTGTAGCTATTGGACCAGCAGCTGCTGCGAGTACTTGAAAACTTTTTAGAAATGCAGCCTCTGGTTCCATCCCAGATTACTGCATCAGAAACTCTGGACTGGAGCCCTCCAAAAAATTCTAATGCGCCTTCAAGTTTGAAACCCCCTGCTTTAATGGAACCTTAGGAAAGAAAGAGCCCACTCCCTCCTGTCTGTGGGTGAAGAACTGCAGCTCAGAGACACTGATCCTTCTTGCTCAGGAGTACATGGCTAGACACTGCAGGAATTAGAACCTGGATCTTTGATTCCCTGCTTACTGTACTTGTGAAAGTATAACCATTTCAAACATCAGGTTTTTAAGTAAGCTCGTTGAGTGAGCTGATTTGATCTGAACTTTAAAGGATAGATGGATCTTGACCACATTTCTCCTTTTTAAAATTTGTTTTTGGCAGATTTGTCAGAGCAGACTTTCTTTTAGTGTTAAGACTACAGTGTCTGTGAATGGTAATTCTGTCATATTATTTAGGGGATGGGAAGATGTTGGGCATTATGTCTGCTACCTTCTCGTTATTAAATACATTAAAATATCACTTTTGCTGAAGACTTTTTAACATTCCCAATACACTCCTCAGCCACTTGTTCAAATGATCCACTCTCCACCTGCCTTCTTCCACCTGTGGCAGTCCTTTTTGCTGTGACTTTCTTCCCTGCAGGCTCCTTCTTTAGCCCCTCTGTGATTACAGCCTGTTTGGTCCTTTGACAACTACCTTTGCCCTATGAACTGTCTTCCTCTGCTGTGTATGTGTGTGTGGGTTTTTTTTGTGTTTCATTTTTGATTTTTGTTTTTTGAGATAGGCCTCACTCTGTTGCCCAGGCTGGAGGGCAGTGGCACCATCAGGGTTCACTGCAGCCTGGACTTCCTGGGCTCAAGTGATCCTCCTACCTCAGCCTCCTGAGTAGCTGGGACTACAGATGTGTGACACCATGCCCAGCTAATTTTCAAAATTTTTTTGTAGAGACTGAAGTCTTACTGTGTTGCCCAGGCTGGTCTCAAACTCCTAGGTGCAAGCTGTCTTCCTGCCTTGGCCATCCCAAAGTGCAGGACTACTGATGTGAGCCACTGATCCCTGCCGATTCTTCTGCTGTTTTAATTGTTAGCTAGAGAACAGGGGCCACATGTTCATTTTAGATCATATCCTCTTTTGGGATTCTCTTAGCCTTTCTAGGTTCATGATAGCACCCTTTGTTCACATGGGTGGTGCTTAGCTTATATTTGCTCTTTCTGAAGAATGTCCCAAGACAAAAGGCAGTTCTTGTTGTTCTTCTCCTTAAAAAATTAATTATTGTTATTATTATTATTATTTTGAGACAGGAACTTGCTTCATCCCCCAGGCTGGAGTACAGTGGTGTGATTACGTCTCACTGTAGCCTCAGCTTCCCAGGCTCAAGAGATCTTCCCACCTCAGCTTCTCGAGTAGCTAGGACTAACATTTTTTGTAGAGACCTGGTCTCCCTGTGTTTCCCAGGCTGGTCTCAGAGTCCTGGGCTCAAGCTGTCCTCCTGCCTTGGCTTCCCAGAGTGGTGGGATTATAGGCGTGAGGGACCACACCTGGCCAAAAGGCAGTTTTAAAGGAGAATTTCCAACAGTGTTTTGAGCAGTAGCAAAATATGTATATAGTGTCCCTTTTAAAAGATTAGAGACAGCCTTTATATTAATATTTATGTGCTACTAATTTTACTCATACATTTACTCATTTGTAGGCTAGTTTTAAATATTAAAAAGGAATAGAGAAAAGTATATTCACTCTTACTGAAAATATGACTAAGCACTAATTGCTTTGTTCAGATGTAATTTTGGTTCATTGGGATTGGAAATGGCAAATGTAAACCATGGTTTGTAGGTTTTTTGTTTTTGTTTTTAATGCTGTTCGTGGAGTTACACTAATTCATTTATTTAAACAAGTACTGAACAGTCTTAAAAACACTGTTCTCTCTGGAGTGGAATAGAAAGATTAATTATGCTTTAGGAGTAACTATTCTTGATTTCTTGGTAAATTAAAACTTGCTGTGAAAGGATGATCTTTGTAATTATTAATGAGCATTCTTCAAGCAGATTGAACATCCACAGTTTCTTAGTTTAATTTCATCATTTTATGAACCAAAGGCATTTTTTATAAGTAAAATAAATGGTTGAGTAAAAAAATCACCCAACACATTTTATATAATCTAAATTGCTGTTTTTTTTTTAAATGGATACTGTCCTTTCACCATCCCATCTCCTTTCCCCAGCTGCTGCTGCTGCTGCTGCTTCTTTCTTCTTTCTTTATTCCTTTCAGCTTTGGGCTGTACATGCAAGGTTTTGTTTTTTGTCTTGACACTTCCATTCTTGCTTCCGTTCCCAGTAAATGTATTGAAAAGAATGTCGTGTTGGAGGTCCCCAAGACCATCCTCAATTTCGATTCCAGCACATAGGTGTACTCTCCGCTGTGATTTCCAGCACAATGATAGGATCCAGAGCAAATTCAGCAAGAGAACAGGCACGTGGAAGGAAGTCTGAAGGGATTCAGGCACAGACTTCCCAGAGTCCTATCCCAGTACAGTTACACAGGCCCTGCTTAATTCCTCTGGCAGAGCTGTAATGGCACATATGAAATATTGTCTACCAAGGAATCTTGCTAGATACTCAATGCCTTGCATTTTTATTTGCGGATGGTAGTACAAGCAGCCTGTGCCTAGCATGCACCCAAAATTTCAGACTTCCAAAAGAAAATAGGTATGTGGCGTAAACCACATTCTAGGTACTGCGAGCCACTCTTAGCCAGTTCAGGGAGTGGTGGAAACCCTACCCAGATCAAAATCCCAGATGCCAGGCGAAGGGCAACCTTGCAAGCTGCCCTTTTTAGGGATGGCGTCAGGCCTCAGGACTAAACAGACACCTCTCCTGAGTGCTGCGTTGATATATCACCTGCCTCTTCAGGATCTCTACTTGGATGTGGATAACCTAAACTCGACATGTCTCATGTGAGTTCCTGTTCTTCCCCCATAAGCTTGTTCCATTTGGAGCCTTGTCTTTTCTCAGTTGGTGGCAACTCCACCCTCCTCATTGCTCAGGCGCAAAAGCTTTTGCATCCTGGGTGGACTGCTTGCTTTCTGTCTTGTACCACTTGGCTCATCTGTCAGGAACTCCTATTGGTTCTGCCTTCAGACAGTGTCATTTGTGTTAGAATAATCTTGATAGATAGTGGGTGTGGGTAGATTGACTACAGGTTAGTAACTACTAGTTAGTATTTTTGAAATCATAAAAAGTTTTAATGAGTCTGATGGTCCTCATAGTCTGTGAGAGTCTATAAGAACAAACACACACAAATCTGACCCTTCTCACCACAGTCTCTATGCTGCCACCCTTGGCTGCGCCTCTGGTTTTGGCTGCCACCATCTATTGCTTAGATTTCTATCGTAGCCCCTGTCACGAGCCTGCTGCCTCCATGGTGGTTTTCCAGCCACTTCTCACTGTAGCAGCTGAGTGAAGCTTGGAAAACAAAGTCAGAATAGAGTATTTCAGAGGCTGCTTACTTAGCTCAGAGTAAAAGCCCGGGTTCTTACAGTGGCTGACACAGGGCCCTACTTGATTGGCCTCCCAGCCCTCCTCTCCTCCTTCTACACAGTCACTCCAAGCACACAGGCCTGTTCACTGTTTCTCCACCCTGCTCGCCTGATCCTGCCAAGAGACCTGTCACTTACTGTTTGTTCCCTGTGCCTGGAATGCCACTCCCTCACAGCCGCCCAGCTCACCGCCCGCACCTTCTTCATGCCTTGACACAGCACGTGACCTCTTCCTACTCTTAAAGCTCTTGCCCGGTTCTATGTCACCATATCTAACTGGCTTATTTATTCTACTTAATGTGTTTCACTGCCTCCACCATGCCACTAACTGCCTATCCCCCAAGAATATAAGCTTCATACATAGTGACAAGGATCTTTGTCTGTTTTTTGTTTTTGAGTTGGAGTTTCCCTCTTGTCACCCAGGCTGGCGTGCAATGGCATGATCTTGGCTCACCGCAACCTCTGCCTCCTGGGTTCAAGTGATTCTTCAGCCTCAGCCTCCCGAGTAGCTGGGACTACTACTAGGCGTCCACCACCATGCCTGGTTACTTTTTGTATTTTTAGTAGAGACGGGGTTTCACCATGTTGGCCAGGCTGGTCTTGAACTACTGACCTCAGGTGATCCGCCCACCTCAGCCTCCCAAAGTGCAGGGATTACAGGCGTGAGCCACTGTGCCTGGCCAGTTCTTTTAGTGATGTTTCATCCCATGTGCAAATTCAGTGCCTAGCATATAGCAGGCATTTAGTAAATACTGTTGAATAAACAGTGCTTCCCCTTCTTTTTATATGTAAACCCCCAAAACTCAAGTAAGTTACCTATACTTGGTTGATGGAGTGTGTGTGTGTCTGTCTGTCTGTGTGTGTCTGTGTGCACAGGCCATGAAACTATTTGATGATTACACAGTTTAGATTGTCTTTTAATTATATAGTGACATGTCCTTTGAGATGTGGTAAAATGGTGAAGCAATACAGTTGGAAAGAGGTTTTAGATAACCTACGTCCATTCCTTTGAAACACTTAAAATGGTGAAATCTCTTAAAAGGATCTTTTTAGCACCCCTGCCCTTTTTGTTTTTGCCTTCTGAATTTAGTTCCAATAACTGCTTTCCAGTTTACATTCTCTTCATAGGACTGGGGTATAAATTCTAGCCTAAACTAACCTGTCCATATGATAAAGCTTTCTGGAATTGCTTGTTTTATTAGTCTGTCAACGTCTCATGAAAATCTATAGTAACAACATACACAGGATCTTAAACATTTATATGACAGTGGAATCATTTTTAGAATAAAAGCTCTAATTGAGAAACGAACCCCCCCCCCCCGCCCCATTCACTCCCATTAGCATAATACCCTGACAGAAGGAAAGACATTTTTGGTGAGAAATTTTTATCTCCTGGTTATTCTGACTTTTGTACTAACCTTATAGAAAAGAGAGTTGACTTCTGTGGGTCTGATCTAAAATGGGATTAGGGAGCCAGCTAGTTGATGGGCTGGGTTTTTAGCATCCGAACTTGCCACATTGTAGCACACTGTTAATCTGTAAATGGTCTCAGCATTGCAGGAAGCCAGGCTCTCTGCTCCAAGGGCAGAAAATCCCCTTAGAAAGCTGCCTTCTGGTGAATGGGCAGCCCATGAGAGTACAGCCCCTCTGTTCTGTTGTTCCACGTTAGCCTGCAACATCTGTGCCACAGGTCAGACTCTCTCCCTTGATTTTTAACTCTGTGCACTAACAGGGAACCCAGATTATATTTTGGCTGTGATCCTGTTCCCGAGCTTGCATTTTGTTTTGCAGTTTGTTTTAATCGCAAAACAATTGTCCATTGAACCTTGGGCATTATATGTAGTTCACTATGTGTCAGAGGTTTTAGGTGATGTTTAGAACTATGAAAATGATTTCATGGTGGGGTGAAATAATTTTATTTCTGACTCCTCTCCCTAGTACTTTCAGGTGCTGATTGGTCTCCAAGTCTGAGTGCAAATTCTGCCTAGATGGAAACCTGCCTCTGAAAAGGGACTGCCATTATCTGTTGGTTATCTGATGGTTATCATGATGTCCTTGGGGCTCTGAAGTCCCCAACGTGTCCAGGGGGCTTTTCTCTGAGCACGGGAACCTTGTGCCAGTTTTCTTTTACCCGTGTTTCTTTTATGTCTATACATTCCCAGACACTTTTTTTCTCTCGCTAATGTACCTGTGCTGTAGCAGCATGGCTGACAGGTCTTGGAAAATCAGTTCTCGAGGGTAGCTGTGTTTACTTGCCTTTGTCTATATGAGCACTGAGTTCAGGAGAAGTGTCTTCCTATGTAAAACCCTCAGTAGCTTGTACATTTTTATATTTTGGGCTGGGCGCGGTGGCTCACGCCTATAATCCCAGCACCTTGGGAAGCCGAGGTGGGTGGATCACGAGGTCAGCCTGGCCAACGTGGTGAAACCCTGTCTCTACTAAAGGTACAAAAATTAGCCAGGTGTGATGGCGCATGCCTGTAATCCCAGCTACTCAGGAGGCTGAGGCAGGAGAATTGCTTGAACCTGGGAGGCAGAGCTTGCAGTGAGCTGAAATTGTGCTGCTGCACTCCAGCCTGGGCGACAGGGTGAGACTCCATCTCAAAACAAAACAAAACAAAAATACACACACACACACACACACACATATGTATATGTGTGTATATATGTATATATGTATGTATACACATACACCTTTTTATTGAAGTGAAGCATGCATACAGAAAAGTACACAATTATAAACTCAGTAAATTTCCAAAAACTGTACATAACCCTTCAATGGACCAGCACCTAGATGAAGAAACAGAACTTTGCCACTTCTGGGGTACCCAGGAGTGCCCTCATAGGCCCCTTGCAGTCACTAACTGTACCATGCAAGGGTGACACTGTCCTGACTTCTGTCAGCACGTATTACTTTGGCCTGTGTCTGTTCTTGATACAAATGAAACCGTCTGGCTTCTTTCCATTAGCATTGTGTTTGTGAGGTCTACCCATATGGCTGCTTATAGGGAGAGCTCATCTATTCTCATGCTTTTAGTATTCTGTGGTGTCCCACTAACTTCCAAGTGAATATATCCCTGCCGTTGATGTAATACTTGTTATGTGGCAGGTGCTGAATTGAATTGCTGCAGAGATAGAAAGGAATTTACCTAGTCTAGGAAATTCTGTGATGGATAAGAGATGCTGGGATGCAGGTTATAGGGAAAATAATCACGTCTGTATTTCTCCTAGTTTGGGCATGGTTAAATATCTACTTCTTTTCTGACTTCAAATTGTATTATCTTAACTGCAAGAGTCCTGAGAAAGAGTAGATGATGTTGCTGGCGTGTGATGACTTGGGAACTTTACTCTCTGCTATCTTTGTTGGCTTACAGAGCTTTCCCCACTATTACAGGTCTTCTGCAAAGAATTTGTGCGGTACTTCTTGAGATTCTTGTCTGGCCTGTGTCTCACTGCTGCTTCCTTCTCACCCTGTTTCTGAGGCTGTCTACTTTCCTACCGACTTTGCTGCACTTGCAGCGTGTCCTCCCCCTGCTCCCTTAGGGTGGTATAGGTTTGGGGTGGATTAAAGATAGGGAGACAAAGCCAAATAAATAAAATTCCAAGCAAGCCTACGTTCTTGCCCCACCCCACCCACCATACCCTGCTCCTGTCCCCACCTTGTCTCTTACAGATGATGAAGAAAGAAATCACTTCATTTCTACTCATTCTTGATTTTAATGAGAAGGATGTTTTAAAAGCAAGGTCTTCGATATGACATTTTGTCATACCCAGGAGAGCAACAATAACAGCAGTAACTGCTGGGTTGAGGTAATCTGTAGTTAGGTGGTATTTCCTGGTGATGAGTCATCTTCCCCCCAGGCCCCCTGGGGATCTTTCTTTTGTGAATGAGTGAGGGAAGGTGTTTATACAAGAAAAGAGTGAATGCCTTCATTTCAGCTGTTTCACTTTTTTTTTTCTTTTTGGGACAGAATCTCGCTCTGTTGCCCAGGCTGGAGTGCAGTGGCACGATCTCGGCTCACTGCAAGCTCCGCGTCCCAGGTTCAAGCAATTCTGCCTCAGCCTCCCTAGCAGCTGGGACTACAGGCACGCGCCACCACGCCTGGCTAATTTTTGTATTTTGTTTTTTTGTTTTTTTTTTTTAGTAGAGACAAGGTTTCATCATATTGGCCAGGATGGTGTCGAACTCCTGACCTCGTGATCCGCCCGCCTTGGCCTCCCAAACTGCTGGGATTGCAGGCATGAGCCACTGTGCCCTGCCTCAGCTGTTTCACTTTTAATGTGCCGGGTGAACTTGCTTTTGTTCACTTACTGAAGATGCTGGATTTTTCTCCCCCTGAAGCTAGAACTGAAGAAGACTCCCTGGTTATTTTTTCCTCCTTAAGTTGTTTAGAAAGCAGAAGAAAACTGTTTGTTTAGAAAGTGACTGTGCAGATGTTTTTGTTCAAAAGGGAAAGGAGGAAGAAGGCTGTTGAGATAGAAGAGATTAAAATTTGGAACTACGGTTAAAGCAGCACATCTCCCTGGGCCTGGCTGGCCCTGGTGATTCTGTGTGGTTGGGCACATGTGGAGTAGTGTTGGCTCATAGCCTCTGCAGCCTTTTTTGGGTCTGTCTTTTACCTTTCTTTTTTTCTTTTCTTTTTTTCCAAGACCAGGGTCTCACTCTCGTCACCCAGGCTAGAGTGCAGTGGTGTGATCCCAGCTCACTGCAGCCTGGAACTCCTGGACACAAACAGTTCTCCTACTTCAGCCTCTTGAGTAGCTGGGGCTACAGGTGTGTGCCACCACACCTGGCTAATTTTTTATTTTTAAATTTTTTTAGAGATAGGGTCCCACTATGTTGCCCAGGGTAGTCTCAAACTCCTGGGCTCAAGGGCTCACATAGTCCTCCTGCCTCGGCTTCCCTGAGTGCTAAGATTATAGGCATGAGCCACTGTTCCTGGACATCTCACCCGTATTTTAGCCCAACATGGCACTCCTGTATCATGATTTGAGGAACCGACTACCTTCACAGAAAGTGCTTTATAATGACATCATAGTTAATAGGGTGGGGTGGGGGATGTTAGAGTAAATGCCATTTCTGTCTCATCAGTCTCTACACTGATGGTAACCCATATGATCGAAGGTGCTTTTCTGTATTAGTCCTTTCTCACATTGTTATAAAGAAATACTTGAGATTGGGTAATTTATAAAGAGGTTTAATTGACTCATGGTTCTGCAGGATGTGCAGGAAACATAGTGGCTTCTGCTTTTGGAGAGTCCCTAGGAAGCTTTCAGTCATGTCGGAAGGCAAAGGGGAGCAGGCATCTTACGTGGTAGAAGCAGGAGTGAGAGAGAGAGGGAGAGGGGGAGAGAGGGAGGGGGAGGGGGAGGGAGGGAGGGAAGGAAGGAAGGAAGGAGTGCTATTCACACTTTTTAAACAACCAGATCTCTTTAAATGACCAGATCTCATGAGAACTCACTGTCACAAGGACAGTATCAAGAGGGATGGTGCTAAACCATTCATGAGAAACCCACTCTGTGATCTAGTTACCTCCCAGCAGGCCCTACCTCCAACATTGGGGATTACAATTTGACCTGAGATTTGGGCCAGGAAACATATCCATACTGTATCACCAAAGATACTTCTTCACAGTAAAGCCCAACAACGGAAGTTTTCTTCAGGATAAGCCCGTTGCTTTACAAATGACCATCAGTTCTGGTTTTTTCCTTGTTTTTATTTTATCCATTAGGAGGATGGGGAGAAGAATGCCCATGGCTCCTTACTTTGCTGGCAGAGCAGGATAACTGAAGATGAGGGCTCTGTGATGTGGGTGCTGCCTTCGTGCAGCTTGTGCCCAGGGTCCTACACAGAGGAACTGCTAGTTTTGTGCAAGTGAGAGACCCTGCGTCTTCCTTATAGCCACAGAGCCCATGGCTGTGGCTGCTCCTGGCTGTAACACAGCAGAATTCGTAGATGCATGCTGCTTCAAGTGAGTTCATGCTAGCTAGGTGGTGAATGTTTTCCTAACTTTTTGCTTTATGCTAGTTTAAAAGTTCAAGGCTTTTTTGGCCCTTTGAATTTACTGGTTACTTCTGCTTATCAGGATGGTAAGAAAATTAAAATGTATTCCCCCTGTTACACCACCCCCCAATTTAGTATACCTACAGTGGTGAATTTTATGATTTGTAAATTACAGCTCAGTGAAACTGCTGGAACAAAAAATTTAAGTGACTTTTAAAATCGTATTTCTTAATTTTTACTTTCTATGAAATATAATTATTCCAGGAATAAAATATAGAGAAGTAAAAAGATGAAAAAAAATTACACTCATAATTACATCACCTTGGCTTAACTCCTGTTAAAACATTAATGTATATTTTTTTAGTTTCATTTTGTGTGTGTGTGTGTGTGTTTATGTATGTATGTAGATAAAGTTATTTTTTAAATGATGGAAAGGCTTTTTTCTCTAACAGTAAAATAATGTACTCATCTAGAAAACTGGAAAGTGGAAAAATATTTTCTTATAGTCTCTGCCCCCGACGTTCTGGTGTATTTCCAGTGTTTGCGGAGTAAAGCTATTTCTTATTGCTGCCATTCACTCAAGGAAAGCCCCCCAGTCAAACGTGTTTATCTGTGTGGCTGCATTTAGTTTAAAAATTAGTTTGTATTTATTTATTTATTTTAGAAAGATTTCTCCTGAATAATTCAGATGGTGAATTCCTTAATCTTGTTTAGTCTCAACTACATACTTCGTGCAACTTTTTTCTAGTCACCACTTCATGGTACACTTCTACAACTTTGAGCTTGTAAATAGTGTGTATATATGTTATTTTCATGTAGTGATTTTTTTTTCCTGTTCATACACTTTTGGACAATGTGGCTTTTAGATTGTAAATTACTGAAGAATAGGCCACTGTAAATAACTTCATAATACTGTCTGTCTGAACAGACAAGCACTTTTTATTCTTAGTGTTTTTTTGTTGTTGGCTTAAAAGATCTTGAAAGGTGGTTGCTAATCACCACCATACATATGGTGGTTTAATCAACATATTTTCCCTGAGAGATGCTTCTTAAATGATATTTGTCATTGTCTTTATTATTTTAACTCATCTGAATATAAATAAAACTGAAGTTAGGGAAAGGAAGCAGCATATTACTTAGAAAAGGCCTGATGACTTTTTAAAACTTAAGTACTATTTGAAACCTCTCAATAAATTGCTTGTTTTTGATAACTTGACTCAAGCCTTCCATCAGTTGCTTAGTTAAGGTGGTTCAGCCCCAGTACTTGTTTATTATATCATCGTCAGCATCTGTTGCTTTGTTTGTTTGGGAGGAAGATGGCCGGCTGCTGAGCCTGTCTCAAAGCTGGACTGTGACATCGTGTCTGTGGTTGATGGACACAGCTGTGCAGTTTCTGTGTGTGCTTGGCAGCACCATCTTCAAAAACATCTGGTCTAAAGATGTAGTTCTCTTCTCCTGCAATTGTATGTAAATTATTTAGTGCATAATGGGATAATGCCAAGTATACTTACTTGACATGAACACATAAATGATTTAAAAGCCCAACATGATTTTCTGTGCCGACCCAAAGAGTTCAGTGAATTGGAAGATTCATTGTCTAATTGGGTGTGTGCGTGTATCACTTAGTTTGGTGCCAGTACATCACATGCCATGGATATGCTAATTTTCTTCATTTTAAGTGAAGGAAATGGCTGGTGTGGTATAATAGGTAGCAAAAGCAAGAGGAAGCCTTTGACTAAACCATCAGGTGAATTTAGTTTGAATCAAATCTTTTAAGGATTGCTGTGTCTAAGATACATTCCTCAGCATCTCCTGTACATGTTTTTAAGGGATGTGTAGAGAAGATTCCATAGTACTACTGTGGGTTTTTAAAAATATAGGTAGTTGCTGTGCATGTTTTAATGATATTTATGTTCTATGAATCTATGTATTTAATTATATTTGCATTATATATTATGCATTTATGTTATAATTGATTTGTACCCATAATTAATATATAAGCAACCTCGTTAGCCTTTTGCATTGGACTTGGTGAGAGGCTTCTCTAGGTTGGCTCCTATTTTTATAATATCTGAAAAAATTCCCAATACCGTTTAAAAGAACAAAGGTCTCCAGGATTTGTTCCTTATTATATCCCTCAGGTTTTAGGATTTTCTTTCCCCCCAAGTGATTAAAGATGTCTTCAGTGAAATTGACCAGCGAAGGATCTTAGCTCTGAATAGCAAGCCCTAAATTAACCCATTATTTACTCTGGGCTCTCAAGAGGCTATCTTTTTTTCCTTTTAGTTTTGAGGTTTTCTTTTTAAAGGTCTAAGCCTTAGAGAACCTTAAGTTTTAAATTCATTCTTTCCCCCATTCTGTGTCTATTTTTAGTTAGAAAAACTGATAAACCCAATTAATTCTGCAAGCATAGGTTACAGTATTCTGTGCCAGTTTTTTGCCCAAGTCTTACTATTCAGTAGAAACACTAGCTGTTGAATGTGCTCAAGTCTAGAAGCATCCATGCACAAGACAGTGCCTTATGCACACTGCTGATTGATTCCAGTGTGAGGCTGCCAATTTATACTGAGCCTGGCAGGAAATGAGGGCATTTTCTTGATTTCTTTTAACAGACTTGTTTTGTTTTATTAAGTTTAGTTAGTCTAGGCTCAAGAATGTGAAAGTAGGGCCGGGCGAGGTAGCTCACGCCTGTAATCCCAGCACTTTGGGAGGCCAAGGCGGGTGGATCACGAGGTCAAGAGATCGAGGCCATCCTGGCCAACATGGTGAAACCCCGTCTCTACAAAAATACAAAAATTAGCCGGGCGTGGTGGCGTATGCCAGTAGTCCCAGCTACTCGGGAGGCTGAGGCAGGAGAATCACTTGAACCTAGGAGGCAGAGGTTGCAGTGAGCCGAGATTGCACCACTGCATTCCAGCATGGCGACAGAGCGAGACTCTGTCTCAGAGAAAAAAAAAAAAAAAAGAGAATGTGAACGTAATTTTGCTGGCCCGTGGGTTCCCTGGCTTCATTCTGTGTAGTGTCATTCCCTGTCTGATTCCTTTTATCCTGGCTCTACCCAGGTTTCTTGGCTCCTCCTTGGCAGCTGCCCAAGTACACCTGGAATGATCTTTCCTCACCCTCCCAGGTGTTGATTCCCCTTCTCTCTGCATTTCCTTGTCCCTGTGCTCTGCCTGCCTCTGTATCTGCATTGGCCCATGTTGTCTCTTTGATGAGTCACCTGTCTCCCTGTCCTGTCCCTTCTCACTCTTTCCAGTGCCCCACATGGTGTTTGCTATGAAGTGGGCCCACAGTTCATGCTTACTGAATGAATTTATACCAATGGATGGGCATGTGGATGGGGCACTTGTTAAAATCTGCCAATGAAAGTGGCATGGCAACTTCTTCACCTTCATTTTTTGGGTAACAGCAGATGGTAAATTTGGTAGTTGGTATTGTTGGTTGGAGCTGGATAAGTTGAGCAGGTTCCAACATGGTAATATCCTTTGTGCTTGTGAATTTGGGTTGGTAAATGGCCTTTCAGGGTCTTCAGTGCTGACATTTATTTGTGTAATTTTAACTGATTTAAGTTTTTGTCTCTATCTCTGTAAGTCAATACACACTCTTGGAGGAGAAGGTAGGTACCTATCACTTGAGAGACTTTGTATGTGTTTTCATGACAACAATACGTTTACTTTTTCTTTTGTGCAGAAATTTAGTTCCTCCATTATATTCAAGATAGGTGTGTGGTAGTTTATGGTCCTCCTTTATTCTGACAACTACATTCTTTTTCCTGTGCGCACGCTTTTTCCCCCCCGCACCGTGAGAGTTCTAGTTTTAAAATAATTGCTTCAGGTTAGCCAGACTGACTGAGGGGACTCCATGCAGACTTTGCATGTGTTTTGCTTCATAGCCATTCAGAGTACAGGGAGATGATGATCACAAGACAGGGAGGACTGTGTTGTTCTTTAGGGAGTGATGTTGTTTGAATCTTCGCAGATGGAGGGCATCTGCAGTGTCTGGAGGCCTTCTTTTCATGTCTTTGGTCCAGCCGCTCCTGCAGCCTCCAGTCCACCTCTTCACAGCATGCGTATGTGTCCCTGTGTACTTGCAGATAGATGGAGTAAAGATTAAGGAACACAATGGCAAGTTAATGAACTGTTTTAAGACCAAAATGACTTACTACAGCTTTATGAAATGTGTGGGTAGTAGACTGCCTTAAAGTTCTGTATAAAATGATTAATAGCAAAGAAAAAATTTGCTAATAACTTACAGTATCTTTCTGGTGATTGTTTTTAAAAATGTGCATCTTTGCTGTAAATAATTGCCATACAGTGTGCTTATGGTGCTGGATGGGGTGGTGGGATGCTCGGGGACGCTACTGAAGTAAAAGAAGTAAGTGCGAGATAAAATAGCACCAACTTGTCTTCTAAATTTGAGGAAACTTTGTTTGCCTATTTAAATTGGATTACATTAATCCTGTATTATTGACTTCCACTATGAAGTTAGAGGTTTATTTAATGGAAAACACTTTTTTTCCTGTATATAATAAAATTTATATTTTCAACAATAATCTTTTAAAATTATATTCAAGAGAAAAATTATTTTCTGATAAAATACGAATAGTACTCAATGTTAGTAGTAATATGTATTGTGTTCAGAGCATGTCTCAGAGCAAAAACATTGAAAAGGGAGCTGTAGCTGGGACCTGCAGCAGTGTGAGTGCCGGTGGTGGTCACTCTCCTAGTGCCCTGGGGCGCAGTTGAGCAGTGTCAGTCTCAGCAGTTGTTCGTATTATTTCCAATTGAATCACGTATTGAAGATCATTGGTTGTCTTCTCCCTCAGTCTTTTTGGTATCTTTGAATTTTTGGCATCTTTTCACATTTTTCCAAGAGAAGCACTTGAAGTTTGTCATTATCTTGTATGAACAGAGGTAATGACGTACATAGTTAGGACATACATTGCTGACTGTTGTTTAGAAGAGAGGATATGGGACACATTTTTATGAGTTTCTGTGGTGGTGGAGTATAAAGCATTCAACAGGATTTTCCTCATAAGGATCACTTACATAGTGGGCTAGAACTGAATACACTGGTTTGGTTCAGAGCAGAACTTCTCCTTGGGTTTAGTTAAGGTCAGTTTGAGTAACTAGTATAATGCAGATGGTAGCCCTGTAGAGTCAGATTTCCTCAGAGCTTGGTCAAGTGTAGTAGTTTTTCCATTGGGACTGTGAGACTTTTGATTTTGTGTTTCTCTCATTGTCTCCCATTAGATGGTTTGATATGTTTCTAAGAAGTAGAGAAAATTGAGAGGGAGAGACTTCAAATTATTTTCCTAGTTGGGATTGAAAAGTAGGGAGGTGATGTTTAATTACTGAAGGCTTGATGACAGGTGCCACCCTGTAGTTTTCTTCCACACCACAGTGTTAGGAAATGATTCACACAGGTGAGAAGCTGTGAGAAGCATTGAGTGACCTCCAGATACATGCTGTCACATTTTCTGCAGAGAACGTTAAGATGCAGTATGACATTGCCAAATGTATGCTTGTACCTGAATTTTGTCACCTAAATGTTTTTAAATGAAGGGTGTCTATTAGGAATTAAAATACCTTGATTCTATTTTCTATTTTACCCAAGTCTGTGACACTTATTCATGGTCTTTTTTGAGTAACTTCTGTGGAAAGCATCTTTGAATTCTTAGAGGTAAAGGGAACGGTTCCTCATATGTGGTTCCCATGAGGCTCTTCCAGAAACTTCTCCAGGGATGTGAGCTGTGATACAGAGGTCACTCGGTTGTATTTGAAGTGGAAACTGCCATTTCATAAGAAAGACAGGATCCCTTTCCAGATTCGCAAATTATCCACAACGAAGAGAATTACTTGAAAGTAACAAAATGGTAGTGCACACACATTGAAACTAAGGCGTTTTTCCTTGTTACCGTGTTGGCGGATTATAGCAAATTTTCCATTTTCCAGGGAGCATCAAGAGCCAGGGTGATTTTGGTTTAATATCATGACATTTGATAGATAGCTTTCCAAGGAAAGATTTCACTGCTTTTCTCCAGGTGATCATTGTTTTTATTTTTTCTTCCTTTTTTCTACCCAAGTACTGTGGTGATTCATGAATCATATGAGAATAATACATAAGCAGGAGTTGGGGTAGCTTAAGAAGCAATAGTGGAGGAGACAGGAAGAATGAGGGAAAAGGGTAAGGTAAACCATGAAACATATCAGAAATTGGTGCTTTGCTTCTAATGTCCTCAAGGTCAGAGTTAGAAAGTCACGGAGCTATGTAAATACTAGCCATTGACCCCGCCCTCTGAAGTCCTTGCTTCTCCAAGTACGGTCTGTGGAATAGTTTACTAGCTTCATTTTGACAGCCAGTACTTTGATTCACACATAAATCAATAAGTTGTTTATAGCAATTGAGGTCAAACAAAAATTATTGAAATGATCCGATCAAAAGTAAATTGATTTCAAACATCATTTTTGTAGAGTTTTTCCTATATGTGACTTAAATTTTTTAAAAAAATTGTTATGTTCTTCTATTGGTGGGAAAGTAGGAACAGATGACCCGTATGATAATGTGGGGCCTTTTACTCTGCTACTCTGAAGGATTGAAACATCTGTAAATCCAAGTTGTTGCTTTTTAAATGCACTGGGTTCTAATTTAATGGACCAGAAAAAGCAAATTGGGTGTCAGGTTCCTTCATGGGCAGATGCCCAACAGACATAATAGTTTATACCAATGGAGGTGTAGGTTGTAGCTTTTGTTGAGTTTTTTTTAATCTGTGAATTCTGTGATCAGTGTTATTCCTGGGTTAGTGTCAGATAATTTTATCCCCCCCCGCCCCATGTGTATATGGTCCAGCTTCTTTGCACACCTGGTAATTCTTAATTAGATTCCAGACTTTGTTAATTTTACCTTATTGGGTACTGGATATTTTATGTTTTATAAAACATACTTGACCTTTGTTCTGGAATGAAGCTAGTTCTTGGGAACAATTTGATCCTTTGAAGATTTAATTTGGGGATTGTCACATCATGTAGTCTAGATTTATTTGGCCCCACTATTGAGGCCAGAGTCTCCTGAATCCTGTGAATGATGAGTTTTTCCAGTCTAGCCAACGGCAGGAGGCACTGCTTCCCATCCGTTTGAGCACTGGGTACTATTCCGAGGAATCCTTTGGGATCAGGGTCTTGCCCTTACCTCAGGTGGTTTCCGCATGGGGATGTGTTGATAGTGTGCTACTGAGTCTTCTAGGGGAATTGCTTGCTGTCTGTGCAGCTGTCTCCTTTCTCCTCAACTCAGAGACCCCTCTGGGCGCCGTTTAGGTTTCCTTTCCCTTTGCTGCAGCTTGGAGTCCTTCTGAGGGCAGTAAGCTCAAGTCTGCATGTGTTTCCCAACTCTCAGGGTCACTGTCCTTATGGCCTGAAGTCTTCTAAGCGCTTTCATATGTTTTGTCTAATTTTAGTTGTTCAGGTGGCAGGATAAATCATCTGTCCTTGATACTTTATTTTGGCCAGGAGCCGAAGTTCCCTTCATTCTTTTTCATTGAAGACACATTTTGTCAAACGTGTAAGCACGAGCTCTGGTACCTGTGAGTGCATGGATGAATCCAGCATGAAGTGCAGAAACACTATTGCTTATCGCACCCTCCTTCAGAGCTGTGCTCCTTGTTGTCATTCCTTTCCTGGACCTGTTTTTAAGGTTTTAGACAACACTCTATTCAATGTGTATTGTACTCTTTCCCTCCTTGTGCTGTGGGAAGCTTCGTGGAGTTTGCCACTGGGTTAGGGAGAGGTATGAATAGACTGAGGCAAGATTCTCCTCAAGGGACCTTGTGGCAGGTCAGGAAAGTGAAGACAGAGGATGGTAAGTGCTCCACCTACCTTCTCCTTTTGCTCCAGGAATGACTTAAGTCTGGAAGGAGCCGATACTAAGAAGTTGCGTGTCTGGATTGGTACGTCATAGCAAACAGGAAGAAATGACCATGAGGCTAAGGTCAGAGCCTTGTGGTGCCACTGACCCAGTTGAAGGCAGTTTAAACAGCCAGGCTGTAGTTCTTCAGGCTCTCCTAGGCCTCCTTGCACAACTGACCATTGGTGTCGGTGGCCCAAGCAGGGAAACTGGTGGTGACCCTCGAGCAGCAAGGAGGGGAGAGGACCCTCAGTCCGGGGACAGAAGGAGATGGACTGTGAGTTGCCAAAAAGCTCATTTTGAATTCTTTGGGGGCCAAACTTTTCTATCCTAAACTCTTACTTGTTTATTTTTTTCCAAATTAGGAAAATAGTGTATGACAATTGTAGAAAATGAGGCTATAGTCTAGAGGTAATATTTGGTAGCATTTCTCCCCTCCTCCTCAATGCATTCATTTAAACTGAGTACTAATATGAACTATTTCAAGTATATTCTTGAAGACATTTGTACCCATGATATTTTGTCTATAGATTGGGGCTCGACACGGTCAACTGTCAGGATTCCTGGATGTTGATGACATGAAGCTTTGGAAAGATCTAATAGTTTCTTTTAGATCCTAGAGGAAATAGTGATCTGACTTGAATTTATTGTTTGAGTGATATCACCATGTTCATTATTTGCCATGTGGTGCTTTTTGGTGGGGGTTTGTCCTGCTTGTGGGTTATTCAGGCAAGCATCAGTCTCCCAAAGTTATTGATGGACAAGTGATGCAGAGGAGAATAGAATGAACTATATTCACTATCTGAAGTCCTCCCCACCCCCATCCATCCAGGTGAATGGTGTCATTGTGTAGTTGTCTTCTATATCACATTATTTTTAGATACCAGCTGAGTAGTGCAGTCTCATTGAAAGATTCAGCAGGTGGCACTTTGTAGAAGATGGAGGGATCCAGAGTGCATGCTGGGGGCGTTGCTGTGTGTAGTAGAAGTTCTGTGTTGTGCTTTCCATGGAGAACAGGGTGGGTCCGGGGCTTCAGGCCATGGCATGCTGGTTTTGGAATCCCAGAACTTAGCTCATTGGTTCAGTAGCAGAACTAGAAAGAGGATGCGTTTTGGTTTGAAATGTGCTCACAACAGAGCGTGTTTTTTCTTGAGCAGGCTGTCGTGAGTGTCTGATTTCCATTTTAGTTATGTTAATTTTGTCATTTTTCCGTCGGTTTTTATTGAGACTGATCTTGGGGGGGGTGCGGATTAATTTTAAGGAACATGTAATTTCTTCCTTTGATCAGATCCTATAGCCTTAATTTTGTTCTGGGATCTTTCCTGTGTAGTTGTATTCGTCTGTGTTTAGTTGAATAGTCAGTGAATTTAACTTGTAATGTGATGTGCCTGTTTGAGGGGGAAAAAATGGATTAATTCTGTGCTGCTTTCATTGGTGTGGTACTGAATAATACTCTTAGATGTAGTGGGATTTACCAGGTAAAAAGTGATCTGTTCTCATTTTTCTACCCGTTCACAGTCACATAAAGAAGAGATTCAGTAGTAGTTGACAAAAACAAACTTGTAAACTGGTTTTTAAAAAGTTATGTTCATTTGTACATTTTGGTGCTGAAATCTTCTAGAGATACATCTCATTTTATCAGTCCTCTCTCCAACTAACGTAGAGTGAACAGTCAGTTGCCTTTTTCTTTTATCCAGCTGTCGCCGAGCCTACTTTTAATTCTGTAAAGAGGGTATGCCAGGTGAAAGGTTTCATTTGGATTCCAGTTAGCTTATCTGAAGTCTGCCTATCTCTCCTCACATAGTTACTACCGTTGATGGAATGAGAAAAAATTTAGATAACAAGTTTGAACAGCATTTTAAGGGGTCATTAAAAAACAACAGAACACTCATACCATGCACTCCTGTGTGGTCAGATGGTGGAGTGGGCAGGGCTTGTCATATGACAAACCCATTGCTGCCTGTGAAAATTACTACTTTGCAGATGTTCCCTGCCCCACCCCCACCCTCTGACAGCCTGCAAGGCGACTAAAAACTCATCTCCCAGTCAGGTCCTAGCCTGAGACAAAGGCCTTTTCTATGAGAGTTTGCTTCCACTGGTTAAAGTCCAAAATGCTAATTGGCATCAGCTGCATTAAATCACTAAGTGGGGGCTAGCAGCTGCCACACCATTTGAGTAACCAGGAGGGGGGACCTTTTTTTCCTTACTAAAAAGGCCTCTCTCTCAAGTTACTCTTGATTTTGTTTTTCATTTGTTTATACTTGTGACCTGCTAAAGAAGAGCATGGAGGACACAGTAGTTTGGACTCTGCCTGGACACATGGAATATATAAACATCCTCTAGGTAGTTTTGCCAACTCAACTTTATGTATGGGATTTTTTGTTGTTTCTAAATTTCAGTGTTAGCTGGCCCCAGTCTGTTTTCTCCTGTATCTTTCCAGGCCACATGGAGCGTTTGTTTTTGGTGGTGCTCGTGGTGGTGGTGGTATGTATGTATGTACTTAAGTGTTGGGATGCAACCACCAAACGTGTGTTTAATAACCGAAAGAAGACTGAAACTCAGAAGTTGACTCATTATTACCCTACTCTAAAGACAACATAAAATACTGTGTAATAAGCATTAGTCATAATTAGATTTGCAGTTGTAGCTGGCTCAAAGCCATTGGTAGATTCTGTATTTCTAGTAGTGTTTTTTTCTCCAAGTGGGCACTCATAATTGGACAGTAAATGACAATTAGTGGTGCTAACTGCCTTTTTATTTTATAAGATGTGTAATAGTCATCTATTTTAAAATCATAAAATCGAGAGAGGAAATCTTCAAAGTATATATAGACTTGATCCTAAAACAGTAATTTGAGGGGAGAATATTATTTCCCTGCAATATATTTTGTAGTTCATTTTTGTATGCTTCCAGGATTTGGCTATTTCAGACCTGGGAAATATTCTGGCAGGTGACATTGATGGGATCACTGTATTTCTAGGTGATATTTGGGTGTTTCCATCATGTTAGAAAAACTATTGTCAGACCTGATTGTATTTTAGTTGTTCATCTAAATCATTGATTCTGAGATGCAACCCAGTTTTGAAGATGTTAGAGTGTGTACTTTATGGTTGACAGTGCTTCATGGTTTCATGACATAAAATAGTGGTGGGCTCCATTCAAGGGCACTTCAGATTCAGTGAAATACATGGTCCCATGGTAATCTGCCACCAGTATTTACCAATGTGCCTATTCAGGAGTTTTCACACCAGTGGACAGTATGGAGTTTAAGCCTGTGAGAACTTTAAAATATGTGCTTGATTTTTAACTCGGTGAGCTGTGAAAATACCAAGTGCTCTCGACTCTTTCTTACACAGTGGTGAACAGGTTAGATCCTAGAAGACATTGGTTTGTGTCACTAAAAGGAAAAAATATAAATGGAACCTAGTGGAAATATTTTATAATTCCTAACTGTTGCTCAGGAAGCCTTTCATGGGAGAATCATAGGTAGCATTTCTTTCTGTCAAGAAGTGAAAGCTACTAGCAGAGCGTAATAGGGAACAACAGCCCTGGAAATAGTTTAGCCACTGCAGGGAGTGGAGGTAGGCAAAGGTAAGGGTTGGATTGATGAAACAAGTCTGGACAGTCCAGTAAAGTTCACTACTGTATGAAGTTCTTATTACCGGAACAAAGTTAAAATCAATATTTGGATTTTCCCCTATTCTAGTTCAACATAAGATTAGACGAATGGCTAATGAGAATAACCAATGTTGTTTTGTTTTTGTGTAGTTTTTATATCCCAAATCCTTACAGATTTACTGACTTTTGGATAAAAGGAGAAAAACGGTTAGTTTGCTTTCTGGTCACCCAGCTGCAGTTCAGTGTACGGAAAGTGGGATGTTTGGCTTTTTAGAGCACATTAACCATGGACCTTATCCTGGGAGTGACACCACATCCCTTTTCAATGGGGCCTGTTTACGGCCACTACCCTGTGCTAACTCTTTTCAGGAGCCTACCTGTCTTGACAAGCCTCATTAGGGCTGTCCCAGGCCACTCACTGCTTGGTCAGGAGGCCTCTCAGAAACCCTCAGATAGCACTGGGAGTGAGTTGTGGTGAGTCAGGAGGGAGCAGGCTCAATGTGCCCCCATGCCAACAAGCCCTGGTCACTACTGCTCATCATACTGTACATGTTGATATGTGTGTGCAGAAAGCACAAGATAAAACTTTTGAGGCATTAGGTTTCCTACTTTCATTTGGGGCATACTTCCTCATGTTCTATGTAATAAACATCGTTACCCTTTTCTGTTTTAGAATGAAGTTCCTTTGAAGCAAGGTCTCAAATAGAAGTGTTTCTCTGTTTTACTAGCTAGTCTAAACACTGGTTTTGTTTAGAATTAAGATGGCTATCTACTATTGAGTACCTCATTTTTCATTGCTGCTTTCAACATGGCCATATTTAAATCTCAGATAGAAATTATACCTATTTGGTAGGACTTTGCAGGGTTTGAATGAGAATTATTGTATCAACTCTGTTGGGTCATGTGACTGCTGCTATATTTGTAGTCATCTATCAAAGTCACATGACAAGTGTGTCTGTAGAATATATAGTTGTGCATCACTTAACAATGGGGTTATGTTCTCAGAAATGCATCGTTCATTAGGCAGTTTTGCTGTTGTCCATCATCAAAGTGTGTTTATGTAAACCTAGATGGTACACATGGGCTACCTGGTATGGCCTATTGCTCCCAGGCTGCAGACATGTACAACATGCTACTGTACTGAATAGTGTAGGCAATTGAAAAACAATAGCAAGTAGTTGTGTATCTAAACATAGAAAAGAGATTGTCAAAATATTTTAGAAAAGATAAAAAATGGTACTTTCCGCATAGAGCTCTGAACATTAATGGAGCTTACAGGCCTGGAGGTTGTTCTGGGTGAGTCAGTGAGTGAGTGGTGAGTGAATGTGAAGGCCTAGGACTACTGTATGCTACTGTAGACTTCATAAACATTGTACACTTAGGATACACTAAATTTGTAAAAAATATGCTTTCTTCAATCATAAATTAACTTTAGGTTACTGTAACTCGTTTATTTTATAAAACTTTTAGGTACTTTTGTAAGAGCACTTAGCTTAAAAAACATTGCATAGCTGTACTAAAATATTTTCTTTTTAAAAATCTTTGTAAGCTTTTTTTTGTCTTTTCTAACTTTTTAAACATTTTGGTAAAAAGCGAAGACAGAAACACACACATTAGCTTAGGCCTACACATGGTCAGGCTCATCAATATCTGTCTTCCACCTCCACATCTTGTCCCAGTAGAAGGTCTTCAAGGCAGTAGCACACATAGAACTGTCATCTCCTATAATAACAATGCCTTCTTAGGGATACCTCCTGTAGGATCTGCCTGAGGCTGTTGTAAGTTCCCCCCTTTTTTTTGTTTAAATAGGAGTACACTTTAATATAACAATAAAAGTGTAGTAAACAAACTACTAACATAGTCATTTATTAAGTATTATGTACTATACATAACTATATGTGCAATAATTTTATACAACTGGCCGTGCGACAGGTTAGTTTAGCATCACCACAAACAGTAGGTGATGGGAATTTTTCAGCTTCATTTATTAATTTTATTAATTTTATGGGTTCTCTGTTGTATTTGCAGTCCTTTGTTGACTAAGATGTTATGTAGTGCATGACTGTACTATAATACTCTAGTGTTTATGTTTCAGAACCAAGCTGTAAAGCTGCCATCTTGAGAATTACTATTCTAAGATGACTACATCTTGTTATACATTTGTTTTCTAAAGCAGTAATGTATAACTGAAGTCTGTATTTTAAAAATTGTTTTTCCCATCTGATCTCATTAATATCTAATTAATGATGTCGCAGCTTTTAAAGTATAACAATTTGCAAATCAGACTTCCTTTAGGCTTGTAAGGCCTTAAGAGTGATTCTAGAGGTGTTAGACTGAAGCAATAAGTAGGGTTCTTCCAAGTTGTGTGTAAGTGCACGCATACACACACACACACACACACACGCATGTATGTCTAGGCTACTCAGAGCCCCTACTCTTACCTGGAGAGAGAAGGACATCAAGTTATGAGTGGGATGGTTGTGTCAGTGTAGAAAACTAAGGACATTTTAGGGGACTAGTCATCTTTTCCTTTTGAAAATGTATGCAGTATAGGGGATTCTAGAAATCTGGTCATCAGGTTTCTCCCGATCTTACACTGTGCTTTTCTAATCAAGGATGATTTTCCCTTTCCTGCACAGTTCCTGTTCTTTCTCACTTTAACTCTGCTTTCCCTTCATTCTGTACTAACTACAAATCTTCCTTAAGCTGACTCTTCGCAGATAGTATGTCATGTGTATATAACAGAATGTCTACCTGGCTGGTGTGCACAGCTTCTTCTCCAGGTTTATATGGGAGATAGGTGGAGATCACAGACTTCTCAGCCTTTGTCATTCACAAGGGCAACTTATTTTTATTTTCCAGACTTGTGTCACTATCTGTTTCCTTCATTCCCCACCCTAACCTTCTCACACAAACTCTGGATTTCTTCCTCTGCTCATCTTATTTCAATAAACCAAGACGCTAGGAGAGGAGCCAAGTCTGAAACAATGTTCTCAGTGATGTTTTGTTACTGGGACCCACTGGACTCAGCTGAACCTCTTTTCAGTGGTTCTCACTGAGCACGCCGTCACAGACTGCACCTCCAGCCTGCATTCATGTATTTAGTACTCTGCCTTGGCCTCACTAGAGGGTGCTGTCGTGCAGGGTTGTTCGAGGTAAACGTTTTCTGGACTTACACGGACCAGATGATCTGTATTTGCAAAGGAAACAGACTTTCCAAGTGATAAGTTCAAATAGTATCAGTCATTTCCCTTTTTTGGTCCCATTTTTACAGCTGAACAAACCGAGGCTCAGAGAAGTGGAGTGCATTTCCAGAGGTCACAGTTAGTGGGAGAACTGGCCAGGCAGTCCCCTCGCACTGTCCCTGCAGCTCTCCGTGTCTGTCTTTACCTCCTATGCGTCACGTCCTATAATCACACTTCAAAGGATGAGTCCTCTAAGATTCCTGTTCTTGGCATAAGGATGAAGTGAATGCATATGTGCCTCTGCTCCTGGAGCATGGGGAACTTGTGTTCCTTTCATTATTGTATGTAGTGTGGGGAAGTAAAGTCATGCACACCATTCAGTAGCCACACATTTTATTTTTATTTTTTCTTAAGGATGAAGAGGAAGAAATCAAACTGGAGATAAATATGCTAAAGAAATACTCTCATCACAGAAATATTGCAACATATTATGGTGCTTTCATCAAAAAGAGCCCTCCAGGACATGATGACCAACTCTGGGTAGGTGGATGTTTCCTGAGCATTTGTGGGCATTCCATTTGCTTGAATTGTAAGGGCATGGCGGGGGTGGGGGCTGGGGGGAAGGGAGGGAAGAAAAACAATGAAGAGGAGCAGTAAGTAGCTGGCAGATTCTAAAGGCTTCCTTGGCCGATGTCTCTGGGTTGACTATATGCTGGTTGTTTTATTTTGATACTGATTTCACATTGCATGGAAAAAAGTGAACTTTGTGTTTCCGGAATAAAATGGCAGCATCTAGAAGGAATGTGATCAAATAGCAAGGAAATTAGGAGCTTGAAAGCAATACAATAAAAACTTTATTTATGGGAACAAAATTAATTTGAAAACTCAGTAAACTGAGCTTACCACTTGGAAATGAGAGACAGATCTCAAGAAACAAACTTCTGTTAGTAGCTTATTAATAGTATTAATGATAATAGCTAATTAAAACAAATTACAGGGAAATTTCTGGAATTGACACATTCAACCTTATCTCTTTTTGAACACATTTGTATTCAAGATAATGACCTGGAGATACCATCAGATCTGTGGCTATCACATTATTTAAACTTACAAAGCAGGAAGATAGATTAATACTTTTTGTATCAGTATTTTTAAAGGGCCATTAAACATTCGCAAAATTAAATAGAGGGAAAAAGTTTACCCTGTAACCATTGCCCAAATCAGGTCCTAGTTAAAATTTTAGAACAGTTCAGTTCGGTTGATTTTCTGGGTACTTTAAACATACCGTTGTGATCATATTGTTCAAACATTCAGATACTGTAAATATTGCATTAAAAATTGTATAACTGCTTTAAAATACTATTTTTTATTCATATTAGACCCAGTTAATATAATAGTTTGAGGATCATAATGTGAAAAATAGAATGTTTTTGAGGCAAAATGAAAAAGAATGTTAGGGAATATTTGAGTCAGATATTTGATAATTGGGCAGTGATGAGGAGCAAAGTGATCTTCCTGTGCCCGTGTGCTTCTGAGAGAGAATGAGCACTTCAGAATTGGTGCGCTTGGGTGTGCCATAGAACACCAGAGGCTCTCAGTCTCCTGGACCAAATATACAGAGCGAATACATGGGACCGTGAAATGAGCTTTCAGTTATTTAGGTGCCTCCAAATTATTATGAGTTATTTAGGCGCATCACTTTTCCAGGTCTTTAGAATAAAGAGATGGCATGGTGGTTAAACTGGTTTTCCCAATTTCTCCAAGATGTGTTACTCACCTTGTGTCTTGTCTGCCCTGTAGCTTGTTATGGAGTTCTGTGGGGCTGGGTCCATTACAGACCTTGTGAAGAACACGAAAGGGAACACACTCAAAGAAGACTGGATCGCTTACATCTCCAGAGAAATCCTGAGGGTGAGGAAAGTGGGTGGCTACAGTGCTCCAACCCATGATCCTGTGCTTCCATTTTCATTTTCCCAGCCGCAAGTACTTCTTTGCATTACTTATACATATACAGATTATTCTCTTTGACAGCCAAGGATTCTGTATATCTAGCTAGCTTTGATAATTTTAGGCTACATCATGATTTGACTCTGGCAAGTATGTAAAGAAGGTCGACTTAAATAAAAAAAGCTTTTCTGTATTTCCCTGAATTTACTTTCCATGGCATCATGACATCCCTATTGGCAGCTTTCCTTTGAGTTAAAAGGAAATCAGAGTGGAGGGGAAGAGAAATAATCTCCAACTATTGTTTTTAAAGGAATTCTGTGTATAAGCTTATAAATAAATACTAATGATGCTGAATGCTGATTTTCAAAATCACCTTGAAGACTGTGGTGTTAGCTACTAGAATCTGTTAAAATATTTATGAAGAAGAGTTAGAATGTTTAATATTATTGACAGCCATTTGGAAAGCTGGCTAATGATCTTAGAGTAAGTTTCTGAACTGCTATTTTAGCAGCTTTTAAATGTTTCTTTTAAGTAGTAAAGCCATGTTGACAGCACAGGCAGAGGGTTTCTAGGATTTCGTATTTGAGCAGTGCATGTAGGATATTACCAGTGGGTCTCTTCCTTCATTTGGCCATCACAGTTTTCCTTTCTACTTCATCCCTGAATTACACACAGACATTACTTGGTTGCATTTCATTTACCTACCACATTAAAAAAAAAAGATTATGAAGTTAAATTGAAGCCCAATTCTTGTGCTTCCCCCACTAATAAAAAAGCTTAAAGTAATGAATAAGTTATTTTAATTTTTTTAATAAGTAAAGTTATCCCACTTTTTATATGTAAGATTCATAGAGGATTGCAGGTTTAAAAACTGCCATCTAGACTTCCTAGAGAAATGTTTAATTTTTTTTTTTTTAAGATATTTATGTAGTCCTTGAAAAGAGGCAGTTCTCCTAAGAAGACTAGTTGTGCAGGGTGGGGTAGGGTGACAGGAGAACCATCTTTTTATAAACACTTGCAAATGTCATTAAAATGTCAGGATCTTTTATGACTATTATAGAAAGCAGAGCCTAAATGTGGGAAACTTTCCTGCCCTATACTACTGTAAAGGAAGTCAGGTCCTGGGCCAGATGGATTTCCTCTGTTAACAACTAAAAGTCTTCAGCATGGTAGGCAGGATAGAACATTGGTTGAGTGGTTGGAGATTGGCATAAGTCAGACCTGGGTTTGAGTCCTGCCTCTGCTGCTTATCTATAGCACACCCTATGTTATTCAACTTTCAGGACTTATTTTCTCCTCATCTATACATTTTAGATACCAACCTTTTGAAATTACTTTTGTTAGGAGAATTCAATGAGTTAGTGTATATTAATCATTTAATGTAACATTTGGATACATAGCTACCTATCAGTGACTATTAATTGTTGTCATTATTCTTTGTTTTAAACACCCACTCTCCTGCCGTACACATCCCCACCCACGTACCCACGCCCCCTACCTTTCTTGTATATAATTCCAGTATGGGATATCTCAAGCAGAGAACTAGCTTTTAGCATAATGTCCTAGGCATTAAATGTATTTCAGCCTCCAAGACAAATGTGTTTCTATACCCAGGCAAGCATTGTTTACCTATCATATGTAATATGTACATTTAGCCATTTTACCATCAGTAATCTCCAGTAACATTTAAAAGAAGCCAAAGTTGTTTGACGCCTCTAAGCCAGCTTGAGTGTGGCATGTGAATGAACATCTTTTTGAGACGTAGCAAATCTTTTTCCCCTCACTGGGCATCTAAAACACGAACTGCCTTTGCCTACATTTCATCTAGAATGGGAGTTTTTCCTTGTGACAAAAGTTTAAATTAACTAAAAACAAGCAAATGCCTCAGGGAGAGTTCGTGTGTCATGCAGTACTATGTGTTCATTATAGGGGTTACTAAGAGTTGGCTTTGGTAAAGAGAAGGCAAGATGATAAGCTGGAGGTAAGGCCTCATGAGAAAGGAATGCAGCCACCCCCAGACAGATAAGCTGTGTTCTCAAAGACGGTTGGGGTTAGACAGTTTCTGTGGTGGCAAAACCTTTCCTCATTTCTCACTAGATGTTGGATTTAGACATTATGATCATTATGATCAGACCCTTTGAATGGTGAGAGTCCTAATCTGGTAGGCCTCAGCCAATAGAGAAGTGCTTTTTGGAGCCAGCACAGTTACCCTCTGGACCACAAGGCTTAGCAGCAAGGCCAGCATGTTCTTTTTAACACACTTCCATGTTCACATTCCACAAGACAGTATCTTCATATTGAACATGGGAACTTAGAGCTCTCTATAACCAATGCTGTATGGCAGCCTTTGACTGCTCTTTAATTCTGTGACCATGCATGATACAGAGTTAAGGGGAAAATGTTTCCTGGTTTAGAAACACTGATGCATTTGCTCGAGGGTAGGTCCTTCGCTGAGTGTTTGGACTTGGCGTCTCTGCTAAGGAAGGATAATTGTGGCCTGTTTTCTGGTATGGGACTAGTTGAACACACATACACTCCCAGGTACTTCATGGAAGAAAAAGGTTCTTCTTTTTCCTAGTAATCATTAACATTGTTGCAGAACTATTAGATACACTTAATTCCCTGTAGAAGCAGTGATCCTGTAGCAGTATAGACAGGAAAACAGGCATTGTTCCATACATTTATCACTGGTAATGAACAAGAGTGCATGCAAGCCACATTTGTTTGACAAGATGTGGGTGCTTATGTTTGTTGTTAAGATAGTTCTGTAAAAGTTTAAGAAGAGGTTGGCAAGTTAGAAAACAAAAATGAACTGAAGTAATAGAAATAGGAATTACAAAGAATTGGGGAACTTAGCTTTTGTGTCTCTCCTTTTGCTATTTGAAGTTATACCATGTTGAGAGGAGGTACTTTGTTCCTAACTATAGCAATAAGGTACCATATATTTTTAGTGCTTTTTTCTCTAGTCAGTGCTTTGTGGTATGATACCGCACATCCTGTGTTGTGAAAAATAAACAGAGCTGTCAAATAAGCTTTGCTCTGTTTCATAGACAGACCAGTAAATGAATGTTTAGAAACCCCCTGTGTTAGAAAAATTAGTATTCTAGAGGAGCTGTTGTATTTAATTCATATCTTACAAAGTAATGATAACAATAAAACCCCATGAAAAAAGAATAAACAGGAAAAAAATCAAATAACCCTTACTTATAATCTGCCCTTTTTGGATTGAGACATTTTAGAGTAAATAGGTTGCTTGTATCTTAAGGAGGTGAGCTGTGTATTTGGCTTCTCTCGCTAAGGACAGAATAAGTAAATGAGTTGTGAGAATGATGCATTGCTGTCTCTTGGACCATATTTGGATGCAACATGTGTTTTTGTTCTTCCACCACCTCTCGTAAGAGACAAGCTTTTGGGCCTCATTCCAGATACAAGGTCATCAAAAAGTGTTATATGCCCAGTAGGTTTGTTTCCTTGGGAAAGAAAGATATTTTATTTGAACACAAGGCTCTTTTGACAGCACAATCATTTTCTGCTTGGGATGGAGGTGGGATTGATCAGCACTTAGCAGTTTGTCACTGTGCAGTGGGAAGGCTAGCCAGTGTTAAAGAGCCAGATTTCAAAGCCCTCTCTTGCCCTTTGCTTTTCCCCTGAGATGTGTCTAGTTCAAATATGCCCACGGGGTCACCCTCTAGACATTTAGCGTGGGAAAGGAACCACCCTGTACACAAATAGCACAAATTATAGCAGAGAAACTGCAGATGGTAATCTGCAGTGCATCTTAAAGGCACAGCTAGAAGTGGTCATGTTGCTCACACGGGGAACCTAACCCACTGGGAATGTGGGGGGTGGGAGGACTTCTTTCTGTGTGTGTGGTAGTATTGGTGCTGTCTTTCTGGGAATGCACGAAGAGTGAAGTTAATGTTCATGAGCTCACAAACACCGTTGGTCCACATGTGCACTTTCTTATCAAAGGTGTGTTCCTGGCTGTTTACTTGTAGTCACAGAAAACTAAAATTCAGGCCTGTCTTTCCTATTCAGGGACTGGCACATCTTCACATTCATCACGTGATTCACCGGGATATCAAGGGCCAGAATGTGTTGCTGACTGAGAATGCAGAGGTGAAACTTGGTATGTAATGGATATGCGGCGTGATCTCGTAATTGCACCTGGCACAAGCCAGTTGCGCTCCCAGTTCTGCTTCCATCTAGCCAAAAGTTCAATCTGTTACCCATGTTTTCTATTTCTGTTCTTAAGAATGTGGGAACCGAGCATATTGCTTAGCCTGGCTCCAGCCTCCCCACTTCCATGTTAGTTCCCCGCCAACCTCCCGCCCCCTGGTTCTCTGTACAGCAGCCAGACTGATCTTCAAATCAGACTATGCCACTTTCCTGCTTAAAGACCCTTAATGGCTTCCTGTTTTACTTTGAATAAAACTGACATTTCTCACCCTTGCCTATAAAAAGCCTTGTAGAATCTGATGCCTGCTACTTTTTCCTCCTCATTTTATGTCCCTCTTTACTTCTGTCTTCATCAGTCACTGTCTTTTTTTCTTTTCTTAAACTTCCTGGGTCTTGCCTTGGGGCCTTTGCATAACTGTTTCCCATTGGGAAGACTTGACTTCAGTTCTGAAGTCACAGTTTTTTTTCTCATGTTTAGGGGGCTTTTCCAACCTCTGATCTGTCTTGGGCCTTGCTCCTTGTTTCTTTCATAGTATTGTTCACAGTTTATGGTTATGTGATTGTTTTTTACTTCTGTTACTGTCTCCTTTGCCAGAATGTAGATTCTGGGAATGCAGCAAGTAGCCTATTACCCAGCACCCAGCGTAGTGACTTCATTGTAGTAGGTGCTCGATAAATTTCTGCATGGATAGGTAATTACAGCCCATGGTGTTTTCCTGGAGTTATTCACAAGGGTTCTTTTATATTTCTTGTTTCCTTTAGCTGGGTCAGAACTCATTCCACTTTCATCTAAGTGTTGTATCAAATTTTTCAATAGCATTTGTATTAATTTTTCTTCTACTAGCACATCACAGCAAAATTCTTTCTGTTTATATGGGTCTGGTGCACCTTGCTTTTAGAAATCGTAGGCACAGCTGTTGTACTGTAAAAGTAACATCTTCATAGTTACTTTCTTGCATAGTGTCTGTGTTTGTTGGTCTTCTATGGAGGAATCTGCCCAATTGGAAACTCCCCTCAGGGCTAAGATAGGAAGCGCTTGAGCAGTTCTCATACCAAATGACTCAGTGAGCTGTGCGTTCCCTGCACTGGTCTCCTGGTACCGGCCTGTGATAGTCCCTGAGTGATCACTTAGTGGTTGGTTACCGTTGCCTTCCAAGTTGCTGTGATGTTCGCTTAGGCTTCCTGTGCTGCCTGGCCCATGTGTCTCTGTCTCTGAAGGAGTACTCAGTGAGTAAGTCCACACCCTGGACAAGCCATTTTCTGAGCGTGTTCTGTGCATAGAAGTTGAATCGATGATCCCTTTAAGTCATCTCAGCACTTTGTAGGCCTTTCTGCATGGGTGCCTCCACCTTTGCAGGTTCCTGCTAGGGTAATGGTAGTGTGTGTGGTGATAGTGTTGGCAGGGACAGATGGCAGGCATTCCGTTAGAGGTCATGGTCTTCCTGCCAGCTCTGCCTCCCATCCTTGAACTTTCCTCTAGACCGCCACCACCATCCAATTGGGTGGGATGCAGAAGTCACTGAAAAATCAACAGAAGTCCCACGTGCTTTAGGATGTGTTGTTTGTGAATATATGATTTAGCTTGCTTTTTTTTTTTTTTAATTCAGTACTGTTTTTTTTTTCAAGAAAACTTTTGTGAATTTCTTATCTTTATGGTTATTAGTGCTGTTTAAGAAGGTAAGTCAAGTGTGTCTTCAGTCAGTTCTCCAGAACCTGGGGCTCTCTGTGACTTGATCTTGTTTGCGGCAGTTCTCTGAAAGCACTGAAGGTTGTGGTTCATTCAAAAGGCCCTCTGCTGGTCACTGTCGGAGAAGCTGGGGAGGCAGCCAGATCCAGGCTTCACAGAAGCTTCCAGACTGGTAGAGGATCTCACAGTCTCGGTGGCTTTACTGTGGAAGGGCACTCCTGACCAGTGGTGCCTGCCTTGAGGGGGATCGCATATTCATGAAGCACTGCTGTTTCAGTTTACTATGAAGACATTTCCTCCTTGTGTTTTTTCACAAGTATATCTGGTTTGTAATTGTGTTTCACTTTATCTTCCTTTCTCTTCCTCCCACAGTTGACTTTGGTGTGAGTGCTCAGCTGGACAGGACAGTGGGGCGGAGAAATACGTTCATAGGCACTCCCTACTGGATGGCTCCTGAGGTCATCGCCTGTGATGAGAACCCAGATGCCACCTATGATTACAGAGTAAGAGGCACCTGCTCCGTAGGCCTTTGCAGGGCCACTGGCATGCCTAAGGGATGGGGGCTTTGCTTATAAATTGCACACCCCTTGTCTGCCTGCTTTTTCAGGGAGGAAGACCTTCAGTGAGGAAAATTGCAGGTGCAAATTTTTCAAGACAGTATTCAGATGCTGTCTTTTTTGTCCATTTGTATCACGTGACTGTGTTCTCATTAAGGAATACACTGGTTTCAAAGCAGTCTGGAGCACTTTGTTGTGCCTAGAACTTTTTGTTCCTATTTACTATCCTTCTTTTTTTTTTTTTTTAACTGGAAGAATATATTAGAATCGAATATTTATTTTTTTTAAAATATTGCCACTGTATAGTAATAGCTTCATTTGAGTGAAATTTTATATTATTCTTGTTAAACTGCTGTACAGCTTTGATTTGGTATACAAATTTATTTAAATTATTAGAGTGACCTCTAGGGACTTGAATCAATAATACACTTAAAAAAAAATCTAGATGTAAATCCATACTTGATATCAGACTCAGGTTACTATGTTTACAAAAGCTGTTTTTAAAAATCCATGCCTTAATTAGATGAGCCAGACTGGTTAATATACCTGTTAATGATATGCAAAATGGAATTCATGTCTTAACAGTCTCCCATGTATTTTAGTATTTATTACAAATATCCAATTAATGAGACTTAATTTAAGACTAGTGCAGAGTAAGTTTTATTTTTTATATACTGAAGTATCTTAAAATAGATAACAGACTTTGTGACTTTCCACTCTTTACTATGTCTCTAAAATTTGAAAATGTTTTCCAGCATTCCCCAGATAATTATTATACCTAAGTAAATACAAATAGTTAATACAAAGTTGGTAATTAGACCTGGCTGGTATGCAGAACAAGACAGTGTATTTGGTTATTTAATCTCTTTTAATCTAGAACCCCCAACCGCCACCTGGTTTTTTTGTTTTTGTTTTTGTGTTGCCATAAAGCTGACTTTCTGAAGCGCCTGGGCCTATTGTCTAATGTTCTACCCTTGAGATTTGTCTCACTGCTTCTTTATGTCATTTAGTTTGCTTCCTGTAAACTAGAAAGGCTTGATTTGCATCAAGGAAAACTTTCTTAGCAGAATCACCACTGGGGAGGTGGAGGTGGAGGTGGAGGTGCTTCCTGTTGCCTCGCAGCAGGGACGTGCAGAACTGTTCATCCCCCGCTCGTGTTGCCAGGAGTGGCCACTGGATTAGGGTCATGAGCCCCTTGGTGTACCCTGATAGTATAGAAAGCTTAATGAAAATAAGGGAGGAATGATAGGTCTCTCCTTTTTGTTGTATTCAGATATATGTGTCTGAACTTTGTAATATAAGTATAGATTATTTAGAAAACCTTTAAACTGAGCAAGTTTAATTCCTTGGTTAGGATAGCATATAAACAAATATATAGTAATGATAATAACTATCCTTATCTACTTTTCAAAAATTCTTTTTTTTGGATTTTAAGAAATACCGTCTGAGATATTTGCACCTGCAGTTTTCCTCACTGAAAGTCTTCCTCCCTGAAAAGGCTTCAGTACATCAAACAGTGTTTAGTGAGTACCCTCCATTACAAAAGTAAATAAAACTGGCAAAAATGCCTGCCTTCATGGAACTTATATTTGAGTAGAAAGTGAAGTTTAATTCAAATTTTAAATTTAGTATTTCAGGGCAATCAGAAAAAAAAAAAAGATTCCATGTACAGAAAACCAGCTGACTTGTTTGGTTTGCAAGTAGGGTGGGGATGCTTAGTGGCATGATTTGAATTAGTGAGCCCCGTTAGGTTTTATGAATTCAGTGGTGAGCACTTTGTAAAGAATGGTTTCTGGCCTTTAAACTTTAAAATCTTAATTAAGTTTGAGTTACTAACAATAAACATCAGTCTGGGCCAGAAGTCTAAAGTATTGAATGCTTATGAAGAAATGAAGAAACGTATTGAACAGTAGACCATTCACTGAACAGTTAGAGAGAGGTTTTTAAGTGGACCAGCTCTAGTTCATTCATAGATGTGAGTGGTTTTAATTAAATCAATTTTCTCCTTCCTTCCTCCCTCCCTCCTTCCATAAGTTCTACAAACGTGTTTATACTTTTATTTTCTGGCAAACTTCATTTTGGTTTATATAGCAAAGTTGTGTGAATAGCCAGACATGTAAGTTAGTGGCTTTGTAGCTACTCCAGTATCCGTAATATACTGTTTTATTTTTGCAGAGTGATCTTTGGTCTTGTGGCATTACAGCCATCGAGATGGCAGAAGGTGCTCCCCGTAAGTAACTTTCTTTTCTTTTTAGCTCACTTGTTAACGTGTAACTTAAACCTCTCCCAAGACTTCAAAAAGAACAGCTCAGCTCCATGGATAAAGGCATTTCTGGTAGACTGTTTAGATGAAGGCATCATCAATATAGTCAAGTTTTAGATATACAAGGAATTCTTGGCAACCACTATTACTATTCCTTTTAAATATCTCCAGGAGGCCTATAGGCTACATTTTATTTTATTTAAGTTGTACTCAAATGTTGTGACCTGAAGTAGTGCTGAGATCAGATAATAAGTAGTAAGTTTTCTCTTTACATTTTAAATTGAATAATTCAGTGAAACTAGTCCTAACACATGAAATTTTAGTATTAAGTTTTGACTTTACAAATGGAGGCAAAACTTTATTAATAGAATAATTTTTTGTGTGTGTTAACTGAAATTTTGTGAGTGTTTGCTTCTCCATTGGATTAAATTAATGAGAACTTCATATAATTCATTTTTGATCACGGATGAGGTAGAACTGCAGAGAACAAAGGAAAAAAAAACTGCATTTTCTGCTGTCCCCATTAAAAAAGGTCTACACAAAGAATGTATAACTGTCTGGCATGGCATGTAGTTGCTGCTGAATAAATATTTGTTGAATGAATGAAAATAATTATTGACAGCTAAAAATTAGTTTTCAGTGTAGAAATAGAGATCTGCCTCAAACACCATACATCCCCCCTGTGCTTCCCTCTAAGAAAGTAAGGCAGGGAAGTACCACCTCATCCTTTGTCTCAGTTTTTGTTCACAAGGGGAATAGTATTGTCTGCCCCTCCTCATTGCGCAGATGCCTTGTAAGGGTCTTTTGAAGGTAAAGAAACACATGAAAATGCACGTTGCCTATGGTGACATAGTAATGCCTACGTGTGTGCCTAACTCACCTTTATTGGGTGAGTGATAGGAGTACAAAAACAGTAATTGCACAGAATTAAATCCATTTCATGCTCAATTTTTGCTCTTTCTAGTATTTTTAGCTATAACAACAAACAGCATTTCTGGAGGGCCTAACTGTGCTCATTCTGTTCCAGGCATTGTGTGAAGGCCTTTGCAAGCCATATCTTACTTAATCTCCACAACAACCCAATGAAAATGCAATCATTTTCATTGTAATCTTACAGATAGTTTAACAACTTAAATATTAGTTCCTATAAGACTTAGATTTATGAAAACTTTCCAATGTCTGTTTGAAAATGTATATTCTTCTTGTTGCTCTCATCCTCCCACTGTGCTATTTTTAAATGGGAAATGCAAGGTATGCCCTGGAGTTCATAACTAGGTGTCTAGACTGCTCGGTTTGAAGCCTATCAGTCAGACGATGGGCCAGAGCATTTCATGTTGTTTATGACTGAGCCCTAGAAATCAAGAATGAGTAAAATAAGTGCCATACTGACACGACCATCTCCTCTCCTCAGCTCTCTGTGACATGCATCCAATGAGAGCACTGTTTCTCATTCCCAGAAACCCTCCTCCCCGGCTGAAGTCAAAAAAATGGTAAGCTATATGTGGTTTTTTGTTGTTCTTTTCCTTTTTTTTTTGTTTCTTTTTAGTTATACTTTGCTTTGAGTTAAAATTCTGGCCCTTCTAATTCTGGGGAACACAAGAACTGCTTCTCCAAAACACCAATTAAAAGGTGCGTTGATTTTTTTTTAAATGAGATTTTTCTTGATAAATTCTCTCTGAATTACAAAACGGTGACAAATGACCAAATGAAACACTATAACATGTCTAAAGACAAATGTTCTATTTTAATATTTAGGCATTCTTTTAAGTGTAATATACTTCTAAACATCTTTCCGTTAAAGAAAGTGACTGGGCCCGGTGGCTCACACCTATAATCCCAGCACTTTGGGAGGCCAAGGTGGGCGGATCACCTGAGGTCAGCAGTTCGAGACCAGCCTGACCAACATGGAGAAACCCTGTCTCTACTGAAAAAAAAATACAAAATTAGCCGGGCGTGGTGACGATGCCTGTAATCCCAGCTACTCAGGAAGCTGAGGCAGGAGAATCGCTTGAACCCAGGAGGCAGAGGTTGTGGTGAGCCAAGATCACGCCATTGCACTCCAGCCTGAGCAACAAGAGCAAAACTCTGTCTCAAAAAAAAAAAAAAAAAAAAAAAAAAAAGCTGTGTTGACTTGCAGTTCCTCAGATGTCGTAGGATTTTAAAATTAATGGAGGCTTTTACTGTAATTATTTTTTTTTAACTGAAGTTAGACATACCAGCTTTCATTGCAGAATAGCATATTAACAGAATGGTTTCATCT
The DNA here is from genome assembly GCF_009764315.1 of Trachypithecus francoisi. Taxonomy (NCBI): domain Eukaryota; kingdom Metazoa; phylum Chordata; class Mammalia; order Primates; family Cercopithecidae; genus Trachypithecus; species Trachypithecus francoisi. The sequence continues at coordinate 51,489,533 of NW_022681462.1, read as the reverse complement.
TCTTGGGCTGTCACTTTTCCTTCTCCTTGTAACTCTGATACATTTGTCAGACAGAGTACTGATACCCACAGAGAGAGAGAGGAGGATGACTTTCCCTGAGAGAAGCTGTTAGGATTGCAGCATTGTGGGAACATACTGTTGGGTTAGTTGTAAAATCTTGAAGAGAGAGAGCAGTGTTTTGGGTTCTGCTGAGAATTTTGCCCCCTCTTTCCCTCCTGAATTTCTTTCTCGGTCCTTTCCTATTTGTTCTCGTCTGTACTCTGGCTCTTCATGCATGGCCTTCCCTCCTTTTTGTGTTCCTCTTTCTGTTTTTCTGGACTCATTGATTCCTACCTGCTATATGCCTTTTTTTTTTTTTTTTTTTAACAGTTCTTACTAGTTTTCCAATTGATGCTGCCTCCTCTTAGGTTCTTGACTCTCATTCTGAAATATGCAGAACATCTCAGTTAAGCTTCCATTCTGAATTTGGCCTTTTAGCTGTTCCTGTTTATGCTTTTTTTCTTGTTTGCTCACCTTCTGGTGATTTGCACTCCTCTTTTCCCCTATGTTGTTGCACGCCAACACCCATCTTCATACCAGTTTTCTTCATGCTTCTCCCTGTATCTCACTGTCCTTGCCCCCAACGCATTTCACCATTCTTTCCCCTCTGTCTTCTGCTGGCAGGATTTTTCTCATTTTTTATACAGTCTTTAACCACATTTGGCTCCATGTGGCTGTCTGATTCCATTTACCTGTGTTTAGAATGGTTTTTATTGCCACGGAGTTATAAGGAGTTTAGCTCCAGTCAGTCTTCTGTATTAAGACATAATAACTCTGGACATCCTCAGGTGGCCATGCCTAGGGAAACCCAGTGTGTATAGCTGATATCACCAAGGAATCAGCTATGGAGCTGGAGTAACTCTTTACCGAGTTCATGCTTTGATTAAGTAGTACTCATTCTCCCCTTTACTTTATCTCTCTCAGATTTTGTTGACAGAAGTCTGTACTGGAAGGATTGCTAAGTTAATACTGTCTTCAGGGTACCTCACACTCCGATTATTCTGTCCATTAGCTACAGTTTTGTATTAACCACTGTGTGTCCAACATACAGTGATAACAAAGATACAGTGGTAGACAGCAATAAATGCTTCCTGTGTTCTTTTCTTACACCAAACTTTCTTTAAACTGGATTAGATGACACATTTCATCCATTTATATCCCTGTTCTCATGTTACCCAAGTATTCTAAAAGGATGAGATAATTACAGACGTAAAGGCCTTCTTCTTGTGATTGCTGTCCACTGTCCACCCGATGTAAATTCTGTTTTTTGGAGAAACGGCTTTCAAAAGATGATCAGTGTCCTTCTGCCAGCAGAACTTGATTCTTGATTTTAGGAAATATTTTGTAGTTCATTGATTCCCAGATGTTAGTCTGTGGACACAATGTTTAGGAATTCTTTTGTAATCTTTTAACTGATGACTCTAACCTCAGAGTTTTTGGTCTGGGGAGTGACTCAGGTATTTGTATCTTCAATAAACTCCCCAAAGTGATCCTTGTGGACATTGGGTCTTAGAATTCTGTGTTAAAGCATTTCACTATCCTCTGTGTAATCTTCCATGTTCCTCATTAAACGTAGAATAAAGTAACAACGACTTTGAATGACTTTAAGGGCTTTTCTTTGAGCTGACCCTAACCTACTTTTCCATTCTTACTCACTTTTCATACTAGCCTCAGAAAATAACTCATTATTCTCTGACACTTCCCTACTTTAGTTCATATCATTCCTTCACTCTGGAATGTCGTCTTCTCTGTCCTACCTTATGAATATCAAGTATCCTACTTTTTCTTCTTGTCCAATCCACTGTAACAGGTTTTTTCTTCCTCTGTAAGTTTGATATATGTCTGCTGTTGTATCTACCTAAATTTCTCCACTTTATTTCTTATGTGTATGTGTTATAGAGCCTAACATAAACAAATGCAAATAGTTGATACATAAATATTTGTTGAATTGAAAAAAAGTTAAGTTTTAATGGAAATACGAGACAATAGAAGTGATTCTTAAAAGCAGTGAAGTAGAAAGAGTGAACTAATTTTCTGACTCACATTTTTAAAGACTGAAGAATACCTCATTCATTCAACAAAAATTTATTCCATACCTATTGTGGTGTGCATCCCTAGTGTTGAGCATTGCCTATAGGTTGAGATGTAGGAACCAGTTTTTGACCTGTACCATTTCAACCTTTCAGCGGGACAGAAACATAAAGCATGCAGTCTGTTAAAAGCAGATAACCCCAGAAGAAAGGTTCCTAACTTGGGGTCACATAGGGCGGAATGTTCCCAGGAAGATTTACCAGAAGTGGTGATTCTTGAAATGAGTCTCAAAAAATAGGATAGGTGATTGGTAAGAGTGTCTTGACCAAGGCTAGGGCTGTGGTCCTCATGAGCTGGTTATGGAGAAACAGGCAGAATTAAACGTGGCTAGTATGGCAAATGTAGGTGACAGATTCATCTCTTCCCCTAAAAAGGACAGATTCATCTCTTCCTCCAAAAAAAACTCCAACAACTGTAATTTCCACCTTTGTAGATTAAACAGAGGGAACTGACAAATCAACCGGTTTGGAACTCTGGTTGCAATATCGAATTAACAGGTTCAAGAGCCCCAGCATTTGGTCATGGACTCTGCTCCTTTTCTTATCTCATTGTCTGTCCTTGTCTTCTAGGTACCGGACATCTGTCCTGTCTGCCTTCATTTTATCAAAGACCTCCCGCTACTCCCTTCCCTCCACCACTCCTGTAATTAAGTGATTAATGGGCAATATTAGATTTAAGCCCAGTTCATTTAAATCTGACTTCCTTCTTAGTTCCCTATTTGTGTTGTGTTGTTAGCGATAGGATGCACCACTTAAACTGTGCTAAATTAATGGCTCCTGATCCTCAACAGTCCTGAGTTCCTATTTATGTTTCATACATTATTCCTATGCATTTGCAGAATGTTCACAGTGAATTCTGAAGCTCTTCTTTATGTTGAGGCTTGTAAGTTACTGATATTTTGGATCTTTACTCTTTGTGGTGGAAATTTGATGATCTTTTTCACTTCTTACAGGTCGAAGAAATTTTTTAGTTTTATAGAAGGGTGCCTGGTGAAGAATTACATGCAGCGGCCCTCTACAGAGCAGCTTTTGAAACATCCTTTTATAAGGGATCAGCCAAATGAAAGGCAAGTTAGAATCCAGCTTAAGGATCATATAGATCGTACCAGGAAGAAGAGAGGCGAGAAAGGTACTAAGCCTGTTTTTGTTTTCATCCTTTAAAATGTTTATGTTTAGGTTCTTGCCAACTAGAGTAGGTCCCTCCCTTCCCAGCTGTGAGAGTGCTCACTTGGCCAGTGCTTGCATGGTTTCTCTCTGCTTACAGTTCAGTGCTTAGGCCTGGGGTCCAGCCTGGCTCCAGGTGGCGTTGGCTGGAGCTTTGTGGTGTGTCTCCAAGCTTACAGCGAATAAATAGGCATGACGATGGGATGCCCTTCTTGTTCCCGAGGGTGACGTCATTGTTGCTGCCCATTTTACTTCATCATGGATGTGTTCATGGCATATTTCACTGGGGTTTGTTGAGCATCTGCTGTGAGCATCTCCCATCAGTGTGTTTCTGTATAATTCTCCTGCCCAAGAACCCCCGCTCAGGGCTTTTTTTTTACTGCTCTACTCTATTACAAGTGGTGTGGCAGCATGGGCCACATGCATAGTCAGACGACTTTGCTTTAAACAGCATGCACAGCACAAGCATGCTCTTGTGCTAAATACTGAAGGTTCTTTTCTGTTCCCAGTATCTTTGTTTTATGTCTTTGCACATACTTTGCCGACCTTCCTGGAATGCTCTCCGTTTTCCTTCTGTCCAGCAAGGTGCAGTTCAAACATCATCACCATCTTTACTAAACCATCTTCTCTGAGGCTGCTGGCTCAGGTTGATCTTTCTGTTTTGTGGGTCCTATAATAACATTATAGAACAACACTTGGATAACTGGTATCCTATTATTTTTTGGTTCAAATTTCAAGGTCAGAGAAGAAACTAAGAAGAGCAGGTTCAAGGCAGTAAAAGAATTGGTCAAAGTCTGGAGGCCTTTCTGCCTGTACTGGTATTCATAGTTAAGTTATCATTGATGTTCAGAATAACCTTTTTCTTTCTGATATACTTAGTTATAAAAGTAATTAGGCTTTGTTTATTAAGCTGTGCAATTGTAACACAGTTAACTAAAACCTGAAAACAAGACTTTTTTCCCCTTAACTCTCAATTGACATGGAAGCACTGTTTAGGAAAAAATTATTTGCATATTGGATCATTTTCCTGTAACTTTACTTAGTAATAATAGCTAACATTCATGGAACATTTGTCAGATACCTTGGATCATCTCATGTTTTCCTCATCACCCACGTTTTGCAGATGGAAACAGCAGAACACCTTCCCTTCCTTTCAGTCTTCAAGTTGCAGTGACCGCTTTATCTTCTCTTTGGGTTTACCTTCCAGATACCATCAGCCTCTTGTCAATAATTAGTAATTTGTAGTATAAAATTATAAACATAGCAGAGTACCTATTTTAAGGATTCTGAAGATTATTTAAGCTGGAATTTCCCTTTGAAGCTAGCAGAGTCTATTAAAATTAAATAGCATTGATGGTTTAGCGTACAGAAGAGCTTATGTTATATGTGCAGACTGACAAATTTGTACGGAACCATATTTTAATTGCTCAGGCACTTTAAAACCAGGAAACTGATTTTCATCTTTTTTTTTTGTGGGGGGACAGAGTCTTGCTCTGTCACCCAGGCTGGACTACAGTGGTGTGGTCTTGGCTCACTGCAACCTCCGCCTCCCGATTTCAAGTGATTCTCCTGCCTCAGCCTCCTGAGTAGCTGGGATTACAGGCGTGCACCACCACACCCAGTTGATTTTTGTATTTTTAGTAGAGACAGGCTTTCACCATGTTGGTCAGGCTGGTCGCGAACCCCTGACCTCGTGATCTGCCCGCCTCGGCCTCACAAAGTGCTGGGATTACAGGTGAGAGCCACCGCACCCAGCCTGATTTTCCTCTTATATATCTTTGAAAAAAATAGAGGTGTGTGTGTCTAGTCTTTGCTTTTAAATCTCTTCAGCCTGTCTGGGTTTTTTTATTGATTTCTGGAGTGAAACTGCTCACTGGAAGTTGGATATTGACATTAAGTGAAGGGACCGGTAAAATGGCCTTTTGGGAGAACTGTATGAAACCTGTAGAACTGAAAGTGAGTTATTGATGTTGAAACTTCTGTTTGTTTGAAGTCTGGCCTAAGTAGAGCAAATTTTAGTCTCGTTCTTTTGCTATATGGTTTAATTAGTTTTCCCTGATTTTGCCTGGTTTGTTTGTGGGTACATTTGGCTTGTTTTTCCTGTACCTAGTTAATGTTTCACTCTGTGTCCATCCTACAGGCTTTTTTCTCTCTGCTGCACTCTCCGTGGATCCCTAATTGCAGAAAATCACCAAATAAATTATCTTGGTTGCCTTAGTTTCAGCAGTCACATATCTTTTTGAATTTTGCCATCAAAGTGGATTTTGGTGAATTTGCTAGTGTCCTTGGGTTGTTTTCTCATGTGTCAGGGGCGCTGGACCCCCTCTCGTGGTCCTGCACCTCCTCAGCAGTGCATCCCCATACAAGATTGGCTCGAATGCTGTGGAATCAGCTTTTCTATAGGGAGTAACGCTGACTAGGGAATAGATGCTGTCACTGTGGGAATGTGGTGTCTTGTCCCTCCTCCCCAAATCCTCTATACAAGTTACTCTTTTCACCGGGAATTTGTTTATTTTCTGCCATGATGCTCTTGTCCTTTTCTTTGTAGATGAAACTGAGTATGAGTACAGTGGGAGTGAGGAAGAAGAAGAGGAAGTGCCTGAACAGGAAGGAGAGCCAAGGTAACCACGAAACCACTGTTCAGTATCCTGCTTTATGAAGGGATTAAGTTTTATGTTGTGCCAGGATTTCAGAAGACTCCTGTGTGGTGCAACGAATCTTAAATTCTTTGCTAGTGCCAGTTAGACAGCATCTTACTATCTTCCATTCTTCTCTATTCTTGACAGATTCCTGTAAACATTTTTCTTCCCTGGATCCTCTTACCCAGTGATTCTTTACCAAGGGTTGTATTGTGTCCTCTCCCCAAGTCATTGATAAATGTGTGGGCCTGGGCAGGGGAGAGTGCCCCAGCATTTATTGTTCCAGAAGCCATGGACGGTGAAGGTGCCGTTGAACACCATTTCTTGTGGTATATAGAACATGGCTACACACAAAGAATCGTCCCACTCATGGACCAGCAGGACTGTGTGTGTCCTGATTTATTTTACAGTCTGTGTTTTAGTTTATCTATGGCTCCCCAAGGTTCAGTAAAGCAGAAGGTTAAGGAGTCAGATTGGTTGCATGAACCTCGTAATAACTGATGAATCAGAGAATAGAGGATTTTTGGATTGTAAGATGGGTGTGCCTGGCATTTGTCCATGCTGCAGGATGTGGCTGATGAAGTGAACAAAGGGAGGGTGGAAGGGCATCTCGAGAGACCTGTGGGGAGCCATGTGCCAGAGAATGGGACTTGGAAGAGAGAGAAGAGAATTTATTGAAGCTACTCCATCATCTCTTTTTCTTCTTGTGTAGGAGAGATTTTAATCCATTTTAGACAAATAATTTCAGAGGAATTTGAACTGATTTCATGAGCAATGTAATTGTTTTTGAATAGGAGGAGGACCATATGATGAAAAAGGCAATTTAAGGAGATACGTTTGCCGTGCTGCTCTGGATGCCATGGCAGCGGAGCAGTAACTCGGTGGGGAGGTCAGCTAGGAAGGGTGTTTAATTGATCTTCGCAGTGGCTAATTCATAGGACCCGCTTGGGCTCAGCTGCTGACCTGGAAATGAGAAAGTGGGAGGGAATTATGACAGGGCTTGGTGGTTGACCAAAGACAAAGGAATGGTGTAAACACTGAAGAGTGGTCTGATGGTTCTGTTTACTGAAGGAAAAAAAAAGGTAGTTAAAGGACTAGTGAAATCAAAGAAGGTGATTTCAACCTTTCCTTTTACTGAGTTTGAATCGTTATGAGAATCCTAAGTAGAAATGTCTTGTCAAGCAAACATCTAGGACAGCATTTTAAGACATTTACTAAATAAATAAAAGAAGATATCGGACTATTGAATTGTAGATATGGTCATTTCTGTGAATGTATTAGTTGCCTCCCTCAAGTCAGAGGAACTCAGAGAATGAATGTAGAAATGGAATAGGATGCTGGTGCTGCTGTCTCACTTAGAGGACAGTGTGATCTGTGCACACCCCTGAAAGCCCTACTTTCTCCAACAGTTCCATTGTGAACGTGCCTGGTGAGTCAACTCTTCGTCGAGATTTCCTGAGACTGCAGCAGGAGAACAAGGAACGTTCTGAGGCTCTTCGGAGACAACAGTTACTACAGGAGCAACAGCTCCGGGAGCAGGAAGAATATAAAAGGCAACTGCTGGCGGAGAGACAGAAGCGGATTGAGCAGCAGAAAGAACAGAGGCGACGGCTAGAAGAGGTAGCAAAAGGAAAATGTCCAAGTTGGTTGGTCTTTTCTCTTTCTGCATGTACACTGGTAGTTAGCCACTCAAAGGAATATCCTCCGTAGGTTCCTGGGGTAATACTTATCCCCTGGCACAGCTGTTTACATAACTTGTGAAAGAAAGCTTACACTTTGGACTGGCAGGCCTTCACATTCCTTGAGGCCTTAGAAATGTTTTCCTTCCTTGTGAAAACTTGGATCTGCCTCACAGTTACTCATCAACATACTGTGTTAGATGCCGAGCAAGTGTCCCAAAGATGGCATCAGGCCAGTTTTGTGACGTCTTTGCATTATGGTTTAAGTTGACTTGCTCAGGATTGACCTGATTGCTTTTCCACTCTCAGCTTCTGAGTCCCAGTTTGTATGTGCATATTTTTCTGAAACTTCAGACTTTTTCACATGAAAAATTATTTTTTTCTCTAAATACCTTAACTTTAGGTATACTCAAGAGTAGGGGATGCAGATGAGGACAAATAGCTAATGCATGCAGGGCTTAATACCTAGGTGATGGGTTGACAGGTGCAGCAAACCACCATGGCACATGTTTACCTATGTAACAAACCACGTTCTGCAGTGTATCCCAAAACTTAAAGTAAAACAAAATTTAAAAGAAAGGTAAGATTTGGACTTAGAGGCAGAAACACAGGAAGAGTATCATGTGGCAAGGGAGGCAATATGGGAATAATGGTCTGCAAGTCAAGGAAGGCTAAGTATTGCCTGCAACCACTGAAACTAGGAAGAGGCAAAGAAAGACCCTTCCCTGGAGCCTTCAGAGAGAACATGGCCTTGCTCACACTTTGATTTCAGAGTTCCAGCATCCAGAACTGTCAGAAAATAAATTTCTACTGGTCAAAACACACACACACACACACACACACTAAGGGATGCAGAAAACAATTTGAACCTGGAAGTTGTAGTGTCTTCTGGTGGAGAAGTACATTTTGCACCACCTGCTCGTTTAACTCATTAATATTGCTAACATTGGTAATGTGGTTACCTTACAGCTTTCATGTTTTTAATGCACAGAAATATATTATTTCCCTGTACAGTCATGGGTCGCTTAATGACGGGGATACATTCTGAGAAAGGCATCATTAGGTGATCCGTCATTGTGGGAACATCATAGAGTGTACCTACCCAGACCTAGATGGTACAGACTACTACGCACCTAGGCTATGTGGTGTGGCCTCTTGCTCCTAGGCTACAAACCTGTACAGCATGTTACTGTGCCTTGTACTGTAGGCAGTTGTAACACAATGGTAAGTATTTGTATATGTAATCATAGAAAAAGTATGGTAAAAATATGATATTATAATTTTATGGGACCACCATTGTATATGCAGTTCATCATTGACCAAAACATGGCCATTTCACCTGGGGGTCAGAAGAGTCTTTTGATTTTCTTTTCTTGACTGGCTCCTGCTGCATGCCTCACAGGTCCAAATTTCTCATTCATTATCATTTCTGTTTTTATTTAATTCACAGATACTGTTTTTTTCCTCCAGAAAAATGGCCCAACAGCAGTAAAGCCCTATATTGATATTATCCAGTGGAATTTAGTCTATGAAATAGCAACACATGCTGTTAAATATTATCCTACTAATTTAACAGCACATTTTGGCATGGAATCTTTCATACACTTTGTGTATTTTTGTAGTCTGGATTCTGAAAACTCTTTATAATTTGCCACTCGTTTAGAAAAATTGGTGCCTGCTGAACTAAGGAGCCTGCAAATATTCAGCTAGGACTTTTAGAAGAAAACAGTACGTAGGTTCCCCGGTAGTAGGGACAACTTCGCTGCTTATATAATGCTTTTGTAGCTAATTTGCAAACTCCTTGTAGTATTTTTGTTAAGACCTTTTCAATGTTCTTTTTAATAACTCTTGAATGAGTTCAGAGATCTGTTCAAGTTGCATATGGACTGTACTTACTATATTAGAATGCTTGAATTTTGAGACTCTGGCTGTCCAGCCTCTGCATGTGGTAGGTGGTGAAGGTGAGCGATGGCTCACAAGGAAGAGCTGAAGTTTTAAAGTCATTTTGTTTTATAAGCTACGTAGATGCTAGCGAGTGTCCATGAAAACAAGAATTTTGTACTTGACATGTTTTAATTAGCCCATTGTGGATTTTCAGTGTAAGTTCAACTCAGGGTCATCTCTTTGAGCTTCTTTTCTCAATTAGGAAAGATTAAGAAAATATTGAAATGAGAAAAGTCACATGAGTAGCATTCCACTGGTTTGGATTTTTGGTCAGCTAGCTGCTTGTTATTAGCCTGGGTAATTAAGCTTTACTTAAACTCCAGGTCCGAGGAAGGTAATTTGGGAATAGAGTGATCCCTTATTTGGAGGATTGGTTCTAGGACTTCCCATGGATACCAGAAGTGCGGATGCCCAAGCCGTTGATATAAAGTGGCCATATAACCTGTGCACTCTGTTCCATATATAGTCATATGTTGCATAACAACATTTTGGTCAACAACTGACTACATGTATGATGGTGGTCCCATAAGATTATAATGGAGCTGAAAAATTCCTGTTGCCCAGTGACATCATAGCCTTTGTAACGTGTAACGGGTTGTAGCTCAACCTGTTACTCGTAATTGTGGTGATGCTGGTGTAAACTCACGTATTGCACTGATGGTTGTATAAAAGTATAGCACGTACAATTATATACAGTATATGTTACTGTGTTTATGTATTTACTATATTATACCTTTTTTTTTTTTTTTTTTTTTTTGAGACGGAGTCTCGCTCTGTCACCCAGACTGGAGTGCAGTGGCCAGATCTCAGCTCACTGCAAGCTCCGCCTTTCAGGTTCACGCCATTCTCCTGCCTCAGCCTCCCAAGTAGCTGGGACTATAGGTGCCCGCCACCTTGCCTGGCTAGTTTTTTTGTATTTTTTAGTAGAGAGGGGGTTTCACCGGGTTAGCCAGGATGGTCTCGATCTCCTGACCTTGTGATCCGCCTGCCTCGGCCTCCCAAAGTGCTGGGATTACAGGCTTGAGCCACCGTGCCCGGCCTATATTATACTTTTTAATCATTATTTTAGAGTGTACTCCTTCTACACATTAAAAAGCAAGTTAACTGCAAAACAGCCTTAGGTCCTTCAGGAGGATTCCAGAAGAAGGCGTTGTGATCATAGGAGATGACAGCTGACAGTTCCATGTGTGTTATTTGCTCTTGAAGACCCTCCAATGAGACAAGATGTAGAGGGAGAAGATAGTGATACTGAGGATCCTGACCTTGTGTAGGGCTAGACTAATGTATATGTTTGTGTCTTACCTTTTACCAAAAACATTTTTAAAGCTAAAAAGATTTTTCAATTAGGAAAAAGTTTATAGGATAGAAATTTAAAGAAAGAAAATATTTTGTACAGTTATATGAAGTGTTTGTGTATTAAACTCATAAAAGAATAAAATTAACTTTTAAATTTTAAGTAAGAAAAAGTTACATTAAGATTAATTTAATATTGAAGGAAGAAAAACATTTTAAAATAAATTTAGTATGGCATGAATGCACAGTGTTTATGAAGGCTACAGTAGTGTACACTAATGTCCCAGGTCTTCACATTCACTCACCACTCACTCACTGACTCACCCAGAGCAACCTCCAGCCCCTCAAGCTCTATTCATGGTGAGATCGCATTTGTAATCTTTTATAGCATGTTTTTACTGTATTTTTTTTGTGTTTAGATACACAACTGCTTACCATTGTATTGCAGTTACTTAGCATATTCAGTATAGTACCAGGCTGTGCAGGTTTGTAGCCTAGGAGCAATAGGCTACACCATATGGCCTAGGTGTGTAGTAGGCTGTACCATCTAGGTTTGTGTGTGCACACTATATGATGTTCATACAATGAAGAGATCACCTAACGACGCATTTCTAGGAACATATCCTTGTTGTTAAGCAACACATGACTGTACTTTAAATCATCTCTGGACTACTTAATACCAAGTACAATGTAAATGCCATGCAAATGCCTGTTATACTGTATTATTTAGAGAATAATGACCAAAAAAGCCTGTACAGATGCAATTTTTTCAAATATTTTTTGACCTAAGGTTGGACGAATCCATGCGGTTGTGAAACCTGTGGATACAGAGGGCTGACTATTTGAGCCATAATTGGTTCGTAGCCCTTTACTGACATTAAGGATTTAGTCAGAACTGTTTGAGGAACAGAGATTATTTTATGAACAAAGTAAGTAAAAATGGTCAGCCTCGCTCATAAGATATTAACACTGAAAGGAGATAACTGTTATCTGTCAGCAGACTGGCAAAACATGGTCCATAAAGTAAAGGCTGTGGACAAACACATTGCAGATGCCACAAAACCAGGCCCACTGGGGTTGGGGATTTCTCTTGCCATCCACACACTCCTGTCTCTGCACCCTTTTTGCAGGTGAGGGATGGTGCTTTTGCCCTTCGTAGGTCCTTCATCTTTAAGACCTACATACACTCCCACCTCCCATCTCCCTTGGTGCTCTCTGGTAACTGCTGCTGCTAGTATCGCCCTCCTTTGCTTCTCTGCTTTCTCCTCATCTCCTGTGTGAACTGGATCTCCTTTGGAAGTCCTTGCAACTCTTCTGGAGTTTGTCTCTCAGTTTTGCTGAAAATGAGGCTTTTGTTTTCTCTTGTTTGGTTTGGATAGTTCCAGGAGGAAAAGGGGAGAATGCTGAGCTCATGCAGCCAAGTTCGTATGGAGAGTCTCAGCACTTCTTCCCGGCCCCTCCCCGCTGCTCTTTGTGTGTGTGGCTGTGCTCCCAGGGTCCTTCTCTTATGGGTACACTCGTATTTTGTCAGTTTACTCTAAGTGAGTTACCCAGATTCAGAAAAGGATAATTTTCTTCCTCCCTCAAAAAGGTGTTCTGTTTTGTTTCGGAGACAGGGTTTTGCTGTGTCACCCAGGTTGGAGTGCAGTGGTGCAATCTCAGCTCACTGCACCCTCTGCCACCTGGGCTCAGGTGATCCTCCTGGCTCTGCCTCTTGAGTAGCTGGGACTACAGGCATGCACCAGCACACCAGGCTCATTTTTGTGTATTTTGTTTTGTGGAGATGGGGTTTCACCATTGTTGGCCAGGCTTGTCTCTGACTCCCGGGCTCAAGCAGTCCACCCGCCTCAGCCTCCCAAAGTGCTGGAATTACAGGCGTGAGCCACCGCGCCCAACCAAAAAGTTTTAATACTACTTTTCCTATTTGGAGCATCATCACACCTTTGGCTCATAAAAGACTTTGGATCTAACTAAATTTTTTTTTTTCATTTTGTTCACAAGCCAACCTTTTCTTTCATCCAGTATTTATTTGCTTTTTAGGAAAAATGAAGCTTACTTAATTGTGGTGTCATTTTATACCAATAGTTTTGTGCTCTTTTTTTGTTGTTGTTGTTGAATCATGATTTGGCATCCTTTATCTGTTCCTCTCTCCTCTCGTGACATTCACACATTTGGTTAGCATGTTTTCTTTGTCCTTTGTCTGAGTTTAATAAAAATAGTCTGGGCATGATGGCTCACACCTGTAATCCCAGCCACTTTGGGAGGTCGAGATAGGGTGCTCACTTAAGCCCAGGAGTTTGAAATCAGCTTGGGAAGATAGCAAGACTCCGTCTCTATTTAATAAAAAATTTAAAAAGAGTAAAAGGAAATAAAAATATTAAACAAGATGGTGTCCTGGAGAAAACCAGATGAGTTTCCTGCTACTTGTAATTCTCTTTCTATTCTTGAACAGTACTGATAAGGATATTCGGGTCTTTCCTGTCTCAGAGTCTTCTAGCTGGTATTTGAAAACATTTCTTACACCTTTCCTTTCAAAGCCTTTACCCCCGGACTCTCAGTTGTCACTTTGTGATTTTGGAAAATCGGCTCCCTCAACTGAGGGTAAATGTTAGTGTGAGCACCAGCAGTTTCTTTTGGCCTTTCTTTCACCAAGAGGACACACAGTAACATTTCTGTCATTCCTACAAAATCCCAAAGTGATTTCTCCAAATCTCAAAAGTTAAATTTTAGAGGGGTAGTAGAAGTAGAAGACATTAAAAACAAAGGGAAGCAAGAGAAAAAAAACTGTGTGAAATTTCATTAGTACTGATATTAAATTGTAACACTAGGAAAACATAAAAGTTTCTTAGTTAAAAAATTAACAAACTGTGCCATGCATGCATTGTGTGTTTCTTGGTTCTGAAATTTAGAAGGAAGTCAGTGAAGTCCTTTACTCTGAAGCACTTTGCAGCAGTTGCCATGTATTTGAAAGAAACAGGAATCATTTTCTCACTCCTCCTTTCCTACAGAAAAGTTCTTTGTTTTGCAGGCCATTAGTATCTAACATCAGGAGTACATGTTAGCACATGCTACCTTTCTTAAAAAAATAGTTTCAGCTTTAATATACACAGTAATGCCAGTGCCCCTACAGCTAAGGCCTTGCTTCCTGTCAAGCTAGCAGCTCAGTTGGTATGCAGAAGGTGGCTGGCTTGCTTTTAAGAACTCCTTATAAGTTCTTAAATATTCTCTTGGCATCCCAGTCTGGTGCTTGGTTATATTTGCAGTTAAATTTTGTAGTGAGTTTAATTCCTCATACATGATTTATTATCTAAAGATGGGGAAGAAACGAATAGTTCTCCACTGTGACTTCATCAGAACTTGCAAATAAAAAAACTCAAGGGTTGATGATATATATGTGTAGTAACATGACTGTAGAAGTTCTTGGAAATAGCAGAGTCCAAAGAGTTAACTGGTTTATCAAAATATATTAGTTTCCAGTGAAGCCAATAAATCCAGTGGAGTATATTTAAATAGATCTCACTATTATTAGTGTAATTTTATTTAGAAAAGTTTTTAGAATTGTGAGATGAAAGCTTTGCTTTTAAATACCAAACTAGAATAGGAACTTAGATAATTAAAGCTTAGTTGGAAAAGTACATATTTACTTAGGCACGCTTGGGAAATTTTAAGTAATAAAATCTGTATAGTTTGAGAGATTTGGTGATCACGTTAGGTCATCACACAGTTTTTCTATCTGTTTCTATTTTGTTTTTAAAGAAAAGATAGTTTAAGAAAATAAATTACATCAGTTTGTTAAAGCTTCAAAAGATTATATCGTGTTTATCATTCTTAGTTGGGTAAGCCTGAAGAAGCATGTTCATTAAAATTCTCTGGGCTTTGTTATTTGCAATCATAGGCATAAGGTTAACAGTACAGACTGATGTTATTTTGTTAATGGTGTGTATGTTTCAGTTTTTGATATTTTCTTTTGAAGTTCTAATGCAGGAGGCCAGCTTTTCACATTACCTATTAAGATATTAAGGGCTTTCTTATTTTTTAATGATTCCTCTTAGTGCCCCCAATTACCTCCAAATTGAGGGCCTATTCTGAATGTAGTGGTTTTTATGGTTGATAGTTTAAATTCTTGCTCTCAATCTAGTTTACCACTTCAACTATTAGAATATAAGGTGGAAGAGAAGTCAGTAACTGTACTTTTTTTTTTTTTTTTTTGCCTTAGCTATTGTTCTTAACTATTTGGTCCCACTAACCAGGACTTGCTTAGTGGGATAGTGTTGGGAGATTTATCACTTTCCACACTGTCTTCTGGGTTTTTTTTTTTTTTGTTTTTTTTTTAAAGGTACGTGACTTACCTGACCTGCAAGATTTGGAGGAAAGAAGCAGTTTCTAATTCATCTTTGTATATCTGTGGTGCTTAATAAGTATTTCTCAAAGTGATGGACTCGTTGTTTGTAGTCTTTGTATCTCTGGAAAGGAAGGGCTCATTCAAATTTAAGCCTATGTGAACATGAACCCTTGGGCTTGAGATCTCTCATTTGAGTACCAGAGGTACCTTAGAGTGAGTACTTTAGAGGACCTTTTACGATCTCTGGAGGCATAAAGGAGGTGTGTTTTTTTTTTTTTTTTGTTTTGTTTTTTTAAAGTATGAGACTCTACCCAGTGTAATAATTAAAGCTCAAGACTTTGTGCTCTTACTTGGTGATCTTGAAAAGATTGCCTTAGGATTTGATTGGATTTCATAGGACCTAGAGACCTGAATGGATTCCTGAGTCTGTCATCACTCTAAATGCTAAGTGTTGGGTAAATTCACAGCAGTTTCTATTTTGGATGTCATATGCTAGGTATAAAGGTTAGATTCAAATTAAAAAAGTATTGAATTTCTCTTCTGAAGGTAATGTGTAATATTTACTAAGAGATAAGACATGGTTCCTGCTTTCAAGATGTTTGGAGTCTCTTTTATGTTCTAGTAACCAAAGGTATGGTAGTATCACCTGAAATTAAAAAGAAAAAGCCTCTCAGAAGGTTTCAGTTGACAGTTGAACTTTTTATACAGCATATCCTGTTTGTAAGACGTTGTTTGCTTGCTATTTTTTCTTTGATAGTATATTTTGAATTAGATTTATACATTTTTAATTGAATAAAATGTAATTATGTTGACATTATATGTATATATATACAGAGTGAGTTTGCACACATACGAACATACACAGTTAGACTGCCTTGTCCTGTGCAGCTCGTCTACTGAGCATCCCCTGCCCCCAGCAGGAGCAGATACATGCTACCTGGGAAAAGTGAACAACAAAGACTGGGAACATGGAAACACTGAGTATGTGGCGAAAGATGAACTAAAACAAGGGCATTAAGTGAAAATGTAAATACTAATCAGTGTGACTGCAAGCGTGCTCACTTCACTCAGCTCCCAAAATGCTGGCAGACACACTTACTACAAATGCTATCTCTTTTTCATACACCCTTTCCTCAATGCCGTAGGATATTAGAAGGATTCCCAGAATATTGTGACGATTTCTCTCTGGAGATAACTGACCAGCCCAAAGGAAATAAGGCCCCAGTGAAGTGATCAGGGTGAATCATAATCACCTTACTCTATTGCTAAGTAGTTGCCAGGTGCTCTTTGTCTATACTGTCCTTATAGTTTGCTTTTTAGGATCTTAAATATAAATGGACAGCCAAGATTACCAGACACTGAGGAAAATCTCTAACATGAAAGATTTTGAAACAAATAGGGAAAATAACTCGAAGGATATAGAGACAGGGAACAGAGCAAAGCATCTCATACGTATATAAATATACACATAAACAGACACAAGACCTTATCCTTGGAAAGAGAAGATACTATATTTATGGAAAAAGAATACTCAGAAATTAAGAAGGAATTCTTGAGTTTTTAAAATTTAAATTAACACTCCCAGAAAGTGGGGGAGAAAAGAGAAGCTGGTGGATAATAGGACAAAAGGAAAACTTGTAGAATCAATCCAGGCTGTCCAGGATGTCCACACTTACAGAATCAATCCAGGATGTCCAACTTCTATTTAATAGATGTTCTAGGAAGTGAATACTATAGAAAGAACATGCAGGAATAATTTAAGCAAAATTTCCAGAAGTAAGAAACACGAGTTTCTGGATTGAAAGCCTCGCTGAATACCCAGCACATAAATGAAAAAGGTTCACACAAAGGCACATACATTATTGTGTATGTGCACATACATATATACATACATCATCATCTTTAGAATATTGAGGATGAAAAGAGGATCCTAGAAGCTGAAGTTGGGAGCGGGTAGAGGAGTGTGGAATGGGTCCTGTACTAAGTATCAAGAATCTGAATGGTCTTAGAATCTCTAGGAGCAACATCAGAAACTAGAAGATGGCATAGCAATGCCTTCGAAACTCGGAAGGAATGTTAATTTTCTTCAGCCGAAATTGTGTGTAACGTGTTAGGGGAAATAACAACTTTGCAAAGTTCCCAGAGGTTGTTTTGTTTTGTTTTGCTTTGTTTTGTTTTACCTCTTCTTCTCTCTTCCTCAAGAAGCTGCTGGAGGATGTGTTCCAGCAAAGTAAGAAAGAAGATGACAAGGATTCCCAGGAAATTTGTGGACAGAAATATAGGATGACTGGAAAACAGTCAGTGTCTCAGTGTCCAAGAATAAAGAAAGAATACCTGATTTCTTTAACTGCGTTGAAAGGAGTGTTATGTTAGTGCAAGAGACTTTATAGATTATTTGTGATAGGTCCATAGAAATCCAGTGGAACAAACAAAAAGTGAGATAAGTAATAACACCTTGATAAATAAAGATGGCATAACCATTAAAGTTGTAGGTTTTAGACACTAGAGCAGGAGCACCATTCATTTTATGACCCCATCTCCACCCATGGGAGGCTGATGAGTTTTGTGTATTGAATTCGAAGAGCAGAGAATGGGGGAAAAGAAGATTCCCCCGTTGAAAAACCTATGTAATAAGAGAGGCAGGACCAGAAGCAGACTCAGAACTTCGTTGAGAATAATGGGGGTATAGTAGTCAAGTGAGAGAGACTGGAGTACCAAATCATTGTTGCTAGGCAGTTGTCCCAGATGAAAGATACTACTTTACGTTTCCCAGGGCATCATTTTTAAGTGTCGGCTTTCAGATTAAATACTAGTTGACAGTGGGGAGAAGACCCAGAAGGAATACTTAAACTATAATAAATGTGTACTTTGTATATCCATTATCAATATGTCTAATATCCCTGATAGCTTTACCCTAAGCTTTCTTGTTTAATGGTTGATTTTAGTGTCACAAATAAAGTTTGTGTTAATATTATTGGCTCTCTGTGTCTGGGAAATTTGATGGCTGTGCGTCCTCTAGAGCTGTTGCTATCCAGTAGCCACTAGCCACGTTTGGCTATTTAAATTTAAATTCAGTGCAACAAAATTAAAAACTCAGTTTTTCATTCATACTAGCTATATTTCAGGTGCTTATTAGCAACAGGTGACTAGTGACTATGGCGCAGTGCAGAGACAGAACATTTTTATTACCCAGAGAGTCCAGAGTCGAGCTTGTGCTTTACTGGCAGACAGCCTTGGACTAGAAGAGTGAGTTGTCATCAAGTGCCCGGCGTGTCGTCTTGCTCTGTACTGTAGGGTTACACAGAACAGTCTGGGTTTAGAAAGGCTGAGTGAGTCTGGTAATTCAGTAGCATCTTTTACACCTGTTGATGGGCTGCAGGGTAGAGTGTGGTTAAGAGTATGTATGAGCTGTAGAGGCAGAGCAGCTCTTCCAGCTGCGGGCTTGCTGGCTGTGTGACTTTGGGCAAGTCATTTACCTTTTCTGAAGCTGTTTTCGCATCTGTAAAGCAGGGATGAAATAATGACTTCCTTGGGTTGTTAGAAGACTTATATTAGGTAAAATAAATGGAATAGAAATATCAAATACTTAGCATAGTGCCAGGCACATAGTAGTAAGCATTTGCTCAGTGGCAGTTTCTGAAATATTTGTATTAATGATAATGGTCATAGTTATTCTTTTCAGTTCCTCTTTTCCTGATGTGTGATGTCAGTTCCTCTTTTCCTGATGTGTGTTTCTTTTTTTCCTTTTTTAAATTATTTGTCTTTCTTTCTTTGCTGGATTTCTATTTCCCTTTATTTCTTTGTCTCAATGTATTTTTCTTCTTACTTAAGGGTCCTGCATAACCCTGTTAATGATATCTAAGAATAAAGAATTTTCTGTCCCCTAATTGTTGTGGTGCAGTGAGCAGTGGGGAACAATTGTTATCAAAATGAAACTAAACCCTGTAAGGATTCACAGAATCACAATACTTCTGATCAAAATTCATGAGGAAGCCCTTACTTAAGGGTTCGAGGGGCAGTATGGAAATAATTGGCCGGTAGCTCTGGGGCCCGTGAACCTCACCTCATTAGTGTCCACCTGTGACTGACTGATGAGCGCACTATAACATCATGAGAAAGATGGCGGGAAGATCCCTGGTAATTATACGTTTTTACTTACATAGCAACAAAGGAGAGAGCGTGAAGCTAGAAGGCAGCAGGAACGTGAACAGCGAAGGAGAGAACAAGAAGAAAAGAGGCGTCTGGAGGAGTTGGAGAGAAGGCGCAAAGAAGAAGAGGAGAGGAGACGGGCAGAAGAAGAAAAGAGGCGAGTTGAAAGAGAACAGGTTAGTTCACAGAGAACGTACCAGGCTTACATTTGCAAAGTTTGTTACTTTGCAGAGGTGGGGGATTTTTAGAAAGTACACGTGATGCATACACACATGTACACACATGTACACACACACACATATACTTAGAACTTCAGATGTATGAACGTGGTGAAACACAATCGGAATGACACCAATAAATTAGGTCTCTTATCTTAAAAATGGTTTATAAATCATCATACTTTAGAAACCTTTTGAAACCAGTTAAGTGGTCTCTAAATAGTATAATATCTGAAACATGTCTGCATGTATCTTCTCAGACTTGGCTTATATGCTGTGGACCCCAAATCGATGAGTGATAATTAACTTTTTTTAAAAGAATAAAATTAAAAACCAACAGTAAGAAATTTCTTATGAGAAATATTTGAATATCCAGTGGCTAAGTGAATATTGTAATATATATCAGCATGTAATTCCGTATATACACGGTGCATTAAAAAAACTAACATTGATGAGTTCAACCAAAAAAGATCAGGTTTTAATAATATTTGCAGCATTTTATTAATGCCAGGTATGATTTTATTTAGAATTTTTGTTTGTTTCCTGAACCACCTGTGCAAACAAAAATTGCCCTTAGCCTCTTTGCCTTTCTTGTCTTTGAATTGATCTCTTTATTATGAGCTTGGAATAAAGAAAAAATGATACATGAGGACCAATTTAAATAACACTTGGTATCTGTATTTTAAACTTACAAACCATGGTGTTGACTTTCAAATGTGACTGTTCAGCTGCCGTCCTTTATGCTAAGCATGTGTCTTGGGCTTTCTGAGCCTTGGGTCTGCGTGCTCCTCAGTGTTTTCCCAGGAATTTCAGTGACGCTTTTTGTGTTACCTAATTGACATCGTCAACCATTTAACTGTGTTGTGCATGTGCTTTAACACTCCACTTTTGTTTATACCTGGGGGCTGCAAAGAGGAAAACACTCAAGCTTTTAAGAATTAAATCACCTAGAAATAATGATTACAGTTCGATTGTGAGAGGAGGGTGTGATGGCAGCAATTCATCTTTAATGCTCTAGTGGCAGTCATTAAACTTTGTGAATAGCAAGTATTTGGCACCACTTTAAAAAAAAAATTCTAAAATCGATTTTATTCTCTTTTCCTCATTCTATTGTGAAATAGTAATTCCCATGTTAACAGTGCTGTTGGACACATTTCTTTCAGCATAAGTGTGTATGTTTGTGTAGATGTATGTTGTGTTGCGTATGTTCATTGACTATGTGTTAGGACCTTTGTGGTTTGGAGAGGACATGATTTTTCCAGTTGTCCCTGTGGTTTGAGGGCAGAAAACAAATGAGTGTACTGACTTGATCTTTCAAGTGACGATTTAATTGTTTTGTTCAAAGAAAAAAATGAGTTGGAAGTCAGGTTCCTTTGCTCAGTCACAGGTGGGTTAAGGCCACACAAGCCTTGCTAGGGGAGGTACTGCTGTAGCATATACCATGGAGGGTCAGGCGTAGACACAAGAGATGTCGATCCCAGGTCAGAACCAGATAAGTTAGTCAGTGGCCTTCTGAGTAAGTCCACCTCCCCCCTCCCCGCCCACTGCCCACACCCCCTCAGTTGGCTTTTTTGGCTCAGTTTTCTTTGTAAAGTAAGGATTTCTTAGGATTTTTATATGCTGTAATTTCAATATTCTCCCAGAGATATTGGTTAACTAAAACTTCTGTTCAGCCTATATTGATGGCTATTTTTGTTTCAAGGTGTGCACCATGACACAGGGGATGGTCAGCAGTAGACACTCTGAAAAGGGAATCTGAATTTCAGGATAAAATATCTCCTCAGAGTCCTTCTTAGTCTATTCCTCTTCTAGAAAAAAAGGAAGCCTCTTTTGCTTGTAAAATGTGTTATGTTTTTCAAGGTTATTTCATATTGATCTAATTTCTGAACCTTAAAAAAATTCCTGAGGGTTGGGAGAGGAGATTTTGGATGCTCATTTCTCAAATGAAGAGACTGAGAAAAGGGGAGCTTTAGAGCGTGCTAGAGATCATAGAGCCAGTTCTCAATGGAACAGGGACTGAGGCCTCCTGGTATCCCTGTCCTTTATAATGTGCATGCAGCTTCGAAGTAGGGTTTTACGCCTCTCCGTAACATATTTGGGATGTGTTCACCTGTGTTCATTGTTATGAAGACTAATCATTCTCTTCTCATTGAAAAGAAAAACCACCCCATCTGCACCTCCTCCTCTCTTTCTCTCCCCTTGTCCTTGTCTGTCTCTGTCTTTGTCACACACACACAAGCTTATCATGGAGCCTGGGTCTGTCCATTTGAGGAGAGTTGCCCAAGTCTGAAATAAAGTCATTCCAGGTGGCTTTGGAATTGTCAGTGAAAGCATGAATCATGTTTGTTGTATTTTAATATTAAGCAGGTTTTGGTTTTAGGTTTCAAAAACTGGTGATCTGTGCTTTTATAAATAATGACTAATAAGCACACGTTTACTAATCAGAACCCTCTGATCCTTTTAAATTAAACTCTTGATTTCTCTGGAGTTTACCAACCTTAAGAGTTTACCAACCTTAAAAGAGTAATGGCATACTCTTTTAAAATTCTGCATTTGTATGCAATAGCTGTGTTCTAACAGAAATACTTCTAGATCCCTTCATGTATATCATGGGAATACATATCATCATTTGTTAGGCTCCTTAGGTCTTACTGGCCAATTTGAAGTTCTTGGAGAAATCTTTAGCAATAGATTTTCTTTAGGTATTTACCACTAAGTGAATTGTCACTAAAGATGATTGGAGCAAATGGTTCTTGGTGCTCCATTCAGGTGGTTCTGATGCTTTTCTTTGGGATAAATTGATTGCTGGGTGATTTCTGTGTGACAGGAGTATATCAGGCGACAGCTAGAAGAGGAGCAGCGGCACTTGGAAGTCCTTCAGCAGCAGCTGCTCCAGGAGCAGGCCATGTTACTGGTAAAGCCCCGCCTCTGTTTCATTCTGTAGCATCAGGGCTCCATCATCCTTCCCCTAAGTCGAGCAAGCTGTGGTGGTCACCAGACCATTTTGGTTTTGCTGTGGGCAGCCAGGCTGAAATAGAGGTGCCCATTTTATGGTCCTATTGGTAGCACATTGCAATGTGGTCTTTATTTATTTATTTCTCTTTAATAAGTTAATTGTTCTTGCTTGGTAGATCAACAAGGTTTTAAACAGAACTTGGCACTCAGTGAACACACTAGAATGCTGAGGGCAGTAGGTTGAAAGTACATGCCACAGAATTTTTACCTAGTATCTATACCACTAATACTCACATTTAATTGAATTATCTCTTACTCTGTCCAATGATAATTATGGTTAGCAACAGCGGTGAGATTTTTCCACAGGTAATGTGCTATTTAAAATCCCAACTATTTTGCTTTCTTATAAAACACCGAGGGAAAATGTATGGTCACTTTTTTAAAAAGCCAAACAAATCCAGAGAAGAGGCGAGCTCTCCAGTGTCCCATAGATTTAGTGTTATCCTCTCCCTCTCCAAGGAGTGCCGATGGCGGGAGATGGAGGAGCACCGGCAGGCAGAGAGGCTCCAGAGGCAGTTGCAACAAGAACAAGCATATCTCCTATCTCTACAGCATGACCATAGGAGGCCGCACCCGCAGCACTCGCAGCAGCCGCCACCACCGCAGCAGGAAAGGAGCAAGCCAAGCTTCCATGCTCCTGAGCCCAAAGTCCACTACGAGCCTGCTGACCGAGCGCGAGAGGTATCCTCTTTCCTTTGTCGCTTAGACATTGCCCTGGAAAGCAGTACAATGACTCTTCAGAACTGTGTCATATGAATTCTAGAACAGGCCATAGAGGTTAGCTAATTGTCTAGTTTCTTCGTTTTCTAACTAGGAAATTGAGTTTCAAAGGAGTAGAGGGCCTTGCCCAAGGTTTCAGATCCAGTCAGTGCTTTTTCCATAGAGGACCAGAGTGCCTCAGAAGAACTTGAAACTGAACTAAACAAAAAGAAGATTACATGACACAGTCCTTCTTAAAAAAGTGGATGAAAGAGTGGTCTGATGAACTATTCTCCCAAGCTAGTATAAAGCTAAAGAGTGCCTGTGGCTTAACTTTCTGACTTTGCAGATGTCAAGATGCACTGCTAGATTGGTGTGTTAGGATGCACTGCTAGATTGGTATGTTAGGGCTAGCCAGAGCCTCAGAGTAGGCTGAGTAGGCTGCAGCAGGGACTGCTTGGAGGTGCGAGGTGGACGACAGGTGTGCCTCCAGAGGTATTGAATCCTGGCCCACAGGTGGCAGCAGCCTTCTATTGTGTCTGCCCTCACAGGCAGTAGATTCTGGAAACAAGTGTTCTGTTTGTTCTGGAGTGCTTTTATTTTTGATGGAGTGAAATGCGTTCTGGATTTCTGATGATAGTTTTTTAGTCTGTTGGTTTAGTTGCTTGTGACAGATTACATTTTTCTACTTTATCATCATATACAGTCTTAGAATTCTGAGCAAGGAGGAGAGCTTAGAGACTGCCTTGCTAATTTTTATCTTCACAAATACTTTCTTTTTCCTGAATCTAATCCTAGCACTACTTTATCTACCTTCTGTTTTCCAGCTGCCCCTCTCTTTTCTTGTGGCAGAAGAAAACAGAACATTTATCTTTAGATTTCTTCCACTTTTAGACTTTCTTTGATATTTCTGCTTTTCCCCTACTAACACTGAGTTATGTCTTCTCATTCTCTGATGCAGGTGGAAGATAGATTTAGGAAAACTAACCACAGCTCCCCTGAAGCCCAGTCTAAGCAGACAGGCAGAGTATTGGAGCCACCAGTGCCTTCCCGATCAGAGTCTTTTTCCAATGGCAACTCCGAGTCTGTGCATCCCGCCCTGCAGAGACCAGCGGAGCCACAGGTAGCAACAGCCAGTTTGCTGTGGTTGAGGAGACTCACGCAACGGCTCGCTGAGCCACAGGCCTACTGTAATATCACAGTTTAGTTTGTCACCACATTGAAAAAGAAGAGAGATGAGCAGGAGTGACTTTAGACTAAAAGAAGGCATACACTCAGTTGATAGGGAAATATTTTTTTCCTTTTTCTTTTTTTTTGAGATTTTTGTGTACTCATTAAGAGTATCTAGAGTGAGTGATTTCTTCTAACTTTTTGCCTGCCCTAACTCAGCTGTTAAGTGCCTCCTTTTTCTAACACAAAGATCTTTTAGTTTAGTTTTTAGAGAACTGGGATTATAAATACGTAGAGGGAGAGCCAGAAATTTTCTCTGAAGTATTTTAAAAGTAAGTGCTCTACCACGTGATCCCTGGCTCTTGGCCAGTCCTATGAATGGGCCTTAGATGATGCCCCTGAAATTCCATGCAAAATGTCTTTATTTGTTTAAATGTGTATTTTTTGTGGGAGTGGGGGGGAATGACCTTTTATCAGATTCTCACAAGGTTCAAGATCCAAAAAAGTTTAGATCTAGCGGATTAGGTGTGCATTTCTCTGAAATAGGCCAGGGAAAAGGCTGTGGCCCCTGCTTGGGTCTGCTGCAGCATTCTAGCCTTGGCCAGGTGAGGGGAACTGTTGGGCTGATGCTGTGTGGCTGGAGCAGAACCGACAGTGCTGTCCATAGAGGAGAGCAGGCAATGAAGATTACGGCTAAAGATCTTAGAGATCCTTAAAATGCCGATTTCTACTCTCTTGCTGAAAATTACTGACTTTTAGACATTTTCCCACTTGCCACTCTGTAATCCAGAATGTTAGGAACAAGTTCTTATGCTTGAGTTTATTTTTCACTGGTGTTTGCATGTGTGGGAGACAAGTTTATGTTCTTGCGGCAGGAAACTGTGGGATCTGCAGGATGGAGAAGTTAAAAAAAAAAAAAAAAAAAGCCGGGCACAGTGGCACACACCTGAAATCCCAGCACTTTGGGAGGCCAACACGGGTGGATCACCTGAGGTCAGGAGTTTGAGACCAGCTTGGCCAACATGGCGAAACCCTGTCTCTACTAAAAATACAAAAATCAGCCAGGCGAGGTGGCGGGCACCTGTAATCCCAGCTACTCAGGAGGCTGAGGCAGGAGAATAGCTTGAACCCAGAAGGTGGAGGTTGTAGCTTACATTGAGCTGAGATAGTGCCACTGCATGCCAGCCTGGGTGACAGAGTGAGACTCCATCTTTAAAAAAAAGAAAGAATAGCTAGGACTGAGGCCAGGGGTATGTGAGGGTGAGTGAGTATTTCCATGAGACCAGCAGTTTTTTGAGTCCCAGGAGAGCTAACAGATGGGCAGCTCCAGAGAGGAGGGGATAGAAAGGAAAGAGGAAAGCAGGAGAGGGTAAATGGACACAATTAAAAAGGGAAGAGAAGAGAGACTACTAGAATAGGTCTGAGGACTCGTGTTCTTTAACAACTTTACACTGCTTGAAGATCAGAGGATAAAAGTTTTCACACTGCAAATTAAACTTGCTGTAAGTGGAGAATCTTTATTTGGCCACTAATAGTTTAGAAAATAGGAGTTTCTGAATTATCTATACTAATTTTTGCATTTGTTATGAATTTGTGTAGTACCTAGAAAGAGTCTCCCATTTCCTTCTCCTGTTCATTCTTTGGGGGAAACTTTTCTCATGTAGGACTCTATTTTAAAGCTCATTTTTTATTATAATTTCAGGTAATACTTTGAATTACATGCTTTACCTCTGAAAATCTTAAACATTTTAGAAGTCTGGGATTATACCAATATCTGGTATTATACAAATCTCTCACCTGTATATTGTAGAAATCATACACCAGAACTAATTTCACATCTTGTATTCGGAAAGGTTGAACAAATTGATTTAGTATTTTCAGTTTTTGTCAAGTACATTGATGTAATGGATATGTAGCCATCATTTTTTCAGTTGCCATATTGAACAATTATTTTGGAACAGTAAAACATAATTTAATGAAAATATTTTATGGATTTTTTCAGAGATCATTTTCCCAATTTAGAAGCAACCAGATAAACTCAGTTGACAAGTAATTGTCATATTTTTGTAATTTCCCAAGTGGAAGGAATACTCCAACAATAGTCAATTCAGGGAATCCATGATACTGAATGTTTTTCAAGAAATCACAGTTCTTTATTTTCATCACTAATATGAAAGTATATGGAGATATCTAGGTTATGGGTGTTTGTAGACTTGGGAAAAATAAGAAAAATTGTTGGTATAGTTGAAAACTTAGCTGTTGTTGAGATACAGTCTATCAAAACGTGAGGGGTTTGTCTTTGCTCATTGAACGTGCCATTTTGTTACTCAGTCTGGTGTTAAATCTGACACTGCAGGTAATGTGAGGATGGCTAGGTAGGTTTGCACATTTGGCAGTGCCCTTTATCTTACGATTTTTCTGCCTGTCTCTGCCTTTTCAGTCTCTGCTTTGACATGGATGTGCATGCAACACATCATACCCGCTTTGGGCTCTGAAAGCCTCTTTGTAAAAAAAAAGAAAAGAAAAGAAAAAAAAGTCTTCACATTAACTGCTATCTGTAATGTTTGTCTGGATATTACAAAGAGTTTTCCTTGTAAATGTACATGTGTTCTTTTCTACATACTGTGTTCCTAGACCACTTCTTCACTTTGAAGTGTAACTGTTTCACTGCGTGGCTGACCTAACACTGTACCACCCCGGTGTGTATTCTGCCTCTGCCAGTTCCTGCTTTGGATTTGGTATTGACCAGAAAAGCCAGTTTTATGCAGAACGCATTGAATGTTTTGTGTTTTGTTTTCTTGTAAGGTACAGTGGTCCCACCTGGCATCTCTCAAGAACAATGTTTCCCCTGTCTCGCGATCCCATTCCTTCAGTGACCCTTCTCCTCCCAAATTTGCACACCACCATCTTCGTTCTCAGGACCCATGTCCACCTTCCCGCAGTGAGGTGCTCAGTCAGAGCTCTGACTCTAAGTCAGAGACGCCTGACCCTACCCAAAAGGCTTGGTCTAGATCAGACAGTGACGAGGTGCCTCCAAGGGTAAGGAGCAGAAAGACAGATGTGTGCTGCTTTTTTCTTTTTTGTTATTTTTTTTAAGATTATTTATTTTAATTATGGGTATGCAACTTTACCAAATTTAAAGGGGCATTGAAATTTCAAAGGGACTTTTTAATGGTGAGGATAAAGTTCCATAGTTAGACAATTTTGTTCAGCCAGTGGCCAGTTAGCGTTTTACTGTTGTTAACGCTAAATAAGGCAGCAAAATGATGTAAGAGTAAGTCTACAAAGAATTGGCTTCTTAAACAAATTCATAATCTATTTTAGCAGTTTTTCTGTATGTTTATGCAGAAGCTATGTAGTTTTGCAATATTAATGTCAAAATTTTTAGAAAAGGTCTTATAAGAAAAATTTTATTTTCTTTTTAAATGTAGGGGATTTTGTTTTGTTTTTGTGTTTACATAATGGTGAAATTAAACAAAAGAGCCAATGTCAATTTATTTTTCCTCATTTGGAATTTGCTTCCTCTGAATATTTTCTTGCTTCCTGCCAGTCTTTGCTTCCTGCCAAGCCATTTATAGACCATTGTTTGGTTTCTTTGAGCTTATTTCCTGATTCTCACATTATCTCAGCAAATGCTTTGTATGTCCCTGCTACCAAGCTTCAGTCCAAACATCATTTAAATGTTACAGGAGCATAGAAAGGCTGTTTGTACTGGCTTCTTGGATGCCTGTGACTAAATTTTCTCTCTGATTGTATGTATCAGTGTAGGACCAGGGAAGGAGTGGGGATGGGGAGTGGAGGTGATAGGAAGGACTGCTTTTAAATATTAGGACTGCTTTAAAAATATATTTTGGTTGGGAAATATTTTTTTTTCCTTCTCATGTTTTCAATAATTTAATTGCTATATTTTCTACTTAAAGGTTCCTGTGAGAACAACATCTCGTTCCCCTGTTCTGTCCCGTCGAGATTCTCCACTGCAGGGCAGTGGGCAGCAGAATAGCCAGGCAGGACAGAGAAACTCCACCAGGTAAAAGACAAGTGAGCGCTGAGAACAGGCCTCCTGTGCGGTCTACCACAGCCTTACATTGTCTGTTTCATAAAAATGCTCTTAAACACAGAAGTTCTGGGGCAAGGAGATTGTTAGTTATAAAAGGAAAAGCTGCCATAAAATCCATCAGTGTGGATGGCATCAAGTTGATGTGTAGTAAAAAGTGGGTTTGAATCCGGATGTGCATTAATATAGTAACTCTAAAATTGAAACTACTTTTCTCTGTATGAGTAAATGGAGGGAGCACCAGGGAAGGGGGAGAGGTTCTAAGAGAACTGTGATCAGAGGGAGCTTTTCATCTAAGGGACGTTGTAAGGCCTGTGGCATAAAACAGAAATCACAAACAGGTTACTGAAGAAGTCACTGGTTGACTGACGGTCTGCAGTAAGCAAGTGAATTAACCAAATAATATCCTTTTTAGGTTCTAGAGCTGCTCTATCCAGTACAATTAGCTACAGAAGTTTCCTTAAATTTAAATTAAAGTTTAAATTTAGTTAAAATGAAATACAGTGGGAACTTCATTCTGCAGTGCACTGGGTATATTCATGAGCTCTATAGCCACATGTAGCTAGTGGCTGTGATATTGTCCAGCTCAAATATAGAACATTTTCATCATAACAGAAAGCTTCATTGACCAGCACTATCATAGGGAAGAAAAGGTGATTATATTGAATGTTTTATATCTTGATCATCACTGAACCTCTAAAGTTAGCCTTCTGCACATGGAACCTTGGTCTGACTTGAAGTGTCAGATGGATGATGGCCCAAAAGCTGCACAGAATCCTCAGCACTGCTAGTGGCAGGGGGACTGTGGTGTTCTTCTGTGACCAAGTCTGTGTCATTAATCCTTACCTAGCACATGTGTGCTTTGGGTTCATCCATGGCAGGAAATCTATCCCAGTCCATGCTTTCTGTACCATTTCCAACAGCCCATACAAAGGACTGTTCTTTGTAAGTGTCAGTTTTTGAGAACAGCAACAGGCAGGTAAGAGCAGCAGCCTAGAAACAGAATATAGTTATGTGTATAATTATACAAATATATGGAGTGTTTTCCTAATGTTAAGAACTGGCATGTAGCTGTGACAGAAATGGTGCTACTTCTATACTGAACAGTAGCATTACATCTCACACCTGATGATTTTAGATCTAATGGTAGGATATCATTTAGCATACAAACTAAAAATATATGAGATAAAAATCCATGAATAATGTCATTTTATCTTTTGGTGAATTTAATGTTGAATGCTGTTTATAGACTGTTTTTCTCCTCCCTACATTTTAAAGACATTGGATGGACACACGATGGTACTGCATCTAGAGATGATGCATTAGCTATTCTCACTTCCTCTTTTCTCACAGCAGTATTGAGCCCAGGCTTCTGTGGGAGAGAGTGGAGAAGCTGGTGCCCAGACCTGGCAGTGGCAGCTCCTCAGGGTCCAGCAACTCAGGATCCCAGCCCGGGTCTCACCCTGGGTCTCAGAGTGGCTCCGGGGAACGCTTCAGAGTGAGATGTAGGCTGCCTTTCCTTTGCCTTTTCCCTGCTAATGTTTTGGGCTGTGATCCATATATTGGAAGTTCGTCTTAATCTGTGGTTTGCGTGTAGCCACACATCACAAAACAATGTTTTAGCGTAGGTTGCTAGTGACAATAATAGTCATCCTGATTTTAATCATAAAGGAGCTAAATTTTGAGAGCTTTATATATACCTAGCACTGTGAGTGCTTTACAATTTAGTGGGATTAACTAACTTTTCCAAGGTAATGGGCTAATATGTGAGCTAGGATTTGAACCCATTTCTTACGGTCTGGGCTGCAGAGCCTATACTGTCATCAGTATTGGTTATTTTAATGTACTTGTAATAGATTAGTGAATATTCCCTCTATTGTATTACTGACATACTGTGACAAGGTATACATTGTGAACACGTGTCAAAGTGAGTGTGATGATGGAGGGTTTCAGTAAAAGAGTTAGGAAGGCTGCTGGAGCCCTCCTTGGGCTCTTTCTGCTCTGTAGTTCATACCTGCATGTGGAGAGCCTGCCATGAATGGGCAGACAGGAATGGGCGGGGTGGGCAGGGCAGCTTCGTAATACACATCCATATGTTGATATGTGTCCGTCCATCTTGTCCCTTTTGAACCCAATAGCGTCATCCAAGTCTGAAGGCTCTCCATCTCAGCGTCTGGAAAATGCAGTGAAAAAACCTGAAGATAAAAAAGAAGTTTTCAGACCCCTCAAGCCTGCTGTAAGGATTGTGCAAAATCAGTTTTACTTATTTCAGACTTGAATGCGATCTTTCTATTAAAAATATGTGGTTGAGAGGCCTGCAGTCTCTTCTGCGAGGGCCCCTCACAGATTTGAGGAATTATAAGGAATGACCTAAACCCCAGACATATTTGTTCCCTTCCATTGGTGTCATCTGCTTTCCCTGCATAAAGTCTCAAGTGGGTGAAACTTTATGTTCTGTTGTTCCAGCCATACACTTGGTGTACAGTCAGCCTTACAAAATAATGTAGAACAAAGTATAGTTTTTATTTAGTGAAACTTCCTTCTAAGGAAACTGATGTTTTTAAAAAAATACAAAAGAAAAGGTTTTTTATCTCTTTCTTGGCATTAACCTTTATTTATTCTGGTTCGGCATTTACAATACTGGCTTTTAGAGTAAGTTTTTAAAAATCACCTTCTTAAACTCACTGGTTGCCTACCTTCTGCTTTTTGGTACCTGGGGTGACTGCTCCTCACCCTTCTCTTTTAATCCCTCTGATGTTACCTGACCACGTAATTGTGCACACTTGGCGGAATTTTAAGCCTGTCAGAGTTTTCATTTCCTGCTTGAACTGATTTCTGTACTTCTTCCTCTCCCCTTCTTTCTCCCGTGCTTCCTTGTACTGTGCATTCCTCATCAACGATGGCTTCTCGGACTACACGAAACTGCGCTGTACTGAAGGGCGAAGTGGTAAGCGCCATCTCTGAAAAGTTCTGCCTCAGAGCAGCACTCCGACCGCCTGTCAGCTCAGCTTGTATTCAAGCTGCGGTCCTGCTCCTTCCTCAACTTGACTTCTTGTTCTGTTCTGGAATATAAAAACCTTAAACTTTACTCCAGCTTTCTTAACATAACATTTGCTGTATTTATTGTTATTAAATGTAGCTTTTTTGACTAGCTGTTTAAAAAGCTGCAGCTATAACCACGAAATAATAATAGCAAGACTCAGAGTCCAATCACTGTAATTTCAGAGGCTCAAGCTCAAAGAAAAGAAATATTCTCAACTGTGGGGGAAAAAAAAAGAAAGAAAACCAAGTTGGAACTGCTAGAAATAAAAGACAAAAAGAGTTACATAGACTGCCTTTTAAAAAAGTGGTTACTTTTAAATAAAATTCCCCAAAAAAGATGAATTTGGAGTTTTATATGAAAATGTGGAGTATAAATAGTAATCACTCTTGAAAATTATTATTTGGTGGATTGATTGAATCTTAAGAATATCTCAGTGTGGAAGAGTAAAGGGAAACGAAGCCTTTTGAACAAATTCCACTACTGGTTTCTTTTCTTTCGGATATTCCCGTTCATAGGTGGTGTTACAGGGAGATGTGGTAAGGCTTGAAGGAGGGCGATAGGGACGCCCACAGCCTCCTGTCCCCCGCACTCAGGGTTGCCACTGTCTCTTCATGTGTCTCGGACTTGTCCATGAAAGTGGCAGGTCGTGAACAGTCAGTGAAGTGAGATGTAAATGGCATCCTGGTGCTCACTTCACTCCTCTTTCATTGTAATGTAGGTTTGAAGTTTTTTGTTTTTTTTGTTTTTCAGTGTGAGGTAAAATTCTAGATCAGTAAATGTATATACACAGATCCTTGAGCTTTGGTGAAAAGACACATGCCTGTATGACAAAGTCTTCTTTAAAGGGGGCAGTCCAGAAAGCAAGCCTCTAGTTAAATAGGCCTGATTTAAAGAGTTGTGGGAGGAAAGTTATGTTTCTACAACTTGTATTAATAAAATATTAAACTTAAAATGTTGATTATAGTAAAATATTAATGTTTATTAAGATTTCATAAATATCCTACACATAGTAACTATAAACATTTATTAAATATTAAACCTTAGAGCGTTGAAGTTTTTAATAATAAAAGTTGAAGTAAAATAAAAATGTGTCCCTCAAAACCTTTTATATCAGGCCTGTTTAACTAGAGCGTTGCTAAGTCTAAAGAAGACTTCGTCATGTAGGGAGATGTCCTTACAACAAAGCCCAGGGTCTGTGTATATACATTTGTTGATCTAGAATTTTACCTCATATTAAAAAACAGCAACAAGACTGTGAGCTTATCATGAGCAGATCATTGTGTGTGTTTATTGTCATGGGATTTGAACTGTATATGACATCTTTGACCTTTTTTGCTGTCTTCTGTTTTTTTCTCTCTCTCTCTTGACTTTCTTTGGTTTTTTCTATTAAAAGCCGTAGGAGCTCACTTTCTTATGAAACTGGGTAACTACTCTACAAAAGTCTTACAAAACTGACATTGTGGCAGTTTATGGTTAAAGAACTTCTCATCTTCTCCTGTCCCTGCACCCCCGTTGCCTTACTTCACTCTCTCTTTTCTGACCTTTGCTTTAGGATCTGACCGCACTGGCCAAAGAGCTTCGAGCGGTGGAAGATGTACGGCCCCCTCACAAAGTGACGGACTACTCCTCATCCAGTGAGGAGTCGGGGACGACGGATGAGGAGGACGACGATGTGGAGCAGGAAGGGGCCGACGAGTCCACCTCGGGACCAGAGGACACCAGAGCAGCGTCAGTCCCTGGCCTCTTTTAGAGAGGATGAGAGTATTCTCTCAGAGCCTGCTTTCCGCTGGGACCCAGTTGTTCCTAGACTATTGCGTGACCCCATGAGCACTTACTCTGTGGTTCTCATGGATTCAGCAGCAGGCCGCCTTGTGTTTCCCCTTCTCTTCGCTGGTGTGTGCGTGTGTCAGTGCTTTCCCCCAGCACCCCAGCGTGTCCTTTATTTTTTCCTTTTGATTGGAGGATATATGATCCAGGGGAAATTTCAGTTTGATATAACTACTTGAATTAGCTGTAATTACTCATTCTAAGTTTTTGCTCAGAAACAAATGGCACTGGAAGGAAGTTCTTTGTTAAAGGGAGAAAGCTAAGCAGTTGCTTTTCTGGAGGAGGCTTTATACCGGTAGCCTCCTCTCCTGTGTTGATTTTGAGAAGGCAGAAAGCCTAAACAGGATCTCCTTGACTCCAGAGATTAAGGCCTTTCACTTCTGGATTTTGCCTCCGTAGGTCATCTCTGAA
The DNA here is from genome assembly GCF_009764315.1 of Trachypithecus francoisi. NCBI lineage: Eukaryota > Metazoa > Chordata > Mammalia > Primates > Cercopithecidae > Trachypithecus > Trachypithecus francoisi. The sequence goes on along the minus strand of NW_022681462.1, from coordinate 51,455,757 downwards.
TTTGAGCAATGGTGAAACGGAATCTGTGAAAACCATGATTGTCCACGATGATGTAGAAAGTGAGCCGGCCATGACCCCATCCAAGGAGGGCACTCTAATCGTCCGCCAGGTACCCGTGTCTTCTCTGTCGTCAGAGGCTGAGCTTCTCCTGTGGTCATTAACCCACTTGCTCATTCACTCACTCATGCTGTTTCTCCATCATCATCTGTTTCCATGTTAACAAGTCCCAGAGGGTCAAGTGTCAAGTGTCGGGGGCTAGGGAGGCAGGTGTGTACTGCATGCCCGGAAGGTAGCGAGTAGTCTCCACCCCACATCGCTGCTCCTCTGCATGTCTGCGGCAGCCCTCATTCAAGCACCGCGCTGAGTCTCACAGTCTATGTCTGAGTGGGAGAGAAGCCACAGGGAGGCCTTAAACAGGCTCGCAGAGTGAGGAAGCAGGTCTGGAGTCTGGCAGAGTAACTACCTTGGCTCTGCAGAGCACGCTTGGCTCTGAGTGTCTGCAGTGCCACAGCGGGAGCGGGTGAGGCAGGCAGGACGAGCCTCATCACAGGCCCAGAGACTCGGAGAGCAGAAGAGTTCGGGAGGTTTCTCTTCTATGTTCCAAAATGTTAGTTTTCTTACTTGTTGAATAATTAAATATGTGCCATCCAGATATGCTCAGTTTGGATCACTAAGCTTTTTAACTGTCTGTTCGTTTCTTAGCTTAGACTTAATTAAAGTGATGCGCTTCTCATGTAAATAGAACAGGGCACCTAGTTAGTATTTTGGACTTTGCCCTAATTGTGTCTCATGCTATGGCAATGCATTCGGATGGAAAGTAGGAAGAACATGGAAAAGACCAGGATTCAGAGAATCCACAGGTACTTTCTGGAGCTTTACAAAGAAAGATTTAAAAAGAAAAAAAAAAGGATACTGGTTTTGGTAACAGAAGCTAGTGCAACAGATAAACCAGATTAAACGCTCACTGCTCGAGTCGCGCAGCCACCAGATGAGGTACTTTGAATTCTGTTGGCTCAAGTTAGGCATTTGATGAGGAAGTGTGAGCAGTTCAGGCTAATTTCTTTGGTTTTTCCTTGGTAATTTAGCAGAATTTATAAGTCACACAGCACCTTAAACAAAGCAGTTATCAATAGGGCCATAGGCAATTTTAGCTGCGCTTGAGCGAGACAAGTGTGCCTGTTTTTTCTACAGAGTACAGTTGACCAAAAGCGTGCCAGCCATCATGAGAGCAATGGCTTTGCCGGTCGCATTCACCTCTTGCCAGATCTCTTACAGCAAAGCCATTCCTCCTCCACTTCCTCCACCTCCTCCTCCCCATCCTCCAGCCAGCCGACACCCACCATGTCCCCACAGACACCCCAGGACAAGCTCACTGCTAATGAGGTATGTCTCGCACCACAGCTGGCTGCTTTCCTGGGGTTAGACCAGCACTGCCTAGGAGTTAGTTTGCAAAGGAGACCTTTCCAACACCCTCACCCCTTCCCTTCCCACCCTGCTTTCTCTGTCACCTACCCTTCTCCCCAACCCCAAGTAACATGTTTCAGATCTGCATATAAACCCCTTAACCCTAGATCAGCTCCCCAAAACTTGCCAGTTCGCTGTTTACTGTTCTCTAGATAAGTATAGTTGCATGGCTTTCTTTATCTAGTTTTTTTTTTTTTTAAGTCTAAATAAAATGCTGTGTCCTCAGATCCATATTATGTATTTGACATGAAATTCTTATAGTCATTTGTGGAATCTGCCTTTTTCATTCTTTTTATCCAATAAATAAAATATAGGAAGATTCGGTTCAGCAGACTTGGACTTATCTGGACAAACTTTCAAACAAGCTGGTGTTTTTTTTTTTTTTTTCTTGTTTTGGGGGTGGTTGTTGGTTGATTACTCTTACTTGTTTTCACCAACCCTGTTAAGGATTTCGTCCTTTGAAATTTATAATCACTCAGTGGTTTGGAAGCCAAATTATTTTTGGGAAACCTAGAAAAAATTAGGATGTTAAGCAAGAAGGGCAAAGGTTTGAGCTTGTTTTTAATTTAAAATTTTGTGTGGGAAATCTGTGTGCTCCTTTGAAGGCTTGGTTGTGGTGCTCATTCTGGGTGTTAGCTCAGTCTGGGTGATTCTTTGCTCTTTGAACAGGGTAGTAGTGACGTAGCTCACTTGAGCACCCGTATTGAATTAAACAAGTGATTTGATTCCACAGAAGATTTGGTTTCAGTGCCTTTATCTACCAGTTGAGGGAGGTTAGAAAGAATCAGAAAAATCCTTCCTTCTGAGGAGCAGGGGCAAGTCAGCTGCTTCCTAGACAGGCTTGGCATCGACTGGACTGGCCACTGAGTCATGGCACAGGGAGGGAAGCTGCCAGGGGACAGATGTTCAGGTGGGAAGCTTTGGAGAGGGCATGGGCTCTAGGACATGGTGACTCTCGGTGTCCATGGAGGGTTCAGTGGTACAGGACAAAAGCACTTGATCAGACATGTTCCTTTTTTCTCCTGAGATCTATTTCCCACCTACACTCACATTCCTCCTTATATTTATATTTTAAACTTTGCTCCATTTCGCTCTAATGTGCAGTATTTTACTATAACCCTTAACTCACTAAACCGGCAAATTTATTTTTCTGTTTGTTTTGTTTTTAATTGTCATTACATTTCCACTTAACAATTTGTTTCACTTTCTTTGTGTTTTTTTGTCTTAAGTTACATTATTAACCAAAACACTAGTGCTCCTAAAAGATCAAAAGGACGTGCCTTCTTTTGTCATTTACACTTTCACTAATGAGTCCCCATTTGGTATGGGTTTAATGGTGATGCACCTAAAACAACAGTAGCCAAAGCTTCTGTAGCTTTCTGGCAAGAGGCTCAATTTAAAATAACTAGAATTATTAATAATTGCCAATATTCCAGCATAGATTATTTGGACTCTTTTGGGTAGGAGAATAAATTCAGAAATTGGTGAATTGAGGTAGACATTTCAGACCTCCTTTAGGAGTTTCATTATAAGTATTTACTTAATTTGTTTTAAAGCTAGGCACACGAAGCATAGATTTCATTGGTAGCTTGCAGCACCGCTTTGTAGATGAGCAATGTCTCTGGTAGAGATATGGCTCCTGCAGTGGTTCCAGGTAAAGCAGCCTGCCCTGAGGGTTGCTATGCCATGTGGAAGCTCCCTGCAGAGCATTTTTTGGGGTAATGATGCAAGAGAAATAGAGCAAAGTATTGGGAGATAGTTAGTGCAACATAGAAGTGAATTGAAATGTATATTTTTAATGTTCATTTTTAAAATGCCAGTTGTATTAATAACATTGAAATTTACATTGCAGACTCAGTCCGCTAGTAGCACACTCCAGAAACACAAATCTTCCTCCTCCTTTACACCTTTTATAGACCCCAGATTACTACAGATTTCTCCATCTAGTGGCACAACAGTGACTTCTGTGGGTAAGTACAGTAACAACAAGAAAGCAGCTGACAAATGGGACTTTATCTTTGAGTTGCTCTTTTGGGTGGCTTAGGTGTAGCTGGTTGTTCACAGGCACAGACCTCAGGTACAGAAACTTCCCATCCCGGTTGGATTGCCTTATTTGCAATGCTTTGCAGAGTCCATTTCCTTTTTCCATATATATTGCTTACAGATTTCTTCTCTCTGACCAAGTGTTGGTTATACCACATGAATATTTACTTGAAGTGTACTGGGGGAGGGAGGCAGGCATGGTGTGTGTCTGTACAGAAAATAATTTCAAATGTATTGTGTTTCAGTGGGATTTTCCTGTGATGGCATGAGACCGGAAGCCATAAGGCAAGATCCTACCCGGAAAGGCTCAGTGGTCAATGTGAATCCTACCAACACTAGGCCACAGAGTGATACCCCAGAGATTCGTAAATACAAGAAGAGGTTTAACTCTGAAATTCTGTGTGCTGCCTTATGGGGTAGGTGTCTAGCCACTACTCTAACACTTTCATTTTTATTCTGAGCAGTGGCTGGTCTTTTAGAGAAGTACTGCTTTGAATAGTTTGTGGATAGACAGGATGGAAGACTTCTGTGATGCCCATCTCCTGTCATATGCAGACTGGTGTGGCACACGTATATGCTTGACTCATTTTAACTGTCAAATATTGGAATGATTAATCTCCGTTTTACTTTTATTGAATACATTTTTAGTAGTAGTTTTGTTACATGGATATATTGTATAGTGGTGAAGTCTGGGTTTTTAGTGTAACTATCAACCCAAATAGTGCACATTATACTCAGTAGTGTACATTGTACCCCTGAACCCTGAGGTTGACAGTTTTCACTATAAAATTCAATCATATCTAGCAGTGGAAATGTTGGAGAAGTATATTTATAAAAACTTATTGCAACAGGCAACCCAGTATTTTTCATTTTTCGTGCTTGTAATTTCCAAGGACTTTACAGTGACTGTATTCTTTTGACTATGAGCATTCAGTACTTTATAAAATTATACAGCTGTACAATTATACAACTTGGAAATATATCATGGAGAAGTAGATGATAGAGTGTAAGTGCCACAATACCTTCAGCTTTTGTGTTTTGAAAAGTGTCTTCAGCTTATCTTGTTACTCCCTCATTCCTTCTCAATGTAAAATCTTGAGGTTGATGTGTATATGTTTTTTTTAGAAATGCAAATAGTATTTCTTCACAAGGCTCATATTTTGTGTAGTTATTATCAGATTCTTGACATAGGAGTTTAAAAAAATCTACTTGATACTGAAGATTGACCAGGAAAGTAACAAAATATTGTGTAAAATAGAACCTTTGAAATGGTGCCAGTTCTATCAATAAATATCTGTCTTTTCTGCCAATAATTTCTAAGCTGTTTTAGATCAACTTGCCTAGATATATGCAGGGAAAACACTAAGCATAATATTCAAATAAGTTCCACCTTGACACGGATATAGTCAGGGCAGAATGGCCAACCTCAAAAATAAAATTGTATGAAAATGAATCGCATATTACATATTTAAATATTTTTCTTTAAGTTGTACAGCATTTTTTTTTTTTTTTTAATCTCTAAGCATTAAATCAGTATCCCCACAAGCATTGCTTGGGTAGATACTCTCCTCCACATGTTGGGATAATCCCAACTCGGTCAACTCTATAAGGACCAGGCACGAGCTGAGAGACAGCTCTAGGAGGGTTGTTCTCTCAGTGCTGTCACAATTATTTATTCCAAATTATCTGGAAATAGGGTGTGGGCATACGTGTATGTGCCATGATATTCTTCCCCCTCACTCCCTCTACACAAATACTTTATTCCTTGTCTTGATGAGTTTATGACTGAGGAAATCAGCACGTACATATATGTATCCAATTCCCTAGGAATGTAAGGTCGTCTGTGCTACATGTTACAAAGGTGATTCTGACAGTGAAGGTTCTAGATCAAGGAACAAGAGCATTTGGAGAAATACATGAATGATCAAGAGGGAGAAGTGCTTTGGTCAAGCGGTAATCAGTCTTAGATGCCAGCCCAAGGCCTTTGGGACAATTTCTACATGGAATGTGCAGTTTTTGAAGGTAGTCATAACTTGAGTATTTTAGCAAGATTAGGATTGATTGGCTGTACATCATGAGAAAGTGGAGAGAAGCTCCTTTAACAACCTTAATTAAGGTCTCTATCCATCACGTACAAGGTTGCCAAAGCCTGAACAATTGTGAGAGCAGAGGAAAGGGAAAGTAGGCACAGAGATGAGGTGTTCTCTGGCTCTAGTGGCCAGTTTTAGCTAGTTTTGCAGAGCAGCTTGGGAGCTGTTGATAGAAATGGCAAAAGTCATGAGGCTAGTTTCAGTAGAGATCTGCAGTGGGTGGAAAGCAGGAGGCAAAGTAGCAGAGTGGAATTAGGAGTCACTAGTTTTGAGGCACGCTCACACACAGGTGTGTGTGTGTCACCAGATGGACAGCAGTGGAAATGTCTCCACTGAAGAAGCAGAGGGCAGGTGTGGAAACAAGGAAGGAGATGTCACATCACAGCAGAAGAGTGTGGAGACTGTGACAGTACAAGGTTAGAGAAATAGGGTGAGTCACATGGGGAGATAACAATATTTTGATAGTCCTAAGAAATGGAGGGACAGGAGAACTGAGTGCAGTTGTTTCTTGATGATGGTGGAAAGTAATCTTTAAGAAAAGCTTAAACGTGAGTGATGGAAGCCAAATCATAAGCTGTTAAGGATTTGAGGGCTGTATGTGGCCCATTCCAGAGATTTGCCAATGAAAGATAAGGAAGCACAAAGAGATCATGGTATCAGGTGAAGATTTGTTCAAATGTGTGATGTGGCTAATTAGACATAGAATCTGTAAAGACAGGAAATAATCAGCATATAACATTCTCGAGGAACTGAGGAAGAATTAGAAACTAATGGATTATTAAGGAAATTGATGGGATAAGGGTTTCTTTTTCTTTCCCTTATCCTTTCTTATGTTTAAATATGTCATTTTAAATATGTCAGCATCATTGCTACATGGTGATGTGTTACAGGATTATTTACTTTAACTATTTAACCACTATTTTAAAGATTTCTTCTTCTGGGTGAATTAAGGAAGCTGCACTTTTTTCCAAATAGATGATGTTATCCTTTCTATACAACCTGGGGATTTGCCAAGCATAGCATAAAATTGAGGCCTTTCTGTGTCCCTGAAACAGGAGTGAATTTGCTAGTGGGTACAGAGAGTGGCCTGATGCTGCTGGACAGAAGTGGCCAAGGGAAGGTCTATCCTCTGATTAATCGAAGACGATTTCAACAAATGGACGTACTTGAGGGCTTGAATGTCTTGGTGACAATATCTGGTGAGTATTTGTTTTGTAAAGCAGAATATGTGACACCATCTTAACACTATTGTTAACAATCTTGTAGCTTTACAAGATTGTTTTACAATATTGTAGCTTTACACACTAAACAATCTTAACAGTATTGTAGCTTTACACACTAAACTTCAGTTAGCTCATTCTCTAATGTACTGGTTAAATAAGATACAGCCACATCAAGGCTTGACAATAATGTGAGCTGAAGATGTATTCAGATGCAACACACACACGCACATTTGATCTGTGGCTCCTCCAAAAGCAGTCTTGAGAAGCATACGAATGTGTGCTTTCTCACTGGCATCTCTCACTGCCCTCTCTGCCCAGTTGCTTGTTAGATTTCATTTGCCTTATCCAATATGTAGGTCTCTGGCCACTCCTTTCCACCAGACTTTTTTTTTGTTTTTTTTTTTTTTTGAGACAGAGTCTCGCTCTGTTGCCCGGCTGGAGTGCAGTGGCGTGATCTCGGCTCACTGGGTTCGAGCATTTCTCCTGCCTCACCCTCCTGAGTAGCTGGGACTATAGGCGAGCACCACCACACCTGGCTAATTTTGGTACATGCAAAAGGAAGTATTCTTTGCCATTATTGTAAAAGTATTGTATTATGGTTTTTATTATGTGAATTAACACAGTTATGTCTCTTTTTTATTTTTATTTTTATTTATTTATTTTGAGACACAGTCTCGCTCTGTCGCCCAGGCTGTGGAGCATTGGCACGATCTCCACTCAGTAAGCTCCACCTTCTGGGTTCATGCCATTCTCCTGCCTCAGCATCCTGAGTAGCTGGGACTACAGGCGCTGCCACCACGCCTGGCTAGTTTTTTGTATTTTTAGTAGACACTGGGTTTCACCATGTTAGCCAGGATGGTCTCGATCTCCTGACCTCGTGATCCACCCGCCTTGGCCTCCCAAAATGCTGGGATTACAGGCGCAAGCCATCGCGCCAGGCCAATTTTTAAGAAGAGCATTTTTCTTAGTATGACTTGTATAATATAAACTACTACAGGAAAACCACTGGAGAAATAAAAAGTAGAATCATCCAGAGATCATATCTTTTAACTTTTGTAAGTTTTTAACTTCCAGTCTTTTAAGCATACATCACACTCACTATACACTTAAGGGAAAAAATCTGCATAAAAATGGTTATACAATATTGCAAACATACAGGGGATAATAGGAATAATGGCACCCACGTACTAACTATAACTCGCTGGTTTGAACAGTTGTTGCAGTATTGTACATGTTGTACATACGGTCAGCATCCCTGTTCCTCCCCCATCTGCCTGTCCACGGCAACCTCTGTCCTCAAGTTCGGGTGTATCCCATCCAGGCCTGATTGTCCCAAACATGTAGTCTGCTTTCTCCATGCCATTGAACATCCTTCCATGGCCTCCATTTTATATGACCACAGGATGTTTCCTTGCATAGATATATTAAAATGTATTTACTTATCTTCTCTTGTTGCCCTTTGGGTATATTCCCTTTTTTTTTCCATCATGTGAACATTTTTCACAGATATCCTGGTAGCTTACTTAACCTTTAGGCACATACCATGTTGCATAGATCGTAATTTCCTAATAATTAGTGTTATTGCTTGGTCAAATGGTATGCAAAATTACAAGACTTTAAATGGGTCTTGTATACCACCACTTACAGTCACTTACGATATTATAATCACTTATGATACCACCAATAATTTTGATTTAATTATCTGCTTGTTAGTACAAGCTTGTTATGTAACATATTTGCTTATAGTTATTTTATTTCTCATATATGCTTTTGGTTGTTAAGGAGTTTCTTGAAATGCAAATATTTCACTATTTATACTTAAGTGAGGAAACAGCCATTTAAAACTAGAGTGCTGATGGCTGGTAGTTACTTAAGTTGGAGAAAACAAATCTGCATTTAGTGATCCAGTGAAACTAGACACTTCATGGGGCGGCGTTGTATGCCTGTAATCCCAGCAATTTGAGAGGCCAGAGCAGGAGGATTGCTTTTGCCTGGGATGTTGAGGCTGCAGTGAGCTGTGATAGCACCACTGCACTCCAGCCTGGGTGACAGAGTGAGATCCTGTCTCAAAAAAAAAAAGTTAACAATTATGACCAGCTGATACCAGTAATCATTTTTTGGTTCTACTTTTCTGGTTTTTTTTCCTTTCTTATTAGCTTTTAATGGTTTTCACAATCATAAATGTAGTACATGTCAATTGTAGGAAGCTTCAAAAATAGAAAACACTTAGGAAGACTAAAACAAAATGTCACCCCAATCTCAGAGCTAACTCTTACTAACATTTTGTATTTCCCTCTCCTCTTTTCTGTAAATATATCTCACAAGATGGAAACAAAACATTATATGTAAAACTATGTGGTCTTTTTCTTCTCTTAGCATATATTGAATATTTTCCTGCAAACAATTCCCCAAAAGTTAAAAGGATTATACTGAAGTATGACATACACAGAAAGTACAGATAAGCATACCGCTCAATGAGCTGTCACACGCAGAATCCATCCAGATAGCCCCACCCTGCTGAAGACATGGAACATTGCCAGCACCCCAAAACTGCCCTGTGAAGCCACCCAGGGACTGCCCCCAGAGGCAAGCACTGTTCAGACTTTGAACATGTTAGGTTGATTTTGCCTTTATTGAACTAATTTTATATAATGATAAAACAGTATGTGTTCTAGTGACGGCTGTTTCTTTTTTTTTTTTTTTGGAGACTTTTTCTAAACGTTTTTTCAGTATTTTGCAGTTTAGCCATTCTGAAGAGGTGTAGGAATTAGTAGGCGTATCTCACTTTAATTTGCAATTTCCTAGTGACGTATGGTACATCTCCTATGTATATCTTCTGGTGAGGTATTTCTTCTATCTTTAATCCATTTTGTAATTGGATTGTTGCTCTCTTATTGTTGAGTTTTATTTTGGATTTAAGTCTCTTGTCAGGTATGTGTTTTGCAGATACTTTCTGCCCGTTTGTGGCTTGCTTGTTCATGCTCTGAAATGATGTCTTTTACAGAAGTGAAGTTTTTAATTTTAGTGAAGTCCAACTTACTAGCTTTTTCTTTCTTGAATTGTGCTTGTGGTATTGTGTCTAAAAAGTCATTGCCAAATTCAGAGTCCCTTGGATTTTCTTCTGTTACCTTCTAGAATCTGCTTTATAGCTTTGTGTTTCACATGTAGGTCCACGATCCATTTTGAAGTGATTTTTGCGAAAGTTTCAAAGTTTGTGCAGTGGTGTTTTCTTCTGCATGTGGGTATCTAGTTGTTGCAGCAGCATTCATTAAAAAGACCAGCCTTTCTCCATGGAATTGCTTATACTCCTTTGTCAAAGATTACTACTATATTTGTATAGTTCTGTCTGTTTCTTTCTTTTTTTTTTTTTTTTCCTGAGACGGAGTCTTGATCTGTCATCCAGGCTGGAGTGCATTGGCAAGATCTCGGTTCACCACAACCTCCGCCTCCCAGGTTCAAGCGATTCTTCTGCCTCAGCCTCCCGAGTAGCTGGGATGACAGGCATGTGCCACCACGCCTGGCTAATTTTTGTATTTTTAGTAGAGATGGGGTTTCACCATGTTGGTCAGGCTGGTCTCGAACTCCTGACCTCATGATCCGCCCACCTCTGCCCCACAAAGTACTGGGATTACAGGCATGAGCCACCGCACCTGGCGTATAGTTCTATTTCTGGGATCTATTTTTTTTTTCCAGTTATGCATTTGTCTCTTGGTGCTAATAACCACACTGTGTTGATTACTGTAGATTTATAGTAAATCTTGAAGTCAGGTACTGTCAGTCTTTCAACTTTGTTCTTTTTAAATGTTGTGTTGACTGTGTTGGGTCTTTTGCCTCTAGAGTCAGCTTATTGATATATACATAATAACTTGGGATTTTGATTAGAATTGCATTGACTCTGTGGATCAAGTTGGGAAGAACTGATGTCTTGACAGTATTGAATCTTCTATCCATTAAGATGGAAATCTCTCTCCATTTATTTAGTTCTTCTTTGATTTCATCAGAATTTGCAGTTTTCCTTAAAGAAAACTAGCGAAGGACTAATTTTATTAGATTTATTGTACCCATTTTTTTTTTAAGTACTAGTATAAATGGTGTTGTAGTCTTAATTTCAAATTCTAATGATTTGTTGCTGGTAAACAGGAAATACAGGAAAGTGACCTACCTTTTTATTTTATTAGGCTTGTATCCTGCAACCTTGCTATAATTCTTGCTATAATTGCTTGTTAGTTCCAGCAGGGTTTTTGGTTGGTTGGTTGGTTTTGGATTTTTTTTTTTACTGGTTCTTCAGGATATTCTGTGAGACAATCATGTCTTCTGTGAAGAAAGACAGTTTTATTTCTTCCTTCCCAGTCCTTGTACCTTTTATTTCCCTTTTTTTTCTAATTGCATTAGCTAGGACACCCAATATAACATTTACTAGGAGTTATGAGAAGGAAAATCTTTACCTTGTTCTCTATCTTGTAAGGAAAGCATCTAGTTTCTTACCATTGTGTATGGCATTAGCAGTAAGGTTTTATGGTAGATGTTTCTTATCAAATTGAGGCAGTTCCCCCTCTATTCCTATTTTCCTGAAAGTTTTTATGAGTAGGTGTTGGGTTTTGTCAAATGTTTTTCTGCATCTGTTGATATGATCATATGATTTTTCTTCTTAGCTTGTTGATGTGAGTGTGTGGCTGGCTTTGCCCACCATCGTTTTTGTTGTTGTTGCTTGTAGCTGTAGTTTCTCTTTGTTCCTTTAGATGACTACACCACAATGTATCTACTCATTTTACTATCCATTCAGACATTAATGTTTCCTGTTTGGGGCCATTAGGAGCCATGCTGCTATGAACATTCCTGTTGGTGTACTTGGGGGCATACACATACACTTACATTAGGAGAGAGATTACCAGATCATATGTAAGATATGCACATGTCCTATTTTAATAGATAATGCCAAACTTACAAAAGCAGTTCTAACAGTTTACAACACTAGTTTCTGAAGTTTCTAGTTGTTCCACACCTTGCCTACCTTTGATATTGTCAGTCTTAAATTCTAGACATTCCACTAGGTGTATGAAATCATCTCATTATTGTTTTAACACACGTTATTACTGCTGAGAACGAGCATCTTTTTGTGGTCTCTGAGATCACTTCTTTTGCGAAGTTCCGGTTACAGTGGCAAGTCCAGTTTTTCTCTTGGGTTATCTCCTGTTCTATTTGATTTGTAAGAGTTCTTTACATATTCTGGATATGGCTCCCTTGTCAGCTGTTTCTGTGGTACACATCTCCAACTTGTGACTCGCCTTTCACTAGGTTTAAGTGCTGGCATTAAGTGATTGATTTAACCCTTGTGCTCATCTGTCAAATGGGAGATAGTAGCTACTCTAGAGGGTTTTGAGAATCAGATGGCATAGTACATGTGAAAGCATCTTATAAGCTTTATTGATTGTATTATGCAGATATTTGTATTACTTTGTAGTTTATTGATACTACCCATCTACATAAGTGTGAATTTATTATTTTTTAAAAACTTTCCCTCTAGCCCAGGCCTGTACCCAGTAGTGATAATTCTGTAGGGATTTCAAAAGTCCATCTGAGCAACTTGAATTGAGTTTCTAGTAAAACTTTGATACAAAGGGGTTTTCTTGGAGGAAATGATATTTACTCTTTGTAGAAGTTTCTTTTGGTTACTATTGTTATTAATGATGAGACCTACTTCTGAATATGCATGTAAAATATTTATATTTGTTTTGCTAGGCAAAAAGGATAAGTTACGTGTCTACTATTTGTCCTGGTTAAGAAATAAAATACTTCACAATGATCCAGAAGTTGAGAAGAAGCAGGGATGGACAACCGTAGGGGATTTGGAAGGATGTGTACATTATAAAGTTGGTAAGTTCTAGAAGCATCATATTTTGTTTTTCCAGAGTTTAATTAGAGTTCAGTTTGAATTTTCAACTTTAAATTTTCACGGGTTTTTTTGAAGTTTGTAGTAATAGACTTGTTTCTGAAATACGTGGATCGTTTCTGGTGTTCTGTTTCCAAGGCACATTCTAATCTTGAAGTCTCATCTAGACATTGTCTTATTCCCTGTGTGCACCTATATGCATAACAGAGTCCGCCCCTGCAACTCACTCCGCCCTCAGTCTCCCCTACGCTGTTCATCTTGTGAGAGTCTTTCCACTCCTCCTCTTTGACAGTCCACATTCTTGTCCTCTGTAAGATGTGGTTCACGGTACCCTCTTTAAGGAAATCTTGCCAGTGGAAGCCAGCTGACTTGAGTCCTTTTTTACATGCCAGGCTTATTCTCCTCTTAGAGGTCTGAAGGTCCTTGGCAGGCACTGATAAGAGTGTTTGAGAGTTTGACTCCAGGGCTTATGGCCTGCCATTTTGAATTAAGTGCCTGTACACAGCTACTGTGCTCCTCACTAGTAAGTGAGCCCAGCTGGCCAGTCAGTGTTTTATGGCAATTGTATTGTTTTTTTCTCCTTGGCATGAAGCAGTGATTCTCATGAAGTAAAATCTCACAGGAACAAAACCAAAACTTTTTTTTTTTTTTTGAGATGGAGTTTTGCTCTTGTTGCCCAGTCTGGAGTGCAATGGTGCGATCTCAGCTCACTGCAGCCTCCACCTCCCGGGTTCAAGCAATTCTCCTGCCTCAGCCTGCTGAGTAGTTGGGATTGCAGGCACCTGCCACCATGCCCAGCTAATCATAACAATTTTTTTTTTTTTTTTTTTAACAGGAAAAAACCAAAATACTGGGACAAATGTTAGACATACGGGAGAAAAAATGGACCTTAGCTAAATTAAAGTTTTATGGGAAAGATGTGATATTCTTAACAGAATTTAAACAGGAAGTTTTTCTATATACCTAAAACTGATTAATGTTACGGACCTATTGAATGTTTCTGCTTGCGTGTTTTCTTTTTTCTATGTTTATGAAAATCTGTACATCATCAGTTCCTCTGTTCCCGGGGATGTTGTCATGCTTGGCATTGCCTTGTTCGTGTAGTCTGTCTGCACCCCTCAGCTCATTGGTTAATGGTGATTGTGGGAGCTGCCTCAGTATCTCAAATGATTCTGATGATACAGGAAAGTAGAACTATCTGCCTAGGATCGATTTTAGGATTAGGATTTTCTGTGTTTATGGAAAGTATTCTTATGTGTTGAGGTATAACTAAAATCATCTAAGGCTAAATGTAATGAAACAGCTTGTAACAGATGAAATGCACATGAATAGATTATCCTACAGGGGGAGCAAGAGGCAGATGTGTTAAAAGTCTGTTGGGCTTGTCCCCAGAACAAAACAGTAGTCTTTTCGCCTGTCACTCGTACAGAATGAATCATAAGTATTTTCAGGAAGTAAGTGTGGATAATATGGATAATATCATTCATTCATTGTCATTATGGTTGCCACCAAGAACAGGGAGCTATTTAAATGTATATTAAATTAATAAAAATTAAGTAAACCTTAAAATTTAGCTCCTCAATATCATTAGTACATTCTGAGTGTCCAATAGCCCCATGTGTGTAGTGGTTATCATATTAGCAGTACAGATTCAGAGAATTTCTATCATCGCAGATGTCTAAGAAACAGTACTGGTTTTAGTCAAACTCTTAGAAAACTTTGTGTCTTAATGTTCGTTTATTGATTTATTTAAACAGTGGTAATATGTAGAGTTTGACAAGGGGAGTTATCAGTTAACAAGTTCTCTTTCATGCGCAAAGAAGGAATCAAGTAGTGGTGTGATGTCAGCTTGTAAAGAAATCACGGATCTGCATTAGTAAGTCACATGTAGTCAGGGACCCCTGGGAGTACCTGTTTTGTCAGAGGTGCCTGGCAGTAAGGGCACCAAAATAGCTGTGGGAAGGAGGCAGTTTTTCTCCTTCTGTAGATCAGGAAATGGTCTTAGTGATACTTGGAATTGTGCACAGATACTTCTGTTGGTAGAATCCAAGACTCCTGAATATTTTAGTATAAGCCTTTTTTCTTCCTCAGTGTGTGTGAGCCCCATGCAGGACTAGAGAAAGTTGTAAGGAGTACCTCGGTCTCTCTGTTTCAGAAGTCTCTTGGCTGATTAATCATGTTGTTATTCATTTGGAGTGATACTGAGCCCTTGAAGACTTTAGGGTGGTATACCTGGCATTGTCCTTGGTTATAAAATATCTTGGAATCTTATAAGAAGATGGGGATCATTAGTGAAAGTACTCATTGATGGTCAAACTACATTAAAGAGTTGGAAAAGGAAACTATGAGGTGTGATCTGTCTCTGAATTTTTCCCCTGCTTGTTTGGATGAATAAATAGAAGGCATATTTATAAAGTTTGCAGAAGACAACTAAAACAGTTTAGAGGGCTATGTTGATACTGACTGTGCTTCTCTTGCTTTTTTATTTACTGTTTTTCAGTAAAATATGAAAGAATCAAATTTCTGGTGATTGCTTTGAAGAGTTCTGTGGAAGTCTATGCGTGGGCACCAAAGCCATATCACAAATTTATGGCCTTTAAGGTAACAACATCAAGTGAATTTAAAAATAGTATTGGCCATGCAAGCTGCAACCAAGAGTCAGGGAATACGTTTAAAAAGTCTGAACTGTTAAAATTGCTAATATAAAAGCTATGTGCTCATATAGCATATAACTTTATCATAAGAAACCAGTTCTAATGTAATGTAATGTAATGTAATAAGCTTAGTTAATCTGCTTTCTAAGCCCACAGAATGAGAAGGAGAGAGAGATAAATGTAGACACTTCAATTGATCTGGCAATGTGGTAACAGAGGAAAAGAGAACAGCATTTCCACCCTCCAGTTAAAAAGGTGACCTTCACCTGAGTCATGGATGCGTATAAAGATTTAGATGTGTTTTTGATAACAAAACTGTCTGACGGGCAGTTTTAAGGTCTATGTTCATAAAATACTAATTAAAAATTAAATTACAGAAATGCTAATGACAAAGAACATTATATAGTAAGTGAAAAACGTTAAAATATTTCATATGATTCCATTTTTGTTTAAATAAAAAACTCAGGTATAACATCTGAACTCATGTATAAATTAAGATGTTTTTGCCATTTTGCATGTATACAGTTTTAGGAAAGTAAATGATTGAGTACTTAGTGTTAAAATTACGACTGTTTTCATTTGTGAGTTCACAAAAACACTCACGGAATTTACAAATATACCTCACATTGCCTGGTGATTGGCTTTTTAGAATAGTTTTTTTATTTTATTTTATTGAAGGGGTAAGTTTCATTTATTTGGAAAACTTATATTTTTGGATTGCCTAGTGCTTGATTTCCCAGTGAAGCAGGATAAATGGAGTTACAATATTTGCTTAAAAAATAAATCCAAGTGTTACTGAATAAAGATGATTGGTTATACAGTTATATTATCTTCTGAGATCTGACCTTGATATTCTTTATATACCAGGTACCGTACTAGTTGGTTTTATACATATTACCTGATTTAAAGCTGCTGTTTCATTATCCTAGTCTCGTGAACTGTGGGTAGTGATGTCAATGAAAAACGGAGACCACCAGCACAATCCAAGCTGTTGTAGCACATACAGCCTTTTCACCATTTTAGTCTAGTCAGAAAATTAGAGATCTTTATAGTTCAAATAGAGATTAGTATGGTAATAGTGATACAGTTTTCAGTGTGTGACTCCTACAACTCCTGTCACTCTCCTGTGCATTTGAATAGTTGAGTAGTATGCTTAGGAAAGTCCTCGCTATTTTACTGTGCATGCTTTTCTGATCAAGGCAGCCAACAGCACAGTAAGTGACAGAGCAGAAATCTTGGTCTGGATAGGGAGATTTGGAACATAACTTCTGGAAGAAGTGTCTTCCAGATGCTAATTAACAGGCAAAAACATAATAAAGACTAATTTTGCAGAGTATTGTTGCCTTACGGTTGTTGCCAGTGTGGCTCAGTAATTGAATAACTGAGTATGTTGGGTCTTCTCTAGTTTGATCTGTTAGAAGTAAGTTCTCCTTCATCTTCTCATTTCTCTCTTACGGCTTCTTTGCAGTCATTTGGAGAATTGGTACATAAGCCATTACTGGTGGATCTCACTGTTGAGGAAGGCCAGAGGTTGAAAGTGATCTATGGATCCTGTGCTGGATTCCATGCTGTTGATGTGGATTCCGGATCAGTCTATGACATTTATCTACCAACACACGTAAGAAAGAACCCACACTCTATGGTTGGTTGACTGGCTTCATTTTGTTCTGACTTTTTTCTTTACTCTGCTTAGTGAACTAACACAAGCAGGGATTCTTCATTTCCCCTTGGTGTGGGGGTGAGTATTTAAATGATAAGCAATTTTCAGTAGCTCCATGCTCTTAGACAAGTGGAAATCCACCTTCCTGGCTCTGTGGAGCCCTTGTGAAAACCTCTTAGCCCTTGCTTTGACTAACATGGGATGGATTTGGGGCAGTTGCTGGCAGGCCAGAACATCCCTGGGTTGGGAGTGGTTCTCAATTGGAGCCCAGCATCCAAATATGTTTCATGGGCCTCAGGAGATGTGAGTCAGTAGAGTATATTACTGGGAAAAAGCAGACTTGGGGATATATATTGCATGAATATTCTAAAATGTTATCTAATTGTTGTATTTATCACCAGGGATATGGTACCAGTGCATTCACCAAGAGTCTTACTGAGCACTTTCACAGGGCTGGAAATAACCACAGACATTCTTCCCTGTACTTTGTTCGTGTTCTCTAGATCCAGTGTAGCATCAAACCCCATGCAATCATCATCCTCCCCAATACAGATGGAATGGAGCTTTTGGTGTGCTATGAAGATGAGGGGGTTTATGTAAACACATATGGAAGGATCACCAAGGATGTAGTTCTACAATGGGGAGAGATGCCTACGTCAGTAGGTATGGAGAACTTGGGGAAAGGGGAAAGGCAGCATTTGTGAAAGTGGAGCTGTGTCTGAGACTGCATGTATTTATCATGCTGATTTTATATGTCCTTCAGACCTTTTGGCTACCATTGAACAGAGTGGTTGGCAGTAGATGGTGGAAAGTTAGATTGTAGGCCGTGGAAATAGTCATAGGTCTATTTTACAACAAAATCCAAGAAATTATTTTATACTTTAAAAATCCTGTTATCATAATCTCTCATTTAATCCTTAAAACATCCAGAGGAAAATCAGACATGTTTTTGTTGACCACTTTGTAAAGGGAGACAGAGAATTGGTAACGAATTGGTAAAGGGAGACGGAGAGAAAGGGAAATTATTTGCACTTGAGAATGGTAGAACCGTAACTACAAACAGCCTTGTGTGTAGTTTTCTAGTTTGCATTCAGTAATAAAGACTGATATTTGACATTTTCATGGGTTTCTATTCCAAAACTATTTTGGTTTTATTGTAGTTAAGTCACTGTCTCTGGTCACTCATCGTTTCTCTTCCCTGCCTTTTCTCGTGATTGGATTGATAAAAATCTATGCACTAAACTCTAAACTCAGTGGGTCATTTTTCTAGATAGGCATGAAAGGCCTAAGGAAAATGAAATAGATCAACCATTGATGCAAGTCACTCCTTCACAGAATGGACAAGGTGGTTACAAAGGCAGAGTTCCTTGAAAACAAATATTTAAATGCTAGGCATTTAAATTTAAAATTTTTAAAAGATTTAAAATTATGAAAATATTTGTTTATCACATAAGCAACATCTTTTGAGGGCTGTTTCCTTATCTTTAATGGTTTGTAATTTTTCCCTCCCCAAAAGCATATATTCGATCCAATCAGACAATGGGCTGGGGAGAGAAGGCCATAGAGATCCGATCTGTGGAAACTGGGCACTTGGATGGTGTGTTCATGCACAAAAGGGCTCAAAGACTAAAATTCTTGTGTGAACGCAATGACAAGGTAATGGTTTTGTTATGGATTCTTTTTAGTTACTCTGTCTTAGTAATGACTTGTTTTGCATGGAGTTTGATTATTAATTTCCTTGGGGTTTTGATAAAAATAATCAAGGAACTTTTTAAACTTTCCTTTTTAGTCATGTTTGTGAGGATTGGGGTATGTTTTGCTTTTTGCTATGAGGGGATACAGATATTTTTCCTTTGTAGAAATTAACATATTTGGGTTTTGCTTTGTATATATATTTTTAACTCTATTAGATGACCTGTCTAGGACATAACAATTAGTTTAGAGATAGGGAAGATAAAAGCTGCCAGTTTAGTTGACTGAAATTCTTTTGTGAGTGGAAGGAACCACCGTGCGATTTGCCTACATGGAAAGGTTCCTCTCGCGTGATGTGTGTCAAGAAGATGCCCCTTGTTAGTCTGTGAGTGATGAAATTGCTTCCTAGGTTTGCATGTCAGAAATGTTTCACAGTAAAAATCATCTTATGCAGACATAACATGACCTCCTGCATCTGAGACCCCATGGCATCACACCCCCTTTGCTTTTCAAAACTGGCCATATCACTCCAGGGATGACTCCTGTGGCAGCTTCCTCCCAGGAAGTCCCTTTCAAACTGGCTTTGGAGTGGAGCAGGTAGATGGCCAGGGGCGTTGACCCATCCCTGTTTGCCAAGGGAGAAGGCATCGAGGGTGGAACTGATTTGTACTAAGCCTCCCCTTTTTTTCTTCTGTCCAGTCAGACCTTTGAAACTTGACTCTGAAGAACGTTTCCACCTTTTGCCTCACATTGACAGATTAGCAGTCAGCCCAGTTCTCAGATTTAAACATTTAATCATTTAATGTGAGAAAGAAGAAACTATACATCTGTCCTTGGCAGCTGGTCCTGCTTGCCCAATACATCCCAAACACAAAGTTGCTTCACCCCTACCCGGTGTCTTCTGCAACCGTACAACTCAGTTTCAAGTGGAGTTTTGCCTACAGATTATCTTCCAAATCTGTGACCTTGAAAATCTCTATAGCTCAGACCTAATCCAGGATTTTGTCAGCTTGTTGGCCTATACTTTCCTAAGTATATTTACTGTAGCTGCAACTATAACATTCTTTGAATTTCAGGCACTTAAATATTTTTATCATGCATGTCATGTCCTTTAAGATTTATTAATAAAAGGCACAAAAATTCTATTACTTTATGGATTATATGAAGAATTAATACATTTGGCCGGGCGCGGTGGCTCAAGCCTGTAATCCCAGCAGTTTGGGAGGCCGAGACAGGCGGATCACGAGGTCAGGAGATCAAGACCATCCTGGCTAACACGGTGAAACCCCGTCTCTACTAAAAAATACAAAAATCTAGCCGGGCGAGGTGGCGGACGCCTGTAGTCCCAGCTACTCGGGAGGCTGAGGCAGGAGAATGGCGTAAACCCGGGAGGCGGAGCTTGCAGTGAGCTGAGATCTGGCCACTGCACTCCAGCCTGGGTGACAGAGCGAGACTCCGTCTCGGGAAAAAAAAAAAAAAGAATTAATACATTTTTTGTTGATTTTTAAAAAGAAATTCGTTGTTAAGGAGTGTTCCCTGTTGCTCATTGTGTTTTTTAAAGACATTTATTTATTAGAAGATGTTAACAGTAGAAGCAGAAAGAAATAACTCTTCAGAAACATCCATTTCTTTCTTTGTGTTCTCACAATATGCCAATGTATAAGGAGTTAGTAGTAACAAGCCTGAGTTGTAATAAAAATTGGCTGCAGATGGTCACTCCTTACAAAGTATAAATTCATAATTGCCCCAGAGGTTTTTGTGGGTTGGTTGGTTGGTTGTTTTGATGATGGAGTCTCGCTCTGTTGCCCGGGCTGGAGTGCAGTGGTGTGATCTCAGCTCACTGCAGCCTCTGCCTCCTGGGTTCAAGCAATTCTCTGCCTCAGCCTCCTGAGTAGCTGGGATTACAGGCGCCCACCACCATGCCCAGCTAATTTTTTGTATTTTTAGTAGAGACGGGGTTTCACCATCTTGGCCAGGCTAGTCTTGAACTCCTGACTGCATGATGAGCCACCTGTCTTGGCCTCCCAAAGTGCTGGGATTACGGGCGTGAGCCACTGCGCCGGTCTTTTTTTTGAGATAGAGTTTCCCTCTGTTGCCCAGGCTGGAGTGCAGTGGTGTGATCTTGGCTCACTGCAGCCTCCATCTCCTGGGTTGAAGTGATTGATTCTTATGCCCCATCCTCCTGAGTAGCTGGGATTACAGGTGTGTGCCACCACATGGTGTTTTTAGTAGAGACGGGTTTCACCATGTTGGCCAAACCAATCTGGAACTCCTGGCCTCTCAAAGTGCTGGGATTACAGGTGTGAGTCACTGCGCCCGGCCTCAGAGTTTCTTTTGAAAAGGCTCTTTGGGGGTGTCAGCTTCTGGTACAGTGTTGAGGATGATGGTGGCTTAGATTCCCTGGCTGGAAGTGCTGCATGACCATGGTAACCATGCCCTCTCTTTTCTGGCTTTTGCAGGTGTTCTTTGCCTCTGTTCGGTCTGGTGGCAGCAGTCAGGTTTATTTCATGACCTTAGGCAGGACTTCTCTTCTGAGCTGGTAGAAGCAGTGCGATCCAGGGGTTACTGGCCTCCAGAGTCTTCAAGATCCTGAGAACTTGGGATTCCTTCTAACTGGAGCTCGGAGCTGCACCGAGGGCAACCAGGACAGCTGTGTGTGCAGACCTCATGTGTTGGGTTCTCTCCCCTCCTTTCTGTTCCTGTTTTACCAGTTTATCCCCATTCTTTTTTTTTTTTTTTTTTTCTTCAAAATAAATCAAGGCTGCAATGCAGCTGGTGCTGTTCAGATTCTACCATCAGGTGCTATAAGTGTTTGGGATTGAGCATCATACTGGAAAGCAAACACCTTTCCTCCAGCTCCAGAATTCCTTGTCTCTGAATGACTCTGTCTTGTGGGTGTCTGACAGTGGCGACGATGAACATGCCGTTGGTTTTATTGGCAGTGGGCACAAGGAGGTGAGAAGTGGTGGTAAAAGGAGCAGAGTGCTGAAGCAGAGAGCAGATTTAATATAGTAACATTAACAGTGTATTTAATTGACATTTCTTTTTTGTAATGTGACAATATGTGGACAAAGAAGAAGATGCAGGTTTAAGAAGTTAATATTTATAAAATGTGAAAGACACAGTTACTAGGATAACTTTTTTGTGGGTGGGGCTTGGGAGATGGGGTGGGGTGGGTTAAGGGGTCCCATTTTGTTTCTTTGGATTTGGGGTGGGGGGTCCTGGCCAAGAACTCAGTCATTTTTCTGTGTACCAGGTTGCCTAAATCATGTGCAGATGGTTCTAAACAAAAAAAAAAAAGGAAAAAAAAAGAAAAAGAAAACGTGTGCATTTTGTATAATGGCCAGAACTTTGTTGTGTGACAGTATTAGCACTGCCTCAGTTAAAGGTTTAATTTTTGTTTAAACCTAGAAGTGCAACAACAGTTTTACCACAGTCTGCACTTGCAGAAGAAAGAAAAAAGTTCAAACCACATGTTTATTTTTTTTGCCTACCTCATTGTTCTTAATGCATTGAGAGGTGATTTAGTTTATATGTTTTTGGAAGAAACCATTAATGTTTAATTTAATCTTAATACCAAAACGACCAGATTGAAGTTTGACTTTTATTGTCACAAGTCAGCAGGCACAAGAACTGTCCATGAAGATGGGAAATAGCCTTAAGGCTGATGCAATTTACTTCCAAGTTTAGAAAGCAGAATGCTTTGTTTTCACCAGATTCAGCATTAAAGGTTGATGGGGCAACTGCAGCCCATGACACAAGAGATCTCATTGTTCTCGATGTGGGAGGTGGGTGGTAGCAGACAGGTGGTCACATTAGAATAGTCACACAAACTGTTCAGTGTTGCAGGAACCTTTTCTTGTGGGCGGGGGAGTTTCCCTTTTCTAAAAATGCAATGCACTAAAACTATTTTAAGAATGTAGTTAATTCTGCTTATTCATGAAGTCGGCATCTTCTGTGTTTTAGGTGTAATACCGAAGTCCTGGCTTTTCTCGTTTTCTCACTTGCTCTCTTGTTCTCTGTTTTTTAAACCAATTTTACTTTATGAATATATTCATGACATTTGTAATAAATGTCTTGAGAAAGAATCTGTTTCATGGCTTCATGGTCATCACTCAGCTCCCCTAAGGATGTTACCGTCTCAGAAAAAGATCAGGGCTCCGTGTCCCAGTCCTGCCATCTTTCCTCTTGTCGAGTTCCGAGTGGAAATACTGCATTATGGCTGCTTTAACCTCAGTCATCAGAAGAAACGTGCTGTGTTTTAGGCTTAATCTTCCTTTGTGGTTAGTTTTCCTGTATATTGTGCAAATGGGGGATTTTCCCTCTGCCCCCACCCACCTAAACACAGCAGCCATTTGTACCTGTTTGCTTCCCATCCCACGTGGCACCCACTCTGGCCCCTGTCGGTTTCCTCTTCCTGGTTCAGTATTTTTGAAAAAGGCCCTCCTTTGAGCTACAAACATCTGGTAAGACAAGTACATGCACCCGTGAATGCAGACACAGCAGCTGGTGGTTTTGTGTATACCCATAAAGACAAGATAAGCTGAGAAGCCTTACTTTTTGGGGAGGGAAAAGAAGATGGAAATGAATGTTTCATTGGAGCAGTGCTGAAGGCCAAAGCCGCCTACTGGTTTGTAATTAACCTAGAGAAGGTTGAAAAGTTAATCCTACCTTTAAAGGGATTTGAGGTAGGCTGGATTCCATCGCCACAGGACTTTGGTTAGAATTAAATTCCTGCTTGTGATTTATATCCATGTGTAGGCTTCTCATAAGATGAAACATGCCACAGTGAACACACTTGTGTACATATCAAGAGAAGAAGGAAAGGCACAGGTGACTGTGGCTCCTTTCCTGGCTTTAGAGAACAGTAAAAGGTGGGCAGATGTCTTTGAAGAAATGCTCAATGTCTGATGTTAAGTGGAAGAAGGCAGAGAACAAAGAATGTGGCATCGTGGTCTTACATTATCCAAAGACTTGAAGCTGCACATCTGTAAGTCAAGGGTTACACAAAACATGCAAATGGTGTTTCACTGGAATTACCAAGTGCTTAGAACTTGAGGAAAACTGGCTTTCCATAGGTGGTGAAGGGGTCTGAGCTCACACCGAGTTGTGCTTGCTCTGCTTGTGTAGCTCCAGGCACCCCGTGGGCACTCTCTTGGTGTTTGTGGTGAACTGAATGGAATCCATCGTTGGACATAAGTTACTGAAATTGGGCCACCCTTTGTCCCTCTAGGCGGGGGCTTCCTGGTCTGTGCTTTACTTGCCTTTTTTCCTTCCCTTCTTAGCCTCACCCCCTTGTAAACCAGATTGAGTTGCTATAGCTTGATGCAGGTACCCAGTGAAGTTTCTCCATAAAAGATTGGGAATCGTTGAAATGTTTAGATTCTTTTAGGAAAGGAGTTATTTTCCCCCCTTTTACAGGGTAGTGACTTCTTCACAGAAGTGCCAATATGGCAAAATTCCAGGAGAAAACAGTATTGTAATGATACCATTACATATGGAACATTGAACTGTTACAGGAGTGCTCTTCCAAACAAAACAAAAATGTCTCTAGGTTTACTCAAAGGTTTCGTAAGTGATAACCTTTCTGTATTGAAATCAGAGCAACCCTTTCTGTATTGAGTGCAGTGTTCTCTTTTCTCATGCACATGTTAATGTTGGAGAAAATGTTTACAAAAATGATTTTGTTACACTAATGCGCACCACATATTTATGGTTTAAGTGATTTTTTTAATGGGTTATTTAGGTTTTCGTCTTAGTTGTAGCACACTTACCCTAATTTTGCCAATTATTAATTTGCTAAATAGTAATACAAATGACAAACTGCATTAAATTTACTAATTATAAAAGCTGCAAAGCAGACTGGTGGCAAGTACACAGCCCTTTTTTTTTTTTTTTTTTTTTTGCAGTGCTAACTTGTCTACTGTGTATTATGAAAATTACTGTTGTCCCCCCAACCTTTTTTCCTTAAATAAAGTAAAAATGACACCTATTTTATGTGACATGAGTTTCAAATATGTTCTGACCCTTCAGAATGTTTCCTTCCTGTGAGGATCCATATTTTATGCACACACCTGCCTCTCCTGAGCTGCCTGCACCAGAGCAGGCCCCTGTATTCTGCTGTCTCAGACGACAGGGGCTTGCCCAAAGCCAGGCGTAGATTATGAACGTAGCCAGTGTTTGTCTAAAGATCTCAGAGATGAAGTGGGAGATGAACCTCCATCACCATGTTCCTGAAGCCAATATGGAGTAAAGCTGGTCCTTATCCTTAGGAAAGAAATAGTGTTGCATTTTTGCAGTTTTGAATTTGCATCAAAAAGTAAAACAGCATGATGTCTGTAATAGGACAATTAAAGTAGCTCTTTCTCAGTTTGGCGCATAAATACTAACTTGGGTCTAATAACTGGAGTCTCTTCAATGTAAGGTCATTGTGTCTAAGCGCTGGGGTTCACCATCAACCCCCCATAGGCCTGGTAGGCATGATCCTCGTCAGGCAGAACTGGGGCCACGCTCTCAGTATGGGCACTTCGCCTTAGTCTCCGCGGCTGCCTGTGCTACATCGTCATCAATTAGGTATATTAATAAACCACGTCGTGCTTCATCCTAGAAACATGTTATCTCTAATGTGAAAATAAAACTGTAAGTACTTAGGCTGTCAGATGAGTAAGATTTTTCTTTTCCTACTTGATGTGTTGCAGTTGGTGGATGATTAGCAGTAAAAATCTGGTGGAGTTTTCTTGAGACCGTCATGCATTCCTCCTGTTCCAACTTTCTCCTCCGTTGGTTGAGATTTAACTTAAAGGAAGCAACGGGGGATCCAATCAAGACCCTTCAGCCAACACCAGCTCTGTGTCTTTGGCATCACATTAAAAAATACAGTAAAATGGTGCATTCTCTGGCATCTACTTAAAAAAAAAGCTTCATTAAGCAGAAGTAGCTAATGTATTCTGTAAAGTAAAATGGCTAAGGGATCAAAACTTTGGGAAAGTAGTTACTATATTTTCTTACGGGAAAAGATAGGCACTCAAATGCTACGTTCCCATACCTGGTCTACCTCTCCCTTAGGTGAATCAGACTGTATCCATGTGTCACATTCTTCCTGAAACAGGCTCATCTTTGCCTCTGTCCTGCCCAGCTTCTTTGCTGTTATCTTGTTCACTATTTCCTAAAGGATGCATAGCCTGCATATTAGCCGAGATTGTTTCTCAAATTTAACCACTTAACTAAATTCAAACACTGCTCCTCCTGAACTACCAAACATAATGGCTGGCACAGAGCAGGCACTCAGATTCCCTGGCTATTTGCTTAAGTAGCATGAAATAACTCCTATGCTAATCCAAGGGAAAACCAGCCCACCTGTGCAGTGTGGGATGGGCGAGGAAGTGCTGGGGAAGTGCAGCCCCAGGAGGGCTGCAGAGCTCCACTGAACTGGGCATGGGCCATCCTGTCCCTTAACAGATTCCTGGTACTCACCAGTCCCTCCAGCTGGAGCTTGGGTGCTGGAATAACACTGCAAGGATCCTTGCTTGTTTCTAAGAAATTTGGATTAGATACTCCACCACAAAATGACTTTTAAAAAATCCTCATTTTCTCAAGCCTGTAATCCCAGCACTTTGGGAGGCCGAGACAGGCGGATCACGAGGTCAGGAGATCCAGACCATCCTGGCTAACACGGTGAAACCCCGTCTCTACTAAAAAATACAAAAAACTAGCCGGGCGAGGTGGCGGGCGCCTGTAGTCCCAGCTACTGGGGAGGCTGAGGCAGGAGAATGGCGTGAACCCGGGAGGCGGAGCTTGCAGTGAGCCGAGATCGCGCCACTGCACTCCAGCCTGGGGGACAGAGCAAGACTCCGTCTCAAAAAAAAAAAAAAAATCCTCATTTCTATTTTGGCCAAAAGTGTAAAATGCAGGCAGGTTGCTCACCAGAGCTCTGTGGAGGGAATCGGACAGAGCTGACCAATGCCATTCTGCTCTTACCCTGATGGAACTACAGCTTTTAGAAACTAATATTAAGCAGCCGTTCCACAATAAATGGTATTGAGTACTTCCTGATTCTTTGACAGCTTCATGAGATAAAATTCACATACTGCATAAGTCACCCATTTAAGTAGACAATTGGGTGGCCTGTAGTCTATTTAGTTGTGAGTCCATCACTGACAATTTTCACATGTTTTTATTACCTCAAGATAATGCTCGATATATTTGCTGTTATCCTCCAATGGCTGCCTCCCTCCACCCCCTCCTTTCCCCCCCACCCCGCCCAAGCTTTAGGTAGTCCCTACTCTACTTTCTCTCGCTATAGATTGGCTGTTCTGGACATTTACAGAAATGGAGCCAGTCACTGTGTGGTCTTTTGTGACTGGCTCTTGTCACATAGCTCATCCATGTTGTAGCACGTGTCAGCTCTTCAAGAAGCGGCTGCAGAAATGGGTTCCTGCTAGGTGTGTTTTCAGTTGAAGCTCCTGGAAACCCAGGGATCCCTTTTCCACAGATGATCTTGATGCCAAATGTAGGCTTCTCATAGGTCAGATGCAGCAAGTCAAGTTTTGGAATGGGGGACCGTTCTGGAAGCACAGTCGCCAACATAGGCCCCACCTGCTGCGGAGAGCGGACCTCCAACCCGGAAAGGTTGGGACCTATATGGGCTTTCTTTGTGTCCAGATCCTAAATCAGGGTTCTGAGGTTGTCCCCTCTAACTTATGTGGGCTCACCCCTAGGAGGGGACATAAGAGCTGGTTTTGCTGAGCTGGGATCCTTTTCTGATCCTTGGCAAACACAGGGAGCGGCCACATTTCACAAGGGCCTTGTCCTGTTGGCACCTCGTGTATCTTACTGGCATAGAGCACGTTTCCTCAGTGCTGCCTCCTGGAAGGCCTCACTGTCCCCAGACTGTCATTTGCAGGATACCTCATTGAGTAAGTGTAGACACTAGTAAACTTCTGGGAACTTGGTGGCGTTCTGGTCAATGTAGCAATTGAGCAACCACTGTCTGCTGAGGACAGTCTTAAGGTATGGTGCTCCTTCGGGGAAATGCAGAATTAACTAAAGGGGCTACTTGGAACAGTGCTTAGTATATTCTAGATGTTAAAGCAGAGCCTTTAGTAACTGTGTGTGTAAAAGAGACTTACACTTTTAAGCTATAACAGCATGCAGCTGCCAGAATAGCTGGTGTGAGTTTGAACTGCATGGATTTTGAAGAGAGAGATGACGCCCTTTGGTGGTCAGGTCACACTTAGATACAGGGACCACGTGTAGCCTCATCACAGGAGAGGGACACAGCAGGACAAGGCTTCAAATTAGATCCAATGAAGATGGGGCAAAAGAAAAGAAAATAATTGGTAGAAGCAAGCATATATTCCTTTAAAAATCAAAATATCATTCAACTCTGATCAATCCATTCTGCTTTGGGGTAATTAACAATGAGAGCAATGGGATTTTATGTATATTTGCTATGCACCAGGCCCTGTGTGCTAAGGGCTTTTACATTTGCCTTCTCAGCCTGTAGAAGAGGAGACTCCGGCTACCCATTTGTTAATTTAAATTTATTTGTAGAGACACAAATGCAGGAGCCAGAAGATAGAGCTAGGAAAAGTGGGTTGAATGCCCCGGGAGCAGAATCAGCCTCTACTATGAAAGGGACGATCAGAACTGCCTAAGGGGATGAAACAGGCAACTTCAATAGCTTGCCAGGTCCAGGCCCCTTGAGGGAGGCTTTGTTGGGATGTAGAGGACCTGAAGTCCCTTCAGCCCCCTCTAGCATCACCTACCTTGAGGTAAGTTGGGACTAGATATGTGTAAGGGTGTATTAGTCCATTTTCATGCTGCCGATAAAGACATACCCAACACTGGGTAATTTACAAAGAAAAAGATTTAATGGACTCACAGTTCCACGTGGCTGGGGAGGCATAACAATCATGGCAGAAGGCAAGAGACAATGAGAGCTGAGTGAAAAGGAAAACTCCTTATGAAACTATCTAAGCTCATGAGACTCACTACCATGAGAACAGTATGAGGGAAACCGCCCCCATGATTCAGTTGTCTCTCACCAGGTCCCTCCCACAACACGTGGGAATTGTGAGAGCTACAACTCAAGAGGAAATTTGGGTGAGGACACAGCCAAACCGTATCAGGTGGTGAGCAGTCCAGGAGCCACTCAAGAACACTTCTGAACTCATCAAATGGCTTCGGTATTTTTTGTAAACGTGAATGGACTCTGGATGCAGCAGAAATGGGGGCTGTCTAGAGGTGGAGACTTCTTCAGGACACATGGATGTCTCATTGGCCCAGTTAGCGCACTCCCTGGGACCTCTCTGTGGAAGGCTGGCTACACTTGATTCTTTATTCCCGGTACTATTGCTGGCTCCCCAGTGAACCCTACGACAACCAGGTTAGGAGATCTACAGGCTTTCCCACCACAGGAAATGGGCGGATCCTGCTAGATCAGAGATCAGGCAGTTCTGTTTGGCCCTGGAGAGCTTTCCACAGGTAGTCAACCTTTCAGGTGGCAAAAGAGAAATGGCTGCATGTACCCAGACCCAAATCTGTTCGATTTCCAACGTTAAGCATAGAGTGTCCATATATTTTTTTAATCAGAAAAAATTTTTAGAGTGCCATTATATAAGGCCAATTAAAGAAATAGTGTGGATTTTAAGTTTGAATTCAAAGGTCAAGCAATGAGAATAGATATTGCCTGGCTGTTAGAGTTTATAGATAATATTTGTCAGTGTCTGTATCTAATTTTTAGTTGTCTAATATGGAGAAAATTCTGATGCCCACAGGTATATGATCACAATTTTTAAACAGTTAACTTTGCAAGATAAGAACCTAAAAAGTATATGAAGTCAGTGATTTCGGGATACTTTTTAATGATTCAGTAGTAGCAGGAGCTTTTCAGACAGGCACAAAAATAAGTCAACCTGTCAACATCATTTTTCTTGATCTCTGGTGTAAGATAAAATATATAATTGTGCACATTTTTAAAAAGTAATATATTTCACAGTATATTCCAAGATATTACTTCAACCTGTAATCAGTATTATAAAGAATAGGATAATTGACTTTATTCATTTCATACTAAATTTTGAAACCTGGTCTGTATCTTACACAGCATTTCCCAGGTCCCACTAGCTGCCTTGGGCACTCAGTAGCCACACAAGGCTACCATTTTGCCAGAGGCTTTATGTACATTATTATGGTTACTCCCTGCTGGAGTCTTTGGAGGTAAATATTGTCTACATCTTACTGAGCTCCTAAAAATTACATATCCTGCTGGAGGTTTTAGAGTTTATCGATGGAGGAGCCAGGATTAGAACCTAGTCTGCTAATCTTTAAGGGCTAATTTTTCTGTACTTCAGTGCACATTAGTTTGGTTGGTGTTTTCAAGGAGTTTTCGACACGCTAATTTTTTGAGTCAAAGGCTTGCTGACTCATACGTGGTTCCATTGGAATGTTACCTGGAATGCAGGCTGGGGTGTGATTCTGATAAATCCATTGACTCATTTCATTCATTCACTTTTCATCAAGAAACCTGGATTTTAGAAAATAGATTTTACACGCCCTCATATATAAAGCTTGTGTTCCCTGCCTGTGATAAAAACAAATGCAAGAGAGTCAAAAATAGGTGGAGGACACAATTTGCAAATCTCAAGGGAGTGAATGTGGTGGTGCCTGGAGCCTAGGAAAACCTCATTCCCCCTCTGAAGACAGACATGGTACAGTGTTTGCTTCATTTCCTTGATGCTATGAGGAAGAAGGGTATCAGCTGAGGTGTTTCATGTCCCCACGAGAAGTGGCATGCCACACGCTGTAGGATCCGTGCAGCCGATGGGTTGCACTTCCCACAGCAGGCAGTGGGTGTTGTAGACAGGATGCTGTGTCCTGTGCAGGGAAGAGGGTGGTAGCAACCTCTGAGTCACCTGATGGGAGCGAGGTGGAGTCCATCCTGCCTGGAAATGAAGTTGTCAGAGACTTCTCAGAGTTGTGGGGGAAAATCCCACTCCACCATTATGTATAGTTACTGGTGCCTGTCGCATAACACGTAAAAGAAGGAAAGGAACACAGACTCGTGGTAGAAACTGAGAAAGGTGACAATAACGCTTGGTGTCCTCGTGGCATGTTCGTATGTAACCTCGTCACTGACTAAGAGGATGTTGAGTGTCCCATTCTTCCTGCATCACTCTGTACTGCAGGAAAAGCTCAGGAGATCTCCTAAGAGTCCAGGCTCGAAGCTCCCTATTGCTGAAGTGCAACCCCATTGTCTTAGTTTATACCTTTAATGCTTCGATGCCAGTCTAGAGAGCTAGATGCAGGTGTTTCCGCCAAGTTGATGGGGAAGCTGTCATTGTAAACTGAGAGTAACACAGGATGATGCTCATCTTGGAATCCACCAGAAGTAGTTATTTATTACCTAGGACTGAACCTGAATCTTAGACAACATTCTTCTTAATTTCAGATAATCAAATTTAGCTATCAGAATCCTTGTTTTTTTAACCTACATAAAACTGAACATGAAGGATCTGCATCAAAATAAGTGTTTTATGATTGTATGCACTAACTTGTTTACCTGTTCAACAAATACGAAGTACCAAACTGTGTACAAGCCACTGTGTTACATGCTGAGGTTATTGTAAAAAGTTAGAGGGTCTGATTTGAGTACAGATTCCAAAAGGAAGTTCGCTATAAGCAATTAGAAAGATATAGTGCACAGAGAACCCCAAGGAATACTTGAGAACAGTGCAGCCCAGGGCTCAGGCGAGAAAGACTAACTGCAAGGCTGCATACTCTTTCCAGGAGTGAACCTTTAAGCTTTCTAGATTCATGGTTTCAAACCTTGAGCATGCATCAGACCCCATAGAGGGTTTGTTATAACAGATGCCTGGACCTCACCCCAGAGTTTCTGTTCTAAAGATCTGATGTGGGGCCAGAGAGAGTGCATTTCTAGAAAATTTCCATGTGGTGCTGAGGCTGCTGGTTTGGGGATCTCATTTCGAGAACCACTGTTCCATAGAAATTGTTAGTAAAAATAGGACAATTAAGGACATTGGAAAATAAATTAAGATAAGCATAACCATATGAGGCAAGTTCAAGATCAGAAACAACTTCCAGAGGGGAGAGTGCAGGCTGTCACTTATCCACACTTCTTAAACCTCATTAGAAAATTCCTTAGTGAGAAGGAATCGGAGACTTGCACCTGACTCCCTTGTCTGTCCCTGCCTGTTTTGTACATGCCCATTGATTGATACAACAGGATGCTGAGTTTTGCTCTGGAAGCTGTGAGACACGGAATGCTTGTATTGGTTCTCACCAGAGGCAGCCAAGCCTTTGTTGCCCAGTTCTCTTCCAGAATATTGATGGGTTTTGCATGTCAGGGCCAAAACAAGTTGCCAGGTCCCTGGAAGACAATTTCACTGCCAACACCTCTGTTTAAGAGGCCGGGTCCATTTAGGAAGTTTGGCCTGGAGAGGCAAAAGAGGGATCTGTTAAGGACTGAATGGCCCCCTCCCCCCACCCAATTCATATGTTGAAGCCCTCACCCCCAGTGTGACTGCACTTGGAGTTGCGACCTTCTTAAAGGTAACTAAGGTTAAATGAGGTCATAAGGGTGGGCCCTAATCCAATAGGACTGGTGTCTTTTTAAGAACAGGAAGAGACACCAGGATGCACATGCACATGGAGAGGCCACATTAGGACACAACAAGGAGGTGGCATTCTGCAAGCCAAGAAGGGAGGTCTCAGGAGAAACTATCCCTGCAGGCACCTTGATCTTGGACTTCCAGCCTCCAGAACTGTGAGGCAATGAATTCCCGGTGTGTTTAAGCCACCTGGACTGTGGTATTTGATTCTGGCAGCCCAAGCAGAATTATACAGGGTCCAACCAAGGTGAAAGGGTGAGCCTCCTGAAGCTGGAGATGAAGACAAGTTCAGAAGGGGGTTCAGCAAGTAGAGACTTGTCCAGTTTGTCCTTCACCAGGTGAAGGGACCTCGGAGAGGTGAAGTGTTTTGGGAAGTGAGCAGTCACAGAGGCAGATCCCATAGGCTGGAACAACGAGTGTTCTATGGAGTGACGCTCCAGACCTAGCTCCTGTTTCCAGATGACTTTAAAGACCCAAAGGTTCTGGTGCAACCCTACAGGGAAGGAGCCATCCCCTAAACACTCTGTAGGTTAGAGTCCTCAACATTCTAAGCAGTGGGGGCTTGGAGCAGATTGGACCTGATTCTTAAAAATAATGTGTCACTTCTTGCCCTGAAGTTGTGAAGCAAACTCGTATCTACTACACACTGTATATATAAATAGTAGGTCAAGCGTATAGAACTTTTTAAAACTTCTTATTATGGAAAAAATTTAAGTAGATATAAAAATAATAGAAAGAATGGACTCCTATGTATCCATCCCCCTACTTCAAGTATTATCAATTTACGGCCATCTTTTGAATCTATTCTCCCACCCCACTATCCTCATGTCTTATTTTGAAACAACACCCAGATGCTATAGCATTTTATTTGTAAATATTTCAGTGTTCATTTCTAAATCCACTAAACCATTATTATACATAGAAAACTAACAATAAATTCTTAAATTTCATCAAATATTCATTCATTATTCAAATGTCCTTGATTGTCTCATGTGTTTGTTTTTTTGAAACAACATGTTTGAATCAAGATCTAAATAAATAAAACACATTGTAATTGGTTGATGTATGCCTCTTTGAAAAAAAAAAAATCAGGATTATTGATGCTCAAATAGTCCCAGCTTTGGCCAGTAGAAATCTCTTCACATTGGCTCTTGGGTGTTTTAGATATGATAATAGTAGTCGTTGATAGCTTTCTTGCTTTCTGATATGACAAGTTCCAGGCTCATTTTGTTCATTTCCCACCTTAGCCCTGGAATCAGCCATCTCTCCAGGAATTAGGATTTTTTTCATGGGAAATGGTATTTCGCGATCACAAGCTGGTGTTTGTGTTGCTCACCGCTGCAAAGGTCATTTTTCTTCATCTTTTCAATGTAAAGTTTTTTTTCCTTCTTTTTCTTTTCTTTTTTCTTTTCCTTTCTTTTCTTTCTCTCTCTCTCTCTGTCTCTTTCTCTCTCTCTCTCTCCCTCCCTCCCCTTCCTTCCTTCCTTCCTTCCTTCCTTCCTTCCTTCCTTCCTTCCCTCCCTCCCTCCCTCCCTCCCTCTCTCCCTCCCTCTCCCTCTCCCTCTGTGGCCCAGGCTGGTATGCAGTGGTACCATCTTGTCTCGCAATCTCCACCTCCCAGGCTCAAGCAATCCCCCTGCCTTAGCCTCCCTAGCAGCTGGGACTACAAGCATGGCCACCACATCCAGCTAATTTTTGAATTTTTTGAGAAACGGGGTTTCACTATGTTGCTGAGGTTGGTCTCAAACTCATGGGCTCAAGTTATCTGCCTGCCTCGGCCTTCCAAAGTGCTGGGATTACAGGCCATGAGCCACAGTGCCTGGCCATTTGTTTTAATTATAGAAAATGCATCATGAATTTATACTGAAATTCGAGGTTATAGGATTTTTCTTTAACCTCTTTCAATCTCATCATCTATATCTCCTTTCTCCCCTTCCCGATAAGATCACCAACATCATGGGTTTGCCACAATACATATACCACAGGCTCAGAGTATCATCAGCACTATCACCAACCACCAACAGTATGATGACTGAAAACAGTTTGAGGCTTGTTTAGGAGATGAGTTTGTTTAGTTTTTGTTTTTTCTTTTGTTCTTAGAGTGGTTATGTCACCAACTAAGTATTTCATGTTGGTTTGGATTTTTTAGGGATTGCTTTTTATAAATTTAACTTTGTTTTATTATTATGTAAAATATTACCTTGTTCTATAGCTAAACCTACAAAGCAAAATCTAGTCAGAGTATTCAAGCTTCCCTCCTCTCTCCACCAGTGTCCACCTTATCTTTGTAAGTAACAATCTCTATTAGTTCTTTGTTTATCCTTCCATTTAAAATATATATGAACAAATGTGTTTGTATATTTGTGTTCACCTTTTGATGACCTTACTTTTCCCCACTGTGCTTGGTTTATGGAATAATATACCCTAGAGACCACTCCATTGCTCACTTTATATAAAGATATTTTGCATTCGTTTTCTAAGACAATTTTTAGGTAAAATTTACATACCATGAAATTCACTCATCTGAAAGGTCCAGCAGGACAAACAATAGTATGTTTTAAAGTCATGCAACTATTGCCACAATCCAGGAAGGCCCCTTCTGCCTCTTTGCAGCCAACCCTCTGGTCTCAGTGGGCTGCTCTCTCTGCACACTGTTATGAATAGCTGTGCACTATCCTCTGGGTGGATGTACCATGGTTTTTTCAGCCAGCTTGTTGATGGGCATGTGGCTGTTTCTAGTCTTTTACTAATTAAATAATCCTTCAATGAATAGCCTGGCACACAAGTCTTGCTTACATTTTTGCCATCATATCTTTGGAACAGATTCCTAGAAGAGTTTCTGAGTCAAATTGTAGATGAATACGTAATTCTTCTAAATAGTGCCAAGTCCCTCTCTGAAGCATTTTATTCCCAGCAAAAAAATGTTTGAGTGTCTGTTTCACCACGGCCTCAGCAACAGCATATGTTGTTAAACTTAGAAATTGTATCTCAATATAGTTTCCATTTGCATTTATCTTACTGTCAAGGAAACTGAGCATTTTTTCATGAGCCTAAGAGCCAACACATGATGTTGGTGGTGTTATTGGGAACAGGGACCCTCAGGATGGGAGAAAGGAGATAGAGACAATGAGACTGAAAGAAGTTAAAGAAAAATTCTGTCATCCTGAATTTCATTATAAATTCGTGATGCTTTTTTAAAAAAAAAAATCATTAAAATGCATCTCCACTGGAGGAGGCAGGGAAGCTTGAATAATCTGACTAGATTTTACTTTTTCTGTGAGATGTCAGTTCCTATCTCCTGCCCATTTCTCTAGTCTTTTTCTTGGTTATTTTTAGAAACTCTTTATACATTAGGAATAGTTTTCAGGCAGGAGACTAGGTCTGCAGGCAGGGCACCTAAGGCCAATTCGTGCTAACTTCCTAAAGCTGAATCAAGGGAAAACAGCAAGGTCTGGGGGCGGGGAATCTGAGGCCAATTCCTGCTAACTCCCTAAAAGAGAAAACACCTGGGGCTGGGGGCAGGGAACCTAAGGCCAATTAACTCCAACATCCAAAAGCTAAACCAAAAAGAAAAACCCATCTCTCCACACCAAAGTAGCAAAAGATCAAAGGCTACTCTCCCTACAACCCTCCCCTTTCTACCACGTCTCAGATGAAAAGGGAGAGTGCCGTGGGATGGCTGTGAGCCAAGCAGGGGCCATCCCATCATCTGCTTAGGGCACCAATTCACCTCAGCCTTTAATTAGCCACGGACCAAATCCTTCATCTGGATAAGGGGTAGCATATAGGGACTGTATTAGTTTGTTCTCACTCTGCTTTAAAGAACTGCCTGAGACTGGGTAATTTATAAAGAAAAGAGGTTTAATTGACTCACAGTTCCGCATGGCTGGGGAGGCCTCAGGAAACTTACAATCATGGCAGAAGCAGAAGCAATCACATCCTTCTTCACATGATGGCAGGAAAGAGAAGAATGAATGCTGAGCAAAGGGGGAAGCCCCTTATAAAACCATCAGAAGTTGTGAAAATTCACTTGCTATCATGAGAACATCAGTACTGCCCCCATGATTCAGTTACCTCCCGCTGGGTCCCTCCCACGACACATGGGGATTATGGGAGTGAAAATTCAAGATGATAGTTGGGTGGGGATGCAGCCAAACCATATCGTTCCACCCTCGGTCCCTCCCAAATCTCATGTCCTCACATTTTAAAACACTCTCATGCCTTCCCAACAGTTTCCCAAGGTCGTAACTCATTTCAGTACTAACCCAAAAGTCCAAGTCCACAGACTCATCTGAGACAAGGCAAATCCCTTCTGCCTACAATCCTGTAAAATCAAAAGCAAGTTAGTTACTTCCTAGATACAATGGGGGTACAGGCATTGGGAAAATACATCCCTTTCAAATGGGAGAAATTGGCCAAAACAAAGGGGCTAAAGGCCCCATGCAAGTCCGAAATCCAATAGGGCAGTCGTTAAACCTTAAAGTTCCATAATGATCTCCTTTGACTCCATGTCTCACATCCATGGAGCGCTGATGCAAGAGGTGAGCTTCCATGGCCTTGGGCAGCTCCACTCCTGCGGCTTCACAGGATACAGGTCCCCTCCTAACTGCTTTCACTGGCTAGTGTTGAGTGTCTGCAGCTTTTCCCGGCACATGGTGCAAGCTGTTGGTGGATTTACCATTCTGGGGTCTGGAGGATGGTGGCTTTCTTCTCACAGCTCCACTAAGCAGTGCCCCAGTGGGGACGCTGTGTGGGGGCTTCCACCCCACATTTCCCTTCTGCACTGCCCTAGCAGAGGTTCTCCATAAGGGCTCTGCCCCTGCAGGAAACTTTTGCCTAGATATCCAGGCATGTCCATATATCCTCTGAAATCTAGGTGGAGGTTCCTAAACCTCAGTTCTTGACTTCTGTGCACCTGCAGGCTCAACACCACATGTAAGCCAGCAAGGCTTGGAGCTTACACCCTCTGAAACAAGGATCTGAACCATAGGTTGGCCCTTTTTAGTCACATCTGGAGCTGAAAAAGCCGGACACAGGGCACCATGTCCTGAGGCTGCATAGAGCAGGGAGCCCTGGACCTAGCCCACAAAATCATTTCTTGCTCCTAAGCCACTGGACCTGTGATGGGAAGGGCTGTCATGAAAGTCGCTGACATTCCCTGGAGACATTGTCCCCATTGTCTTGGTGATTAACATTCAACTCTTCATTATTTATGCAAATTTTTGAAGCTGGCTTGAATTTCTCCCCAGAAAAAGGGTTGTTCTTTTCTATGACATCATCAGGCTGCAAATTTTCCAAAAACATTTATACCCCACTTCTTCTTGAATGCTTTGCTGCTTAGAAATTTCTTCTGACAGATACCTTAAATCATCTGTTTCAAGGTCAAAATTCCACAGATCTCTTAAACAGGGGCAAAAAAGCTGCCAGTCTCTTTGCTAAAGCAGAGCAAGAGTCACCTTTGTTCCAGTTCCCAACAAGCTCCTCATCTCCATCTGAGACCATGTCAGCCTGGACTTCATTGTACATATCACTGTCTGCATTTTGGTCAAAGCCATTCGACAAGTGTCTAGGAATTTCCAAACTTTCCCACATCTTCCTGTCTTCTAAGCCCTCCAAGTCTCTAGGAAGTTCCAAACTGTCCCACATTTTCCTGTCTTCTTCTGAGCCCTCCAAACTGTTCCAACCTTTGCCTGCTACCCAGTTCCAAAGTGGATTTACATTTTCAGGTATCTTTATAGCAGCGCCCACTCTCTGTGATACCAATTTACTGTATTAGTTAGTTCTCACACTGCTATAAAGAAATACGCAAGACAGAGTAATTTATAAAGAAAAGAGATTTAATTGACCCACAGTTCTGCATGGCTGGGGAGACCTTAGAAAACTTAAATTATGGCAGAAGGGGAAGCAAACACATCCTTCTTCACATGATGGCAGCAAGGACAAGTGCTGAGAAAAGAGGGAAAAGCCCCTTATAAAACCATCAGATCTCATGAGAACTCACTATCACAAGAACAACAGCATGGGGGTAACTACTCCCATGATTCAATTACCTCCCACTGGGTTTTGTGGGGACTACAAGTCAAGATGAGATTTGGGTGGGGACACAGCCAAATCATAGCAGGGAACTCAAAAGGAGTACTTAAAACCCAGGAAACTTTGTCACCAGGCCCTTGAGCTGCTCGCTGGGGCCTGCTCCCACACTGTGGGGTGCTTTCTTGCTTTAATAAATCCTTGCTTTTGCTGCTTCATTCCTGTGTTTCATTCCTTTGTTACTTTGTGTGTTCTGTCCAATTCTTTGTTCACAATGCCAATGACCTGGACAACTCACACTCAAGGCCTTCCTTCCATAACAGTTTTATTGTGTGTGATACATTGCAAGCAGTTACCCTAGTCTGTTATTTATCCATTTTATTTTCTAAAAATCTTTTTGTATGCTAAATAAAGCAAAATTTTTTTTGTTTGTTTGAGACGGAGTCTTGCTCTGCCACCCAGGCTGGAGTGCAGTGGCCAGATCTCAGCTCACTGCAAGCTCCGCCTCCCAGGTTTATGCCATTCTCCTGCCTCAGCCTCCCGAGTAGCTGGGACTACAGGCGCCCGCCTCATCGCCCGGCTAGTTTTCTGTATTTTTTTTAAGTAGAGACAGGGTTTCACCGTATTAGCCAGGATGGTCTCGATCTCCTGACCTCGTGATCCGCCCGTCTCGGCCTCCCAAAGTGCTGGGATTACAGGCTTGAGCCACCGCGCCCGGCCCCGCAAATTTTGTTTTTATGTAGTCAATAATCTTTCCCCTTATTTCATCTGGATTTTCAGTCAGTAGAAGCTTCCTCAATTCTGGTTAGAGAGGAATTGGCTCATATTTGCTTCTAGTATTGGTATGGTTTCTTTCTTTCTTTTTTAACATTCATTTTATGATTTGTTTTTATTGATTGTGATACACAGCTTGGGGAACAAATTTGATTTCATATTTTCCATATGACATTCTTAATAGCCTATAACATATATTAGAAAGCCCATTTTAGTCCCACTGATTTAAGATGACATCTTTATCCCATACTACATTTGATTATGTAATTGGGGCTATTTATGAACCTTCTATTTTGTTCCATTGGTTAGTCAATCATGCACAAATGTCACTGTATTTTAATGATAGGGACTTTATATCTTAAACCACTGTTTTATTTGATGAATCACCTTTAAATATTTATTCACTCCCTATTAAGAAAAAGAAGGCTTTGGCTAATTTATCCCTCATTTCTTATTCCTCTTCCCAACTTTTCACAATTATATATTTCTATTATTTTATTGGTTATGTTTTAAATTAAAGGTTAATTCTTAAAATAATGTTTTGATATCAACTTTATGGAGGTATAATTTACATACAATAAAACGTAACCATTTAAAATGTACATTTTGATGAGTTTTGACAACATATACCTATGTAACTACCAAGACTATAGAAAAATGAACAACATTTAGACATTGTTTTCAGTTGCATCCAGTTTAGTCAGCCTGTGCTAACTCCTCATGGAATGAGATGGATGCATTAGCCCCACACCCTACCCTTTGCCACTTCTTTCCCTTTTCCACCTCTCGAATTCTATCTTTATGATTTCACACTTGATAACTTTTGAATTTTGTTCTGTTACTATATTTAAAGTTATTTAAAGATATTTATATGAAAGTTTCAAGTAGATACATAGTGTTTACATTATTCTAATTCTACATATTATTCTCTGCCTAGCCAAGGGGTTGCTAGAGTTCCCTTTCCCTCTACCACCAAACATTATGACCTCTATACCACTGAGAGGAAGGTATATCTGATATCTGGATCAAATGAATGATCTTTTCCTTTATTTTAATTGCTCAAATCTTGGTTGACATTTTAACCATGTTTTTTCTTTTTCTTTTTCTTTTTTTTTTTTTTTTGAGACGGAGTCTTGCTCTGTCGCTGGGGCTGGAGTGCAGTGGCGGATCTCGGCTCATTGCAAGCTCCGCCTCCCGGGTTTATGCCATTCTCCTGCCTCAGCCTCTGGAGTAGCTGGGACTACAGGCGCCCGCCACCTCGCCCGGCTAGTTTTTTTGTATTTTTTAGTAGAGACGGGGTTTCACCGTGTTAGCCAGGATGGTCTCGATCTCCTGACCTCATGATCCACCCGTCTCGGCCTCCCAAAGTGCTGGGATTACAGGTTTGAGCCACCGCACCCGGCCTAACCATGTTTTTTCTTTTTTTTTTTTTTTTTTTTTTTTTTTTTTTTGAGACGGAGTCTCTCTCTGTCGCCCAGGCTGGAGTGCAGTGGCCGGATCTCAGCTCACTGCAGCTCCGCCTCCCGGGTTTACGCCATTCTCTCGCCTCAGCCTCCCGAGTAGCTGGGACTACAGGCGCCCGCCATCTCGCCCGGCTAATTTTTTGTATTTTTTTAGTAGAGACGGGGTTTCACAGTGTTAGCCAGGATGGTCTCGATCTCCTGACCTCGTGATCCGCCCGTCTCGGCCTCCCAAAGTGCTGGGATTACAGGCTTGAGCCACCGCGCCCGGCCCCATGTTTTTTCTAAGTAGCATGTTTTTCCTAGAATCCTGAAGTAATTTTAAAAAAGATATCTTCATCTTATCTTCAAAATCATCCAATTTTTCACTAATACTCCCTATTGAATGCAATTCACTTTTCTTAGCAACATCCCTTGTAGACAACTGCCACTTCCTGTTCCAGCCAGGATTGGTTGCTATCTAGGACTGCTGGCCAGATATCATTCTGGAAATTCCCTTCACTGATCACTGTTCCTCCCCCTACCTGGGTTAGATTTCAAATGCTTTCTGAATTTCACTTCCTTCTG
Organism: Trachypithecus francoisi; assembly: GCF_009764315.1. Taxonomy (NCBI): domain Eukaryota; kingdom Metazoa; phylum Chordata; class Mammalia; order Primates; family Cercopithecidae; genus Trachypithecus; species Trachypithecus francoisi. The sequence continues at coordinate 51,414,579 of NW_022681462.1, read as the reverse complement.
TTTTTTGTTTTCCTTCCTTATTTTCTTGAAGCACATCCTTGAGTAACTTCCTTAGAAAAGGTACATAGGAGGAAAACTCTAAGTCTTGTCTTTCTGAAAATGTCTATATTCATTCCATCTCACATAATTAATTGATAGTTTACCTGGGAATAAAGTTATATATTAACATAAGCTTCCCATAGAATTGTGAAGGTATTGTTCCATTGTCTTCTATCACTTGATTGCTGCTGAGGTGAGGATTCCTACCAGAATGACTTATTACTTGGTACTTGGAAGTTTTGCCCTCTGGAAGCATCTAGCACTAAAAAGACAAAAAAAAATCTTTGGTGTTCTGAATGCTTTCATTACATTTTGGATTCATTTATTGGATTTTTTCAATTATCCTAGTTGACATTTAGTAGTCTCTTTTAACCTGAAGTCTTCTGCTCTATCCCTACTTTCACTAACTCTGACATTGCAGGATCTCCTATTAGTTGGATGTTCTATCTGGTAAATTGACTTTTTTTCTCTCTCTCTCTTTTTTTTTTTTGACTAACGTTTATGATACTCTCTTTCTACTTGTTTACTGATAAATCTTGACTTTGACTTTCAGCCTGTCTACTCATTTATGTTTTCATTTGGCAATCATAATTTTATGTTTTTAAGCTCCAGAAAAGGCATGAAGTAATGATAGAATTACATGTTCCAGACCACCAAAAACAATTAGAAATGCTGTAAACTCCGCACCACCCCCGGCAAAAAAAATTTATTTGAAAGCATTGGAGAGTCACTCATGAAGACTGGACTTAAGGGGATACCAGAGGGAAGGAAGGGCATAGGAGCGAGCCCTACATTCCATAGTGCGTCTACCTTTGAGAGGTTTGCTAATTTGAAAGTGGTTTGCACGAAAGAGCAGGAAATAGCAGCTAATAAGCCTGGGAACTTGAGTTCAGCTTTCAGTAGCCTTGCAGTAAATGAGGAAACAAAACATAGATGTCAGAGCTCCCAAGGAGGCCAAGATTGGAAGTCTAAGATCCCAGAGAAAGAGAAGCCAAATTGAGATGAACCAACATCTTTTTCCATTTTTTCCACCATAGACACTATGAATTCAAGAAGCTAAGAACCTGGAAAATAATGAAGAGTTTTGGTAGTCATATAAGTCTGGGGAGCCAAAACTTATAGTGAAGAGCCCACTTAGAAGGTGGCGCTCTGGTAAACACCCTAGGTTTCCTATCAGTATCATGAAAAGGGTGCAACCTGGGATTAAAGGGCAAGGCAGAAAAAGGCCAACTCTCCTTCAGAATTAAAACATAATTTTGAATCAACTCAATCTCAGACTGGATAAGGTGTTCCACCTCTATTTTAACTGCCTGCCAGGGGCCAAAATCGATTCTCTGTGGAGGAAGATAATGTTAGTGAATCTCAAATTTTTTCTATAATTTTTCATATACAATATCCAGCATGCAATAAAAAATTATCAGGCATCTCAAGGAATGGCAAAAATTAACAAGTAAGAAAATACTATACAAAGAAACCTGCAGGTGATACAGATACTGGAGTTATATTGGAATACTTCATTATTATGTTAAAGAAAATAAGTGAAAAGATTGAAAATTTATGCAGAGAAATGTAATCAATGAGATAGAATCAAATGGAAATTCGATAACAGAAACTACTGTTAAAAGTTTTGGGCCAGGCACAGTGGCTCACACCTGTAATCCCAGCACTTTGGGAGGCCGAGATGGGCAGATCACAAGGTCAGGAGTTTGAGTGAAACCCCGTCTTTACTGAAGATACAAAAAATTAGCCAGGCGCGGTGGTGTGCACCTGTAATCCCAGTCACTTGGGAGGCTGAGGCAGAGAATTGCTTGAACCCGAGAGGTTGAGATCGCAGTGAACAGAGATTGCACCATTGCACTCCAGCCTGTGCAACAGGGCGAGACTCCAGCTCAAAAACAAACACAACAAAACAAAAAAAGTTTCGTGAGCATGTGAAAAGGTGTTCAACACCACTAATCTTTACAGAAATGCACATCCAAACCACAATAAAATACCACTTCTCACCCATTAGTATGGCTATTCTTAAAACAAACAAAGCAAAGAATAACAAATTTGGGCAAGGATTTGGAGAAATTGGAATCCTTGTGCCCTGTTGGCAGAAATGTAAAATAGTTCAGCCACTAGAGAAAACAGCTTGGCAGTTTCTTTTTTTTCTTTTTTCTTTTTTTTTTTTTGAGACGGAGTCTCGCTCTGTCGCCCAGGCTGGAGTGCAGTGGCCGGATCTCAGCTCACTGCAAGCTCTGCCTCCCGGGTTTACGCCATTCTCCTGCCTCAGCCTCCTGAGTAGCTGGGACTACAGGCGCCCGCCACCTCGCCCGGCTAGTTTTTTGTAGTTTTTAGTAGAGACGGGGTTTTCCCGTGTTAGCCAGGATGGTCTCGATCTCCTGACCTCGTGATCCGCCCGTCTCGGCCTCCCAAAGTGCTGGGATTACAGGCTTGAGCCACCGCGCCCGGCCGGCAGTTTCTTAAAAACTTAAGCACATAATTAGCATATGATCCAGCAATTCCATTTCTGGGTACATACTCAAAAGAACCAAAAGCGAGGTCTCAAAGAAATATTTGTACACCCATGTTCATAGCAGCATTATTCACAGTAACCAAAAGGCAGAAGCAACCTAGGTGTCCATCAACAGATGAATGTATCAACAAAATGTGACCTATCCAACAATGAAATATCATTCAGCCTCAAAAAGGAATGAAATTCTGGCACATGTTAAAACATGGATGAACCTCAAGGACACTATGCTAAGTAAAATAAGCCAGTTACAAAATGACAATTAATATATGATTTCACTTCTATCTGGTGTAGTCAAATTCATAGAGGCAGAAAGTAGAATGGTGGTTGCCAGGTGCTGGGGGAGGAGAAAATAGAGAGTTGTTTAATGGTTATAGTTTCAGTTCTGCAAGATGAATGGTTATAGTTTCAGTTCCTGGAGGGCTGCACAACAATGTGAATGTACTTAACATTATTGAACACTTACAAATAGTTAAGATGATAAATTTTGTTATATGTTTTAAAAAGAAAATAAATTAAAAGTTTAAAACTCAACTCCGCAGATGGGCTTAACAGCAGGTTACGTACAGCAAGATAGAGGAGTAGTGAGCTGAAAGCAAGGTCAATAGAAAATACACAGAATGAATCACAGAGAGAAATAAAGAGTGGAAAACACAGAAAAGAGAATAAGAGCCATATGAGACACAGTCCAAAAATCTAACATTGGTGGATACTGAAGTCTCAAAAGAAGAGGAAAATGAAAATGGGGTAAAAGCTATATTTGAAGAGGCTTTAGACAATGATTTTTCTAAACTGATAAAAGACATTAAGTGATAAATTCAGGAAGTTCTATAATCCTTAAGTCAGAGAATAAACAAAGAAACACACACATGAAAACATCATTAAAAGTTTGCTGAAAATCACTGATCAAATTGCTGTGTACATAGCTTTGCTTTCCCGGAATATCACAGAGTTGGAATCACACAATACGCAGTCTTTTCAGACTGGCTTCTTCAGCAATTTCAGGTTCCTCTATAGCTTTTTGTGACTTGATAGCTCATTTTCATATTGGGGAATAATAGTCCGTTGTGTGGATGAGTCACATTTTCTTTATCTGTTCATCTCTTGAAGAACATTTGGGTTGTTTTCAGTTTTTGGCAATTATGGATAAAGCAGCTATAAATATTTGTGTGTAGATTTTTGTGTAGACATAAGTTTTCTTTTTTCTTTTTTTTTTTTTTGAGACGGAGTCTCGCTCTGCCGCCCAGGCTGGAGTGCTGTGGCCAGATCTCAGCTCACTGCAAGCCCCGCCTCCCGGGTTCACGCCATTCTCCTGCCTCAGCCTCCCAAGTAGCTGGGACTACAGGCGCCCGCCACCTCGCCCGGCTAGATTTTTGTATTTTTTAGTAGAGACGGGGTTTCACCGTATTAGCCAGGATGGTCTCGATCTCCTGACCTCGTGATCCGCCCGTCTCGGCCTCCCAAAGTGCTGGAATTACAGGCTTGAGCCACCGCGCCCGGCCTCCGACATAAGTTTTCAACTCATTTAGTAAATACCAAGAAATATGATTGCTGGATTGTATACTATGTTTAATTTGTAAAAACAAAAACAAACAAACAAAAACCACTACCAAACTATTTTCCAAAGTGGCTGCACTATGTTGCATTCCCACCAACAGTCAATGAGAGTTCCTCTTGCTGCACATCCTCACCAGCATTGGTCTTCCTGGAGTTTTGGATTTTAGCTGTTCTAACAAGTGTGAGATTGTTTTTCATTGTTGTTAATGATATTCTGTTTCTGAGTTCCACATATTTATGTTTGTATATAAAAATGTGATCGATAACTGTGTGTTTATCTTGTATCCTACAACATTTCTGAATTCACTACTCCCAGGAAATTTTAGTGTAGGTTCACTGGGGTTTCTATATAGTCAGCTCTGTTATCTGCAAATAGGAACAGTTTTATTTCTTCCTTTTAAAACTGCAGGCCTTTTATTTCTTTTTATAGCCTAACTGCAGTGATTAGAGTTTTAGTACAATGCTGAACAAGAGTAGTGAGAGTGGATATCCTTACCTTGCCCTTAATTGTAAGGGAAAATATTCAGCCTTTTGCCATTAAGTACAATGTAGTTTGTAGATATTTGTAGACATTCTTCATCAAGTTGAATTAGTTTCTGTCTATCTTATTGAGAATTTTAGTCACAAATGGGTATTGCTAAAGCAGTGGTTAGAGAAAAAAATATGTAGTATTAAAGCTTCTATTAGAAAAGATAACGTTTCTTCCACCCTATTGAACTAGAAATATTAGAGCAAATTAAACCCAAAGTAAGCAAAAGGAAAGAAATAATAAGGGTAGGAGCAGAAATCAGTGAAATGAAAAACAGAAAGAATAGAAAAGAATAAATACAGCAAAAGGCCGGTTTATTGAAAAAAATTAATATCATGTATAGACTTCTAACAATACTGACCAAGAAAAAAAAAGAAAGAAGACACAATGATCAATATTAAGAAATAAGGGATATCACAGATGTTAGAAGCATAATCAAGGAATTTTATAACCAAATATATGACCACACATTTGAAAACCTATTCAAATTTGGCTTTTTGAATTCAAAATTCAAAAAACCGATGTTTTGAAAGACAAAAGCTACCAATATTCAGGAAGAAATATAACAACCTGAATGGTCCTATATCTACTAAAGAAATTGAACTTGTTGTTGAAAAATCTTTCCACAAACCATAACAAAGACTAAGAAAAAAACTGTGCAAAACTATACACTCAAAACATTATAAACAGGTCAAGATCAAATTCTAAAAATAAACAAACATAAAAACAATTCTAAACATAATTCTATAATTCTAAACAATTTACAATTCTAAACAATTCTAAAAATAAACAAACATAAAAACTGTAAATTGCCCCCATGAAGACAAAAGGGAAATAGGAATGAGACACAGAGGATACAAGCAGAAAATAAGTAATAAAATGGCCAAAAATAGCTCTAATATAAATGACTACCTTAAATATAAATCATCTAGTTTTACTATGAAAATATAGGGACTGGGGCCGGGTACCGGGCTGACACCTGTAATCCCAGCACTTTGAGAGGCCAAGATGGGAAAATCACCTGAGGTCAAGAGTTCGAGACCAGCCTGGCCAACATAGGGAAACCCAGTCTCTACTAAAATTACAAAAACTTGCTGGTTATGCTGGTGGGCACCTGTAATCCCAGCTACTCAGGAGCCTGAGGCAGGAGAATCATTGCTAGCATAAAGAAACACATTTGACTTTTCTGTGTTGATCTTATATCCTGTGACCTTGATGATCTCATTTATTTTTAACAATCCAATTCATTTATTAGTTACAAGCCTATTTAAATAATCTATTTCTTATTCCATGAGTTTTTAGTAATTTGTGCAATTCAAGTAATTGGTCTATTTTATTCTAAAATGCTAAATTAATGTGTGTAGAATTTTTCTTAATATTCTCTTACCATGTTACTCACCGCTGGATCTGTACTAATATTTATGTCTATATTGGCAATTTGTGCTATCTCTCTTTTTCTCTATCAGTCTTGCTAAAAGTATATCAATGCTATTGATCTTTTCAAAGAAGTAGTTTGTTTCATTGACTTTTTTTCTGTTGTTTTTCTGTTTTCAGCGTAATTGGTTTCTTGTCTTTGTTATTTTCATTCTTCCACTTGCTTTGGGTTTATTTTTCTCTCTCTTTCTGGTTTCTGTATTTCTAAGTTTCTAGCAACTTAGGTTGTTGATTTGAAATATTTCTTCCTTTTTTAATGAAAACATTTACTGCTATTAGTTTCTCTTCCGGCACTGTTTTAACCATGTTCCACATAATTTAATATTTTGTATGCTCATTTTTATATTGTTCAACATATTTTTGAAAATTTTCTGTGAGACTTTTTGACCACCAGATTATTTAGAAGCATGTTGTTTAATTCCCCAAATGTTTGGAGATTTTTCTGTTGTCTTCTGTTATTGATTCTAGTTTGTTTTTACCATGGTGAAGAAACATACTCTCTATGATTTCAATTCTTTTAAATCATAGAGTTGAAGTGAATTATTGAAGTGAATTTTACAACCCAGGATATGATCTGTGTTGGTGAGTGTTCCACAACTTTTGATAAGATTGTGTATTCAGCTGTTATTGGCTGGAATATTGTCTACAGATTGATTGGATCTTGTTGATTGATAGTATTGTTTTGTTATTCAATATACTTGATTTTCTGTGTATTAGTTATACCAGTTTCCGAGGGGGTGGTGTTGAAATCCCCAACTATAATTGTGGCTTTGTCTATTTCTCTATTGTTCTCAGCTGTATCAATTTGTGCTTGAAGTATTTTGAGGCTGTGGTTTTTTCATGCATACACAAGGCATTATACCAAGTGAAAAACAAAGCCAGTCTCAAAAGATCGCACACTATATGATTCCATTTATTTGACAGTTTCCAAGTGACAAAATTCTAGAAATGGAGACCACAACAATGGATGCCAGGATTGAGGGGTGTAGGGGTAGGTGGGTGCGACCATAAAGAAACATGAGGGACACCTTTACGGAGCTGACACTGTTCTTGTTTCTTGATTGTGGTGGGTGATTACATGAATCTACATATGTAACAAAATTCATAGAAGTATACACACACCCATACTTGCAAATAAGTATATGTAAAACAGAAATCTGAATAAATTGTAGCCATGTCAGTCTCCCAGTTTTGATATTGTGTTATAATTAGGTAAGATCTTATGAATGGGAAAAACTGACTTGAAGGGTACAAAGGATCCCTCTACTATTTTTGCAACTTTCTGTGAATCTATAATTATTTCAACATAAGAAGTAGTTAAAAATCAGTTATATTTCTATTCAGCAGCAAAGATTCCAAACTAAAAATAATTAAATATACTATTTACAATAGCTTTAAAAAACCCTATGGGTAATTCTAATGAAAAATGTGCACAACCTCTACACAGAAAACTTTTAAAGAATTTAAACAACTAAACAAATAAAGGAATACACTATGTTTATTGATCAAAAAATGTAAAAGACATCATTTTTCTCCAAATTGATCTATGCGGATTTAATGCAATCTCAGTCAAAATCCAAGCATGATGTTTTTGGAAGTGACAAACTGACTTTAAAATGTATATTGAGATGCAGGTAAGAATATTCAAGATAATGATGGAGATGAAAAATTGGAGTATTTCCACTCTACATATCAAAACTTATTTTAAAGTGACAGTGTGGTATTGATACAATAATAGACAATTGGACCAAAGAAGTAAAAGAATCCGGAAATAAACTCACACTTATATGGACACTGAAATTTATGACAAAGGTCCAAAGCAATAGAAAAAGAGTTTTCTTTTCAGTAAATGGAACTGAGTCACTTTTATATCCACATGAGAAAAAATAAATATCCACCCTTACCTCACATGGTATACAAAGTCAATGTTGTTCTGTATGTGAAAGGTAAAACAATAACACTCCTAAAGTACAAGACAAATGAATATATTTTGAGTTTGGGGCAGGTAAAGATTTCTTCAACACAATATGAAAAGCATTGTATATTATTTTCTTGAGCTCTTTATAGATGTGTATTCTTTTTACATAGCATTGTGTTCTTGTTTTATGCATGTATGTCTTCTCCATGGTGATATAAATTAGAATCTTTTAACTTACATTTCTTGATTTTCCAGGTCCACTTTTTTGTTTACGTTTTCTCACTCTGGTGTCCACATGTCTGATGAGTGTAGGTTTTCCTAGGATTAGATTGCTTATAGGTGGTTGATGTAAGTTTCCTCTGCTGTTGTGCAACTAGGTTTGTTTCGTCATTAGATCTGAATGGGACAGCCAAAGGGGAGCTCTGGGTACAAAGCTAGATGACAGCCGTTTGGCTGGGAATCTCTAAAATGGCAGGATTCCTATACCACCATCTCATTCCCACCCAACTGGGTCCATTTCTCTAGAGGAAAGCTTGTCGACTTCTTTGCCTGGTGATAAACACTGGATGGCCAGTCCCTTGGCACCTACCACCTCTGGGTCAGAGCTCCTGAGTTTCTTCAGGAAGATCTCCCTGGCCCCCGTTGCCCCTTTTGCATACAACCTTGACTCCGGCTACCTTTACTCAACTTCTTCCAACATTGTTCTCTTAACCACTTTTCTTCTCCTGGAAGCATGTAAAGTCCTCTGAAGACCACTCCCTCTATTCATTCCATATAAATATATATATATATATATATATATGTAATGGTAATGAGTGAAGAAAAACAGATGTTTTCAGTCTATCCTCTTGAAATAAAACTCTCTAACTTTTCCTTGTTTCACTAGCTGAATCTAATGTTGGCCAAAATTATGGTGTCCTATTAACATCCAAGTGGAAATAGATTTAGAAACAGTGTTACAAAGAGATTTGAGGAGATTATGGGGAGGAAGATCAGTCTGACTCTCTTTTATTTATTTTATTTTATCTTTGAGACAGAGTCTCGCTCTGTCACCTAGGCAGGAGTGCAATGGCGGGATTATCAGCTCACTGCAACCTCTGCCTCCCAGGTTCAAGCAATTCTCCTGCCTCAGTCTCCCAAGTAGCTGGGAATTACAGGCACCCGCCACCACGACCCACTAATTTTTTGTATCTTTAGTAGAGACAGGGTTTTGCCATGTTGACCAGGCTGGTCTCGAACTCCTGACCTCAGGTGATCCACCTGCCTCAGCCTCTCAAAGTGGTGGGATTACACGTATGAGCCACCATGCCCAGCCAACTCCATTCTCTTTAGGGCAAGAAGACTGTTTTGGCTTCAGAACTTCCACAAATGATTGCCAGTTCACCTATTTGCTAATCACCTCTCTGCCCTGGAAGAGCAGTACACTTGGCCTCCTTAGAGAGTGTGATCTCATCCTGCCAGCTGTGTAATCCAGACCAAAATCCAGGATGAAGAGAAACAGCCTAAAGGAAGAACCTCTAATGCAGCGTTTCCCCAGCATCTTCTATGGAACCCCAGTTCTGCTGGATGTTACTAGGTTTTCACCGGCAAAAGTCTTATGATTAACCAAATGCAGAGTTGCATGTCCAAATGTCTGAAAAGCAAGGCCTCATAGGCACCGGCCTGTTTCACCTGGATGAAACCAGCCTTTCCCCACAGTATTTGACACAGGAACATTTATGGAGGGGCTTTTACCAGACACACACACACACAAAAATTCACGTCTCCATTTGTTACTCAATGCTGTTGGAAAAAAAATATCATCTCTTATGATCCTGACTGTCCGAAACACTCCATTTAGCAAGTGTCTCAGAATTGTGTGAAGGACTGGGTGGAGCTTGCACCTTTTCCCTTCTGATGAAGATGGCCGTTAACTTGTTCCCCTTTTTGCTCAAGGAAACTCTGAGTCAAAGCTGATCTTCAGTCACAGTGCAGCTCTCTGTCTCTGTGATTAGTGTATTTATTTCCTTCCCCTTTCCATACTCTTATTGTTTTGATTTTACTTAATCTTCCTTTACTATGACCTTTGGTAAATCACTTCAAAAATGTTTAGTGTATTTGTTTCCTTCCCCTTTCCATACTCTTATTGTTTTGATTTTACTTAACCTTCCTTTACTATGACCTTTGTTAAATCACTTCAGAAATGTTTTAGGGGACTAGGTGTGGTAGCTCACACCTGTAATCCCAACACTTTGGGAGGCCAAGGTGGGAGGATCACTTGAGGCCAGGAATTCAAGACCAGCCTGGGCAACAAAGTGAGCCGCCATCTCTACAAAAATTTTAAAAATTTAATCAGGCGTGGTGGGCCATACCTATAATCTCAGCTACTCCGAAGGCTGAGGAGAGAGGATTGCTTGAGCCCAGGAGACAGACTGCAGTGAGCTGTGACTGCACCACTGCACTCCAACTTGGGAAACAAAGCAAGATCCCATCTCTTCAACAAAAAGTTTTAAGCCAGACAGGATGGTTCAAGCCTGTAATCCCAGAGCTTTGGGAGGCTGAGACAGGAGGATCACTTGAGGCCAGGAGTTCTGAGACCAGCCTGGGCAACATAGCAACACCCCTATCTCTACAAAAATAATTTTTAAAAAAAAGATGTTTTAGTAATACTCATAGTCTAAGTGTATTTCAAGGGGAAAATATGGTTATGAAAACCTTGTGACACTATGACAGTTAGTGTTGACCTATGGTGATGTAACATCTATGTCACCTCGTGTCAATAATACAGAGTCTAATCCCACAGGATCCCCAGACCTCAAAACGTTGTTATATGGGCTTCCGTTAAAAAAAATTATTTGCCTTAAAAAAAATCACTACTGCATTCCTTTTGTCCGGATGAAGTATTTGATGGCAAAAAGGAAAACCTGAGGGAAATAATTCATTTACATTTCCATTTCATGGGAGAATACAGACTACGTTTAACTAAGAGAATAGGTCAGATAGGTTGTATTTCAAAATGCAAATTTGTCAGCAGAGAGCATGAATATTTCCCAGGGCTTCCTTTTAAACATGTTACTACGTTACTACGTAGTATGCACACTGTGCTGTTCTTAGGAAATACCTGTAGCCGGTCTTTTCAAGTGACAGTGGCACTGTCCTGGCTAATAGGGGAAGGGAGGCAAGGCATGAAGAGGAGAACTTGGGAGCTGAGGCCTTCATGGCAAACAGCCACAGTCCTTTCCCTTGGAAGATGGACTGAGTTACAAAGAAACCACTTTCCACAGGACAACTTAGATCACATGTGATATGAGAAAAAAACAACGTAAACACTTGGTAATAAGACACTGGTTAAATAAATTATGATGGAATACTACAAAACTGATAAAATTGAAGTACAAAAAAATTAACAAGTTTATTTCATAACAATGTTTCAGTCAATAAGGACCATTTCAATGCAGTTTAAACACTAGTGAATTTTGAATAATACCTTTTAAATCTTTTGATTTTTTGGCCAATATTTGTCATCTTCATTCAGAGGTGTTGAAACAAAATAAATTAAAATGTATTATTCTGAATTTTAAAAAACTGAATAAGTGCAAAATAAATCTGAATAATTTATCTTTCAAATGATCCCCTTTTGTAAATTCATGACATTGATACTTCTCCTATTATTAAAACCTAAAGCAGCATTAGAACTCGAGACATTCTGTCTTATTTATTGAAGGGTGGGTTACTCACAGTATGTACAGGACATTTCTGATTCTGTAAAGTGTAGTATATGTGTTCATATATTCATAGAAAAAAGTCTGTAGAATTATAAACAAGCAGATTTACAAAACTGTTTTCTTTCTTGTGGAATTTTTGCTTTCTTTCTTTTTTCTTTGTTGTGTTTTCCACATTTTCTACAGTCAATACACATGGAATTCATAATACAGAAGGAAAAACCATTCACATTTCACAGCATTGTAGATCTAGGGGAACTGATATGGTTTTGGTCTGTGTCCCCACCCAGATCTCATGTCAAATTGTAATCTCCAATGTTGGAGGTGGGGCCTGGTGGGAGGTAATTGGATCATGAGGGCAAGAGCTGGTTGTTTAAAAATGAGTAGCATCTGCCCCCGCTTCCTCTTGCTCTAGCCATGTAGGCATGCCTGCCTCGCCTTCACCTTCCAAAGTGATTTTAAGTTTTCTGAGGCCTTCCCAGCTGTGCTTCCTGTAGAGCCTAAACCTCCTGTCTTTATAAATTACCCAGTTTCAGATATTTCTTTACAGCAGTGTGGGAATGGACTAATACAGAAAATTAGTACCTAGGAGTGGGGCGTTGCTACATAGATACCTGACACTGTGGAATCAGCTTTGGAACTGGGTAACATCTAGAGGTGGGAAGACTGTGGAGGACTCAGCAACAGACAGGAAGATGAGGGAAAGTCTGGAACTTTCTAGAGACTTGTTAAATTGTTGTGACCAAAATGTTGGTAGTGATATGGACAACAAAGTTCAGACTGAGGAGGTCTCAGATGAAAATGAGAAATTTCTTGGGAACTGGAGTAAAGGTCACTCTTGCTATGCTTTAGCGAAGAGACTGGTGGCATTGTGCTCCTGCTCTAGGGATCTGTGGAACTTTGAACTTGAGAGAGATGATTTAGGGTATCCAGTGGAAGAAATTTCTAAGCAGTAAAGCATTCAAGAAGTGACCTGACTGCTTCTTAGAACCTAACTCATGCACATGAGCAAAGAAATGATCTGAAACTGAAACTTATATTTAAAAGGGAAGTAGAGCATAAAAGTTTGGATAATATGCAGCATGGACATGTGGTAGAAAAATAGGGCATTTTAGGGGAGGAATTCAAGCAGGCTAAGAGGAGCCAAATGCTGATAGCCAAGACAGTGGGAAAAAGGCCTCCAAGGCATTTTGGAGACCTTCACAGCAGCCCCTCCCATCACGGGCCCAGAGGCCTAAGAGGGAAGAATAATTTCCTGAGCCAAGCCCAGGGCCCTGCTGCCCTGCACAGCCTTGGGGCACTGCTTCCTGCATCCCTGACATTCCAGCTCTAGCAGTGGCTCAAAGGGGCCCAGGTACTTGGACTGCTGCTTCAGAGGGTGCAAGCCCCAAGCCTTGGTGGCTCCACATGGTGTTAAGCCTGCAGGAGCCCAGAGTGCAAGAGTTGAGGCTTGGGAGCCCCCTCCTAGATTTCAAAGGCTGTATGAAAATGCCTGGATATCCAGCAGAAGTCTGCTACAGGGGCAAAGCTGCCATGGAGAACCTCTACTAGGGCAGTCCAGAGGGTAAATATGGAGTTGGAGCTTCTGCACAGTCTCCACTGGGACACTGCCTAGTGGAGCTGTGAGAAAAGGGCCACCATGCTCCAGAACCCCAGAAGAGCAGATACACTGCCAGTAGCTTGCACCATACTCCTGGAAAAGCCACAGGCACTCAATGCCAGCCCTTGAGAGCATCTATGGGGGCTGAGCCCTACAAAGCCACAGAGATGGAGCTGTCCAAGGCCTTGAGAGTCCACCCCTTGCATCAGTGCAGCCTGGATGTGAGACATGGAGTCAAAGGAGGTTATTTTGAAACTTTAATATTTAATGACAGCCCTGCTGGGTTTTCAACTCTTGACCTGCATGGGGCCTATAGCCCTCTGTTTTGGCCAATTTCTCCCTTTTTGAATGGGAGCATTTACCCAATGCCTGTATCTTAACAGTAACTAACTTTGTTTTGATTTCACAGGCTCATAGGTAAAGGGACTAGCCTTGTCTCAGATGAAACTTTGGACTTTGCACTTTTGACTTAACACTAAAATGACTTTTGAGTTATGACTTTGGGGGACTATTGGGAAGGCATAAGGAAACTTACAATCATGGCAGAAGGTGAAGGGGAAGAAGGCATTTTTCATGGCCAGAGCCTATTTTGAAATGTGAGAAGGACATGATATTTGGGAGGGGCCAGGGGTGGAATGATATGGTTTGGGTCTGTGTTGCCATCCAAATCTCATGTCAAATTGTAATCCCAGTGTTGAAGGTGGAGCCTGGTGGAAGGTGATTGGCACATGGGGATGGATTTCCCCTTTGGTGCTATTCCCCTGACAGTGAGTGAGTTATTGCACAATACGGTTGTTTAAAAGAGAGTAGCACCTCCCCCACACCCTTCCTCTTGCTCTGGCCATGAAAAATGCCTTCTTCCCCTTTGCCTTCTGCCATGATTGTAAGTTTCCTGAGGCCTCTCCAGCCATGCTTCCCATACAGTTTGCAGAACTGGAGCCAATTAAACCTCTTTTCTTCATTAATTACCCAGTTCCAGGTACTTCTTTATAGCAGTGTGAGAATGGTCTAATATAGGACGTTTCTGGTTGCCTGCCTTTTCTCCTTCCAAACTGAACTGATTTGGTTCAGGTATGCGACCCCAGGCAGCCCATGGCTACAGAAGGAGCTGCTCCCAGTCACCTCTGGCTTTCTTTTGGATGGGTGAGGGTGACCCGTTTCTGCAGGAGGGTGATCAGAAATGGGCACAGGAACAACTCTGGGCAATGGAACTTCAGGCAAGTTTATGAGACTTATGAGAAAAGTGTCCTCACTTTTGAGCAACATCTGTAGAAAGATGATATGGTTTGGCTCTGTGATTCCAGCCCCAAAATCTCATCTCAAATTGTAATACCCGTCTGTCAAGGAAGGCACCTGGTGGGAGGCAACTGGATCATGGAGAGCAGTTTCCCCCATGCTGTTCTTGTGATAATGAGTTCTCATGAAATCTGATGGTTTAAAAGTGGCACTTTCCCCTTAGCTCTTTTCTCTCCTGCCACCTTATGAAGAAAGTGCTTGCTTCTCCTTCATCTTCTGCCATTATTGTCAGTTTCCTGAGCCATGTGGAATGATGAGTCAATTAAATAAATTACCCAGTTTCAAGTATGTCTTTATAGCAGTGTGAAAACAGACTAATACAGAAAACTGATACCAAGGTAGTGGGTCATTTCTATAAGATACCTGAGAATGTGGCAGCCACTGGGTAACTGGCAGAGGTTAGAACGATTTGGAGGGCTAAGAAGAAGACAGGAAGATGGGGAAAAGTTTGAAACTTTCTAGAGACTTCTTGAATGGTTTTGACCAAAATGCTAATAGTGATGTGGACAATGAAGTCCAGGCTGAGGTGGTCTCATATAGAGATGAGGAACTTTTTGGGAACTGAAGTAAAAGTTACTCTTGCTATGCTTTATCAAAGAGACTGGTGGCATTGTGTGCCTGCCCTAGAGGTCTGTGGAACTTTGAACTTGAGAGAGATGACTTAGGATATCTGCCAGAAGAAATTTCTAAGCAGCAGAGAGTTCAAGATGTAACCTGGCTCTTTCTGAAAGCATACAATCATATGCATTCACAAAGAGACGATCTGAAATTGAAACTAATGTTTAAAAGAAAAGCAGAGCATAAACATTTGGAAAATTTGCAGCCTAAGCATGAGGTAGAAAATTTCTGGTGAGAAATTCAAGCCAGCTGCTGAAATTTGCATAAGTAATGAGGAGCCAAATGTTAATCTCCAAGACAATGGGGGACATGAGTCCAGGGCATTTTGGAGATCTTCACAGCAGCTCCTCCAATCACAGGCCTGAAGGTCTAGGACTGAAACATGGTTTCATGGGTCAGGCCCATGACCCCACTGTTCTGTGCGCCCTGGGTACATGGTGCCCTGCATCCCAGCCACTCTAGCTCCAGCCGTGGTTCAAAGGGGCCAATGCACAGCTCAGGCCATTGTTTCAGAAGGTGCAAGCCCCAAGCCTTGGTGGCTTCCACATGTTGGACCTTTGGGTGTGCAGAAGATAAGAGTTGAACTTTGGAAGTCTCTGCCTAGATTTCAGAGGATGTATGGAAACACCTGGATGTCCAGGCAGAAGTCTGCTGCAGGGACAGAGCCCTCATGGAGAACCTCTACTAGGGCAATGCAGAGGGGGAAATGTGGGTTTGGAGCCCCCACATAGAGTCCCCACTGGGGCACTGCCTAGCAGAGCTGTGAGAAGAAAGCCACCATCCTCAAGACCCCAGAATGTTAGATACACTGGCAGCTTGCACTGTGGATTTGGAAAAGCCACAGGCATTCAACACCAGCCCATGAAAGCAGCCACAGGGCCTGTACCCCACAGAGCCACAGAGGTGGAGCTACCTGAGGCCATGGGAGCCTACCCCTTGCATCAGTGTGTCCTAGATGTGAGATATGTTTTTTTGTTGGTTTGTTTGTTTGTTTTTGAGATGGAGTCTTGCTCTGTCACCCAGGCTGGAGTACAGTGGGGTGATCTCAGCTCATTGCAGACTCCGCCTCCCAGGTTCAAGTGATTCTCCTGCCACAGCCTCCCAAGTAGCTGGGATTACAGGCACCTGCCACCATGCCCAGCTAAGTTTTGTATTTTTTAGTAGAGATGGGGTTTCAGCATCTTGGCTAGGCTGGTCTTGAACTCCTGACCTCATGATCCACCTGCCTTGGCCTCCCAAAGTGCTGGGCTTACAGGCATGAGCCACTGCACCTGGCTGAGATATGTTTTTGAGCTTTAAGATCTAATGACTGCACAGCCAACCTTTGAACTTGCATGGGGCCTGTGGCCTCTTTGTTTGGCCTATTTCTTCCATTTGGATCAGGAACATTTACCCAATGCCTGTACCCTCATCATATCTTGAAAGTAACTAACCTGTTTTCTATTTTACAGGCTCATAGGCAGAAGGGACTTGTCTTGTCTCACATGGGACTTTGGACTTGGACTTATATGTTAATGCTGGAATGAATTAAGACTTTGGGGGACTGTTGGGAATGCATGATTGTGTTTTGAAATGCAAGAAGGACATAAGATTTGGGAGGGGCCGGGGTGAAATGAAATGGTTTGATTCTGTGACCCCACTCAAATCTCATCTTGAACTGTAATTCCCATGTGTTGAGAAAGGGATCCGGTGGGAAGTGACTGGATCATGGGGGCAATTTTCCCCATGCTGTTCTCATGATAGTGAGTGAGTTCTTATGAGAACTGATGGTTTAAAAGTGACACTCCCCCTTCACTCTCTTTTTCCTGCCATCTTGTGAAGAAAGTGCTTGCGTCTCCTTTACCTTCTGCCATGATTGTAAGTTTCTTGAGTCATATGAAACAGTGAGTCAATTAAACTTCTTTTATTTATAAATGACCCACGCTCAGGCATGTCTTTATAATAGTGTGAAAATGAACTAATACAGAAGCCATGGCCACTTTCTGTTTCCCTGAAGTCTTTGTGGAGGATGGAGAGGTCTAGATCCTGCTGTTGCTATGGGATAAAGCCAGCACACAGGGCGATCCCCAAGAGGATCTCAGGAAGCTGGCCCAGAGCCTCAGGATTAGATGGCACTGACCATCCAGGCCCAAGACCCACCATCTGCCCTTCAGGTTTAAGCCAATTTGAATTGTGATATCTGTTTCTTTTTCCCTAAAAGCATCTCAACACATACTGGCTCCTTCCAAACTCCTTGCTGCTATTGGTTGCTGGACAAAGCTTTCCTTTTTCAGTCCAACCTGTTACCTCTAGTGAGTGACTGAAGCTCACTGATTTGAGGCCAGTAAGCAGATTGCAGCTCCCAATTTCCCTTCCTGGAAAATGTATTCATTATCCTGGAGCTAAAGATTTTCCAAGTGTTTTCTTTTCTGGATAAGGTACTTACTTTTAATGCACCGAGAGGAGGAAGTAAGAAGGCCCAGAACTGCCTTCCTCAAGAGAAAAGGCACTCTCTGAGTTTTTTCTTTTTTTTTTCTTTACTAAAACCAGGTGGTCTGATTGCAGTTTCATCCATCAGGGCCCTAAATAAAATTCTGAGGAAGGTGAGTGTTGGCATGTGTGCTGGGGATCATGAAGCACAAATGCCTGTTTCCCCAGAGGCCAGTCAGGAAAGCATCGGGGTGAGGACCAGCAAGGTGGATGTGTGGGGGTGGTGGCATGCTGGGAGCGTGCCCCACCTGCAGAAGGCAGCTCTCCTCCCTGATTGCAGCTCAGGGCTCCACACAATGTGTACGCCTGGCCTGCTGCTCTGGGCTGCCCTGGCCTGCTCTGATGGGGACACTCCACCCTAGATGTGTTCCAAACAGTGAAGGGCACAGCCAGCCAGTCCCTTCCTTCCTTCAACCTGAATGATGTGTTAATAATGTAACCTGAACTTATCTCTGGTTGGGTCAGTCAAAATCCACAAGGCTCTTTTCCTCCAGCTCCCTTCAAGCTGGCCTCTCCGATCCTTTCTGCAAACAAGTGGAGAAAAAAAAAATGCCCCTATAATCTCTGGATACATGTAGACCTATTTCAGAGTAGAATTATTTACTAATTATACAAATGATAAATTACTTTTATGTATATATTTTATTGTTTTGGATTTGTTCTAGATAAATGTTCAAGGAGACCGCATGGTTAACAGTGTCAATGTTTTGTAACTCTCATTATAGATACAATTACGAGGTTTTTGTTTGCTTGTTGAATCTTAAATGCAGGATTTGTTAAATTCCATTTTGTTAGTTTAGGAATCCTAATTAATACAGAAGTTCCTGCCTTTGAGCCTGTCATCCAACAATCATTACTTTTTGCATGTTTGAGAAATAAATATGTTCTTTTGTTTTTGAAGTAGATCCCAAAACAAGACTGCATGATACAGGAGAGGAACAAGGACAGAGCCCCCTGACACACTGGCAGAGGCCCCTTACTCACTGTTTGGTTGATAAAAATCCAGCCAATGGACCGATCATCAAGTCCACATCAACCAACCTCTCTAAAAGCTGCAAGTAAGAGATGTTATCTAATACCTGACTGAGGGGACAGGACACACTTGGCCAGTCCTGGAACCCAGCCATAAAGTGAGGAGATTGGTGAGAGTCCAGGCAAGGGTGCCAGTAGCTCGATGATCTGTCACAATGTGCTGTCACAAGCTGACAGTGTAGAAGGAAGGTGTTCTTACCTAAGGGGGTCTCCTAAACACCCAGGATATAAACACAATTTCCTAGATTTTCTTCTTGGCCTGATATTTAAAATTATCTATCTATCTATCTATCTATCTATCTATATCTATCTATCTATCTATATATCTATATCTATCTATCTATCTATATATATATGAGTTTTAATTCATCAGAAGCCTATTTTTGTATATGGTGTGAGTTAGGAGATCCACGTTTTATCCCCTTAGTTAATGTGCAATTGTACTAGCATCTTCCATTACTAATCGTTTATCATTTATTTATTTTTAACTTTTACTTTAGGTTCAGGGGTACATGTGCAGTTTGTTATATAGGCAAATTGTATATTATGAGGGTAACCAATAGTTTAAATCGTATCTTTAGTATTTTAAAATATTTCTACCTATATTTAAAGAGATATTGATCTCTCCTTTTTATCATTATTATTGTTATAAAATTTTATATTACAGTGACATTAGCTTTGTAAAATAAATTAAGGATATTGTCACATTTCTATCATTTGGAATAAATCAAATGACACTGGAATTAACTGAGAGCTGGGACTTGGTTATGAAGCCATCTGGTCCCAGGTGCCCTTTTCAATGGTATAAATTATCTTTTCAGACTAATCTGTGATAATTGGTGTATTCAAGATTTCCACTTCTTGATTTAATTCTGGTAATTGGTATTTGCAAGGAAACCATCTATTCTGAGTATGTTGCAGTAGGGTTATGAGTGTTAAATTTTTTTTTTTTTTGAGATGGAGTCTTGCTCTATCACCCAGGCCAGAGGGCAGTGGCACAATCTTGGCTCACTGCAACCTCCACCCTCGGGTTCAAGCCATTCTCCTGACTCAGTCTCCTGAGTAGCTGGGATTACAGGCATGTGCTACCACGTCCAGCTAATTTTTGTCTTTTTAGTAGAGGCGGGATTTCACCATGTTGGCCAGACTGGTCTGGAACTCCTGACCTCCAGTTATCCGCCCACCTAGGCCTCCCAGAGTGCTGGGATTACAGACGTGAGCCACTGTGTCCAGCCATGAGTGTTAATCTTTTGCAATAGTCTTACCTCTCTCTGTGTCTAGGATTTTCTGACTTTCTCTTTCTACACATGCAGACTTTTACTGTGTTTCTTTTTCCCTTTATCAGTCTCTTAAGTAGTTTATATTGTTGATCTTTTCAATGAAATGCTTTTGGATTTGTTTATCCTTTCTACTATGTTTTGGTTTTCATTTCATTAGTTTCAGCCTTGATCTTTATTGACTTCCTCTCCCAACTCTTTGTGGTCTAGTTTGTCTTTACTCATTTTTCAAAATGAGAACTGTTAGGGGTTGAATTGTGTCCTCCCAAAAGGATATGTTGGAATCCTAACCACCGGGGCCACAGAATGTGACTTAATTTGGAAATAGGGCTATTGCAGATATAATTAGTTAAGATGAGGTCATACTAGTGTAGGGTGGTGCCTTTAATCCAATGTGATGGGTGTTCTTAAACAAACACAGCCCTGTGAAGACACGGAGAGACAGGGAGAACACTGCAGAATGGAGGCAGAACTTAGAATATTCATGCTACCATGTGCCAAGGAATGCTTGGTCTATCAGAAGCTAGAAGAGGCAAGGATCTTTCTCTGGAAGCTTTGAGGGAACATGGCCTGGCTGCCACCTTGATTTTAGACTCTCAGCCTCCAGAACTGTGAAGCAATACATTCTGTTGTTTGAAGCCACCCAGTTTGTGGTACTTTGTTGTGGCAACCTAGTAAGCTAATACAATTACTAAATTCCTTTATTTTTTCAATTTTTTATGTTCAGTAATGAAAGTGTTTAAATTTTCTTCTGAGTATGCTTGGCTTTTAGGGAGAATTGTTGATTTTTTTCATTTTCCATATGAATTATAATTTTAGTTTGATTTTCTTTGATCCAAAGTTTGCCTAGTTCTATGTTTCATAATTGTCAAGTAAAGGAATTAATTTATCCTTTTATTATTGATTTACAATTTGATTAAATTATTATTAGAATACATGACTTGTCAAATTCCTAATTTTAAATGTCTTAAGCTTTTCTTTGTGCCTAAAAAGTCATCAATTTTTTTTCAGTGTTATCTGGGCAAATGGAAAAATGTATGTTCTCTTTTGAGGAATGTAATGTTCCACGTACGTCTACTGATTGATTTTCTTGATCATTGATCATTTTATTATATTTTTCTATGTTGTTACTCGTGTTAACATGGTTCAGTTTTGTAAGTGGCGTTTTAGAATTCCCATCATGGTATTATTTTAATTAATTTTTAAAATCCTAAATTAAACTTTTACTTTTGATTTAATTATGCATATACACACAGTCGTAAGAAAAAATATTGCAGAGTGATATCGCCAGAAACAGTGGCATAGGGACTTCAGGCTCTGTCCCACCACAAAAACAACTAATAAGCTGGCAAAAACTGTCAGATTCAACTTTTGCAGAACTCTGGAATCTAGTTCAAAACCTACATTAATCAGAGAAAAGCTTAATAAAGAAAGACGTTGCTTCATTGCTATTAGAAGGCATGGTGGCTCTCTTTAAATTGTCCACCTATCATCTCTCAGTACCAGATCAGAGGCCACTGTGCGTGAGGATAGCAGCCTGAGCTTCTAGTACAGATTGCTAGTGTTAGAGGGAGCAATTCAGAGCTCATTCTCAAGAGCTGTGGTTGTGCACTTTGACCTGTTTGGCAGCTCCCTGAAGGGCTGGTGTAGAGGCTTGTCTTTATTTCACTCAGCTTTGAGCATTCCCAGCGTTGGGTGCTGTCTTGGGCAGCATTTGCCAAAATAATTTAAATTCAAAAGTATTGACTGCTGCAGCCTGGGCCAAGGGTAATAGTTGGAACAGACAGCCTGGGAAAAAGAGTTTGGGAATGAAGATTTGTGGGAGAACAAGAACTTTTAACATGTGCTGTATACACTGGGAAACCAAGAAGGCCACATGCAGGCCAGGGCTAACCTCATGCTCAGAAAAAGCTTTTACCTCTGGTTCACCTTCAGGCTTCATGCAAGCTAAGAAAGGAAGGCTAAGGAAGAGTTGCAAAAGGCCTGGCCAAGTTTTAAAATATGTTATCAACACAGAATTAATCTGTAAAGACTGGGAGGTTTTTTTTTTTTTTCCTTTAAGTGTTCTTTTTAGGGACGTCAGGAATTTAAGGAAACTCTGTCAAAACACGAATTGACCAGTAAGCTGACAGAACCCAGACATAAGTGGCCACACACAGTGGGGCATATAGACTGCACAAAAATTGTTTAGAAACCACTAAACTAACAAAAAATAATGACCAACACAAGAAACATCGAATCCTAGGGAGTAGGGAGAACCTGATTTCCAGAGTTGCCAAGTAATAATCCCACTATTTTCAACAAAAACTTACAAGACATGCCAAGAAAAAGAAAGGAGAAAAAGAAATAAAGAAAGAGAAAAAAAGAAGTTATGGCCCATTAAAAAGAACGATAGCAATGAATACAAACTGTCCTTGAGGAAGCCCAGGTATTGGATTTACCAGAGAACGATCCCAAATCAAGTCTGTCAAATGTGGCAAAAAGCTAAAGGAAGTCATAGATAAGAATTAAAGGAAACCAGGAACATTAAGTATAAACATATGGAGAATGTCAATCAACAGACAGAAACTATAAATAGGAACCACATAAAAATTCTGGTATTAAAAAATATAATAATTGAAAATTAATTATAGAGGTTCAGGAGGAGATTTGAGCAGAAGAAAATACAAGCAAATTTAGGCCCTGCCTAGTGGCTCATGCTTGTAATTCCAGCACTTTGGGAGGCCAAGGGGAGAGGACTGCTTGAGCCCAGGAGTTCAAGACCAACCTGGGCAACATAGCTAGACACTGTCTCTAATAATAATAATAATTAATTAATTAAAATTAAAAAATAAGAAAAGGTAAGCAAACTTAAAGATATGTCAATTAAGATAATTAAGTCTGAAGAGTAGAAATATAAAAGCATGGCCCAAGAGACCTGTGGGAATTTATAAAGCATACCAATATATGCATTATGAAACTCTTAAAAGGAGAGGAAAGAGGGAAATGAACAAAATGTTTGTTTTTTAAAATAATGGTCCACAACTCCCCAAATTTGACAAAAGATGTGAATTTACACATCCAACATGGTCAATGAACTCCATAGGATAAAATTAAAGAGACACAAATTGAGTCACATTACAATCGAACTGTCTTAAGACTAAGACAACAAAAGAACCTTGAAAGCAGTAAGAGAGACATGACTTATCATGTACAAGGGAGCTTCAGTAAAATTAATAGTCAATATCTCTTCAGAAACTATGGAGGCCAGAAGACAGTAAACAGTAGGATAACATATTTAAAGTGCTGGAAGCCCATCAAACAATTATTCTATATACCGCAAAACTATCCTTCAAAAGTAGAGGAGAAGTTAGATATTCCAAGATAGCAAAAACTGAGGTAGTTAATCACTAGTTGATTTCTCGTTAAGAAATGTCAATCTTTCTCAAAATCTTCCTAAACTGGAAGATTGAGAAGCACTTCCTAACATACTCTGTGTGGCCACCATTACTCTAATACCAAGGCCATATAAAGATATGACAAGAAAGAAAACTATAGCTCAATCTTCCTTATAAACATAGATGCAAAAATCCTCAACAAGATACTAGCAAATTAATTCCAGCACCATATGAAGAAAAATTATATATTATGACCAAGTGGTATTTATTCCAGGAATACTAAGGGGGTTCCACACACAAAATTTACTCAATGTAATAAATGACATTAATAGAATGAGAGGGAAAAAACCACATGATCATCTCAATTGATGCAGAAAAATAATTTGACAAATTCCAATACCTTTTTGTGATCAAAATACACTCAACAAACTAGGACTAGAAGGGAAAATTTTCTTTTCTTTTTTTTTTGAGGTGGAGTCTCACTCTGTCGCCCAGGCTAGAGTGCAGTGGCCGGATCTCCGCTCACTGCAAGCTCCCTCTCCCGGGTTCACGCCATTCTCCTGCCTCAGCCTCCCGAGTAGCTGGGACTACAGGCGCCCACCACCTCGCCCGGCTAGTTTTTTTTGTATATTTTTAGTAGAGATGGGATTTCACCATGTTAGCCAGGATGGTCTTGATCTCCTGACCTCGTGATCCACCCGTCTCGGCCTCCCAAAGTGCTGGGATTACAGGTGTGAGCCACCGCACCCGGTGAGAAAGTTTTCAACATGATAAAAGGCATTTGTGAAAAACCCACGGCTAACCTTATACTCAATAGTGAAAGACTGAAATAGTTTCCCCTAAAATTACAAATGTGACAAGAATGCCCACTTTTGCCAGTTCTACTCAACATCCTGCTGGAAGTTCTAGCCAGAGCAATTAAACAAGATAACATTTAAAAACATAAATAAAAATAGGCTGGGAGGTGGATGGCAAGATGGCTGAATAGGAACAGCTCCGGTCTGCAGCTCCCAGCGAGATTAACGCAGAGGGATTTCCCGGCTCATCTCATTGGGACTGGTTAGACAGTGGGTGCAGCCCATGGAGGGACAGCTGAAGCAGGGTGGGGTGTCACCTCACCTGGGAAGTGCAAGGGGTCGGGGAATTCCCTCTCCTAGCCAAGGGAAGGCTGAGGGACTGTGCTGTGAGGAATGGTGCACTCCAGCCCAGATACTAAGCTTTTCCCAAGGTCTTCACAACCCACAGACCAGGAGATTCCTTGGGTGCCTACACCACCAGGGCCCTGGATTTCAAGCACATAACTAGGCAGCCATTTGGGCAGACACTGAGCTAGCTGCAGGCAGTTAGGTGTCACACCACTGTGATTGAGTGCTCCCTCCAAGTGCCTGCTGAGCTTTTGCTTTCCTGGTCCTTTAGCCAGACAGCACAGGATTTTCTTGTTTTTATTATTTTTGTGTCTATGCCTATTAGCAGTTCTGAGTTACAGGCCTCTTCAGTGCCCAGTGCAGGGGTACAGGGAAGATTTAAAAAAAAAAAAAAAGAAAACTCAGGGAATGCTCAATGATGTTCTTTAAGACCTGAGGTCCCTGTTCAGTCCACCCTCTTTCCACGTTTCAAAATCCTTGCATGATTGTTTGTTGAATTATCTCCAGAGTACTTCGTTGTATTTACATGGCAGGAGCAGGAAAAGTGGGACTATACTATCTTGTCCCAGAAATATAATATAATAGTAATCTTATTAAGTTCTCCTTACTTTACATATTAAGTAAATAAGAAGTACATATTACATACTTCTTAATATAATCTTTTTGAAGTATAACACACATGCAGAAAAAGGCCAGATCTTATGGATACAACTTGGTAAATCTTCCCAAACTAAATACAGCCATGTAACCTGCACTCAGACCAAGAAATCAGAATTTGCTAGTGCCTCAAAAGTCCCCTTGTATCTCTACCAATTACTATTCCTGTTCCTCACAGGTGACTACTACTGCCTTGCTAACCCTACAGATTAATTTTGTCTTTTTTTCCAACTTTATATAAATGGAATTATTTGATAGGTAACCATTTATCTTGCCTTCTTTTATTCAACATTATTTGTGAGATGCTTCCACTTAGTGCAGAGTTCTGTTCATCCTTATTTTTGTATAATATTCCATCATGGGGGGCGGAGCAAGATGGCCGAATAGGAACAGCTCCAGTCTCCAACTCCCAGCGCGAGCGACACAGAAGACCGGTGATTTCTGCATTTTCAACTGAGGTACTGGGGTCATCTCTCTAGGGAGTGCCGGACAATCGGTGCGGGGCAGCTGCTGCAGCCTGACCAGCGTGAGCTGAAGCAGGGCGAGGCATCGCCTCACCTGGAAGCGCAAGGGGGAAGGAAATCCCTTTTCCTAGCCAGGGGAACTGAGACACACAACACCTGGAAAATCGGGTAACTCCCACCCCAATACTGCGCTTTAAGGAAACAGGCACACCAGGAGAATATATCCCACACCTGGCCGGGAGGGTCCCACGCCCACGGAGCCTCCCTCACTGCTAACACAGCCGTCTGCGGCGATCTATCCGCAAGGCAGCAGCGAGGCTGGGGGAGGGGCGCCCGCCATTGCTGAGGCTTAAGTAGGTAAACAAAGCCGCTGGGAAGCTCGAACTGGGTGGAGCTCACAGCAGCTCAAGGAAGCCTGCCTGTCTCTGTAGACTCTACCTCTGCGGACAGCGCACAGCTGCAGTCCATTAGGGGAAAGAGTGGGGCCGCTGCAGACCTGAACGACTCTGTCTGACAGCTTTGGGGAGAGCCGTGGATCTCCTAACGCGGAGGTTGAGATCTGAGAACGGACAGACTGCCTGCTCAGGTGGGTCCCTGACCCCTGAGTAGCCTAGCTGGGAGACATCCCCCACTAGGGGCAGTCTGATACCCCACACCTCACAGGGTGGCATCACCCCTGAGAGGAAACTTCCAAAGAAAGAATCAGACAGGTACACTCGCTGTTCAGCAAT
Organism: Trachypithecus francoisi; assembly: GCF_009764315.1. NCBI lineage: Eukaryota > Metazoa > Chordata > Mammalia > Primates > Cercopithecidae > Trachypithecus > Trachypithecus francoisi. The sequence continues at coordinate 51,388,220 of NW_022681462.1, read as the reverse complement.
ATTCTGTCTTCGGCAACCTCTGCTGCTGATACCCAGGCAAACAGGGTCTGGAGTGGACCTCAAGCAATCTCTAACAGACCAACAGACAGTCCTTCTGACTGTCAGACGGAAAACTATCAAACAGGAAGGACACCTATACCAAAACCCCATCAGTACGTCACCATCATCAAAGTCCAGAGACAGATAAAACCACAAAGATGGGGAAGAAGCAGGGCAGAAAAGCTGGAAATTCAAAAAATAAGAGCGCATCTCCCCCTGCAAAGGAGCGCAGCCCATCGCCAGCAACGGATCAAAGCTGGTCAGAGAATGACTTTGACGAGATGAGAGAAGAAGGCTTCAGTCCATCAAACCTCTCAGAGCTAAAGGAGGAATTACGTACCCAGCGCAAAGAAACTAAAAATCTTGAAAAAAAAGTGGAAGAATTGACAGCTAGACTAATTAATGCAGAGAAGATCATAAACGAAATGACAGAGATGAAAACCATGACACGAGAAATACGTGACAAATGCACAAGCTTCAGTAACCGACTCGATCAACTGGAAGAAAGAGTATCAGCGATTGAGGATCAAATGAATGAAATGAAGCGAGAAGAGAAACCAAAAGAAAAAAGAAGAAAAAGAAATGAACAAAGCCTGCAAGAAGTATGGGATTATGTAAAAAGACCAAATCTACGTCTGATTGGGGTGCCTGAAAGTGAGGGGGAAAATGGAACCAAGTTGGAAAACACTCTTCAGGATATCATCCAGGAGAACTTCCCCAACCTAGTAGGGCAGGCCAACATTCAAATTCAGGAAATACAGAGAACGCCACAAAGATACTCCTCCAGAAGAGCAACTCCAAGACACATAATTGCCAGATTCACCAAAGTTGAAATGAAGGAAAAAATCTTAAGGGCAGCCAGAGAGAAAGGTCGGGTTACCCACAAAGGGAAGCCCATCAGAAAAACAGCAGACCTCTCGGCAGAAACTCTACAAGCCAGAAGAGAGTGGGGGCCAATATTCAACGTTCTTAAAGAAAAGAATTTTCAACCGAGAATTTCATATCCAGCCAAACTAAGCTTCATCAGTGAAGGAGAAATAAAATCCTTTACAGATAAGCAAATGCTTAGAGATTTTGTCACCACCAGGCCTGCCTTACAAGAGACCCTGAAGGAAGCCCTAAACATGGAAAGGAACAACCGGTACCAGCCATTGCAAAAACATGCCAAAATGTAAAGACCATCGAGGCTAGGAAGAAACTGCATCAACTAACGAGCAAAATAACCAGTTAATATCATAATGACAGGATCAAGTTCACACATAACAATATTAACCTTAAATGTAATGGACTAAATGCTCCAATTAAAAGACACAGACTGGCAAACTGGATAAAGAGTCAAGACCCATCAGTCTGCTGTATTCAGGAGACCCATCTCACATGCAGAGACATACATAGGCTCAAAATAAAGGGATGGAGGAAGATCTACCAAGCAAATGGAGAACAAAAAAAAGCAGGGGTTGCAATCCTAGTCTCTGATAAAACAGACTTTAAACCATCAAAGATCAAAAGAGACAAAGAAGGCCATTACATAATGGTAAAGGGATCAATTCAACAGGAAGAGCTAACTCTCCTAAATATATATGCACCCAATACAGGAGCACCCAGATTCATAAAGCAAGTCCTTAGAGACCTACAAAGAGACTTAGACTCCCATACAATAATAATGGGAGACTTCAACACTCCACTGTCAACATTAGACAGATCAACGAGACAGAAAGTTAACAAGGATATCCAGGAATTGAACTCATCTCTGCACCAAGCGGACCTAATAGACATCTATAGAACTCTCCACCCCAAATCAACAGAATATACATTCTTCTCAGCACCACATCGCACTTATTCCAAAATTGACCACATAATTGGAAGTAAAGCACTCCTCAGCAAATGTACAAGAACAGAAATTATAACAAACTGTCTCTCAGACCACAGTGCAATCAAACTAGAACTCAGGACTAAGAAACTCAATCCAAACCGCTCAACTACATGGAAACTGAACAACCTGCTCCTGAATGACTACTGGGTACATAACGAAATGAAAGCAGAAATAAAGATGTTCTTTGAAACCAATGAGAACAAAGATACAACATACCAGAATCTCTGGGACACATTTAAAGCAGTGTGTAGAGGGAAATTTATAGCACTAAATGCCCACAAGAGAAAGCAGGAGAGATCTAAAATTGACACTCTAACATCACAATTAAAAGAACTAGAGAGGCAAGAGCAAACACATTCAAAAGCTAGCAGAAGGCAAGAAATAACTAAGATCAGAGCAGAACTGAAGGAGATAGAGACACAAAAAACCCTCCAAAAAATCAATGAATCCAGGAGTTGGTTTTTTGAAAAGATAAACAAAATTGACAGACCGCTAGCTAGACTAATAAAGAAGAAAAGAGAGAAGAATCAAATAGACGCAATAAAAAATGATAAAGGGGATATCACCACCGACCCCACAGAAATACAAACAACCATCAGAGAATACTATAAATGCCTCTATGCAAATCAACTAGAAAATCTAGAAGAAATGGATAATTTCCTGGACACTTACACTCTCCCAAGACTAAACCAGGAAGAAGTTGAATCCCTGAATAGACCAATAGCAGGCTCTGAAATTGAGGCAACAATTAATAGCCTACCCACCAAAAAAAGTCCAGGACCAGATGGATTCACAGCTGAATTCTACCAGAGGTACAAGGAGGAGCTGGTACCATTCCTTCTGAAACTATTTCAATCAATAGAAAAAGAGGGAATCCTCCCTAACTCTTTTTATGAGGCCAACATCATCCTGATACCAAAGCCTGGCAGAGACACAACAAAAAAGAGAATTTTAGACCAATATCCCTGATGAACATCGATGCAAAAATCCTCAATAAAATACTGGCAAACCGGATTCAGCAGCACATCAAAAAGCTTATCCACCATGATCAAGTGGGCTTCATCCCTGGGATGCAAGGCTGGTTCAACATTCGCAAATCAATAAACGTAATCCAGCATATAAACAGAACCAAAGACAAGAACCACATAATTATCTCAATAGATGCAGAAAAGGCTTTTGACAAAATTCAACAGCCCTTTATGCTAAAAACGCTCAATAAATTGGTATTGATGGAACGTACCTCAAAATAATAAGAGCTATTTATGACAAACCCACAGCTAATATCATACTGAATGGGCAAAAACTGGAAAAATTCCCTTTGAAAACTGGCACAAGACAGGGATGCCCTCTCTCACCACTCCTATTCAACATAGTGTTGGAAGTTCTGGCTAGGGCAATCAGGCAAGAGAAAGAAATCAAGGGTATCCAGTTAGGAAAAGAAGAAGTCAAATTGTCCCTGTTTGCAGATGACATGATTGTATATTTAGAAAACCCCATCGTCTCAGCCCAAAATCTCCTTAAGCTGATAAGCAACTTCAGCAAAGTCTCAGGATACAAAATTAATGTGCAAAAATCACAAGCATTCTTATACACCAGTAACAGACAAGCAGAGAGCCAAATCAGGAATGAACTTCCATTCACAATTGCTTCAAAGAGAATAAAATACCTAGGAATCCAGCTTACAAGGGATGTAAAGGACCTCTTCAAGGAGAACTACAAACCACTGCTCAGTGAAATCAAAGAGGACACAAACAAATGGAAGAACATACCATGCTCATGGATAGGAAGAATCAATATCGTGAAAATGGCCATACTGCCCAAGGTATTTATAGATTCAATGCCATCCCCATCAAGCTACCAATGACTTTCTTCACAGAATTGGAAAAAACTGCTTTAAAGTTCATATGGAACCAAAAAAGAGCCCGCATTGCCAAGACAATCCTAAGTCAAAAGGACAAAGCTGGAGGCGTCACGCTACCTGACTTCAAACTATACTACAAGGCTACAGTAACCAAAACAGCATGGTACTGGTACCACAACAGAGATATAGACCAATGGAACAGAACAGAGTCCTCAGAAATAATACCACACATCTACAGCCATCTGATCTTTGACAAACCTGAGAGAAACAAGAAATGGGGAAAGGATTCCCTATTTAATAAATGGTGCTGGGAAAATTGGCTAGCCATAAGTAGAAAGCTGAAACTGGATCCTTTCCTTACCCCTTATACGAAAATTAATTCAAGATGGATTAGAGACTTAAATGTTAGACCTAATACCATAAAACCCTAGAAGAAAATCTAGGTAGTACCATTCAGGACATAGGCATGGGCAAGGACTTCATGTCTAAAACACCAAAAGCAACGGCAGCAAAAGCAAAAATTGACACATGGGATCTAATTAAACTAAAGAGCTTTTGCACAGCTAAAGAAACTACCATCAGAGTGAACAGGCAACCTACAGAATGGGAAAAAATTTTTGCAACCTACTCATCTGACAAAGGGCTAATATCCAGAATCTACAAAGAACTCAAACAAATATACAAGAAAAAAACAAACAACCCCATCAAAAAGTGGGCAAAGGATATGAACAGACATTTCTCAAAAGAAGACATCCATACAGCCAACAGACACATGAAAAAATGCTCATCATCACTCGCCATCAGAGAAATGCAAATCAAAACCACAATGAGATACCATCTCACACCAGTTAGAATGGCAATCATTAAGAAGTCAGGAAACAACAGGTGTTGGAGAGGATGTGGAGAAATAGGAACACTTTTACACTGTTGGTGGGATTGTAAACTAGTTCAACCATTATGGAAAACAGTATGGCGATTCCTCAAGGATCTAGAACTAGATGTACCATATGACCCAGCCATCCCACTTCTGGGTATATACCCAAAGGATTATAAATTACTCTACTACAAAGACACATGCACATGTATGTTTATTGCGGCACTATTCACAATAGCAAAGACTTGGAATCAACCCAAATGTCCATCTGTGACAGACTGGATTAAGAAAATGTGGCACATATACACCATGGAATACTATGCAGCCATCAAAAAGGATGAGTTTGCGTCCTTTGTAGGGACATGGATGCAGCTGGAAACCATCATTCTTAGCAAACTATCACAAGAAGAGAAACCAAACACCGCATGTTCTCACTCATAGGTGGGAACTGAACAATGAGATCACTTGGACTCGGGAAGGGGAACATCACACACTGGGGCCTATCATGGGGAGGGGGGAGGAGGGAGGGATTGCATTGGGGAGTTATACATGATATAAACGTCATGCACATGTACCCTAGAACTTAAAGTATAATAAAAAATAAAAAATAAAAAATAAAAAAAAAATAAAAAAAAAATAAAAAAGAGAGAAAAAAAAATAAATAAAAAAGTTTTACTTGTCAAAAAAAAAAAATAATATTCCATCATATGAATAAAATACAATTTGCTTAATCATTTTACTTTTAATGGACATCTAGGTTGTTTCTATACTATATTTTAAATATTTTTGCCTCACATGTTTATCTCGTGTATGTTAGAATATGCTGATAAAATCCTATTGTATCTTTGTGATAAGATGACTCATAGTTCTCTGAAGATGTTTATGTCCATATCCTTGGAAGCTGTGAATATGTTCCTTTATCTAATGAAAGAAACTTTGCAGATGTTACTAAGTCAAGGATCTTGAGACGGGGAGATTATCCTGAATTATCTGGGTAAACCCAATGCAATCATAAGAGTCTTCAAAAAAGAGGCAAGAGAACCAGAAGGGAAAAGGGTGATGTGATTATGAAAGCAGATGAGAGAGCTGGAGATGGTTTGTTGCTGACTTTGAAGATGTAGGAAAAGCCCAGAGTGCAGGTGGCCTCTAGGAGATCTCAAAGGGCAGGGAAACCAATTCCCTCCAGACTCTCTGGAGGGAGCACAGCCCTGCCACACCTTGTTTTGATTTTTTAACACATTTCAAACTGCTGACCTCCAAAACTGTCAGGTAATATATTTGTGTTACTTTCAGCCACTAAGCTTGTGATAATTTGTTACAGCAGCATAGGAAAGTAGTCGAATCTTCTTGATATGTTTTGCCTTCATCATTCAATCACATTCACTTTGCCCTCTTTGTCCTTCTAAGTACTTGTAACCTTAAATCTAACTGTCTCTAATGTTATTGTGCTCAGGGGTTTCCAAGCCCACCTCAGTCCTGAAGATTTGCCAGAAGGACTCATAGGACTGAGGAAATATGTCCTCCTCATGGCTATGGCCCAGTGAAAGGAGACAGATTAAAATCAACAAAGGGAAAAGGAGCATGGCGTGGAGTCCAGGGGAAACCAGATGCAAGCGTCCAGTTGTCCTCTGCCAATGGAGGGGTTTAGAATGCGCCCAATTCTCCCAGCAATGATGTAAGACAACTCATGGGAAGTGTTTTAGAGATATGCAAGGAGGAGGAGAATCCTACACCCAGCCAAGATGCCAGCCACTCTTCAGAGTGGTCTATGGAGACAGGCAAAGAGGAAGACGTATTTTCGCCCGCATGCCCCATCTGAGGAGGAGACATCACACTAATAATGACCTCTAAAGATAGGGGAAACAGTGGTGATCAACAAACCCTGTCGGGGGAAGTGTGCATGTGTGTCTGACTGGCAATTTTTTTTTTTTTTTTTTTTTTGAGACGGAGTCTTGCTCTGTCATCCAGGCTGGAAGAAAGTGGTGTGATCTCAGCTCACTGCAACCTCCACCTCCCGGGTTCAAGCGATTCTCCAGACTCAACCTCCCAAGTAGCTGGGATTACAGTTGCCTGCCACCAAACTGCACTAATTTTTGTATTTTTAGTGGAGACAGGGTTTCACCATGTTGGCGAGGCTGGTCTTGAACTCCTGACCTCAAGTGATCCTCTTGCCTCGGCCTCCCAAAGTGTTGGGATTACAGGCATGAGCCACTGTGCCCAGTTTCTGATCGGGAATTTATAATATAGGGCCTGCACACAAGAATTCTTAAAACAGAAACATGTATTCCTGGAAAATTCCAATCGTATTCTGAAATGATAATTACTAAATGCTTTCAGAAAAATCTAGTGGTTAGGGATTGGAGAAGCAGAGGGGAAAGTAAGTAACTTTAAACATGTTGCCGGGGCTGACAGGGAGAGAGTAGGGACATGATAGGTTCCACAGGTCATGCCGGGGGCTGACAGTAGAAAGGAAGTGGAGTTCCTGGAGAAGGAATAGTTGTAAATTATTTTCATCTATAATAAAGAAATAGAGTTGATTCTGAATGTCAGAAGAGATAAAGGGAACACTGATAGAATGGAAATATGCTACCAAATGCCCAAATTAACAAAGTGGGGAAAGAAAACGTATATCCAAGAGATCACACTAGCAAACAGGAGGAAGAGGGGAAATAATAAACAACAGAATAAAATAAGTATAAGCATAAGGTTACATTAAGACGTTAAAATAAAATACGTAAGCCTTCTCCTTCCTTCTCACACTCAGTGTTTTCTTTTTTTTTTTTTTTTTTTTTTTTGAGACGGAGTCTCGCTCTGCCGCCCAGGCTGGAGTGCAGTGGCCGGATCTCAGCTCACTGCAAGCTCTGCCTCCCGGGTTTACGCCATTCTCCTGCCTCAGCCTCCCGAGTAGCTGGGACTACAGGCGCCCACCACCTCGCCCGGCTAGTTTTTTGTATGTTTTAGTAGAGACGGGGTTTCACCGTGTTAGCCAGGATGGTCTCGATCTCCTGACCTCGTGATCCACCCGTCTCGGCCTCCCAAAGTGCTGGGATTACAACTCAGTGTTTTCTTGGCTCAGGGAAGTGACTCTCCGTTGTCTGTTCATTGTCTCTCTCCCGTCTGCGGCTTTCAGACTCCTTCAAGAACTCCTATCATTTGCATGTTAGTTGCCTGGATCTGTCCTCGAGGTCTCTCTGCTTTGCTCTTGATTTCCATCGCTCTGCACTGTGGCTCCATAGTTGTACCTGTCTCTTCCTCCATTTGATGCTGATCAGCTGGTGGTGACCAGCTCGCTCGCTCCAGGCCTCAACAGCAATTTTAACAGATTATTTGGAGTCATCTACCAAAGTTTTGACTTGAAAATATTTTTTAGTTCTAGGGTACCTTTTTTGCATTTGAAAATCTGGAAGTGTTCTTATGTCTTTTTGGTTCAAGAGGTAGCACACTGTAGTGGTTCAGAGAATGGGTTCTGGAGACAGACTTAAACTGCCTGGGTTCAAATCCTGGCTGGGCCTCTTCCCCACCATGAGATCTTTGGCAAGTTACTTAATCTCTCCGTACTTCCATTTGCCTATCTGTGAAATAGGGGAGAATAGGAGCTGAGTAGTTATATGAAAAACTAGAACTTCTGCATAATCACCATTTTGTGTGTCCTACTCTGTGACCACAATTTTCGTCTTCCTAGCTGACTTCTTCAACTATCGCAACTCTGATTATCCTTGGGCCCTACTTGGCTTTCTTCCATTCTACGCAAGCTTCAGGACTACCGTAAGTAACTGTATAGTAAGTAACTTTACCCACTCCTTGCATGCATCGTCAAATCTGTGCCCCATCTCACTTTTTTTTTTTTCTTGAGACGGAGTCTCGCTCTGTCACCCAGGCTGGAGTGCAGGGGCGTGATCTCAGCTCACTGCAAGCTCTGCCTCCCGGGTTCACGCCATTCTCCTGCCTCAGCCTCCTGAGTAGCTGGGACTACAGGTGCCCGCCACGACGCCCGGCTAATTTTTTGTATTTTTATTAGAGATGGGGTTTTACCGTGTTAGTCAGGATGGTCTTGATCTCCTGAACTCGTGATCTGCCCCCCTCAGCCTCCCAAAGTGCTGGAATTACAGGCATGAGCCACCGTGCCCAGCCTCACTTTTTTGCTTTATACGATTACAACTCTGGTTGTACAAAACCCTTCTCCTATGCACCTGTGCATTGGACCATGGGTACAGAAGAAACCATATCTGAGCTGATTGGTGTCTCTTTAAAGTCTGTCCTCAGGCTTCTGTGGACCCTTCCTGCCTCCTGGCCTTTGTGCTACATTTTCCTTCACTCCCAGCTCCCTACCCCATCCCCATTTTCACTTCCCACTTCTGGCCAATCATGCACAGTGGAAAAGCTTCCACTTTGGTTTACACTGGGTGAATTGAGCCCCTTGGTTTGTAACAGAGTTCACTTTTGGAGCTCCTCCAGCATCTGATACAGTTTGTTTTTGCTACTGCTACAGTCTGAACGTTTATGTCTTCCCCAGATTCCTCTGTTGAAATCCTCACCCCTTAGATGATGGTATTAGGAGGTGGGGTCTTTGGAAGATGATTAGGTCATGAGGGCAGAGCCATCTCTGAAGCAGGAAGTGGGACCTCAGCAGACACCAAACATGACGGTGCCTTGATCTTGGGCTTCACCCTCCAGAACTGTGAGAAATACCTCTCTATTGTCTATGAAGCACTGGTCTATAGCATTTTGTTGTAGCAGCCCGGGTGGGCCAAGGCAGCCACACTGAGAGGGCCTGCGATGAGCAAAGGGCTTTACCCATCTGGGTGCTTGATGTTTTAATTTGAACAAGAAGACTTGTTTTGAAAATTTCTATGTGAGACAACATTCTTGACAGCGTCACTTCTGAGCACCTGCTCTATGCTTCAGGGTGATTGATGGCAGTGTCTGTCTCTGGGGTGCATTTGCATAGTTTTCAGGAAGAGGTTTCAAATGACCAATGTGGGGAGCAAAATTGGCACGTGGTGCAATGCCCTGCCCTACCAAGAAGGAAGACTAAGAGTGCAAGATAAATTAGCTCCTGCACACACATGCTCCAATGAGAGGAATGTAGTTTGTGAATCCAGGAAATATAGTCTGGGGATAAAATATTTCTCCCATTTTCTTTCCAGGAAAGGAACATCAGTCCTTGAAATACCTGACTTCTGGGAACTGCTGGTTATGCTCATTGACAATTGCATGTTACAATGGGATGTTTTTCTTTGGACTATTTGCTGTTTCCCAGAATGTCTCCACAGCAGACCACTCTCATTGGGAAGGGGATTCCCTGCAGATTAACAGGCTCCAGTGTCTGGGAAACAGTGTCTGAGGAGTGAACAGCCAGACCATTGTGGGCAAAACGTTTTGGGGCCTTATGAAAAGCAGGCTTCAAATGGCAGTCTCAGGGAGCCCGGGACTCACTCACTGGGCTGTGACTGGACCTTGGAGCTGGTGCTGCTAAATGACCCCTGAGGAGGGAGCAAAGCCCCTCGCTTCAAGTCAACAGAGCATAGGGAGAAGCCAGGGTGGTGAGCGGAGGTGGGGACACTGTCATGGGTGGGGCTCTGTCCCATTTTAGTTGTTGCCACCAGTGGGATGTTTGCACCTCCCAAGGAATTGTTTACCTGGGCTGTTCAGAAGGCAGAACGGTGTGTGTGTCTATGGGCTGTAGTAGACGGAGGTGTTCGTTCTCTCTGGACTCTTGTCAGGATCTCTCAGTCTTGAGTCCAAACCAAGTAACCAGGAAGCACATGTGGAGAGGATGCATGGGCCATGCATCTCCTGGCAGCTCCCAGCAACCTGACTCCAACGTGCCCAGGCAGGGTGTCAGGAGGCGAATGGAAGGAGCTCCTTTTCCTTCTTGGGACCTTCGTTAGAAGAGAGGAGTGCCACTCTGCTGTTTGAACACTGAAAGCCAGTTGAACTCATGCTTTCTCAACTCTGGTTGCCTTTAAAACAAATACGTTTGCCTGAGTTGGACGCTGTCATTAGGCGATTCCAGTGTGCAGTCAGAGACGAGCTGGGAGCGGGGATGGGGGACATCATCTCAGCCCCCGGGTACCCTTCCATTTTCCTTCTTACAACGGCTTCTTTCTCTTGTGTCCCTGGGCTGGAGAAGACTTTAATGTCAGAGACAAAGTGCTCCCAAACATTTTAAACTTTCTCCTTAGTTGTCAGAAGAAAGGTGCCCAGCACAGGGCATCATGAGTGGGAAATCTGGGTGGAGGTGGGACCATGTGCCAGGACCCTTTCTTTCTGTTGCTTATTCATCCCTGAGCTCTGCGTGGACAACATGACTTTATAGCCAAGAAGACTTAAGAATAGTAGCACCATCCCCTGATCTCTGTCTTCCTGCTCTATTTACCTGAGGAAAAGGTAGGGTCAGCAGAATAGACATAATTACCCAGTGTATTAGTTCATCCTCACACTGCTATAAAGAAATACCCAAGACTGGGTAATTTATAAAGAAAGGAGGTTTAATTGACTCACGGTTCTGCATGGATGGGGAGGCCTCAGGAAATTTACAGTCATGGCAGAAGGGGAAGCAGGCATGTTTTACATGGTGGCAGGCAAGAGAGAAGAGTGAAGAGAAGTGGAATGAGCCCCTTTTAAAACCATCAGATCTCGTGAGAAATCACTCACTATCACGAGAACAGTATGGGAGAAACCACCCCCATGATCCAATCACTTCCCACCAGGTTCCTCCTTCAACATGTGGAGATTATGAGGATTACAATTCAAGATGAGATTTAGGTAGGGACACAGCCAAACCGTATCACCCAGGATAACTTTCTGGCACCAAACCAGGGTGAAAAGGTAAAAACATAGACAGCTCTCCAGTGATGGCAGTCATTTCTCAGGTTTTAGCTATTCAGTGAGACCTGTGCACCAATGGATCCCTGCCCCACCACACCCTTTGCTTATCTCCCACCTCTGTGCAGGTGGAGAGTGGGTGGCAGCGTAGTTTCTAGAGCAGAAGTTCTTTACCTGTGAATCATAAGTTAGGGAAAGCACATCCTGTGTCCCGTGTCACTGCCCCCTCACCTCCACTCTGGAGAATTACTGTTTTATTTCAGTGAATATATGAATATTTATAAGGACTGTATTTTGTTCATTCCTGACCTGAGCCCTTAAACTAATATTTTCGTAAGAAATAAGAGCCTCGCAGAACTGTTCAGAGGTTGATTGTGCAAAAGAGAGAGTGTGTGTGCAGTTGCACACATGCCCTACATACTCACAGCCTCATAAACTAACACTACAAAGACAGAGACCAAGTTTTGAGGTCTTGGATGACTCACCCACCCTGCCCATCCCCTGGCCACTTGGCTTTGGGTCCAAGAAGAGCTGAGGGAGTTTGGAGGGAAAGAGAAGGAGTAGCTCCTGCACACACATGCTCCAATGAGAGGAATGTACTTTGTGAATCCAGGAAATATAGTCTGGGCATAAAATATTTCTTGTAAGACATATGAGGTATATCTTATGGGAGATGACCCCAATGCCCTTCCCACCCACTCCCACCAACAACCTACTTCCTCTTTTGAGCCAAGCAGCGATAGCAGGGTTGGCTGGCAGGTGGGCGGGGATGGGCCAGGTCTTGGTCCTGTGGGACTCTCCACTGGGCAGGATGAAAGTCTGGGGAGTAGAACCCAGAGCCATGGGGGAGGGAGAGAGTTTGTAGATGGAGATCCTGGACCTCTTAGAATGGGGTCAGTGATGGCTGAGTGAGTCCTCAGGAGGACCTGCTGGTCTTTCTCCCTTGAGTGCCGCTCGTGAGTAGACGAGGACTTTGAGACCTCTCTACCCAGAGACTTGTAAAGTAAGAGGCTTTGCAGCTGAAAAGTAACAATACTAAATCTCACTCCAACCATGGTCTAGGACCTGTTATAAGCACTTTTATTAACTCATTGAATTGTCCTAACAACCCTGAAGTAGGTTCTATTATGACCCCATTTTACAAATGAGAGAAGTAAGGCACGGAGAAGTTAAGTGGCTCGCCTGAGGTCACACAGCTAGCAAGTGGCAGAGCTGGGATCGCCCATCAGGCTGCTTGGCTCTAACCACAACTGCATGCTGTGCCTCTGGGTTGGTTTGCGATTCATTTATTGCTTGCTGCTGGCACCCTTTGCACTCATCAAAGGAAAATAAAGGTAAACATCTTCCTTATTCCATATTCAAAAACAAAGTCCAGCTAAATTAAACACAAATGTAATAATTCAATAAAAGTTATAGAAGAAAACAAAGCAATTATGTTTTACCCTTATAATAGGAGAGACTTTTTAAAAGCCAAAACAGTAAATCTAGAATGTATATTAGAAAAGACAGATGTGTTTAATTACACAAAATTTTCTGGAGGGCAAATTATACTATAAGTAGAATTTAACTGGATAATGATAAAATGAAGGGAGGAGATTTTTTATTGAAAGATAACTAAGAGAAGCATAAAATTTGAGAAAAAAATTCGTAAACAAGTAGAAAAGTGGGCAAAATACACGAATAGACAGTTCATATTCACAAAAGCAATTTGAAAGGCTGATAAAGATATGAACAGATATAGAACTTCATAAATAGCAAGGAAATACAAGTTAGAATAATGTAATTTATAAAAATTAAAAGAGTGGCACCCATTATTGATAAAAATCAGGGGAAAGTTTTCATATACCACCGGAAAAATAAATTGTGTAGACTTTTTGGAAAGCAATATAGCAGTGACTATTAAAACTAAAAATATGAATATATGGAATCAACCTAAGTGTCCCTCAGTTGATAAATGGATGAAGAAAATGTGGTGTATACATACACAATGGAATATTAAATAATATGCTAAATAGCCATAAAAAGGAAATCCCATCATTTGTGACAACCCAGATAAACCTTAAGGACATTGTGGTGAGTGAAATAAGCCAGACAAACACTGCCTGATCCCATTTATTTTTAGAATCTAAAAAAGTTGAACTCGTGGAAGCAGAAAGAATGTCAAAGGATGGTTCCAGAGGCTGAGTTGGGAGGCACAAATGAAGACATGTTTGTCAGGATGCAAAATTTCAGATAGACAGGAGGAGTAAATTCAAGAGACCTAGTCTTACTCTGTCTCCCGGGCAGTGCAGTGGTGCGATCTCGGCTCACTGCAACCTCCGCCTCGCGGGTTCAAGTGATTCTCCTGCCTCAGCCCACCACCATGCCCTGCTCATTTTTGTACTTTTTGTAGAGATAGGGTTTCACCATGTTGGCCAGGCTGGTCTCGAACTCCTGACCTTAGACGATCCACCTGCCTTGGCCTCCCAAAGTGCTGGGATTACAGGGTGTGAGCCACCACACTTGGTCTCAAGTGACCCATTTTTTTACAACATGGAGATTACAGTTAATAACAATGTATTATATTCTTAAAAACTGTGGGAGTTTGAGACCAGTCTGGTCAACATGGTGAAACCCTGCCTCTACTAATAATGAAAAATTAGCCAGGCACAGTGGCACATGCCTGTAATCTCAGCTACTCAGGAGGCTGAGGCAGGAGAATTGCTGGAACCCGGGAGGCTGAGGTTGCAGTGAGCCAAGATCACGCCACTGCACTCCAGCCTGGGCGACAGAGGGAGACGCTGTCTCAAAAAAAAAAAAAAAAAAATTGCCAAGAGGTTAGATTTTGTGTTCTCACTGCGAAAATGACAAGTAGGTGAGGCAAGGCACATGTTAATTAGCTCAATTTAGCCATTCCACAATGTATACATGTTTCAAAATGTCATGTTGGACACTATAAATATTACTTAATTTAAAAAAATAAATAAAAATATGACATAACTTTCTTCCCAGCAATCTTACTTCTGGCACTCTATCCTATGAAAATAGAAGCACCAATATGTAAGGATTTATGTACACAAATTTTGTGCCAAAAACTGGATGCAAGACCAAAGTCCATCAGTGGAAAAATGTTTGAAAAACACTCGTTCATCCAGATAATGGAATATCATGCAGCCACTGGAAACATGAGTCACACTTATACCAGTGACTAGAAAAGATTGCCACGATATGTTCCTTTTAACTTTTTATTGTGAAATAATCGAAGACCTTCTGGCAAGTTACAAAAGAGAGGCAAACAATTTCTCTATTCCTCTTCTCTCAGATGCTCCAGTTCTTAAGATTTTACCACGTTTGTGTGCTAGCTCTGTCTCTCTGGGTATAAATAACTTTTTATCATTCTTCTTTTTGCCTAAATAGTTCAGTATATATTTCTTCAAAATGAGGATATTTTTAAACATAATCATAGTGTAAGTAGCAAAGTCAGGAAATGAGCATTGGCATAATACTGTTATCTAGTCCACAGCAAATTGTCCCACTGATGTCCTTTATAGAAAAAAATGATAGGTCTCTGGGATTGAATCCAGGATCTGCATTGCATTTACTTGTCATGTCTCTTTGATCTTCTTCAACCTGGGACATTTCCTCAGTCCTTTATCGTCTCTCTAGACCTTGACATTTTTGAAGTGTGCAGGCTAACTATTCCGTAGGATCCCTCTCAGTCTGGGCTTGTCTGATGTTTCCTCATGGTTAGATGCTGATCCTGCGTTTTTGGTAGGAATACCACAAAAGGGGTGTTAGCCTTTCTCAGTGGCATGATACATTTAAAAAAAAAAAAAAATTCAATGGCCAGGGACTGTGGCTCACACCTGTAATCCCAGCACTTTGGGAGGCTGAGGCGGGCGGATCACCAGGTCAGGAGATCCAGACCATTCTGGCTAACACGGTGAAACCCCGTCTCTACTAAAAAATACAAAAAATTAGCCAGGTGTGGTGGCAGGCATCTGTAGACGCAGCTACTCGGGAGGCTGAGGCAGGAGAATGGCATGAACCTGGGAGATAGGGGCTTGCAGTAAGCCGAGATCGTGCCACTGCACTCCAGCCTGGGCGACAGAGCGAGACTCCAACTCAAAAAAAAAAAAAAAAAAAAAAAATTCAATGGTTTTCAGTATATTTACAAAATTGTGCAACCATCACCACCACCTAATTTTACATTTTCATCATCCAATAAGAAACCCCATTACCCCATACTCTAGCCACACATCCTGCCCCCAATTTTACTTTTTTCTTATTTGCACTCCTCAAGCTATAGACAACCACTAACCAACTTGCTATTACTATAGATTTGCCTATTCTCGTCATTTCACATGAATTAAATCATACAAATTGTGGTACTTTGTCTGGCTTCTTTCACTTAGCATAATATTTTCAAGGTTCATCCACATTGTACCATGTATCGATACTTTCTGCTTTTTCTGAAAAATATTGCATTGCATGGATATGTCATGTTTTATTTATCCATCCATCCACTGATGGACATTTGGGTTATTTCCACTCTTCGGCTATTATGAATAATGTTTCTGTGAACATTGGTGTATGGGTTTTTGTGTGGACATATGTTTTCATTTCTCTTGGGTATTTACATAGGAGTGGAATTTCTGAGTCAGAAGGTAATTCTATGTTTATCGTGATTCTAGCTCTGTCTCTCTGGATATAAGTAACTTTTTATTATTCTTCTTTTCCCCTAAATAGTTCAGTATATATTTCTTCAAAGTGATTCTGTTAGTAAGGATCCTGTAGAGAGACAGAATCAATAGGATACATATGTGTATAGAAAGGGATTTATTGTAAGGAATTGGCTCGCATGGCTGTAGGAACTGGCAAGTCCAAACCTGCAGTGTGGGCCATGCAGCAGAGCCAATGATGCAGATGAAGTCTGAAGGCAAACAGCTGGGGAATTCTCTCTTGTTAGGGAGGCTTGTCTTATTGTTCTATCCAAGCCTTCAACTAATTGGGTGCGGCCTGCCACATCATGTAAGTGCTTTACTCAAGTCCATGGACTTTAAATGCTATTTTAATCCAAAACCACACTCACAGAAACATCCAGAATGATGTTGCACCAACTATCTGGGCACCCTGTGGCCCAGTCAAGTCGACACATAAAATTGAACATTGCTGCCACTGTACTCCAGCCTGAGTGACAGAGTGAGACTCCGTCTCAAAAAAAAAAAAAAAAAAATTAAACATTGCAATGATGTATTCTTCAGTGATAAAAGCAAGATGTAGAGAAAGATATAGAATATAAATCTACTTTTATCATACAATCACCACAAAACCCTACTTATATTTATGTATAGATAAACGAGCTTCAAGAAGGATGTGCAGGGATGCATACCAGTTTACTAGCTTTTGTTAGTAGAGAGGGGTGCAAATAAGAAAAAAGTAAGAGGACTATTTATAAAAGGCATTTATAGAATAAAAAGCATGGATGTATTCCCCGTGTGTAAAAGGTGGTATCTGTGTATGTGAGTGTACACAATTCATATACAGAAACACGAAGAGACTATCATTCATAAGTTAATGTCGATATGCAAATGTTGAATTTTGACTTTCTTCCTTTTAGTTTTATATAGTTTTAAATTCTTCTCAGTGTATATTGTCTACCTAATTTTAATAATGAATGAAACTCTTTATTGTAACGGTAAAGAGGCATTGAGGCCATGTCTCAGGCCCTTCACCTATTAGATATTTTCATCTCAGTGCCCCGATATTGACCCAGTTGTCCCATGTCTTGTCTTCTTGCCTTGCCAGCACATTTCAGTGACAGCTGAAGTTCCATGTGTATCCGATGCCTCAAATGCAATAAGCGGCTTACAGCACAGCTCCTTCTTGCTTGCTAGAAGTTAGGAGCTCATGCCATTATTTCACATAAGAGGTAGCGGGGGAAGCTGTCTTTGACTAGGTGATTTTGAAAGTCTGTTCCAACTCAAAGATACTAAGACTCAATTTAATTATAGAAATTGGAGCTACTTTTACTCCATGTTTAACCCCAGATATAAAAGCCTGGATAAGTGCCCATAATAGCCAGCTAGGAGCTGCCCATAATACTCAGGGCAGCTTGGCAGAGGAAACAGGTAGGGATGGGGCCCAGGCATGGACACAGAACGTGCTTCAGGAGAACAGTCAGGAGTCTTGCAGTGCCTGCTACCCTGGAAGTGCAGTGCAAGGTTGCATCCCCCTCACTGTGCCTCCATGTAATCAGGTGTGCTGGGGAGCCTCAGTGGGCCACGGCCTTGGCAGTCCTGGATTCCGACACTAACCCCATATTAACAGCAGGCTGCTCTACATTTACCATGGCACAGCACTTGGTCCACATGCTTCTTCTTTGGCCATGACTAGTTTGGAATCAGATATCAAGAGTTTGCAGGAAGCCAGGGCCCTGCTGGCCCTGATGGCAGGAAGTGCTTTGTGGGTCATCTTCTTTTCTCCTCCCTTACCCTCCTTCCTTCCACTCTCTGGCTGCTATTCTTCTTCACTCCCTTTCCTTTCCCCAAGGCCATCATCAATGAATATGTAATTTTCATAATTTACATTTAATTACAATCTGGTCCCTTACATTTTCTTTCTGTAACCAGAATGGCTTAAAAGGCTGATAGATGAGTGCTTGCCTTACACTGGGGACGTGGGGATAATTTGATGGTGGAGGTTAAAGAATATGGCATTTCTTACTGGGGTGGTGGAAATGTTCATTTTTCTCTTCTTCTGCAAGGCCTCCCTTCCTTCCAATTTGCATTCTCTCTTTTTCAGCATGGTTGTACTCTCTGCAAAGGGCCTCACCCAGTTTGTCTCTCCAAGCACACAGTAATATGTAATTAAAACAAAACGGCTAAACCAATAGTACAATATGCTGGTTTATTTCATGCATAATGTTTGATTTCCTGAAGCGAATTTTTATTTTTTATTTTTTATTTTTTTTGAGACAGAGTCTCGCTCTGTCGCCTAGGCTGGAGTGCAGTGGCGCAATCTCGGCTCACTGCAAGCTCCGCGGCCTCCCAGGTTCATGCCATTCTCTTGCCTCAGCCTCCCTAGAAGCTGGGACTACAGGCGCCCGCCACCACGCCCGGCTAATTTTTTTTGTATTTTTAGTAGAGATGGGGTTTCACCTTGTTCGCCAGGATGGTCTTGAAATCCTGACCTCGTGATCCGCCCACCTCGGCCTCCCAAAGTGCTGGGATTACAGGCGTGAGCCACTGCGCCTGGCCTCTGAAGCGAATTATTTTTTTTTTTTTTTTTTTTTGAGACGGAGTCTCGCTCTGTGGCCCGGGCTGGAGTGCAGTGGCCGGATCTCAGCTCACGGCAAGCTCCGCCTCCCGGGTTCACGCCATTCTCCTGCCTCAGCCTCCCAAGTAGCTGGGACTACAGGCGCCCGCCACCTCGCCCGGCTAGTTTTTTGTACTTTTTAGTAGAGACGGGGTTTCACCATGTTAGCCAGGATGGTCTTGATCTCCTGACCTCGTGATCCGCCCGCCTCGGCCTCCCAAAGTGCTGGGATTACAGGCTTGAGCCACCGCGCCCGGCCTGAAGCGAATTATTATCTCGTATTTTCATTTGTTTAGATTTTTATGGACTTACCACTAATATTTATTTCTTTTGTTACAAAATACACTTTAGGGCTATCAGTTAGTATTCCAGACGGTAAAACATACGAAATAACTTTCCAAATCTCTCTATCTTTTTAGAGGCCCTCCGTCCTAGGATTCTGAGCTAGTTGCTTTCTAGGTCTCCTACCCGGGCATCAGACCAAGGCAGAGGGGCTCCTCCCTCAAGTCCTGTGCTTTTCACAGCCCTCCTCTGGGCATTTCTTTCCTCGTAGGCTGAGGAATCTGTGAGGTAAAGGGGTCACGCCAACCAGAGCCTGGGTTTCCCCTTTCAGACTGCACCCTTCGTGCCTTGGAGCCTGAAATTTCTGGGTGCTATTGTCTGAGTCTGCTTCTGCCTGTGGG
Organism: Trachypithecus francoisi; assembly: GCF_009764315.1. Classification (NCBI taxonomy): domain Eukaryota; kingdom Metazoa; phylum Chordata; class Mammalia; order Primates; family Cercopithecidae; genus Trachypithecus; species Trachypithecus francoisi. The sequence goes on along the minus strand of NW_022681462.1, from coordinate 51,368,766 downwards.
GCTTCTTCTCTGGGTTTGTTTCTCTGAATGTGGACCTTACTCTGTGTGTATGTGTATGTGTTGTGTGTGTTTGTGTGTGTTGTATATGTATGTGTGTGTATGTGTGTGCATGCGCATGCATGCATGCATGTACATGGATGTGACCTGCCATCCCAGCCTGAGGGATGGCCAGGGGCATCTATTTGGAGGTGGAAGGTGGGCTGGGCTACAGAGTAGATAGAGCTTTTTGACAGGTAAGCTAGGGTATTTGCCCCTGCATCTGAGTTCCCCTGTGGTGCTGGACAGAGCCCAGGGTGAAAGAGGAAGGGGATGCGGGTACTAGTCAGGGTTCTTCAGAGAAACAGAACCAGTAGTATATCTATCTCTATCTCTATCTCTATCTCTCTCTATCTCTATCTCTGTCTCTGTCTCTGTCTATCTCTCCCTCTATCTCTGTCTCTATGTCTGTGTCTCTATCTATCTGTCATCTATCTATCTTGCTGTATATCTATAAAGAGATTGATTATAAGGAGTTGACTCATGTGATTACGGAGGCTGGAAATCCATGATATGCCATCTGCAAACTGGACACCCAGGAAACCCAGTTGGTGTAGTGAGAAGGCCTGAGAGCCAGAGGGCCTATGGGGTAGATTCCAGAGCAAGTCTGAAGGCCTGAGAAACAGGAGCATGGAGGATAGGAGAAGATCAGTGTCTCAGCTCATCATCAGGCAGAGTTAATTCAACCCTTCCTCCACCTTTCGGTTCAACTTGGGCCCTCAACAGACTGGATAATGTGTGCCATCTGCTTTACTCAGCCCACCAGTTCAAATGTGAATGTCTTCCAGGAACACCCTCATAGACACACCCAGAAGTAATGTTTAACCAGCTCTCTGGGCATGTCATAGCCCAATCAGGTTGACACATAGAAGCAACCACCGGCCGGGCGCGGTGGCTCACGCCTGTAATTCCAGCACTTTGGGAGGCCGAGGCGGGCGGATCACAAGGTCAGGAGATCGAGACCACGGTGAAACCCCATCTCTACTAAAAATACAAAAAACTAGCCGGGCGTGGTGGCGGGCGCCTGTAGTTCCAGCTACTCGGGAGGCTGAGGCAGGAGAATGGTGGGAACCCGGGAGGCGGAGCTTGCAGTGAGCCGAGATCGCGCCACTGCACTCCAGTCTGGGTGACGGAGCGAGACTGTGTCTCCAAAAAAAGAAAAAAAAAAAGAAGCAGCCACCACAATGGGCTAGGGGCCGTCTCTCCCCAAGTCTCAAGTCTCCACAATCTCACCTAGAACTCCAAGTGGGAGTCCAAGATGCCTCCTGCTTTCCGGTTGTTACCCTGGTGTATTTGCTAAAGTAGGAGTGTGCATATTCATTGAACTGTGTGTTGCTTGATTTGTGTCTTATAAATATTTAGATATAAAGTATGTAGGTCTTAATTTGTAATCTTGCCCTGGGCCCTGCAATGTTAAGGGTAGGCCCAGCTGTCATTGTGGGAGTTCTTTCTTTGCAACGTTCTTGAGGATAAGCCCCCTATTTGCTGGATCACATATTTATCCACTAGCTTTTGCTGGGTAACAAACCACCTCAAAACTAAGTGTCTCAAACAACAAAGATTTTGATTTTTTCTTATGATGTTATGGGTCAGCTGAGTGGTTCTTCTGGTCTGGACTGGCTCAGCTGAGGCTCCCATGTCTGGAGCTTCTGTTAAACTGCAATGGTCATGGTGGCTGGGGACTTTCTCTACATGGTCTCTCAGCCTGTAGCAGGCCAGCCTAGGCTTGTTCACATGGTGATGGGAAAATTCCCAGGAGAGCAGAAGCTGCAAAGGTCTCTTGAGACATAGGTTTGGATTGCTCGTCACTTCTGCCACATTCTCTTGATTAAAATTAAAGGGTGGTGATGGTTGCACAATTTTTTAAGTATACTAAAAACCACTGAATTTTTCTTTTTTTTTTTTTTTTTTTTTTTTTTTTTTTTTTTTTGAGGCGGAGTCTCGCTCTGTCGCCTGGACTGGAGTGCAGTGGCCAGATTTCAGCTCACTGCAAGCTCCGCCTCCCGGGTTTCCGCCATTCTCCTGCCTCAGCCTCCCGAGTAGCTGGGACTACAGGCGCCCGCCACCTCGCCCGGCTAGTTTTTGTATTTTTAGTAGAGACGGGGTTTCACCGTATTAGCCAGGATGGTCTCGATCTCCTGACCTCGTGATCCGCCCGTCTCGGCCTCCCAAAGTGCTGGGATTACAGGCTTGAGCCACCGCGCCCGGCCTGAATTTTTCTTTAAAGGGTATATTATGATACTGAGAAAGGCTCACATTCTTTTTGTGATATTCCTGCCAAAGATTCATGACTAGATCTAATCATGAGGAAAAGTCAGACAAATCCAAATTGCAGCCCATTCCATAGAATAGCTGGCCTGCACTCTTCAAAAACATCGAGGCCTAGAGAGACAGTAAGTCATGATGCAAGCCTTTAAGAAGTAAGAGAAGATACTGCACTTGTTCTACATGTATACATTATAAGAATAATACACTGTGTGAAAACAATAATCAGACAATAAGAAAGATTTCTTGTGAAATTACAAGAATTTAGCCAATGGCCAACTTAGCAGACACAGTCCACAAAAGACTCCTCCCTCACTTCTGAGATCAATTGCAAGTTCATGAAGTTAAACTTGCAATTCCTCACCCAGATTCAAGAGTGGGGAAAAAGATAGAAAGAACTGTAAAGAATTTGTGGTCTTTTTTCAAGTGTGTTAAAACATGTTTTTTGTTTGTTTGTTTATTTCCTAGTTTTATAAAAGCACAAATTCCAGCACTTTCTTCAAAAGGGTACATGGGGCAAATGTCTGAGTCTTTTCATATTTATTTTTTTTTTTTTTTTTTTTTTTTTTTTTTTTTTTTTTTTTTTTTTTTTTTTTTTTTTTTTTTCTCTTTCCTTCTTTTTTCTTTTTTTTTTTATTTTTTTATTTTTTATTATACTTTAAGTTCTAGGGTACATGTGCATGACGTTATATATCATGTATAACTCCCCAATGCAATCCCTCCCTCCTCCCCCCCCCATGATAGGCCCCAGTGTGTGATGTTCCCCTTCCCGAGTCCAAGTGATCTCATTGTTCAGTTCCCACCTATGAGTGAGAACATGCGGTGTTTGGTTTTCTCTTCTTGTGATAGTTTGCTAAGAATGATGGTTCCAGCTGCATCCATGTCCCTACAAAGGACGCAAACTCATCCTTTTTATGGCTGCATAGTATTCCATGGTGTATATGTGCCACATTTTCTTAATCCAGTCTGTCACAGATGGACATTTGGGTTGATTCCAAGTCTTTGCTATTGTGAATAGTGCCGCAATAAACATACGTGTGCATGTGTCTTTGTAGTAGAGTAATTTATAATCCTTTGGGTATATACCCAGTAGTGGGATGGCTGGGTCATATGGTACATCTAGTTCTAGATCCTTGAGGAATCGCCATACTGTTTTCCATAATGGTTGAACTAGTTTACAATCCCACCAACAGTGTAAAAGTGTTCCTATTTCTCCACATCCTCTCCAACACCTGTTGTTTCCTGACTTCTTAATGATTGCCATTCTAACTGGTGTGAGATGGTATCTCATTGTGGTTTTGATTTGCATTTCTCTGATGGCCAGTGATGATGAGCATTTTTTCATGTGTCTGTTGGCTGTATGGATGTTTCTTTTGAGAAATGTCTGTTCATATCCTTTCCCCACTTTTTGATGGGGTTGTTTGTTTTTTCTTGTATATTTGTTTGAGTTCTTGGTAGATTCTGGATATTAGCCCTTTGTCAGATGAGTAGGTTGCAAAAATTTTTTCCCATTCTGTAGGTTGCCTGTTCACTCTGATGGTAGTTTCTTTAGCTGTGCAAAAGCTCTTTAGTTTAATTAGATCCCATGTGTCATTTTTGCTTTTGCTGCCGTTGCTTTTGGTGTTTTAGACATGAAGTCCTTGCCCATGCCTATGTCCTGAATGGTACTACCTAGATTTTCTTCTAGGGTTTTTATGGTATTAGGTCTAACATTTAAGTCTCTAATCCATCTTGAATTAATTTTCGTATAAGGGGTAAGGAAAGGATCCAGTTTCAGCTTTCTACTTATGGCTAGCCAATTTTCCCAGCACCATTTATTAAATAGGGAATCCTTTCCCCATTTCTTGTTTCTCTCAGGTTTGTCAAAGATCAGATGGCTGTAGATGTGTGGTATTATTTCTGAGGACTCTGTTCTGTTCCATTGGTCTATATCTCTGTTGTGGTACCAGTACCATGCTGTTTTGGTTACTGTAGCCTTGTAGTATAGTTTGAAGTCAGGTAGCGTGACGCCTCCAGCTTTGTCCTTTTGACTTAGGATTGTCTTGGCAATGCGGGCTCTTTTTTGGTTCCATATGAACTTTAAAGCCGTTTTTTCCAATTCTGTGAAGAAAGTCATTGGTAGCTTGATGGGGATGGCATTGAATCTATAAATCACCTTGGGCAGTATGGCCATTTTCACGATATTGATTCTTCCTATCCATGAGCATGGTATGTTCTTCCATTTGTTTGTGTCCTCTTTGATTTCACTGAGCAGTGGTTTGTAGTTCTCCTTGAAGAGGTCCTTTACATCCCTTGTAAGCTGGATTCCTAGGTATTTTATTCTCTTTGAAGCAATTGTGAATGGAGTTCATTCCTGATTTGGCTCTCTGCTTGTCTGTTACTGGTGTATAAGAATGCTTGTGATTTTTGCACATTAATTTTGTATCCTGAGACTTTGCTGAAGTTGCTTATCAGCTTAAGGAGATTTTGGGCTGAGACAATGGGGTTTTCTAAATATACAATCATGTCATCTGCAAACAGGGACAATTTGACTTCTTCTTTTCCTAACTGGATACCCTTGATTTCTTTCTCTTGCCTGATTGCCCTAGCCAGAACTTCCAACACTATGTTGAATAGGAGTGGTGAGAGAGGGCATCCCTGTCTTGTGCCAGTTTTCAAAGGAATTTTTCCAGTTTTTGCCCATTCAGTATGATATTAGCTGTGGGTTTGTCATAAATAGCTCTTATTATTTTGAGGTACGTTCCATCAATACCAAATTTATTGAGCGTTTTTAGCATAAGGGCTGTTGAATTTTGTCAAAAGCCTTTTCTGCATCTATTGAGATAATCATGTGGTTCTTGTCTTTGGTTCTGTTTATATGCTGGATTACGTTTATTGATTTGCGAATGTTGAACCAGCCTTGCATCCCAGGGATGAAGCCCACTTGATCATGGTGGATAAGCTTTTTGATGTGCTGCTGAATCGGTTTGCCAGTATTTTATTGAGGATTTTTGCATCGATGTTCATCAGGGATATTGGTCTAAAATTCTCTTTTTTTGTTGTGTCTCTGCCAGGCTTTGGTATCAGGATGATGTTGGCCTCATAAAAAGAGTTAGGGAGGATTCCCTCTTTTTCTATTGATTGAAATAGTTTCAGAAGGAATGGTACCAGCTCCTCCTTGTACCTCTGGTAGAATTCAGCTGTGAATCCATCTGGTCCTGGACTTTTTTTGGTGGGTAGGCTATTAATTGTTGCCTCAATTTCAGAGCCTGCTATTGGTCTATTCAGGGATTCAACTTCTTCCTGGTTTAGTCTTGGGAGAGTGTAAGTGTCCAGGAAATTATCCATTTCTTCTAGATTTTCTAGTTGATTTGCGTAGAGGCATTTATAGTATTCTCTGATGGTTGTTTGTATTTCTGTGGGGTCGGTGGTGATATCCCCTTTATCATTTTTATTGCGTCTATTTGATTCCTCTCTCTTTTCTTCTTTATTAGTCTAGCTAGCGGTCTGTCAATTTTGTTGATCTTTTCAAAAAACCAACTCCTGGATTCATTGATTTTTTGGAGGGTTTTTTGTGTCTCTATCTCCTTCAGTTCTGCTCTGATCTTAGTTATTTCTTGCCTTCTGCTAGCTTTTGAATGTGTTTGCTCTTGCCTCTCTAGTTCTTTTAATTGTGATGTTAGAGTGTCATTTTAGATCTCTCCTGCTTTCTCTTGTGGGCATTTAGTGCTATAAATTTCCCTCTACACACTGCTTTAAATGTGTCCCAGAGATTCTGGTATGTTGTATCTTTGTTCTCATTGGTTTCAAAGAACATCTTTATTTCTGCTTTCATTTCGTTATGTACCCAGTAGTCATTCAGGAGCAGGTTGTTCAGTTTCCATGTAGTTGAGCGGTTTGGATTGAGTTTCTTAGTCCTGAGTTCTAGTTTGATTGCACTGTGGTCTGAGAGACAGTTTGTTATAATTTCTGTTCTTGTACATTTGCTGAGGAGTGCTTTACTTCCAATTATGTGGTCAATTTGGAATAAGTGCGATGTGGTGCTGAGAAGAATGTATATTCTGTTGATTTGGGTGGAGAGTTCTATAGATGTCTATTAGGTCCTTGGTGCAGAGATGAGTTCAATTCCTGGATATCCTTGTTAACTTTCTGTCTCGTTGATCTGTCTAATGTTGACAGTGGAGTGTTGAAGTCTCCCATTATTATTGTATGGGAGTCTAAGTCTCTTTGTAGGTCTCTAAGGACTTGCTTTATGAATCTGGGTGCTCCTGTATTGGGTGCATATATATTTAGGAGAGTTAGCTCTTCCTGTTGAATTGATCCCTTACCATGATGTAATGGCCTTCTTTGTCTCTTTTGATCTTTGATGGTTTAAAGTCTGTTTTATCAGAGACTAGGATTGCAACCCCTGCTTTTTTTGTTCTCCATTTGCTTGGTAGATCTTCCTCCATCCCTTTATTTTGAGCCTATGTATGTCTCTGCATGTGAGATGGGTCTCCTGAATACAGCAGACTGATGGGTCTTGACTCTTGATCCAGTTTGCCAGTCTGTGTCTTTTAATTGGAGCATTTAGTCCATTGACATTTAAGGTTAATATTGTTATGTGTGAACTTGATCCTGTCATTATGATATTAACTGGTTATTTTGCTCGTTAGTTGATGCAGTTTCTTCCTAGCCTCGATGGTCTTTACATTTTGGCATGTTTTTGCAATGGCTGGTACCGCTTGTTCCTTTCCATGTTTAGGGCTTCCTTCAGGGTCTCTTGTAAGGCAGGCCTGGTGGTGACAAAATCTCTAAGCATTTGCTTATCTGTAAAGGATTTTATTTCTCCTTCACTGATGAAGCTTAGTTTGGCTGGATATGAAATTCTGGGTTGAAAATTCTTTTCTTTAAGAACGTTGAATATTGGCCCCCACTCTCTTCTGGCTTGTAGAGTTTCTGCCGAGAGGTCTGCTGTTATTCTGATGGGCTTCCCTTTGTGGGTAACCCGACCTTTCTCTCTGGCTGCCCTTAAGATTTTTTCCTTCATTTCAACTTTGGTGAATCTGGCAATTATGTGTCTTGGAGTTGCTCTTCTGGAGGAGTATCTTTGTGGCGTTCTCTGTATTTCCTGAATTTGAATGTTGGCCTGCCCTACTAGGTTGGGGAAGTTCTCCTGGATGATATCCTGAAGAGTGTTTTCCAACTTGGTTCCATTTTCCCCTACTTTCAGGCACCCCAATCAGACGTAGATTTGGTCTTTTTACATAATCCCATACTTCTTGCAGGCTTTGTTCATTTCTTTTTCTTCTTTTTTCTTTTGGTTTCTCTTCTCGCTTCATTTCATTCATTTGATCCTCAATCGCTGATACTCTTTCTTCCAGTTGATCGAGTCGGTTACTGAAGCTTGTGCATTTGTCACGTATTTCTCGTGTCATGTTTTCATCTCTGTCATTTCGTTTATGATCTTCTCTGCATTAATTAGTCTAGCTGTCAATTCTTCCACTTTTTTTCAAGATTTTTAGTTTCTTTGCGCTGGGTACGTAATTCCTCCTTTAGCTCTGAGAGGTTTGATGGACTGAAGCCTTCTTCTCTCATCTCGTCAAAGTCATTCTCTGACCAGCTTTGATCCGTTGCTGGCGATGGGCTGCGCTCCTTTGCAGGGGGAGATGCGCTCTTATTTTTTGAATTTCCAGCTTTTCTGCCCTGCTTCTTCCCCATCTTTGTGGTTTTATCTGTCTCTGGACTTTGATGATGGTGACGTACGGATGGGGTTTTGGTATAGGTGTCCTTCCTGTTTGATAGTTTTCCGTCTGACAGTCAGAAGAACTGTCTGTTGGTCTGTTGGAGATTGCTTGAGGTCCACTCCAGACCCTGTTTGCCTGGGTATCAGCAGCAGAGGTTGCCGAAGATAGAATATTGCTGAACAGCGAGTGTACCTGTCTGATTCTTTCTTTGGAAGTTTCCTCTCAGGGGTGACCCACCCTGTGAGGTGTGGGGTGTCAGACTGCCCCTAGTGGGGGATGTCTCCCAGCTAGGCTACTCAGGGGTCAGGGACCCACCTGAGCAGGCAGTCTGTCCGTTCTCGGATCTCAACCTCCGCGTTAGGAGATCCACGGCTCTCCCCAAAGCTGTCAGACAGAGTCGTTCGCGTCTGCACCGCCCCCGCTCTTTCCCCTAATGGACTGCAGTGTGCGCTGTCCGCAGAGGTAGTCTACAGAGACAGGCAGGCTTCCTTGAGCTGCTGTGAGCTCCACCCAGTTCGAGCTTCCCAGCGGTTTGTTTACCTACTTAAGCCTCAGCAATGGCGGGCGCCCCTCCCCCAGCCTCGCTGCTGCCTTGCGGATAGATCGCCGCAGACGGCTGTGTTAGCAGTGAGGGAGGCTCCGTGGGCGTGGGACCCTCCCGGCCAGGTGTGGGATATTTCTCCTGGTGTGCCTGTTTCCTTAAAGCGCAGTATTGGGGTGGGAGTTACCCGATTTTCCAGGTGTTGTGTGTCTCAGTTCCCCTGGCTAGGAAAAGGGATTCCTTTCCCCCTTGCGCTTTCAGGTGAGGCGATGCCTCGCCCTGCTTCAGCTCACGCTGGTCAGGCTGCAGCAGCTGACCAGCACCGATTGTCCGGCACTCCCTAGCGAGATGACCCCAGTACCTCAGTTGAAAACGCAGAAATCACCGGTCTTCTGTGTCGCTCGCGCTGGGAGTTGGAGACTGGAGCTGCTCCTATTCGGCCATCTTCGAGTCTTTTCATATTTAACATGGGCATGGGCCACACCAGAAAGACCAACAATGTAATTTAGGGTAGGCTTCAGGTCATGCCTGGAGGGGTTAGGGACTAGAGACTGAGATCAGTCACATGGACCGATGATGTCTACATAGCAGTGCCCCAGTAAACACTCTGGACCCTGAGGCTCAGGCGAGCTTCCTTGGTTAGCTCCATACATATTGTGACCTACTGATGCTGGGAAAGTAATGCCTCCTGACTCCATGGTGCATTTACGAAAACCAGAAACTCAGTGTTTTGTACTTTTCCTGGACCCTGCCTTATGAGCTTTTTCCCCTAGCTGATGTGAATCCGTAGGCTTTTCCTGTAATAAACTGTATCTGTGTGTATGACAGCTTTCAATGAGTTCTGTGAATCCTTCTAACAAATTATCAAACCTGAGGGTGGTTGTGGGAATCTCATGAACTTGCAATTGTTCTCAGAAGTGAGGGACGAGTCTTTTGTGGACTGTGTCTGCTAACTTGGCCATTGGCTAAATTCTTGCAATTTCTCAAGAAATCTTTCTTAGTCTCTGATTATTGCTTTCATGCAGCACATTGTTTTTATAATGCATACATGTAAGACAGGTACAATACCTTCTCTTATTTCTTGAAGAACATTCTAAGTATTTTTACCATTCTTGTTCCCTATTTCTTCTCTCTTCAATTTTCTATGTATTTTTCTCTTTTGGTTCCTCTCTTCATTTTCTGTGTATTTGTTTGTCTCTTTTGGTTCCTCTCTTTCACACTGGGTACTTTCTTGAAATGCCTGATGATTCATCACTGTCCATTCATGTTTAAGAATGAGGCATGAGATGGCAGGTTAGAAGCTTAGGGCTTGTTGACTGGGCTTTTGCATGGAAAGATCTCTAAAACTGGACACAATTTTTTTTTTCCTGTGGATTTCAGACATGCCAAATTTCTCTTACACCCTGAATTCTTGTGGTGAAGGTGACATAGACCTAGCTATGGGAATTCTGGAAACAGAACTTTGTCTCAATCAGATAAAAATTCATTTTATTTCCTGTCTTTGGTCTTGGATTTTCACAGCTTTTGGTAACCAGAAGCCCAACACTTCCATAGTTCGATTTGCTCAGAGACTTCACCTTTGACCATTGTGGCTTGGGTTGGGGATGGGGACAGGAGTTGCTGGGGTGCTGAAGTAGAGGAGGAGGCTGCCATTCTTCGTTGGTAGCACCTAACTCAGCTTTTACCTATACTGCCATGTGCTGCTCCCTGTTTTTGCCCATGTCTTTTGTCTTCATTGAGAATCATTCAGTCATTAAACCAACAAATATGGTGTTCACTGGGATTGGGATGCTTCCAAGCATCAAACATTAGGGCAAGTATTGGGAAAGACAAAAAAATAAGAGAAGACAGGGTCTCTGCTCTGAAAAGTGGTTACCATCTTAATAGAAAGAATAATTCACATATAAATAGCTACAATACCAGGTGTATGTCTATGGAGGTACTAAGAAGGGCTTCCTCCAGGGCTGAATCTTGAAGGACAAGTAGGTTTTCACTAGGCAGAGATGGGCATGGGGCAGGGAAATGAGTGAAGAGAGGCCTATCAGTTGTTCTTCCATGTGTTTTCCCACCTGAATTATATGCCTCTATTTTTGTGGCCTTGGTGCACAGATCAGGCCTTGGCATGTGGTGGATGGTATATTATAAGGAATGGAGTAGGCTCTAGGAAAGGCCTTTTGAAATGACTCCTAGAACAATGATGCAGAACTGGCCCAGCGGGGAAGCTACTGGCTCTGCCACCAACAGTCATGAGACCAACCCTAGAATCTCTGAGGTGATGGGCTCATCACATAGCTTGATCTGGACATTGGGAAGCTGTCACTGCTTCACTACAGTGAGCTCTCAACACCCACAAAGCTGGCAAAGAGTGGCCCTCAGAATCCCAATAGCCATACCTGCCAGTGGCAATGGCAGAAGCTATGGAAAATGGTCTCCCAAACCATGAGGAAATGCATCTACTTGATGAGACCTCATTTGCCTCTGAAAGTCTAGCAGCCAGGGTTTTGGATCTGCAGTACAGGAAGGCTGAATTGGGCACCACGTGTCATCCTACCATATCACCCACATGTCTTAAAAATAGCACAATTGGTCCTGGGCCTCAAGGATTCCATTAACAGCTTTTCTTGCAAAACCTACCTCAGATATTCATTATGATAACCTGTGATAGTTCATTGATCTGGGCTGATCTTTAAGCAGTGTGCCAAGGCTTTCTATCCTGCCTCTTCAATGGCCTTTGGGATTACAGGGTTTTGAACAACTGATTATTGTGTTGTTTATAGTGGGTATAAAGTCCTGTCTGAAAGTTTTGTTTTGCAGGGAAATGGTGCCTCTAGGATTTGTAGCCACTGCATTGGGTGCCAACTTTGGGCATGAGGGTTGGGCAGTACCTACTGGTAATGCACTTGGTCAGCCTTGGGGCATTTGTTCAGGAGAACGAACCAACCACTTGCCAGGGCTTCCTCCAGCAGGCCATCCTGTTCTTTCCACCCAGCACTGCGGCTCCTCCCATTTGCCATGACTCCTCACTCTTTCAAGCTCAACTTCCCAAGAAAGGCCAAGCATCCACTGGGAGCGTGAGTGTTGGCAAACCTAACAGGGGTTGAGGTTTGCTTGATCTTGTCACCGCTTGCTTCGTGGTGATGTTTTCTTTCTTGCCTACCCTGAAAGGCTAGAGTATGATAGTCTCAGGGGGCCAAGGTGGGTTTCCATGGAGAGGACATTCTGTTCTGAGATGATCTCCAGCTGATGGATAACTGGGGCGTTCAGGCTGAGCCTTCCACCATCCATCTAAGCTGGGCCAGAGGTAGGCGCAGAGCTCAAGAGAGGCAGGCAGTTTAGCAGGATGGCTGTGGCTTCCCAGAGCCCCCACTGAGGTCACCTCTAAGGTAATCTCACCCATGCCTCTCACTTGACAGAGGGAGAAACTGAGGCACAGCAAGGCTGTGACTTATGTCTAAAGTCCTCCAAGCTTCTGACTCATCATATTCCCCTCCCTGTCATTGCAAGGACTGAAAGCATCCTGCTTCTGGCTGAGGAAGTTGGAAAGGAGAGAGACTTCTAAAAAAGTCAGTTTGTAGGCTGGGTGCGGTGGCTCATGCCTATAATCCCAGCACTTTGGGAGGCCGAGGCAGGTGGATCACCTGAGGTCAGGAGTTCGAGACCAGCCTGGCCAACATGGTAAACCCCTGTCTCTACTAAAAATACACAACTTAGCCAGGCATGGTGGCGGACACCTGTAATCTCAGCTACTCTCCTCCCGAGGCTGAGGCAGAAGAATCGCTTGAACCTGGGAGGCGGAGGTTGCAGTAAGCCGAAATTGTGCCACTGCCCTCCACCCTGACAGAGTGAGACTCCGTCTCAAAACAAACAAAAACAAACACATGTCAGTCTGTAAAAGCAGACACCGTGACATGATCACTGGCCTTGTTTATCCTGAGGTTGTGCATATCCACCTGGGTGCTCCCAAGGGTCCTGGCACCTTCATATTTGGGAGGGCAGGAATTGCTGGCTGCGCTGTGGCAGGTGGGGACCTGGAGAAACTAAGTGGGTGCCCCAGGACACACAGTAGCAGAGGCAGCAGGTCTGGGCAGTTCACAGTCCCTGAACTTCTGCCTCCTCTCCTACCATGTGCCTGTTGGCTCAGCCTCTGAACTTAGAGTCTTCTGAAAGATAGCCAGTATTTTCTTTGGAAGTCCCAGGCTCTGGACCCTTCTCTCCATGTCCTGGTGGGACCTGTGAGCTTACCTCAGAATCTGAGGAATTTAGGGGCCTCTGGGCCAACAGTCATGCAGTGGCTTGGCCTAAAGCAACATTTCCCAGGGTCCCCTGCCACAGCCTCTCCCTGGGAGCTGGGAATTGAGCGCGGCCAGCTGGACTCTGGTTAGCAGGTTTCATAACGTGTTTCTGTTTTGCATAGCGTAAACAGCATGCTGTTTCTCAACCAGGCAGAGAAGTTCTGGCATTGCTTCTTTGCAACTAAATGACTCTTAGGCAACCCCTGTGTTGAAACACGGAGCAGCTTCTAGAACAAACCCGGGGTTCTGGCTTTTGTCCTGGACTCAGCCCTTCACACACAGACAGTGCTGCCCCTCCTGGTGTTGAAGGCTGAAAGGCGTCTGCGTGGAGAAAACATGGGCTGTGCCATTTGCTGGGGCTGGGCCTCAGTCAAATCCACTCACACCCTCTGGGTCTCAGTTTCCAAACCTTTAACATGGGACTCAAAGCCTATGACTTGATGAATGATAGAAAACGGAATGAAATAATGTCGGAGAAGCACCTCACTCAGTGTCTGCTTCCTTTCTAATTTCCCCACCCCAGTGGGTTCCCAGGTCTCCACCCCTGGGACCCCCTGTGGGGTTGAGGACAATAACTCATTGGCAGTTTAGCAATAGCCAAGCAGAATTAGCCAAGGCCTCCGCGGGGTGGGGAGGGAGGGGACGGGAGTCAGGGACAGGGATGGGGGGTGAGGATTGCATCACGCAAACCAAAATCCCTTGTGAGGCAGTTGAGATTAATCTACAGGAGGAGGAGAAGAATCATCCACACCGTTCTTCCCCACCCGCTGGGAGCAATTCCAGAAGGCAGGGTCTGCTTGGGCAGTTGAGAGGCCTTGGGGTGAGATGCCAAAAGCTGGGTCTGGGAGTCAGAGGCAGCACTGCTTCTGGTTGTGTGGCTTGGCCAGAGCCCGCATATTCACCAGGGATGCGGCAGAAAGCAGGGTCACCCCAGGGGTTTCTAAGGAGGGCCTCTTTCCCAAGGTGGGGGTGGGTTAGAGGAGGACAGGGCTGCTGAGGCAGCCAGAGACAGCCATGGCAGAAGCTCTTCCACGCCTGTGGAGGGCGAGGAGGGCACAGGGCGCTTTCCAGCCTTGCGAGAACAGAGCAGTGAAGAGGGCTGCGGTGACAGCGTTACGTGTGCAGAAACACCCTCCTTGCCTCCTCTCACCTCCCAGTCTTCTGCAGGGGCCTCCTGAAAGGTGGAGGGAGGGGTGCGGAGTGAGGGGTCAGCCTGCCTGCCCGGAGCAGGGCGGTATGTGAGTGTGTGTGTAGATGTGTGTGTATGGACGTGCATGTGTGTATGCATGCACGTGTGTGCGTGTGTGTGTGTATGTGTTGGAAAGCACCAAGTTCATTGCCAAGCTGCACTGAGCCTCACCTATAAAAAAATAAAAGACACCCATTGCCCTGCATTCTTCACAGGGTGGTCCTGTCTGCACATGAGTGGAGCTTTGCAAACCTGCCAGTTAAGGCGTCTCTGCCAGGGAAAGGGGTGGGGAGCCCAGGGATAGAGAACACAACCCTAAGGGTGAAACATGACTGTATCTGTCCTCTCCTGCGTTCACTTAGAAATTAGTGTGACATCTTGAATCCAACTGCATAATATGATCCCCATTTATTTTCTTTACAAATCATACTGTAATTGATCGTTTGAGTACATTTGGCACCCTGGGAAGATAGAGCCTGTTCAGTTTGTGGCTTCCTGTCACCCTCCTTCCTGTCCCTGCCTCACCCTTAGCCATCTCTAGATGTGGAAAGCCAACCCAGCAGAAACCACATTCCTGAAATCTGTTAGAGTGAACTGGGAGCTGGCAGTCCCCTTTGTGGGACTCTGAGCAGCTGGGGGCTGTGGGTCCGTCCCCCTATCACCCGCTTAGAAGCTAAGAGATATCAATATGGTGAAAAGAAGACTGGGGGAACCATACTGGGAAGGCAAAGTTTCAGAAGGGAGACAACCAACAGCCTCAGAGGTCATGCAGCACTGACCCTACGTGGGCGTCTCATCCATCTCCCCAGTCCTGGCTCCCGGGGGCCTCTCCTCCCACTCTGGTTGGTCTTGGGTTACTTTACATGTTAGTTGGAGACCAGGAATTCAACACTCATTCAGCCACCTGCATGCTGCACTGGGCCACAGTGGCAAACAGGACAGCAAGACCTAGGGCAGGGTAGCTGCTAATCAAGCTTAGAGGGGTGCAAGGGCTTCCACAGGCCTACAGCTGTCAACTTCAAGAACTTTCCAGAGGCAGGAAGCTGTGAGGAAACACTGGCGAGACTCACAGCATGGTCTCAGAGTCTGAGTGTACCCCATGCCTCTGGGAGAAGAGAGACATGAGGCTTGTTTGCCCTGTGTGTTGGGGGGGAGGATGTCATTAAACATAAAATCCTCCCCCAACTCAGAAAAGCTCTCCACAAAGGGAGAACAGAAGGAAAACAATTTTATTGTTAAATAAGCATTAAACTACAATGGGATATGCATTACAGGCAATTTGCAAGGAGATGCAAAGACAGAAACAAATCTCACCCTTGTTATACAGCCATCAGACAGAACCCATTACATACATGTTCTCAACATATACGATAATCAGTCCTCAAAAGAGGGCTTGAGAACACTGTTTCTTACACATAGTTCATCCTAAATTTACGTGGTAAGTGGAACCACCATCGGTGTTAGTTAACTGGTTTTAAACAAAGGGAAGATAAAGTCCCATCTTTATGACAACAGGAAGTTTTGCAACTTGGAGCCAGGCATCCTCTCAAGTTCGCTCCTCCCTTCCCACAGAAGTGGGGAGATAGGGATGCGTCTCCCTTAATGCTCACATTTCAAAGAGCTGCCTGCCAGCTCCTGGAGACAGGCATGCACCAGTCATAAAGCTGGCAAGAGGCTTATTTAGGTTCCAAAAAGATTTACATCCGTTTCGAAGAGACAGAGAAAAGACCTTACAATTACAAGTTTTCTAAAGTAAATGGTGTAAGTAAAAAAAAGAGGAGAGAATTCTTTTCTCTTATTTTCAGGAAGGAGAATTCAACCTCTTATTTTTACTTTGTGTTTGTCCTTCCAGCCTCTAAGCAGGGAAATGAGTAGCAATAACAGAGAGACCTCAGCAAGTTCAAAAGGAGTGAGGGCACCAGGGTCCAGGTAACTGGTCTTTTCTTTTGCACACTGGGCGTGATTTAGACTCCAGTGAGGATGGATAGCCAGTCAGGTAGGACAGTGCAGGTGGGTGCTGAGGGTGAACTCTGTTCTTTCGTGGGGGATCTTCGGGCTAATGAAGTGATTAAGGCTTGGGGGAAGTAGGCTAAGCTACACTAAACTGAATCGTCAAATCCGGTTTCTGCAAATCTAGTGTTCACATTGCTATAGTCAGAGAACAGACTTTTGTGGAGCTCAGACAACCCCTGCTTTCCATTTTAAACCCACAGTCATGCCACATATTGAAACCATCAGCAGGAGGAGTTTGGATAAAGCTGAAGTTCCACTTAGGTGCTCAGTGATGCATCCGGGAAGACAGTGGCCACAGCCCAGCAGGAGGCCGGGGAGCCTGGACCTGGGAGCCACAGAGGAGGGAAGCCTGCCTTCAGTTTCAAAGCCTCCCTTCTTGCCTTCGCTTCCTATGACCTCAGGGCAGCACTTCTTTGTGGTTCCTAAAAAAGACACACCGTTCATTTACATTGCTTTTCCAGCTTCCATTCCATTTCACGTGGTTTTCTTTGTTCCTACTTCTGCTTCCTCAGAAAGAGAGAGAGAGAGAGAGAGAGAGAGAGAGAAAGAGAGAGACACTCATTCAGTGTTTTTCCTTGGGATCCAGGACATAGTCTTATAGTCCTATATTTTTCCTCATGTGGGATCTGAGGAACTATATCGACCTCACCGGGGCAGGTTGTTAAAATGCAGATTCTTGGGCCCTGTGCACTTCCAGAACTGGAAACTCTGGAGGTGGGTGGGCCAGGAATCTGCGTTTGGTGTCAGCCTCTCCATGCTTCCTACACTGGTGGGAGCTTGAGAAAGGGGTTCCTCCAGAGACGATCTGTGTAGAGAAAGGGCAATGTCCTCCGAGTTAGAAAAGTGGGGTTGTACTTTTTACATGGGTGATCTCGGCCAAACCACCTAACTTCGCTCTGTCAAAGCGAGAGAACTCTTCACAGCAGTTTGGAGAGGATTACAAAAGGAAAGGTACCTATAAAAGGTCTTAAAACTGCAATGGGCCAACAGTACAAGTAGCGTGGGACTCTCACTGTTTGGGAATCTTCTGAGCCTTTAAACGTACTCTGTTCAGAAAATATCGAGTCCTCCA
Organism: Trachypithecus francoisi; assembly: GCF_009764315.1. NCBI lineage: Eukaryota > Metazoa > Chordata > Mammalia > Primates > Cercopithecidae > Trachypithecus > Trachypithecus francoisi. Next base: position 51,351,653 of record NW_022681462.1, on the reverse strand, counting down.
AAGCACCTAACTCTCTTGTTCCCTTGTCTGGGTCCACCGCCAAGTCTTCCTTTTAAAGATGTTTAAGGCTGGGCATGGTGGCTCATGCCTGTCATCACCGCACTTTGGGAGGCCAAGGCGGGCCAATCACCTGAAGTCTGGAGTTCGAGACCAGGCTGGCCAGCATGGTGAAACCCCATCTCTACCAAAAATACAAAAGTAGTGGGGCATGGTGGTGTGTGGCTGTAATCCCAGCTACTCAGGAGACTGAGGCAGGGGAATCGCTTGAATCCAGGAGGCGGAGGTTGCAGTGAGCCGAGATCACACCACTACACTCCAGCCTGGATGACAGAGCGAACACAGTCTCAAAATAAAATAAAATAAAATAAAATAATAAATAAATAAATAAATAAATATGTTTAGAGGAGACGCCAAAGGGAATTCCACAACCAAATCTGCCTGCTCCAGGAAATGCATAAGGCCCCCTAGTCTTGTGCTGCCTGGTGACATCCTCTACCCTTTATCTGGGCCTGAGGGACCTTGTGGCCGCACATCCACTAGAGGTGCCATCGTGGTCTTAGGAGTGTCTGTGCCCGGGCTTCTCCTGTGCCCAGGTTCCTCTGGGGTCTCATTTAATGTCCAAATGACCAACTTACACTACACATTGGAGTAAAATACACGTCCAGAGCTATGGACCCGGTCTTCGTGGACGTGCTGGTCTTTCCTGTGGGATTCTAGGCGTGTGAAGGACAGTGGGCTGGGTTGATTATTTTATGTCTATATAATGCTTGGCACAGCGCTGAACTGACACAATTAATTCTGGTTGAATTGAAAAGATTTTGGTCCCTGGTTTTCTCAGCTCTGGCCCTGTGGGGATATAATAAATGGGTTTCCAATCATTATCATAAATCACTAAGAACTTACTATGAGTTCTATAGTCAGACACTGAACCCAGTGCGTTATCTATGAACTGTCTCCTTTAATCCTCTCAACGGTTTGTAATGTAGGAACTATCACCTCTTAATCTGCCGATGAGGAAACTGTGGCTCAAGGTAGCTAATTCAAGGACCCAAATCATACACCTGCAGCTAGTGGCTCTGGGTTCAATCCAAGTAAGTCCTTTCCCCTGACTCCTTTTACCTTGAACTAAAAATAACTCCTTATAAAATGCAGATGCAGTGGTAATGGCTGCTACCCTCACTCCCAACCTCTTCCAGAATTACGGTGAGAAGGAAGAAGCTGTTTTGTAGGCAATAGTGTCTTACCTGTGTATGGTTTGTTTGATTTTATTTATTTGTTTGTGTGTTTGGGGGGTTATTTTTTTAACCATTTTCAAAGAAACTTCACAAACTCCATGTAATTTGATTTCCATACCAGCCTGTGGAGCTGATCAGGAAAGGTATTGCTGCATTTTTGTTGAGGAAGCAGACTCAGAGAGGCTGTGATTTGCTTAAGACTGTAGTGTGGGAGGCTGGGCCCAGAGCAGGAGATAGTTCACTCCTGTTCTTGCAAAGGCAGTGGAACCAGATGTCTGCCATGGTTGCCCACGTTAGCTGCTCTCTTTCACCTATCCTTGCAGGGGTGGAAGTCAGGCTTAGCTGGATCTGGTGTCTCCACATCTTGTTTCTGGGACTCAGAAGCTAGTGATAGCTGGCAGTGAGGAAAGAAAACCCTTCGATCTCCTGCTTGATAACAGTAATAGTGTTTGGAATGTTTTTAAAAATTTATGACACACAGAAACACAGAAAGCCACAATGGATTCACCAATGCTTTTAATAAATTTATGTTTTATGGAGCAACAGAAGCGCCTCTATAACCTTGGTAAGTGGTAACTTTTGCATGTGAGAATATAGTGAATTCACTCTCCTGATAACTCCAGCTGTGGGTGCAGATCACAGCACCCCTTGCAATTATTGTTGTTCCCATATTCTATTCCTGCCCATCTCTGCTCCCGCCATCACCCCAGATTTGCAGGGAAAGCTTTGAAAGAAGGCTTATTCCAGGGGCACCTGTCAAGATATTTGGAGCGAGGGCCCTGTGGGGTCTAAGTTGAGGGGTAGACCACCCTGAAAGAGGATGTCTCAGCCTAGAGCCTCAGTGGCTGCCTTCCCAAAGGGGAAGTTCAGCAACGGAGTCAGCATCAGATACAGTAGCCATCGTGCCCTGAGCAGGGATGGGATGGAGTTTGGCTAGGTGGCCTTGTGCTCACTATGACACCAGGAGGAAAGGCTGAGCCAAAGAGATTTTGTGTAAGATTTTCACAGGTTTGGGAAAGAGTAAGGTGTTCAAATTCTTTTTACAAACAATGCAGTTTCGTTCTTCCCCTTCCTGGTCTTCAGTGGTCTGGAAGTGGGTGGGGACTCACAGTCTGATGGCCTGTGCACCATGCACCCTACCTATGCAACAGCCTGATGGGGAAAGTGCAAATTTATCTTATGCTTACCACTGTAAGAGAATGAACAAGATAAGGTTTCTATTCTTTTCAATATGGGGAAGCAGGCTGAGCTTTTTGATTTTGGATTCTGGCCTCCTTTGTTGCAGGGGTTAGCAAATTTTTTATAGCCAGTTGCACAGCTCATGCCTTTGTGGAAATAATTGAATGTCACTCAAATGAGAAGCAAAGGCTATTTATTCAGAGCTTCCCATAGCAAGGAAGTTGGCCACCAGCACTTGTGTTTGGCAGAGACTCAAAGGCAAACAGAGGGGTAAGAACACTTCATGATGGAAAGCACACAAGGCTCCAGGTGTTCCAATTGGAGGCTGTTGGTGTTGGGGAGTTGCAGGTGGCTAACTAGAAATGGGGCCTCCTATGTGATTGGTTAGGGGGTCTGTGTTAGTCTGTTTGCATTACTATGAAGCAATACCTGAGGCTGGGTAATTTACAAAGGAAAGAGGTTTATTTTGGCTCACAATTCTGCAGGCTGTATAGGAACCACGGTGCCAGCATCAGCTTTGGGGAGGGCTTCAGGAAGCTTACAATGATGGCAGAAAGTGAAGGGGAGCCAGCACATCATATGACCAGAGAGGGAGCAAGAAAGAGGAGGGGGAGGTCCCAGACTTTTAAACAATCAGATCTCACATGAACTGTGCGAGAACTCTCTCATCACCAAGGGAATAGTGCCAAGCTCTTCATGAGGGATCCGCCTCCATGATCAAATCACCTCCTACCGGGCCCCACCTCCAACACAGGAGATTACATTTCAAGATGAGACTTGGAAGGGACAAACACCCAAACTGTATTATTCCACTTCTGCCCCCCAAATCTCATGTCCTCACTTTGCAAAATTCAATCATCCCTTTCCAATAGTTTCCCAAAGTCTTAACTTATTCTAGCCCCAACTCAAAAGTCCAAAGTCTCATTTGAGACTCGAAGTTTCTTTCACCAATGAACCTGTAAAATCACAACCAAGTCGTTTACTTCCAAGATACAACGGGGGTACAGGCATTGGGTAAACATTCTTATTCCAGAAGGGAGAAATCAACCAAAAGAAAGGGGCAACAGGCCCCGCACAAGTCCAAAACCCATCAAGGCAGGCATTAAAACTTAAAGTTCCAAAATAATCTCCTTTGACTCCATGCCCCACATCCTAGGCCCTCTGGTGCACGGGGTGGGCTCCCAAGGCCTAGGGCAGCTCTGCTCCTGTAGCTCCTTGGGGCGCAGTCCCCAAGGCTGCGGTCACAAATTAAAATTGAATGTCTGCAGCTTTTCCAGGCAGAGGGTGCAAGCTTCAGGTGGTTCTACCATTCTTGGATTTGGGGAATGGCAGCCCGGTCCTATAGCTCCACTTGGCAGTGTCCTAGTAGTAGGGACTCTGTTTGTGGTCTCCAACCCCACATTTCTTTTCAGCACTGCCCTGGTAGAGTATCTTTTGTTGGGGTTCCACCTCTGTAGCAGGCTTCTGCTGGGATACCCACCCTTTCCCATACATCCTCTGCAATCTAGGGGGAAGCTTCCAAGCCTCCTTCACTGTTACATTCTGCAAGCCTACAGGCTTAACACCACATAGAAGCCACCAGTGCTTACAATTTGCAACCTCCAGAGTGGTGGCCCAAGCTGCACCTGTGGCCTTTGATCCACAGCTGGAGCTAGAGCAGCTGGGATGCAGGGACCAGTGTTTCAAGGCTACATGAGGCAGCAGCACCCTGGGCCTGACACCTCAAATTATTCTTTTCTCTTACACACCTGGGCCTGTCATGGGAGGGGTTGCCTCACAGACTTCTGAAATGCCTTTGAGGCCTTTATTTCATTGTCTTGGATATTAGCACTTGGCTCACTTTTAGTCATGCTAATCTCCAGCAAGTGGTTGCTCCACAGGCTGCTTGAATTCCTCTCCTGAAAATGCTGAGCCAGACTGCAATTTTTTTATACCCAGTTTCCCTTTTAAATATAAGTTCCAACTTTAAGTCATTCTTTGTTCCCATATCTGATCATAGGCAGTTAGAAGCAGTCACATCACTTCTTGAATGCTTTTCTGCTTAGAAGTTTCTTTTGCCAGATACCCTAGGTCATCACTCTTAAAGTTAAACCTTCCACAAATCCCTAGGCCATGGGCACAATGAAGACAGTTTCTTTGCTGGTGCCTAACATGGGTGACCTTTACACCAGTTCCCAATAAGTTCCTCATCTCCGTCTGAGACCTTCTCAGCCTGGCCTTCACTGCCCAAATTTCTATCAGTATTTTGGTCAAAACCACTTAATAAGACTTTAAGAAGTTCCAAACTCTCCCTTGTCTTTCTGTTTTCTTCTAAGACTTCTTCTAAGACTCCTTCAACATCTGCCCATTGCTTAGTTTCAAAACTTCAGGTGTCTTTATAGCAATGCCCCACTCCTTGGTACCAATTTTCTGCGTTAGTCTGTTTACGCTGCTATAAAAGAATACCGGAAGCTGTGCAATTTACGAAGAAAAGAGGTTTATTTTGGCTCAAGGTTCTCTGCAGGCTGTACAGGAACCACAGTGACAGCATCTGCTTCTGGTGAGGGCCTCAGGAAGCTTACAATCATGGTGGAAGGTGAGCAAGGAACAGGCATGTCCCATGGAGAGACAGAGAGCAAGAGGGAGAAGGGAGAAGTCTCAGACTCTTTTAAACAACCAGATCTTGTGGGAACTAACTGAGCAAGAACCCATTCATCACCAAGGGGATGACAGCAAACCATTCATGAGGGATCCACCCCCACGATCCAATATCTCCCACCAGGTCCCACCTCCAGCATTGGGGATCACATTTCAACATGAGATTTGGAGGGGACACACATCTAACCTATATCAGAGGGATATTTAACTTTCTCTGGTGGGTCCTATGCTGGAAGCCCAGGAGTGTGTATGGAGGATGGCAAAAATTGGAGCAGCTGTCAGTTATTCATCAAGTCTTGGCTGTTCTGGGTTAATTGTTACAGGGGTTATTGTTTAGCTTCCTGGAATTATGGCTAGAGATGATACTGTGGCTTCCTGAGCTGCTTGCTGTAGGCATTTGGCTGATTTCCTAGGTTGGTTGCTGCAGACTGTGGATCAGAGTTCTCTTTTGAAGCATGGTCTGGCCATTGTCTTTTTATATATCCACTCTCTCACTCCATTTTTCCTCCAGGGAGTCTGGGCTCATTGTAGGGCATCAGCTTTGATTGACCCAGATGTGGGAGAACTGGGAGAGCAATGGTGGAACCCTGTTTTGTATTGAAGAAAAAATGCATATATTTCATCAGAAAACTATGCATCATCTACATGGTGACCTTCCAGGTTGGGATATCAGAGTCCAGCCCTGTTCCTTATCTCAGAGTGATTCTGCAACTCTTAGTAAGTTGTAGCTGATATGTATATGAATTGGGTCCTGTCTAGTAGTGATTTGATTTAATTGACTTCCCCCACCTCCTTGGGAAAACAAGTTTTGTCTCCACTTGTAATTCATCCCAACACTGCTTTTCCCACATAAATGTGTATGTTTTGACCTTTTCTTTGACCTGGTTATGACATTGTTTGCATCCTTCGTATCATATGAGTCACATAAAAAACATAAAACCTTTAGTACATGTTTGTTTTTATGTTTGTATGAGAGCCATGATTTTATTTTTCCCAAAAGTATCTTTTAACATGCGTGCGTGTGTGTGTGTGTGTGTATTGGCAAGAGGCTACAGGTATACCCAGAGACTACCCGCAAAGCAGAGTGGGCTTGGGAGTGATGATGCAGGGCTTTGGGGCTGGCTTGTCCATGGAGAGGGATGATAACAGCAATGAGGCCCATTCTATGGGTTCTTGTTTGACCCTGGGGGACAGAGAGTCTCTCCCAAGATTTGACTGAGATTGAATTTCTCATCAGTGGTGACTAAGGTGTGTGTGTCTGTGACTGGGAAGTTTGGGCAGGGAAGGGTTTAGAGCTAGATTCAATTTAATGTGGAAATATGAAGAAATGTGAACTTTCTTGTATCTAAGATTTATGGAATGTTAGACATGTTTGTTCCCCGGTGCTGCAAAGAAATAGCACTTGAACATAAATTTAATTTTCTCAGCAAGTCCATTTTTTTACTTTCTGCAGAAAGGGTACACTTGCCAGCAGCTTTGCAACGAGAGTACACTGAAGAAAGGAGGCAGGGTCATTTATAACCCGATGCGTCCATCCTACTGCTATGTCCAGTTTCCATTGACTGGAACGGGACCTCACATTCTGCATTTGTCCCGACTGGCTAACAACTTAGAACTTTCTGAAAGAGGCAAAGGCTGAAGAGAACAAAGGAAGGAGGAAGTAACTTGTGGAATGCAGAGAAAGGTAAAAACACCTCTGAATAAGGAATAGGAACAGGCTATGACCTAATGCTTGCTTGGACCAGTATAAGCCTCCAGGGCAAATAGTTAGGCTACATTGCGGGAGTTAGGAACACAAAGTACATTAATTTCTTTATTACGGCCAGCTGGTATCTAAGAATGTTAGCACAGGCCTTTGAATAACCTTCGCTTCTAAGAGAAGTTACTATTTGTTCCTAATTAGATGAGGAGGAAAATCTCTTTGAAGAGGAACCTCTACTTTTTACATGGAACAAATACCATGGCTGCTCGATTTTAGTGTTTTGTCTGGACTTGTAGAGTACATTTGTACAGCATGTATCTGCACATGCTCACTACAACCCCAGTTGATTTGAAGGCAAGGCAGGCTTCGGAGAATTGGTGTGCAAAATACTGCTAAGAAAGGGAAGGGCATGGAACATGGAAGATGATTTTAGGGATCCAATTTCAGACTCTGAATGACTAAAAACAGCAGTGAGAACAATTGCAACACGAAAACTTCCTGAAATGAAACAGAATCAAACTCTGCAAACCAGAAACCTTTTCAGGAGAAAGAAGGGTATGCAGGGGTTGTGTCACGAGTGGGAACGTGGGAAGACTTTCTGGCCCAAGTCTGAGTCTGGCTTCTGAGATGTGTGGGCTAACATGATGGGCAGGCAGTGGGACGGGTTGTGCTGACAATTAGGAAAATAGTGAACTACATGGAGGGCATTTTGGGAGGATGACATGGCACCCTTGGGGAGGAGGGCTGGAACCTTGGTCTGTTGGCTCATCTGAGAGGCTGGGACGATGGTAGCTCTGAGTGGCGAGGAAGTAATATTGCTGAAGAATTGCCCAGGGTTCACAATGCACATGCTTCAGGGAGCTTGGTGGGATGACTAAGGACATCAAAACACACCAAAACACACCTTTGGGCACCTATCAGAGAACTGGCTGTCCTAGCTCCTTAAAAATCTACCAGATGTGGCCTGAGGTATGGGACTTAAGTTCCCTGGATACTGGCGGGAGGTCTTTGGTCTTGGAAAGTGAGAGACTGAATATGTAAGTGGATAATGGCCAGAACACATACAAAAATAGAACTCTGACCCAGCCTGCAGCAACCAGCCCAGGAGACCAACCTGTTATCCACAGCAACTAGTCCAGGAAGCCAGCCTGCTCTAAGTTAGTCTTGTAGGAAGTCAGAGTACTTCTCTAGCAATGGGTCCAGGAAACCAAAGAATAACCCCTGTAGCTGCTGGCCCCAGATGGCCAGTACTTGACAAGCACTGGCAGCTGCTTTGATTTTTGACCTTGCTTCCAATTTACAACCAATCGGAGAAAGGCAAACATGTTCTCCAACCAATCATATAGGATGCTCCTGTAGGGGCGAGGAGGGGCGCTTCCTCTCCACCTTCTGAGGGTTCACTGAAAATGAATTGACAGTGGGCAGATTTATAGGAGAAAAAGGCACACACTTGTGCAGAAGCACAGTGGAGTCACAGGAGAGTGATCACCCAATAACCCAATGAAGTCCAGATGCTTGCAGATTCTTCACAGGGGAGGGAGTGATGGGGGAAATGGGGCCCTCTATAGGGGCAGTCGATGACTTCTGGGAGGAATGAATGGGCCCTGTGCTCAGACAATGGTCAATAAGTGATTTCTTTGGGAACCGAATGGGATTGGACTACAGACAAACAGACAATCGTTTGGCGCGAAGTTAGTCTGGGCTCCAGGGATGGTGTTTACTTTTCAGTCTCTTCCTCTGTGATACGAATTTCAATTTTCTCTGGTTAATAAATTTCAGGGAAGGCATCTGTATTCCTCTTTGGTGAGTCCAGTTTCTAGGTAGAGAAGGGAACTTCAGAGAACAGCTTCATCCTGTGCTTTGGAAAAGACAGAGGACTGGGGGGAGACAAGGGAAGGTCAGAGTGACCTTGAGCCTTGAGGCTGCTTCTTTAATTCAGCGTGTCAAAGTGCATGTCAAAAGATACTTTGGGGTATCGTTTTCTGGGTCCAAATACCCCATTAGCCTGCCTGCAGCTCCCGCAGGCCATCGCCCTCCAATCAAGGCACGCCTGACGCCTTATCTTCTTTCTACTATGATGCTTTCCCACTCCCCTGCCTGCCTTTGAGTCTCTGCTAAAATGCGAGAGATGGTGGCCGAGTCCCTTGCTACAGCAGCTCTGAACAAACAGCCTTTGCTCTTTCTCGTTGGGGTGGTCTTTATTTTCTTTCAAAAGCATGGATCTGACTCATGGAGAAACTGAAAACAAAGTGGGCCAGGCCAGCCCCAAGGGCTACCACTCAGGGCTCCTCTCAACTTCCCTCCACCCTGGAGTCAGGGGAAGGGGGCAGGGTCGGGGAGCAAGGCTTAGGGCTGAAGCCAGTGGCTCCTCCCTAGGCTCTGATGGCAGGGAGACTTGAGGAATTCCCACAGGAGGAGAATCCTGACTGCCACTTAGGCTCCTGGGGAGTTTCAGAAAGGGAGGTCCCCCGACAGCCAACGGCTGAGCCAAGGAATTCTGGAACCCAGCAAACAGTCCTGCGTGGCTGCCCTCAGTGGCCACAGGCATGCACAGAGGGGCTGGGACTGGGACGAGGAGACCAGACCCGAGAGCGCACCTGGGAACACCAGCCAGGTGTGGACAGTGTCACGAGGCTGGTGACAGATGTTTTCCTAACTTAAAATTTAATTTGACAACATTTTCGACCTAAACAAGAGCTGCAAGAATAATAAACAGAATATCCACATCATTCACTCAGATTCCCCAAATATTTACATTTTTAAACATTTACTTTATCCTTCACCTTCTGCTCTCCTTGTATCCGTGTGTGTGTGTGTGTGTGTGTGTGAGATGTGTCTTTGTATTATTTTTTCCTGAATCATTTAACGGTATGGTTAGGCATGCCCCCTTTACTGCTAAATACGTTACGGCAGGGGTCCCCCACCCCTGGGCCGAGAACCAGTACAGGTTGGTGGCCTGTTAGGAACCAGGCCGCATAGGAGGAAGTGAGCAGCCCGCGGGCCTTCGCTCCTGAGCTCCGCCTCCTATCAGATCAGCAGCGGCATTAGATTCTAAGAGGAGCGCAATCCCTATTGTGAACTGCACATGCGAGGCATCTGGGTTGCACACTTTTTATGAGAATCGAACTAATGCCTGATGATCTGAAGTGGAACAGTTTCATCCTGAAACCTTTCCTTCCTCCCCAGTCTGTGGAAAAATGATCTCCCACGAAACCCACCCCTGGGGCTGAAAAGGTTGGGGACTGCTGCTTTAGTCCTTTTCTTTGGGGAAAAATGTATTCCCCGAAGAAAAGGAATTTTCATAAAACCTCAGTACAATGATCAAAATCAGGTAATGAACATGATACTATTATCTAATACACAGACCTTGTCTAGATTTTCCCATTTGTCTCAACAATGCCCTTTACAGCAAGAGAATCCAAGGTCACGTGTGGCATTTGGTTGTCTTCCCTCTTCAGTCTCCTGTAATCTGGAATAAGTTACAGCTTTTCTTTGTATTTCATGATATTGACACTTTCGAAGAATGCAGGCTAGTGATTCTGTACAAGTCCTTGTCTTTTTGCCTAGCATTTGCTCATGATCAGATGAAGGTTGGCACCTTTGGCAGGCATCGCGGGGGTAGAGCTGAGCTTTACTCACTGCATCAGGTAATGGGCTTTTAAATCGTATCAGCATCTATGTGTGTGATGTCATGCGTGGTACTGAGATTCAGCTGTACCCAAGTGCTGCAAGCATTCAGTCAAGGGAGCTCAGGCCAAAAGCATCAGCTGGCCTTCCAGGAGAGAGTGCACATCCCAGAGCAGGCTTCTTTAATCTGTATCTCAATCAGCAACCGACTGAATGTCAGTCACCTTTTATTGGTGAAAACAGAGACTTATTCATGTTCATAATTCGAGTTATGAATTGAATTCATCTCATTGCTGAGATGAAAGGTGTTTGAGATGTGTGGGTTGGCTAAATGCTTCTAGAAAGCACTCTCACTCTTGCATAAATAGGACACAAGAACCCTTCTTAGGGATGATGCCCTGTTCATTCCGTATCCAGCCACGGTCACTGGCAGATTCCGGTTCTCTAACACTGGCTTGGTTTTTGGCTTAAATGAATATTTCATGTCAGATACAGGTTGCAGTAATGACCAGGATGGAGAACTGGAACTTTCTCGAGCCTACAGAACAGAATGTATGAACATTTTTTTGTTCCTGCTTGGTAATAAAGGTTTAGTATAAAAATGTCTGTGTATACACGGGGTCAAGGCTGGTCTTTGGTTTGCCTTCATGGCAACCTGGTGGCAAAGTGGTGGTAGGGAGCCCTCACCGTCTTCAGTCTTCTTCCAGGGCTAAAGTTCTCTATCAGGTCGGTTTGCAGCAGAGGGGAATTTCTTGGTGCTGCCATGGAACATTTAAGAAAGCCCAAGAGCCCTTCTTTCAACTGTGCTTGAGGGGAGTTGGCTGTCTCATGCCATCCTGCATTAACAGACAGAACCACAGCTGGTAACACAGAGCTAAGTCCTGCTCAGAGCACAGCGTTGTCATTTTTCAGCTCAGCTGAGCATTGGAATTCCCCTGGGCATCTTTTAAAAATCTCGATGGTTGACATTTTTCAAAACAAGGCATACGAATGGTCAACAAGCATAAGAAAAAATGCTCAACATCACTAATCATCAGAGAAATGCAACTTGAAACTACAATGAGATACCATCTCACACCAGAATGGCTATTATTAAAAAGTGAAAAAACAACAGATATTGGTGAGGGTGCAGAGAAAAGGGACACACACACCGTGAGTGGGAATGTAAATTTGTATACCCTCTATGGAAAATAGCATGTACATTTCTCAAAGAACTAAAAATAGAACTATTATTCATCTCAGAAATCCTACTGCTGGGTATCTAAGAAAAGGAAAATAAGTAATTCTATAAAAAAGAGGCCAGGTGCAGTGACTCATGCCTATAATTCCAGCACTTGGGAGGCTGAGGCGGGAGGATTGCCTGAGCTCAAGAGTTTGAAACCAGCCTGGGCAACACGGGGAGATCCCGTCTCTATAAAAAGTGAAAAAAAAAAAATACTGGCATTTGTATGTTTACAACAGCACTAGTCATAATAGTGAATATTCAACCCAAGTGTTCGTTGATGGATGATTTGATAAAGAAAATGTGATATATTTTATATATATATACACACACATACACATATATATACACACACATACATATATATACACACACATATACATATATATATACACACACATACACATATATATACACACACATACACATATATATACACACACATACATATATATACACACACATATACATATATATATACACACACACATACACACACAACACACATACACACACACACAATGAAATACTACTCAGTCTTAAGAAAGAATGAAATCATGTCTTTTGCAGCCACATGGATGGAATGGGAGGCCATTATCTTAAGTGAAATACTTCAGACACAGGCAGTCAAATACTGCATGTTCTCTAAGTGGGAACTAAATAATGTGTACATATGGATGAAGAGAGAGGAATAATGGACAGTGGAGACTCAGAAGGGTGGTAGGGCAGGAGGCGGATGAGGAATGAGAAATTACTTAATGCGCACAACGTACACTATTCAGGTGATGGCTACTCTAAAAGCCTAGACGTCACCACTAGGCAACGTATGCATGTAACAAAACTGCACTTGTACCTGTTAAATATATTTAAAAAATCCTGATGCTCAGGTCAACTTCAGAACTCTGAAATTAGAATGTATATGGTGGGGCCTGGACATCAGGATTCTTAAACGCTCCCTAGTTGATGAGCTGGTGCAGCCAGGTTAAGAACCCCTGGAAGAAGAACCCTGGTCCCCCTGGGGACTGGACAGCTGAGACCTGCCCTTCTCCACCTAAGAGATCAGGGCCCATGAAGGGGGCAGGAAGAGAAGGGAAAGTCCTTCCAAGGGTGGGTGCCAGGGAGGCCAGGGAGCTGCCTTTGCCTGCTCTGCTCCATCACTTTTGGGGGGCCTCCTTCTCTCACCATCTTGGAAGGGCCCAGATGTAAACAGTGGAGGGAGGTAGCTCTGAACAAAGAAGGCCTGGTTGGAGATTTGGGGTAGGATTTGATCCCCAGTACGGACCAAATCCAGTCCTGACTACCTGCCCTTAAGGCCAAGATGACTGCTTGCCACCCATCACTGGAGGAAGGCACAGTGGGGAGAGGTCCACATTCAGGGGTCTCCAGAAACTCCCTTCTGGAAGGTGAGGCTTTAGTCTCCTGTCCAGTTGTATTGCCTCCCCTCCTCCTGCTGTGGGCACTGGCTGTGGTGGAGCTGTGCCGGTCCAGCATCCCCACTCTGCTGACCTCCTTCCCTGGAGGCCCTGGGCTGGGAGCTAAAGTCCCCATGCCAGTCCAACTGTTTTCTGCAGGAAAATCTATTGAGATCCCACTTTCCATCTGATTCTCAGGGCACTAGGAAGATCCCGAAAGAACAAACACAAGAATGCCCCCCTTTCCCTCTGAAGAGGAGGATAGCAAACCTTTGGGTTCAAGTCCTGGCTTCCTTGCTCCAAGGCCAATAGCATTTGCATTTCAAGGCCAATATTTCCAGGTGGCTTGGTTTGGGAGTGCAGGCCCCCTGAGGGGTTAACCTGGACGGGGCGCCATCTGAAGAGGAAGGGGCCCTCCTGAGAGAGGGAGACAGTGGGAGCAGCCTGCATGGGGGCTGGCAGCTGGAGTGAAGCGGGGTGGGCATGTGCAGGATGAGGGCTTGGACTGAAGGTCTGGCCTGTGGTCAGTGGACAGGCCAGATGGTGGACAGCGACAGCCCAGGATCCTGTAGCCACAAGAGCGATGCCCTGACTATGACTACGAAGACGACCACCAAAGACCTCTCTCCCTACTGGACTGGACAAGTTCTGGTGTGACCCTGCTCACACTGCCCGGTGAGTCACTGGGCTCATTCAGGGAAGCTCCTGTGGCCAAGAGCTTCACTAGGAAGATGAGAGGTGCTGTCAACTCAAAAGGGGCTGTTTTGAATTCCTGACCTTGCACAGAGCAGAGACTTGGTCTTGCTGGTGTGTGCTAGAGCCTATTGCCGTGTTCACAACCCTGTAGCCCACAGATTCTCAGGAGCCTGTCACTTAGACTTCTCTGCTCCATCTGCCCAGCCTGAGCAACCAGTTCCCAAAGTTCACCCTTGCAAGAAACAGGACTCTGAGGAACACAGAACTGGCCAAGCTGCGGAAGAGGTGTCACTCAGAGATGAGCCCAAGCCCCCCAGCTACTGGAGGAGGTCCTGAAGAAGGTCAGGAGGCACACGCTCAGCCAACTTCGGGCAGCAGGGAGTCTGGAGTTGGACTGAGGGCCTGCCTGGCAGGATAGGGGAGCAGATCTGTGAGCAGGGAACAGTCTGACCCAGGAGCCCTGGGCTCTGTCTTTCACCGGCTGCGTGACTTAGCCTTTTTGACTCTCAGTTTCCTTGTCACTTTGGTCAATGAGCTAATATTGCTCACTGCATGGAGGGCCGGGGCATTAAACGGGATGATGCTCGTCCAGTGCTTGGAGCATACAGCGAGCTTCGTAAACAACAGCTCCCTATCTCTCCTTTCATGGGAACCGGGGTGCACAGGGAGCTGATCATGAAGAAGACATCAAGAGCTCAGTCATCAGAACCTGGGGTCTGTGGGGACTCTCTGCTTCCTTAGGGGTCTGTCCTATATGGCCAGGCCAGGCACCAGCCCCACAAGGGCAGGCACCCAGGGATGTCTCTGGAAAGGAGGATGGGACCCACTTCACCGAATGCCACATCCCTCCTGCTCCCATCTGCCCATGCCACTTCCCTCAGCCCCTCACAGCAACTCCATGGATGTCTCTACCTCCCAGGCACCAGGACCAGTTTCCTGGCCTTTGACTGGGTGCCTGGCCCTGGATGCCTATGCAGAGCCAGGAAGGCAGTCCCTGCATGTCTCAGCCTGACCTGGGTGTGGGGCTTGGCAGGAACAAGGTCAGCGTGGCCTGGCGAGGCTGACGAGACCCTGAGCCAGTTGCCTGGGGCTCCCTAAATTCCCTCTGACCAAAATAGGCTGGGATCAGCACCTCGGGTGGGGCTGTGCACACGGGTGGGAGCCAATAGCTGTGCAGCGAAGACTGGGAGCAGGGCCGGTCCTTACTATCTCCAGGTGGAATCCACCTTATACTAAGTCTTTCTCGGTACCTCGAGTCATTATGCTTCAGACCGCATCTTCCCGTCTAGCGCACTCATCGACCCACATGTTGGTTTTGTCACAGTTGCTGACACTTAATGAGTGCTCTCCTCTGTGCCCAGCCTTTACTAAATGTTGCTTTAATCCTAAAACAATCCTAGATAGATAGTATTCCTGTCTCCCTTGTACAGAGGAGAAAACTGAGGCGCAGAGAGGTGAAGCCCATGCCCAGCGACCAACTAGGACAGAGTCGTATTCACATTACACTTGAAATCCATGAACAAAGATGGAACAAAGAACTAAGAAATGGTTTTGAAGCTGGACTGAAGTAGTGACCGATACCACTTCGTGCAGTTTGTTCGCACTCTTGCTCGCTGGGGCCCCTATTTTTAGGGTATAGATCAACAATGCACTCTACTCTTAAAGCAGGTGAGGGGCTGCACTTTCATCCAGCACCCAGCACCCTGAGATGGGGTGGGCATGCCAGATCTGGGCCCCTGCATTGACTCTGTGCTGCCCAGGCTTGGGGAGGGGCCTATTTGCAAGAGGCTTCTCACCTGCCTCACCTGGGAGGCGTTTGGCTGTGGCCTCATTCCGCTTGGCAGGAGCAGCCAGAACCATTCACTTCTTGATGGAAGGAAACAGGCTCAACCCCTCAGAGTGAACTATTGGCTGTAAAAAGAAAGTAATAAACAAAACCATCCCCTCTCTCCAGGGTACATGACATTCTTGCCTGAACTGTCCTGTTGCTACTTGCTGGGGAGTTAGGGGATGTTTCAGTCTTGTTAGAGATGTTTGCCATCTTTTTTGGTCTATTTTAGTCTTCCAAGAATGTGGATGGTGCCTATTCCATCTTTGCAGTTCTTAGCTCACTGCCATCACCACTGCCATTGCTACCACCACATGGGAACATGTGTGCTGTGCCGGCAGCCTCTCCTCACAGCCAGCCTGCATGGGGAGCCTGGGCTCCAACACAAGCTACTTGTGTATATTGGTTTTCTAGGGTC
The DNA here is from genome assembly GCF_009764315.1 of Trachypithecus francoisi. Classification (NCBI taxonomy): domain Eukaryota; kingdom Metazoa; phylum Chordata; class Mammalia; order Primates; family Cercopithecidae; genus Trachypithecus; species Trachypithecus francoisi. The sequence goes on along the minus strand of NW_022681462.1, from coordinate 51,335,697 downwards.
ATCATGACAAAGTACCACCAAGTCAGTGGTTTAGAAGCACAGAAATGTACTGTCTCACAGTTCTTGAGACTACAAGTCTGACATCAAGGTGTTGGCAGGGCCAGGCTCTCTCTGACAGCTCTAGGTGGAGATCCTTCATTATCTCTTATAGTTTCTGCTGCTGCTGGTGATCCCTGGCCTCCCCATCACTCTAGGCATGAGGCCGTCTCCTCCCTGTGTGTCTTCCCATCATCGTCCCTCCCTGCATGTCTGCCTCTTTGTCCCCATTTTTCCTTTTTATAAGGACACCAGTCATGTTGGATTAGGGCCTATGTTAATAACTTTATTTTGATTCGATTACCCCTATAGAGACCCTATCTCCAACTAAGTCACACTCTGAGATACTGGGGGTTAGGACTCCAGCATGTCTGTTTTGAAGGGACAAAATTCAACTCATCATAACATGGTGTCACCTTCAAGAAGTTATTTCATGTCTCAATACCTCAGTCTCTTTACCTGTAAAGTAGGACTGCTAATACACCGTAACACTTGCCTCTTGGGGTTGTTGGGATGACCCAATCAGCCGATATGTGAGTACAGTGTTTGGGACAGAGTCAGCACTCCGTCAATGCTGTGGGCATGGGCGCTGCTGCTAGCACAGCCCTCTTGTCACAGTAGCAGAAATGCAGGTTTGGGGAGGTTAAGGCATTTGCTAAAGGTTTCAAAGATGGATTGAGAACCCGAGTCGACCTGGACCCAGACACAGCTCCAAGATAGGCCTCCCCTGAGACCAGCGTGACACAGCATGGCCTGGCCCTGTGCAGCTGGAGGACACCTGGCGCAGCCAGAAGGCAGGGAGCTTGTTCTGGAAAACGATTTCTCCATATGTTCTTTCAAAGATTTGCCATTGAAGTTCAAATGCATAGTCAGCCCTTGATATTTAACATGGATGAAGCCCCACCATTGGCTTCCTCATTTACAAATGTAGATGGTGCCCAGGAGTGGCCCGAGGCTCTTGCTATGCAGATCATCTGTGGATTTATAAGCACAAGAACAAAACACGACCGTCTAACTAGACATTCCCAAGCCCCAGATAATATTATGCTTAGTTCCAGGAGTATTTGGCCCAAGACAGCCACAAAACTTGGACAGCTCCTCTGGGCTGGTGAGGGTGGGGCTGGCTGGCGTCTTCTGCCTTAAGGGCCAGAGCAGCCAGAGCACCGGGCAGGGAAGCTCATGGGGCTCTAAGATCCCCCTGAGAATTAACGGCTAGGCCCACAGAATCCCGAAGAGCCTGGTGGCTTCCTCCCCAATCCCCAACCAGGACTGTAAGAAAGTCTGGGGGTGAAATTCTTCACCACTCCTTCCTGGGGCTGACTTCTCTGAGACCAGGCCCAGGAGTGATCTGAACATTGTCTTCTTGGTGACCTTGGTTGTTGGGAGCGTGGTCAGGATGGTTGGCCGTTCATTTCCCCTCCTAAGGGCTTTGGTGGGGTGGTGTTGGGGCTGTTTTCTTGGAGCCTCAGGGGAGGGATTTGCTCTTCCTCATTCAGCGGCTGGAAGGCAAGGCATGAACCCGTGATTCAGGTAAGATACCTTTTACTGCCTGCTGTGAACTGAATGTCGGTTTCCCTCAAGAGTAAAAATTCATTTGTTGAAATCCTCACCTCTGAGGTTCTTCTACTAGAAGGTGGGGTCTTTGGGAGGTAATTAGGTCATGAGGGTGAGGCCTTCACGAATGATTAGTGAACTTATAAAAGAGACCCCAGAGCGCTCCCTCACCTTTTCATCCAGTGAGGACACAGGGAGAAGATGGTCATTAGCGACCAGGAAGAGGCACCCCCCACCCCCACCCAGAACCCCATGCTGGCACCTGATCTCGACTTCCAGCCTCCAGAACTGTGAGAAATAAATTCCGGATTCCTGTTGTTTCTAAGCCATCCTGCCTAAGGTACTTTGTTAGACGCAGCCTGTGCTGACTCACACGGTGCCTTATTTGATTTTCATTCACTGCTTTGAGAAGCAGATCAGCTTGAATGAGCACGGAATGTATCTGTTTAAAAAGCAGCTGGAAGTCTGTCAAGTGCATTCTGGAAATGGATTCAGGCTAACAGAGTGTTCTGAATAGAGACGCCTGAAACAAATAAGTAGGATCTGTTATCAATGCATCATCGCTTTATGGTGCACGATTGATTTTCTTAAGTATGCGATTGCACTGTCTATAATTTTGTTGGTGTTTTTGTACTTAGCAACCCTTTTTCATATAGATGGCATCAGAATAAATTTCATCCTAGTTCTATTTCCAAAATATTATTGGTGCCCCTACTTGTACTGCCTGAGTGTGGTCAGATCAAGACTTACAAACCCACAGGCAATGTTGCAGAATGAGTGACAACAGATATTGCCAACCGCCCAGACGGAATCCAGCAAGAAATTATATTGGAATGGCTCTACCTTGTGGAGGGAACTGTCCAGTGCAGAGGACCTGCCTGAGTATTGCTTACAATGCGTCTTTCTGGTTATAATGAAGTCATTTATTTGTTTATGTCTTTATATTATTGCCACTTTCCTCCACTGACATGGAAATCCTTAGAGCCTAGAACAATGCTGGGCTTGGAGCAGGTGCTTGAAAGCATATTAGCAAAATGAATGAATAAATGAATGAGTGAAAGAATGGGCGAAGATGCTGGAGCAGAGCACGGTCTTTTGTGAGCTGGGTGAGTGTGAACCAGAGTCTGAGACCACTGGTTGCTCTGATTAGACACTGAGGATCAGATGCTGGAAGCACCGCTGTCCTGTAAGGCCCCTTCTCACCTAGCTCGGCAGCTTGGGCTGGGCTACACCACTGTCTTTATTGACTGTCCTCTGTGAGTCCACCTTGGAAGGTTCTCACTTACTTGCTTTTTCTCTCTGCAGGAGCCAAAGACATAACAATGGAGAACATGGGTGGTATAGCCCTCTAACCTGGCAGGCAGCACATTAGAATCACGTAGGAGCTTAAAAAGTACTGACCGGCTTGGTCTTTTTTGGTGTGAAGGTGGGATGCAGGCTTCCTGGGGTCATCCTCTTGTACAGCCAGAGTTGAGAACCATCTGAGTAGAGCTTCCCACGCTTCTCTGCACATCAGAATCGTCTGGGGGCTTGTTCACTGTAGGTTGGTGGGTCCCATCTCTAGCCTCTGATCCAGTAGCCTGGGGTGGGGCCCAGGATGTGCTGCTGCTGGGGTCTGGGCAGTGCTATGAGAACTGCTGCTGTAGGAGCTCAATCAGGTAATCGGTCCCTTACTCCCTGATCCAGGGTATTTGCTGCTTCCTGTGTCTGCCATTCTTTTCTCAACCTGGGGCACTTGCTTTTCTCCCTGTGCTGCCTTGTCCTTCACTGAGGTGTGGGCGATCCCTGGCAGGATGCAGAAAAAAAAAAAATTTAAATTACTTTTCTCAGCCCAAAGGAGACTGGAATGCTTCACAAGGGGTTCTACTTGAGAGGCAGATGACCACCCAAATGGCAAACTAAAAGCATCAAAGCGGACACCAGAGCCTCCTGGACCTGACATGTGGCCCTGGAAGTGACCAGATGTGGTCTCAAGGGATGGGGGCCCAGGGCTAGGAATGCCACCATTCGGGGAGGCCCTAGAGCAGAGCGGAGCGGCCGTGGGCTGGCGCCAAGCTCACTCCTGCTTCTCTCTGCATGTCTCCCTCATTCGTTTCTCTCTGAACTGTGACCCTTTTGGCCCCTCTGGGTACCAGAGGGGACAAGGTGATCCCTCAGCACTTGAGTCTACATCTTAGAAGTGTAGGTCCTCACAGAGGCCAACGTGTCTCCTTCTGGGACAGAACTCCAAATTCTTAAAAAAAAAAATCAAAAAAGAATATGATAAGTCAATCTCCGGGGCCAGTCCCTGGGGTGCAAACATTCCCCTGAGTCAGGGAAAGGTGACTGTAACACAGGTATCATTATGATTTAGGTGTGGCAAGACTAGCAGGTCAGGGGTGCCTGCCGTTGAAAAGACTGCCGTACAGTTCCCAGGCGGAAGGGGTGTGCCAGGAGGGGCACGCGGGGAGGCTGCAGGGCTGGCGAGAGGGCAGATGGAAGGAAGCTGCCTTTATGGTATTTCTGCTGAAAGGCACAGGTGCGGTGGGGGAAGCAGGCTAAGGATCGGTTCGTGTGAATGTCTTCAGTGAGCTCCAGTTATCTGGTACCTGGCCTGGGTGATGAGGGTAGATAGACAGAGGCCCAGAAGGTGAGAGCCTGATTCCTGGCGTGGTCAGTGGGGTGGGTGGGCTCAGGGCTGGTTGGTTTGGGAAGCGCGCATGTGGGCCAGTTGGTTACTGTCTCAAGGAGTGGGCTAGGCCTGGGTGTGGCAGTCCTTCTAGGGTCAGCAAGGCACCAAATATCAAAGCACTAGAATACACAAAGTAAAAGACTGCGTTAATACAGGGTAGTTTACAAAGAAACGGGAAATTGTTGGCTCGGAGCTGGGTGGAGATTGAAATGGTGTTCCCTGGAGATCCATTTAAAGTCTCTGTAAATATGCGTTAGTGTGTAACTGCTCCTTGTCTCTAAGCTCAGCCAGCCTCTCCCATGCCAGGTGAGGGGTCTCCCCACCTTCCTTTTCCTCTCTGGGTGTCCCTCCATTATGATTTGGGGACCAAGGCTGGCTGTAGCAGTGTGCCTCCGTGGCCTAGGGCGGTTGGCAAAGGCAATTGCTTCGGTAGTGCTGGATAAAGTGGGATGACGCGATGACCACACGGAATGTCATTTCCGATGAAAGCTGGCATGCCAGCCCGTGACAGGACGTGGAGGAGCGTGGATTCCCCTTCATGGTTGACTTCAGCCAAGGCCATCATCCCAGCTGCCAAAGCCTGCCCTGATTGCCTGTCCTGGGGGAGAAGAGTGTTTTGAAGATGACAAGTCAAAGTCAGGTCCTGCATGGAGTCTGCGTGCCTGACAGCCCAGCTGGCACAGGAGGACATGCAGGTGGGGTTTGTGCAAGGGGGTTCTTTTCTGTAATAAAATACACACTGAGAAGGCAATGGGTACACTTGGACCCTGCAGGCCAATTTAAGCACCATCACTGCTCTTCAGAAGCGTGGGGCTCAGATGTTAGCTGAGCCTAGCAAGATGTCCTATGTTACTGAGAGACTATTAGAAAGCAGAGCAGGTCTCAAGATTCAGTGAAACAATTTTCTGGAAGCTGGAAGATGATATGGAAGCTAGGGATATCATAAAGCAGCTTGCTGGGAACAGTGGCTCATGCTTGTAATCTCAGCACTTTGGGAGGCTGAGGTAGAGGAGAATCACTTGAACCCAGGAGTTGGAGACCAGCCTGGGCAGCACAGCAAGACTCCATTTCTATAAATAATTTTTAAAAATTAGCTGGGTGTTGTGGTGCATGCCTGTAATCTTAACTACTCCTGAGGCTGAGGTGAGAGGATGGCTTGAGTCCAGAAGTTCAAGGTTGCAGTGAACTACGATTGAGCCACACTGCATTCCAGCTGGGTGACAGAGGGAGACTCTGTCTCTAAAAAATAAAAGTTAAAAAAAAAAAAGAGGGTGGGTGGTTGAGGGTTGTGCAGTGTGAGTGAGGGTGGCCAGAAAAACCATTTCTGTGACAGTTACAAAGGCTGTGTGTGGATGGTGATGCTGAGGTTTTATCTCCAAGTGAGTTGTGCATGTGAGGTTTGTTTGATTGTAAAGCATTTATTTTCTAAATGCAAACTTTTAGAACAAAGTCTAGTGTCTGTTGCTCTATTTTGGCATAGGTTTTTAATGTTTAATATACTTAGAACTTCAGAATGGTGGTAGTTGGGGTCTGTCTTCTTACCTGCTGGTGGCCCTGGCAGGGGCTAGCCAGAAGCAGTCATTATTGCTTAGGCAGTCATTGAGGGAGGCTGGATGTGGCTCTTGGGGAGCCAGAATGAAAGATAGCAACTCATTAACACACACACACCCCTAAACACACGCGTGCACCTACACACAGCTGGGAGTCCTGAGGAAGAGACCTCACCGCTTTTGTTTTTTGTTTTTTTACCACCTTCATTATGAGTCTAAAGTCAATTCAATTAACCAGCTATTTGAATTTTTTATCTCTAACAGGAGCTGAGAAGATTCAGTGGGTTATTGGTTAGAATAGCTGGTGGGGCTGGTGGGTTGGGGTAGGTGAGATGAGGGAAGGGTGATGTGGAGGATGGGCTGGGGTGTTTGCTGCAAGGTGGATAGCTGAGGGTTGGCTCAGGTGTTAGGTCTTGGTTGGGATCCAATAGCTGCTGTCTGAGAGTCTGCTCGCCATCTCTTCTGCTGAGCCTGGTGGGACTGAATCGACCTTCAGATCTCAGCGATGAGTCCTCTAGACTGCAGGTTCCACAGCAGTTGCAGCTCCCATGGCTTCAGTTTGGAGCTGCCTGTGACATGCAGAGATGGAAGCACAGCGTCAGCTGTGGTGAACGGCAGCCTCTTTCAGCCCCCAGGTGCGTAACAAAGGCTGACTTGACTGTGTCTGTGAGAGCGCCATGATTTGGGGTCTTGTCTGTCAGTTTGGACCAGATCAGAAAGCAACTGGGACTATTGGCAAGAAAAGTCAATCTGCCTATTCTTGGTGTGGGGACACTTGAGCTGGTTCTCAGCAGTGCAAATAATAGCTGGATGAATAAGCATTGCGCTGCTCTCTGATGCAGAATGAAAATCAGATCTCCATCATGAGGAACAAGAAGTTTTTTCATTGTCCACCTCAGTGAATGGCTTATCCACGCCCTGGGAGGCCGACTTCCAGGGTTTCTCTCTCAGACAGAGAGAGACAGGTTTTAGGTCTCCAGGGTCTAAAGAACGAAGAATCATTGCTTCAGTCCTTGCAATGAACTTCCTGGGCCCATGGGGCAGAAGGGCAAGACAGGGAGTAGGGGCTTCCACCTCCTGCAAGGGAGACAGCGGGCCTCTGGTCAGAACAGGAGGGGCCTGCCTGGAGCTTCCTGAGCCCGCAGGCAGGGGGAAGGCTTGGTTGTGTGGATGGAAGAGCAGGAGGGTGGAGTGCTCCCGGCCAGGTACTGCATGGGACCTGGGTGCCCGTGGAGGGAGAGCAGGCTCTGGAGGGGGCCAGGTTCCAGCTGCCCTCTCATGCATGGTCTGGGTCTTGTGGGAGGGGGGTTGCAGGGAAAGCGGGCAAGGGCTGTTCGTGTTATGGGTGGTGTCCTGGAATTCTCACCTTTCCCAGTGTCTCTCATGGAAACCCAAGGTGGGAGAAAGAAGCAGAAAGAAATCCTGGAACCAAAAAGCACTTCAGCAATGAAGACTGGATTTTCTCTGATTATGAACAGCAAAATAAAATCTCTCCTGCAGACCTCTAAAGCTCTGTGCATACTTTGTCTGTGCTTTCTAGACATTCTTAGCATGAAAGGAATTGAGGTGTTCCAAAAATTATGCAGAGTCTTTTTTTTATGCTTCTGTTTAGAATTGTAAAGCACAAACTGTGAGGACTAGAAAGAATCTTTGAGCTTGTGGTGAGCTGAAAAGTGGAGCCATTCATTAGATGTCCACATTCTAATCCCTGGAAGCTGTGAACAACATGTTACCTTACATGGGAAATGGGATTAAGACACAGAGTTTTTTTTCTGTTATTGTCCAGTTGACCAGGACAGCCTTTAGAATATTTTTTTTTTTTTTGAGCCAGGGTCTTGCTCTGTCATCCAGGCTGAAATGCAGTGGTACAATCATGGCTCACTGTAGCCTCAAACTCCTGGGCTCAAGCCATTCTCCTGCCTCAGCTTTCCAAGGAGCTGGGACTACAGGCATGCCCCACCACACCTGGCTAATTAAATTTTTTTTTTTTTTTTTTTTTTGTAGAGACGGGAGATTTGACTTTGTTGTCCAGGCTGGTCTGGAACTCATGGCCAATCTTCCTGTCCCAGCCTCCCCAAGTGCTAGGACCGTGCCTGGTCAGAATTTTTAATTTTATGGATTCTGATTGCTAAATTTATCCTATGGTTTTGATGACATATTTTCTTGAATCCAAATTAAGGCTCTCTAATCTGACAATGAGTGAGTTTATGGGGATAATATGACAGAGTATTTGGAATTGAGGGTGTCCCATAAAAACTGGGGACACATATTCCCTGTCGTAATACATGACATAGCCTCCCTCTCCCTTCTCACCTTCCCCACCCTGTGGCTTGTACATTACAAGGAAGGGAGAGGGGTTGGAACTTTGCCACAAGGGTTTTCAGAGGATTCTGCTAATCTCTGAACCAGATCAGACTTTGGAAAGGCCTCCTGGGTCTAAAAAATGAGGAATCATTGCTTCAATCTTTGCAATAAACATCCTGGGTGACTTTCACCTCAAACCTCAGAGGATTTCACGATGCTACAGAACATTCTGTGCTTTGTGGGTTTCCCATCAGTTGGTGGAGAAATCGAGCCATTCAAATGTGCTATTGGTGGTGGAGACAGTGCAGCGTAGGCCATGAGGCGGGGGTGGAGGGTAAAGTAGCCATGACTCCATGAGCCTTCCGGCAGGCCTGGGGACTTACTCTTGGGTGTCTGTTGGGTCTGAGCATTAGTTCTTGAAAAGACTAAGCAATTCTTGTGACTCTGTGATCAAGTTTTCCCATAGAAAGAAGAGAGGTTATGTAAATTCCTCCTTATAGATCACAAGATCAGCAGTTAACTCCAGCATGGCCAAGAGCAGATTGCATGGTTTTGCTTCCTCTCTTTGGCTGAATTATCTGTGGGCTTCCTGTGTTATTTAATGAACCAAATCCTAATTGAGGCAGATCAGCTGGGAGTGATGTGTTTAGCTAAGCACAGAGCCAGGGTGGAGAGAAGGGTTCAATTATTGGTGTGTTCTCTATCCTGAGATGATGATGGTATTTGGTGAGATTTTCCTACTGGAATGAATTCCCACGTTTGAAACCTACTAGGCTTGACTCAAAATTTATGCTTTATCCTTCAATCTTACCATGTCAAAATAAAGGAAAAAACCCAGATATTTCATCTCTAATGGTCCTTAAAAAGAATAAACATGATATAGTGTAACGTTTACCTTTTGCTCAACAAACTCCATGCAGTTTCCATACAATTTCCCTAAGAATCCACCCATTGTGAAGTTATATACACCATTAAATCAATACAGCTTACTCACCTCACTCCCCATCCCCAAATGTCTGGGTGTCAGTTTTCTCTTCTTTTTAAACTGGAGGACAGATTTGAGCATCTCTACGTTTCTACCTAGCTCTCACATTGTATTTTTCTAAGATTTTCTTTAACCAGTTGAGATTTGACTTTTGAGAGTTACCTTCCTTTTTTAGCAAAAAGATAAAACTAGGGCCCATGGGCCCTTCTGATTTAGCCATTTGTTCTGGCTATGAATTCCCTAAGATTTCTCCAAAGGAGTTTCTATACCTACCTCTTCACCTGTAAGAAAATGAAGATCTGCATAAATTAGGCAGACAGTGTTAGGAAGGTTAATGCCATGGGGTTTTAAAGTACATTTTGAAAAGCATTCTTCCTTTCCAACCACCAACAGGGTGATTCCAAATTACACCTCTTCCTAAACGATGCAACACGAGTGAGTGCGTAGGCGAGAGGTCGCGGGGGACGATGGAGAATTCCAGCCCTGGAGCCTGGCTTTCCAGGGAGGCTGTAGCCAAGGTATTATGCTCCCATTTGGCCTCCTGTTCATATCAAGAAAGGCCCAGGACCATGAGTTCTCCAAAGTCCCATCAGGGCAGCCAGTGTGGATGGGAGTCTGTGGGCGGAGAGTGTGTGAGGCACGACCGAAATTGGTTCTGTTACCTGTGAGGCTTGCAGGGGATCTGCCGGCTCTGAGCAAGCCAGGTGCACCCTGCCTGGGCTTCGTCCTTTCTAACTCCACGGAGGCGACTTGGGTGGGAGAGAGGAGCAACCAACAGCACCTTTGGGCTGGTTAGGGGGTTTAGGAGACATTGGTTTTGTATAGACAAGACTTGGTGCTGGATTCCCACTTTCAGAAGACAAACTATTCAGTTCTGCAAACTCCACAATCTAGAATAAGGAATGAGATAACAACCTCCTCCTTCATTTAACAGTTAAAAATCATACAGGACTCTGAAAACAAAACAAAACAAAACTTAATCTTTCTTAGATACTAAAAGGGTTCCTCGGATGGAAAACCAACTCCTCCCCTGGCTAAAGATCAAAAGCGTCTTTTTCTCTTTAATGGGGCCACAGTTGGGCAAAACGCCCATCACTTTAAAACCACCTCCTCGGCTGGAAGTACGTAATTTTTAGCGAGTCACAGAAAAATAGGGAAACTTATGCGGAGTTTCCTTGGCCACTTCCCCATCTGGGTGATCGTGTACTCAGACCCAGCACTGCAGCCTGGGGGTGCTCCCCGTGAGGAGGAAAAGGTGTGTCCAATGCCACCCAGTGTGAGCGGGTGACACCACCCGGTTAGGAAATCCCAGCTCCCAAGAGGGTATAAATCCCTGCTTGACTGCTGAGCTCCCGCTGGAGGTGAAAGTCTGGCCTGGCAGCCTTTCCCAGGTGAGCAGCAACAAGGTGAGAGAATGCAGAGCTGCAGGTAAGAGGCTTTTGAGAGAGAGAGAGAGGGAGAGAGAGAGAGGCAGAGCGAGAGGGAAAGGCAGAGAGAAGCAGAGAGAGAGGCAGAGGGGGAAAGGCAGAGAGAAGAGACAGAGAGAGACAGAGAGACAGGCAGAGAGACAGAGGCAGAGAAACAGAGACAGAGAGAGGCAGAGAGACAGAGAGAGACAGACAGAGGCAGAGAGACAAAGACAGAGAGAGGCAGAGAGACAGAGACAGAGACAGGCAGAGAGACAGAGGCAGAGAGAGACAAAGAAAGACAGAGACAGAGAGACAGAGATAGAGAGAGGCAGAGAGACAGAGAGAGAGAGACAGGGATGGGGAGAGACAGAGAAAGGCAGACAGACAGAGTCCGAGACAGAGGGAGAGAGATAGAGACAGAGAGAGAAAGACAGAGAGAAACACAGAGACAGAGAGAACGACAGAGACAGAATGACAGACAGAGACAGAGAGAAATCTGGGAGTTGGGACACCTGAGTCCATTTCTGGTGGAGCTTCAGGAGACTCTCCCGATTTCTCCAGACCTCAGGAACCTGATCCAGGTGACCTTCCTTCTCCATGACCTTCTTCACCTGTGTGAAGGTGGCCGGAAGCCTTACTTGACCTTTCTGGGCCTCAGTTTTTCTCTCTGTCAAAAAAGGGGCTGGATCAGGGGGTTTCGAAGGACCGTCCATGATTCTAGGCCACAAGGAAAATTGCAGTGGAATCCAACGCAAGATAGCGGACCACCGAGACCATTTTCCACTGCGCGAGGCTGCATGTGGGATGTGCACTGAATGGAGGGCTTTCTTCCTCAGAAGCCTCATGAGATTTTCTGGTGTGAAAAGCTTGATATGCTAAAGTCACTGTGGATTCTCTAATGCCTGGCTCTCGGGTGGTTTTCTGGGGAGAGGTAGTAGAGTGTGGTTAGGGTTGCAGTGCGTTCCCACAGGCGAACTGGCCTGGGTTCAGAGTCCAGCTTGCCTGGACAAGCTGCGTGACAGCTCACCTGCTCAGGGTCTCCATTTCCGCCTGCAAATAGTAAGGTCGAGGGTGATGAGGAGTACAGTAAATGAATTCAAGTAGTGTCAAGCACTCAGGACTTAATGTCACCCTCACATGGGGGAAGAAGGTCATGGGCGAGGAAAGTCGCCCGGATCAGACACCTGAGTTCTGGAGAAATCAGGAAAGTTGCCTGAGGCTCCAACAGAAACAGACTCAGGTGTCCTGACTCCTAGATCTCTCTCTCTCCGTCTCTGTCTTTGTTTCTCTCTGTCTGTCTGTTTCTCTCTCTGTGTCTCTGTTTCTCTCTTTCTGTCTCTACTTCTGTCTATCTCTCTCTGTTTCTCTCTATCTCTGTTCCTCTCTCTGTCTCTCTTAAATCCTGGCACACAGTTTGCTCTTGCCGTTTGAAGCTCCTTCTCTTTAATCCCATTCCCTTTTGGGGGCCTTTGCTCTTCTTAGAGCCCTTCAGGATCCCTCTACCCCCACCCACAACTCTGCTCGAAGATCTTGGTCAAGACCCCACATTGCCCTGAGTTGTCTCTTGTGTGGGCAGAGGCAGCCAAGTGTCCAGGCCTTCCTGGAGCCTCCCAGCGCTGCATGGCTGCAGTGGGGGCTGCTGGTCCCCTTTCTGCACTCCATCCCACCTCCTGCACACTCACCCTTTTCCATGCCCATTTCATCAGCTTTGCCCTCCCGAGGCCAGTGGGCTTCCTGCCCACCTGCTCATTTGGTATTACCACATACACAGGCACAGGAGAGCGCCTTTTTCTAACCTCATTTAGAAGTTGGTCCATTTGGATTGTACTTTGGCACTTGGTTACCCTAAAAGGCAAGAAGGAAGCTCGGCTGAATGTTTCAGGGCAGCTATCCTCTCTCCAGGGGTCTTCAGTTGGCCTGGGAGCCCCCTACCCGGCCCTGCTAGTAGGGGTTCCCTTCTCCATCCCCACTCCTACCCTGACCTCCAAAGCCTGTTTGACAATTAGAGCTGAGGGATTCAGAACGTCCGCAGACCCCGAGCCCTCCTCCCCTCCCCCAGGAGAGCAGGGTTGGCCTCTGGCAGCAGCACGACTGAAGCAGAGCAGACTCGGGTTGCTTTCCTGTATTTTAATCACGGCTTTCCATAGAGGAGACCCTCGATCACGACAGTGCGTTTGCCCAGTGGTTCTCAAACCTGAGCCTGTGTCAGAATCCCTGGTGGGCTTATGAAAATGCAGAGGGCTGGATGTGTGATTCAGTAAGTCCTGGCTGGCGACCTGAGAATCTGCATTTCTCATAAGTGCCCAGGTGATGCTGGTGCCAGTGCTAGGGGACCACACTTTGAGAACCCCTTCCTTAGGAGACGTGTCCAGGGCCAAGCCTGTGCGGGAGCTATTTCAGGACAAGGGCCTTTTGAGATGGGGCTTTCACATCTCCTGAGGGCCTTGTGAATATTCGACTGAGGGCCTTGTGAATATGCGGCTGATTCTGATTCTCTTGGTCTGAATTTTTCACAAATGGTGTTCGTGCTGCCGGTCCATGGGCCACACTTTGAGTAGAAAGGATTCAGAAAGTCGAGGAAGAGGTCTTCTTATTTGGGGGCAAGGAAGAAGTTAGTGTAAAGTTTTGGGTGGATCCTAAATTTTCTAGAGCTAATATTCGTCAGAATGTTTTCTTGAATGTCTGTGGTAGGCAGAATTCTAAGATGACTCTGGCTGATCCATGCCCTTGTATAATTCCCTCCTTGTGGGATAAGCCAATAGATGGAACATCATTGCCGTGGTTAAGTTACTTTATGTGGCAAGGGTGAAGGAATTCTGTGGAAGTAATTTAGGTTCTCAATCAGTTGATTTGAAGTTAATAAAAAAGATCACATGTGCTGGGTGGGCAGACATAATCAGGTGAGCTATTTAAAAGAGGATCAGGAGGTCAGGGTCAAGGGGTCAGAGACTCGAAGCAGCAGCAGATGTTCTTTCCGTTGGCCTTGAAGAAACAAACTGTTCTGGTGTAGAGAGGGCCTCAGGGCAGGAAGCACGGGTGGCATCCAGGAGCCGAGAGTGGCCTTATCCAGGAAGAAAGTGGGGGTCCAGTCCTGCAGTCATAACAGCCCTGTGAGCTCGGAACAGGAACCCGTGCTCCTGGAAGGAGCACAGCCCAAAAGATACCTTGATTTCAGTCTGATGGGACCCTGAGCAGAGACATCTGACCTACAGCAATGTGAGCTATGAATGCGGTTGTTTTAAGTGGCTGAGTCTGTGCTGGTGTGTTACACGACAATAGAAAATGAATACAAGGTCCTGATCCCTCACTTTGATTGTGGTGCCTGACCACCAAGGTGTACTGTGGCAATGACTTCAGTAGCTTCATACAACACGAGCTGATTTCTTGCTCGTGCTACAGCATCGTCATGGGTTAACTGCGTTGGACTGTGATGACTCATCAGAGCCACTCGGGGACCAAGGTCTTTGTCAAAACAGAATTTACGGAGACCAGTAGTGGGACTCCCATTGTTTTGACACAAGTGCTGGGGGGAGGAGATTATTCCTATTTATCAGAAGCGGAAGCAGGCATAGCAGGAGCAAGTGAGTGGATCGATGGATGCGGGTAGACCCCGGCCTGCTGCCCGGATGGCTTGACTGTGCCATGCTGGCAGCAGGGATGAACAAGGGCTCAGCATGCACCGTGCACGAGAGAGGCTGGCAGCAGAGCACCAGCTGTGAAATGCACAGGTCTGGAATCGGCACTTGTTTTTCCCAGTCACGTGCCCCGCCCGACTTCGAGGTGAATAGTAGTGAACATGAGTGTACCCACCACGTAGGATTACTCAGTTAGCTCAGTTAGGGTAGGAGGGAGGGACGCAGGATTTCGGCTTACCAAGCTTCACAGAGCTGCTCTCACCACCAAGGAGCGAGCTGGTCGGGCATCTGACAGCTGAGAGGAGCCGGAGGGGCTAAGAATGCAAATGGAACACTGGCCCACAGCCCCAGGGCAAGTGAAAGGTTTCCTGCGGGGCTTTTTGGGTCTGGTCTGCGGAAACCCAACAAGTCTGGGCTATCTGCGAGTTGAAGATCAGGTTTGCTTGTGGTGAGGGTGATAGCCTTTCCCACGCAGTAGAGATAAAAATCCCTTGGCGTTTTCAGTCTTTTTTTTTTTTTTTTGGGAGAGTGGCTGACTTCTTGTCACTCGGACACCCTGGACACAGGGCTTGGGACAGTTGCCGCCCTTGGTGCCCCTCAGAGGACAAGGTGGACACATTTTCCAGTGAGTAGAAGATGGTCTTTCAAAGCATACAAAGAAAATCCCATCTGTTTTGACATCTTAACAACTTTGGAAGAAAATATTTCTAATATATACATATAAAAAAATATATATATAGTAGTGAGTATATATGTATATATAGATTTTATATATATATTATAATCAGTATATATATAATGTATATACTCAGACCCAGTATATATCTATATAATATATATAAAAAATATATACTGCTATAATATATCTACTCGCTACCAATAGATGCCAAAAAAAGTACCTTTACAGCTTCGCCAGTAGGAATCTCATTTGGCTCTGAAGGCCCTTTCGCACTAGGGCAGGGAATTAAGCCTGCTGCTACATGTATTGCTGTCTGAGTTGGTCCAAATCTACCTCTCTTGCATTCATTTCGTTTCTTTTGGGTAGATGTTCACTCTTCCAGTTTCTCACCAGCACCTTCCTCTAGCCAGGAAGAAGCCTGAGAAGACGGGGACATTGTGTCCCCAGGGAGTGGTGGGCAGCTGATCCACATGTGCTGAACTGGGGTCTGCACTGGCTTCTGTGGAGATGTCCCTGGACCTTCCTGGTCACGAGGCGTCCTGTGGAATCTACTGCTGGCGTCTGTGACTGGGAAAACCCGAGGTCTGGTGCCTCAGTCATCAGAGCCAGTGCTCTGTCCAAGGTCACCCCACTGTGCCTCTCACTGGCTCCACAGGTTCGCTGCATCTTGGCCATGACCTTGTTTCTTCTGTGGCTTAGACTGTCCAGGTGATACTTAAAATGTTTAGCAACCAGCAGGGCATGAGTACCAGCCCATTAGAAAAGATGCTACAGCACCTGTTGCCGCACCTGAATAGCTCAGAGGAGCACCAGGAAAGCCAAGGTAGCAGAGGGTGGAGAGCTCAGGGTCTTGGGGAAGTGGTTATCTACCAAGAGGTAGGGCAGTCTTCCCCCACTTGGCCTCCCTGCTCCTTACTGACTGAATACCCTGAAGCCATGGCTATAGGTCATCTTGTCTTTCATCACGGCAGCCCCATCTCAGCCCAGTTCTCAGTTCACCTTCCATTCTCTCCTGGGAGTGCAGGGGAAGGTCTGAATCTCTCCCATCAGTGAAGCACCTCTTTACCTAACAGCCACACGATTATTTCCATTCTTCTTTAGTGTCCCTTACTTCACCAAGGTAGGATTCCTCCAGAGACGCAACTTGGAAGCAGAGCAAAAATTCCTCTGCGTCCAGCCTCCGTCTCTCTTTTACCTTTTGTCCCTTTGCCCTCAGGTTTCAAACCCAGAATAAGAAGCAAGACTGCCTGCCTGATTCCTCTTGTACCTTCCCTCCTTTTGCCCAGGAGCCCAAAGGGTCTTTTTCTTCTACTGACACTTCCTACCAGGAAGGAACTTCCCCTGTATCATATTCACTTCCTTCCCTCCTTCTGAGGAGGACTTTGCTCTCTCCCTTTCCTGGGGCCGTGGTGGCAGAAGAATCCAGAGTAGCAAGGAGGAAAACACATTGGGAGGTAATTGCAATATTACCTTCATTGTGTCTGTGTTGCATGTACTATCCCATCCTAGAGAAAGAGGGGTTTGAACAAAATTTAAACCATTCTTTGTGATTCAAGGAAATCATTAGGAGCATCAGTTATTTTGTGCTTTAACATCCTGATATACTCAGTAAGGCACAGTAACATGGAAGGGACTGCTGGTATCTGCGCTTAAAATCCCCAAATGGCTGTGTGCTTTGGTTCTTGCATCTGCCTTAACGGTTTTTCTGTCTCCTCTGTTGTTGGGCAATCAGCTGCTGCTTTTTTCAGTGTGTGTTTTCTTCTCCCAGCCTTCTCCCTCTTTCCAATTTGCCATCTGGAATCTGCTTTTGACTGAGCATTCTGTTCACCTGTTGCTGCATGAAAAATGATCCCAAAACTTACTGGCTTAAAAATGACAACTATTTTATGATAACTCCAAGTTTCTGTATGTTACGAATTTGAGGGCTCAACTAGGTGATTCTTCTGCTCCACGTGTCTGATTGAGTTCAAACAGTGGTGCTCAGCTGGTGAATGGACTCATCTGGAGGGTCCACGATGGCTTCACTCACATGGCTGGTGCCTTTGCAGGGTTCCTGGGAGGCTGGGCATAGCTGGGATTGTCAACCAATGCCCTTCATGTGGCCTCCCTAACCAGGTGGTCTCAGGGAGTTGGACGGTCTTCATGGTGGCTGGCTTTCCACGGAAGCCAGGCAGAAGCAAGCACCCCATGGAAACCAGGTGGAAGCTGCATGGATTTTTGTGATCTAGTTCCAGAGTTCACACAGCACCACTTCTGTGGCATTGTATTGGTTACACCAAGTTACAGGCCAGCCCACATTCAAGGGAGGTGAGTTAGACTCCACCTCTTGGTGGCAGAGTGGCACGGTCACATTCTAGAAGACCATGTGGGATGCGAGATATTGTTGTGGTCACCTCTGGAAAGTACAATCTGCTGCTCTTAAAAACTAGCCACGCATATACAAATCAACAGAAAGAGCTTCTGAAGGAAGACTTCAAAGCTGCTTCTGTGAGTAGAATATGCTACATGCCTTTGTGCCAGGATCTGATTGGCTGTCTTTCCCCTACTCAGGTCGTCCTGTCCTTGTTTCTTCTGTCTTTGTCGTATTTTAGATGGGCAGGTTTTCTGGATGACTGATTACTCAAATATTTTAGGTGTTTCCCACACTCAGATTATAAGACAGAAAGCAAAATTTGTTTTAAGGGTGTATGTCTGTTCACAACCAACCCCTGCTCTAATGCCAGAGTGTCCAGTTACTAATTAACTTTACCCAGCAGGTAGCCCAGCAGAGCTGAAAGTCCAGTTCCCAGGAGACCTCAGAAGCCCCAAGTTGCGGCTCTGCCGTTGGTGGCCATGGGGCCTTCGGCAAGAGAGTTGACTGGGTTCAGTGGTTGTCTGCTATGACTTGATGCTTTAGAAACTAAAGCTGTATCTAGGACTGAGGAGGCCTAAGCTCAAATCCAGATTGACTTACAGTTCCAGGGTTTTAGACCTGCAAGAGACCTAGGAGGTCTCACTAGCCCCACTTTTGTATTTTAGAGGTGAAGAAACTGTGACTGAGAGATTGAGCAAATGACTCTGTGGTTGCCTAAGATCACATAGTTAGTTAATGGTAGAATGAAGACAGGAGCCCAGTTCCAACCTCCGGTTGCATATGCTGTCACTAAGATAAAAACCTTAGAATTCCTGGCAGCCTTGAAGATGTATATGTGTGTATGCATGTGTACGTACTTAGAATTGTGTGCTTATATGTTAAGCACACATTTATATTGCGTGTTTTATAAATTAAATATTTATGGAACACTTACATGTTCTATAATATGGATCTATGCATTTGGGCTTATGGATTCCATTAGGTAAAATTGCACACATTTCTAGTATAGTAACTGGTGTTAGCTAAGTTACCAACTACAATATGGACGAGTTCTCAGGCTGGGTTGTGGAATGGTCCCTTAGCAGGAGTTTGGCAGAATGCAGATGGTGGTAGTGCTGATTTCTCATCACATCTGCCACCTGTGTCCTTGAGCAAGCTCCTTACCTCCCTAAGTACCTGGCTCTGCTTCTGTAAAACACTGATGAGAGCTACTGCTCATTGAGCACTTTCTTCTTGCAGCATTGCTGAGCTCGTTACATATGGTGTGACATCTAATTCTCCTGTAGTGAACACCAGGGTATGCTCATTTCACAGATGAGGAGACTGAGCCTCACACAGGTAATCTAAGCTGCCCACCACACTGCTGCTGGCAGGAAGGAAGGCAGTATTCCCACTTCTCTGTCCAGGTACACTGTGCTCTGTACACACTTCCTAACTCTCAAGGTTACTGGGATGTGTGGACAGACTTCTTTGGAGCCTCCCCAAAGTGTAGAATATGACTAATAAATGAAGTTTAGAGGGAGGCAAATTTGGGATCCAAAATGACAGACTTTTCTAATTGTGGATACTTCCCAAGAGTGGCAGTGTGCATCTTGTGATGAGGTAAGCTTGTCTTCTATAGAGGACGCTGGGTTTCAGAAGACTGTTTGGGTGGGCAGATAGACTTAATGGCTTCTGGAGACCCCTCTAGCTCTAGGTGTTAATGCTTTTACAGAGCAGAGAATGAGTGCCAAAACCAAGGATTGTGTGGACTCAGGTTTACATCCTACTTTGTCGTTCCTTAGCTCTGTGGCCTTGGGCAAGTGACTTAATTATCCAAGTCTATTTCCATTGCTGAGTGTTTATAATGGGGATGCTGGGCTCTACCGGACTCACTTACGAGTTTTGTTCTCTGGAGTTGTACAGAGCAGTGCACTCCTCTTACACAAATACCAGGCTGGGAGAATTTGAAGCCTGTGGGTTTGCCCTGCAGATGCCCAGGGCCTCACAGGTAGAGCTTCCTCCTCAGTCATTTTGGAGAAGGATGGTGACTGTTCCAGGCTAGAGGAGTGGTCTTGCTGGGTGTCACCCTGCGCAGGGTTTAATGCAGGAGGCAGGTGAAGCAAGTGTTGGTTGATGGTCCAGCCTGCTGGGGGCTTGGAATGACCCAGGCTCACGGGGAATGGAATGTTGATACAGGATCTGAATGAGTGAAAACATGAGTTGGGTTGGTTGACTGAACTTGACCAACTTCTGTCCCAAGAACCACTGATTAAGAGATACTTCAGTGGTGGTTTTAGCAAAAAGGGATGTTTGCTGGCAGACAGTATAAAGAGAGTGCCTATGCCTTGGTGGAACCGTTTGTATCAGTTTCTGCCAATTTATTCCTCTGAGATTCAGCCCAGTGTGGGTCAATGCCCTATTCTGCCAAAGATGGGTCTCCCTGCAGTGTGGCCTCCAGGAAGCAATCTGTCTCACCAGGCCCCACCAGGGATGGGAGATTAGTGTCCAGGACATCAGCAGGTGTCATTCTGACACAGCTATGCAGACCAGGAACAGTCTCAGCCTGCTGCTCGGAGGCTGATTCCTTGTCTAGCTTTTTTCCTTCCTATAGAACCAAAATAGTTTCTGGACAACTCATCTAGGTTTTTGTTTTGAGCCAGCACATTTTTCAATAAAAGCTGCCTGAAACCTGGTCACGTATTTCTCTGTATCTGAGTCTAGAAAGTCTTCCCTCTTAAAATTCTGTGATTTCCTAGGACTTAGTTAAAAAATACATTTTATATTGTTTCACCTTTGAATTTATAAAAGATTTCCAGGTTTAATTTTGATGTAAATATTTATTTCCTCATGGGTTTCGAAGAATTTATACGACATTCATAAAACATGTTTGGGCTCTTAGGAATTCATTTTACACACTACAGGTGACTCAGTGATAAGTGTAAGGCCTGATAGCTATGTGACTTCATTAACATTCAGCACCTGCCACCGTGATTTTGTTCTTTGAATGACTGTGCCACCTGACTCAGAGATGAGACAGTTGCCTGAAAACTTCTGGGAACAAGGTAATGATAGAAATAAAGAAGAGTTTAATCTTCTAGGTGAATTCAGTCCAGATATATTCAAATATATTATCAAATAAAATTGTTACTCCTTCTACATCCTTGAAAATTATTTTCTGGATCTATCGTTTACTTACTAGGTTCTGTTAAAAAATATATTCCTGCACGTATTCTGAAGTATTTAGAGGTGAAGTTTGATGATGTCTGCAACTTTCAGGTGTTCAGGAGCAAATATGTCTATGTCTGTGTCTGTGTCTATGTCTGTGGCCATGGCCGTGTCTGTGGCTGTGTTGGTGTCTTTGTCTGTGGCCGTGTCTGTGTCTGTGGCTGTGTTGGTGTCTGTGTCTGTGTCTACGTCTGTGTCTGTGTCTGTGGCTGTGTCTGGGTCTGGGTCTAGGTCTAGGTCTGTGTCTGTCTGTGTTTGTGTCTAGGTCTGTGTCTGTGTCTATGTCTAGGTCTAGGTCTATGTCTATGTCTATGTCTTGGTCTATGTCTGTGTCTGTGTCTAGGTCTGTGTTCATGTCTATGGCTATGTCTATGTCTAGGTCTAGGTCTAGGTCTGTGTCTGTGTCTGTGTCTGTGTCTAGGTCTGTGTCTAAGTCTAGGTCTATGTCTATATCTGTGTCTCGGTCTGTGTCTGTATCTGTGTCTGGGTCTGGGTCTAGGTCTAGGTCTGTGTCTGCGTCTATGTCTATGTCTATGTCTATGTCTATGTCTCGGTCTGTGTTTGTGTCTGTGTATGCGTCTAGGTCTGTGTCTAGGTCTAGGTCTAGGTCTAGGTCTATGTCTTGGTCTGTGTCTGGGTCTAGGTCTAGGTCTGTGTCTGTGTCTGTGTCTGTGTCTATGTCTCCGTCTCGGTCTCGGTCTCGGTCTGTGTCTGGGTCTATGTCTATGTCTATGTCTATGTCTATGTCTATGTCTCGGTCTGTGTTTGTGTCTGTGTATAGGTCTAGGTCTGTGTCTAGGTCTAGGTCTAGGTCTACGTCTTGGTCTGTGTCTGGGTCTAGGTCTAGATCTAGGTCTAGGTCTGTGTCTGTGTCTGTGTTTGTGTCTGTGTCTATGTCTCCGTCTCGGTCTTGGTCTGTGTCTGGGTCTATGTCTATGTCTATCTCTATGTCTATGTCTATGTCTGTGTCTATGTCTATGTGCCTGTGTGTATACAGAAAGAGAGAAAGAGGGAGAGAGAATGAGAATAAAGCGAATGCAGCAAAATGTTAGCAACGGCGAATCTAGTGAAATATATACTTGCATTTGTCATAGTATGCTTTCAACTTTTCAGTCTTTTTGTAATTTTAAAAACTTAAATGAAAAGGTGGAGTAAACACTTACATCCTTTTAGGCTATATGTACAGTCTATGACCGGAAGCTGCAGACAGCTGGGAATCAAAGGCAGGTAATGGTTACCTGGGCCTCAGTGCGTGCTGTACCACCTGTCCAACTCAGGGCTGTGCCATCAGCTCTTTCTACCTTCCAGCATTCTTTTACCTTCCTTTCACACTTCACACATTTTTGTCTTTTTCTTATGCCTGGTCCTGCTTTTCATCATACGCCTCTGTTTTCTCATGTTGAATGTGGTGAAACATGGTTACTTGACAAAAAAAAAAAAAAAAAAAGATAGAATTCTAACTCAAATACTTGGAAGGAGTTGCCCTTGAAATCTCTTTCTTCCAGTAAGAAGGTCAACTCAGATTCCAGCAGAAATGTAAGTTGTCTGTGATTTAAAAACTTATTTAAAGAAAGTAGGCTAGGAGAATAGTGTTTTGCTGCAAATTTCTGTAAAAATAATTTGTTTTCCCCTCTGGGCCTGCCACAAATTTACTGTTTCCCACACTACAGCAATTTTGGTTCCAACCTTTTACTGAGGTTTTGATTGTTGAAAACTGTCACTACTATGTGTTTGTGGTTTACTTTTCTGCAGCCACTTCCTGAAGAAGTCATGGTAAAGCAGTTCTTTTGCCCGAGTCCAGGGAGAGAAACCAAGACAATTCCCTTGGCTAGAGATGGGGGTGGGGGTGCATGGGGCTGGCAGTTACTGGAGGAGGACAGCATTTTAGGATTCATTCCATTGGAACAGGGTCCTTGTTGAAATACTTCTTCTCAGCCACCAGCCATATGATTTGAAGAAGAGAGTTAACTTGAAACTCACTTTACCTATAGAAAGGAGAGACTTCATTAGATTTCTTGAAGACTCTTCAGCTCCATAGCTCTGTGAAGCATTAGCTACTGACTGATCCTGAATGGCACAGCCTGACTTTCTGGTGTCAAAGTAATTTTAAACATGGTTACAAACCCTCCCATAATTACCATAAGCCTGAACCTGAGAGAATGTGAGCATAGTGGGGTGCTTTCATCCGAGGGGAGGCTGCACGTCAGCTCCTGACTTTGAGTCAAAGTGACTTTTAGAGTCAACCAGCAGAAACTGTTTACTTGAAATAGTTGAGTATCAGAAAGAAAACTGTGAGAACACAATGCCTAACAGTACCTGGCAGGGCTCCTTCCCCTGGGATCTTTTTACAAACTCAGGAAAAAGAATACATTGGGAATAGGCTCAGTGTGCGTGACAGAAAGCCTGGACACATAAAAAAGGTAGTCCAGGGTGGTGGCCGGCTTCATGAAGCCACCAAGGACTCAGGTTCCTCTCTTACTGCCCTATTGCATTCAGTGAGTGGTCTGTACCTTGTAGTTCACGATGGTGACCACAATCCAGCCACCATATCCACACTGAGCAGGAGGAAGGAAGATCAGTGGAGACCTCCTGGGGGGATCACATGACACTTCCACTCACATCTCATTGACCCACATTTTGTCACATGGTCACTTCATGTTGCAAGGGATGATGGGAAATGTCTTTGTGTCTAGAGGGCCATGTGCCCAGGTAAGATTTGGGGGTTCTATTATTGGGGATGCAGGGATGACAGATATTGGGAGAAGAAACTAGCAACATCTGTCATAGAAGGTGCATTTTCAAAGAGCAAGGGCTTTGGAATCACCAGTGCTGGGGTTAAATTTCAACGTCTGCTTACTAGCTGTAAGATCTCAGCCAGGCCTCTTAACCTCTTTGAACTCTTATAATACATCCTCTGTAAAATCAGCATGATACTTACTTTGTGGGGATAAAATACAAGAACGAATGTTCAATATTTGGTACAATAGCTGTTGCTATTACACTAGTCCCTACAACACCAACTTTGACTTCATTTACTCATCCCGATACGTGGTATTGGTTAGCTACAGTGTATTTAATTCCTACTTCTTTCATGTCCTTACTGGAGCACTAGTGAGTCTGGCTTGGACCAGTATAGTTGGGGATGTGAGAAGCTAATGCATGTCCAAGGAGGACACAGCAGCTTGGTGGATGTTTATGTGACCTTCATCTGGCAAACCTGACAGTGTGGTTAGGGGTAAAGTCACAGGAACTATTTGTGTTTCAGAAACTTGTGAAGAATAGTATTGTGTGGAAATAGAGAGTTTAAGGGAGAAAGCTCCAGGCAAGATACAGAGCTAAGGGGAATATCTCAGTTTACCAGAACGGGGAGCTCAGACTGTAACTCTGAGTCTTTGGACTCAGGGTTCCCCACTCACGAGGGAGGGTTTCTGGAGTGCGAGGGTCAGTTCCTCAATGCCACCCTGGGTTTACTGCAAGTCATTCCCCGAGATATCTGTGCCAGGAGCAGGGAACAACTCAAGGAAAATGTGGCTGGGAATTTTTCCCCTGGATTCGTTCACAACTCCTGCCGTGGGAGGACTTTCAGTCATAAACATTCCCCGGTATGTTCTGGTGTGTGGGCCATGAGGGCTGTGAGCAAGACCAGGGCTCTGCCCCAAGGTTGTCACCATCCTTGTGGAGCCAGAAGAGTCAAGCATGGCAGCTGGCATGACCGCTCCCACTTCCCGCCCTGCTGATGACTGGGTGGGGCGTTGACTTGCTGTGGCGAACAGAATGTGGGCCGACAGGAATGAGCTAGTTCCCCGTGTGGCCTGGTGTGTGCTTTTGGCTGCATTGTTTCCATTTTCGCCATCCCCAAAGAGGATCATCTCCCAGGAAGCTTACTGGTCCAAGGAGGATGAGACACCCACAGAGCAGACTCAGACCCCATCTACAGCTCACAGCCAGGCCTAACCCAGCCTAGTTTAGGTTAACTAACTGCCATCTTTCCCACAGACTTGTGAGCAAGAGTGAATGACCGTTGTTTCACACCATTCAGTTCTGGGGTTGTTGGTTTGTTAAGCAGCGTCGTTGTGGCCGTGGTTAGCAGACACAGGGGACACTTGTGTTAGTGTGAGAAGGTCCTCAGGGAGACAAGGAGGGCATCTGACATTCCAGTCTTTGGGGGGACTGGGGGAGGAGTGCTTCATAAACTCATATAAGCTATTTCTGTGTTGGATTTCATGTTGCTTTTCTCCCTGGGATGCTGTAGACCAGGGTGTTAGCGGGACATCGAATCCCTCGCGCAAGTCAGAATTGTATGTAAAATAGGAGCTAATCCATAGGGGATATAGGGAAAATTCTCTGACAAGTGAAATAGGAGGACCCTTGGGCTTCCAGGGATCCATTCACTCACTCATTCATTCATTCATTCAAAAAATGGGAGTTAGGGATATAACTATGAATAAGATAAAGCAGGGTTCCGTCAATCAAAAAGTATCCAACAGTCTTAATAATTTAGAAGCTTATTTTGCCAAGGTTAAGGACAATCCCCAGGAGAAAAAACATGGAATCATAGAGAAAACAGTCTGTGGTCTGTGCCTTTCTCCAAAGATGATTTGGAGGGCTTCAATATGTAAAGGTTTTCCCCTATTGAAAAGCAGGCTGGAGGGTGTGGTCATTACTGAATCCACATGTTGCAAGGGAAAAAAACAGGTAGGGAATAGTCAGTTATATTCCCCTTGTACTCAGTAAATCTGCTCTTTACATGAGGTGAACACAGAGTGGCTACCTGTGGAGAGTTTTTAAAACCTTTTACCAGTAGCTGTCTGCTTAGGAACAGAAGGAAAGGCAGCTTCTTGTAGGACTCAGCTTTCAGCTTAAGTTTTTCCTTTTGGCAGAGTGAACTGGGGGTCCCAAGTCTTTATTTTCCTTTCACAGTCCTTCTATCCGTGGAGCCTGAATTCCGGAGAGGGGAGACAAGGCTGATGATGAATGCCGTAGAGAATGACAGGGAAGGAAAGAAAAACACCGAGTATTGGGATTAAATGTGGTGCAATTTTAGACAGGGAGGTGAGGGAGACCTCACCAAGAAAGTGAAGTCTGAGCAGAGAGGGCATGGGCAGTGGCCTTAGCTGAGGAAACAGCATCTCTGGCCAAGGGGCAGGAATGGCTAAGGCAGGTCTCTGCAGAGACAACAGCTTAGGGGGTGGAACGCCTCTGCCAAGCACGTCTCTAGGTGCTACAGGGATTTGACTTTAGATATGTTCAGTGAATATAGCTGCAGAGAAACAAATCCAAAAATTTTGAATTTTCTTCTTAAACAGAGTGGGCAAAACGGTTCCTATCATCCCGTGAAGCCTCCAGACCCTGCTCCTACCACATCTTCAAGGGATCCTCTCTGCAGGGTTCTTGTTTCCTGGTGACACCTCTTGTTTCCTCCCTTAGGCCACGTAGTGCTGGGCCGCAGTCCTCCACTTCCTGTGTCCTCCGGAAGTTGTCAGGAGCCATGTTCCGGTTGTACGTGTTGGTAATGGGAGTTTGTGCCTTCACCCTTCAGCCTGCGGCGCACACAGGTAAGAAGTAAACCCTTCAGATGCAAAAAGACTTGCCTGCAGCTTCCCTAGGGAAAGCTGTTATCTGGTGAAGTTTTTTGTCAGAACTGCCGCTTCCCTGGGGAAAGCTGTTATCTAGTGAAGTTTTTTTTGTCAGAACTGCGGCTTCTCTGGGGAAAGCTGTTATCTAGCGAAGTTTTTTTGTCAGAAAGCAAAGTGTGGGCCGAGCTCGGTGGCTCCCGGCTGTAATCTTAGTCCTTGAGAGCCCTAGGCGGGTGGATTGCTTGAGCCAGGAGTTTGAGACCAGTCTGGGCAATACAGAGAGACCCACGTCTCCACATTAAAAAAAAAAAAAAAAAAAAAAAAAAAAAAAAACAACAACAACAAACAGGCGGGGTGCGGTGGCTCAAGCCTGTAATCCCAGCACTTTGGGAGGCCGAGGCAGGCGGGTCGCGAGGTCAGGATATCGAGACCATCCTCGTAAACACGGTGAAACCTCGTCTCTAGTAAAAAATACAAGAAAATTAGCCGGGCGTCCCAGCTTCTCGGGGGGCTGAGGCAGGAGAATGGCGTGAGCCCGGGAAGCGGCAGAGCTTGCAGTGAGCGGAGATCGCGCCATTGCACTCCAGCCTGGGCGACAGAGCGAGACGCCGTCTCAAAAAAAAAAAAAAAAAAAAAAAAAAAAAGAAAAAAAAAAAAAAAAAGAAAATTACTTGGGCGTGGTGGTGCGTGCCTGTAGTCCCGGCTACTCCGGAGGCTGAGGCGACAGGAGTGCTTGAGCCCAGGGAGGTTGAGGCTGCAGTGAGTGGAGACTGCATCACTCCACTCCAGCAGGGCAACAGAGTGAGACCCTGTCTCAAACAATAATAACAATAAATAAAATAAAAAAGGAAAAATTTAAAAAAAAAAGAAAAAAGAAAAGTACAGTGCGAATGTGCTTGTCAAAGAGCAAACTGAAGAAGTGAAGTGTTTGCCCTTAACAAAGTTGCCTTTGGAGTTTAACCACACAATATGCCAGAACTAAGCTTTTACCATCTGAACTCAGCTCAGATCTACTTTTAATGATGAGAAGTCAGCAAGTGAAAAATATGGCCATAGTTTTTAATCTTTAATTTTTTTGTCACCATAGAAACCTGATTTAACTTTCTTCACAAATGTAAGTTGGAACGGATAGTAGCACTGAACTTGTTATTTGGAAATTTTGAAAGCATAATAATGGGGTAGGGAGGGAGTTTGATAGTACCCCAGGGTGTAGGTCATTTTGTTAGGGACAAATGACATCTTCCTCTAATGTGCTCCAGGTCTCCCTGCCAGAATCAGGATCTGTCCTGGGTCCAGGGAGGTTTTACGGTCTGAGCAAGTTTTGGACCCAAAGCCTGACCATGGGCTCTCTGTCCTTCAGGGGCTGCCAGAAGCTGCCGGTTTCGTGGGAGGCATTACAAGCGGGAGTTCAGGCTGGAAGGGGAGCCTGTGGCCCTGAGGTGCCCCCAGGTGCCCTACCGGTTGTGGGCCTCTGTCAGCCCCCACATCAACCTGACATGGCATAAAAATGACTCTGCTAGGATGGTCCCAGGAGAAGAGACACGGATGTGGGCCCAGGATGGTGTTCTGTGGCTTCTGCCAGCATTGCAGGAGGACTCTGGCACCTACATCTGCACTACTAGGTAAGCCTCTCTGTGCAGTGCTGGGGAGGGGATCCTGGCAGGATGGAGGCTTGTGAGGGTCTTCAGTCATGATCTGGATCTCAGAATCCAGTGTACAAAATACAAATCCAGTGAATCCACATTGCATCCCCCTTGCTGTTCCTGACATACCCCCACAACCCTACAGTCTCATTCTCTCTCCGTTTAGTCTTTGCTCAAATGCCACCTCTTTGGAGACAACGTCCCTAGCCAGTTTAGCTGACCCTTCCCTCTGTCACTTTCTCCTTACCCTGCTGTAGTTTCCTTGGGATAGAATTTTCCCATCTGACACATTTGTGTGTGTTACCATATTTAATGTTCGTCTACCCCATTAGAATGCAAACTCTGTGAGGGCGGGGACTTGGTCTATGTTGTTCACTGTTGAAGCTCATGGTAAGGAACCAAGAAATAGACATAGAATAGGATTTTACTCTGAATAGGATTTTAGAGCTGGGTAAGACCTTAGGATTAAATTAGTCCAACTGCTCGTTGTAAGGATGAGGGAACCAAGCTGGCTTGGAAAGTTCCCCAGGTGGTAGTAGAGCTGACTCTGGAGCCCGAGTCTCCTGACCCTGGGTCCAGTCCTCCTCCTTCTTTGCCCTGTTTCTTTCTTCCCCTTTAACTGTAGAAAAATACACATAACAAAAAATTTATCATCTTAAACATTTTTTACTGTACAGATCAGGGGACCATCACCACTATCCATCTCTAGGACTTTTTCATCCTCACAAACTGAAACTCTGAACCCATTAAACAATAACTCCCCTTTCCCTGTCTCTCCAGCCTCAGGCAACCACCATTCTGCTCTCCGACTCTGTGATTTTGACTACTCTAGGTACCTCGTTTAAATCCTTTAAGTGAAATCAGTCTTTCTGTGACTGAATTATTTCACTTAGCATAATGTTTTCAAGGTTCGTTCATATTGTAGCATGAGTCAGAGTTTCCTTCCTTTATGAGGTGGAATATTATTATTCCATTTTATGTATGTACCACATTTTGTTATCTATTTATCCATCCAGGGACACTTGGCTTGCTTCCTCCTTTCAGCTATTGTGAATCCAACAAGAACATGGATGTGAAGATATCTGTTTGAATCTCTGCTTTCAGTTCTTCTGGGTATAGACCCCAAAGAGGAACTACTGGATCATCTGTTAATTCTATATTTAATTTTGAGGAACTACCATACTGTTTTCCATAGTGGCTGTACCATTTTTCATTCCCACCAACAGTGCCCAAACTCAATTTCTCTACGTACTCACCAACACATGTTATTTTCTGTAATTTTTGATAATAATCATCCTAATGGATGTGAAGGGGTCTCTCATTGTGGCTTTGATTTCCATCTTCCTAATGATTAGTGATGCTGAGCATCTTTTTATGTGCTTATTAACCATCTGTGCATCTTCTCTGGAGATGTCTGCTCAAGTCCTTTGCCCACTTTAAAAACTGAATTTTGCTGTTGTTGTTGAGTTGTAGGAGTTCTTTACATTTCCTGGTTATTAACCCCTTGCCTTATAAGACATATATTTAGAAATATTTTCTCCTGTTGTCTAGGTTGCATGTTCACTCTGTTCATAGTGTCATTTGTTACACAAAAGGTTTTAATTTTGATCAAGTTCAGTTTATCTATTTTTTTCTTTTATTGCCTGTTCTTTTAGTGTTAAGAAATCATTGCCCAATCCAATGTCATGATGATTTTCTCCTTTGTTTTCTTCTAATAATTTTATAGTTTTAGATCTTAAGGGTTTTTTTTTGTTTGTTTGTCAGTTGTTGTTTTTTTGAGACAGATTCTCGCTCTGTCGCCCAGGCTGGAGTGCAGTGGTGTGATCTCGGCTCACTGCAAGCTCTATCTCCTGGGTTTACGCTGTTCTCCTGCCTCAGCCTCCCACATAGCTGGGACTACAGGTGCCCACCACCACGCCTGGCTAATTTTTTGTATTTTTAGTAGAGATAGAGTTTCACCGTGTTAGCCAGGATGGTCTCGATCTCCTGACCTCGTGATCTGCCCGCCTTGACCTCCCAAAGTGCTGGGATTACAGGCGCGAGCCACCACACCTGGCCATGTTTTGTTTTTTGATCCATTTTGAGTTAATTTTTGTATATGGTGTTAGGTAAGGGTCCAGCTTCATTGTTTTGCATGTGAATATCCAGTTTCTCCAGTACTATTTGCTGAAAAGACTATCCTTTCCCCATTGAATGGTCTTGACATGTCCTACTGCTTCTTGATGGTTGAAGTTTTAGGCCTAGTGTTGGTGATCTTAAAAAGTTTCTTGGCTTCGTTCTTCTGAACTAAGACAACCCTCGGCTTGATTGGGAACTAGTGTTTTGGCCTCTCTCTTCAGCTGCTGCTTCTGTTCCTCCAAAGGCTCTGCTTGCTCCTTCCACCAGCTGGCTTCAGAGTCTCCAGATTTCATGAACTCATTTGACTTAAGAAGAACTGTATCCAGGAATATGTATATTTAGAAAAAGAACCAGAGAAGTGACATTCTTAGCACAAAGGAATTACTGGTGAATGGAAAAAATTTCAGGTCACATCAGCCTCAGTCCTAGGCTGGGTGTGTGTGTGGCAGGGGATGTGGGCTGTGGGAGGAGATATGAGGTGGAGGGTGCCCTCTATGTGTGTGTGCGCGCATGTGCGTGCATGTGTGAAATTGAGAATCTTTTCAAATCAAACCCAGCTTGACACTGCCATCCATATGCTTAGCCCCAACTATAAGCAATTGAACCTTGCCTAAAAAACAGGCAAATCATCTCCTATTCTTATGCTAGGAAAATGTGGATGTCTGGTTTTGCAATAGCTATAAATGCATGTTTCTTCTTTCTTTTTCACAGTAAAAATTCTAATTTTCTCTAATGAGCACTACTAGGAAAACTTCACAGTATAGTAAGAAAACATGAAACCTGAAGTCAGGAAGACAGATGGGAATCTTAGCTCTCTCCCTTCCTATCTGGTGGGACCTTGGGCTTATCACTTGACTTTTATGGGTGTTAGTTTTCTCCCCTGTAAAGAAGTTTGTTGAGAGGGTTATGTGAGATCACAGCATGTGAAGGAGGTAGCGTGGGACGTGCCATGGAAGGTGGTCAATATATACATAAGAATTCCCTGTCCTTCCCAAAAGGCAATCCGCATGACTACTGAAAGTGAGACTGTGCAAAAATCAGGGAGATGTGAGCTGAGTCGTGTTTGTCCTAAAGTTTGTTTTTACGATCAATTTTTGTAGGAAAAAAAGAGCAGAGATTGAGGGGTCAGGGGAAATCCCAGTATGTGTCAAACTTTCTTTGTATCATGGGAAGGTTTACCTGGCTGACCTCTAATATTCTTTGTCAACTGTAAGATTGGGGTTCTAATCGAGTGAGAATCACCAGCAGTTGCCATAATACTCTTTAGCATTGATAGTCACGAGGCAAGAGACTGCCCTGTTTCCATGATTGTTTAAGATCTTGTGAACTAGAACCCACATGGTGAGTCAGAGTAGGCAAGAATGCAAGCCATCAGAGAGGTCAGGATTTGAGCAGTAGCTGCCTGGGCCTCCTTGCTTGGTGTTCTGCAAATAAACACCTTACTTTGTATCACAGAAAAAAAAAAAAAAAAAAGGAAGGAAGAAAGGAAGGAAGGAAGAAAGAGAAGGAAAAGAAAAAGAAAGAGTAGGCAGACTCTTTTACAGTATGCTGTTGTAACAAACAGCTCCCAAATCTCAGTGGCTTAAAATAACAACGGCTTATTTAACAGGTCCACTGTGGATTTGCACACACTCAGGGACTCAGGCTGAAGGAGCAGTCATGGTTACTATTTCAAATGTTGTTGTTTGGTTGCTAGAGCAGAAGGAAGCCTGCTTTGGAGCGTCTCTCATGGCCATTACAACTTTCATGTAGAAGGGTCACACATACAACTCGTGAGCTGGGAAGAGCCATATAACTGCACCCACCTATAGTGGGGATGAGGACATGTGGTACCCCATGTGCTCAGAATGGGGAGAACTGGGTCTATTTGGTGAGCAGCACTACTAATGCCTGGGTGCCACACTACATGGGGAGTGCAAGTGGTGATCAAATTGCCCTCCACCCTTCTCTTTCTTTTGAGTTATTTTCATGAAGTTTCTTGCTCAAGGGGAATTACCAGATCAATAATGTGAACAGCGTTGTGACTTTCAATATGTCTACTAAGCTTGGTTTCTGAAGATAGTGCTCTGATTTATGGGTTTTCCCAGAGCCTTGCTGGGCTTCCCATTTTGGTTTGACCTCTTTGTGGCTGTATAGCCCACTTAGTTTCTGTACACCTAACTTTTTTCATATAAAAATGATGTAATAGTAATTCCTACTTCATGGGGCCTGGACTATAAATGAAATAACATGTGCAAAGTTCACAGCACAGGGCCTGGCCTACATCTACTCCCTGTAGGCTACCTGCTGTGTGACTGTTATTCAAGTTATTCAAGTAGGCCCTGGTCTTTAGATTTGTCCTCAGCTGCCTTTATTCAACATGCAGTGAGATTATGCATTTTTCAAGGTGAGCGTTAACATTCTGTATTTCTTTATGCATAAAATATAATATTTGTTCACCTATTTTCCTTTTTTAAGCTAAATATAATACACATATTGGCCTCATATATTTAAATTAATTCTTTTTACTTTCAAGTGGTAAGCTTTTAACACATTTCTTTCCCTTTTTTTTTTTTTTTTTTTACATTTTGTTACTTGTTTGGATGTGGATGGTTTAGATTTTGCTGTGCAACTAATTTTTACCCCTATATGTAAGACATCCTCATTTTCTATGTCAAAGTCTCATGTGTCTTAGGTAGCCAGAAATTTAGCTGAGATAATTATATTTTTATATTTTTCTACTTAAAAAGTAGTTTTAATTACTGTTTTCTGTCCTCTATCCATTTTACCTAAGTTTCCAGAAAGGTTTTTCCTCTCCCCATTTTCCAGCTCTAAGGTCTTGATAGAATTATGGCATTGAAATAATGATTAGGCTAGTAAAATAATAATAATGATAAGAATAATAAAGTAAACTTACCAAGTTAATTTCCCCATGCAGTATTACAAAAATCTTTTATGGGTCTTATACTAAGTTTCCAGCAGTTTTCTAAAACTAGACTTCAGTTGATAAATCATTCCCCAAAGGAGCAAAAGAAATATTCCTTTTTACGGAAACAGCAGCTCTTGGGAAACAGTTTCTTCATGTGGATATGGTTTCCTGGATCATGAAGTTGGAGTATGCGGGGACTGGGCTCAAGGAGCTCCAGAACCTGGAAGGCATAAGCCCTTTTGAAGGAGACTTGGGGATTTCTTGATGAACCTTGGTGGCATTAGAATCGGGCTTGTAGACAGACCTTTGTGAAAAACACAGAACATGTTTTTTCTGTACAATTATGTTATGACACTTTTTGCCCCCCAAGGGTTCAAAAAGATCAGGGACGGAAGTATTGCAATACAGATTTTCCTCGACTTACAATGGCGTAAATATCAATAAACCCATTGTAAGTTGGAAATAGTGTTGTCAGAAATGTACTTGATGCACTTAACTTACCAAGCATCACAACTTAGCCTAGCCTTCCTTAAATGGGCTGAGAACACTTACATTAGCCTACTGCTGGGCAAAGTCATCTAACACAAAACCTATTTTGTAATAAAGTGTTGAATATCTCATGTGATTTATTGAATACTGTACTGAAACAGGGTTTCTATTGAATGCTTAATGTGTCGCAGCATTGTAAAGTCAAAAAATCCTAAGTTGAACCATCTTACATCAGGAAACAATCTGTACTGATCTGGAAAATGCAGATGCAGATTTTAATAGAATTGGGGAAATGATGCCTAATTTCATTTAGTTTACTTTCATTTTGCCTTCCTATTTATCTGTTTTTCTCCTTTTAAATCAGAAATGCCTCTTACTGTGACAAAGTGTCCATTGAGCTCAGAGTTTTTGAGAATACAGATGCTTCCCTGCCGTTCATCTCATACCCACAAATTTTAACCTTGTCAACCTCTGGGGTATTAGTGTGCCCTGACCTGAGTGAATTCACCCGTGACAAAACTGACGTGAAGATTCAATGGTACAAGGTACAGCTTTAAAAAATACCATTTTACTAAAATGTGTTTTCTTTTTTTATTAACCATATAGGAAAGACATAAAATATCGATTTTCTGAAGACAGTGCACACACACACACACAGACAAACACACACATGGTTTGCCATTCATATCTGTGAGTTCCACATCCTGGGAGTCAACCAACCTCGGATTGAAAGTATAAACAAATCAACAAATAAAATAACAATACAATACAAATAATACAAATAAGAAACCAATACAGTGCATCAACTACAGTCACGTGCTGCATGACAATGTTTCAGTCAACAATGGGCTGCATGTACAATGGTGGTCTTGTAAGATTACAATGCAGCTGAAAAATTTCTATTGCCTAGTGACGTCATAGCTATCTCAACATCATGGTGCAAAACATGGCCCTTTCTATGTTTAGGCATGTTTATATATACAAAAACTGACCACTGTGCTCCAATTGCCTACAATATTCAGGACAGTAACATGCTGTGCAGGTTTGTCACCCAGGAGCAACAGGCTGAATCTTGTCACCTAGGTGTGTAGGAGGCTCTACCCTCTAGGCCTGTGCGAGTACTCCCTATGACGTTCACACAACAAAGAAATCACTTAACTTGTTTCTCAGAATTATCCCCATTGTTAAGCGACACATGACTGTATTTATATATGGCATTTGTATTGTATTAGTAATCTACTAGTAATCTAGAGATGACTTAAAGTATGGGAGGATGTCCGTAGGTTATATGCACAGATGACACCATTTTATATAAACCACTTAAGCATCTGCGTTTTGGCACCTGTGGGGGATGTTTCCTGAAATTGATTCCCCAAAGAAACTGAAGGATGACTGTATTTTAAAGAATTTAAAAGGGCCATAATTAATATGTTTTATTAGTCCTTATATGGGTTAGGTAAAGGTGCTTGAAATAGTGATTTGTGAAGACAGAGTACATAACAGCTGAAGGAAATAACTTTTTACTGTAATTTGTCTATAAAAATGTAGAAAAAAGGTTACATAATAATTTTGTAGACATATTAAAGGAGTTTTTTTAAAAAGCACATGATGGCTGGGCGCGGTGGCTCACACCTGTAATCCCAGCATTTTGGCAGGCTGAGGCAGGTAGATCACCTGAGGTCAGGAGTTCGAGACCAGACTGGCCAACATGTTGAAACCCCATCTCTACTAAAAATACAAAAATTAGCCGGGCGTGGTGGTGGGTGCCAGTAATCCTGGCGACTCGGGAGGCTGAGGCAGGAGAATCGCTTGAACCCTGGAGGTGGAGGTTGCAGTGAGCCAAGATTGTGCCATTGCACTCCAGCCTGGGACACAGAGCGAGACTCCAACTCAAAAAAAAAAAAAAAAAAAAAAGCACATGATAACAAACTTTTTCGTTAAGGGAGTAAATATGGACACAATTTGCTCCCTTGTCTGGTTGAATAGATGTTATTTGATGTGCTCATTGCTCCTAGTGAGAACATCAGATCTTGCCATCAGCTATTGCTTATGTAGACCAGGGGTTGGAAAACTATGGCTAGGCCCTGGAATCAAGTTGTCTCCTGGATTTGAATGGCTCACAAGCCAAGGATAGTGATCGCTTTTTTAAATGTTGGAAAAAAAGGAAAAGAAGGATATTTTATGATGTGAAAACCACATAAAATTTAAATTTCAGGGTCATTAAATTAAGTCTCACTGGACACAGCCACATCCTCTTATCTAGGTACTGTCTGTAGCTGCTTTTGCACGGCTTAGCTGTGATGGAGACCCTGCAGACTCCAAGGTCCAAAATACTTCCCATCTGGCCCTTTCCTGAAAATGCTGGTCAACTCCTGATAGAGACCCTAGATTGATACTGAAAAGTACAGTTATTGGCTTAACCATTAATGGGAATTAACTCTTTAATCGACAACAGGTTAAGTGGTTGACTGGTATTATAACTACAGGATCTCTATATAGGATATTGATTTAATATTAGAAACTTTGAAATGATTTTCTGAAAGTAGAGAAAAGTAGCTAGCACCTATGAATAAGCTGGCTGAGCTCTAGAATGCATTCTCTCTCTTTTTAATAGAGATAGGGTCTCACCATGTTGGCCAGGCTGGTCTCGAACTCCTGGGTTCAACTAGTCTTCCCACCTCGGCTTCCCAAAGTGCTGAGAGTATAGGTGCGAGCCATCAAGCCCAGCCTAGAATGCATTCCCTTTTGGTTTGGAAAAAGCATAAAGAGGACAAATGAAAGGTTTAACCGGGAGAGGAAAGAGCACAGGCTCTGGCGTCAATGGGTCTGGGTTTGAAACTCTGTTCCTTTTCTGATCTGTTGTGCAGCTTTGGCAGAGTGACTCCACCTCTCGTACCTGTTTCCTCTGTAAAGTGGCAATTAATAACTTTCACCACCTGAGATTGTTTCAAAGATTAAATGGAATGATGTGTATGAAGCACCCAGTGCAGTGCTTGACATATAAATGGTGCTCAATAAATGTGCATGGACAAAGATGTTATGGTGATGCTTAGTAATCTTTATTCACTTCATAATAATCTACATATTACTGAGCATGTATTATATCCAAGCCTGTTCTAAACTCCCTTACATGCAACCCAGTGAAGTAGGAACTGTAAATATCCCTCTTTTTTTCAGATAAGGACCCATAAGGATGTTCCCATGATCATACAGCCAGTAGTAGATGGTGAAGTCAAAACTCAAACCCAGGAGGCCAATTCCCATACACCACTGGAACGACTGTGGTGCTGGGCCCTATTTGGCGTTTTTCATATTGGACTACTCATACTTAGATCAATGAAATATCTCCTTTTAATTAAATATGTTTTAAAGTGGTACTCCATGAGCCATGTGACAATTTCCATTTTATCTGTGTTCTCATTCAGAGTAGGACTCTGAAGTGACACAAGGTGATATTTGACTGTTGCAAACTTTGACTAAGCATGATTTTGAAAGCGATGTCCCTGAGAACATTGTGTGCTCATTAGGGTGTTTTTAGAAATTCCATTCAGCTCTTTCTGTTTCCTGGAGGCCTTGATCTTGAGGATTTTGTTCTACAGAGACCCCAGAGAACCTTGTGTCCATATAAAAAGTGTGGATTCGTTTCCCCTATTTAGTTTTTCTTATAACAGAATTTTTTCTGTTGCTGACTCACAAAATTGAAATGCTTTTTAAAGTAATTACTGCAACGTCATCTCTTCTGAGCATTGTTGGTCAGCTCATCATGACTATTTTTAGTGCTCTTCCGAGATACTTCCTAAGGCCTGAAGGTAGCAGTCAGGACATAAACATATTTGTATTTTAGATGACTTACTTTGTCAAAGAAGAGTTAGTCTCTTTTTTCTCCCATTGGGCCTAGACAGATACGCTCTAACTATTGTAGTTAACCAAATCTAGCAATTTTATTGGCTTTATATGTTAACAAATTCCCTCCCCTAATAATACAGTCAAAAGGAGGCCCAAAGTACCAAATTGGCAAAGTAAATACCAGGGCAATTCTTGGATTGCAAATCCAACATTGGTTGATAATGATGATGCAATTCATAGCCTTTGAGATGTATATTGGTATAATGTCAACTTAAAAAAACATTTTCCCTTAAGGATTCTCTTGTTTTGGATAAAGACAATGAGAAATTTCTAAGTGTGAGGGGGACCACTCATTTACTGGTACATGATGTGGCCCTGGAAGATGCGGGCTATTACCGCTGTGTCCTGACGTTTGCCCATGAAGGCCAGCAATACAACATCACTAGGAGTATTGAGCTACGCATCAAGAGTAAGTACTTGCCATTGAGGCATCCATCTATCCTGGTTCAATAACAAGCATGCAGAGAACAAATGAGGGTGCACGTACAATTCCTTGCAGGTCTTTGAAATGAAGGATAAGGGAAAACAGATCCATCAAGTCTCCTGAAGCATCAGATTAATAAGACATGTGTGATACTTTGAAAGGTATAAATCAGGGTGTTGATCTGAGGAAAGGTGAATGAATTGGGCAGTTCACAGGGTTGCAAGATGGAGGCTAAAACACACCACTCAAGAGAGTCAAGCAGTGGCTTCCTTGGAAGGTCTCCTTGGAAAGTGTCCTGTGAATCTTGGCACCTATAGGGCTAGAGGTCACCACATGCCATAACTTTATGTATAATTTTAGGATACTTAGATTTTATTGGGTATTCTAACCAGAGGGCCATGCCTTGAATATCCAGTGGA
Source organism: Trachypithecus francoisi (assembly GCF_009764315.1). Classification (NCBI taxonomy): domain Eukaryota; kingdom Metazoa; phylum Chordata; class Mammalia; order Primates; family Cercopithecidae; genus Trachypithecus; species Trachypithecus francoisi. The sequence goes on along the minus strand of NW_022681462.1, from coordinate 51,297,831 downwards.
AATCGCTTTTTATTTGTCTTCCCTAAGGTGGATCTAGCTGCCCTTAATAGTGATATTTCAAATAGTCAGAGCTGCCATTGATTAAAATGAGTTTCATTTGAAAATGGTGTTTTGAGCAGTATTGGCTATTATTTCACATTTGTTCAACATTTACACCATACCAACTGTGTGCTGGACATGGAGCCAGGTGTAACCATGTGTAAATCTTGGACTTTGCCTTGGAGAGTGGGCCACAATTCTTTGTTTTTTATACTGAATAATGAACACAACTGGGGTCTTTTGAGGGGATTTCAGAGAGCTTTGGAGACACACCAAGTTTAAATAATTGGTCTGTGAGGGGAAAATATATCTTTTTCACAGAGAATCCAGAGATTCAGTTTCACCGCGTTCTTCCACGGACTGAAGTGTCCTGGTTGTGTTTGTTTAACAGTCCTGTAAGGATTCGTTCGTATCAGCTCCTTGTTCCTGGACAGGCCAGTGACTGAGGCCTCCCCAGCGTTTCCTTGGACCGGCACGGTCCTGTCTCTGCGATACTGCGCAGGAACACTAGGGGGCAGCCGCCCTACATGCCTTTCTGTGTTGTGATCCTCAGTGGCTCTCAAGGGGTGGTCTTGGGCCAGCAGGGCCGCACCGCCTGGATACTCAACAGACATGCAAATCTCGGGTTCCGTGCAGACCTACTGATTGAAACTGGAGTCTGGGGGCTACCATCTGTGTCTCACAAGCCCCCAGGTGATGCTGGGGACCCTCAAGTCTAAGAAGCACTGAGATCCTGGAGGCTTCTTTCTCTCCCTGGGTGCCCCAGCTCCACAGGGCAGCGTGAGACTTTGAGGGGAAGAAAAGGCGTCTGGCCGTGGTCGAGAAGCCGTCTGCCCCTCGGGCTGTCCTGCCATGCTGTCTAATGTGTACTCACGTCAGGATTTCAAATGCTGTTTAGTGAAAGTGAGGATGATGAGACCCGTCGTGGAGACAGCTCACAGCCCTCACCCCCCAGGTGTCCGTTTTGCTTATTTTTGAGGCGGAGTTTCGCTCTGTCACCCAGGCTGGAGTGCAGTGGCATGATCTCGGCTCACTTCAACCTCTACCTCCCGGGTTCAAGCGATTCTCCTGCCTCAGCCTCCTGAGTAGCTGGGATGACAGGCGTGTGCCACCACGCCCGGCTAATTTTCGTATTTTTAGTAGAGACGAGGTTTCACCATGTTGGTCAGGCTGGTCTCGAACTCCTGACCTCGTGATCCACCCTCCTCGGCCTCCCAAAGTGCTAGGATTACAGGCGTGAGCCTCCGCGCCCGGCTGCCTGGTTTCTTTACATTGGCTCTAATCCCTTGGAGATCCACTTCTGCCTCGCTAAAGAGTTTATCTCTTCAATTAGCAAGACTTCTGTGGCCGAGGCCAGGTTACACACTACTCATCCAAATAGGTGGTTCTTGAGCCCTGTGCCTTTTCTAGAAAACTGAATCTTGAGTATTTTGTGGCAGGCACTTTGGAGAGGTGGAGAAGATATTTTAGGTCAGATCGAGTTTCGGGGAAATCCTATCACGTGGACCTTGTAAACATGACTCTTAAGATTGTGTTCAGGAAGTCTGGGAGGGAAATGGTTAATTGTTTATCATAGAGCAAGGACCAAAGACCTCCTGTCAGCGGAATGTGTGTTTTAGCTGTGGCCTCTTCCAGTAATCTCTCTGCTGGGAAGTCATTGGCCAGGGATGCTCAATTTTGTAGAGAGCCTGTTTCCTTTGCCAGACAAAGGCTGACTCTCATAATGACTGACTGTACTGGAAAGGATAACTTAGTTGATTAGCCAATGACTTGAACCACAGCGTCAAATGAAGGCTTTCCTAATGGAATCTCTTTTCCTTACATCTTTCTCAGAAAAAAAAGAGGAGACCATTCCTGTGATCATTTCCCCCCTCAAGACCATATCGGCTTCTCTGGGTAAGGCCCGCGAGGACCATTCCATGCACCTGTGGGGTGCAGGGGGCTTGGAACCCTCGTGTCTGCTGACCATATCTGGGTGTAGTGTGCCTGGGTGGAGACCTTAGAACTCCAGTATGTGAGGCTGGAATAACAAATGTGAGGGAATATTTCCCTTTGGCCAGTTTCGTTAGAAATGGCATAATCTGAAAACAGGTATACTTTGCTTCATGCAAAGCCCACCTGTAAAAATATGAATGTGAAAATCTGAATGTTCTGGTAGCAGTTATCAACTGCATGAGAAGATGAACAGCATGAACCCCAGGCAGAGCCAGCACCCTCAGTGTATTTAAAATAATTCACATCACCAAAACTTGGCTGGCACTCTGCCTCTCTCTAAGACTCCGTTTATAAAGTGGGTTCAGCTGTGGTCAGTTTCTTGTTGCCAGAAGAGCTGGTAGGCTGCTTGAATGGTGCTATGAAAATGACCAGTGGGGCTTTCTGCTTTTCACCCCATGTGTGCAGTCCATCCTGGCCAGCACAGGTCCACACTAGTGGCCAGTGAGGGTACGTAAGTGTACTGTACTAACAACCTACTGATGCGAGTGGTGGGGAGGAATTGATGTTTATTGAGCATCTACTATGTTCAATGGGATCCCATTCAATCTCAACATAGATCCTGTAGGTTTTATTTCCTCAGTTTTCCAAAAGGAAAAAGCCACCCAGGGCATCACAGTGGCTCTGTGGAGGCCAAAGGGCCACCCTCAGAGTCAGGCAGGAGTTCAGATTCAGGTCTGTGTACCTATAAAGCCTGCACCCTTGTATGAGTTTGTTTCTGGGTAATGTTTTTGTAGGTCTGATACTCATTTATGAAACCCTAGCTGCAGAGTCTTTTAAAAAACAATTTATTTGCTTTTTCCTTTTGTTTAGTGTTGGTTTAAATTTTAAATTTGAATTGGAGGCCATAGAGGAGGCAGGCTTTTGTGCAGTTGCTGGGACTGCTGGCTGGCACTTGGGTTGCCGCTGCCACAGAGCAGTCCCCATGGCTGCAGCTCTAGGAACAACCATCTGGAAATCTGGGGCAGTGGGCACACTGGGTGATACCTACTGGAGCCCCAGGGTTCTGGCTCCCTGGGGCTTCCCAGCCAAGTTCCCAGGCCCAGTTCCCATTCAGTTGCGTTGAATGCACTGGAATGGGTGGTGGGGCCACGTGACACTGATTAGTAGGTTGTTATGGCTGAGGAAGATCTTTAAGGTCATAGGAGTGGCATAGGATGGAGAAGGGCTGGCATTCTCAACCCATGGTGGGGCCAGGTGCATTAAAAGACACACCACAGGGAGGCATATCACCCACGAGGAAAAAACAAGTGAGAAGGATTTCTTCTTCTTTTCCTTCTACTCTTCTTTGGTGAATGAAAAAGAAAAATAATTTCCTATGATTGAGGCAGGGGGGCCTACTACATCACCCTGCACAACTGCAGAGGGCACCATCTATAGAAAATAGAGTGTTTTTAAGAAGGGTTGATCCCCAATCAGAGTCATCTGGGAATGGAGGGTTCCCAGGAGAAACATTAGAGCCAAGACCAGCCTCGGGCAAAGAGAAAGAATTCACACATTGATCTGGATTGTCTGAGGTAACTGAAGTGAGTGGGGGAGGAAGTCGGCTTGAATTTAGCATGCTCCCTGGGAGCGCAGGGGCCCTGGCGAAGCCATTTAACTTCAGGTGCCTCTTGGTTTTCGCCTGCCATGAAGACCAGTTGTAGGAACCAGAGGCACTTTGTAAACAGTGAAGCTCTGTGTGAACAGAATCATTTGAGAAAACTAAATTTTCCACTGAGGAAAGAATTGGCTGGTGAGGGGTGTTTGAGAAGCCGAGGAGAGACTCAGGGCTCAGATTTACTGATGGATGAGACGTGCTGGTTCTGCTGTTGACATGCTGTGCCTTGCTGTCCACAGGGTCAAGACTGACAATCCCCTGTAAGGTGTTTCTGGGAACTGGCACGCCCTTAACCACCATGCTGTGGTGGACGGCCAATGACACCCACATTGAGAGCGCCTACCCGGGAGGCCGCGTGACCGAGGGGCCACGCCAGTAAGTGGGCCAGGGTCTTCTGTCGAGACCTCTGTGGGTTTCACTCTTCCTTTATCACTATGACCCACATACCACTTTAAAAGTAACTTTTTGTGATTCCAAACTGTTGAATGTTTAGAATTTAAAAAATTGAGTTTTGCTAAAAATCATCTTGAGATTCAAACCTTCTCTGTAAATACTTAAAAGTCAAGTTGCAGTTGACATGCTGGTATTGATGTTGCATTTTGTAGCTGTTTAATTAAACATTGATCCTTTTATTTTTACAAGTTAAAAAAGTATTTTGGAGTTAATACCTTTCCATTTTCCACTCTGCAACCTGACTGTCAAACATTTTCATAAACCCTTAAAAAGACCCCGAGACGCAGCCACAGGATATGTAGTGCCTCTTCTGTTCCTCAGGGAGCTGTGGGCTGCCACACTCTCTAAGGAAGGTTGATAATAAAAGGAAGAAAGAATTCAGTTCTCACAAGCAGTCATCTCTAGAAAATGTTTTCTCACTCTGAGACTAGAACAATCAGACCTTTTGTAAATGGGAACTCGTTGCCTATGAGGGAGACCATTCAACGTTCCAAATTGTAAGGTGTTTTTAAAATCACAGTTTTGATACTTTGAATTGGCCTGAGCTTTTGCTTGCCAAATGGTTGTGTTTTTTGAAAAAGACTTATCACAAAAGATCTTTCTGGATGTAATTTAGTGGATAAAAGCTATGTGTGGTTAGCACAATCATGTGCTTGCAAGTTCTCATTGCGAAAGACCTGGCCACAACTAAATGCCCATCTCAGCTTACTCATACGATCCATTTACTTAAAGGAACCTATATTCCTCCTACAAATAAAAGAAAAATATTCCTAGTAGATCCACTCATCCATGTTTTTATTCATACTAACAGATAGTAGTGAGGTGTCTACAAATTTCTCTAACACTATAAATGGCAGCTCTCCTGGCCTGAGCCATTCCCCTGGGCTGTCTGCAGGTTTCCAGAGTGAGAGTCAGCAGTAGAGATGAGAAGAGATGGCACCATTGAGGGCTGGAGTCCTGGAAACTCCCTGCCCTTCAATATGCAAGTGATTTAATGGTGAGGGACTCAAGTTTCCTCAAAGTAGACGTTTCTGTTCCCACGACTGTGTTTTTTTTTTGTTGTTGTTGTTCATTCAGGGACTTAGAAGATGAACTTCCCCATTATCTAACCCTGTAGTGTAACAACTGCTTGATACCAGTGACCACCAACTTCAGTGACGCTCAGGCCTTCAGGAACAGGCTTAGAAACTGTCCCAAATGAATAACAAGTATGGTGGCAAGAGCTCCTAATTTATGCAACTTGAAAACAATAAAAGCGCAATGGGTGCTTCTAATGGAGAATGTTTAGATGCCTACATTGTGAAAGACAAGCTTGCCTTTGATACAACATATTTAAGTGAATGTTTTCTAACTCAGGGAATATTCAGAAAATAATGAGAACTACATTGAAGTGCCATTGATTTTTGATCCTGTCACAAGAGAGGATTTGAACATGGATTTTAAATGTGTTGTCCGTAATACCCTGGGTTTTCAGACACTACGCACCACAGTCAAGGAAGGTATGTATGTATTTTGGGGAGCACTACAGGAGAATATAACATGTTGAATGTTCCGTGAATACTAGACAAAGCTACTTGTTCTCCAAATGATTCCACAGAGATTCCCTTGCATTGGCTGCTAGTGGAGAGCTGAAAAGAAACCTCCAATTTTTAAAGATTTTTGGTAGCGTGGAGGATGAACTTCGGGAGATTATACTCAAATGAAAAATTTAAATAGCAAGCTGATGTTTGAAAAGCAGATGAAATGGTTCTACAGTAAACTTCGAAACACTCTGTCTGCATGTGGCTCTGCCTTGGGTCACTGATCCCCTGTCTTTGCATGGCCTCTAGAGGAGGCTGGATTGTTCTTTATCCTGAAGATGAGAAATTTCATCCTCCAAGAGCTGAGAATTGGGAGCTACCCAGGGTTCAGGGCAGCTTTAGGGTCAAAGTCATTGTATGACCAGAAATAGGTACAAGGCTACAGCCAAATCAACCCAGCGTTCATTTAAGGACATTCAAAAAGAAGAAGAGGAAAACCCACGTTATCATTTTTGATTAAACTGATTTCATATCAGTGTTTAATTGTTGAGCAGGAGGGGGAGGTGCCTTTAATGTAGTCTCTGTTGACAGCCTGAAACTAATGGCAGGCAAGCCAAAGTGATTCCCATCTGAAATCTCAGTGATGCCTCTTGGACAATCATACAGCAATAACATAAATACAAATTGCTCCAGGTCTCCATGTTTTGCTGGGGAGGCAGCGACAGACAGACACAGTGTAAACCGGAAAGCTAATGATGCGTTCCAGCCTCAGGGCAGAGTATGGCACCCAACGCAACTTTCCTTCAACTGTGCGCTGTGCACCACCAGCCTTACACTCACCTGAGCCACTGGTTACAAACACAGATCTCTGGACTTACTCCACATCCACCCTGTCAAATTCTCCTAGGGAGAGGCTGCAGCCTGTGACTCAACAAGCTCCTTTCACAGTGAAGTTTGAGAATGAGGGCACACATGGGAAGGGTGGCGTTTCAGATCATTTCCAGATGAGCAGGCTGGGAGAGAGATGGTGGTTGTACACATTTACCCACAAAAATCAGAATGTTCCCTCTCGGGGTCAGATTAGTGAGCCAAAGGAACCTGTGGTTTGTCTGGCCCTCATGCTGGGAACCTTTAAAATTTTCCGTAACATGAGCCTTGTCACTGCATGTGGCTGGCTGTGACTGATCCAGGGAACACAGGCTGAAAGTCTTTCACCAAGACTGAGAGGTGTATTCAAACAGCTGCCCAGAAAATTACAGCTGAACTTACTTCTAATCTTTGTGGGGTTTTAAGATGTGAGAATTCTCTGGAGCAACAGGCTGAGGTCATGTCGATTCCTGGATGACTAAACAGATTGTGGTAAATAATAGCTTAAAAATGCAGGATTCCAGTCTCATCAACAGTGTGTCTGATAACACTCTGTTTTCACATTTGCTTTTTAACTTTTTGTTCAGAGTCTCTTCCTGTATTTTCATAACACAGAGACGCCAAGGAGCAGAACATAAAATATCTGGACCCAAGCAATCATGTTGGCCCCTACAGCTCCATTATTCAAAATTTATTTTCCTTTGCTACTTCCTTTGATCCTCATGACACCCATACTCATTGGAAAAGGGCAGATTGTTCCTGGCTCTGTCACAGTTGGGCAAATGAGACATAAACAGGCAGCATCTTAAACGTACAGTGTCCCACTGTCGGAACAAAGTTAACCCTCAGCACTTGCCCACTTACCCTATGACGTTTCTAACAGATTTTGCCCTATCTCACTTGTTTCTCTAATCCACAGACATCATTCTCAAATATCCTCCATGTTGTTGTGAGGGATGTGCTTTCTGAAAATCAATGCACATTTATCAAGAAAAACACACTCCAATTTCGTTCTTGTCCTGTACACCTGCATTGCCCTGTCTTCTTGTACAGTGAGAGACTGTTCAGCTCCTGATGTGACTCTGTTCTTCCCACAGCCTCCTCCACGTTCTCCTGGGGCATTGTGCTGGCCCCACTTGCACTGGCCTTCTTGGTTTTGGGGGGAATATGGATGCACAGACGGTGCAAACACAGAACTGGAAAAGCCGATGGTCTGACTGTGCTACGGCCTCGTCATCAAGATTTTCAATCCTATCCCAAGTAAAATAAACAGAATGAAATAATTCAAACACAAACTCCATATGTCCTCTCTTATGGAAGTGGCTGTGTCTTTTTGAGGGTCTCTGTTCTTTGCCTCAGTTGTTTACCAAAGGCTCCATATTTATAGTGGCTTTGTAGTAAAGGACTGAAGTCTTATATTCTGTTTTTTGTTTTTTTTTTTTCTAAATATCAGTGACAGGAGTAGATGTGCCTGTGAGTGGGTGTGAGTAGCTGTCTGCTGCTTGTGACCTATTTAACAGAATGAAGTGCTCTGAGGCCTGCATGAGAGTGGAAAACATCTGCATGAGTTTTGACATTCATTCAACAAAAACATATTATGCGTCTATTTTGACTAGACTCTATGGGAGGTGTTGTAGATACAGTGATGGTTAGGACATGGTTTGCCTTTCAGGAAGCTAGTTGTTCATTTTGAGACCAAAAAGGATAAATCAGAAGAATCAGCAAGAATTGGTGAACTTTTTTGGAAAGGGCTATCCAAAAAACAGCAATTTACAATACACACATTGGAATGTATTAGTGAACCGAGCATAGATCCAACTTCGTAACAACATGTCTGAAAATAGAAGGAAGGGCACTGAGATAATTGTAGACAAATGGAAAAAAATGTAACCAGACCCTCTTTCATATCATATACCAAAAATAAAATCCAGATAGATAAATGAGTTCAATTAAAAAACAAAACAAAACAAAACTCAGCACAGCTGGCGACTCCACCTTTCAGGTCTCTGTTCAAATGTGACCTTCCCGGAGGCCTTTCTAAAGCAGCGCCTCCTTCCTCTCCGTCCCCTCACCCTGTTTTGTACCGTGGTAGCTTTTATCACCACCAGACCTTCCAGTATAGATTTGCTTGTTGATATTCAATTTGTGTTTCCCACCCAAACAGAAGACCCATGAGGGCAGAGAGATTATTTTGATCCCAGCTGTATTTCCAGTGCCTCAAAGCAGGCATTTAATGAATATTTGTAGAAGAAATGAAGATGGGACGAACTCTCTCTTGTTCATTACCAATAGACTTGCAAGAGTAAAGGCGAGGAGGCTTAATTACATTATGATATCTGCACAATAAAATCACAAAAGCAAGGTTTAGACGAAATTGTGTCAGACAAGCTTAAGGAATGAATAACTATCATGTATAGAGTTATTCAAAGTCATAGAAAAGGCATGTGTCTTAGTCTGTTTGGGCTGCTACAACCAAATACCATAACTAGGGTGGCTTGTAAACAACAGAAATTTATTTCTCACAGTTTTGGAGGTTGAGAAATCCAAGATCAAGATGCCAGCAGATTTGGTGTCTGGTGAGGGCCCACTTCCTGGCTGATAGATGGCAGCCCTCATCACTGAATCACCTCCCAAGAGCCACAACCCCTAAGACCATTATATTGGAGGTTAGGATTTCAGCATATGAATTTTGGGAGGACACAAACATTCAGTCTATAGTAGCATCATCACCCTAACAGATGCAAAAACGTGAGTAGGGGATTGCAGAAGAGACACACATAAAGGAACTCATGGAAAAATGACACTTTCAGTAAGAACCAGGGGATGTAAATCAGAGCAAATTTGAGATACTGGTGCACTCACACAGTATCAAGTGTTTAAAGGTTTTTATGAAACACTCTCACACCCATAATTCAATTTATAATTTGGTGCTGGGAAGAGGAAAGGCAACATGAGCCAAGTCAGTTGGGTGCTGGACCAGCTTGCATCTTCTTGCAAGAGCCCAGGATGTGCATCACTTTTTGGCTCTGTTCAGTGATGTCATGTTGGTAGCTTAAAATTGGTGGCCTTTGTGGAATCTTTACACCACAGAAATTGGCAGTTGTCACAAATTAGCACTCTCCTCCCCAGCATATCACAACAAGGTTTGAGAGATGCCCAATGATACTACTCCTGGGAATTCAGCTTAGGAAATAATTTAATAAAATCATTAGAGATACAAAATAATGTAATGAAACTTATTACCCCGATGATGAAAAATTATGCAGCAACTATCAATTATAATGATTAATATTATAATGAACAGATTATCAAAATTGTGAGACAAATATTTACAGTGTTAAGCAAACATTATAAATTGTTTTGTCCAATTTTTATGGTTACAATATTGACATTTGTTTGCATCTAGACAAGGAGAAAACTTAAAAACTTGGACTTTGAAGATAGACTTTGGGAGTTCAAGTTCAAGCACTGCCACGTGGTGTCTCTGTGATCTTGGGCAAATCCTTTAATCTCACAGTACGTCAATTTTCTTATCTGAAAAATGGGGGTAATCACATTAATTAGCTACTTAGCTATATTTTATATTTCCATTTTTCCTATTTTTCTATTTCAACTATAGTAACTGTTTAATAATAAAAAATGTAGGAGGAATAGACAGAAATAAAAATTGTTGTACTTAGACTACGTGCTGACAAACTACAGCCTGTGGGCCAAATGTAGCCTGCTCTCTGTTTCTGTGGATTAAGGGTATTAGGAAACAGCCTTGCCTGTTTGTTTGCAGATTGTCTTTGGCCACTTTTGCTCTTTGAAGATAGAGTTGAGTAGTTGAGACGGCAAAACCTAGAATATTTACTAGTTTGTCCTTTACAGGAAAAGTTTGCCAGTGCCTGGTTTGGGTGAAGGAGGTTTTGAGCAGTTTTTGACCCTCACTTTTCTATTTTCCTGTTATCATGTCCTCTTCTCTTCTTCTCCTGTTTTCTAAGCATTCAGAAAGGGAGAAGTACAGAGGGGCCAGCAAAGGTCTTTGAACACCTTATTAGATTTTAACTGTGAAAGGAGAGAAGAGTGAGGTTTGAGAAGGAGGATTCGGTGAGGACGTTGCACAGGGTTCTTCGGCTGCTTCTGCCTTTTCTTTATCTTCAGGCTTGGGGCCACATGGCTTGCATCTCTCTTCCTTCCTCCAACTTCTCCAGTGCTCTCTGGAGTCCCCCACTTTAGATTCTGGCTGCTTCAGCAATGACCCAGAAAAGGAGCTGACTGCAGCCGGAGGAGAACCACCACCGGCTTTCAGACTCTGCCTTGACCTCACAGGTTACGCATTTCCTCCCCTCCACGATTTCAGAAGTGTAGGGTCATGCAGGTAGAAAAGATGTGAGACAATGGGGAAATTTTGAGTAGTGGATTTATGCTAATATTAAGGAGTAAGTGTGACATTTGCATTGCTGCATTAAAAAAAGGTTTTTATCTAAGAGGCAAGCTGAATTTTTTATGGGTGATGTCTGAGATCTGCTTCAAAATTATCCAGTGGTGGATTGGAGAATACATGAAATAAGATTAGCCGAGTGTTGCTAACTGCTGACCCTGGTGGTGACTGCACCCTGCTTCCTTATATCATTCCCTCTACTTTTCTATATGTTTGAAAACTTCCATAATAAAGAGTAAAATACAATGTAGAAACAACTCAATACCTGCTAGACAAGAGAATGAGTGGCTCTTACAAGTAATAAAATGCACCGCAGTAAAAAGCAACATGGAACAATATGGATGTATCTTAGATATATATTATTGAATAGGTTCCAGAAACATTTTTTAGAATGATGTCCTTTTATATAAAGTGAAAACAACTAAAGTTAATATGCTGTCTCTCAAATATGTGACAGCATCTTCATATATATTCACACACACGGTTAAAATGTAGTTTTTGTCATATAAATGCTCTTAAATATAAATGTGTGTGTGTGTGTTTGGACAGTGATTACATCAGGGTTGGGATGGGTTAGGAAAAACGTAAGCTTCATTAAGTTCTAGATCTCATGTTAGGTAGTAGATTGTGATTGTTTATTATTAAACAAACAGATAAAAAACAAGCTCTTCAGGGACCAATATAGAATCTGTGTCTTGAACCAAGGATTATGACTAACCTAATTCTGTGTCCCTGAGTCCACTTTGAACACACAGATGGGCAAATGAAGCAATGTGGTTTCTTTTCTTAAAGTGGCCGATCTCCTCTATCTTAAGTTGATTCTACTGTTTTAACTTTCTGAAAAAATTCTGAAGGTGAATTTTTTCACTCCCAACCCTACAAAATCTGGGGAGAGGGGATGGTAAATAGTGTCTGGAAACCTCACACTTCCATGCACTGCCCACAGGAAAAACACACGTCTTATGTAATAAATGCCACTTCTGCAAGAACTAAGGATGAGAGCAGACATCAACAACAGAAGCCAAAAATAATTTATGAACTAAAAAATAAATGTGATCTGTCTAGTATTTCGAATGCTGTGGGAATATATAGGGACTCTTCCACAGAAAGGGTGGGATGTGTCTTTCTTGTAAGTTCCTCAAGGCAGGAGCCTTCTCGTTCCTTGATGCAGCCCAGCACCGGACACTGTGTGTCTTGCTGCAGCACAGGCATTTAAGAAGTGTCTGCAGAATGGATACAGTGTGTGTTACTTGGACTTTTCCAGCCCGTGTGAGCAAATGGGTCCAATCAGCAGGACTCAGCTAAGTTTCTCTGCTCCTGTCTCTACACTCAACTCTCATTGGTTTTTTCCATGACGTCCTGCCAATAGTTCACTTGGACACACAAAGGTGCTTCGTGTTTTGTGTTTATTTTCCTGTTCTTGCGGTCCTCACCCATTGGCATCTCTGCCCATGCCACCCTTCAGGGCTACTGGTTACTGCTACTGGGTTCCAAGAAGGCATTGCCACCAGTGGAGAAGCCATCAAGAGGCCACCTGGGCTGTAGCCTCTGCCAGCTTTGGTGCTGGAGTCAGCTTGTGCATTCCTGGAAGCTCCTTCTTTCTTGGCTCATAGATTCAGCCAGTTTTCTAAGCAGGGGTGGTGGGCTAGAAGCCCCCTCCCACAGGGCTCAGGCACCAGCACATTCTCCTCCTCCCTGGCATGCCGGCAAAACCCACTTCCTCATTCTTCTTCAGAAAAGCAAAGCAAAACAAAGCCTCCTACAAAGGAACTCCCAGAACCCACTGCCCAGTGGTTTTTCAGAAACTGCCCAGACTACAGCTATCAGACTCCTGGTGGAGGTTGAGCTTCAGGGGCCAGGAACTACTACTCAGCCAGCTTCCAGGACAAGGGGAGAGAAAGCTTTAGATAAAAAAAGTGGGAGAGATAAAGCAAGAATGAAGGAGGGGAAACCAACATTTAAATGTCTACAATGTGCAAGATTTGACATGTTTTGCTCAATTGTATCCTCAAAAAACAAACAAACAAAAATCCAGCAGGCAAAGATTATGATTCACATTTTAGAGGTAAGGAAACTGAAGCTCGCCTAATTTAAACATAACGTTCTAGAGAGTGTGGTTTAGATGTGCAGCAGCAATGGGCTGCTTAATACTGAATCCCAGGATTCAACAGCTGAAAAACAACTGGCCAAGCAGGGGCTGGTCTGAGTCAAGGTTACAGTCAGGAGCAGAGCAAATATTTGCTTTCCTGGGGGCAGACTAGTTATCAGGAAGAGTTCCTCTCCTGAAACTGGCAGAAGGTACATCTAGAATCTGGGGGACCAGGGGGACAGTAATAAGGATTCCTTCACAGGGAAGGAAGAATCAGAAGTAGGAACTGAGTGTGCCTCTCTCCTACAGTATTTCCCGGTTTTTTGCTCTCTTAGCCTATGGCCTGTGACCAATCAAAGTGTCACTGTCCCACTGGATGGAGGTGAGGCGTCCAGCGTTCAGTCCTGCCCGCTGGGTCTGAGGCTGCGCTCCCAGGAAATAAGAGTGTGTGTCCCTGGATCCTTCTGAGCCCACTGCAGGGGCAATGTGGATTTAGCCCCCAGAAAGCACAGAAACAGCTAAGAACAGTCTGTGAATGAAATTAGTCTCAAAGCCATGCTATATATACCTCAGGCTGACTGTTCACCTTGTTATATTTCCCACCCCAAACTGCTGGTTTCAAATATAGGCTTTATTATTCACGTTTGGTGAGGCCAACAGATCAGGAGACAACAACCATTGAAAAGACAGTGGTATCCCCCAGATCCCAGCAGGAGGGGCACACCACACCATGGCGGCTGGGAGGGTGTCCGGGGAAGCACTAGGGCTGGTCAGGAGGCTGAGAGAGGGTTTCTGTGGGAAGGAGTGGGTGAGGCAGGGTAGGCAGGCTTTGGATTGGCTGGTTTGAATGGTTTCCTCCAGCTCTGGGGTGCATGGGCTGTCCTTCACTGGGCGTGGCTAGTGACCCTGAGGGTGAGAGTTCCATAAAAGAGGTGGTTGGAGTGTGGCTCTGGATTGGTCGATTTGCATTTGAAAAACACGCTGCAGAAGCAGGCAAGTTGTTTACTATCTCTAGGAATTGGCTAAACCTGGGAAGGGCCCAGGTATCAAAACAAGGTCCCACGTATCAAAGCATCAGAAACACATGGTTAATACAATTGGGGCAGCCAAGTGCAAAGGGGTTGCCAGAAAAACTCCAACAGGCCTGAGCGCTGGGGTGGAGTCTTGGGAAGTTCAAGCCATTTGCAGCGGGGAGGAAACTGGCTCCTCCTCTTCCTGGGTGGAACTGGGGAATTCCATCTGTGAGGCGGGAGGGACAGTAGCAGCGCTCTGGCTTTGCAGAGGATCCCTGTTTCTCTTTTCCCCCTCTTTTTGCACAATAAATTCCATTTTTCTCACCCTTCAAAGTGTCTGCAAGCCTAATCTCTCATGGCCATGTGACAAGAACCTGGCTGTTAGCTGAACTAAGGACAAAGTCCTACAACACAGTTACATACTGCCTTGTCATACAGCTCATCAGAAGTTCTGCACGGAAATAAAGTGGCCAACAGTAAAGAGCCAACACAATGTGCTCCCAATTTTATTTTATTTTGTCAAGAATACCAAATATCCTTTATGAAGCATGGTAAAACAACTGCCATAAAACCTTACAAGCATTAGCAGCAAAAACTTAGTGCTGCATAGAAATGTAGTCTTGTATTTGTAGCCTTGGCAATATCCAAAAAGGATGTATACTAAGCCTCAAAATTTTTATAATTAAAGCCTGAGTTTCTTCACAATTCATTCTTGCTCTATCCCAGCCAAGAGGCTGCTCCATCCAGGAGAGGGGACTGCAGTCAAGGCTGTCTTACGGCTTCTGTGGGGAAGGGTGTGGCGCCTTAGGGCATTGCATTGACCTCACATGTCCCCTTTTAATGTGTCCCAGGCATTTATACAAGATCAGCACAGCCTTGACCCCACCTGCAATGAATTTTAAGACAAACCTTTTTCTGGTCCCTGGAGCAGGTTTTCTGGACAGATGTTGCTCCCAGGAATCCATACCAAGTACTGACAGTGACCACAGCAGCAGCTTGGAGATATCAGGGGGAAGAATGGGGGATGCAAGGGGACCTCAGTCCAGTATCATCAGCATCCCTCTGCTGATTAGAGCCACAGGGTGTCCTAGTATCCTAGTTCTACAAGCCCTCCTGGACATTCTTACTCCTGCTGTCAGTGGGAGCACCTCGATTTCTGTGGTTAAGTCTAGAACCCATGACTTGGGAATGTAAGCTCTCTTTGGCCAATTATTCCAGCTTGAGTTAGTGACAGTACCATCTTTATCACATCTGTGGAACTTCACCGTGCATCTTATCTCAGCATTTGGGCTTTCTTGAATATTCTTCATGGGTAGCTCCCAGTCTCCCAGGCTCCAGGCCTTTTTTGGAGCCTTTCTTCCCCATCTAGCACATTCGGAGCTTCTCACTGTGCTTTTCCCATGAGCCCATGATCCCATGATGATTTGGCTTCTGTCTTAGTGACAGAGCTTCCCCACTCCATTGTCCTTAAGCCGACGAGGACCATGACCTCCTGGTAGGGAACTTTCTAGGCCTCTGCACCTTTTCTGTGAAGCGGGCTCTTCCCCAGCCCCACTCCAGGTGCAAAATGACCCTCGGCAGATCACTCACAGTGCTTCCACCCCTGGGTGAGGTTGACCTTCTTGCCGTGTCCTCCTCAGTATGCAGTTCTTTTCCTTGGCTTTTGAATGTTCAAGATGCTGTGCAGTGTTTCTGTTGCATAGATATTTTTTGGAAGTGGAGAGATATGCCTCAAGTGAATGTGTACCACTGAAGTGTGGGTCCTCAGCGGCAGACTGGGATCATCTAGAGAGGTGAAACAACAAGGCCACTGGTATCTGGACCCATGCCCGGGGGCTCTGCTGTAAGTGACTGGGGTCCTGGGTGTTTCTAATGAGTGGCATGGGCTGGAACCCCCAGTTTGACTTCTTTTGTTTCTAACACCTGTGGTCTGGTACTCTGAACCCTTTGCATTTTGTATCAGAAATTCATTCATTCACTTATTGCTCTATCCTAGCATACTCCTCTAAATTTTTGTCTCATGTGGGTCTTCCTTGTGGGAGCTTTAAAATCAGTAAATTTCGACTTACCAAAACACCCTGTGTTTCTGATTTTAAAGACAAGCAAGACAAAGTCCCTGTCCCGCACCTCCATGTCCATCTAGGTAGTTCAGTACTTTTTCCTGGCATGTTCATGTCCCAGTGTTTTCCCCCGGTGGTCTGTTTAACTATCCGTGTGTGCCCCTGGATCCCTCAGAGGAATCCAGCCTGATCGATGCTGTTTGGAAAACCAAGGTCTATAGGTTTCCCAATGTCAAAGACATGTCAAATAAATGAAGGGATGAGATATGGTGGTGCTTGGTATCTGTCGGGGGTGGGATGTTCTCACAGCTAACAAGGAAAGTCTTCCCTGTAATCTAAGGAGAAGATTTGAGTAGTAGCCCAGGAATCATTCCCTCCTGCTCAGATATTAGTCTTCTTTCTCTTTAAGATTGCCTGCTGCCAATGGCACTCCAGCCTTGAGCTCCTTTATCTCATTGGGAAAAGACCCTCAAGTTCTCCCCTTTAGTTTCAACCTTAACGTATTCCCAATGAAGTAGGGGACACTTGGGAGTTTGGTGTAAGCAGAGGGTAACTTTTCCAAGTCATCATGGGCACGGTTCTGTGTTTTCTGTTCTCTGGATTCAGAATTTCCTGTTTAAAAGCCTGAAAGAATATTGCTGTTGGGCACAGAGTACTTAGTGAGCTCTGACTAAATACAAGCCTGTGATTAAATTATTTCAGACTCTAATAAAAATGTTTTTAGAAGAAAGTCCTTTGGGAATTATGTAGAGTGCTGAGTGCATTTTTCTTGACAAACACTTGAATCTGTCTTGTCTTTCTGAGTCAGCTTATCCTCAGCAATGTCCATCCTGGGGAAACTCAGGAGACGTATCTTCAAAGTCAAAAGGCTGGGTTGATTTGAGACACCTCCTGGAAACAAAGGATCCCGATAAGACTTCTAATGGTCTGGCCAGCGCATTTTGTATATATATTTCTCCTCTCCTTCGTTTAACCCTTTAATTAAAAATTTCCTGTAACATACTTGAAATGTCAATCTTTCAAGGGAGAAAATTTATGAAGGGGTTACCTTCAGCTTCCCTTTTCTCTGCCCCCCAGTCCCCAAAATACAGACAATCTGGTGGTAGGGTGGGATGGCTTAGGGGGAGCATGAGTTTCTTGACTTCCTCATGCCAACTGACAACACCTACACCAAAACTTTTAACTAAATCACAATTTTTCTCCAATAGCCCAGCATTTTCTCAATTTCTTCCTGCTTAAAAGCAGATTTTTTAACTTTTATTTTAAATTCAGGGGTACATGTGCAAGTTTGTTACATGAGTAAACTTGTGGTCATGGGGGTTTGTTGTACAGATTATTTCATCACCCAGGTATTAAGGCTAGTACCCATTAGTTATTTTTCCTCATCCTCTTCCTCCTCCCATCCTCCATCGTTTGATAGGCCCCATTGTGTGTTGTTCGCCTCTATGTGTTCATGTGTTCTCATCATTGTAAGCTCCCACTTATAAGTGAGAACATGCAGTATTTGGTTTTTTGTTCCTGTATTAGTTTGCTAAGGATAACGGCCTGCAGCTCCATCCATGTTCCTGCAAAGGACATAATCTCGTTCTTTTTTTATGGTTGCATAGCTTTCCATGGTGTAAATGTACCACAGTTTCTTCAGTCTATCATTGATGGATATTTAGGTTGGTTCCCTATCTTTGCTGTTGTGAATAGTGTTGCAATGAACATAATGGGTGCGTGTATCTTTGTAATAGGATGATTTATATTCCTCTGCGAATGTACCCAGTAATGGGGTTACTGGGTTGAATGGTATTTCTGTCTTAGGTCTTTGAGGAATTGCCACACAGTCTTCCACAATGGTTGGGCTAATTTACACTCCCACCAACTGTGTATAAGTATTCCTTTTTCTCCACAACCTTGCCAGCATCTGATCTGTTTTTTTTTGTTTGTTTGTTTTTTTGCTTTTTACTAATAGCCATTCTGACTTGTGTGAGATGGTATCTCATTGTGGTTTTGGTTTGCATTTCTCTAATAATCGGTGATGTTGAGCTTTTTTCATATGATTGGTGACTACATGTGTATCTCCTTTAGAAAAGTGTCTTTTCTTGTCCTTTGTCCACTTTTTATGGGTTTTTTTTCTTGTAAATTTGTTTAAGTTCCTTATAGATGCTGGATATTAGACCTCTGTCAGAGGCATAGTTTTCAAAAATTTTCCCCCATTCTATAGATTGTGTGTTTACTCTGTTGATAGCTTCTTTTGCTGTGCAGAACCTCTTTAGTTAAATTAGATTCAATTTGTCAATTTTTGCTTTTGTTGCAATTGCTTTTAGCATCTTTGTCATAAAATGTTTTCCCGTGCCTATATCCTGAATGGTATTGCCTAGGTTGTCTTCCAGTGTTTTTATAGTTTTGGGGTTTACATTTAACTCTTTAAACCATTTTGAGTTAATTTTTGTATACGGTGTAAGGAAGGAGTCCAGTTTTAATTTGCATATGGCTAGCCATTATTCCATCATCATTTATTGAATAGGGAGTCCTTTCTCTATTGCTTGTTTTTGTCAGGTTTGTCGAAGATCAGATAGTTGTAGGTGTAAGGTCTTATTTCTGGGTGCTCTATTCTATTCAGTTGGTCTATGTGTCTGTTTTTGTACCAGTACCATACTGTTTTGATTGTTGTAGCACTGTAGTATAGTTTGAAGTTGGGAAGTGTGATGCCTCCAGCTTTGTTCTTTTTGCTTAGGATTGTTTTGGCTATTCAGGCTTTGTTTTGGGTTCCATATGAATTTTAAAATAGTGTTTTCTGGTTCTGTGAATAATGTTAATGGCAGTTTAATATGCATAGCATTGAATCTATAAATTGCATGGGCAGTTTGGGCATTTTAACGATATTGATTCTTCTTATCCATGAGCATAGAATGTTTTTTCATTTGTTTGTGTCATCGCTGATCTTTCTTTCTTTCTTTCTTTCTTTCTTTCTTTCTTTCTTTCTCTCTTTCTCTCTCTCTCTCTCTCTCTCTCTCTCTCTCTCTCTCTCTTTCTTCCTTTCTTCCTTTCTTCCCTTCTTCCCTCCTTTCTTTCTTTCTCTCTCCCTTTCTTTCTTGTGGAATGAGTGGGCATGACATAATCACAGGACTGCAGCTCAACGATGTCAGGGTCAGTGCCTGTTTTGGTTTGGCCTTTTCCTCACGGTCACAAGATGATTGTTGGAGTGTCAGACATAGTGTCTATATTCCTGGCAGGCAGAAGGGAAAGTGAAACATCAGCCACATTTTTACCTGTATCTGGAAGCCCTTCCCTGGGCCCCCTGAAGGCTTGTGCTTATGTTTCATCAATTGGAATTGCCATATGGGCTTCACTGTCCCCAAGGGAGCCATCCCAGTGTTAAGCACTCAATTTTCTACTATACATTAGTGCAGACTTTTTAAAAGGGTTTCTGTTTTCATCAATTACAGTCCCAGTTTCCTAGGAACCTAGCAAAATGCTTCTGTGGGCTGGCTTCGAAGACAGCAGGGTGGCCATGCTACATGAGCCTTCAGATGTGTACCTCTGCTCTGCAACAAGGATCCATGATCTGGTTCCCAGACCTGCCTTTCCTTATCTTGGGGCAACTTCTTCTCCCAGTAGGGATATTGTTTTAAAGGTTAAGGGGCAGTCAGTGCTCCCTGATTTTGGAAAGAAGGTGAATCTGGGGTAAGGCAAAATGTCAGCTCTACATGCAGTACAGCAGTCCTGGAGTGCTCAGACAAGACCCAGGGTGGGTTGACACACACCTGAGTTCCTGTTGAGCACATGATTTATGCTTTTATGCTGAGACTCTCAGAAAGAAAGGAAGGAAGAAAGAAGGAGAAGAGAGGAGAGAGGGAGAGAGGACAAAGAAAGAGAGAAGGAGAAAAAGAAAGAAAGAAAAAGAAAGATGAGAGCAGAGAGGGAGGAAGAAAGGAAGGAAAAAGGAAGAAGGAAGGAAAAAAGAGAGCAAGAAAGAAAGGAGAGAGAGGGAGGAAGGAAGGAAGAAAGAACAAAAGAAAAAGAGAAAAACCACCAAATAAGCAAAAAAAATCTAAACTGAATCACAGAGGAGAATGTGGTCAATGCGAGTTACCACAATATGTTGTGGGAACACAGGAGGGGAGAAGTGATGTTCAGGGTGGCCACGTGTGTCAGTGGTGGAGGGCAAATAGGAAAGAGGACAAGGTCAGTGCAAAATCACAGGAGAAAGAACATCTTGTTCATTCATTCATTCAACAAATAGTAATTTTTCCTTTCTTGGCTAGGAAAAACGACATGTCCCCTGTCCTGTGGGAGCTTAAGTCTCATGAAGATGACAAAGATAATATAATGACCCTGATAAAATGTAAACCTGTGGAAAGTGTAGGGAAGGAGAGAGCTGTGTTTACTATAAGTGGATATAACCAGGGGATTTCCCCCACCCAGGGAGGTCAGAGAAGGATGTTTAAGGGTGGGTGAGATTTCAACACCTCAGAGGAGGGTGAGAGATCCTTTTAGGAGAAACAGATTGGGTAGTGAGCAGGGCTGGAAAGGGCTGGCCAGGTATGGGGAAAGGTGAGTGGTCTGGACCCATGAAAATGGCAGGGAATGAACAAGAGACAATGAGGTACCAGGCTCTGTGCCTGGCATTTTCTATGCTTAGAATTTATATTACACTTAGAACAATTCTGTAAGGTAAGAATTCCATTGGTTTTGGTTCTCCCAGAGGTAGAACCTGAGATAAAGACTTGGATGCAGTCAATTCATGGGGGAAGTGATTCCAGGAAGCAAGGATGAGGGGGCAGGGAGACTGGCCCAGTCTCCCTTCCCAGTCTTAATTGGTGTTTCCAGTTAAGGAAACACCATGCTAAGGGTGACTTATGGAGGTCACCTGTCATGGTCAATGGAGTTTATGTCCACCAGGACTTTCTCAAAAGTACATACAAGTTCTCCCACAAATTTTTTCTTGAAGGAATGGGCATAGCTCAAGAGTGAGGGGTTCCTGAGGCACCTACTACAGGTATTGTACTCATTTTAAAGCCAAGGATCAGAAAGTTTCAGTCCTTTGGTTAAATTTACATGGCTGGTAAATGACAGACCAGGGACTTGAACTGAGGTGGGTTGTGATTGCAAAGTTCATACTCTTGCCATCATAATTTGCTGTCCTCTTCCCTATGTATTAAAACACAATTGTCAAGAATATAACGATTCTAATGGATATTAATGTCAATATTGCTGTGCTATTTTTTCTAACATTCATTAATTCTTCCAGCCCTAAAGGTGATGTTGAACCTCTGATTCTGCTACAGTACTAAGATTTATTACGTCACTGGAGGGCAGTGAAGAGATGATGTGACATGATCTACAAAGCAAACCAACTGGCCCTGTGAGTACTTAATCCAAGCGTAACATTGTGAAAGAGTCTGTGGTAGATTAAAGATGCCCATGAATTCTTTGCTACCTCTTTCATTAAAACATGGAGTTTAAATCCTCTTTCCCTAAATCCGGGGTGGTCTTAGTGACTTGATTGACCAATAGAATGAGACAGAAGTGACTTTCTGAGACTTCTGAGGATCCCTGTAGCTTGCAACTGGAACTCTTGAATGGAACACTTGCTCTTGGAGTTCTGAGGGACCACTGAAGGAATCCAACTACTCTGAGGCTGCCATGCTGGAGAGGTCCCAGCTGAGTGCTCCAGTTGAGGGTCTCGGCTGAACCCAGCCTTCCAGCTATCCTTGCCAAGGTGCCAGATGTATGAGAGCCCCTCCAGACCAGACCATCTTTTAGCCCAGTGCCACCAAGTCAGCTCTGTTGATGCCACATGGGACAGATGAACCACTCAGCTGAGCTGTGTCCAAATTCCTGACCTACGAAATTGTGAGGTAAAATAATATATTTTTATGTTAAACCTCTAAGTTCTGGGCTAGTTACCCAGGAATGGAGGACTGGAACATTCCCACCACTTTCTATTTCCTCTATTTCTATGGCAGTATTACTCTTAGAGGGCTATGTAGCATCTTCAGTGTAGGCCGAAATGTCAGATTGAAGTTCAGTTGTTTGGACTAAGTTCTGTTATAGACACATTTAGCAATCATTAGAAGTTTGGGAAACTCGCTCTTTTTCTCTGTTTGTTAGCCATGCCTGGAATTTTGAATCATACATCTGAAGAATCTGCCCACATAGGTAAAAGCATGCTCCCTTCTTGTCATTGAATTTTAAGCTGCAGACACAAGTCTTATGAATTCATCTATAAACATAAGCATACAAAGCAGTAGAAGCCACACCTACAGTGAGGAGCTCTCCATATGGGGTTGGTAAGTAAAGCAATAATCATGGGTATGCTTTCTCAGACAAAGTATAGCACAAAGTAGAACAAAATCTTGGGGGAATGGCCACAGTTAAAGAGGCAGGCTTGAAAGGCGTAAGAATGATATAATAGACTTTGGGGAATCAGGGGGAAGAGTGGGAGGGTGGTGAGGGATAAAAGGCTACACATTGGGTACTGTGTGCACTGCTCGGGTGACAGGTGCACCAAAATCTCAGAAATCACTGCTAAAGAACTTATCCATGTAACCAAAACCACCTGTTCCCCCAAAACTATTGAAATAAAAAAATAATAAAGAGGTGGACTTGGAAAGCAAGGGAATGGTTTGCAGAGCTCACCTCAAGGATGGAGGAGGGTTTCAGAAGGAAGCATTGGTGTCCATGTCACAAAGATGTCAAAGATAAGATCACGGCTTACTTGCCTTGCAGGCACCCTTATGATAGTTCCCTGTGACCTCAGCTATAAGTTTGTGTAGTCATATATGTAGTGTTGGGCAAAAAAAATTTTTGTCACTAATTGTGTTACTGATTTAGTGAGGCATCTTTGGGAACAAAGCCTTGCTGTGATTTTGTTTTTCGTGTAACCACAGTCAGCTGTCTCCTAGGGATATGCCCCTTATCCACTGGGTGCATGGGGGGACCACTCTACCAAGTCTTTGGTCTATTTTTACAACTTTTCAAAAAGGTTGGGTTATTAGAGCGTTCTAAGTTCTGATTTTTTTTAAAATTTTACTTTAAACAAAATTTTAAGTTCTGAGATACATGTGCAGAACATGCAGGTTTGTTACACAGGTATACATGTGCCATGGTGGTTTACTGCACCTATCAACCCTCATCTAGGTTTTAAGCCCCGCATGCATTAGGCATTTGTCCTAATGCTTTCCTTCGCCTTACTCCTCACTCCCCTGACAGACCCCCGTGTGTGATGCTCCCCTCCCTGTGTCCATGTGTTCCCATAAGACTTGCTCTTGTTCACTTAAAGTTTTAATCTCATGATTTAGTTCTTTCTTTTGATTCACTACTGTGTGCTTGTGGATGTGGGAGGTTGGCCACTTCACACCCCCTTTGTCTCCCCCGGGCTCACACTTCTGCTTTGGTTGGTGCTGCGGGTGGGGGGAAGAGAAAGCTGTCAAAGACCCCTTGGTGGCTGCCTCTGACCAGGCTTCTGTCCTCTCCCTCCTGGCGTTGTGGCCTCTCTGTCTTGCCCTGAATAGCCGCAGGGTGTGCTTGCTGCTCCAAGCCAGGACTGCTGTCTGGAGGTGGGGGAAGGAGGGTTTGGGCTGGTTTCTCAAGGGTGCTGGGGAGAAGGGGCTCATTCTCCCAGTTCCCTAGGGTGTTTGATGATGTTAATACCCCCGGCAGCTTGATCTTTTCTGGCTGAGGAATCCTCAACATTTTAGACCACTTTCCCATAGCACGCCTCCCATTAAGAAGAAGCAGAGGCTTCTCTGAGCTCTCACTACATCCCAGCTGTCATGAAAAGTCCTTTTACCAACATCACCTAATCAAGTCCTTTTGACCCTGGAGAAAACAGAGGTTGAAAAGGCAAAGGGCTCCCCAGGACCACCGCATGGTGCCTGGCCAGTGGCCTTGCCAGGCTTCTCCCTGAGCTCCTCCAGTCTGGTGTTTATCCCACACCATGCACACATCTCCCAGTAAATCCCTGTGCTTCTGAGAACTTCCTTTAGCTGAATGGTGTGTTGTTTTTAGATGTGGTAACCCAAAGTTTATGCAGTTTTCCAAATGTGACTGAAGCTGGGTTTTGTGTAAACACAGGATGCGGGCTTGACAGTAGCTGGCTGCGCTGCCCTTTCACTAGGGTGAGACAATGCAGGAGGGATGCTGCCAGGAAATGGTCACAGTGACCCCTGGGTTTCTTTTCAGGGCTGTCATGGATAGATTGGAGATCTTTATCTCGCAAAATAGTAAAGGTGACTTTCTGGAAGTCATTTTAAGGGAAAACTGTAATCTCAAAATACTTCCAGAGAAGTACAACTATCATTCCTGCCTACTCTCCACTACTTTGTCAGACCTTTTAAACATTTGACTAGCTTGCCATTTTACTGCGTGGAAGACTTGCAAGTCGCCTGCAAGGGCGAGGTTTCCCTGCATGCTCCCTCATTTCAGGCCATGGAGAAGTAGTCATTTATCCTGATGGTTGGTTTTGGTCTCCGGGTTTCCTGTCTAGACCCGCTAAATGCCTGCTCGTCTCGTGGCTACATTTTGAAGTCATCAGGTTAGACTTGGGGCATGTTTGAAGTAGGACCTGAATTCAGGGGAGGTGATGGCTTCTTGACAAGGGTAGTTTCTCCAAACCTGGGATTTTTCCTCCAGCAAGTTAGGAGTGGGCATGATAAGAATATAAAATCATGAGGCCACTCAAATCAGACTTACTTAGCATACTAGAACAAGGAGGGTATCCCTTGATGTTGGCAGGGACAAAGAAAGTGAAATGGCTGTTTAAATATCATTAAGGAAGTGTGTGGAAGTCAGTCACAAAGGGGTGGTGCAGACTGAATCACCCAAAGGTTTAAGTGAGCTCTGAGTCAATCAATGCGTGATTAATAAGTTAAGGAATCACTTTAGGGAATTAGGGGTGTCACTTTTATTAAAAAAATTAAAAATAGATAGAATTATCATACAATCCAGCATACTACCGGGTATATATTCAAAGGAAATAAAATGAGTATGTGGAAGAGATATCTGCACCCCGCCCCCCGTTTATTGCCACACTATTCATAATAGCCAAGATATAGAACCAACCTAAGTGTCCAAGAGTGAATGAATGGGTGAAGAAGAAGTGGTGCATTGTACACAATGGAATACCATTCAGCTATATAAATTTTGTTCTTTGTGACAACATGAATGAATCTGGAGGACACTATGGTAAATGAGATAAACCAGGTACACAAGGACAAATACTGCATGATCTCACTTGCACGTGGAATCTAACCAAGTTGAATTCATAGCAGCAGAGGGTAGAATGGTCGTTACCAGGGGTTGGGGAGGGTTGGAAGACTTTGGTCTAAAGATACAACTTTTCAGTTAGACAGGAGGATTAAGTTCTGGAGATCTGTTGTACAGCATGGCAACTGTAGTTAATAACAATGTATTGGGTACTTGAAAATTGGGTAAACATGGAGAAGTAGAAGCGCTTTTACACAGTTGGTGGAAGTGTCAATTAGTTCAACCACTGTGGAAGACAGAATGGTGATTCCTCAAGTATCTAGAACCAGAAATACCATTTGATCCATCCATCCCATTACTGGGTGTATGCTGAAGGGAATAGAAATCATTCTGTGATAAAGACACATGCACACATATGTTTATTGCAGCACTATTTACAATAGCAAAGACTTGGAACCAACCCAAATGCCCATCAATGATAGGCTGGATAAAGAAAATGTGGCACATATACACCGTGGAATACTATGCAGCCATGAAAAAGAATAAGTTCATGTCCTTTGCCAGGACATGGATGAAACTAGAAGCCACCACTCTCAGCAAACTAACACAGGAACAGAAAAGCAAACACCACATGTTCTCACTCATAAGTTGGAGTTGAACAATGAGAACACATGGACACAGGGAGGGGAACATCACACACTGGGGCCTGTTGGTGGTGAGTTGCGGGCGAAGGGGAGGGAGAACATTAGGACAAATACCTAATGCATATGGGGCTTAAAATCTAGATGAGGATGGATAGGTGCAGCAAACCACCGTGGCACATGCAGTGTGCCCCAGCAGTTTCTGGAGCAGGAAAAGCAGGGCACATCCGGTGATAGGTGAAAGATATGACAGGGAGGCTTGACACTCAGAACAGGGAGTGACCTTGTGGACCATACTGTCCTCAGAGGTGGCACAAACGGAAGAGCAGGGCTTGCCAGAGATCTAGGAGAAGTCAGAGAGAAAGCATCATAGCAGCCTGTGCTCAGAAGTCCCTGGGAACGTCCTGAACCTTCCGAGGGTGACCTTGGAGAAAATGCTCACCGCTGAGTGACTCACAGCCTCTTCTCTGAGCCATTGCAGTCAAAACAGGGATCCGAAGCTTCCTCCTGGCCACTTCACCTTGTCGTTGAGCATCCTCTCTTCTGGAAACACTGGCCTCCTAGTTCTTGGTCTTCTCTTCTTTCCTATAGAGTCTGGAAAAAAAAAAAAATGAACTCACACTTTCATGTAGTTAATACTAAACTTATTAATCCTGGCAACAGCCTGTGGGAAAGGTGTGGCATTGCTTACTGCACCCATTAAATTGAGATCTGAATAGTCCTGGGGAGTAAGATCCCACAACAGGGGGCTCTGACTCTTGCCTAGTTTTTTTTGTTTTATTGGCGGATCAAGTTCAAGGATTGCCATTGTAGAGAGCAATACCTTAATGCAGGTGCCTTCAAAGGAGAAATTCCTTCCTGTTGGAATTTTAGACAGCATGGCAGGGTCTTGAAGTAGATTTGGGGGAATTTCCCTGGGACCCTCAGGTCACATGACCATTTATTGGCCCTGCTCTGCAGGGCACCTTAGGTGATGAACTGCAAGGACAAATCAAGGGACGGGTCAAGGGAAAGCAGATGTTGCCATGGAAATGGCCCTGCCCCCATTCATTATTAAAAGTTGTTCTTGTTGTTGTTTTTTGGTAACTTAAATAGCAGCGAAAATTTTTGAGGCAGCTGACCTAAATTTTGAATGTGATCTCATAGTCAGGGTTCTTAAATTAATGAAAATGAATATGTTTCCTACAGGAAAATATTTAAAAAGATGAAGCATGTGGCTTTAGTACAGAAGTCACTGGATTTAAAAGATAACCTCAGTATGTCCAGCCTGGGCAGAAAAGTCCTGCCAAAGAAACATTTATTAGGTTGCTTTTAAATTGGGTTTGATAAAATAAAAGTTACAATAAAAAAAAAAAGCTGGGTTTGAGTTAAATAGTAGTAAAGGCATGGATGCATGTTGTTATTTATTTGAGTTATCAGTGCTGGCATTTTTTTAATTGCATGAAGTGAGTTTCCAGGAGCAGAGCTCCCACCCACATCGGGCCATGGAAAGAGGCGAGTTTAACTTAAGACAGCTCAGTTTGCATTCATCGTCTGGGAGCCAGTTAAATGGTGAGGTGGCAGTTGCTAGTGCGGCGTTTGTCAGTGAGTGGCTGAGGATGGTGTCTTGTCCAGCTCTGCGGAACTCTGGCTGCTGCTCTCTGAACCCAGCAAGGTCTTCTGGCGGTGGCTGCAGACCCTGCACTCTCCCCGGTGCCAGGACACTG
The DNA here is from genome assembly GCF_009764315.1 of Trachypithecus francoisi. Classification (NCBI taxonomy): domain Eukaryota; kingdom Metazoa; phylum Chordata; class Mammalia; order Primates; family Cercopithecidae; genus Trachypithecus; species Trachypithecus francoisi. The sequence continues at coordinate 51,270,230 of NW_022681462.1, read as the reverse complement.
GATCTTGCTTTTGAGGGCTTGCTGCAGTCAAGGGAGAGATATTTTCAATGCCTTTTGGCAGGGGAAATTATTTCCTGAATTGTGTCCAAGCAAAAAAGGATCTTCTCTAATTTGGTGAAATATCGAATGCCAGGACACACCCTGACTGGCAACATCACTAAATGCCCTTCATGACTGCTGGGACTCAGGGTTTTATTGTGTAAGCCCATTGAGGCCAATTTTACGTGGGCAGCATGTGTACTGCCAGCTGGAACCCTTGTTCTGCAGATAGGCATGACTGGGGAGAGTGTCCAGTACCCATGAAAGACCTGGTGGATGAATAAATGTGCAGAATGGGTGTGGGCCCCAGCAGAGTCTGACCGATACAAACAGAGCTGCCTGTGTTTGGGTCAACTTTTATAAGTGGAGATGATCTGGGGCTAGAACCACAATGATCGCATGTCCTGGGTGATTTGTGGAAGAGAAGTTTATACTTTATTCACCGAAACTACATCAGTCTTGAATATTTCTGAAAGGACACATAAAAGAATGCTAAGTATGCCTCTCTCTGGGGAGGCGAACAAGGGTTCTGGGATAGGCATGGTACTACTTTTCATTGAATTTGTTTTACCAAATGCATATGTTCATTTTCTGTTTAGGTAACTAGACTGGATTTCTCTAGCTATATTAAAGATCACTGTGTGATCTTAGACATACATCACTTAACATTGCTGAATTTCCTGTTTCTGGTTTGCAAAACAAAGCATTTGAGTTAGAGCCTTTAAAATTTCTATTCTAGCTCTTCATAAGGATTCATTTTAAGACTGAAATACTCCAGGAAGTTTTTGTATCTAAAAACCATTTTTCATCTAAGATAGTTAAGTTGGTTATGACCCCTACAGAGGGCATTTCAGACCCTAATGCCTGTTCCACTGAGAGCTAAGATGATGGTCTATCTTGACAGCAGCAAGCCCGCAGATGTCAAAGATCACTCATACATCCCTCCCTGACTCTTAACATGGGGGAGGGGAGACAGTACATTACTTCCAGTAGATCCAACAGCTGCAACAGGTCTTCCTCGGTGTGTGTGGATGAGTAGGACTATTTCAATCTGTTTAAGTCAAGCCTAAAACTGGGACACGGGCCAACAGCGAAGGAAGCCAGCAGCCTGTTGGATCAGGATGCACGAACACTTCCCAAATGTCTTATCAAATGGCCTTGTTTTCAGAAGCTGTCCTCTTGTTGGACATTGACACCAGCCGGTGCTTTGAAAGCCGCTGTTGATGGCTAGTTGGCTGGTATTCTTCAGGAAACACTTCCAGGATGGAAATATTCATGTTTTACCAAAGCCAAGGAGCTTAAATAAATAGATTGTGATTTCTTCTCTCAGTGGAGGAATTTAATGTGCTAGAGGTTATTGTTGGCCAGCCACAGTGGCTCATGCCTGTAATCCCAACACTTTGGGAGGCTGAGGCGGGCGGATCACCTGAGGTCAGGAGTTCAAGACCAGCCTGGCCAACATGGTGAAACTCCATCTCTACGAAAAATACAAAAATTAGTCAGGCATGGTGGCGGGCACCTGTAATCCAAGCTACTTGGGAGGCTGAGGTAGGAGAATTGCTTGAACACAGGAGGAGGAGGTTGCAGTGAGCCAAGATCATGCCATTGCATGCCAGCCTAGGTGACAAGAGCGAGACCTTGTCTCAAAAAGAAAAAAAAAAATAGAGGTTATTGTTAACATTCAGTTGAGGCCAACAGATAAAATGAGGTTAGTTCTGGAAGGACTTTGCAATACCATGGCTACAATGGGCTCACTAAGTCAAAACTTAGTGGAAGTCTTGGGAAGTGAGGTCATCCCAGGACTGTGGTTTGAAGAGCCCCAGGAAGAGGGAGGCAACACATGCTGGAGGGCCTAATGGTGTCTCAGGAAATACCTCACTTAGGCCAAGTGTGAGTGAAACCACTGGGGTCTTCTCGGACTGAGGCCAGAAATGCAATTTTGTTGGTGATCAAAGATGTTCAGACTCCCAAGGGTTGGCTCATTCAAACCATTCTCATTCCAAAGTGCCCATTTGTTAATTATAGCAGGATGTCCCTTCCTGTTATTTATGGAGGTATCTGGGGACTGAATTAGGCATCTGAAGGCAGCTTGGGGAGTATGAAATGAATGTCAATGGAATCCCTGCCTGGAGAGTATGAGATGAATGCCTGATGGAACTTTCAAACAGCATAGCGCAGCCATTAAGAGCATGGTTCCTGGACCCAAAGGACCTGGACTGAGTCCCAGCCTCTATTAAATTGGGAACATTGGAAAAGTTTCCTGAACTTTCTTTCTCTGTCTCTGTTTTCATATCTATGAGTTGATGTAATTTCATCAGATAATCTCAAGGTTTGTCATGAGGATTAAATGAGATATTACATGCTATGCACCTAGAACAATGGCAGGCACATGGAAGCACTGGGGTGTGTGAGTTGCCATCGTCATCATCATCATCTGAGGCAGGGCTCAGCCGACTTTTCTGTAGAGGGTGAGATAGTAAATATTTCAGGCTTTTCTGGCCACACCATCTCTATTGCAGTGACTCAATTCTGCTGTTATATTTCAAAAGCAGCCATGGGCAATGCAAAAGCAAATGGGCATGGCTGTGTTCCAGTGAAGTTTTATTTACAGAAATAGGTGATGTGCAGGGTTCTGTCCAGTGGCTGTGGTTTGCCTGACCCCTTATCTATAGAATTCCCATGATATTGAAACACTAGGTAGAAATTACTGAGTCAGAGCAAGGGCTAAAATGAGGAATGTTTAGTCTTTCTCCTTAACTCAACAACTATCTTATACTTTGTGTGCAGGTAGGGAGACCGAGGCACCCATTCTCATATTGTGAAGTTGGCAAAATTTGACTCTCTCGATTCTTATATTTCAGTTCCTTCCTTCCAATCCTGGGCAGCCCAGTAGCCACATGGCTGGAAGTAATCCATTCTGATATTTGCAGTGAAGTTAGAGACAAAATTCCTAACCGAGGACTAGCTACCAGAGAGGAGTATTAAAGTATCATGAAGAATGGAATCTCCATTAAAAGGAGATCTTAGTGGCCAATGTCAGATGCTTCTATCCCCTCAATGGCATCCCATTCAAGGGGACGTGTGATGAACTCACAGCCAGCCTTGACCAACAGCACCCTCCAAGGACAGCAAATGTGATGACTGGAGTCAGAACTGCCCTTAGACCTGCGGGAGGGCCCTTGCCCCAGGCCTTACACCAGAACCCGAAGACTTCCTTCAAAATGTATTTTCAGTTTCATAGGGAAGTGTTTTGAAAGTTTAGCTGAAAATTGAGCAAAAGGAAATAGTGGAAGAAGGTTGCCAGAGGATGCCATGAAGGGAGGAGGAAATCACTGGCTTGCTCTTGGGATCCAGAGAAAGTGCTGCTTTTGTTTCAAGTTGACTTCCCCAAACTACCCAAAGTGAGTGTCTAGGTAGGAGCTGGGTTGGCAAAATAACTATGCCCCCTCCCTCCTCTATGTGTAGTTTTGGAACTGCTTAGAAATCCGGAGTGAGAGAAGTGAGGCGTGGGACTGGGGTGGGGACCTGCCACTCCCGGTGCTTGGTCCCAATTCTTCCTAGTTGGGTCACTGTGTTACCGCTCAGGCTTACAGCAGGCTGGAGGGGCTGGGAAGGGAGTCCTTGGGTTTTGGGGTCAGGGGATCCCCTGGACACATGCCTTGGACACAAATAGGTAGGAATTCAGACTTAACATTCTTAGGTGTACATTGAGTAACTTCGAGCTCTCTCAAGAGATGCCATGTGAATCTCCATGTGTGGTTGTGTTTTAAGCCCAAGAAGTGCTAGGAATAAGCTGGGCTAAGCTAGAACTCACAGCTGGTTGTTCCACATAGAGGTGTGTGACCTGTGTTCTAGGATCGCTCGATTTCTCCAGTTCATCTTCTGAACATGTCCCCTCTAGATATGTTATTCACACCCCCTTGGCTTTAGTCCAAGCTATTCTAGTTGGGGTACGGTCCTTTCCCTTCAAAGTAATCATTCATTCATCAAATTTTACACATCTATAGGTCTAAGTAAAACAAAAATTCTCAGAGTTCTAGTTAATTACTGTTAATTTGTGTGTGTGTATATGTATACATATATGTGTGTACATATGCACATATATTTTATTATGTTTTAAAAACGTGTCTCCTGTATTTTCTAATTATGAGGAGGGTTGGGGTAGTGGATGTATGCAGTTTAAAGACAATTAAAAGTTTTTTCCAAACTCTCAAAAATGGAGAACTCTGCATTGTCATCAGAATGTGTATTCGTAGGACCTTCATATCTTTGGTCTGATTAAATCATTTTAATACCATCTCTAAGACAGAAAAGGCAAATGCTACAGTATTATGTTTAGTTCACAGATGGGAAATCGAGACAGAGAACTTAAAGTAGCAAATGTCCAGTGTTGCAAAACCAATACCTGAACCAAACCTAGAGCCCAGGTCTTTGACTTGCGACTGATAAGCTGGGGTGCTTAAACCTTCCTGGATTCCACAGTGTCTTAGCATCTTTTCTTTTCTTCTTTGTGTTCATTTTAAATTTTACATTAGTCAATTCTGTAATGTTAGTAACTGACCATCTGGTCACACAGAAGTCCTTTATTTGCTACTTTCAACCATTCCGAATGGAGTTAAGAATTTGGAATTACCTCTTCAACAGCTAAAATAGACATCACGTTAGTTATCTTTTGCTGTTGAACAAATTTCCCGAAGGCTCAGTTGCCTGAGCAATGACAATCATATATTAGCCCACAGTTTCTGAAGGCCAGCAGTTTAGGAGTGGCATGACTGAGTGGTTGTAGCTCAGGTCTTTCATAAGGTTGCAGATAAAATGTCAGCCAGGGCTGCCGTCATCTCAAGGCTCAACTAGGTCTGGGTGATCGGTCTCCAAGATGGCTTACAACTGGTGCCATTGGTTTAGCTATTGGCAGGGGAGCTCAGTTCCTGGCCACATGGATTCTCCACAGAGCAGTTCGAGTGCCTTCCTGATGTGGCAGCTGGCTTTCTCCAGAGTGTGTGATCCCAAAGTTCATGATGGAAGCTACAATACCTTTTATGACTTAGCCTTGGGAGCTACCTCCCATAATTTCTACTGGTCAGTCCTGATTTAATAGTTTAATATACTCTCTGGGCCTTAGTTTTCCCCTTCTGTAAAATAAAGGTGTCCCTAGGTGACACACATGCTCCTTACAAAGCCAGCATTCCATGACTTACGATAACTATGTGATAGAATCTCAGTGGAGGATATTCATGTGGCTGATAGTGCAGAGGTGAGAATGGCAATGATTCGAGGGCTAACACTTTTGCTGCCTGGGCTTTTCTTCACCATTTCCAAGTGAGACCCACAGTGAAATGGCCTGGGAACACAGCACCAGGAGCTCTAATTCCAGCTCCTTCATTGAATAGCTTTATGATCTTGGCCATTGACTGTCTTGGGATTTCTCTATCAGAGTATCAACCTCCCAAGATTGTAGTAAGGACAGTGCCAATGACAGGGTTTGGCACATAGTGTTTGAGCAATAACCTTTGATTATAATAACTTCTAACATGCTCCGTAGTGAACTGAGGATGTGTGAGAATCCTGGTCCACCAGCAGCAGCAGGCCAGAACATGGAACCATGATTTCTGAGCTCATCATTAACACAACATCTTAGTGAGGGCGAAGCAGTAATTATATTCTCCAGAAAACATTGGACTTCTGTTTTCTGGAAGTGCTTTTATAGCTCTGTAATACCACAACAGTAAACATTTTTCACTTCTGGAATTGAAGGACTGAGTGGGTCCACTGGGCATTCTCTTCTTTGGGAGTGTTTCCTTTGGATAGCATTCAAAACAGCAAAATCCTATTACCCATTCCAGAGTGGAAAGCCCCCATTTTGACTGTGTTTGGCCAAAGATTAACTTCAAATTAATACCTAATGAGCAGGCAACATCTTTCAACATATATATAAAAGTCATATTTCAAGATTTCTGATGTATATGTTTTTCACTTAGGACTTTTCTTCTGAATCATGGTCAAAATATATAGATGAATAAAAATGTAAAACTTTTTACACATAATCCCACTTCTTTATGACTTATATTAGTAAATTTTTTTTTTTTTGCAAGTGACAGCCTGTCTCAAAGTAGCATAAGAGAGGGAGAGAGAGAGGAAAGAAAGAACCTATTGACTCATAAAATGCTTAAGCAAGACTCAGAAACAGACGATAACAGCTTCAGGCATGGCTAGATCCAAGGGCCATTAGGGTGTTTTATCTCAGTGTTTCTCGGACAGGCATATTAGCCATTGGCAGCTCAAAGCATACCTTATATTTGCACAGGAGCTCACATGAGAAAAGATCATCTCCCCTGACATTTCTGGCTGAAAGAGCCCAGGGAACAGTCTGACTTGTTCAGCTTGTGTCTCGTGCTCCTTCCTGGGCCAGTCACTGTGTCCATGAGGATGATGTCATCTATTTGATGAGACCAGCCTGGCCAACATGGCGGAACCCTGCCTCTACTAAAAATATAAAAATTAGCTGAGTGTGGTGGTGTGCTCCTATAGTCCCAGCTACTTGGAAGGCAGAGGCATTAGAATTGCTTGAACCTGGGAGGTGGAGGTTGCAGTCAACTGAGGTTGTGCCATTGTCCTCCAGCCTGGGTGACAGAGCTAGATAGACTCTGTCCCAAATAAAATAAAATAATTAATAAATAGGTAAAATAAATAATCTTCTTGATGAGGCCTAAGAGACATGTCCTTATGTCCCCATCCTTTCTACAACTCAAATAGTGTCAGTCTGCCTTTGCATCAATGTCTCCTCATTTCTACAAATAGTGAGAAAAATATTCTTCTGGTTTATTTCTTAATGCTGTCATGCAGGTAAACTGATGATCAGGTGATTGCTTTCTGTCATGTGCATGATATTCTGGGAGTGCAGTGTTGCATGGCAAAGACAGGTAGCGGCATCTGCAACATTAAGTAAGATGCAGGCTTCTAAACCCGAGGCCGGCCACTCTGGCTGGGATTCCTGGAGGGGTACGGCTCCTCTTCCCTTCTCTTTTTGGGAGAGAGGGAGAGCTCTCTCTCTTCCTGAGTTTTTAAGTCCCTGGCTGTTTCATCCAGAGCCCAAAGTAGAAAGCCAGGTTGACGTGAAAATCTTGACATGTATTCTGGATAAAAACTCAAAGCCTTTACAGAGTCTTGCATTGGTCGAAATCAGGGGCTGGCGCCTCCAAATGAAAGGCAGCCACCATTCGTGTTGACTGATGCTCAAAGTCATGCCATTTCTGACAGGTCTATGTGCAATGCCAAGGCTGTGGTGTGTGTGTGTGTGTTTTTTTTTTCCTTTTCAGAAATGAAGGCGTGGATTCACTGGGGATACCTCCCACAATAGGAAAGCCCCTTGAGAACTGAAACGAGTCATCAGTTTCTCAGGATGAGCTGACCAAGAGCCCCCTCATTTTGTGTGAATTTAAATTCCCCTTTTCATGAGACTTTCCTTAAAGACAAGGAAAAAAGGCTATTGGGGGAAAATGAATAATATGACATCGAAAGTATTGAAAGGCTTGAAATGATTCCATGTGTGTCATCTGACTTTGAGAGGCACAGGGGCTTCCGTCTGTAGGTAGAGAGGCTGGCGTGCTGCCTCAATTGCTTGTCTGATGTCACATGCTAATGGGATCCCAACTAGAATGCTGGCAACTCTGACTGTCACAACCTCAGACACCTTTGGGCGCAGCTTCACTTTCAAGTTAATTTTCACATCCTCCTTAGGAAGCTGGGCCCTCCGTAATCAACGGAACTCTGCATGGCACACCCTAAAACTGAAACTTGCCTAAGCACAAGGATCCTACAGTTCTCCTGGACAGACTTCATGAACCCCCACAGATCCTCAGGGCACACTCCCCTGTGTGTTTTGGAATGAATAGTCACTCCCTGTGTTTTCAAATGTCCTTTGGCCTTTTGTCAAATCCACATTGACCTCTTTTCAAATGTATGTGGTCAGTGTTCTTTTTCAAAGGCCCTTTGAAGTTTGCTTCCTTGCCTTCCCTCTCTGTGGGTCACAGAGCAATTACTGGAAGGTGGGTGAGAGGCCACTTTTGGCTTTGCATACACGTGAACGCCTATTTATAAACAGGTGGGTTAAGAACTGTGATGTGGGCCGGGCGCGGTGGCTCAAGCCTGTAATAACAGCACTTTGGGAGGCCGAGACGGGCGGATCACGAGGTCAGGAGATCGAGACCCTCCTGGCTAACACGGTGAAACCCCGTCTCTACTAAAAAATACAAAAAACTAGCTGGGCGAGGTGGCGGGCGCCTGTAGCCCCAGCTACTCGGGAGGCTGAGGCAGGAGAATGGCTTAAACCCGGGAGGCGGAGCTTGCAGTGAGCTGAGATCCGGCCACTGCACTCCAGCCTGGGTGACAGAGCGAGACTCCGTCTCAAAAAAAAAAAAAAAAAAAAAAAAAAAGAACTGTGATGTGGGGCTCCCCACCTTCCAGCTGGCAGCGGCTTCCCAATTCTTTGTGCAGGAGGATCACCAGAAAATAACCAAAGTGAAAATTTCATTCCGAGTCTGTGGAGTTTTCCACAACAGGTCCAGTGTCTTCTTTCTTGGCCCTGTCCTTCCCTGTGCCTTCCCTCTCCTTGGAGTTAAATACTGGCTGGATGTCAGGCTGGGACCCTCAGTGTACCTCACTGGCCCAAGTGTGGCACCAGGAGCGTGTTCCAGGCCTGCCGAGGTGGCGGTGTGTGCATACCCTGCTCTCAGGGTTCTTCTAGCTGTAATTTCAAGATTGGGAGCTTTTCCTGACAGTGCAGAGTCCACCTGCCCTCCATTTAATTGACTTCACAAACTTTCAGTTCCCTGTGTGTAAATGGGGTTAGTATGTAAATAGGATTGCTGCAAGGATACGTGAGAGAATACCCATAGGATTAGCGCGACCCTGGTCCTCACCACTCCATCAAGCAAGGAGGGAAGCCCCTGTCAGCTTAATCGGATGACTGGAGCTGCCCGCAGGCATAAAACAATATCACGTTGGTACAGGGACTTCTATGATCCAGACACATCACTTCCTTGCATCCTCATGCCCATCCTGTATGGAGGTTATTGTTGTTACCCGATTTTGACTATGAAGATCAAAGGTTGAGAGGTAAAGGGAATTTTCATTCTGTAACCTTTTTCCTACTAGGGTGGAACCACTCATAAATAACCTTATTCATAAAATGTTACAGTTCCGTAGGAAACAAGGCAACTTGGCAACTCATAGAAAGACTTTGTGAGACTATGTAGGGCTATTTGTATCTTTAAGCTAATTGAGGCAAAGAGCTAGGGAGGGAGAAGGGCTTCCTATCACAGCCCTACCTCCGTCCTTTCCTTATGGGGATTCCAGACTCTCCCAGATATAGTGTGCCTGATGACAAGGCACAGGATAGGTGGCCAGAGGTGCTCAGACAGTGGCTCTCTCACCAGAGGTAATGACGTTCTGACCAAGATTGGCTTGACCACTGGCTCTTCTCATGCCACAGTTTCATGTCAAGTGTTGAAGGCCACTGTCTTCTTCTCTGTCCTGTGGTTACACAACATTGACTGAAGGAGTGTTCTGGCCATGTGTCTACGCAGCCTTGAGGCATCCCAAGAGAGTGGGAAGATCAAAGATTTGGGAATCAGAAAAAGCAAGTGAGATGACCGGTGCTGTCATCCAGTAGTTGTGTGCCTGGAATCACTCTAACCTGTCTCAACTTCATTTTACTCTTCTGTAACATGAGTTTTTGACACCTACGTTGCATGGTTATTGTGAGGATTTAATGAGATGAAGTATGTAAAGTTCTTGTCACAGAAGACAGTCAACAAGTTATAACTGACATCTCCTTCCACCTCGAGGGTCTCAAACCTCAAATATGCTGTCTTTCTGTCTCTCTCTCTGTCCCCTCTCATTGCACCTTTACACCCTTTGTACAATCATGCAACCTCTCAGAGCCTCAGTCTCTTCAGCTCTAATAGAGAACCACAGAGTTGCTGGAACACGTAGGACAACGAAGTTCTAAATTAATGCTTTCGATCCCAGGTGCAGTTACCCTGTGTTTGTACAGGGCTGGGCTGAGTTAGCAGCCTGAGTCCTCTCTTCACCTCCTCGGCTTCTCCAGGAAACTTCATCCTGCTGTGGAGATGGACTGCAGGTGGCCGCTGCCACCACTCCCCAGAAGGCATGTCATACTGGTAGAGTTAATAATTGTCATCTGGGAGATTAGGTTTGTGGCTCTCCTTTCTCTCTAGTGATGATCAGTTCTATCCATGGAGACTCAGAACAGAGGGCCAGAGAGGACTGCAGAAACAAAGTCCAGAGATATGAAGTGACTTGTCCGAGATCCCAAAGCTTGTCCATGTCTGAATCATGATAAACACCTCCAGGGATGGTCTCTCTATGATATTTAAAACAGTGCGTGTTGTCTTCTGCTTTTCCTTTGATTTGGAGCCTGCTGCTATAACACTGTCTTGTTGGACTGCCACGTGTCCCCTGGGAATTGCTCCCAGAGCAGAACTGGGCTCAGCAGGGCTGCAGCGGAGTGTGGTGGAAGGACGGTTGAACAGGGTGGGGACCCGAGGTCTGAGGGCCAGTCTCCCTCTCCACTGCTGACTTTCCTTGGGTATTTCAGGTTTCCTAGGTTTAAATTAGTTGAATAAAATAGAGTTTTCAGGCCTTTTGGTTGTTCGATGCTCTGGAATTGGAGCCCTTGGGACAAAAGAAATTTACATGTCACCTTAAAACCTATATAAAAAAGTGCAAAGCTGCTCCGGCTGAAGTTAGAAAAGGAAGGCAAGAACCTCTTTCCCTGGGCACCCCTGAAGGACACTGAGGAACCCAGGGGCTCCTCAGAGCACAGTCTGGAAACCGCCAGACCTGAGGCCTCTAAGATGTTCTGGTTGAATGGTAGGTGTGAGATGCCTCCAGAGGTACTACCAAAGATCTTCACTTCTCCAAGGTCCTCCCAGGAATATACATTTGTCTCAGACGCCAGCAAACTCCCGTGTCCTCCCTTCACTTCATGCCCATGTGCCAAGGCAGTAGGTTTCAGAGTTAATGGAAGGCTGGGACTTGACCCTGTCCCTCAAGGAGCTTATTTTTAAACTTTCACAGCAGATGCCCCACTAATGTTTGAAAAATAGATGAAAACACCTCTTTTGAGGAATACAGAAGCCAAAAAGTGTGCCTAGCACCCAGTCCTCAGTAAGAAGTGCATTTGACATGGCACCCAGAGCATATATCCTTATCCAAATGAACGCCATAAAAAAAGAGTCCATTCTCTTTGTTTCATTAAAAAGATGCTGGTGGTGAGCCACTGACGTGCTTTTGTAATCCCTTAATGGGTTATGCTCTAGAGAGCGCTGGCATGGGTGTGCTCACTGGTCACTCCCCTCAACCACACTGGGGTCACGTTTAGGTCTCTTTTGCTACATCTACGGTCAGCAAACTATAACCCATGGACAAACTGTGGGTGGTCTCCTACTTCTGTATGGCTCAGGGACACCCTGCAAGTGCCGTGAGCTGCAGGACCCAAGCTGAGGTGGTTCCATTTGTCCCTGTCCCCTACTTGGCTTCCAGCACCTGCCTCCCCTGCCAGAAGACTCACCTTCCTGCCACACAGGGCCCATGCTGGTCACCCCTACAGCATGGGGACTCTGCTGTTGCAATGTCGGGCACCAAGTTGCAGAATCTAAGCTTGGGAATTGGTGATGTGTTAGCTTCACTTCTGTTCAGCTGTCCAGAGGGAGGGGGCCCAGATCTCCAGGAGGAGCTGGTTTGGGTGTCCCTGGGGGCAAAGAGAGAAAATGACTGTGGTCCCCTTCAACTCCCCATGCCCACTGAGCCAGCTTGCCAGGCCCCTCCCTCCATCAGGCTGCCCTTCTTCCCAGGACCATCTCCAGCAGGTGCAGGGCACACTGTGCCCGCCCCCAGGAAGCCCACCCCAGGCAGACAGGGCCAGGCATGCAGAGGTTTCTCTCTCGTTATAGAAGTATCTACATTATATAAATACACACACATATATCATATATATTTTATGTATATATAACATATCAAATATGCTTCTTGGCCTACAGTGTCTAAAATATTTACTATTTTAGAAATGTTCATCTCTCCCAGTGCTACCTGATTATGGCTGTGCATTACATGACCTCATAAAGATTTAACCGCTTTTAATAACAATAAACAATTATATTAGCTACCATTTATTGAGGCTCAGAAAGGTTGAGTAACTTGACTAAGGTCACACAGTTAGTAACTGGCAGAGCGGGATCCTGCAGTGACAGTTTCGAGGGAGAGGAGAATCACTGATAGACTTGGTTCATGCCACGCAGATGCAGGCATCCCCTGGGACTTCAGCTGCTCCAGGGCTGCCCTCACTCCAGAACTGCTGGTCAGCTCTGTGACCCATCTGTGCTCATGAGCTTGCTCTGGGGTGGCTGCCAAAACTTCTTTTTAATTATTATGGTCCTGTGTGAGAACACTGGGCCAGAAGCTTCTATTTTTCCAGCGTTTTCTTTTCCTGTGGGGCCTCCCAGCTTCAGCAATTCCTTTGTAACTTGGCTGACACCCCTCCAGTTTCCACTTCACCTTGTGGGGTTCAGAGGGGAGACCACAGTGGCTAAGCCCTGCTGAGTGTCATTTCTGGTGTGTCAGAGTTGACAATTCCCCTGCTTCTTGACTACTCCTGACTCATCTTTATGGAGCAGACACATCTCACTTCTTGAGCATCACTGAAGAATGTTCTGTAAATTAAAATTTCCAGGAATCAGAGCTTACTGCTCGGAACACTCAACTTTAGAAACTTTTGCACATTAATCTTTACAGAATCAATTTCACCATGGCTTGCCCTCTTAAGCAGAGCTGATGGCACACATTTAACCTTTTCTGAAAACTTAGCACACCCACACATTCTTAAGCAGAGCTCATTGTATACATTTAATATTTTCCTGGTAACTTAACATGTCCACTGAAAACATTAGTGATTGTGTATGCTGCAGCAGACAGACAGCATGAAATTTATATAAGATCTTGAGGGCCGGGTGCAGTGGCTCACGCCTGTAATCCCAGCACTTTGGGAGGCTGAGGCGGGCAGATCACAAGGTCAGGAGATCGAGACCATCCTGGCTAACTCGGTGAAACCCTGTCTCTACTAAAAATACAAAAAAATTAGCCAGGCGTGGTGGCGGGCGCCTGTGGTCCCAGCTACTCAGGAGGCTGAGGCAGGAGAATGGCGTAAATCCGGGAGGCGGAGCTTGCAGTGAGCTGAGATTTTGCCACTGCACTCCAGCCCGGGCGACAGATCTTGAGGTTTCCGATTCTTCATCTGTGAATGGGGTAAGAGTAGTCCTGAGCCTGTAGGATTCGGGGAGGGGGAAATGAGGCTTGGCACATAGCACCCTAGGATCCCCTGGCGGGAGCGTCTTAAACGTGATGCTGGGGCCCCATCCAAGGCCACCCAGATCAATATCTCCAGGGCTGCTGCTGCTCCAGCATCGACGTTTCTGTTTTGATTTGTTTTCAACTGAGCTCAGATGGCAACCAGCTCGAGTTGGCAACCAGAGTTCTAGGGGTGTCCAGGTGTTTGCCCCAACTCTAAATGGCCTGTCCTGCTGAAGTTTCTGAGAGTTTACATTTTCTTTTTGGAGTTCTTTTCTGCCTCCTCCGTTTCCTAATGCTCTTACAAGCAGCTGATACTTAACTGAGGGCCAGTCTCCTAAGCACTGCACTGAGCACTTTACCTGCTTTGATCAAGCACTTTTCTAACTCTTCCATCTTTACCCCAACCTGGTCCCAGGTGGCCACGGTGTTGTTCTTGGGGCCGTGCAGGTGCCCACAGCGTGCATGCCCCTTACATTTGGGGCCTTAGGCACCTGCTTGCCTTCCCCTAGTTCCAGCCCCAGCCCACTGAGCCCCTGCTCTATTTAACCCCCTTCATTCTCCACCAGGGTCAGAATCCACATGGTTTTGCTCACTGATGGGCCAGCCCCTAGAACTGTGCTTGTACACGGTAGGTACTCATGAGTGCATGAGCAAGCGAGTGGGCCCCACAGGGACCCTGTGCATTGGGTTCCGTCATTATGCATCATTCCTCTTTTCAGATGAGGAAACTGAAGCACTGACAGGCTAAATAGTTTGCCCAAGGTCTTTAGTAAGTGGAGGCTCCACCCTGGCTCTGAGGTCTTGGCCCTCGCAGACTGCTTCCTGATTCTGCCACTTTGGCTGCCCTGAGAAGCTCTGGCATGCAAAGGGCTCCTCAGTCCGGGAAACCGGTCAACATATTTCTAAAAGGAATTGTGTGATAAGTAAGACGCCCTGAGTCTCTACTGACTGTTTTATCCCTCCCTTTTCCTGACAAGATAAGCCCCGCTATTTTCCAACAGATAAAACTGTGAGCTCAGAAAATTTGAAGTTTTCTTAATTCTCAGCCCAGTTCTCGACCCAGTTCCTGTCATCCACCACCCAGCAAAGGTGTTTGTGCCTGGGCTGCTGGTTGCCTCTGATGGCTCATTTAGCCTCGGGGAAAGGAGGAAGAAAGTGAAAACATTCCAGAGGGAGAGTTAGGCTTCCCAAGAGCAAGTGGCTGCCCCCTCCAGCTCACAGGTATCTGGCCAGGGTAGGGGCACTGCTGTGTTGCAGACACGCTCCTTAAAGAGTGCTCTGTTACTGCTTGGAGTAGGAGACCCTCCCTCGTAGGGCCGTGGCCTCTCTGCCAGCCAGGCGGAGCCTCAAGTCTGATGGAGGATGGCATCTGAGGACAGGGTCTGAGAGTACACGGTGTGCTGGCCTGCTCTGTGGCTGGGGTCCCTGGGTGACTGCAGGCTGAGGCTGCTTAGAAGTGAGAAATGCTGAGTCAAGGGGATGAACAGCCTGTTCTTTCTGAGAAGCCAGGGTGATCGCTGAGTCATGCCACGCTTGGCTAACACATGTGCAGACTGCTTTTTATCTTCTCTTTCCCAACCCCATCTCTTCTTCGGGAATCATTTACCAGATGTGTGGCTTGAGTGTCCATTCCTGCAACAAAAACGCTCTGCAGTAAGACTCCGAGAAGGCTGTGTTTGTGTTGGACTGCTCTAGACCTTTAACTTTGAACTGTGTCTTTCTGCTACCGCCTAGCTGCCTCCTTGCTCTCAGGCAAAGAGCTTCATTTTATTGCAAACGTATGATTGAAGTCATACATGGTCAATATTCCGAACTTTCTGTCAATTCTTAGCAACCCCACGAGGAAGCCTGGTCAATAATGGTGTAGACACAGCGATGGGGCTGTGTGGACTCTGAACTCGCTTCCAGGAATCTCTGAGCTGGGAGAGTCTGGTGATATGATTACCATGTGCCGTGTTTTATTCAAACCACCCTGAAGCAAGAGCCATGGAGCTGAAGCCCTACAGAGCAGCTTGTTTCTAATGGATAGGGCTCATTGCCTGTCATGAGGGTGGACCGTTTTATTGGACTTATTTAGAGACAGTAGGCTATGTGCATGCAGCCCGGAGTGCATAGAGAAATTTTGAGCCAGTCATGGACATGGAGAGTGGAGGGGAAGGCATAATGAGGCCATGAGAGGCTCTCCTGCCCTAGGGTACCTCTCTTCCCTGCTATCATGCCCTCATTTTGTGGTTGAGGAGAGGAGGAAGTAATGGGGGCAGGAAGAGGGTGCACTTGGGAAGAAGAGGGTATATTTCTGGGAAGCCTCATGTAACATGAATGTATGGTGTAGAGGGCCCGGAGGAAAGTCACAGTGAATTTGGTAAGGGGCAGAGAAGATCATGAACATGGGCGCTGCTGAAAGTGGGTTGACGTGATGCCACCCGCTCCCACCGCCCTCCCTGTTCTCCAGCTTGTTTGAGGAGTGGTCTGAGCCCTCACCGTGTCAATGCCTCACAGCTTCTCCCAACCTCTCAGTGCGGTTGCATCTGCTTTCTGAAGCATGTTAAATGTGCATTTTCCCTCCGTCTCCACTGCCTTAGCCTAGATCCCCTTCATCAAGCCCCGGGGACGGTTGTTCCAGCTACTAACTGGTCTCCCTGCCTCTACTTTCTGCTACTCCAACCCTCTCCCAGCTTCCTGGAGAGAGTATCTTTCTGAAGCACAGATCCCTCCCAACAGAGTCTTCTGTGGGAGAAAAAATTAACAACCTGTTATCAAGCATAGCCCCTGAGCCTTTGTCCCCCGGCGGTGTGGGGCAGATCCCACTAAGAGGGCAGCGCCCTTCCCGGAGTGCTCACGGCCCCTAATCCCTGCTTAAGGGGACTAGGGGACTGCATGTGCCGGGCAGGGGCACTGCAGGGAGCACCTGCAGGAGTCCTAACCAGCAGCACCTCACTTGTGCCACACTGCCCAGCCGCTCTCAGTGAGTCAGCACACTGTGGTCGAGCAATGCGAGCCCAGAAGCAGAGTCCAGCGTGCTTTGCAGGACATAGAGACATTTCCCAAACTCGCTGAGACCTACCTTTCTATTCTCTCTCCTTTTTTTTTTTTTTTTAACAGTGGCCACCATCCTCCCCTGAACTTATGCCTTTCCCGGAGCCCCGTCTGCTTTTTTCCCTGCGTGTTTTGCACATACTGTTGGTCTCTGCCATGTGCTTTGTCCTCTTCTCTGTCCAGAGCAGCCCCTTCTGACTTTTCAGTCCCTGCCCAGCTGCGAAGGCTTCCTTCACCCCTCAGGTACTTTGTACATTTGTATGTTGTAGTGCTTCTCAGGTCTTATTTTATTTTCTCAATCTGATTTTTAAAAATCAACTTACTTTGTTCTAATTCACAAACAAGAAAATGCACCCATTTTAAGTGTGCAGTTTGATGAATTTTGAAAAATGTGTATACCTGTGTAATAACCACGACAGGTAAGATATAGGATATTTCTAACCCCTTAAAAGATTCCCTTGTGCCCCTTCCTGGTCAACCCCCTTACCCCAGTCCTACAAAATTATTGGTTTGATTTCTATCGTTATAGATTTGATGGTCTTTCCTGGAGCTTCATATACATGGAACACAGAGTACGTGCTTGTGTGTGTCTAGCTGCTTGCACTCAGAATGATGTTCTGGGATCCATTCATGTTGTGTGCGTCAGTAGATCATCCCTTTTCTTGATGAGCACTATTCCACTGTGTGACTGTGCCACAGTTGGTTTACCAGTTCTCCTGCAGCTTGGGTACTTTCTAGTTTGGGCTATTATTCTTAAGCCTACTCTGCAGTACAACTGTTTCATGGGCAGATATTTTTATTTCTCTTGAGTAGACACCTAGGAATGGAACTACTGAGTCAAAGACAGGTGTGTGTTTAGTTTTATATGAAAGTGCCAGCATCTCCCCCCGAGTAGCTACAGCACTGAGCATTCTCCCCAGCCGTGCAGAGAGCTCCAGTTGCTCCACCTCTTTGCCAACATTTGTTCTTGCCCATCTTCTGAATTTTAGCCATTCTGGTAGGTGTGCAGTGTTCGCTTGTTGCATTAATTTACATTCCCCTTTATCACAGTGTACTTTAATTATCTGCTTAAGAGTCAGTCTCATCCATCAGAATTCAGTACAGGGAAACTGCAATCACTTTTGCTGGTTGAATGAACAGTCTGAACGTCACATGGTCCCTTTCCTCACTTCACTTAGAATCAAATAGGGATGGCCGGGTACGGCAGCTCATGCCTGTAATCCCAGCACTTTGGGAGGCTGAAGTGGGCGGATCACCTGAGGTCAGGAGTTCAAGACCAGACTGGCCAATATGGGGAAACCCTGTCTCTACTAAAAATACAAGAAATGAGCCGGGCCTGGTTTTGGGCATCTGTAATCTCAGCTACTTGGGAGGCTGAGACAGGAGAATTCCTTGAACCCAGGAGGCAGAGGTTGTAGTGAGCCGAGATCGAGTCACTACAGTCCAGCCTGGGAAACACAGCAGGACTCCATCTCAAAACAAAACAAAACAACCCCAGGACATCCTGGACAGATGATGCATTGGTGCCAGGTAAAGGTGGGGTGACTGACCATGCCAGTGTGCCCAGGTCTGAGGGATCTCTTGGGCTGCAGGACATTCAATCCTAAAACCAGGACAGTCTTGGGCAAACTAGGGTGGTTGGTCATCCAGGGAAGGTAAGGGGCCAGCATGAAGATAGCAGTGTGACATTTAGTCATAATTACACCAAAATGGGACTTTCTTTCTCTATAATTGATCTTAACTTAGCTTGTGAATCCCTACTTCTGCTTATGGTGGAAAAATTCAGTTTTTTCCAGCTGGTATGGTTTGGCTGTGTCCTCACTCAACTCTCACCTTGAGTTTTAATAATCCCCATGTGTCAAGGGTGAGGCCAGATGGAGATAATTGAATCATGGGGGCAGTCTCCCCAATACTGTTCTCAAGGTAGTGAATAAGCCTCACGAGATCTGATGGTTTTATAAAGGGCAATTCCCCTGCACGCACTCTCTTGCCCACAGCCAGGCAGCCATGTAAGACATGACATTGCTCCTCATTTGCCTTCTGCCATGATTGTGAGGCCTCCCCAGCCATGTGGAACTGTGAGTCCATTACACCTCTTTCCTTTATAAATTACCCAGTCTTGGGTATGTCTTTATTAGCAGTGTGAGGACAGACTAATACACCATCTCAGGGTCACTCAGGTCCTCTCAGTCCTGCATATGGTTACTTAAGGCTTGAAACAGCTCAAGATTCTCTGCCTTGCCCCTTCTCCTCTCTTCTCTCATTACTGCCCACAATGGGAGCTGCTCAGTGATATGGACCTGGTCACTACACCTTGTGCTGTTGATTTCTATGTGTCCTGCCTTGTTCCCGGGCCCATGGAGCATGTGCTTTGTAGGAATAGTCCAGGAACTTTCCAAAACCCTTCTGTAGCTTGCTGGGGTGATTTGAACTGTGAGACTTCCCTCAGGTATCCCTCCCTCCCCCACCCGCCGCCAACCCCCTTGTTGCCCATCCACATGCTCCATTGTGTAGGTGAGTTTCAGTCCAAGGTTTGCAGTCTCCTTGGCTTGAGCCTGGAAATCAACACAGTTTCTTCCTTTTCTCATGCCTCCTGCTCCCTAACTTCCATTTCTGGCCCAACCCTAGTCATCAGCCCTCAGTATTCATTGTGTTATGTGCTGGTTCAAACATGTACTTCCCTTGAACAGGAGCTCTCTGGTTTATGGCATAACCTTATGCTCCAGGCTCTTGATATACAAGGATATGTTCTAGAGTTCCAACAAGTAAAAGCAAAAATAAAACCAAAACTCTTCTCTCTCAAGTGGCAGACTTAAAAGTCAAGGTTTTTAGGATTTACATTTTGAAAAATTAGCTTGGTGGCTATGCTGGTTTCTGGACTGCAGCCTGCACCTGCCCTCTAGTCAGGGCAATGCCCAGGGAATGCAGTCTGCTGCCTTAGCGTGGGGGCAGCAGGCACAGGGGAGGATGGAGGAGGGAAGCGGCTCTGGAGTGAGGTTTGAAGGCTTCCTGGAGGTGTGTGACCGGAGATTGACTTTAAAGGGCAAACTTTGGCTAAGGAGGTGCAGGGGCTGGAAACGCCTTCCACAGATGAAACCTGGCAGAAATCAAAGCACAATGTTGGCTGTGGCTGGTGTCAGCCCCCGATAAGCAGCCTGACTGCAGGGGAGGACGTGGCTACAGGGCAGATAAGATGGAAGGGCGGGTGGGGAGGTCTCTGGGCAGTTTATCTCATACCTCCCATTGGCTTCCGTGAGCCCAGGTGGGTGCCAAGGTTGGCCACCTCCCCCAAATCTGCTCTCCTATTTGCAACACACCTCTCCTGGACAAAGAGTTTTTCCTCAGCCTTCACCACCCACGGAAGAGGTATGATAACCTCTATTCTCAGAAAGGAGACTGGGACCCAACCAAGGCAAATCATTTGCTCGAGACCACAGAGCAAAGTTGACAATTCTATTATTCCAGAAATATTTGTCGAGTGCCCCTGAGGTGTCAGGTAGGTGCAGCTTGAACATTTGTTTCGTTTGTACTTAATAACTTTTTTTTTTTTTTTTTTGAGACGGAGTCTCGCTCTGTCGCCCAGGCTGGAGTGCAGTGGCCGGATCTCAGCTCACTGCAAGCTCCGCCTCCCGGGTTTACGCCATTCTCCTGCCTCAGCCTCCCGAGTAGCTGGGACCACAGGCGCCCGCCTCGTCGCCCGGCTAGTTTTTTTTGTATTTTTAAGTAGAGACGGGGTTTCACCGTATTAGCCAGGATGGTCTCGATCTTCTGACCTCGTGATCCGCCCGTCTCGGCCTCCCAAAGTGCTGGGATTACAGGCTTGAGCCACTGTGCCCGGCCAATAACATTTTCAAGAGGACATTACCTCTTTAAGTGAATAATCTGTAAGGAGTTTCCTATCTTTCCTAAGTCTCTGTGGCACACTGATCACAACCATAGTACTATTTCTCAGGTTACCTAGAGACACACACAGATGTACGGCTTCCTGAAAGTTACCCAGGCACACACAGATGTCTGGCTTTCAGGAAGCCGTACATCTGCATAGCTTCGAGGCCCAGCCTTGTTCAACATTTCACTCAGAAGAATTGCTGGCCTGATGACCAACACTGATTGGCAACAACTTAAAACTCCATTGAAGGCTCCTAAGAAAAATCAGTGACTCTGTGTGTGTGTGTGTGTGCGTGTATGTGTGTGTGTTGGTGTGTGTGCATAACATTCATTACTGCAAACTGGGATGGAGTGCGGCTGGAAGGCAGCCCCGAAGCAAGGCTCAGAGCCTGGAGCGGCTGACCTCTTGGGGACACTGCAGCCCTGGCCTGGCCTACTTTTCTCTTCTCCCATATCTGGAAAATGAAAGTAGCCCGACGTGTCCGGGGACCTGGCCCAAGACTCCACCCACTGGCAGCTCTTCACTTGCATCTTTTCTTATCGAAAATGGGAGGTCACACCCAGTGTAAGGAAAATTCCAAGGCATTTGTCTCGACTAATGTGAAAGATGATTACATTGGCCAGAGGACTGCCAAGGTTCCCTCTCAGCTGCTGGAGTCAAGGAGTGGAAGGTTTCAAAGGGCCCCCCTCCCTGGCTTCCCCGGGCCTGTAGTTTGTGACCGTGTCATTTCCAGAGTCAGAAGGCCCAGAGATGGCCCCAGGGAATTGTTTCTCCTTCTAGGGTGTCTGAAGAGACAGAAAGCCAGGGTAAGGTTCACTGAACCTCCAAGCAAAAATAAATGTCCAGAAGGGGCTGCTTTACTCTGAGGACATTGAATAACAACCAAAACTACCACTGATGAGCCATTTGTGCCGGGCCCTGTGCTGGAGACTTTGAACACCTGTGTTCACCCCTCCCTTATGACACTCATGAAGATATACCATGGTTGTCTTTGTTTTCTGGGTGGGAATCTCAGGCATGAGGGTTCGGGTGGCTTGGGGAAGGTGTATATCTAAGAGGTAGCTCTTATTTATTTTATTGTAGAGCTTAAGACACATTCTTTTTCAAGATAGACATGGAACTGGCAAAAAGGATTAAAAGTTAAATAGGGATAACATTATGCAAACTGATCTTCTGTAAAAAAAAGGAAAACCACAAAGATATTTGAAGGCATCAATATGTGTTATGTCATGATTTTTAAAATGATGCTACCAAGAGTACTTCAGAGCTCTAAAGCTGAAATATATCTGTATACTTATATACATAAATTAAGGAATACTTACTGCTAAAACCTCAAAAATCAGAAGTACGTAAAGGAAGAAATAAAAGCTCCTTCTTCCCCTCTGATTCTAATTTATATCAAATTTATATCTCTATGTGTAGCTCAATTTGCCTTTTTAACTAAATGGGGTGATATCAGACATATCATTCCCTAACATTTTCCTCTGTTCACGACACCTAATGGACATCTATGCATGGTGCTGAATATAGAGCATACTTCCTTGAAAAATCCCTTGCATGGCATTTTATTCTTGAATCAATGCCACTTGCGTGGCATTTTATTGTAAGGTTGTGTCATTATTTATGTATTCAGCTTTTGGCTGAAAGTATCAGAAAGTGGCCCAAACTGGCTTAAACAAATTTACCATCTCATGTAACTGAAGTTCAAAGAAAGAGCGGCTTCTGAGTGGGTTCCATACCACGGGCGTCGTATTTGGCGTTTCCTTCTATGTCTCCTCCTCTGTGTGTTGCTTTTGTTTGAAGATTATTCCCCTTTATGGTGGCAAAATGGTTTTTGTAGTGGCACCAGGCTTTACAACCTCTTGCGAGGGAAGAGGGAGAAATGCCATACCTTAATGTGCCAAGAAGGAGGCGTGAGATTCACCCTGGTTGAACCCCAGGGTGCCGGTGTCCTCTCCTAGATCAGTGGCTACCAAGGGCCATCTTCCAAGGAAGCACCTGGACTATACATCCTCCACAATGGGCCCTTAGAATTGGTCCATATTTTTCAAAATTGCAAATCATGTTTAAAATCCTTGTACTTGGCCGGGTGTGGTGGCTCATGCCTGTAATCCCAGCACTTTGGGAGGCTGAGGTGAGTGGATCACCTGAGGCCAGGAGTTTGAGACCAGCCTGGCCAACATGGCGAAACCCCATCTCTAATAAAAATACAAAAAGATTAGCCAGATGTGGTGGCCTGTGCCTGTAATCCCAGTTACTAGGGAGGCTGAAGCAGCAGAACTGCTTGAACCCTGGAGATGGAGGTTGCAGTGAGCTGAGATTGCGCCATTGCACTGCAGCCTGGGTGACAGAGCAAGACTCTGTCTCAAAAAAAAAAAAAAAAAGAAAGAAAAAAATTCTTACACTTTACATATAGCACTGTTTACTTGGGCAATTATCTGTTTAGGATAAACTAGAAATAATATTGCTAGGCCCATAAATAGAATATGGGTTTTAAAAGTTTAACACTTTATCCTCCAAAACAGATTTTAATAGTTTGCACTTATAATAGATGTGCCTGGTTTCTTATGCCTCACTTACTGGAATATTAGAAATCTTTTAGTCTCTCCTGAAACATGGCATTTTTCTATTATCTTAATTCACATTTCTTTGGTTATTACTGATCTTGAACATATTTTTCACGTTTATTGGCTGTGCTTTTTGCTTCTGTCTTTTTTCTTCTGTGGACTGTTTAATTAATGTCTTTTGCAGTATTTTCTCTTGGATTTGTGAGAATTGTTTATTTATTGTAAACATTAAACCTTGATTGGTAATATATGTTGCAAATATTTTTCCCTAAGTTTTCATTTATTTGCCAAACTTAGGTTTTTTTTTTTTTCCAAGTTGTCTTTTCTATGCAGAGTTTTCATTTTTATGTAGCTGAAGCTATGAGAAATTTTCCTTTACCATCTCTGAGTTTAATGTCATGCTGAGAAGTCCTTCCTGTCTAGGGAAGATGTGTTCACAGCCTACTGACTGCAGGTACTTCCTGCCAGTTCTGAGCTTGAGCTGAGTCAAATGTAAACAGTTCCTGGGGCTGTGGGTATAGAAACTCCCTTTCTCCTTGGGTCTGGAATACCACAATGCCTTTTCCCTGTTCTCATTTTTCTTAAATGTTTTCATTGAATCAAGGCATTATGAGCCAGGGGATCAACTATTTGCAAAACTCAGTAAAAGGCAGATTCCCAAGGCTCGCTTCTGCTGCAGTAGGTCTGGGCCCAAAGTGTGTGAGAAAGAAAGTGTCAGCATTTATTCATTCCACAGATATTTCGTGAGGGTTCAATACAATATTGTATTGTAGGGAGCATGGATACAATACGGTGAACGCCATAGACAAGATTCTTATTCTCATGTAGCCTGCATTCTACTGGGGGAGATGGATGATAGGCAAACAAATAAACAAACAAACTCATCTGAGCACCAAAAAGTCCAGTAGACAAAGTGCTGACTGTGGAAAAAAAGCTGGGGTGGAAAGAGAGGCTATGACCCCTGCAAAATGGAAAAGGGGCAAGGATTTAATCATTTGTCTCTGAAAAATCTCAGTGATGAGTTCCTTCCCTACCTACCTTCCCTCAACCTCCAGTTTAGAGGAGACTGATGATGATTGACAGGGATGCACTGGTAGCTTCTCAGAAGCCCATGTGCCTTCTCCACTGCTTTAGTCACCCCTTACTCTGCATTTTCATAGAACCTCAGTGAAATCGCTTAAACCTCTGAATACACGAGAGCCACCCTCATGGCTCTTTCTTGGATGCCAAATAGATAAAATATTGCCTCTTATACCTATGTCTGAATTCCTCTTGCCTTTCCAAGGTAGGAGACAATACCATACTCATTTGACAGCCACCATATAAGGTCAACAAATCTCTAAGCTCAAAGAAGAGAAGAGGCAAAAAGCAACCCTACCTTACGCAGTTAAAAAAAAAAAAAAAAACTCCCTTTATAAAGTTTCATTCACCCTTTCTTAAAACCCTAAAATTGACATCAACAATGCCCCTCTTTTATGATGAGAGGATGGAGGAGCAAACAGGTCAAGGGACTTATTCCAGTCGAATGTCTTGGTAGCTCAGTCCCAAGGAGCTCTGCCTCAGTAGTGCCACTTCGAATCCCATGTTCTTTTCATCTTGTCAGTGATGACCAGCACATGGTTTCTAGCTTTGCAATGTAATTTAGGATTTACTCCCTGGGTTTAGTTTTGGTACCTCTCGAAGAAGTTCAGATATTAAGAATTTTGCTAGCTGTCTTGTGATCTGTTGCTGTGTAACAACCTCTTCCCCTACCCTCAATCCAGTAAAACAACAACCATCTTCTCTTTTCTCATGGTTCTATGGGCAGTTCTGCTCCACGTGATGTGGTCTGGGGCTGCAGTCCTGTGGATGCTTCTTTGGGCTGATGAGTTTCCATAGGGTGCCTTCACATGTCTGGTGCTTTGGTGAGACAGTGGGGAGGCTGGGCTCAGATGGCATGCTGCGATGACTGGCCTCTCTGCCCATGTTGTCTCCGGGCCTCTCCATATGGTCTTTCTGCATTCTCTCCAGCCGGGTGGCCTATTCCTTACATGGTAGTTTGGGGCTCCTAAAAGTGTAGACATGGAAGCTGCTCAACCTTTGTGAGGTGCTGGCGCGGAGCTAGTCTAACATCCCTTCCTCTGCCCTCTATGGGTAAAGCAGAAACACCAAATTCAAGCCGGGAGGAAAACAAAGTCCCTCTTTCAAAGGCGAAAGTGACAATGAATTTGCAGCCCCTTTAAATCCACCACAATGTCCAATCAGGAGCACCCATTTTCTCATTGACCTTCTGCTAAGTGAAAAGGTAGAAGGAATTTTCACAGTGGTTTTTAGAAAAGTAAAGCAATACAGGAAAGGATTTTGCTGTCATTTAAAACATGGCCTGCTCTAGATGGAGGACCTTTTGGTGACTTCTATTTTCTTCTTCTTCTTATTTAGTAAAAAACATTTCTGCATTTCATGAAGTTTTTCAGTGCATCATTTTATAATCAGAAAAACAATGCCATTTTATTAAATATATATATTTAACTCATTAAATATCTATCTCTATATATTTAACTCATTAAATATCTAGCTCATTGAATATATGTTTTCATTATATATGTATATGTATGTGTGTTTATATATAAATGTGTGTTGTGTGTATTCTTTATACACTTTTCTCTTTTTTTTGAGTTGGACCTTGACAAAGTCAGTGGTGACACCTGGATTACCATGTGTTAACTTTAATCAGTTATGTGACATCCATGGGATTGGCAGGTAAAACATGTTATTGGTGGTGGGAGTTTGACTAGATGGCTTCTAAATACCTTTCCAGATACCGTATCTTCAACTCTCTGACCGCATCCAATCCAGACCAACACTTCTTTACTAAGTTTCTCTGTTAATCAGTTTGCACAGGAAAATGTTTTCATTCAATACATATGCATGATGAGCGTGTTGTGACACTGGCTCTGTGTAGACATAGTGGGCATTGAGGAAATCCAGGGATCCTACCATTAGGAGCTTATGAGCTGGCAGGGAGCTATGATGATGCACAAAATTGTAACAAATGCTGAAAGAACACAGTTAAAAGAGAAATAAAATTCAAATTTAAATAACTGGTGATTACCAGTTATTTGAAAAAAAAATTCACCTCTTTCCAAGGAGATTAGATTTCCACTTCTAGAGTTCTTTATACAAATACACATATTCTGAGTTCTTGATCTCAGAACCCCATTGCATACATTGCATGCAACTGGTTTGCAAGGTTTTGGTGCACACCCATCCCATGCGTTCCTGATTGTCTACTATAGTTCCTAGAAATGTCCAGGAAGCCTAGATGACAGAAGTTAATTTCTTCCCAGGGAATGTAAAGCATATCTTGGCAGATAAGAATGAAAATACAGGTTAAAGACCGAAGATATCATTGGGAGTGGCTATGAGGAGCCATTTTAATTTCTAGCATCGAATGGGTGGCACACTTGGCTTTAAGAGGATCAATCTATTGGCATGTATCACAGAGCTTCCCAACTGATTTGTGCCAGGGAGGGAGCAACAGTGCACATCTGAAACTTATTACAGACTAATTTCAAGTGATATTGTACTGCTTCATGTATGATGTAAGAACTTTATAATGCTTTTATTTCTCCCTTCTTGGTCTTGTGTTATTATTGCTGCACATTTTTCTTCTACATATGTTATAAGACCCACAATACACTTTAAATTTTGCTGTTTTGAAATATTTTAAATAATAAAAATATTTTACGTATGTACCCATGTAGTTACCATTTCTATTGTTTTCTATTTTTTTTGTTGTTGTTGTTTTTTTTTTTAGACGGAGTCTCGCTCTGTTGCCCAGGCTGGAGTGCAGTGGCACGATCTCTACTCACTGCAAGCTCCACCTCCTGGGTTCACGCCATTCTCCTGCCTCAGCCTCCCGAGTAGCTGGGACTACAGGCGCTGCCACCTCACCCGGCTAATTTTTTTGTATTTTTAGTAGAGACGGGGTTTCACTGTGTTAGCCAAGATGGTCTTGATCTCCTGACCTTGCGATTCGCCCACCTCATGTTTCCATTTGGTATAATTTTCTTTTTATCTGGAGGATTTCCTTCAACATTTCTTATAGTGCAGGTCTGCCAGTAACATTTCAGTTTATAGATGTCTGAAAATGACTTCATTTTATCTTCATTTCTGAAAGATGTTTTTGCTGCATCAATTTTTATAGGTCTAGAATTATTTATTTTAGCACTTTAAATATATTGATCTAGGGTCTTTTGGCTTGCATTGTTTCTAATGAGAAATCTGCTGTCATTCTTTTTTCTTTTTTTGCTGTTCTTTGGCAACTTTTAAGACTTTCTCTTTAGCATGTATTGTAAGCATTTGATTGTTATGTACCTTAGTATAGTCTTCATAGTTTTTGCATTAGGGCTTGTTGCCCTTCTTGGATCTGTGGGCTTGCAGTTACTGTTATTTGGGGGGTTTGTAGCCATTATTCATTCAAAAATTTTTTCTATTCCTCTTTCCCAATCCCCCCTTGGGGGACTTCCATTACACATATATTTGGATGTTTTACCTTGTTCTACAATTCATTAATGCTCTGCTCATTTTTTCAGTCTTCTTTTCTCACTGCTTAATTTTGGGTACTTTCTATTGCCATGTCTTGAAGTTTAATAATGCCTCCTTGCTTGCCCTTTCTTTCTTTCTTCTTTCTTTCTTTCTTTCTTTCTTTCTTTCTTTCTTTCTTTCTTTCTTTCTTTCCTTTCTCTCTCTCTCTCTCTCTCTCTCTTTCTTTCTTTCCTTCTTTCCTTTCTTTCTCTCCTTCCTTCCTTCCTTCCTTCCTTCCTTCCTTTTTCTTGCTCTGTTGCCCAGGCTGGAGTACAGTGGTGCAATCTCAGCTCACTGCAACCTCTGCATCCCACATTTCAGCAATTCTTATGTCTCAGTCCTCTGAGTAGCTGGGATTACAGCACCTGCCACCATGCTGGTCTAACTTTTGTATTTTTAGTACAGATGGGGTTTTGCCATTTTGGCCAGGTTGGTCTTGAACTCCTGATCTCAGGTGATCCACCCACCTTGGCCTCCCAAAGGGCTGGAATTATAGGTGTGAACCATGGTGCCCGGCTGAAGTTTACTAATTTTTTCTTTTGTAATGTGAATTTGCCATAATACAATCTAATGTATTTTCTTAAATCCAAGATATAGATGATTTTCTCTCAATTAGTTATTTTACCTTTAAAAATCTCTTTTATGTCTCTATTCAACATGCTTGATCTTTCCTCTAGCATCTTGACCTTATAGAATAGTCATAATAAATGTTTTCATGTCCTTGCTTGTTAATTCTTGTTCTGTGTTAGTTCTGGATCTGTTTTGATTGATTCATTTTTCTCCTCCTGTTGGTTATATTTTCCTGCTTCTTTGCATGCTTGGTGATTTTCTACTGGATTGTAGGAATTGTGAGTTTGACATTTGGGTTAGACCTAACATATACAGAACACTCCACACAAGAACAGTGAAATACACATTTTTATCAACTGCACATGGAATATTCTCCAGGGTTGACTATATGTGAAGACATAAAACAATGCTTAATACACTAAAAAAGAGAGAAATCGTACAAATATGTTCTCTGATCACAATGAAATGAAATTAGAAATCAATAAAAGAAGAAAATTTAGGAAAGTCATGAATATGTGAAAATTAAACAATATACTCTTAAATATCAAATAGGTCAAAGAAGAAATTTAATGAGAAATTAAAAATACTGTAAGATTAAAGAAAATAAAAGCACAATATATCAAGCTTATGGGGTGCAGCTAAAGCTATACATAGAGAAAAATTAGAGAAATAAATGAGTATATTACAGAAAAAGATCTTAAATGACTTATCATTCCACTCTAATAAACTAAAAAAGAAGAGAATACTAAATGCCAGATATCAGAAGGAAGTACATAATTAAGATCAGAGTAGAAATAGATAAAATAGGGAACAGAAAAAAATAGAGAAAATCAACAAACCAAATGTAGGTTCTCTTCTCTGAAAAGATAAGCAAAACTGGCAAAGCAGTCACTAGACTGATCAAAAATTGAAAGATGACTCAAATAACTAAAATCAGGAATTAAAGAGGGGATCTTACAGAAATAAGAAGGATTCTAAGGGTACACTATGAAAAAATTGTATGCTAACTAATTAAATAGCCTAGTTGAAAGGGACAGATTCCTAGAAAGACAACCAAAACTGGATCAAGAAGAAGTAGATAATCTGAATGGGATTGTAATAAAGAAAGACACTGAAATAGTAGTCAAAAAACTTCCCACAAAACAACAACAACAACAAAAAAGCCCGTGCCCAGATGGTTTTGCTGGTGAATTCCACCAAACATTTAAAAAAGATGAGCAGCAATCCTTCAAAAAACTATTTCAAAAAGTAGAAAAGGAAGGGACAGTTGCCAATTCATCCTAGGAAGCCAGTATTACCCTGGTACCAACACCAGATGAAAACATCATGTGAAAAGTAAAATAAAGACCAATATCCCTGATGAATATAGATATACAAATCCTCAGCAAAACACTGGACATGAAACAGAGCAGCTTTAAAATAATTATACACCATGACCAAGTGGGAATTATCCTAAGAATGCAACATTGTATCAACATCCAAAAATCAATCAGTGTAATGCAACATATTAATAAAGGATCGAATCTGCATCATCTCGATAGATGCAGACAAAATGTCTGATAAAATCTGACACCCTTTCAAGATAAAAAAAAAAAAACCAACAACAATCAACAGAGTAGGAATAGAAGAGAACTTTCTTAACCTGATAATGGGCATCCAAAAAACCCCACAGTTAACATTAATGATCAAAGACCAATAGCTTTCCCTCTATGATCAGGAAGAAGAGAAGGATGTTTACTCCCACCACTTCTATTCAACATTGTACTGAGAATGCAAGCTAGGGAAATTCGGCCAGAAGAAATGAAAGGGATTCATATTGGAAAAAACTAGCTCTTTTCTTAAATGACCTGGTCTTGTATATGGAAAATTCTAAGGAATCCACTTAAAACTTAGACTACTAAACAAGTTTAGTAAGTTTGCATGATACAAGATCCATACATGAAAATTAATTGTATTTTTGTACATTAGCAATGAAAAATTTGAAAAGAAAATTAAGAAAACAATTCTACTTACAATAGCTTCAAAAAGAATAAAATAGTATAAACTTAAGAAGCGCAAGACTTGTACACTAAAAGTATGAAATGTTATTGAAAATAATTTTAAAATCGCTAAGTTAATTGAAAGACATCCCATGTTCATGAATCAGAGGACTTAATATTTTTAAAGATGGCAGTACTCCCCAAATGTATCCCAGATCTATCACAATCCTTATGAATTTCCAAATTGTCTTTATTGCAGAAATTGAAAAGCTACTCATAAAATCCACAAGGAAATGCCGAGGATGGAGAATATCTAAAACAATCTTGAAAAAAAACAAAGTTCAATGACTTACACTCCCACTTTAAAACTTACTACAAAGCAACAGTATTCAAGACAGTAGGATGTTCTCAGAGTATAAATATAAAAATCAATAAAAATAGAATTATGAGTTCAGAAACATCCCCTTACATTTATGGTCAATTGATTTCAGCAAGGATGTCAGCAATTCAGTGGGGGAAAGAATAGTCTTCTTAGCGAAAGGTGCTGGGACATCTGGATATCCACATGTGAAGAAAAAATTTGCATCTCTATCTTGTACTATACACAAAAAATAACTCAAAAAAGCAATCATAGAACTAAATGTATGATCTAGAACTGCAAAACTCCTAGAAGGAAACATAAACATAAATCTTTGTGACCTTGAATTGGACAATGATTCCTTAACTATACAACACCAGAACACAAGCAACAACAAAATAGATAATTGCACTTCACCAAAATTTAATCCTTTCACGTTTTAAAGTACTCTCTTAAGAAAGTGAAAATATAGCTCATGGAATGGGATAAAATATTCGCAAATTATCTGATAATGAACTCCTATCCGTAATATACACACAGCTCTGATAAATGAACAGTAAAAAGACAACACAATTAAAAAGTGGGCAAAAGATTTGCATGGACAGTTCTCCAAAGAAGATAGGTAAGTGGCTGCTAAGCACATTAAAAGATGCTTGACATTACTGGTCATTAGGAAACGCAAAGCAAAACACACTAAGATACCTTCCACTAGAATGATGGGATGAAAGAGGCCAGAAATAATGTTAGTGAGGACACAGAGAAATTGGTACACTCATTTATTACTGGAAGGAATGTAAGATGGTACGGCTACTTTTAAAATAGTTTGTGGTTCTTTGAAATGTTCAACATAGAGTTGCCGTATGACTCAGCAATTCCACTCCTAGGTATCTATGTGACATAATTAACAACACAAAAATCTGTACACCAATTTTCATAGCAACATTATTCAAAATAACCAAAACATAGAAACAACCCAAATGTCCATTAATGAATGAATGGACTAACAATATGTGGTATATCCACACAACGGAATATTATTCAGCCACAGAAAGGAGTGATGTACTACCTATACGTAGTATGACACAGATGAACCTTGAAATCATTATGCTAAGTGAGAGGAGCCAGTTACAGAAGCCCACACATTGTATGATTCCATTTATATGGAATGTTTAGAATAAGCACATTTATAGAATCAGAAAGTAGTATAGAGATTGCCAGGGGCTGGAAGAAAAGGGAATTAAGAGTGATTGCTAATGGGTGTGAAGTTTCTTTTGGGGGTGATGAAAATGCTCTGAAATAGGATAGTGGTGATGGGTGCACAACTCTACGAATACACAGAAACCCTTTGAATTGTACACTTTTAAAAGGGTAATTTTATGGTGTGTGAATGACATCTCAATAAAATTCTCATTAAAATAAGAATATATGAGAATATCTATCTCTGAGTGTAGAGATTTTTGCAAATCCTGCAGAAATATGCTGAATTAGTTGAAACCAGCCAAGGGAGCCTGGGATGGGAGAGTTTGAATCACACCCAATGGCCTGCATCTGGTGCTCTCCCAAGATCCGTGGAAATAATCTTCCAACCTGCAATGTACCAGGGCATCTACCCGCCTGGCTCCACAGTGGTTTCAGGCATTGCTCTACAGATGATCAAGTTTTCATCCTAGAGTACGAATGAGGATTGAGTTACACTAACTGTACAAGGGACAGGAAATAACAGCTCCTTCCCTGTCCTGGGGTCAGGGGTTTGAAAAGCACCTCATCTATCAGTGAATATCCAGCTTCCTGACAAAGGAAAGGGCTAGGGGATTTGCTCACCGCCACTCCCTACTCCCCCCTCCCCGCCCCGCCCCGTTTAGAAGTCCAAGGCGAATTAGGCCTGAATGGCAACTTGATTCTCATGTGAATATCAGAGAAACACAAATGTTGCAGGCTACACTGGAAGTCCTAATGACTTCAGTCTGATAGTGGATTTGGGCTTAATGGTTGAGCAGCTCCAGTGGCTTCCTCTCTTGATTACACTGGTGGCTGTGAGCTGAACTACTCAGTGTCATCAGTCATCACTATCAATGGCCCTTTTGCCTGGGATACTTTGGAAGAATGAAAAAGAGTAAAGGCAGTTCTACTTTTAAAGAAGTTAAAACATGGGTTACAGAGCATTTTCATGTATTGTTTATCAAATGTTATCCTACCTCAGAATACCTGGAGGGCACAGATTCCTAGGTCCCACCTCTGGAGCTACTAAGTCAGTCGATGTGGTCTAATAACCTAACACCTTGGCATTCACTTCCAGCTTTTCTTCATTTTCTCCTCTTGCCTTTCCTTCTTCAAATGTTCTCCTGTTTCTTCTTGGCTTTATAACTATCTTTGTTGCTGCTTCCTGTTTGGACAAACGGAGGCAAGATGGCGCACTTCCAGGTTCTTCATCAGCAACTTTTCTCGCGCCGGCGAAAATGCAGCCGGTGCCTGGGAAGGTGCAGACCAACCGGGCATGCGCCAGGTGACGTCAATCTGAAGAGACCAAGATTTACCTGGTCGCACCTGCAGAACGCCCCCCACACGCCCCTGCACCGCCTATTGCCCTCCCACTCCCAGAAAAGCCGCTCCCGGCCAGCGCCCGGCAGGGACTTCCCAGCCCCCAGTCCGGACTGTATCAGGAACTCCGCCGGAGAGCTCACCGGCGACTCTCTTGGCCTCCTTTGCCAGAGGCCGACAGACCTCTCCCTACCCACCTCCTTCCCTGAAGCTAGGTGACCAAAAATAAATTTGCAGTTTTGCTCCTACCCTTGCCTACTCGCTGGTTCTTTTGTGCCCGCTCTGGTGGTCTTAGAAAAACAAATCACTTCCCTTCCTATACATTGCCTTAACTACATTTTAAAATCTAATCCTTTAATTTAAACATTATTTCTGGAGACATGTTTGCCATGTGGTCCATTTTGTTAGAAAAACACAAGAGAAAAAAATTGCTGATAATCTTCTCAAAAGGGATTATCTTATTTGTTCCAAAGCCAAGGATGTATAGTGCATCTTGGAATGTTTTGAATTGAGGTGGGACATTTGCTTTCTTTTTGTTTTCAAACGTCTTTAATTTACTTGGTATAAGAACTTCAGAATCAGCATAAAGTAAACGTAGTTTCTTAGGAATAGTGTCATGATAATTCCATGCGCTCAACATGAGGTAGGTGATAACAAAAGTGGTTTTCCTGATTTTTCTTATTCAGCCTCCATTACACAAAGCAAAACAAAACAAACACCCTGGAGACAGAGATTCCTATTATGCCATAGTATTTCTCTTTCTCTCTCTTTTTTAAATACTTCAAGTGAACATGCCATCAGCAGGGCTGTCTTCACTGAGCTATTTGGTGCTGGGAGAGGTTGTAGACAGTTGTTTGGTCAGTGCGAATTAGAGCTGATAGCCTCGCTGTGAGGCTGTCTGGCTGGGTACTCCCAGAGATTGTTAAGAGTTTTAAAAAGTTTTCTAATCACTAACCATGTTAGGAAACCAGGGCTTTGTGTATGAAGAACAACTTCCTCTCAGGGACTGTACTCAAGCCTGAGGTTTGGACCTCAGCCAGTTCTATGAGCGAACAGGAGCAATGTCAAAAACATCAGGATTCCTGGTCATGAGGACCAGAGGGGTCCACTCCCAGGGATGGTAAGCGTCTGTAGGGCCGTCACGTGACTTTGCACCCCTGATGCTCTGCAGAAAGGGATTTTCTGCACCCAGCAAGTGCTGACTGATTTCCTGAGGACACCTAGTCCTACTCTAAACTCTAAGAAGTTCTAGGGCCACATCAGGAAAGTGAGATTCATGCCCTGACTCATTTCCACACTTCAGAGGACACTTTCTTTGAGTGGGTGTTTGGGAAAAAAATGCAAGGTAGATGTAATTCTCCTACCCATCAGCTGATGACTTCTACCGACAGTGTCTAGAATAGAACTTTTTTTTTTCCTTTTGGGTAGCTACCTTCTCCCCAGATGGATGGTGTGTTCCCCAAAGCGTGGAGGCATTTCTGGGTGAAATCATAATATTCCCTTGTGTGTAATCCTACTAGCTCCCTTTCATAAAGTAGCTGGAAGGTCTAAGTGGTCAAGAGTAATCCCTGAGCTAGTCTTGACACAAGCAGATACGGGCTCTTCCATCCTTGGGTCCCTCTGGTCTGACACCTGATGACACACTTAGGCGTTTTCCTCAAGTACCTAAAACTATAGTTCGTAGGTACTTAGAAGCAATTACAAGCTGTGCTAATGCTTTTTAAAGGTGGAAATATTGGCCAGGCATGGTGGCTCACACCTGTAATCCCAGCACTTTGGGAGGCCGAGGCAGGCAGATCACGAGGTCAGGAGTTCAAGACCAGCCTGACCAACATGGTGAAACACTGTCTCTACTAAAAATACAAGAAATTTGCCAGGCGTGGTGGTGGGTGCCTGTAGTCCCAGCTACTCAGGAGGCTGAGGCAGGAGAATGGCATGAACCTGGGAGGTGGAGCTTGCAGTGAGCCTAGATCACACCACTGCACTCCAGCCTGGGCGACAGAGCGAGACTCCATCTCAAAAAAGAAAAAAAAAAAAAAGTTAGCTGGGTGTGGTGGCACGCACCTGTAATCCCAGCTACTCGGGAGGCTGAGGCAGGAGAATTGCTAGAACCTGGGAGGCAGAGGTTGCAGTGAGCCGAAGTCATGCCGCTGCACTCCAGGTTAAGTGACAAAGTGAGACTCCATCTAAAAAAAAAAAAAAAAAAAAAAAAAAAAAGTGGAAATAGCAATATGTGCTTTAGCTAAATATTAATTTTATTGTTTTTGCCCTACCATTTAGCTCTGTGGTCTTGATCAAGGTCTCATCGCGAATCTGAATCTCTCACAACTCTGAATCTCAATTTTCTGGTTTGCTGAACTAAGACATAGCAGTTACAATGTGACGAGGAAATGAGAAAGGTCATACAAAAACCCTAACTGAAAAATCAATTAATATGAAGCTCAGTTAAACTAAAGACAGCCTGTTGACATCTTTCGCGCATTTCCTCCTTGGTTCCCAGGAACTCTGGAAAAAGAGGCATTTGTTCTAAACATGGAAATGCAGCAAAATGATGATTCTCTTGGTACCATGCTAGAGCATTTTCTAATAAGCTGGCCTGGTGGTCTGGTTTGACACAATCAATAACTTAAATAAATACACACAGGGTACAGCCCTGCAATATTAGAAGTTACTCAGAATCAACTGATAGTAGTAAAAATTCTAGTTGAGAAATTATCCCCAAAGATGATATGATTTTATAACCCTATACAAAGTTAACCAGTCTTACACATAATATGGATCCTTTCAAACTTTTAAATGAAGTATAATGTACATACAGAACAGTGAACTCATCATGGGCAACTAAATTAATTTTCACAAAGTCACATTTTGTGAATATGCTATGATTTATTAATACATTGTACTGCTGATGAACATTTGGGTAGTTTCTAGTTTTTGGCTAATAAATATAGGGCTGCTATGAGTATTATTGCATACATACTTTGGTTGACATTTTGACTATTTTCTGTTGGTCTTGTACTTGTGAGTGAAATTACTGAGTCATAAGATATGTATTTGTTCCTCAGCAGTAGTTACTGCCACACAGCATGGTTCTACTCATAGATACTTCCAGTGGGATTGTTTGACAGTTCCAGCTGATGGAAATCTTTACCAACATTGAATATTTTCTCTTTTTCATTTTCACCATTCTGGTAAGAGTGTCCTGAAATTTCATTCTGGCTTTAATTGAATTTCCCCAATGGCTAATGAAGTTGAACACTTTTTCAAAACTTTTTTGGCCATTTAAATATTTTCTTTCATTAAGGATTGGTTCAGTCTTTTGTTTACATTTCTATTGGATGACCTAGATTTCTCTTACTGATTTGCAGCGGTTTTTAATGCATTCTGGGTAAGAACACTTTGTCAGCAATATCTATTGCAAATACCTACTTCAACTCTGTGGACTGCATTTCATTTCCTTAATGGTGTCTTTGGATGAACACACCTTGAGTTATCAATAGTCTTTCTCTGATTATTAGAATATTTTGTGTCTGTTTTACAACTATTTGCCTACCCGAAAGTCACAAAAATTTTCTCCTGTGCATTTCTTTAAAGGCTTTATTGTTTTACTTTTCACGTTCAGATCTGCAGACCAACAATTAAGATTTGGATATGGTATTAAGTAGTGGCTCAAGGTTCAATTTTCATTTCTCTATTTGACTATCCAGATGATTCAGTGCCATTCAGAGAAATGAATACTCTTTTCTCTCTTCACGTCAGTGTTGTGTTGGGCATAAATCAGGTAACTATGTATGTGTGTGTGAGTCCTTTTCTGGACTATTTACTCTATTGTATCGGTCAGTTTGTATAAATTTTCACTGAAATGCTGTCCTAATTACTATAGCCCTAATATAAGATGATATCTGGTAGGATAAGTCTTTACTGTTCCTCAAGATTACCATAGCAATTCTTTGCATTTAATATTTTCATATGAATTTTAAAATCACCTGTCAATTCCCACCAAATACCAACAGCAATTTTGATTGGGATTACAATTAATTTGTAAATCAATTTGAAAAGAACTGACATCTTTGCAACATCAAATCTTTCAATTATTGAACATGCTACAGTATATATCTCCGTTTATAAGATATTTTTAAACTTCTCTTGGCCATTTTTATAATTTTTCAGTGTAGAAAACTTACGTTTTTCATATTTTCAGAAGAATCACTGTTTGTGGCAGCAATAGCTTTATTTTTAGGTGGTTACTATTTTTAGTGAGATTGTACACGATGTAATTTTTGAAACATTTCATTTATGACTTGTTTGTTGATAGAAATAAAGGTGATTTTCATATTGACCTTTTATCCACAGACACTGCTAAACTCATTTATTGATTTTAATAATCTGTACATGCTTGTGAATATTCCAGAAAAACAATCATGCCATCTGCAAATAATGGCATTAATTTTTGAAGGGTGGTTTCACTGGGTAAGATTTCTTAATTGACAGGTTAGTTTTCTTTAGGTGCTCAGAGTGTGTCATTCCAATGCCTTTTGGCCTCCATACTTTCTCATGAGAATTCAGTTGCTAATCACATCTTTGTATTTCCTGTATGTGATGGGTCATTTTTCTTTAGTTGCTGTCAGGATATTTTCTTTATCATTGGCTTTTAACACTTTGATTATGATGTGCTTTCTTTGTGATTATTCTTTGTTA
Organism: Trachypithecus francoisi; assembly: GCF_009764315.1. NCBI lineage: Eukaryota > Metazoa > Chordata > Mammalia > Primates > Cercopithecidae > Trachypithecus > Trachypithecus francoisi. The sequence goes on along the minus strand of NW_022681462.1, from coordinate 51,232,622 downwards.
GGTTGTGTTGAGCTTGTTGAATATGTAAATTAATATTTTTCACTGTTTGAAAAGTTGTCAGTCATTATTCCTTTAAATATTTTCTACCCCCTTCTCCCCCTCCTTTCTGGGATTTTAATTACATATATTTTGGTAGCTTAATATTATTTCACAAGTCTCCAGGGGCTCTGTTTATTTTTCTACAGTCTTTTTGTCTTTGTGATCTTTCAACTGTGTAAAAAACTCACTAGTTCTTTTTCTATCACTAATCTGCTCTGGGAACTACCTTGTAAATTTAAAAATTCCAGCTACTGTTCTTTCCAGCTGTTTTTAAACGTTATAGAGCTTCCCTTTCTCTGTCAAATATTTTATATTTGTTCACTCATCAATATTTTATTTAAAAAATTATTTGAACATGTTTCTCTTTACTTTTTGAGCATATTGATGTACAACATCTGGACCTACTCAGAGTCACCTACATTTTTGAAACCCATATTTTTTAAGACGTAGAATTCTAGTTTTGCAATTATTTTCCACTCACACATTAAATATATTATAGGTGTATCTCAGAGATATTGTGGATTTGCTTCCAAACCACAGAAAAGTGAATATTGCAATAAAGCAAGTCACAGTTTTTTTTTTTTGGTCACACATTGCCTGTAAAAGTTATGTTTACACTATATTGTAGTCTATTAAATGTATGGTAGCTTTATGTCTAAAAAACAATGTACATATCTTAATTAAAAATACTTTTTCACTTAAAAATGCTAACAATTATCTGGGCTTCAGTAAGTTGTAATCTTTTTGCTAGTGGGAGATCTACCCTTGATGCTGATGGCTGCTGACTGACCAGAGTGGTGGTTGCAGAAGGTTGGGGTAGCTGTGGAAATTTCTTAAAATAAGACAACAATTAATCATGCTACAGAGATAAACTCTTCTCTTCTTGAAAGATTTCTCTGTAGCATGTGATGCTGTTTGAAAGCATTTTACCCAAATTAGAACTTCTTTCAAGATTGGAGTCAGTCCTCTCAAACACTGACATTGCTTTGTCAATTCAGTTGAGGTAATATTCAGAATCCTTTTGATATGGTTTGGCTCTGTGCCCCCACCCAAATCTAATGTCAGATTGTAATTCTCATACATCAGGGGAGGGACCGGGTGGGAGGTATTCGGATCATGGGAGCTGTTCTTATGATAGTGAGTGTGAGTTCTCATGAGTGTTGGTGGTTTAAAAGTGTGGCATGTTCCCCCTTGCTCTCTCTCTTTCTCTCCTGCCACCATGTAAGATGTGCCTTGCTTCCTCTTCTCCTTCTGCCATGATTGCAAGCTTCCTGAGGCTGCTCCAGCCATGCAGAACTGTGGGTCAATTAAACCTCTTTTCTTCATAAATTACTCAGTTATTTATAGCAGAGTGAAAATGAATTAATGTACCTGTGTTGTCATTTCAACAATGTTCACAGCATCTTCACCAGGAGTGGATTCCGTGTCAAGAAATCACTTTCTTTGCTCAATCATAAGAAACAACTCCTCATTCATCCAAATTTAGTCGTGAGACTGCAGCAATTGATTCCACCTTCAAGCTCCACTTTAAATTCTAGTTCTCTTGCTGTTTTCACCACATCTGCAGTGACTTCCTCTACTGAAGTCTTGAACCCCTTAAAGTCATGCATGAGGGTTGGAGTCAACTTCTCTCAAACTCCTGTTAATGTTGATATGTTGACCTCCTCTCATTAACCATGAATGTCCTTAATGACATCTAGAATGGTGAATCCTTTCCAGAAAGTTTTCCATTTACTTTGCCAGTTCCATCAGATAAATCACTATCCATGGCAGCTATAGCCTTACAAAATGTATTTCCTAAATAATAAGAATTGAAAGTCAAAATTACCTCTGGATCCAATGGAAATTGTGTTAGCAAGCATGAAAAAACATTAATCTTTTTTTTTTTACATCTTCATCAGAGCCCTTGGATGACGAGTTCCATTGCCAATGAATAGTAATATTTTTACAGGATTTTTTTTTTTTTTCCTGAGCACTAGCTCTCAACAGTGGGCTTAAAATATTCAGTAAAGCATGCCGCAAACAGATGTGCTGTCATTCAGGCTGTGTTGTTAAGTTTGTAGCGCATAGGTAGAGTAGATTTAGCATAAGTTTTGAAATGAGAAGTGGACATTGGCTTCCACTTAAAGTCACCAGCTGTATTAGCTCTGAATAAGAAAGTCAGCTTGTCCTTTGAAGCTTGGAAACCAGACATTGACTTCTTTTCTCCACTATGAAAGTCCTAGATGACATATTCTTCCAACAGAAGACTGTTTTGTCTACATTGCAAATCTGTTGTTTAGTGTAGCCACCTTCGTCAATGACCTTACCTAGATCTGTGTAACTTGCTGCAGCTTCTACATTAGCATTTGCTGCTTCATCTTGCACTTTTATGTTATAGAGATGGCGTCTTTCCTTCATCCTCATGAACTAACCTCTGTTAGCTTCCAACATTTCTTTTGCAGCTTCCTCACCTCTCTTAGCCTTCCTAAAATTGAAGGGAGTTAGGGCCTTGCTCTGTGTTAGACTTTGGTTTAAGAGAATGTTGGGTCTGTTTTGATCTATTATTGACACTACTGAAACTTTCTCCATATCAACAATAAGGCTGTTTTGCTTTCTGATCATTTGTGTGTTGACTGGAGTAGCACTTTTAATGTCCTTCAAATATTTTTACTTTGCAGTCACAACTTTTCTAACCATTTGGTGCAAGAGGCCTAGCTTTCATCCCATGTTGGCTTTCAACATGCCTAACTAAGCTTCATCATTTCTTGTTTTTTATGTAAAGTGAGAGAATTGTGACTCTTCTTTGAACACTTAGAGGTCATTTTAGGGCTATTAATTGACCTAATTTCAATACTGTTGTAGCTGAGAGAATAGGACGGAGAAGAGAGATGGGGGAGTAGCTGGTCCGTGGGACAGTCAGAACACATAAAACATTTATTAAGTTTGTTGTCTTATGAGTGTGATTTGTGTCACCTAAAAACAATTACAGTAGTAACATCAGAGATTGCTGATTGCAGATCACCATAACATATAATAATAATAAAGTTTGAAATAGTTTGGGAATTACCAAAATGTGACACAGAGATATGAAGTTAGCACATGCTGTTGGAAAAATGGAGGTGATAGACGTGCCAGGTGCAGTGTTGCCACAAACCTTCAATTTGTAAAACAAAACCAAACTCCCACAATATCTGTGAGGCACAATAAAACAAAATGAAATAAAATGAGGTCTGTTTGTACCTCGTTGTCTTCTAGTGTTTACTGTTTCTATCAAGGAGACAGCTGTAAGTCTTCCGCTGAATGACATATGCCTTTGTTTCCCTGACTGTTCTTAAATTGTTGTTATGTTGTCTTTGGTTTTCAAGGGTTTTATTAAGATGGGTCAAGGTATAGTTATCTTTGGTTTATCTTTTTTTTTTTTGAGACGGAGTCTCGCTCTGCCCCCCAGGCTGGAGTGCAGTGCCGTGATCTCGGCTCCCTGCAAGCTCTGCCTCCCAGGTTCTTACCATTCTCCTGCCTCAGCTTCCCAAGTAGCTGGGACTACAGGCACCCACCATCATGCCTGGCTAATTTTTTTTTATTTCTAGTAGAGACAGGGTTTCACTGTGTTAGCCAGGATGGTCTCGATCTCCTGACTTCGTGACCTGCCCACCTCGGCCTGCCAAAGTGCTGGGATTACAGGTGTGAACCACTGCGTCCGGCCTATACCTTTTTTTTTTTTTTTTTTTTGTAATTTGGCCTTCTAGTCCTTTGTTCCCTCCTTCATCACCACCACCACCTACCATGGGGAGTTTTGGGCACAGGAACCTAAATCCCCACAAAGGTTCTATGTTGGGGGTATGTAATAACAAATAAGTCCATCAGATCAAATATTATTTTCCAACCAAGTTGGAATTTGCTAAGTCCCATGAAAATGTGGTTCACCAGTTTTGAAAAATGTTTGGCCACTATCTCTTCAACTGTTGCTTCTGATTTGCTCTTTCTATCTTCTTCTAAGATTAATTATACATATATTAGACATCTTGAGTATATCACACACATCTCTTATGCCCTTTTTATTATTTTTTCTCTCTATGCATTGGTTTAGATATTGTCTGTTAATCTACTTCCACATTCACTAACCCTGTGGTCTGCTGTGTTTAATCAGCTCTTAACCCGTCAGCTGAATTTTCACTTCAGCTATTATATTTTTCAGTTCTAGATTGTCTATTAGATTCTTTTTTATAGATTTCAATTCATTGCTGGTATTTTTTGTCCTTTTACCTATTTAGTTCATGTTTTTCCCCATCTTCTTGAGGGTATTAATCACAGTTATTTTACAGTCTTAATTTGCTAACTATAATTTCTTAATTATATGTGAGTTGTTTCCATATTCTGCTTTTTTCCCCCTAATTATTAGCCATATTCTGTTGTCTCTTTGGTAAGTTTTTAATTTTGCCAGACAATGTGTATAAGAGGACAATAGAGGCTTCAGCTAATGTTATTATTGAGCAGGGAGTTTCTTCTTTTCTGTTCAGCAGATGGAATGAGGTATTGGTAAACTCAATCTGACCAGAATTTTCCATTTTACAAAAACAGACTAGATCTTGGTTTACTTGTGTTTCTCAGTCGAGGCTTTTCTGGGCTTTTCATAGAGAGAATGAAAATTCTCTCTTGTGAATCTCTCTTGCCTTAGTTCCAAGAAATTTGTGGGAGAACCAGATATGCCCTCCAGAGATTCACAGTCCAGATCTCAAGTGATCAGTCTCATAGAGATGAAAAATCTGGCAAATGTTTTGGTGGAAAACAGGTTATGTGTTTGAGGCAGGGCTTCTTCTTCTAGTAGATTTTTTGTTTTTTAATTATCAATCTTTAACAGCATCTTGGATAGCCTATGAGTGTATGAACTTGACAAGCATTGCCTTTATGGTTCACAGTAATTTCTAAAGTACATTCACTTTTGTGGCCATTATCCTCTGAAAGCTGATTTTGTAATCTCAATAAAGTGGAAGTGGATTTTATAATCTTGATAAAGTGGAAATTAACAAGGCAGTTTCATGAATAATGTATCCTTTTTTCTCTTTTTGAAAATTATACATATATTTGCATATTTATGGAGTACATGTGATACTTTGTTGCATTCATAGAATATATAATAATCAAGTCAGAGTATGTGGAGTATCTATCACCTTGAGTATTTACCATTTTTATGTGTTTGGAACATTTCAATTTCTCTCTTGTAACTACTTTGAAATAGACAATATACCGTTGCTAACTATAGTCACCCTACCTTGCTATCGAATAGAATTTATGCTATCTAACTGTAGGTTTGTACCCATTGACCAAGCTCTCTTTATCCCCGCCTTTTACCCACGCAGCCTTCCCAGCCTCTAGTATCTATTATTCTACTCTCTACCTTCATGGGATTAACTTTTTAAGCTCCTATATATGAAGAAGAACATGCAAAATTTGTCTTTCTGTGTCTGCCTTATTCCACTAAATGTAATGACTTCCAGTTCCACTCATGTTGCTGCAAATGACATAAAATCATTACTTTTTAATGGCCGAATAGAAGGTTTTTGATTTGTAATAGCTTAAAGCTTCATGAGATTTTACTCTGCCGTTTCCAGAGCTTCCACGTCCTTCTCCAGCTACCTACACTACCCCAGAGCTCAGGAAATCCCTATTTCACAAACTCATCATTTGTTTGAGATCCCTCAATCGAGTTTTTGATGGTCAGCGTTGCTGCACATAACCATTAAAAACTTTCCTGGTTTCTCTTTTTCCAGCAGAGGTCCTCTGTCTGGGTTAAGCCAAGTCTTCAGCTTGCAGCCAAAATTGGTAATGTTGGCAGGGGGGCAGGAGGCTGGCAATCATCAGTTCTTATCTTAATCAGTGTCATTGCCTCTTCTCTGAAAAAATTTTTTCCTAGGAAAAAATAAATTCCTAGTAGTTTCTTAGCTCTTTGATTCTTTAAAAAATACAGCTTCTTCAGTGTATCCATGTACTTATCAATGAAATCCTCCCAAGAAGCAGAAGCTCTTGAAAATCTTATTTTGATATTCATTTCCTGACTATATAATCTATGTTTCTTAAGTGCTCTTTAAACTAACTCTTTTTGGGATGTTTCCCTATTCATTTCCTCATTAATGAGCTAAATAACACTTTGGCCTGTTCTAAACATAACATTGAAAATTCTATTTTGCACACCTCATATAAACTCTGAGAACAGGGCAAAGGGAATCACGTTTATGACACTAATTCTTCTAGCAGTGAACTCTTGCTGAATAGGTTTGGAATTTACTGGCAAAACAGGGGTGGTAGGAGGGCAGCAAGAGAAGAAAGGATGGGGCTGGAGCCATGTCCAAAGGAAGATGCTTTTCCACTATCTAGTTCCATGACTATGATTTTTTTTTTTTTTTTTCCAGCCAGAGGAAGTGCATCTTGTCTATAGAGGTTTACTCAGGATTGAGTGAAATTTTACCACTCACACAGTGTCCTTTCTCATTGCCACATCATAAACCAGTCTTTCCCCTGAGTCACACACATACAATCCTTGCCCAGCAAGTCATGATGGTGCCGTGTGTGTATGTGATAGTGATGGGAAAAGGATAAAACAAAACACTCAACTTGTGTTATGGCAAAAAGAGATTGCAGTGATGGTAAAGAATGCAGGAAAGGAAGCCAATTTATCTGTTAGGAAAAAACTTCCACTTGCTTATAAATTCTGTTTCCTCTGATGAAGTTTCACTATAAAATGTTTTCTTTTTCTTTAAATACAAGAAGATGAGAGGACATTGATTAATTAAAAATCTTTACGTTAAAGGATACTGGAAACTTACGAAGAATAAATGTAATGTATAAGACCCGTATAAGGCCTTAGGTTGAAAACAACATGCACCATGAGCTTGCTAAGTAATTTGAGAAACAGAACATAACCGGCATCTTTGAAGTTTTCTGTGTACTTCTCAGTCTATCTCCCTGCTTCCCCCCAGAGATAGCTACTCCCCTGAACGTTAGTGTTTTTATAGTGTTAGCATTTATGTTTGCATGCAAAAAACATATTATTTTGTTTCATTTAAAAATTTTTATAAAAATAATGCACTGTTCTTCCTTTTTTCATTTTGTGTTTTGTTTTTAAGCTACATTCATGTTGATATATGTAGCACAACTTAGTTTTCACACCGTGTCCTATTCAGTGGTGTAATATGTACTGTAATTGACGCATTCATTTTCCAGTCAATGGATTTGGGCGCTTTCACTGGATTTTTGCTTTTATGAAAAATGTTTCTCTGAGTGTTCTTGTACTGGCCTTATAGGGTGTGTACTCATGGTATTCTTTAGACAAAGTATAAGCTGAATCTTGAGACAGGCACATGTTCATATTGTTTTCCAAAGTGGTTGCAACGGTTTCTATCACATCAAACAGTTTCTACTTGTTGCCAACATCTGGTTTGTTAGACTTGAAAGTTTTTTGCCTACCTAGGAAATGTAAAATAGTTTCTCATTTGTGTTTCTAATTTCCTTGGGTTTTTAAGTTAAGTATCTTTTCATTTAGTTAATTGGCCTTTCAAGTTTTCTCTTCTGTGAAATGCCTGTTTTTGTCTTTTTTGTCTATTTAATTGTTATTTTTTCTCTTCTTAACTGATTCTAGGCATTCTACATTTTTGTGTTACTAATTCTCTGTAAGTTTTTTGTGTTACAAATATTTTCCTCTTCTGGCTTGTCTTTTATTTTTTTAAATGATGTCTTTTGGTGAGTAGAAGTTTTTAATAATAATGTAGGCAAATTTATTAATCTTTATATATTTTTAAAACCTTTGAGTCTTTTAAAAGCTTTCAATTTTTACCATCCTGATATTCCCTTATTTTAGATAAATATATTCTTTTGTATTTTATTCTTAAAGATGGGAAGTTTTGCCTTAGTATATGATTCATCTGAAGTGGATCTTTTTGTTTTTTCTTTTCTGCAAGGGATGAAATAAGGAACTAATTCTGTTTCCTCAGCATATGCTTTGCCAGTTGTCCCCAAAATTGTTATTGAACAATGTGCATTGCCACCTCTGTCATGTGCTAACTTTCCATACGTATTTGTCAGGAGAGGAAGCTTTACAATGGAGTAGCAAAGCTTGAAATCTCAGTGACTTTGCACAACACAAGTTTATTTCTCACGCTTGTTAAGTCTGAAGTTGGTCATTGGCTCTTTTTGGTAGTTCTCTTAGAATGGTGACTTTATCGGGGATCTGGGCTGTTTCCTTCCTGCAACCCTATAAGCTGGGAATTATTTCCTTCCATAGCTTCACATATAAGAGAAAGATAGGGATGATGGAAAGTCACATGAGCTCTTAACTGTCCTGGGGCTTGTGGCTGGCCCCAACCATAAGCAAGGGAGGCTGTCAAATTTGGGGAGCACGTATACATATTTAATGACCATTTATTGTCTCTGCCATATAAGTGTGGGCCTCTTTCTGGTTTCTTTTTTTTTTTTGAGGTGGAGTCTTGCTCTGTCACCCGGACTGGAGTGCAGTGGCCGGATCTCAGCTCACTGCAAGCTCCGCCTCCTGGGTTCCCACCATTCTCCTGCCTCAGCCTCCCGAGTAGCTGGGACTACAGGCGCCCGCCACCTCGCCCGGCTAGTTTTTGTATTTTTAGTAGAGACGGGGTTTCACCGTGTTAGCCAGGATGGTCTCGATCTCCTGACCTCGTGATCCGCCCGTCTCGGCCTCCCAAAGTGCTGGGATTACAGGCTTGAGCCACCGCGCCCAGCCTCTGGTTTCTTTATTCTGTTCTGGTCTATTTGTGTATCCTTGCAACAATTCCTTAATTGCTAAAGCTTTGTAATAAGTTTTGATATCTGCGTGTACAAGTCCCTCATCTAGAAATATTGGTGAAAGAAAAAAGACTATAAAATATTAGGAATGAACAGGGATATATAACTATGGACATGGCAACATTTAAAGATAAGAGAATACCAAGAGTGACTTTAAGCCAAAACATTTGAAATTTTAGATCAAAGAACAAATTCCAAGGAAGACATAATGTATCAAAATTGACTAAAGAATAAAAAATCTGAGTAGTCTCATATAATATTAAATATTTGATTCATATTATAGCTATCCTACAAAGAACAGTTTGTATAAAGAAAATAGAATAGATTCTACAAAGAAAGTATTTTACCTAAATGATATTTGAGTGAGTTCTACCAAATATTCAAGCAACAGGTAATGTCAATCTTATACAAAATTTTTAGAGGATAAAAATTTAAAAGAAACACATTCTAATATATTATATGAAGCTGGAATATCATTAACACCAAAACTAGAAAATCCCAGTATAAGAAAATAATATTGTATTTCAACCTAGAGGTACAAATCTTAAAATAAAATACAATTATCAGTGTATAACCTGTGGTGATTTTAGAAAGATGAGAATCCATGACCATGTTATGATTATCCTAGAAATATAAGGATGGTTTAATCTCAGGCCATTTATTAATATTGTATATCGTATATAGAGTAAGGGAAAAATTGACATTAATAGATGCAAAAATAGTTTTTTCATAGTATCCAATATCTATTCTTGATACTCTCTTGGGAAACCAGAAAGAGAGGATGTCATTCTTAATCCGATAAATGATGTCTACTGAAAACCTAGAAGTAAATCTCATACTCTATAAAACACTGGTTCTCTTTAAATCAGGAGCAATATAAGAATTACTATTATCAATTATTTTATTTAATGTTTTGCTGGAGTTGCTGGCCAATGCAGCAAGATAAGAAAATAACAAAAGTAAAAAACACTGTAATAAAATGAACAGAGCTATTATTATTTGAAGATAATATGACCTATCTACATGGTAAACCCACCAAAAAATGCTTGTTTTTTACTGTTGAGAAGCTGGGTCATATTCGACAGTCAAGAATTCTGGAATAAGTTTTCATCAAATCCCTATTGAACTGCATAGTATACACTGCACTGAAAAGTATGATTATGAGAGCCAGGTAATAGCGTAAAAACTATTTGTTAAGTCAAAAGAGATTACAAAGATATATGTGCATAGAAAAAAAGAGTAGATGGGAATATTGCTTAGTGCTAAAGGGGGTTAGGTGGCAAGATCATGAATTAATTTTCCATATATTCTTTATGTCCCATATCTTCTGTGTTGTGGCTATATTTTTTATAACAAAAGTATTTTTAAAATTTGTGCTAATGAGAACCTTTGGACTCTTCCTGCAGATTTAGTGATGCTTGTTGACTTGTGTCAGAGAGTCGTTGAAGACAATACAGTTCCACCTGACCTTTAACTGCACAGTAAGTCAGACACATTTATTGGGTTGTGACTCATATTTAGAACCTGACATATAATGAATACCGATAAGACATCATTTTACCTTATGGAACACAATAACTTCCTTATTCACTAAAATAACTGAAAATGGCACTGCACCCAAACTTCACAGAAATGTACATTGAGGCATTGTGATAGAGTAAAACAGAAGAAAAAGGAGTTAAACACAGTCTGTAGATCCAAATCCTAGTCTTGGCTTTCCCATACTAGGCTTGGTTTCCTATTTCAAAATGTGAATAGTGAGAAAGTGCCCTATTTATAACATTGATTTGTCATGAGGGCAAAACAAAGAACCCCAACATTGAACCCCAAATTAGAGGGCCTAGAAGAGATGGTAGAAGCAGTTTCCACTGGATGTTCATACTCATCCAAGTGGCCTTTGTTTGAGTTCTTCCAGGGATGGGGCAAACACTGTCTCTGCATTGCTGAGTGCTCAATGTATTGTTACGAAGACCTTTTTCACATTGGCCTCCTGGATGTCTACCCCATTGCCTTCGTTCTGTCTCTGGGTTAGGGTACCGTGATTCCTGGCATGGCCTGGTGGCTTCCAGGTGTACGGATATCAATCTTCTTAGCCTAAGGGCCTGTGGGAGAGCCTAGCTGGTCTTCTTTGGCCATGAACAGCCTTTGTTATTGTTTTCTCTGCATGCCATGACAGGAGCGTGTCTGAGGGCTTTCTCCAGTGTGACCCTCCTTCGTATCAGAAGGTACACTCCCACTGGGGCAGCTAAGCACACAGCCTCCTACCACACATGATTCACTGTGGACATCTTGGTCAGTCAAGACTCTGGCATTTGTTTGGTTTTGTTTTCCACCAGTGCTTTGCTTTTTCATGTGCCTTGTCCTGTACTTAACAATATGAGGTTAGGGAAATAGGAATGGGATTTTAGAGTTGTCTGTGACAAATCTCACGATGTTAGATTTAGCCTATGGTTCTATCTTAATGGCATCTTTTGGGATCCTGGTTTGCTCTCTCAGTGAATTCGCAGTCCATTTTAACTCCAGGATTCCCAGGATGTGGTAAGCTGCCTGCTCTGCCCTTCTGCTGTAGAAACCTGTTCTGCACTTCCTAGCTCCCTCCCCAGCCCCTGGCTTGGCCTCGAGGCATTCTCCTTTCCTGCATTCATGGCCTCCAGGAATATTACCACACACCATCTGCACATCATCTGGTTCTTTTGGCCAATGCTCACTTGATAATGTTTTTTTGGCTTCAGTTTCCAGTTCTGCTTTCTAAATTTGTATTTGCTTTCTTTGGAAAGTGTATTCCTTCTTCCCTACCCTCCCTCCTTTCCTGCATTCCTCTGCTCTGTACTCTCCACAACTGAAGAGTGCCATGACCATGTCCATGCCCAACCTGGCTGCCTCTTTTCTGGGAGGAGAGGTCAGCTCCACACCTGAGAGCTAGGATGGAACCGAATACCTGGAACTGAGCCTGAGGCTTTCCAGTAGAGCACACTTTTCAGATTGACTCATTTACCATTGAGTGTGGGTGTTTATACATGTATCCAACTCTACTAACCATATTCTTCATTTTGCTCACAAGACAGATGTTTGCAGATACTTACATGAAATTCTGATTCACTAAGTTTACAGCATTTAACTGTGGTAATCTCACCGTCTAACAACACCATCAAACAAAAGATTGCATGAGCTTCACCAGACCTGGCTTGTTTTTAGTCAGTTCATGCTTTCCCTTGGCGATCGTGGCTTCATTAAGTGCTGAAAGACTATCCCTGTAATCATTCTTCTAGAATATTTCCCATTCCCTCATCTGTGCTTGCAAAATCCCTTAAACTCGGTAATGGATGTAGAAGCTGTCTGTCTGGAGGTATGAAGAATTAAGGGATGGCATTCTCCCCAGAGGTTTGATAGAAAGCTGAAGACACTGTGCGGTCTGGAAGAGTCATAGGGATGATATGAATTGTTCATGTATCATTGTCTGCAACAGGAGTATGATAAGCAGCCAGGCACTCAAGCCAGATCCTTAGGGCCTGACCACAAAGGTTGCCAGTGGCCATCGGGGATGGCATGGTTACTTTTCTAGTGTAAAGAGACAATGGTTAAACTAACAGAATGTGTCACTGGAAAGCATTTTGAAGATCAGGTCAATTAGTGCTCCCCGTGTTAATGTGAACACAGGTCACCCAGGAAGCTTAGTCAAATATAGATTTGAATTCAGTAGTTCTGGGGTGGGTCCTAATGTTCTGCATTTCCATTGTGCTCCTTGGTGATGCTCTTGGCTCATGGGCCACACTTTGGGTCCCAAGAGTTTAGACTATACTGTTTTATTTTGTTCTGTTTTATTTAGTTTTTTGTCAGATGTAGAAACTGAGATCCAGTGAGGTGAAGTGATTTTCCCAAAGATAAATAGATGAAGTTAAAGCTAACTCTTTAACCCAGGTCTGCTGGTATCCAGGTTGGTGTCTCTCTAATTACAGAACTGCTGGACTTAGGAAAGCAGAAGTCTCCTGTGCTCTCTTAATGACCTGTAGCATGTTGAGGGGGAGCCAAGGTTAGATTCTAAGGATGCACGTACTTGCACACACATGCACCCACACACATGCTCATGCACACACGTGCATACATATACTGAACATGCTTCTTCCTATTCTCCTTTTTCAGTTGGGAGTTGTAAGAAACACATGGATTACAGCCACATTGGAGACATTTATAAATAAAAATCAATTCTGAATGTGTAAACTTTTCCATAAGAATGTTATGGGAAAATACTGAGTTATTTCTGACCTTTTATGTATAAACACAGACATTCTAGAGTTCGACAAAGACCACGTTACTGATAAAATTGTATTAGAATGACGCCTTCTGATACTTTAAATGTTAAAAGCTCTGGGCTTGGCTCAGGGAATTCTAGACTCTAGCTTTCATAAAGGACCCTAGAGTTTGGGAGATTATCCATTAACTTCTGGTATTGAAATTTTGTTGCCAACTATGACTATTTGTTTTCCCTGAACTCTGTAGGGGAATAATACAGCTGAGAAAACCCAGGCAAAAGTGCGTGTGTGGGTGCATATGTGTGGTGTGTATGTTCACACATGTTAACTAAACAGTGCAGATTCCTCCAATTTTTCTCCTTTTTGAGAAGTGGGAAGGAGGAAGAGAGAAGAAATTGTCTGGAGTGGAAAAGAGGGCCGGAAAAATCCTTGAACTAATAATTTGCCAATTAATCCAGCTGCTTGGTAATAGCCTGGAATTGGAAGGTCTTTGGGGTGCTCTCTGGAAAGGGTGCCAGGAAGTATGAGACAATGGCTGCTAGGGACTTGCACTGTTCCTGAGGAGATAAGACCTGTTGTCAAGTAAATTGCGGTGGATCCCTGGTAACATTTGAAGAGTAATGCAAGCCTGGGCTCCACCTGGGCTCCACCCCTGCCTGACTAAGGGAGCTTGGGGAAAGTACTTATGTAATTTCAATCACTTTCCTCACCTGTAAAATGGGCCTAAAGAATTTAAATTTCCGTGCAAGTCAAAACCATAACGAGATATCATCTCACACCAGTTCATCTGAGTGCAGGGCACAGGAGGGGGTATGAGAGAAATAAAAGAGTCAGGCCAGGTGCAGTGGCTCATGCCTGTAACCCCAGCACTTTGGGAGGCCAAGGGGAGTGGATCATCTGAGGTCAGGAGTTTGAGACCAGCCTGATCAACATGGTGAAACCCCATCTCTACTAAAAATACAAAAATTAGCAGACATGGGGGCGGGCGTCTGTATTCCCAGCTACTCGGGAGGCTGAGGCAGGAGAATCGCTTGAACCTGGGAGGCAGAGGTTGCAGTGAGCCAAGATTGTGACATTGCACTCCATCCTGGGAGACAGAGCAAGACTCAGTCTCAGAAAAAAAAAAAAAAAAAAGAGGAGGCTTGGCAGCACCAGCTCTCCTAGGTGTATCTGGTTGCGTTTGTGGAAGCCGGAGGCTCCGGCTTTCATCTCCATGAGCGGAGGGGTGATCAGTGGTCACCCTCCCTTCAGGGTGTGGTGAAGGGAGACTTCCAGAGTTCTCAGCGCACATGGCAGGGGTGGTGGGCACCATGAGAAGTGGCCGGGATCTAGGACACGAGCAGACCTGAATCAAGAGTCCTGCAGCATGGCCTGGGCTGCCTCTAGGGAGACTGCTCTCAGGATTGGGAGGTAGGCAGAAGGGGAAAGCTTATGCCACTACAGGCCTGGGACTGACTGGTCAATACTCTGATGATGGGAACATGATAATGAGCTGGATTCAGCCAGCAGACCTTGTCCAGGTTCAACACAAAGTCATGAGAGGAAAGCAGCAGCTTCGGGAAGCGCTAGAGGTTACCGTGCAGTAGTGGGTGTTTGTGCAGTTGTGGGTGTTGGTGTTTCTTAAGGATCTGGCACGTTTGCTGAGTGATTCTGGCTGTCTGCCTGGCTCTGAGCTTCCTGTTCATCATTCCCCAGATGTGTCATGGCCGAGGGATTAAAGGCCTCAGAGGCTGTGACACAGCCATCTCCAAAACCCCACTTTCTCCTTCCTTTGAGCCTCCGCACCAGCTGGGGCGTCTGGCAAGATGTGAGCTGTCACTCTGCTGCAGCACAGACCTGAATTAACAACTCTAGCCAGGGCTGACTTCAAAACGCACTTTCGTTTTTAATAACCAACATCAGCTCGGCAGGCTTCATTTGGGAAAAGAGACCTTGTCAGATTACCCCGACATTCTCCACCTCCTGGGAGGCCAGCCATTCCCAAATGCCCCAAGGATGAAGAACGGAGACGGTAAGATGATTAATTGCACTGCAGGTTTTTTGTTTCTGCATTTTTTCCCCTCCTTTTTTGGGGTTTACTTACACGTTAATGAGGTATTTAGGAAAGACAAATAGAATCTGATAAAAGGTAATGTTATGTTGTTTGTTGAAACAACATTTTAAGGATTTCTTGAAGTTATATGTGTATGTTATACAGAGCGTATGTGTTATCTGTGTGTGTTATACAGAGCGTAGACGTGTTTAAGATGTATTTATGAGCCACATTAAGAGATCAACTGTGATTACCTATGGAAGACTAACTATGAAATATATGGGAAATATGCTTTATAACTGTATATTACTTATAAACCACAAATAGTTACCTGACTTTTGGTATGTGGTGAGAGATGTGAAGTGAAAGGCGTCGTAAGTGAAGTCGTTTTATAAGACTGTTATTACTGTAAGAATTGAGACTTGTTTTATCACTTTCCATTAAGCTTCTACAATGTTAGAGAGGCATAGTCTCACCCAATGTTTGACTGAAGGTGCTATTTTTTATTTATTTATTTATTTATTTATTTTTGAGATGGAGTCTCACTCTGTCACCCAGGCTGGAGTAAAATGGCACGATCTTGGCTCACTGCAACCTCCGCCTCCCGGGTTCAGGCGATTCTCCTGCCTCAGCCTCCTGAGTAGGTGGGACTACAGGCACGTGCCACCATGCCAAGCTAACTTTTTGTATTTTTAGTAGAGATGGGGTTTCACCGTGCTAGCCAGGATGGTCTCAGTCTCCTGACCTGGTGATCCACCTGCCTCGGCCTGCCAAGTGCTGGGATTACAGGCATGAGCCACCGCGCCCGGCCTGAAGGTGTTATATTATTAACAGCAGCCTCTATTGGTTTCATTTAAAGGTATAATGCATTGTATTGGCAAAACTTGTATACGCTTTCTTCAATAAGGACTTCAAAGGTAATCTTAAAAGCCTGATCATGTTTTTTCCCCCCTCAGAAGCTTTGCCAATGTTGCACCTACAGCTGTAGAGAAGACCGTGCACTCTCAGAGGGGATTATAAACATTGTCTTGCATTTTTATCCTTGATCTCCATAATTTATCCTTGATCTCCGTTTATCTTTGATCCCCATAATTCCTACTGATAGTGTTGTTGTGCATAAGAATGAGAAAATGGGACTGAACCTGAAGGATTAAGGAAAGAAAATAACAAAACAAAAAGGAGAACCAAGTGAAGCGTATTCAATTCAATTTATAACTCCTTATTGCTTATGTAAAATGTGAATTTTTTGTTGTGTTGGTGAGGGTGTGAGGAGTGGATGGTAGGGAAGGATGCTTCAAAAAATACAGCTAAGGACCAACTGGTTTGGTGAGTCATGGCATTCACCTGTGAGACAGCTGGAGAACAGTGACGTCTGTGTGTGTCTCTGTGTGTGTGTGTGTGTCTGTGTGTGAGTGTGTCTGTGTGTGTGCATTCGATGCAGGAGATTGGTGTTTACTGTAAATGTGTTGATCTGTTAGGAAAAGGAAGAAGACCAAGTTGTCCAGAAAGAACCAAGAAAACTGCTTGAGATGAATTTGATCTGCCTAGTGGTAGTGATGAGTTTAAAAAGATTCTTATGACCTTTACTAATGCTACATGCTGTTGTTAATCATTGAACTGATAAACCCAATTGGGCACAAGACTGTTAGTTTACTTAGGAGGAGAACTTGACACGAGTGCTCAAAGAATAGTGAAGGTATACTTCTAAAATACGTCCTTGAAACATTTACACAAACAGCACAAGCTCATTGTCAAGAATAAAATTGTAAAAAATACATAGAGAGAATAGTAAAAGACGAGAAGTAAAAACACACCACTGTGAGATAAACGCTGTTCACATTTTGGTAGGTACATTTGTCTCTGAGTTCATTTACAGTTTGAAGAAATATACTTGTACTCTACATGCTATTCGGTTGTCTGCTTTTACCTCACAGCAATGTATTACGAGCATCTTGTCATGAGAATGAATTTTCTTTTACAAAAGCTTTTCCATTTCATTGCATAGATAGTTTATTAAACCCTGTTAGCAGGTGGTTGATTGTTTTTCTCTTATTAACAGTACTAACACTAACACCCTTGCAGCTAAACCTTTGCATCTCCTCATGAGTTTTCCTTGAGATAAATCCTCAGAGGCAGAATTGTAGGGGTCAAAGAGCATGGGCATTTTAGAAACTCTAGATCCCTGCCGCTAAATTAATCCTAGGAAAGTTTTATTAATTTACATGCCCACCAGCACTGTGTGAACATTTTCTAACACTCTCATCGGCATCGGGTTTTATAATTTGTTGAAAAGTGTACTACTCTGATAATAGGCAAAGGTATATTTTGTTGTCTTAATTTGCCTTAAGGAAACCCTTTGCAAAATCTGCTGGCTTCCAATTCTGCCCCTCTGGGTTCACCCTCTCGTCTTTTTTGGTTACTCATTGCCAAGGCAGTCACCTCTTACAGTAACTTCTGCCAACCTAATTTCTGAGGACTTTGACCTCATTTGATGTCTCTCAGAAAGTCTGCTGAGAGAGCGAGAGAACTGGATGCTTTTGCTCTGAATTTTTACTGATTGAGTAACCTGGGGCAAACCTCAGTCTTTGTGATTCTGTCTCCTTTTTAGCTATAAAATGTAGAGAGAAGGCCTGTGCGAGGCACCTCACAAGATTGTACTGGGATTATAAAGAGGCAAGATAGAGACAAGCTTTTTAAATACTAGAAAAGTAAAAATGCAAAATGGCATTATTATTATTGTTGTTACTGTAAAGTTTAGTGATAAGTCTTGCCTTCTAAAATATATAGTTTCTGGAGAGCTGCATGCCAAAATTTTGACGTCTTCTAATTCTAAACTTGGGAAGTGTGTGTGCGTGTATGTGGTGTGTATAACATATTATGTTTATTGGTTCTTAGATTCAGTAGCAGTGTTTGGTGGGTTCCAGCAGTGCATGGATACATTTTAGATTAAAAAGGTTTCTATTTTGTTGCTTATCTATTCCATTCGCTTACAGGAAAACCAGCCATCCCCCTCCTGTAGGATGCTCATCATCCATGGGCTTTGCTCAACTCCCCAGTGGACTGAGAGCTCCTCAAAGACAGGGGCCGGTTTCATGTGTATAACTCTCTCCAGGGCCTGCTTTGGGGTCTGACACCCACAGGGGGGATCAATCAATGTTTCTCAAATGAGTCAATGTAAGGGAGGTAGAAACATATTTATCCAGTTCTGTGGAGAAAGGAATATTCCAAAAAGGAATCCCAGAAGATTAAAAAAAACAACCTAAATAGAGCTTTTCTAGGGGCAACTGGTTATTTATTTAGTTTAGTTTGGGTGAGTCTCAGTTTCTACTGAGTAAATCTTTAAAGCTCTGAAATGATATTAAACAAATGAATGCAAGCCAAGGATAGGACCAGGAAAATGGAGAACACTGTCTTTATAGGTACAAGTGTCATGGACTTGGCATGAATATCAAAAACTTTAAGGAGGCGTCGATTTTCACTCTGACTCCCAGCTCAGTGCTGGGCTGCAAAAATCAGGACCAAACTGACATTTAGTCATGGTTTGAACTCGGCACTGAATAATAATAATAAAAACTAATATGTAATACAGCACTTAGTAGGTAGGAGACCTGGTTTTAAGTACTTCTCGTATGAAATAATCAGTACCATCATTTTATTTTACAGATTAAGAAACAGAGACACAGAGAAGTGATTTGCTAGGGTTATACCAGTAGTTAGTGCAGCGTTGGAATTACGATGCAGACAGGCTCACTCTGGAGCCCATGGGTGAGGGTAGATTGGACCGAACTTTAGAGACAATGTCACATGGTTTGAGGCCACTGGTGATGTTTGTGCTGTTTATTTGCACATGACTACCGTTTATTGAGTCACCTACTAAAGGAACATGCACTCTTCTGGGTTCTTTAAGTATATTATCTTGAATCTTTCTCACAACCTTGAAACATTATTCCAGCTCTAGGTCCAGACAAGCTAAGACCCTGAGAAGTTCACTGAGTTTCCCAAAGCCGCGGGCTAGTGAGGAGAGATCCATCAGCCTGCACCAAGTCTCTCTGCCTTCTGAGCCCCTGAGCCACGCTGGCCTGGACAATTGAGTGCTGGTTTACTCGGTTCTTCCATCCCAAGGTGCTGAGAGTCCAGTTCTACTGCATTTGGAGGTGTTGAACCTGAAAACTCAGCCACAACAACTCCTCAACTTGGGGATCAGGCAGGGCTCAGCCTCCGCTTCTCTGAACCCACATGGGCCAATGTGAAATGGATTTGATTTTTCAGACCAGATCCTCCCTGGCAGGACCATCCAATTTATCACACCAAACCAGACATGATGGACGTTTAGAATATTGAGAGATATTTCTTTATATTTCCTGTCTATTGACCCTCCATATCTGCAGCAAGGAACTCCAGAGAATGTCTCCAAGGAGGCTGGGATGGAGTATGGTGAGTGCTAGCTTGGGAGCCAAGGACAGCTTCATTTCTCCTGGGTAACTTGTCTCCCTTTTCTTTGCTTAGTGTTTCCAGTTATAAAAGGGGGGAAAGGACTATAATATAAAATGGAATTTTACTTTTTTTGGTTCAACTTTTCCATATGATTTTGAAACTCTTTAATGTTTTTGAGCAGATGACGTGTGGTTTATTTGCTTTTGAAGGGGTAACACAGTTTAAAAGGTTCTTCAGGGACGTGTCCTTCTCTTCCCTTTCTGCAGACGCTTCTTTCCCTCTTCCTCACCAATAGGTGAGTCTGGTTAATAGTTTCTAGTTTTTTCTTCCACCTCTTTCATACTCATAGTGTGCACCTTCTGTACCTTGATCCATGACTGTATCAAAGGAGGTGCATTTTCAGCCTCTCAGTGGACATTTAGGTTGTTTGTAATCTTTTGTTATTTCAGCCAATGTCGCAACCAGTAACAGCCTGCCCTTGTAATTTTGCAGAAGTGTTTACAAGTTGTTGGTTAAATTCCTGGAAGCAGAATTGTGGGGTCAGAGGCTGTGTACACTTGTGATTTCGATACGTATTTCAGAATTACCCACCCCCACCCTACCAGGTTACACCAATTAACACTCCCACCAGGAATGTTTGAAAGAATGCTTCTCCATGTGCTTCTCAACAGTGTCTGCTAACAAAATGGTTTTTATTAGACTTTGGCAGTCTCAAAGGAAAAAGCTGCAAACTTAGTTAAGTTTTCTGAATTTTCCTATCTCATATCATGACCCACGCAGTGTCAGCCCCATTGTGATCTCTTGTGGCAAATACAACCACGTTTGACATGTACTTTGTTGACTCAGGTTGGGCATCTATTCAATTAGTTTAAAACCATTTGCAATCACAACTTTTTTCATTTGATGATTGTGTTTTGAGACTTTGCTGTGTGTCCAGTCATGGGATGGCACAAGGGTGAGTGGACCCCACCAGGGTTGCACGAAGCAGCTAGGCAGCCGCAGGAGTTGGCACCCGTGTGCTGAGCACTGTGAAACACAGAGACAACAGGCTGCAGAGACAACGACTAGGGAGCCGTGATCCACATTAGCCCGGTGATTGAGACTGTTCAAGGTGAAGTGATAAGGTCTGAGGCATGAGAAGGAACCAGCCAGACAGAGGGCAGAAGAAGCAGATCATAGAAGCCCAGCATGAGGAGCAGAAAGCAGCTCCATTTATGGCCAGTGAAGAGAGTGGAAGGGAGACCAAGGTGAGCCGGAGACACAGGCAGAGGCCAGAGGATGGGGGGCGTTTAGGGCCATAGTAAGGAGTTTGGCTTTTATTGTGAGTTTCAGGTTGACTTTAGTCATGGGCTGGGAAGATGGTGCCAAGGTCTGTAAACTCTTACCTTATAGATGTAAATGCCCACCTGAATGACACCAGGGAGGTGTGGTTCTATACACAAGCACCTGTCAGACTATGTTGTATTTGCCACAAGAGGTCATGATGCGGCTGACATTGCATATAGGGCTGGTGACCAGAACACTGTATCTCTTGGCCAGCCTTGTCCTCCGTGTGAGACAAGTGGAGACATTTTACGAAAATACATTCTACGTCTCTCCGAAATAAAACTCAGTTTATAAAGGCCTTTCTCATTCATTATCTCATGCATTAATAAACTGACTGATAATTTTGACAGATTATTATTGCATGTCCAACCTGTGCTAAGCCCTGTGCCAAGTGCTGGGGATGGTGAGAGGAAGAAGGAGTGGAAGGGGAAATAGAAAGATGAAGAAAATTCAGAGCAGCTTATAGGCCATTTGCGAGACAGAATCAAATGTCAGCAATGAGAAGGAAAGCAGGAAGGGGATGGTGAAGAGCACCTAGCCACCTCTAGGTTCTGGACCAGAGCACGGGTAAATCTGCCCCAGGGGTCTGCTTGGTGCCAGGGAGTCCTTCAGGGATGGGGTCTCAGGAGAGAGCTGCAAGTAGGGCTTCTCTGACATCCTTTTCTCCAGATGTACGTAGGGTTATCTTTCTAACTTGAGAGGTGACCAACTAAGAGCTTTCCTCAGGACCACTGAGTGGGCAAAGAGTAGAACTGGAACTTTTCCTCCCAACCCTGAAATCTGAGGCCATGGCTCTCTGTGCTCAGAATAGAACAAAATTCCTGAAGCCCCACCACCCGGGGAAGGCATTGAGGAGAGTGTCTCTACTATGCATCGTCTTTCATGCTGGCCACCCTGGTTCCATGATGATGAGGCTGCTTTGCTTATGAGTCTGGAGTGTTGTCACGGCTCTGGGGAAGGGGTGTGTACTCTACCAGTCTTAGGGTCTTGGAGACTCTAAGCCCAGAGGTGCTTCCATTGTGTGAAGAAACACAGGAGACTGAGACAAAATATTGTTGATAAGACACTCAGGCCCATTTTGGAGGCAAAACTATCATAAACAGTCATTTGTGGCCAGCACAGGGTGGGGATTAATGTGTGTGTGTGTGCAAGTGTGAGTGTGTGTGTTGTGGGAGGTGTTTGAGGGAGGTCTCAGGAACTGCTGGCCCTGAGGAGGTACTGATGGATCAGGTTTCCACGGACACAGGAACATCTGGGCAGGAAGTGGGAAGACTGCAAAGTCAGCTCATCCTCTTCAGTGAGCTTCACCTCCCAGTCCAGGGAAAGGAGGGCAGGGCTTGCTTCTGAGAAGGGACTTCTGGTGAATTCCAGGTACTCAACGCAGACAGAGTTGCCCCAATCAGATGTAACATGGGATGGGGGTTGTCAAGTGCTAATGCCAGGTAAAAGAGGCAGCAAAAAGTGTGTTTACCATAGAAAAGTCTAGAAATGTGGTTATAAAACTTGAAATGTGTCTGTGTTAATTGTAATGGAAATAAATACTTTAAGATTAATAGATTTTCTTTTTAGGCTTTGGGTTTTCCTTTATCTGTGTACAATAGATTGAATATCTGTGTGTCCCCCAAGCCACCACTAAATTCCTATGTCGAAACCCTAATCCCAGTGATGGAGTTAGGAGGTGGGATGCTTGGGAGATGATTAGGTCATGAGGGTGGAGCCCTCATAAATGGGATTAGTGCCCCTATAAGAAGAGGTCAGAGAACTAGCTAGCTCTATTTCTACCATGTGTGGATACAATGAGAAGTCAGCTGTCTGCAAACCAGAAAGTGGGCCCTCACCAGACACTGGATCTGTCAGAACCTTGATCTTACACTTCCAGAACAGTAAGACACAAATATTTGTTGCTTAAGTCATCCAATCTGTGATCATTTGTTACAGCAGCCCAGGCTAAGACACTGTGTTCAAGCAGCCGGTGACAATGGTATGACTAAGGTTTTTACTAAGTTTCAGGTCTGTTTCCTGAATCAATGAACAAGGGAATGAGCCATTGCTATAGAATAGGCTCAAAGCACATTTGTGTCTTTTGTGGAAGTTTGCCTTCTTTTATCCTTTGGGGAGAAATTATTAGCGGTGAATGTGCTTATAAGTTATCCATCTTTTCTCCAAAAATGCTGAACATCTTAACCATGAGTCTCTTCTTGTCTGAGGGAGGCAGTGTTGCTTTTGGTGACCAGAGCCGTTCGGTCATGTACACCAACAACATATTCCAACATGGGCCACAAAACCAAAACATTCCAAAGCCATGATTATGCCCCCTGAATATTGATGTGGCTTCCCTCATTCTATTCCTGGAGTTAGTGAGAAGATAGAACTTGACTGGAAATCCTGGAACATTTTTTCTAGACTTTTCATTGCCTGCAATTTTATTTGCTGTCTCCTTGGTCTCGCTTGCCCTGCTCTAGGCTGATTGGCAGCCAGTCTTGGAGGGTGCACCAATGACGCTCAGCCTCCTCGTCCTGGAGCCCAGGTACCCACCTCATCTGCTATTCTAGAACCAGCCAGGATCAGCAGCCATCTGTCTCCTCCCCACGATGTCTGGGAGCTTTACACATTGACTGTGTTCCTTACACAGGCTTTATGATTTTTGATTTGTGTCTAAGGAAATTGAGGCTTAAAAATAGCAGGTGAGTTTCTTCAGGTCACAGGAGATCAAAAACAGAGTCAGAATTTGAACATGGGTCTGTTGGACTCTCTCAGCTCTGTACACATCATTGTGCTGAAATAGTAAGGAACATGAGGAAGGGAAACACCAGTTTATGGAGGAGCTCTTTCTCAGATGTCCTTCAAGCAGTCATAGTTGTTCGGGCACTGGCTTTTGAGTTCATTCATATCAAGCATGCCATTCAGGCTCTCTTCTGCCACTTCTATGAGTTATCCAAATTAGTGCATGGTACCCATAAACTAGTTTTTAAAAGAGATATGATTACTGAAATGATCAGTATATAATATTGAAGCCCAAATTAATACAAATGAAATGCATATCACAACTTCAAATAAACTAGGGACTTTGTAGGTGTTTCTCTGGAATGGTTAAACACACCGCGTGGAGTGCGTGGGGAAACTTGGTTTCACAAATGGTGTCAGCTGTCTGCTAAAGAATCTGTAAAACCACACGCGAGGTTCACAGGGGTTCTTTCCTGGAGGGAAAATATGTGGTGATTGTCAACAGTGAGGGAATGTGTACTGGAACTTACTTGATTTAAAAAGTCTCATGTGAACCTGCCATGACAACCTCTTTGAATAAGTTTCCCTCAAGGTTTAAGCATTTCTCAAGATTAACACAGTGGGTTTCTGGACTGACTCACAGGGAGAAGGGGGGGGTTACATTTTTGCTATTTTGATAATGTGGGAAATTACACTCGGTATCACTCACTGTGCTTGAATCTTTATCATCAACCTCAAACTCTGGGATTTATGTAACTGCAAGATCAGAACTCTAAGCTGCTTTTTTTCTCCAGCTGAAATTTATTTTAAGTTGGTAAGGAAATGTGATATATATATATTTTTATATATAATGTATATGTGTATATATAAAATAAATATATGTGTGTGTATATATATATAATATATATGTGTGTGTGTGTATATACATATATAGAACCTAGGCTCATAGGAAGGTAAAAAATGCTTTGGATTGGAGGTAGAGGCAGACATTTATTTTAGTCTGGAACTGATGTCCAGATTGTAAAGTATTGTTCTAGGGAAACCTAGTGTGTGTGAACATAAGCCTCTGGAGTTGAACTCTCTTTCTTGGCTGAGCCCCAATCCGCCATGTCAGTGTTGAAAGTGGACATTGCTGCTGCCTCAGTGACATACAAATAGGGGAAATGTCTGCTGAATGGAATTACTCTTTGTCATCGAGGCCAGTAGTTGTCAACCCCGGCTGCATATTGGAATCACCTGGGAGCCTTTTAAACACTGGTGCCTGGATCCTAACCCCAGAGGTTCTAATGTGATGGGACTGCATGTGGCCCGGCTTTTTAAACTCCTTAGGTAATCATACTGTGCAGTTAGTGTAATGTGGGTTGAGAACCACTGACCCGAGAAGTAGACAGTCACCGAGTCGGTAAATTACCCAAGTAAACAAGAAGCTGGTTAGACCAAACCTGTCCATAGTGATTGCCAAATCTGCCTGGTGGGGGAATTTAGGACTATTTCCCCAGAAACCTTTGTACTGGAAGTTATCAAGGGCTCTCTACCTAGTAAGTGTGCTTTCAATTTTTTAAGGCACTGTGAATATAAGTTGTATAAACGTGGCCACTTTCATTTATTTGGCAAATATTTAAACATCTTCTCTGTTCAAGCTGTACTCAATCTCAGCCTACTTTTAAGCATATTAACCAAGCAGCATGGGAGAGAACTCAAGCAATACAGAGTAGGGGCTGCAGAGTGCCATCGGAGACGGGGAGATGAAAAACCTCAAGGTTTCAGAGCAGGGAGAGATAGTTGCCTGTTTCTCCTTGTTGGAGGGATGGGAAAACCCTAAAGAAGTGGTGCAGTATTTAGGATAGGTGTTGGAGGGGAAGAAGGAGGAAGAAGAGGGCTTGAGCTGGAGGAGAAAGAAGGATTGTATTCTGGGCAGAGGAAACTGCATGAGCAAGAAAAGAGGTAGAGATTAGGGAAACTTGCAAGGAAACTGATACATAGTAAACATGGGCCCATCAAGGGCAAGGAGAGGGACATGTTCCAAAAGGTAGGATCAAGGGAGATTGAGGAGCATCTGGAATGCTAGACTGAGTGGTCTGGGCTTTGTTTGGGAGGCAGTGGAGTCCTGCATGGCAGGTTTTGACATCCAAGCTTGTAGCAAACAGCAAGTAGGAGCTTGCTCAGGAGTATTTATATGGCGAATCTGGATTATTTTGAAGGAAATTGTGTTTTTGTCTCACTGTGTGGCCCATGTAGGTTGCATAGTTGCAGTATCCTCAGCTTTGCATTGACGAGGTGGGTGAGTTGCCCTGAGTTGGGATGGTTCAGATGTCCCCCAATGCATTGCTGCCTTCGACATCTCTCTGTTTCTCTAGCTTCCAACACTTTCTTTGTCTCTCTTCAACCACCATGCTGAGAAAAAAGTTTAAGAGCTTTTCTTGTTCCTCCACATAATCTTGGCAAGTAATAACAGTGAACCCTGAAGACAGAAAGAAGTGTGGATGTTCGGAGACTGGATTGCTTAGCATGGCATTAAAAATTTTTGGCTGTGTTGACTCTCAAGTAAATATGGTAACTGCTTTTGCTTTTCCTTTTCAAAATACGAAGACAAAATTTAAAGGAAGCCAGATTTTGGCATAAATGGCTGACTCTTCTGCAAATAGCATTTCTGGATTAATTTTATTACATCTAATTGCTCTTACATGTATTCTGATAATTTTATTTGTAATAAAGTTCATAAGTGCTGTTAGTGATTAGCCAAAAAGAAGAGCAGAGGGAGGTCAGCTTTCGCATAGTTGAGATCACTTTTTCCAAGTCTGATTTTCAACTCGGTGGTTTGTACTGTGTTAGCAACGTTAGAGGATACAAACAACCATAACAACAAAACAACAACAGCAGCAGAAAGGTCATCCACCCGTGCTGAAAACCTCCTCTTGGGTTCATTTTTCCTTCTAGTGGGGGAAATGGTGAAATTACATTAGCACTTTCTACTCTTGGTCCTACTGTCTTCTTTATGACCTGGTAACATTTTCCTAGATAAAATTTGCATGTCTCTAACTTCTCAGTTCCACTTCTTACTGTTCTCATGTTTATTCATAATTCCATTGTGATGTGTTTGGCTGAGTTTGAAAGACTCTCATGATAAGTGGGGAAGGAAAAAATGACTTTTGTAATAAAAGGTAATGCTTAATGACATGAATCTGAGACACATGACTAAGTAAGAAAATAAAATATTGACGTCTTGGTTTTAAATATTGGGTAACACCATCTCATGTTTATCCCTTTTCTCATCAAACCGCATGTCCAGTTTTGGATTAGGAAGACATTCTTACTGTACTTAATGGTACGCCTGCAATCATGGTGCCTCGTCTGTCTATTTTTGGCTTGACCAAACAACAACGCAAAGCCCTGAGTGCCAACCACCACAACAAGGACTCGGTTTGTATTCATCCATATGCTTGCGCTTCCCCAAGGTGGACAATGTCATCCCCATGAACGGATGAGGGAAGAGAAGCTGATGAAACACAGCTGGAAAGAGCAGGGTAGGGGGTCACTGTGGGCCTCTCCCGTCAGTGATTTGTTGCTGTTGGTGGCCTCTGCAGGCATGGACATGTCCTGTTGACATTACAAAATAAAATGGATGCAAATATTATTGTTTAGTGTCTTCCAACTTCTTGGATCCTTAAATAGCTGCCAACCTTTCCCTTCAGTTATTTCTGTACACAAAGAGCTATTTCTGAATATCCGTCCTAACTTTCTTCTGGCCTGTTCCCTGCATATTTATTTATTCCAGTGAATCTCACCCGTTACAAAGAGAACTGGAGCAGGCTTGTGGCTTGTTTAGATGTGGTCTGAGTCTGTGCGGTCCCCTCAGGGAGGTGTACTAAGGATTTCTCAGAAATGGTGTTTGCGTGTGAGGGAACCCTGCCGAGCAGAGAGCGTTTACATTGCCCAGTGTTCTGAGTGCTTGAGTTTCCATAGTTACCTTCGTTTATTAGGACCTTGGAAGAGTACCAAAACTGTGACTTCCTGGGAGTTTTCCGTCAAAATCAGCCCTCTGGCATGGTGAAGAATATGTTTGTAAAGGAATAAGAAAAAATATATATGATTTTTCTAAATATATATAGGAAATATACATATATATACATGTTATATATAGAGACATAATCAAAATATATATTTGATTTCTGGCCCTGGTTCCCAGCACAGAGCTCCTAACTTCTTGGAATTTCCTGGGTGATGGGAGTCTTTTGTTCTAATGAGGCTCCTGGGTGGAGGCTGGTTACTAGAAAGAACAGATTAGAAGCTTGGGAATTTGAGTCCTACTCCCATCCTCTGGGAAGGCCTGGAGGCTGGAGATTGAGTTAATGATCAGTGATGCTCAAGTAACAAAGTCTTGTAAGAATCCTTGGACTCTGGGGTTTGGGGAGCTCCAGGGCTGCTGAACACGTGAAGGGTAGCCCACCCGGAGAGGGCAAGGAAGCGCACATCCCCTCCCGTGCACCCCACCCTGCGTAGCTTTTCATCTGGCTGTCTTCTGTATCCTTGATCATATTCTTTAGCACATAATAAGATGGGAAATGTGTTTCCCTGAGGTCTGTGAGCCATCCCAGCAAATTATCAAACCCAAGGAGGGCACTGTAGGAACCCTGGTTTACAGCCAGTCAATCAGACGTATAGGTGACAACCTGGCTCTTGTATTTGGTGTCTGAAATAGGGGGCAGTCTTGGGGGGACTGAACCCTCAACCTGAGGTCTGTGCTAACTCCAGTTAGTATCAGAATTGAATTGAATTGTAGGACACTCAGCTGGTGTCATTCAGCTGGTGTCAGAGTATTCGTTGACATCCCTTCAATACCTGGTCACGGAAGTGTGTGGAGTGCAGGTATAGAAAAGGATAAATAGTTGGTTTTTATCCATCTCACATTTATTTTAGATTACTCAAAATAAGCATATCTGAGGTTATATGCTGTGTAGAGCAATGAAAACATTTATGGGAGGGTAATGGTGGTAAACGCCGTAACTTCATGCTGACGTTGGGTAACTTCTCTTCGATAATTCAAGCATATCTAGTGATACTGTAAGTTCTTTATTGCACTTCAGAAATATTCCTCTGTCCGTGGAGGGCATTTCTTCTCAAAACGCTTTGTACTCCCTCATGAAGTTGGAATATTTGCTATGGAAACCAAATTGTATTTCCTTTGGTCTGCTGAACATTAGAAAAGAAATTTTGTATGGTCAGTAGGTTATTGTTTTAAACTTAACTACATGAGATTAAGTTCTGGAACTGCGATGCCAATGATGCAATTTCAGAATGCAATTGTTGCACTCATTAAACACCACGGCTTGGGAAGTATCCCTGATCCACTTGGGGCTCAGTGGCTTTCTCAGCCTAATAGGGACATAGTTTGAAGAGTCTTAAACAAAAGTTACATAAGAACCCCAGACTATTAGCTGCGTTTCCATAGGTGGATTTTCTTTTATTATCTTAGTTTTCAGCTTTATTGAGGTACAACTGACCAACAATAATTGTGTGTATTTAAGGTATACAACATGAGGAGTTGTTGTATGTATACATTATGGAATGATCACCACAATCAGGCTAACACATTCATCACCTTACATAGTTACCTGTTTTGTGTGTGCATGGTGAGAACAGCTAAAATGAACTCTCTTAGCAAACTTCAAGTGTACGATACAGTATTACTCACTATAGTCACCACGTTGTCCATTAGGCCCTCAGAAGTTATTCATCTCATGATGAAAAATGTATACCTTTTGATACCATTTCCCCCTTCCCTCCCTGGCAGCCACCACTCTACTCTCTGTAAATCATTCTTGTGGTCATTAGTCCCCTCTCGGAACTCTGTCATGGCCCCTTTGGGAACTCAGGTGGACAAGTGGTGATCTCCTGAAATGGCTCAGTCTGCAAACCTCCCCCTGAGGTATCAAAGCTTTCATTTACTGCCTCAGTATAATTAACTTTCAGTGCTTCTTTGGCCAGATCGACCTACAGCCCTCAGTGGTCTTTAAAGTGAAAAAAGTGAGAAGTCTTTAGCATGAAACCTTTGATGTGTGCGTTGTGTAAGTGTACGTGTTTGAGTGTGTGGGTGTTCATGTGTAGTTTTATGAATGTGTGTGTGGGTTTTCATGTGTATTGAGTCAGTGTATATCA
The DNA here is from genome assembly GCF_009764315.1 of Trachypithecus francoisi. Classification (NCBI taxonomy): domain Eukaryota; kingdom Metazoa; phylum Chordata; class Mammalia; order Primates; family Cercopithecidae; genus Trachypithecus; species Trachypithecus francoisi. The sequence continues at coordinate 51,202,871 of NW_022681462.1, read as the reverse complement.
TATGTTGTATATGAGTGTTGTATGTATGGAGTGAATGTACATGTTTGTTGTGTGTGTGTTGTGTGTGTTTCATGTGCTATGTGGGTGTGGGTTGCATGAACGTGTGTCATGTGTGCATTGTGTGCATGTGCCAGGTACCTGGCATGTATTTTACTAGGTGCTTAGTAAACATTTGTGACATGCAGGAAAGGCAGAATTCCTGCCTCCGTGAAGCTCATTGTGTAAACTCACTGGTGAATTGTCAATTCCTTAGGCACAGGGCCTGTGTTGTGTTCATTTTTCCGTCCTTCAGTGTCACACAGACACAGGCAACTCCAGCATAAAATGTGGGGCTTAGATGGGAAACATGTATTGTATAACTAAACACAAATTTGCTCTCAATTCAGGTTTCCTGAAGCAGAAGCTTGTTTTCTTCAATTCACCTTTGCACACACTACACAATCCCCTTTGCTGTTATGTTTGCCATGTATTATCCCTCCACGCTCTGCAGGTGGGTAGGGATTTGTTGGATTTGTTCCCAGGTACACCTCAAGTACCTGGAACACTGCCTGATACATGGTGTGCACACAATAAAATTGGTTTAATGATCAAATGCAAGAGTAAATGAGCTCCAGCACATTTGGTCCACATCCAGGTTTTTAGTGGAACATAGGAACATAGGACATCTGTCACAACTCACTTTAAATCTCAGCAGGTCTTGGCAAGCAGCTTCCTGGGGGCTCTTCCTCTTGCTCTGTCAGGCGCTAGTGTCAATCTGCGTCCTGCAGGGTTTGCCTCTTAGGCTGTCATCGTGGACCTGGCCCCAGGGAGATGGCTCATTCTGCTTGGTCAATGGCCACGCTGTGCCCTTGGGTCCTTGCTGCAGGCTGTGCCCTGTATGTCATTGACCCAGGGGTCTGGGACATCCAGCCACCCGGTGCTGACCACCATGGACTTTGCTGTTGCCTGCAGATGTGCCTCCGCCAACCCCTTGGTTTCTTTCCAGGCCTCTTCTGTTCCTGTGGTTTCTCTAGCAACTTCTGTTCCCCTCCTCGGCACCTAGGAATTCATGTCAGCTTCCTCCACTTTGCCAAAGGCAGCCCCTGCAGCCGTGGAGCCAGGTGTCACTGAGCACTGCTTTCTGGAAGGGGACTGCTGTTTCCAGGCTGCTCCTCTGCCAGCCCGGTGACTCAGCTTCTACTCCTTCTTCCAGAGTTGACCATCAGAGCTGAGCTCTTGCCTTCCTTCTTTCTCCTTCTGCAGATCTTCCCTCTAGCTCTACAAGAAGGGCCTCCCTGGCTGTGTGGTCAAAAGGTCTCCACTATCCAAGTCCAGCCTGGCTCACACTCGTGTTTGTGGGTCCAGTCTTCCTCCATGACTCTTGAGATGTCAAGCCTAGTTTGGGGAGTTCAAAAAAATACCCTTTTCTCTCTCTCCACAAAGCCTAGCACATGTTTTCAAACCACATTTTAATATTTCTGAAACTAGAATGCATCTCGCAGTGGATAGTAGGTCCTAGTTATTTGGCAGCATTTTTTTTTCTTATTGTACATATTACAGCTAATGATATTTTTGCTTAGGCTATTATCTTGCTATGGACTTAAACTCTATCCTGGAGTTTAAAGCCATGTAACACCTTTTTTGTTCGCAGCCTTCATCTTCTTCACCTCAAGGTAATAGATGCCCCTCCTTTAAAGTTGTCAAGCTGCCAGGCAACCAGAATCAAGAAAAGGGCAGCCCTGGAAGATACATGTTTGCTTCATACATTCAAAAATAGGATTCCGGTACCTAAGATCACCCTTTGAATCAATACACATGGGGTGGGGCCACCTTAAGGCCATGGACTGGTTTCCATGCTGTACTTTGAAATAAGGCCAAAGAAAAGATGTGTCCATCTCATAGGGACCTGGCCTTCCTGGAAGAAGAAAACATATTGGTCAGTAAATAAGAATAGCTTGGCCCTTTGGCAGTTATAGACGTCATTTTCCACGAATAAGGCAGAATTCCATTCCGTGCCTCTGTCTCATGAGAACCTTGTGAGTGTGAGACATGGAGGGCCTGCATTTCTGGGTCGGGCCTGCTGAGATCCAGGCCTAAAACTTTTATAGTGAAGTCAGAGTTTTCTGTGTCAGTTCTCTCTCTCTCCCTCTCTCTTGTGCACGCATGTGCACAGACAATCATGAATGAGTGGACATGAGATAGAGAAGTGCTGTACCTGGCAATAGCAACTGAATCTAAAAAAACAATTTACTAACAGGCATGAGTGAGGGGCGCTCAGTTATGAGTTGGTGATTTTAAGCACCAGGATCAGGTATGGGCCAGGTTTGTTCAAGTGAAAAATCATAGTTAATATTCAGAAGGGCCTCACGAAACCCAAGAGCAAAGACATAGCCACATTTCTGGAAGAACTGGGACCAGCCCGGGAGGTTGCCTGCCAGGGTCTGAAGGAATCATTCTTCATTTCTTGTCTGCATTCCTTGCTTTTTTCTCTCTCTCTGAAAACCAGCTTTCCTTGTTTTCAGAAAACGGCCACTCTGCGTCTCCCAAGTGATGTTCAATGCTAAACACTTTGATTTGACTCCATCTATAACACATAGGCATTAACTCCATGTATTTCAGTTTCAATGTAAAATTCTTGGGGAGAGCATGTGAATTCTGTAGCTTTGGGTCTAGCGAATACTCCTGGCCCCATCCGTCATGGCCAAGGTGTCTTTTAGGCCTATGCCTGTAGACTGAAGGCAGGGATCAGGGAAATTGGTTTACTTTACTACGAAATACAGGCATGCTGAGCAGATATCAACTGAGTAAACATCAACCCAAAGACATGGAAATCGTGAAAGATTGAATGCAGGATACTCACTCTATTTCCTTAAGGTACTTCTGCATTCCGAGGCAATGTTTATTGCATTATATTACATCAGATGATGTAGTATAATGCCAAAGTTTTATCAATCAGAGACCTATTACTGCACATGTAATAATACCATGCTATCTTTATTATCTGTGAAATTGTGTTTGCATCTTATGGGAAAAGTGTCATGAAACTCATTTTGAGAAGCAAGCTGAGATTTTTTAATAAATACATTTAGCTTTTTAATGGAATGAGGTATACCCAGAGGTCTGTGATTAAAACAAATTAGAGTAAATCAAAGCAGAATTTAGCATAAATATTAATGATAAATGAAAAGGCTAGGGGAAATCTTTTTAAATTGTATCAAAATAATACTTTGTATATACATTGGCCAGTCAGTGGCTCACGCTTGTAATTCGAGCACTTTGGGAGACCAAGGCAGGCAGATCACCTGAGGTCAGGAGTTCCAGACCAGCCTGGCCAACATGGCGAAACCCCATCTCTACTAAAAATACAAAAAAATTAGCTGGGCGTGGTGGTGTGCACCTATAATCCCAGCTACTTGGGAGGCTGAGGCAGGAGAATCACTTGAGCCCTAGAGGTGGAGTTTACAGTTAGCTGAGATCACACCACTGCGCTCCAGCCTGGGTGACAGAGTGAGACTCTGTCTCAACAAAAAAATAAAATAAAATAAAATAAAATAATATAATAAATAAATAATTAAATAAATAAACAAAATAAATAAAAAAATAATGTAACATGAATTCAATTGTAAAAAAATATAGAAATATGCCTACAGCGCCTCATATGAGTCTTTCTTGGTTGATAGAAAGGAATGAGGCTTGGCAGAGATTAGGAAGGAGATGGTGAACAAGAGAGAGAAGGAGAGAGGTGAAACGGATGGAAAGGGGAAGAGGGAAAGAAAAAGGTGTTTATCTTTCTGAGATCACCTAAGTAAAGTACTCACATACTACCTCCTCTGTTCTTGAGGCAGGGAAAAGTTAGACAAGCGTAGGGTGGGAGCTGGCAAGGTAGCCACCTGTATTCGTCTGTTTTTGCACTGCTGTAAAGAAATACCCGAGACTGGGCGAGGTGGCTCATGCCTGTGGCCCCAGCATTTTGGGAGGCTGAGGTGGGCAGATTGCCTGAGGTAAGGAGTTCAAGACTAGCCTGGGCAACATGGTGAAACTCCAGCTCTACTAAAAATAGAAAAATTAGCCGGGCATGGTGGCGCACCTGTAATTCCAGCTACTCAGGAGGCTGAGGCAGGAGAGTTGCTTGAACCCAGGAGGTGGAGGATGCAGTGAGCTGAGATTGCGTCACTGCACTCCAGCCTGGGTGACAGAGCAAGATTCCATCTCAAAAAAAAAAAAAAAAAAAAAAAAAAAAGAAGAAGGAGGAGGAGGAGGAAGAAGAAGAAGAAGAAGAAGAAGAAATAATATCCGAGACTGGGTAATTTATAAGGAAAAGAGGTATAATTGGCTCACAGTTCCACATGGCTGGGGAAGACTCAGGAAACTTATAATCATTTTGGAAGGGGAAGCAAGTGCATCTAACATGGTGGCAGGTGGGAGAAGTGAAGTGAGAGCACAGGAAAAACTGCCACTTTTAAAACCATCAGATCTGGCCGGGTGCGGTAGCTCATGCCTGTAATCCCAGCACTTTGAGGGCCGAGGCAGGTGGATCACTTAAGGTCAGGAGTTCGAGACCAGCCTGGCCAACATGGCGAAACCCTGTCTCTACTAAATACAAAAATTAACTGGGTGTGGTGGCTGGCGCCTGTAATCCCAGCTACTTGGGAGACTGAGGTGGGAGAATCGCTTGAACCCGGGAGGCGGAGGTTGCAGTGAGCCACGATTGTGCCATTGTACTCCAGCCTGGGTGACAGAGCAAGACCCTATCTCAAAAAAAAAAAAAAAAAAAAAATAAGATCTCCTGAGACTCACCCACTATCACGAGAACAGCATGGGGAAACCACCCCCATAATTCAATCACCTCCCATCAGGTTCCTCCCTTGACACATGGAGATTACAATCCAAGATGAGATTTGGGTGGGGACACAGAACTAAACCATATCTTCACCCTTGTGGCTTGCCAGGCTGATTGCTGGGAGCCTCTCATGGTGGCTCTTCCTCAGTTACCACACAACTGTCTAGAACTCATTGATTGTTTAACACGTGCTGCCTTTACTCTGTAGAGTGTCTTGCTAGGAAAACCACAAGAGAGAGCATATTCTTGCAACTCCCTTCATCATCTGTGCATCAAGAATAATTCTTGTCTCAACAACAAACACACAAACAAAAGAAACCAACAAAGAAAATTCTTCATCATGTTTGCATCAAGAATAATTCTAGCTTGGATTTAGACTGGCACAAACAATGTCTCCTGTTCTTCTTGGTTTTCTGTTCTTCTTGATAAACTTCTTATTGTTTCATGGACTGGGAGCTTCCTGAGGAAGTGAAGGGGAGAGTTTCTGGCATGGGTTGAGGACAGTCATGAAGGTATGCTCAGAATGAAGTCATATGTAGCAGTCAGGATAGACAGGGTGGCACCCAGACAAGATACAAGGAAGAAGTGGGGAATCTAAAAGGGAGAAAGAAATACAGAATGTTAGGCCTTGTTAGGCCCTTCCAGCCCCATTGTGGCACTCACTGCTGGGGTGTCAGCTGACATGGTCAGGTGCAGTCCTCCTGGTGGTCTTGGGGGTAATATTTCAAAGCAGGGCTCACATGAATAAAAACAAGGTCTAATTAGTCATCTGTGCTTCTAAAGGAAAACTGAGGAATGTGAAGAGGGTCTGTAATGCACAGTTTCCCAGGGATCCATCCATAAACAAAACTCTTTTGTGATGCCTAGGATGCAATAAGGCACGGAATTGGAAATGGTTCTCCCCAGAAGACTTATTGCTGAGTAGGTCACAAACCGTGGATGAGGAGTGAAATACAGTCAAGAGTGAATGAGTAGACAGTCAGGAAAAATCAAAGAAAATAATGTCTTCAGCTCCAACCATTAGCTTTTTTGAGGGACTGATTAGAAGGTTTAGATCAGTGGTTCTTAACTTCAACAGACTTACAATGTTCTTTTTCTTAAAAACTATTTCATAATATCCTCTAAGTGAAATTCATTGACAACATAACCTACTTATACATGCTATTAAAAATTTAAATATATTACCTTAGCTATAATGTAAGGAAGATATAAAAGCTAGTCCGTATTCAGTTTCGTACATACACGTGTAGACACGACTGAGCTAGAAGACAGAAAGAAGTTGTCAGATGCTTGAGCTATACACAGAGAAGTCTTGAATGCAGCAGCTGCAAATGCAGACTGAAACAGCCTGTGCCTCGCTGGAGAGCCAAATAGAATGAGTGGCATTCCTGTTGGGGATGTGATTTTTTCCCCCTCATGGTGAACGATCTTTTATAAACTTTCAGAAGAAAATCAAGTTCAGCCTGTCCTCAATTGACACAGTAGATGCTTTTCTGGAAACTTTAATACATATTAAAACTGTGCAAAAAATACTTTGTGTTTATATGACAAACAGAGCTAGGCTTCAGACTCAGATTTTACCTCCATTGAGGTCTGGTGAGATGTTTGAAAGGTTTTATTTTTTTTAGGATAGAGGACAATTTGTTGTGCTGCGCTGTCCTACGTATTGCAAAATGTCTGGTAGCCCCAACTTCTGCCTGGTAGATGCGCACCCAACCAAAAATGCTCCTGCTTGTATTTAAAACTCCCTTAGGTTATAGCTAATTCCCAGGCACTGTCTGTAGAGATTCTACTCAGGTAGGGCTGTAGAATGTCCAAGAGGCTGCACAGCTAGGCATGGGAACTACTGATTCAAGCCATGCCTCTCTCTGACTCACCGGATCCCTCTGACATATCTTGGGCCAATGGCTGTCCAGTCAGGGTTTGAAGGAGCTGGGTTTCAGAGAAGAATGTTAGTAGGTTCAGTTCTCTTCCCAGCCCTTTTAATGCAGAGGCCCCCTTCTCAGCCTAGAAGGTTGTTCTAAGCTCCTGTGCAAACCCCTCTTGTGAGCCCTTGGGTGTGGCCATCCTGGAGGTGGTTGACTGGTGATCCAGATTTCAGCCTCTTCCTTCTCTGCTTTGCCCAGTGTCATGTTCAGGCCCCCTGCTTTGTCAAAAGTGAGGAACAGTTTGCCCTGGGTCTCAACACTTTGAAGTCCCATTGGGTGAGTCAGCTCCCCACTTAGCTTCAGAAGGATCCAGGACAGGTTGTCCTAAAATTAATACCTGCACATTCATGGACAGTGCATGGTGAGAGGAGGCAAAGATGGCAGAGACAGCTATAATGGGTTATGGAAAAGAGTTGAGGAAGAGAAGAGAAAACATTATTAAATGGAAGAGATTGAAAAATATTGAAATCAAGTGCAAGAACCTTTAATGGGCAGAGTTAAATGACACATTTATTCATCCAATGGGACTTGGATATATAAAATGCATCTACCACCTACTAGGCTTCATTCAAGACAATGGTAATACAACAGTGTATAAAACAGACCAAAACCTACCCTCATGGAGCTTACATTCTAGAGGGGATAGACAGTTAATTAACAAGATCAAGAAGCAATATATACAGTAAGTCAGATGGTGACACATGATAGGAAGCCCCAGTAGGGACTTCAGGTAAGACAGAGATGTGTGTGTGTATGTGTGTGTGTGTGTGTGTGTGTGTGTGTGTCCATGCAACATCCAATGATCTGGGATACCTATTTGGCAACAAGAGAGGAAAATCTCTTTGGCAATAGTGATTTGGATATTAGTCGTGTAGGAGGAATGAGAAAACCATACTGCAATTATCAGGACAGGAAATGATTCAAGTTTGGATAGAACTTTTTAACAATGAAAATGAAGAGAAACAAAACCACTTTGACATGGCAATAATTAGATTTCTGAGTTCACGTAAAGAATGTTGTGAAACTTCTCATTGCAAACCAACTTTTTGTTTCCTTTAAGTTCTTCATTATCTTTGAGTGTTTAGATTTCAATTCTCAATAGTTCTTCACATATTGACGGAGTTTGCTGTCCTATCACGCAGAGATCAAGTTATTTATGCATTTTACACTTGGTTACTTTAGACTTGAGTATTTGTGTCGAAATACCCCCCTTTTTAAATGTGGTTTCGGTTGGTGCTTTTGGAATGAGGAATTTATCGGCTGTGGTGACTCGTATATACTCTGTTAGCCAGAAATATTAGCTTGCTCTTTACCCGAAAACTCCCTATTCCAAAATGACATCACACTATGAGTTTATGCCCTAATGAAGCTCCAGTAACATTTGCTTATTTGCATAGTAGAAATACTATCAGATACATGAATTTTCTGTAATTTTCTCAATACCTCTATGGTATTACTGAATGGGTATATTACACTCATTGTAAAAGTTCAAAGAGGCTGAGTATATAAGTACCCAAATATAATGAATGTTTGGCAGGTAATGATCATCTCTATCATTGACTATGTTTAAATACTTTTTTTTGTGTTAACTTATTTGGTTCTCCCAACAACCCAATAAGGTGGGGAGTATTGATAACATTATTTTGCCATCAAGGGTATTGAGGCATAAGAGAAGTTAAGTGACTTGCTTAGTGCCACACAGACAGTATATAGTAGAGCTAGGATACATTTGGGGCAGTTGGGCTCCATTGCCTATGCTAGTAACCATCATTCTGCACTTCTTCTAGTTCTAGAGAGCAAATCTCAAACTCCTACGTGTTTTAGGGTCATTTTTAACTGTAAAAACAATGGCAGTGGTCAATGGTAGAACAGTAAAAGGCAGCAATGTGAAGGGGGAAAACCGTCAGTTTTGGAGGGTGTGTTGGATCCTGGTTCAGTTATTTTACTCACTGGGTAATCTTGGGCAAGTTCTTTCACTTCTCTCTAGGATGTCTGTTGCTGTCTACAAAGCAAGAGTAGTAGCCAGTGTGGTGGCTCACTCTTGTAATCCCAGAGTTTTGGGAGGCTGATACAGGAAGATCACTGGAGGCTGGGAGTTTGTGACCAGCTTGGGCGACACAGCAAGACCCTGTCTCTACAAAAATAAAAAAGTGAACAATAAATAAGCTGGGTGTGGTGGTCCAGGCCTGTAGTCCCAGCTACTTGGGAGGCTGAGGTGGGAGGAACACCTGAGCCCGGGAGATTGAGGCTGCAGTGAGCCAAGATGGTGCCATTGCACTCCAGCCTGGGTGACAGAGTGAGACCTTGTCTCAAAAACAAACAAACAAACGAACAAACAAACAAAGAAACTAACAATGAAAACCCCAAAAACCTACAAAAAAACCTCCCTCCCAAACAAAAGTAGTAATACCATTCATACTTATGAGCATTAAATATGATGCCCTATTGAATTGTCTAAATCATGGTCAGGAACCCGATAGGTGCTTGAAATCTAGATATTTCATTCCTACATAAGGGCCAATTATTGAGCATAGGTCAGATAAACAGTCAAGAAAGCTGTGGTGCAGCACATTGGAAAGAGAATTGGTGATTTTGGGGAATTCAGGGCAGGATTTGGGCCCCCTAAAGAGCAGTTCATATCTCAATGATGACTTAGGACGTAGGTCCTTATGGTGAACCTGACAGGGGCTGCTGTGCTGTGAAGTATTGCTTTGAAATAAGGGTCGGGGTGAAGCAGCTGTTCACGAGGGTGCCCCTCTCTTCTGACCTCTTGGCCCCTCTCTTCTGACCTCTTGGTCTGTCCTTTCTTCTTGCTCCTAGGTAGACACTTTCATGAACTACACAGTGGTCTCAGAGGGCTGCAGAAGCTTTATGTACAGCAGACGTTCTCAAACTTTCGGTCTAAAAACCCCTTCTTTTAAAAGGGGTCTTTTACTCCTTTTAAACTCTTAAAACTCTCCAGAACTTTAAAGAGCTTCTGTCTACCTGGTTAATTCTATTGGTATTAACCACATTCGATACTAAAACTGAGAAATTAAAAAAATTAATTTTTTTAATTTATAAAAATACATTTATTATTCATTAAGTGGAAGTGGATTATCCTAAAGATCTTCATCCTTGTTGCCTTCGCATCGAGTAAGCTGAGGAGGAGGAAGACAAGGCGTTGGTCTTGTTGTCTCAGGGGTGATAGAGGTAGAAGATAGGGAGGAGGTGGAAGAGTAGTCAGAAGAAGCAGGCACACTTGGTGTAACTTTACAGACATACACCGTAATTTCTGTCTGAATTCCTGTCTTCTCATTTCTCTAAAAATGTTTTTATACAGTATGAATATTTCTTTATCATTTGCTTTAATCTTATTGCCTGTATCATAGAAGGGCCCATGTCATAAAAGAAGTCAAAAGCATTCTTGAATAACTGGAACCCTCCTCCTAGAGTGTCTAACGTCAACTTGTTTCCTGGCCCTGCATCTTCTGTGACTTCTTCCTCATCATCTGGCACTGGTGGCTCAAGGGCCGGGCGCGGTGGCTCAAGCCTGTAATCCCAGCACTTTGGGAGGCCGAGACGGGCGGATCACGAGGTCAGGAGATCGAGACCATCCTGGCTAATACGGTGAAACCCCATCTCTACTAAAGAATACAAAAAACTAGCCGGGCGACGAGGCGGGCGCCTGTAGACCCAGCTACTTGGGAGGCGGAGGCAGGAGAATGGCGTGAACCCGGGAGGCGGAGCTTGCAGTGAGCTGAGATCCGGCCACCGCACTCCAGCCTGGGCGACAGAGCCAGACTCCGTCTCAAAAAAAAAAAAAAAAAAAAACAAACAAAAGCACTCATCTCCATCAAGTCACCTACTGTGAATTTCTCTGGTGTAGCGTTTATTAGGTCCTGAATTAATCCAAGACCCATATCTTGAAACCTTTTACCCCTACTTTTTTTTTTTTTTGCTATATGCACAACCTCTTTTACGATTTCATTGATTGGCTCAGTCATAAATCCTGTGAAGCCGTGCACTTCTAGACACAGTATTCTCCAGCAGGATTTTGTTGTTTCAGGCTTGATGGCTTTCATGGCTTTCCTATAACAATGACGGCATTGCCAATAATGTAGTCATTCCAAGCTCTCATGATGGTCTCTCTATCGGGGTTGTTTTCCATAGCATTGACACTTCCTTCCATAGAGTACCACGTGTAATGAGCTTTAAATATCTTTATAGACCTTGCCTCCTGGTCACCTGGTGGTCCTGAGGTTCACTGGAGTTTCACTTTGGATCCTCACTTTTAACACCAGATCTGGGCGGTGCAGGCCACGGATGCCCATGGACAGTGCGCCCTCCCATTCCACACATGCACCCACGCCCAAAGTAAAAAAAATAATTTTTTAGCAATTATTTAAAAACGCTGATACACTCATTGCCTGTTAACATAAATCTCTTTTATAAAAACAATTATTTTTAAAAAACAAAAGTATCAAAAAGAATTACTTTTTTTAACTTTGTTTACATTGTTCTGTGAATCTCTTTAATGCTTAGCTCAATAGAATACAGATAAGTTCTCATATCTGCTTCTGCATTCAATGTTGGAGAAGTTATACATTATGCAGTCTCTGGAAAAGTCCACTGTACATGTGTATGAAAAAGACACATACCGTGTTTGAATTGTTATGAAATTAGTTTTGACCTTGAGGACTCTGAAAGGATCTCAGGAACCTTTGAGAACCGATAATATAACATCATTTTCTTTGTAATAATGTTTTTGAACATTCTCAATATTCCCTCTCAGCTTCCTCGTGGTGCCTGTGTTCAAGCAGTCACAATTGTTAATGATTCTTCTTTCAAAATTCTTAGGTTTGGCAACCCTGGAGACAGTAGATTTGACCTTTAGATGTCTTCCTCACTCTCACCTTTCCTCTTTCCTTGACAGCTGTTCTTTCCTTTTCGTTCTTGGTGGCGCAACCTTGGGGGATTTTCCATCCAGGCCGGTGCCTCTTCTCTCTCTGCCTCTGGGGCCTGACAGCTGCCAGGCTGTTCTTTATCTGACATCGTTCACAGTTTACTTCCTTCCCCAAAAGTCTTGGTTTTGACTAAAATGTAGTAATTCTTGGTTATGTTTTATAAAGATATCAAAAATCTTTTCAACCAAAGTTTAAAAAAGAATTTGCAGGGTGGGGATGGGCATGTGTAAAGAATCTCAGGCATCTTCACTGATGAACTTCAGAAACTATGTCTGTAGATTTCTGATGCCAGCCAGGATTGAGTAATAGACCCTAGATTTACTTTCTCATAAGAAACAACTAAATTACTGGACAAAATATATAAAACCAGGGTTTTTAAGAACCGCACATCAGCTAAGGAAGGACAGTGATCCCTGAGAGGCAGAAAACAAAGCCCTATGACTTCTCTGGCTTACTGATGTGAGAGAGTTTCCAGGCCATGGCACAGGGAAGGGTGACCCAGGCAGAGTCCAGTGAACTTCCTGACTTGATGAGACAGAGCTGAGAACCAAGGGAGATCAAGGAAGCTACAGTTCACAGGAAAGGAGAAAGCTACAGAGAGGAAGAGCTTCAAAGCTCTTCAGTTCAGAGGGTCCCACTCAAGAATTCAGCACACCAGTGCATGTGAGAAGACTACCCAAAGTCAGAAAAAGCACCTCCCTAAAACATTAGATAAAATAGTGGACAAGAGGAGGAATAATTCCTACTCTCACCAGCCAGACTGGAAAGTCTCATCAGTCACAGGCATTTGTTAGAGGACTCATAAGGGTCAAGCTTCAGAAGTGGGATAAAATAAGTCCTAGAGTGAATGGTGCTGTGGTCCTGTCTGCCGAGTCTTAAAAGTAAGATCCAAAAGAATCAAAACTATTCTCAATAACTCAAATGCATCCCAAGACACAAAAATATTCAGCAGCTAACAAGTTAAAATCCACAATGTTTGGCATTCAACCGAAAAATTACCAGGTCTGCAAGTAAGGGTGATAATAATGAAGAGGAAAATGAGTCAAAACCAACCTAGAGATGTTAGAATTAGCAGACAATGACATGGAAACAGTTGTTATAACTGTATTCCATAAACACAAAGAGGTAAGTAGAGAAATAAAAGATGTGAAAATGCCTGTGTCTAACTTCTAGATATAACAACTACAATTTCTGAGGTAAAAAAAATGACTGGATGAGATTAATAGCAGAATAGATATTGCAGAAGAATAGATTAGGGAATCTAAAGACATAACAATAGAAACTATATATAAAAAAAACACAGAGAAGGAAAAACTAACAAGTAGAGAACAGAGGATCATGAAACAGTGGGAAAATTTCAAGTCACCAAAACACACATGTAATTGAAGTCACTCAAGGGAAAAAGGGAGTGAGAGAAAAAATATTTGAAGAAATAATGGTGAGGGCTTTTCCAAGCTGAACTGAAAATTACAAACCCACATACCCAAGAAGTTCAGTGAACCTTAAGAAACTTGAGGACAAACACATCATTTCACCATAATTAAATTTCTTAAAATCAGCAATGAAGAAAAAATCTTAGAAGCCTGAGGAAAAATATATGCCTACCAAGAAACAGCAGTGACACAGGTGATAGCAGATTCCTCACAGAAACAATGCAAGTTAGAAGAGTTTGGAACATGATCTCTAACACACTAAAGGAAAAAAAAACAGTCAACCAAGAATTTTATACACAGTGAAAATATCTTTCAAAAACAACGACACAATAAAACCATTTCAGATATATAAAAGCTGAATTCATCACCAACAGACCTGCACTACAAAAATGTTAGAGGAAATCCTTCAGACAGAAGGAAAAGGATACTAGATGGAGATCTGGATCTATCCAAAGGATAGAGCACCAGAAATGCCAAATTATTATTTAAATGTCTTTAAATGAAAAGTATTTAAACAGAAGTAATAATGATGTAGTGTGAGGTTTATAGGATACGTAAAAGTAAAATGAATGACAAAATAGCACAAAGGTCAGGCAAGGGAAAATGAAACTATACTACTGTAGGGTTCTTATATGTAGGGTGATGCAGTATCATTTATAGGAACATTTTTAGCACTAAATACCTATTTAAAAAAGAAGAAAATTTGTGAAATTGGTGACCATAGCCTCCACGTTAAGCAACTAGAAAAAGGAATAAATTACACACCAAACAAGCAAAAGACAAGACATAATAAAGATCAAAGCAGAAAGCAACTAAATAGAAAACAGAAATACAATCAAGAATATCAATGACACCAAAGGGATGACACCTTTGAGAAAATAAAATTGATAAACCTTTAGCTGGATTGATTGTGGATTAAAAAGAGAAGACAGAACCATCAATGGTAGGAACTAGGTGATATCACTACACTATACTACAAATAGTAAAAGAATAATAAGAGAATACTAGGAACAAAATTAGGCATAAAACATATACACTTAGATGAAATAGATAAATTATTTGAAGGACCCAAGCTACCAGCTTCATTCAAAAAGAAATAGATGACTTGACTAGCCCTCTATCTATTAAAGAAATTGAATTTGTAGTTAAAAGTCTTCCCACAAGGCACGGTGGCTCACACCTGTAATCCTAGCACTTTGGAAGGCCAAGGTGGGCGGATCTCGAGGAGATCGAGACCATCCTGGCTAACATGGTGAAACCCCATCTCTACTAAAAATACAAAAAATTAGCTGGGCATGGTGGTGGGCACCTGTAGTCCCAGCTACTCGGGAGGCTGAGGCAGGAGAATCGTGTGAACCTGGGAGGCAGAGCTTGCAGTGAGCCGAGATCACACCACTGCACTCCAGCCTGGGCGAGAGAGCAAGACTCCGTCTCAGAAAAAAAAAAAAAAAAATCTTCCTGCAAGGCAAATTCCAGACCCAGATAATACATCTTGTGAATTCTACCAAACATTTAAGAACAATATAATAGTAATTCTACTCGAACTCTTCCAGAAAATTGAATAGGAATAAATGCTTTTCAACTCATGAGTTCTCCCCAACTCTGTGAGGCTAATATTACCCAGATATCAAAACCAAACAGGACATTACAAGAAAAATACAGACCAGTATTCCTCATGAGCATAGATATAAAATTCTAAACAAAATACTAGTAAATCAAATCCAACAGTATATAAAAGAGCTAATGCATCATGACTAAGTAGGTATTATTGCAAGAATGTAAGGTTGGCTTAGTATTGGAAAAATCCATAAATGTAATTCACTATGGTAATGAAACTAAAAAAAGAAAATCATATAATTGTCTCAACAGATGCAGAAAAAGCACTTGACAAAATCCCAAATCTGTTCCTGGTGAAAACTCTCAGCAAACTAGTCATAGAAGGAAACTTCTTCAGCCCAACAAGGGATGTGTACAAAAGGTCTACAGCTAACATCATACTTAATGAAAGCTATCCTCCCAGGATCAGGAACAAGGCAAGAACGTCCACTTTCCCCACTTCTATTTAACGTTGTGTTAAGGGATCTAGCTGGTGCAAAAAAAAAAAAAAAAAAAAAAAAAAGTCAATCTATGAAATAAAAGGTATCCAGATTGGAAAAGAAAAGAAATTCTATTTGTAGACAACATGGTAGTCTATGTAGGAAACCCTATGGAATCTACTAAAAATCTACTAGAACTAATAAGTGAGTTTTGTAGGTTATAAGATCAATATACAAAAATCAGTTGTATACTTATATGCTAGCAATGAGCATTCAGGAATTGAAATTTAAAAACAATAACCTTCACAATAGCATCCAGTACTATGAAAAACAGGAATACATCTGGCCAAAGATATGCAAGATCTGTTCGTGAAGCGGTGGTGATGGCAGAGACTATTCTGTCCCCGAGCCCACGATGTGCCTGACACTGTTCTTGTCGGTGTTCTCTGCACCCTACCCTTCCTGGCTTAGGCTGCTCTCTCTGCAGTCTGTTTCAGGGTCTTTCCAAATTACCAGCTTTTTCTGGGTCCTTCAAATACCTGCATCACTACTTTCTTTCTTCTTCTTCTTTTTGAGACAATTTCGCTCTTGTCGCCCAGGCTGGAGTACAATGGCACAGATTTTGGCTCACTGCAACCTCCGCCTCCTGGGTTCAAGCGATTCTTCTGCCTCAGCCTCCCGAGTAGCTGGGATTACAGGCATGAGCCACCATGCCCGGCTGGCATCACTACTTTCAAGAAGATAACAAAGAACACAGAAAAAGCAATCAATACTTTCTCAATCACCATGTTCTTCCTGAGGGTCTCTCCTTCTCTTGAGACTGCAGAAGGAAGAAACTCTCATTCTAGTAAACTTGTGACTTTCTTCTTCATTTAAACTTTTACATGCTGGGACTCATTCTTCGTGCTCTTAGGAAAACCTGGGTTCTGGGTGCATACCTACACCTCTTTTTCATGGGCATCTTCTAATTTAGAGACTGTTTCCCTGTGTCATTATTTTCATGCCTGGATTTAGCTAGATATTGCTAGGTTATTTACAAGCACACAGTTAATATGTTAAAGGAACAGGGCAGAGGACCGTAATTCATTTTTTTTCCTTGTAGAATAAACAAAAAGGAATGACAAAAATGTAGAACGTGGTAAGATTTTACAATTTTATTGGCTAATGTAATGCTATTTAAAATCTGTTTGTTTTAAATCAAGACGTAATAAACACTCTGTTGTTGATTTTATGACCCCATGCCTGGGAACCACAGTGTTGCCTCTGCTGGATATCACTGTGGGGGCAGCACACAGTTAATATGTCAAAGGAACAGGGCAGAGGACCATAACTCATTTGTTTTTCTTGGAGAATAAACAAAAAGGAATGACAAAATGAGGAACATGGTAAGATTTTACAATTTTATTGGCTAATGTAATGCTATTTAAAATCTTTTTTTTTTAATCAAAAGGTAATAAACACTTGTTGATTTGGGACAATACCTACAATAAAAAATGCATTACACTCTTCTTTTTAGCTGACTGCCTCTGACATTCTGAGCATTGATCGAGTTGCCCATGAGTGTTTTGGGATTGGGGATGAAGGCATTCCGCACCCCTACAAAGTACATGCATTCCTGTCTCTGAAGATCTTACGTTTATTTTTACTAGCAAAATTAGAATATTGGTGCGAATCCTTGTGTTTACAAAGTATTATGTTAATGAATATAACGATTATAATATTATTCAAACTGAGAACCTAATATCCAGAGGACATGTGAGAGCAGGTAGGATTTGATCAAGCAATGAAATACAAAATGAATGATCACCCGGTTGATCAAAAGGAAAGAGGAAGAGTGTGAAGAAGATTCTTGCTCGAGTATGGATTTAAAACCACCAGATTGTCCATTTTGGATGAAGACTGGCCTTCCAGAGAAGGACCTTTGTTCTAGAGTCCCTGAATTATCTAAACCTTAAGCAGTTATGTCCAATGAACATTTTGCAGTGAAGTAATGTCCTGTATCTGTTCTGTCTAATAGGATAGCCTTTAGCAATGTGTGGGTATTGAGCCCTTGAAATGTGGCTAGTGCAACTGAGGGATTACATTTTTAAATTTCATTTAATTTAAAATAATTTAAATAGTCACATGTTTCCAGAGGCTACATGCATTGCATAGCACAGATCTAGAGGAATAAAAGGGAATCCTGTAGCCACCTTCTGAGACCCCATGCCTAAGTCACACTCAGGGAACCTCTGCCCAAAATCTTTTCCAGTTCTGGGTCCTAAGACTTTCATGCCATTACTGGGGAATTCAGATGATAGGCTTCTATTATTCTCTCTCTCAGGAGGACTCAAGATCCAGTGGCTTTGGCCTCTGAGGACAAACAAGCTTATATTCTAGATGGTATGCTGAGCTCATCAGCAGGTCTAACCATCCCAGAGTAGGAACAACTCAGCACTGCCATCCAGGCTCTTAACATAGTAATTTATTCATGATAGTGCAAGAAGCAAAGAAGGAATCAGTGGTCCTGTCGCCTCTTTTCCCAACCCCTGGGGCCAAGGCAGAGAACTTTTCTAGCTCCCATTCTCCCTCAGGGCAGTCATGGATAACAGTATTTTTTTTGTTTTTTGAGATGGCGTCTCACTCTGTCGCCCAGGCAAGAGTGCTGTGGCGCGATCTTGGCTCACTGCAACCTTTGCCTCCTGGGTTCAAGTGATTCTCCTGCTCCAGCCTCCCAAGTAGGTGGGATTACAGGCGTGTGCCACCATGCCCAGCTAAAATTTTATATCTTTAGTAGAGACGGGGTTTCACCATGTTGGCCAGGCTGGTTTCGAACTCCTGACCTCGTGATTCAGCCCCCTCGGCCTCCCAAAGTGCTGGGATTACATGTGTGAGCCACTGTGCCCAGCTGGATAACAGTAATTCTTGATGGAAAGTCATTCACCGATTGCTGAGCTGTTGCCAAGTTGTTTGTTCTGAAGAAATATAAGAGGAATGGTTGGATGTGAATGTAATATTTGGACATTAGGGAAATGATTAAATAAATATGGCACTCCTGCATCTGACCAGATTTTTATTCTTCCTTTGTTGATAGTGGCCTGCTGTTCACTCTTCCAAGTGTCTTTACTAGTGGAGACTTACTTCTCATGGGCTGTGTTAGTTCTTAGAAAATCATTGAATAACAACACTAGAAACAAAATCATTCTAGTTAGCATTTCCTTGAAAGTACATAGTTATAGCTAATTCTTTTACTCAAAATAGTATATTCAAAACTAAACCTATGTGACCATCTCATAGTTCTCAGTTTTTATTTGTTTGCTGGTCATAATAATAATAATCTTAAGGAAGCCCTTCGTAATTGGACATTGCTCAGAAGTGATGCTGGAGAAGGGAGGATAGGTGTTATTTTAATTCTGAGACACCTTGCATGCTAGACTGAAGTTATACAGTACAAGATAAGCTATGGAGAACTATGACAGTTATTGTTTTGATTATCTATTATTGTGCTACAATCTACCCTGAAACTCCATGACTCAAAACAACAGTGTATTATTATCTCTCATGATTTTGTGGGTTGATAAGGCTCAGCTAGGTGGTTCTCATTTGGGGCCTGTCATGCAGATGTAGCCAGACAGCCATTAACTAGAGTTGACTGGCCTAACATCCAAGATGGTGCACCCCATGGCTGGAATGTACTTTGGCTGACTGTTGGGACTGTGGATCGGAGCACCTGTACGTGGTCTACATGTGGCTCAAGCTTCCTAACACTATGGTGGTCTCGGGACAGTCATGGTCTTTACCTGGCAGCTCAGGGCGTCAAGACTGAGTGTTCTAAGAGGCCCAGGAAGAACCTGAAAGGCTTTTTATGATTGAGATCAGAAATCCCAGAAAGTCAATTCCACCACATTCTATTGGTTGAAATTGTTTGAACAAGTCATGAAGCCAGTCCAGGTTCAAGAGGAGGAAAATTACACTTTATCTCTAAATTAGATGAAGAGCAAAGAATTTGCAGTTATCTCTAGTTTACTACATTGATCTTATTAAAAGGAAGCCACCTAGAGAAAATACATTGACAGTTATATTCAGAAAGATTAAAAGTTTGAAAGACTCCAACATGAAAATCTAGATTTTGGAAATTGATTGTGTAAAAGGAAAAGTGACAAAACTTAGAGATCAGTTACAAAACATTGCAGAAAACCAAAGATTGGTGGAACTGTGTGGAATTACAAGGGAAAGAGTATTAAATTTAAGAATAAGTTTAAAAAGGGTTGTATTCTTGTCACATGTCTGGCATATGATGAAGCAGAGAGGTTAGAATAGGCACTTCTTAGATGATGGGAAGGGCTACCTCTTGGGTGGCCATGGACAGTTCATTTCCTGGTGCTTCAAATTTTATGTGTTAAAGCAATCAGAAGCCAGTGGCATGAGAGACAGAGGCCACCAATCTGGTTCTGTTAGGTGCAAGAGTACTTGCATGTCACCAAGTCTATTGGCCTCTGGAACTTACTGTGTTATATCTGTTACCATGGGAAAAACCAGGTGCAAGAAGCCTCTTTCAGTCATTTGCCTTCATTGAGCAAGATTCAAGCTGCAATTAGAACAAACAGTTGGCTGGTCTGCCTGTCACTTATGTCTTATCTTCCTTCTCTTATTAAAGAGGTTAAGAAATGGTTTATCGCCTGTGACGGCCTTATGAAATATGTCACACTTTCTCATCAGCTCTTATTTCCTGTTCACATGTGGCTTTCTGGTTGGTAAAGGTCTTATTAAATCAGAGGAATTTGAATGGAAAGATGATCATAGTAGCGCACCACCAATCGCCTAGGGAAAGGGAGAGTGTTCAGTAGATTGAAACCGAGAAGTTGTAGTGAGAAAGAGTAAGGCGAAATGTAGATAAGAAAAGAGTTACTTGAAAGTCAGTAGATGGAAAATGTATGAGAGGTGGGAAAACAAACCTAGGCTGTAGAAGGAAGTCCATCTAGGACAGTGGTTTCCAATCTGTGTTGTGGTTCTGTGAGAGATTACCGGCAGTGCCATAAATAACAAAAATATGTGTAGCAAATTAAGAATCACAGAGGCCCTCTGTGCAAAAATGTAATTTTCTTTATCTCTTTACAACTGAAGTCAACTTGACTTAGGAATTCTCATTTCCACCTGATGGTAGAAAAAGATCTCGCTAATTTAGAGTTGTTTTGTCTCCACTGGTTCAAGACTCAGTCTCTCTGGGAGTAGTAACACAATCTCTTCAGAATTCTTTCCTTCCAAACCCTGCATTTGTGTTTTCTGAAGGCTCAATGGAGTTCTTTGTGGGTGGTGGGGCTGAAGTGGACAGAGCTGAAGAATGGTTGCCCTGGTGTCCCAGGAGGGGTTCTGGTCCATGAGTTATCCTCTGTTCTTGAAAACTTCAGCTAGGACCATGCTTGTCCCATCAGACTAAGTCCAAGGGCTCTTTGGTCTTCTTAGCTTCTTCACTGCCCCCTTTGAGTGTCTGGGGATTCTCAGCTGCTTTACCTGAATACTCTGGGATGCACCGGACTTTTCTCCAGGCAGCCTGTCCTGAGGCCCAGGCATATCTGCTGCCAGGTCTGCTCTTTGGCTCAGGCCATGTTGGACACCGGGCTTTGCTATGACCCTGGTGAAGTCCAGAACTAGGCCAGGAAACCAAGTGGCATTCCTCTCTTCCAGTCTTCTCCATCAACCTCCTCACTCAGGAGGAGTCCAGGTGATGCAGTCTGGATATTTGTCCCTGGCCAAATCTCATGTTAAAATGTAATCCCGAATGTTGGAGGTGGGAGCTGGTGGGAGTTGGTTGGATCATGGGGGTAGATCCCTCACGAATGGCTTGGGCCATCCCCTTGGTGATAAGTGAGCTTTTGCTTTGAGTTCACATGAGATCTGGTCATTTAGAAGTGAGTGGCACCTCCCGCACCTCTCTCTTACCTCTCTTACTTCCTCCTGCTCTGGCCGTGTGACGTACCTGCACCTCCTTCACCTTCTGCCATGATTGTTAGTTTCCTGAGGCCTCCTCAGAAGCCCAGCAGATGCCAGTGCCATGCTTCCTGTATAGCCTGCAGAACCATGAGAAAATTAAACCTCTTTTCTTATAAATTACTCGGTTTCAGGTTTTTTTTGTTGTTGTTGTTGTTTTTGTTTTTTTTTTTTTTAATAGCAACGTAGGAATGGCCTAATGCACCAGGATTTCTCTTGTTAGGTGGTGCTGAAGAGTGGAAGCTCTGAGTCACCCCTCAGAGACCTTTCAGGGTCTAATAAACAGCAGCCTCCTCCCTCTGCTTTTCCCCTTCCCACCTGCTGGTCAACTCTGTTCCTTGGAGTGGGAACAAAAACAAATAGCTTTACATTACCAAACATTCTTCTGTACTCCATGGTTTATGATATAAACGTTATGGTCTAAGTTGTCCAATACTTTGGCTTTGGAGGTTCAATGAAGAAAAGCATAAAATACTTCTTCTTTCAAGCCTAGCCTTAATGTTTATGATGGACAGTCTTTCAAAATGTCCTGCCACATGTGCCATAGGAGATGTTTTATTTTTCAGGCATTGGATTATGTTGTGTCGGTCAATATGATTTTGTTTCATGTACATTATCAAGAGACTCTTCCCAAAGAGGGTCGGGATCTGATCAGCTAGACCAGTGGGGGAGAAACTGAAAACCATCAGGGGACAGGGTCTCAGTCAAGTCTCCTGAATGATAAGCATTTCAGAGGTGGGAGAGAGACACCCCGGAAGGTGTCCAGAGGCTAAGAATGCTATTTCTGTTTCTTGGAAGTTTTTGTCCAAGAGGTGGACCATTGGATTGCATCACTAGTATACAATGCCAGTGTAAGCGGTAGGCTTTGCAGTGAAGCATGTTGATGTGCTCTCAGAGCATTTTTGTGGTGCTGAGATAGGGATACGGGGATTACAGTCTCCACCTTATGGGAACCTCCTATCCAGGGGATGGAGTGAGGCAGGCAGGCACACCAGTTATCCAAGGAAAGGAAATAAAGAGAAGGAGAGAGTCAGTGAAAGTGGTCAGGACAACTGAGTAAGGGAGAAGGTGACTTCAAGTCCCAGAGAGAACAGTGGTTATAAGGTGAGAAAGAGGAGGTCTTCCAATTCCATTTCTGTGTTGGGCGGGTGTTTGAGAGTCCCACCAGGGTCTAGAGGCCTGCATGTCTAGCAGGACACTGGGCAGGAGTGGCTGAAAGGGGACAACACTTACAAAAGAGAAAAATTATAGATTTTATTTCTACATGGTTGCACAAATCAATTTCACTTGCTACTTGTAAACTGCTTAAACACCTTTATTATGTAAATGGAAAGACGAATTTGTGTTCACCATCATAGTGCTTCTGGGCTGGTTCCACAGCATCCAGCCAGGCCCACCTGCTGTAGCTTTCAGAACTGCCATTTGAACATGTGGTTAAAGCAGCCTTCAGTTGGAGGGGAGGATTCACAGTAATGGCATCACTGTGGGAGCTTAGAGGAACAACTGCTTGCAACCCTAGCTGCGCACTGGAATCACCTGGGAGCTTTACCAACACTGCCTTTTGGACCTCAGCCCCAGAGACTCTGATGTGACTGATCTGAATACAGGAGTGTCATGTCCTTCCGTGATTCTGAGTGGAGTCAAGGCTGTGAGACCGTCTGCTGTATAAAGGAATATTGAGAGCTGGGATTGTTAAGGAATTCTCATCATGCTATGTCACTGGCCTCTGATGAAAGCCTGCTTTCTCCAGAAAAAGGAACCATAAAAGCTTCTGGAACCAGATTGTTTAAGAATGAGAAATTGACATCATGCCAGGCTGTAAGACAGTTTTTAGGGCAGATGAGCTTCTGCTGCTCATTCCTTCATCTTTTCCTCCAGCCTGGAATTGTTCGCGGATAGCTGAGGCTCAGGTTACCTCAATTCTTGAGTTTTTTAAGGGGCATATCCAGGGGTGGGTTAGGCGAGCAAGAGCCTGCCCAGTCTGAAAGGGATGCAGGAAGGGGCGGTGTGTACTAGAAGGAAGGAAGCTATCATCATTTATTAAAAGTCTTCTTGGAGGATGGTCCATGAAGACCTCTAAACAAGCTGGAGAGGCCAGTCACTTGCTGAAGACTAGCGAAGTGGAGGGGAAAAGCCTGAGGGAGCTGCAGACTTGACCACAGCGCCCTCCCCTCCCCTCCCTGCAAGGAACCCAAGGTGTGATCCTGCCAGGCGTTCGCTGCATGACCTTGGCCATCCTTCCATTCCCCTGGGTGTGAATTCTCATTGACAAAGTGAGCTGGTGGGCATAAATGGGTTTTCAGTTTAAAATTTTAAAAACCCTGTCTGCCCCCAAGTGTGGTATCAAGATTTTGTGGTATGACACTTAAAGTGCTTTTTTCATCCGGGCGCGTTAACAGCAACAATGAAACCAGCAGATAACGCGTGAGTAGTATCAGCTCTGGGCCTGGCACTATTTTACATGTATTAGTTCATTTTTCTTTTACTGTTCTCAACTACTCTGGAGATGAGATGAGTGCTGTTATGATCCCTTTTCACAGAAGAGGAAACGGAGGTATAAAGAAATTAGTGCACAAAGGCAGTCGGAGAGAGCCCGGGGCCAGGCACCAAGCTCCAGAGGTCGCTCTGGCGAGCGTTTGCTTCGGGATCTGATGCCCTGCAGTCGCCAACTCAATTCGCGGGTCGCCGCCAGGCTCCATGGGGGTAGTAGAGCCAGGTCGTGGTGGCTAGGTGAGTTGTCTCAACTAACTCTAGTGGAGCCGCCGCAGCCCTGGAGGAGCCGGGCCGCGACTCGGGAGCGCGCGGCAGCTCTCCAAAGTTTTGGAACCGGCGGGACCCCTGCGGGCTGCCTGAGGCAGGGCGGCGTCCGGAGGGGTCTGTCCAGCTGCCCCTGCTCCTCCGGGTGGAGAGCTGGGGACACCCGGCCAGCTCGCTCGCCGCCAGCGGACTGGCCCAGCCGAGCCGTCTCCGCCCGCTCCCCGCCCCCGCAGCGGCGGGGCTGGAGCCAGAGCCGCGCCCGGCAGTTCCCGGCCGCGAGGGAGGGCGCAGCTAGTGCCCGCCGCCCGGAGCCGACTCGGACCGCGCGGCGCCGGCCGGGAGGAGCCGGAGCGCGGCCGGGCCGGGCAGTGGGGGCGCCGGCCTGCCCCGCGCGCCCCAGGGAGCGGCAGGAATGTGACAGTCGCGCGCCCGCGCTGCGAAGCACTCCTCGCTCAGCTCCTAAGGCTCTTGCCCCTCCGAGCTGAGCCGGGTTCCACCGCGGGCTGGGATCCCATCACCCTCCAAGGCCGCCCGTCCAGGTACAAGGAAGCTGGAGCTTCCGGGGACTAGGTAGGGGTGAGACGGACCCGGCCTTGACACCTTGGAGTGCCCCGCTCTGCAGGGCGCGGTGAGCGTCCTCCGTGAGTTGTACTTGGCTGTCAGAGTGTGTTGTGTAAGAAGGGATGGCAGTGAGGTCTGCTTGTGTTTCCTGTGTGGAGCAGGAGTTAAAGTTGTTCAGGTCGTTTGAAGGAACTTGCCGATTGTTCTGGAGGTGGGTTCTAGGTAGGTGTGTGACTCCCCGTGTGAATGGCTGTTAGGTTTTCTATCTGGCTACGTTCTACAGGTTCGGGAGGGTCCCTCTTAGAGATTAGGCTCAGGACTGTCAGTCTCCTTAACAAGGTAAGGGCTGAGGTCTTAACCGTACTGGAGAGGGTAACTTGCTGCCCCTCCAGATAAAGAATGGTGCTAGGGAATGTAGCTACAAGCAAGTAGGCACTGAGAAGACTTACTCATTATTTACAACAGGCATGCCCAGCACTTTACAGTTTATAAGACTCTTTACAGCGACTGGTCTTTTATCCTCCCTACAGTCCTGTGAGGAGGGTGCTGTCATCACCCCTGTTTTTCAGAGGAGGAAGCAGAAGCTTAGGTGACTAACTTGTTGGAGGATGATGTCTTGAAGGAGCGTAAGACCTCTGCATCCAAGCTCCTCTGTCTTCCCTTCCACTCGTCCCTGCCTGCCAGGGCTTTCTTCTCTGCACTGCCAGGAGGAAGGAAGGCCGCTGGGAAGGCATGCAGATGCTGGCTCCAGGGTGGGGTGGCTGTCCACTGCGTTATCTTTGGGGCAGGGTATCCCCTCAGATGGGCACATTCCTGTGATTTAGCTCTACATTCTAGGAACTGAAGCAAGGGACACCATGAACTTGGGCTCCTGATGCCAAGGAGCAAGGGTCCATTTGTCACAGGAATGTGATGGATGTCTCAGTCACTGCGGTTTGGTGCCAGGTTTCTGGCAATTGAATGTGTGAAACAGAATTCCATGACTGTTGATGATCTGGGGAAAGCCAGAGGTGGCATGGGGACGTTCACTGTCCTTTTTGCCATTCAGTTTACCAAGCGGCTATTGACGTTGTTTTCTCTCTCAATCCCTTCTAATTTATTGTGTGATATCTCACTTGATATTTCATTTAATATTCTGTATTCATATCCGACGTTAACTTTTTTTTTTTTTTGAGGCGGAGTCTTGCTCTGTCGCCCAGGCTGGAGTGCAGTGGCCGGATCTCAGCTCACTGCAAGCTCCGCCTCCCGGGTTCCTGCCATTCTCCTGCCTCAGCCTCCCAAGTAGCTGGGACTACAGGCGCCCGCCACCTCGCCCGGCTAATTTTTTGTATTTTTAATAGAGACGGGGTTTCACTGTGTTCGCCAGGATGGTCTCGATCTCCTGACCTTGTGATCCGCCCGTCTCGGCCTCCCAGAGTGCTGGGATTACAGGCTTGAGCCACCGCGCCCGGCCGCGACGTTAACTTTTATGCTAGACAGAAAGGTAGAGCCTTTGGGAATGTGGTTTGCTGGGGCAGGGATGTGGAACTCTGATTTATTTTCAGTCTCTGGCTAGCTGCCAAGCTGCTGTGTGTGACGCTTCTCCTGCACCCGTCCGCCCTCGTGTGGCCTCCATTGCTGTTCAGGAAAGGGTATTTGATCTGAGTTCTTACATGACCTTGGCAGGCCCAGAGCAGCACCCCCGCCCCCTCATTTCTAATAGTCCCTGCTTGTATGTCATAATGGACATCAAGTTTTTTTTTTTTTTTTTTTTTTTATGGTTCTGAAACCTGTGACATGTTTTGAGTCAACCTTTCACCATTGGTGAAACACTGCTTAATATTAGATTCACGAATTTATTAAAGATTTGTTGACTATCTACTATGTGCCAGGCACTGTGGTGAGTGGTGGGGAGACAGCAGTGAATACAACAAATGAAAACCTCTGTCCCCTCATGGATGTGAGTCTTCTTGGTAAGACATAGGATGTCAGCAGTCTCTCTTCAAAAGGGGGTTCTTTGAAATTTGCCCCTTTGTACAAGGGTGTGGATGCACTGGCTGCCTAGAGGACACCACTCAGCAGCTCCATTGGAGAGGACCAGGAGATGATGGGCACAGATGCAGTCCTGCAGAACTTAGAGAATTGCAGGCTGCTATTCTCCAAGTTCATGGTGTCCCTTGCCTCAGTTCCTAGGATGTGGAGCTACACTCTGTGGTTTGGCCAGGCACAGGGACCAGGGCGGATGGAAACCTTGTGGCCGGGATGCATCAGAGCGAGTTGAGTGTCCACCTGCCAGCTGGGACATTATGGAAAAGACATCTCAGTAATAAGAGAGGCAAAGCTGGACAATTGCAGTGAAACTACCACAGCGTAGTGGGTGGAGAAGCACAGAGATCCTCATATTCTTATGCTACATAATGGATATATGAGGTACTTGCCATTTTAAAAGAAGTTGTCCGGGGCACCTGTGGCTCACCTGCCATGACACAGCTCCAGGATGCTGCCCATCTGTTGCTGTGAGTGGGTGCTTGGTTTGCATTTTCCTCTCCTTGAGGTTGTGAGGTGGGCTGGTGGCACAAGACGAGGATCAGAACTGTCAGCAGCCTTTTTTTCCTCTGGTTGTCTGCTGTGTTTCCAGGAAATGCTGCTGGAGCCTCCTGGCCATGTCTAGCGCAGGGAGCACATGGAAAGCCCTGGTACCGAGTTATCTTACCAAGTACTGAAAGGGGCTGGAGCTCTTTGAGGCCCCAGTCACCTCCATATAGGATTGTTTGCTGTCTCCTCTTCATGCACATCCAGGAGCTCACACATGGTGGTGGCCTGATGGAGACACCTATCACTTCCCAAGAGGACTCACGCCCACGAGAGGACAGGGGGGTCCCATAAATTAAAAGTAGGGGAAAAGGAAAACAAGTGTGGAGATGGAGTGGAGCCTGAAATGAGGCTTGACGTGTGCAGTGTAAACCTGGATGACCTAGATGCTGGTATAGTTACCCAAGTAGGGCCGTGAATGTGGAGGGAAGCCTGGGTCTTAGCTTTGCCTGCACCTTAGCACTGCCTGAAGCATTCAGGGAAATGCCAGGACTGGATGCAGAGCAAACAAACTAGCATCTCTGGGGGTGTGCTGGGCACGGGTGTTTTCAAAGCCCCCCAGGCGGTTCTACCGCATAGCCAAGGTTGACAACATATATGCTCTTTCCTGTAGGCAATGGGAGAGAGGAAACCCTGCAGGGCACAGCCAGCGGTGTCTTCAAGATGAAAGCAAAGTGCTCAGGAGAAAAAGCGTTCTTGGCACAAAGAGAAGCAGGAACTTTCTTTTAAAGATCCCTGAAAAAGAGGTGAGAATAGTGAGTTTTCGGTGGTCTCTTGAAATGACCCTCCCTGTAAGTGCAGATCGGTAATCATGGTTTAGCGAGCTGTGAGCAGGGAGAGTCTAGCCATGCCGATCTCTGCACATTTGGCATCCCAAACATGAGAACTCATAGATCCCTGAAAATACAGCCAATGACTAATGACCAAGAGTTAAATGAAAAGTTAGATGGTGTCACTTCCCATCAGTGGGTCTCACCTCATTAAAACCCAGCACCCCCCTTAATGCAAATATTTTAAAACACCCCTTTTATAATTTTGAAACGATATAATGAAACTTATCTACAACATAACTTTAAAAAATCAATGTAATACTTAGATGTTAAGGAGAAATAAAAGCAATTTGTATTAAAATGATGCATTTCAGTGTGCAGACGCTTGAGCTAAGCTGAACTACAACCTAGTGAGGTGAGCCGGTGCTTTCTATAGACTGCAGGACAGCTGGCATGGGGTGGGTACAGGTGAGTCTCGGTGGCCATCCAAATGCCACTGAAGGATGAGTGACTCTTGGTCAAGGTCTCGATGGTAGCCAAAGGCAATTCTTCTTTCCATTTTCACAGTGATTGCATTCCTGAAAAATTTAGTGTGCATAAACTTGTGCCAACAATATATGTATTTTATATAAATGTGGAAGGGAATTGGGGGGCCAGGTTTCAAACACTGTAAATATGTTTCCCTCAGTAGGAACGTCTGTGAGACCCCTGGAGGTCATGCAGGACAGGTCTTTACTGAGCAGAACTGCCTGTGTTGTTCCGGATGTCAAGCTTCGACGGCCTCTGATGCTAAATGCATCCTGATCACCCAGGGTCCCCTTCCCCACAGGTTCCAAAATGCTCCCTCAAGGGTCATACCCACCCCAGTGAGAACCATTGCTTTCCCTGCATTGCTGAGTAGTGAGTGATTAAAGTGCCATTGCAGGCGTGGGTGCTGAGATAGCAGGGCACCAGACATGCCTAAGCCAGCCATCAGGAATGCACTTCCGTTACTTGCTATAGGATCGTAGAGGTGGAATTAGAAATCAGAAAAGTTGGTGCTTTGTACGTGGGGGCAAACGGCCACAAGGGAACTTTGAGGGGTGGCAGGTCTACATCCTGATGAAGTATTCCTGGTGCACTCAGTTGTGGCAATTTATGGAACTGTCCACTTAAGTTTTGTGTGTTTCACCGTGTGCAATATGGTGAAAAATGTTTACCCCAATAAAAAAATTATAGAAGTGAAAACAACATAACAAATCTTAGTTATTCTTAGAGAAGGCTTAGTCCTCTAAAACTGTCTGTGGATCCCAATCTGAGAAACAGCTGTTCTTGCCTGACTGGGAGGCAGTGCTCCAGGGAGAAAGGTCTCTGGCTCTCAGTCAACTTTTTGACAAGTCCAGTGCAACAGTGGCCTTGAGGTGCCTGGAGAGGAGGTGTGTTGGAGGTACAGGGGAGGATGAGAAACCCAAGGCAGGGCATTTAGAAAGGGGACAAGGGACAGGAGACGAAGCCCACCCCTGTCTCTGGATTCTGGTTCTGTTGTCCAGGAGCCCTAGGAGGTCTGTAGGGGTGAGGTGGAAAAGTCAGACTTCAGCCTAGAACCTAGTGGTCAAGAGGCTTGGGGTAGGTCCATCCCCGTCTGTGGCATCTGGTGACAGTGATCCTGTCTTACTGTGTCTCATTGCCCCTTTGGCCCTTAAAATCCACATGCCTTAGTTGAAACCACCAATCTTGTGGCTTTTCGCCTTGTATTAGCTGAATAATTGAGATTTCATAGCAACACCTGAAACCTCTTGGGAAATTTTTACTTTATCTTCATATCCTTGTGCATCCTCGATGATAAAAATAAAACTTTCCTTCTCCCATTTATATGGGTAAATAAGCCATTGATAACTATGAGCGAGGCTTTAGGATTCCTCTAGTGATAGGAACGTTGCCAGGCTTGGTGTTTCCTGGGCTTTCTGAGATGGTGAGTGAGCTTCTGTTTCCCTGTCGTGGGAGTGGTTGCTCATAGTTTGGTAGAGCTGTTTCTCTGGGGGAAAATCAGAGATGACCACATTGAACACACAGTTGGGTTTTTGGGTTGTGTGCATGTGATAGAGTGTGGGTGACTAATCTCCACAGTGTGGAAACCATTGTGTCACGTTTGGAACATAGCACAGTGGTCCCCAGAACGCTCTGTGGTTACTTCCACACTTTCCTGCTCTAGCTTGGGTGTGGAAGTTCCTGGGTGGGCTCTGTGATCATTAGGGGTAGGTTACTCTACCCCTATTGGTTACTCTGATTAGAGGTATGAGTGTACGGGGCCCTGATGCTTCCATTTCCCATCAGAATTGCATAGAGATTATTATGGACATTTACTTAGGACAGTCAGTGCCTCTCGGATTTTACCTCCCAGGGATTCCTTCTGGGAAATAAAAAGCAAAGGCTCAACCTAGCCCTCCAAAGCAGCTCACTGTAAGTGGTGCCTCTTTGAAGCCTCATGTTTTATCTTAGATCGTGGAGATTTTTCTTTCTGCTTCATAACATAGCCATGTTTGCTCTAATAGAAAAATAACTCCCCCGAGAAAATCTGTGGGTAAAATTAGTAACCTAGGGAGATAGACTTCAGGCTCTCCGGCTGTCTGTAGCTTCTCCCTGGGAATTTGTGGATTCTAAAGCAGGGCTTGGGTAAGTATGGATGTCTAAATCAACAATGAACATATTGGCCCCCAACAGTAGCCCCCCTTCCAGGAAATACTGTCTTTTCCATAAGTGTGTGGTTCTATGGCTTTGTAAGTTCCTTTTATCTTCTCTTTCAAACTGACATTTTTGTTTTTAACAATGATGGGGACTTTTTAATGACTGTCTGAATTCTTATAACAA
This sequence comes from Trachypithecus francoisi, assembly GCF_009764315.1. Classification (NCBI taxonomy): domain Eukaryota; kingdom Metazoa; phylum Chordata; class Mammalia; order Primates; family Cercopithecidae; genus Trachypithecus; species Trachypithecus francoisi. The sequence goes on along the minus strand of NW_022681462.1, from coordinate 51,172,236 downwards.
AGGAATAACACAGGAGGTCAAAGCTGCAGTGAGCTGTAATCACACCACTGCACTCCAGCCTGGGCAACAGAGCAAGACCCTGTCTCAAAAAACAAACAAACAAAGGGTAACAGGAGAACATCATAATTATGAGCTTGGTTTCAGTACTGTAACACATTCCCCGTACAAATTTCCACCGATTTTCAGTAGAGCCATGGGCTGTAACATTTCTTGAGCTAAAGGACCTGCTTTAGCTCTTGTTTTTTCAGGATTCATCCATGGCCACTTCTCAGTTATGGCAAATAAGTTGGAGCCAATTTTCTGAGTATTTCTCCATTACATCAGATCTACACGTATGCACATATTGGTTAATATTAGGGATGAGAGACTGTATTAAATGATGCTGTAAGTGCATTTACTTATCACTCCATGGGAAGGTAGAAGAGTGTGTTGCTATCAGGTGGAAATGTAGAAAGTGCAGTGAGGATTTTCTTGTAAATCTCAGATTTGGGGCTTGGCTATGTCAGGTCCCTGGAAGAGGGAGGAGTCACCTACTGCTGTCTCTTCTCTCCTCTTGGGCCTCTGTAGAGGTCTGGCCCTGTGCCTTGGAGGGCTCTGCTCTTGCAGCTTGGACAGACACATCCCTCAGCATGGCAAGAAGTGTGGAAGGTCAAGAGGATGTGCCCACTTGGCCTAATCCTAATCCACCAGCACCCCTGTTCTTAATCATGTCCCTCATGTACCTGGGACCCCTGAATTCTCTCCCCAAGCACCCTGGGCCCTAATTCCAGGGCCTGTGTGGTCAATCCCATGGACTCTACTGCCTGCTTCATACACTGGCCAGGGCTGTACAGAGTGGGATAGACACAGGTAGATTTTGACGTCTACCTGTGTACATGCTCAGGGCCCTCCCAATGTGAAAGGCTGGAGACAGAGGAATGGAGATTAACGTAGCTAGACACAGCAGGAGCCACGCGGTGGGACTGCTGTGTGCAGGTCTCGTGGTGAGGACAGCGCAGCCTGTGTTTGGACAGACATGGAATACCAGGTGCCAATATGAGCTTCCCCCAGCTCTGGGCACCTCTGCTGCCACTGTTCCCAGAAGTGGACCTCCAGGAGATTCTGATACTATCGGGGGTGCCTGTGCTGTGTGTCATCTTGCCTGTGCCTAGCTTCTATCCTAGAAGGCAGGGCTCACAATGTGGGGGAATTCCTCAGAATAAGAGTGGAATTCCTCAACATTGTGGGAAATTCCTCAAGAAAAAGAAGCTGTTTAATAAATGCACTGTGGCTACAGAGCAGGAAAAATGCCTCCTTCCCCTGCACTAGGCCTAGGCCTTGAGGAAGAAACCTGGGTTCCTGTGACAGCCCCTCTCTCCCCAGCTGCCACTTCTCCCATGCGTGCACTGGGTATGAAATTCCTTGCAGAGGGACAGGAAGGCGTTGTTGGATGAAGTCAGTATTTCCTGGAAGGGGGGCTTCTGTTGGGGGCCAATATGTTCATTGTTAATTCTTGTACTTAATTTCTACTTTTGTAATTTGTTTCACATTACAGTTTCTCCTTTGGAGACTAGTGGGAAATTACTTTATGCCACAAATATGCATTTTGATTTTATCTTTAATCAACAAATAACTTTTTGTGTCTGTTGCACGTGCTACTGTAGTCATGTTGTGATACGCCAGTGTTTCCAAATACGTCATGATCACCAAACAGCCATGGGGGCCGTATTCGGGAAGATCTTCACAATCGCAAGCTTTTGGATGTGATTGTCACATAAAGCCGTGGTGTGCTGCAGTGAATGGACAGGGCCTCCGGAAGTGGGGATGACCAGCCTAGGCTTCGAGTCACCCTAGGATCTGGCTGACTCCCTGGGTCTGGACATCAGCATCTGAGCACTCCCTGCTGTCTTTCTTGGAAGCTGCTACGGAGAGGACGTTAGCCAGTCTGGGGGTTTCACACATAACACAGGCATCCTTGCTTGAAGGCTAAACAGGGGGAACCGTATGCTGTGGCTTATTAATGTATTCAGTAAGTTAATCCTTTTCTCTTTCTTGTTTTATTTTATGTGGAAAATTCAATCTGAAAAATAACACAGTGGCATACACACATCTGTGACTTTTTATTGTTACTGGTATTTTCTAAAGGTACGTTTTGAATCTTACTATAAGTCATTCAAAAAAAATTACACTGGACTTTGATTAACTAGTTCTGAATAAGGGAGGTTTCTTTACCTAGTAGGCCTTCTGGCAGTAACATTTCTTGGTCTCTAGTCCTATTCCTGTAGTTCCCTCTCCTTGGGGTCATCCCCACCCCTCAACTCTTTCGACAACCATCTGGGTGTGAACTCTTTATCTAACTCCTGATGTAGGATTCTACCCTCTCTTATATGATTCCGGCCATCTCCAGACCCCAGTGACGGTTCCCCTTGTAATCCTATTCTCTGACCCACACCCAGTACCCTTATTCCATCCTTTCTCTTCTTTGATTCTAGGCTCGGTTTTCATCCCCGTGTGTCTCATGCAAAAATGGTGGGTAGGTAGGTAGGTAAGTGGATTCCTTCCCTCCTTCCCTCTGTCCCTCCTTCCTTTCTTCTACAAGTATTTATTGAGCTCTTACGACAGACGTGCAAGATGTGTAGGATGGGCCTCCTCATGGGTGTGGGAGACGGGAGGGTCTGCTCTGCACTGCTTTCTTCCCTGGCCCAGGTAGGGAAGGCCAACAACTAGGGGAGCTACCCAATGTTGCCAGAGCCAGGGGGCCCAGAGCCAGCAGTTGGAGGCACCTTGGTGCATTGCACCATGGAGAGCCTGTGTCACTTGTCATGCCTGGCTTTGGAGGAGCAGATGTCTACAAGGACCCTGGGAGAAGTTTCTGATCAGAATCAACTCTGAGATGGTCAGAAATCCCAGAAGCTTCCAGGCTAGGACTGGAAGATTTGTCTTGTAGACCCTGGAAGTGCCATAGAGGTGCATGGAGGTGGAATGGCACAGTGCTTGTAAATGGCAAGGCTGGGAGCAGCGCTGGACACAGAGCCAGCTGGACAGTGAAGGCAGAAGAGTAGGGGATGCTGACCCTCATCCCAGGGGTCAGGCAGAAGGGGGCGGTGGGATGGGTTAGGTGCTACAGAGATGTCCAGTGGGCTGGAGACGGAGTGCTCTTGGCGTGGAGAACCTAGGGTGGGTAGTGGCCTGGGCAGTGCATCTCAGAGGAACAGCGAGTTTAGAGGGCACATGGTGGTCATTTCAGCAATGGATGAGTGGTGGAGACAGTGAGTATATACATTCTTAAGTGAAGTTTCTGGGGCAAGAAAGGAGGGAAAATAAGGCCATTAGAAGAGTGTGGGTAGTCACCTCTTCTGCAAGAAGCTTCCTGGGCCTCCGAAATAAATCCATCCCCTCCCCTCCTCCGCCCCCTCCCCCATTCCATCCATTTTGGTGTCATTCACTATATAATTCCCAACAGCTGCTGTCATATCTGGGGCACACTCACAGGGACCAGTCAGGAGGGCATTGACCTAGGACTGGGAGCGGGAGGATGTGGGGGTCTCCCCTTTGAGTTTCTGCTATGATATGATTCCAATTTATGGGCCAGCGCACTTCTGATACCTTGTGTTGTGCTGTGTACGGCCTCAAAGTGAATAATAGCTTGGGATTTAGTTTGTGTCGTCTAAAGAAAATACTTTGTGTTGAATTAGTCAGGCTGTTTTATTGATGACCATTAAAAGGCCTTGTGCTTAGGTTTTACAAGCTTTTCAACGGCTCAAAGAGATGATTCAGACAAGAAAAAAATTAGACTCCAAAATACTAAAAACTGCAAAAACAGGTGAATTAATGGTGAAAGATCTGTAGGATAGAGCAGTAAGGACCACGCAGCTTTTTGAGGCTGTCTTAATGTGATATGGATGCAGGTGTGTTAATATGCTTGGTAATGGAAGACTGAGGATACCTGCTTCTTTTTTTTTTTTTTTTTTGGAGACGGAGTCTGGCTCTGTCACCCAGGCTGGAGTGCAGTAGCCAGATCTCAGCTCACTGCAAGCTCTGCCTCCCGGGTTTACGCCATTCTCCTGCCTCAGCCTCCCAAGTAGCTGGGACTACAGGCGCCGGCCACCTCGCCCGGCTAGTTTTTTGTATTTTTTAGTGGAGACAGGGTTTCACTGTGTTAGCCAGGATGGTCTCGATCTCCTGACCTCGTGATCCGCCCGCCTCGGCCTCCCAAAGTGCTGGGATTACAGGTTTGAGCCACCGCGCCCGGCCATGATACCTGCTTCTTAAACACGGCCTGCTCATTTTTTTCTGGCCTCTGGTGCATTTCTGTCCGGCAAAGCTCAAGTTCTGTTTTCACTGAGATGATGCACTGAGACATGACATCCCTAGAGGTGGTTTGATTCATTTCTGCACCCTGGTGTCTGGCAAAATGCCACGTGCATGTGTTTAATCAAAATAGCTTGTGGTTGTCAAGCTCTTGGTATTCTTTTCTCCCTGTGATTTGATTTCCTGAAAGTATCTTGTCCCCAAGGATTATGGAACATACACTTGTCAAACACTGGACTCATTTTCATGATCATTTAAATGTCATGACCTTTCTGACATCTTGATATGGTTTGGCTCTGTATCTCCACCCAAATCTCATCTCAAATTATAATCCCCACATGTCCAGGAGGGACCTGGTGGGAAGTGATTAGATCATGGGGGCTGTTTCCCCTATGCTGTTCTCATGATAGTGCATGAATTCTCCTGAGATCTGATGGTTTAAAAGTGTTTGGCACTTCCCCCGTTGCTCTCTCTCCTGCTGCCATGTAAGATGTGCCTGCTTCCACTTCCACCATGATTGTAAGTTTCCTGAGGCTTCCCCAGCCATGTGGAACTGTGAGTCAATTAAATCCTCTCTCCTTTATAAATTACCCAGTCTCAGGTTTCTTTATAGCAGCGTGAAAACGGACTAATACACACCTCTTGAGATCCTCACAGCAATTGGTGCCTTTGGATCTCTTCATTCACACTTCACTCATGTGTTCTTCCTTCCCCAGGTAGATGCACCCTCTGAAGATAGTGGCTCCCTCCTGAGAAGCTGGACCCCTTGGTAAAAGACAAGGCCTTCTGCAAGGTAACAGGGCTGAGTCACCCCAGGGTCCCATGGATGGCGTTTTCTCACAAATAGCTGAACTCCTCCACGCTCAGATCCAGGGGCCCTGGACTATCTCCCATTGTATGCAAAAATATTTTATTTCTGTTGACACATTACTCTTTGGGGCAGCTTGATGGTTTTATTAAATTTTGGAAAGAGGCTTCAGCCCCAGTAAGAGTCAATGCCTGTCCGCTTTCCCAGGTCACCTTGGCTGTGCTACAGTAAAATGGTGGGTTCCAATGCTGTGTCCAAGCTCTCCCAATTTCAACCCCTTCCAGGCCTTGCTGTCCATTTTCACTCCACTGTCACTGCATGTTCAAATTCTTGCTTTCTGCTTGAGTCAGTGCTGCTCACCTCGTCCCAGGAGACCTGGGTCTATGATGCTGTGGGTGACACCCTCTGAGCATCTTTTCTGAGCTGTCTGTGGGTACCTAAACCTGTCCCCCAACCTGGCGCTTGCCCTCCCTGCCCCGACCTCAGTGAGTCTGGCCCAGTCCATCCCTGATTCTCCCCTCTGGCCCCGAGCGTTCTCAAATATGCCCCCGCCTGCCTGTCTGTCACTGCAGCTGGCCCAGCCCTCATCCTCTCTCCCATGAACCTCTGTGGTGGCCTGCTCTCCCTGGCTCCCCTGTCTCCACACAGGTGCCAAAATGTCTGCAAAAAATGGAGATCTAACATACATTAGCCCATGGCTTAAAACCTGTACATGCTTCTCTGCCACCTGCAAATGACAGTCCCAGTTCTTCATCAAACCTTTGCATGTTGTGGGAACCTGGGGCTTCTCAGCCTCCCTCTCAGAACCCACCTCTGGTTTATGCTCCAAAACATGATGTTGTTGGACCCTCCCCTCTGCCTCCTCCAGGCTGAGGTAGCCTCTGTCTCCCCTCCTGCCCTGGGCGTGGCTTTTCCGGTAGACACCCCCACATCACAGTCTAACTGTGTGTCCACGTTTCCTGTGACTGCTGAGCTCCTGGAGCCAGGCCGTGGGACCTTTGTTCCTATTTTTGTTCCCAGAGCCAAATAGATATTTGATGTATAATTGTTGAATGCAGCAGTAAGTGAATAAAGACATGAATGGTTAACTGAAAACATTCTATCAAAACTGTTATTTGTCATCAGAGCATGGGCCGATTTCCAATAGCTAAGATTTGGGAGTGACCATTTGCCAGGCACTGTTCTAAGCTCTTTGCATGTGGCCATTGATTTCACCCACATAGCGCCATCAGTGACATGCTGTCACTACATTGCTTTTCAAAAGGGGGAACTGAGGCATGGAGGCTGAGCTTTTACTCAATGTGCCATCTATGTTGAGGGACTTCTGACTTGTATAGCCATTCAACTGTGAGCACTATGGAGGCCAGTCAGCCTGGCCCTGCCTTGGAATTTCTGTTATTCAGGGGCATAATGGGGTTTGTGTTGATTTTTGTTGGGAGTGTGTGGGTTAATCTAGGTACAACCCTCATCTCCTTCCCTTCTGATGTCCTCGCTCCCTTTGGTCATGTGACCCTTAACGCCCATTCCCAAGCTCAGTGCTGACTCCTTGCCTCAGGGTCCTGGGGATCAACATGGATCCCACAAGCCCGCTCCTGAGAGGACAGGACCACTCCCATCCCCACTGACTGTTTCCCAGAGCAGCTCTGGGGCAGAAGTAAACTTGGACCCAGGGGTCATGGCCCATTGTCCTTTTATAGTCTATTAGAGGAGGATGAGGTCCAACTTCAACTGGTTCATTACTCCTTGTGAAAATGAGCACACTGGGGCCCAGGGAGAGTCGCGTCCAATATCACCCTGCCTTGTGGTAGAGGTCACCAACCTCGGACCTGTGATTAAACATTGTCCACAATTAATTTGGAATTATTATCTCATGATACACTCCATAAAGTTCAGTCACACATCTTCTTTTTCTTCTCCCTTGCCTAATGATCAGACAAGCCAGATTCTTGTAACTAAATGAACCGACAGCTGGCAGTGTTCAGCTGATTTTGCAACGCCCTTATTTTGTTGTTGATAAACTAATGCAAATAGCTGGTTGGCCTGGAACTGGTGATTGGGAAACATTTGAACCCTTCTTTCCTTCCTCTCTAGCATAAAGACTTAAAACACACTTCATGCAGTCAAAGAAAGAGCTCATAGACCAGGCTGCTGGGCTTTAAAGGCTTCTATCTTATTTAATCATCTGAAAATAGTTTAAAGGTAAATATGGTAATAATACCAGTATTCTAGACTATTTTGGGAAGCCAGTAATGTAAATAAAGGGTCAGAGGTAAAAGATATTGAAGGAATGCAGTTTTACTGCTCTGAGGTAGGTTTCAAGGCTTGAGCCAGGCTTAGGGATCATCATCCTGATACTGGGGGTAAAGTGAAGAGAATATGAATGAGTATGTCTCGTATGGTTAGATAATCTTTATTTTTTCCCCTGTATTTGTTTTAAAAAACATGTTGTAACTTAAAAAAATACCTACACACCTTCTTTTTTTTTTGAGATGGAATCTCGCTCTGGTATCCAGGCTGGAGTGCAGTGGCACAATCTTGGCTCACTGCAACCCCCGCCTCCTGGGTTCAAGCAATTCTCCTACCTCAGCCTCCCAAGTGGCTGGGATTACAGGCATGCACCACCACACCGAGCTAATTTTTGTACTTTTGGTAGAGGTGGAGTTTCACCATGTTGGCCAGGCTTGTCTTGAAGTCCTGGCCTCAAGTGATCTACCTGCCTTGGGCTCCCAAAGTACTGGGATTACAGCCACCACGCCCGGCCACAATACATCTTCTTAAATAGAACATTTTCCAGCCAATATTTAAATGACTGCATGTCATTAGAATCGGAATGAGTGTTGTGTTAAAATATTTTGTGTTTTCATATTTATTTACTTATAGCTACAGATAAGAATATAGGCAAATTTCATCTCCCATAAAAATTAAGAGGCAGATGTTTTCAAAGCACAGAATTACATGGCCTACTCTATACATTGCTCCTAAGGTTGAGCAGAGGGGATAAGAGTTTTTTCTCTTTTGTCCTTTCCTCTTTTTTTCATACAAAGTTCATTGTAGATATTTTAGAAAGTATAGAAAGCCCCGACAAGGGGAAACACACCCAACCCAATTTTAATATGTTGTTATCATTTCTTTTAGGTTTTTTGGGTGCATTTCTATGTGGCTATATCCTATTGTACAAGCAATTCAGTATCTTGCAATATAAAATGAAGGCATGACCTTTGAGCTGGCCAAAAGTGTGGGGTGATTTTTGCAAATGGGTCCTGACAGCAGGGGACATAAGTGGGGAACAAATCCTCAGACAAACGGAGGCAAACTGGCTTAGGGGCGAGTGCGTAGCTGACTTTAGATGTAAACTAGATTTGGGGAAATGTAAATGGGATGCAGGACTGGAAATGTATAATGGGACAGAAGGTAGAAATGTTTAAAATCTTAAGTTGTTGAGTTTGTTCTCAATTTTGTGAAAACTTTTTATCTCTTTTCGTTCCCCACCCCATTTTTTAACCAAAAGTCAAACATGATAACATTCATGATGTAGAAAAACCAATTCATCAGTTTGTCTTGGCGGTGAGGGTGGGGACAGGATAGTGTCGGTATATTTAGTTTTAGAGATTTGCTGGAAAAGTAACATTTTTGCTTTTGTCTTTCTTCCATTCCTCCGTTTCTCCAGGAGAATATGAAAGTGTTACTCAGACTTACTTGTTTCATAGTTCTACTGATTTCTTTTCTGGAGGCTGGTAAGTTAAGTATTTCTTTGTGTTCTTATCTGCTAAGAAAATCTGTTATTTAGAATACATGAAGTGCCTTCCCTAACAGTCATGTCTCATACTCATTTCTGTTGAATCCCTGGGCACAGAGCCTCCTGGTCATAGACCTGTATCACCGGAAGTTCCTTTCAGCATCTTCCTCTCATTCTCTCACATAGAGAGTGGGAAACTGAGGCCCAATGAGGTTAAGAGCCCAAGGTCATGTGGCTAGTTTTGGAACAAAAGCTAAAATCTAGGTCTCCCATCTAGGTCCAGGCCTCTTTCCACTGGACTGCTGATTGAAAGTGTGATCCAGGAAATTCTGACTTTCATTTGGAGGAGATATTATGTATAGTCTTTATGAACCCACAGCTGGAAATCATCAAGATACAGTTCTTTTTCTTTTTCTTTCCATTTCTTCATTTTCTCTAATCTGTTCTCTGTGTGCCAGGTGCTAGCTACTGGGGATACAGCAGGGAATAGTGCAGACAGAAATACCTGCCTGCATAGGGTTTATATTCTTGTAGAAGAGAGAGATAACAGATAAGTAGATATATATTGTGTCATATGATGGCAAGTATAGGGAGGAAAAAAGCAGGAAAAAAAAGAGTATAAGGTTTTGTCATTAGAGTGGGCAAAAGGTTAATTTTTTGAATGTGGCCAGAAATAACCTCCCTGAGAAGTTGACTTTTGAGTTCACCTTAAGGAAGGGGAAAAGAGAGCTATTTGGATATCAGATTGGGGTGTGGAAATATTCCAGGCAGCATGTGCAAAGGCCCAGAAGCCAAGAGTATTTGGCGTGCTTTCAGAATAAAAATATCAGTGAGGCTGGAGCATAGTGAGAGATGAGGGAAGTCATAAGGGGCCAGGCTATCTGGGTAATGGCAAGATGGCGCAGGGTTGATTATATAGAATGTTGCACCCTTTTTTAGGGTCTTGGCTTGTAGTCTGGCTGAGATGCGAAAAGTGCAGGGTTCTTTGTTCAAAACCAGAGAGGTGATCTGACTTATGTTTTGATTTCTGTTTTGAGAATAGAACCGAGGGAGCCAAAGAGGGAAATAGAGAAGCCAGTTAACAGACAAGCCATGATGATGGCTTTATCTAGGCAAGAAATGTTGATGGCTTGTCAAAGCGTAGCAAGGAGAAGTGTGAAGCAGACAAATTTTGAAGTATTTTGGGAACAGAATCAAGAGGGATTTGGAGTTGGGTCAGATATGAGGTGTGAGGGAAAGAGAAGAATCAAGAATTATCTTAGGAAATTTTGGCCTTAGCAAACACAAGGTGAAATTGCCATTGATGGGATGGGGAAGATCAGGTTTTCAGACTGGACGTGTTAAGTTTAGCTGTCCATTAGATGTTTAAATGGTGACTTTGATTAGGCAGTCTACAGCCTGAGGGAAAGGTCTGGGTTGCATATTTAAAATTGGAGACCTCAGCAAGCGGCTGGTATAAGAACCATGAGACTGAATGGGATCATGGAGTGTAGTTAGGAAAGGTAAGAACTTTAAGGACTGAGCCAGAGATTGACTTAAATTCCTTGGTCCAGTAAGTTTTCTCCCCTTTGCTGAGGGGCTCCATGTGTGTTGGAGCATACCTTCAACATTAAGGCTGTTTACAACTCTGCCTTAGCCTTCACTTCCTGCTTGTGTATGACCTCAGAGTCATGCAGAAATGGGAGTCTGGTGCCTTCTATGCAAATTCCCGGGCATGCACACAGCCCTGCATACATGGGCACCCTTCTAGGTTCCCCAGGAATGTGTCAGAGCTTTTCAAGGCCCTCTGGAGGTTATGGCTCTGGTATTGCAGCTTTTGGCAGTTGTAAAAAGCAATTAACACTGAGTTTTTCCAGCAAACACCTTGGGGCTAGTGCTTTTTCTGTGGAGCTCTTGGTGAGGTCGATAACAACACCACCCTATGAATGTGACTTTGAGGACCTACTGGTCAAGTCAAAGAGTGGCAATGCTCTGGAAATGGGACTTTTTGAGGTGCTCCAAACCCTCTCTGTTCTTGCAAGCCTGCTGGTTTTCAAAGCCTTTGTGTCTGCAAAGCTCCTGCTATTCATGGCTGTTGTAGAGCTGGGAAGAGTAGGATGGAAGTCATTTAAGTTATAAAGCTACAAACCCTGCTGATCTGCGATTTGGCGTGTTTCTGTTTGTTTCCTTAGTTTCTAATAAATGCTCTTCTGATTATTGCAAGCCTTTGATTTTTGAAATTTTTTGCCAGTCTTTTTGTTGCCTTTATGGAGAAATGATTTATGAGACCCTCCCCCCCAACTCCACCATATTGGAAATCCTGCAAATTCAATTTCTTTGAATAGAAGATAGTATTAATAGATATAGGGCAATTCAGGCTATGTACTTCTTCTCAAGGGAGCTTTAGTAGTCTGGAAAATTTGCTCATTTCATTTATGTTATTAAATTTATTGGCATAACATTGTTTATAATATTCCCTCATGACCCTTTACAAATTATTTTAAAAAGAGATGTCATCTCTTTTTTTTCCTGATTAGTCTGGCTAAAGATTTATCAATTTTATTGTTTTTGTGAAAGAACTGGCTTTTGGTATCTTTGATTTTTCTTCATTGTTCTTCTGTTTTCTATTTCATTGATTTCCTCTCTGATCTATATTACTGTTTTCTTCTTACTTCTTCTGCTACATTAATTACGTTTTTTATTTTCTGTATCTTACCATATTTTGACATTCTGGAAGGTGTTTCATATCTAGGGAGAGACTGCCCCACCAAGGGCTAAGCAGTTCCTAGGTGTGTTGTGGACAGCTTACAGCTTGCCCTTCATGTGAGACTGACTGACCCAAGACTGTACCCCACTCACCTCCTTATCCAACTCTCACACACCCAAACCAATATTACCCCAGCCTCAATCAACACAGGGCCAGGTACCAGAGAACTAGGGACAGCCTGTATGCCCAAAGCCTGCAAAAATGGTTCAAACGGCCCAATCTGAGGCTGTTTATGCTGCCCTGCCTTGCCTTTCCCATGGGAACCCCAGTAAAGACTCTGGCCTAGGCTTTCTTTTTGTTTCTGCTTCTGCCTCCTAACCCAATCTGGTGATTCTGTCTGTGGTTTTGCGTGGTATAGCATACCCCTTCTGTCCAAACCACTAAGTAATACAAATCTTTCAATGGCATTAGTCTCTGTTTTGTCACTCAGTCAGCTCTGTTAATGAAGACCCAGGCATAGAATCTCTGCTTGCTGCTTACTTTGGAATTACTTTGTTGTTTTTCTAGTTTCTTAAGGTAGAAGCTCAAGTCATCAATTTGAGATTTTTAAAAAATATATAGGATTTAATGCTAGCAATTTTCCTCTAAGTACTACTTTCATTGAATGCCACAAGTTTTGATATGTTATGTTTTCCTTATCATTCAGATAAAAATACTTTATATTCTTTTTGATTTCTTTGACTCATGAGTTATTTAGGAGTATGTTAGTTTTCAAATATATGGGGATTCCTTAGATATCTTTCTGTTATTGATTTCTCATCTAATTCCATTGTCACCAGAGAAAAAGTTTTGTCTAATTTGAATCCTTTTAAATTTACTGAGTCTTGGGTTATGGGGAAGAATATGGAAAATTTGCTAAGTTTTATGTGTGCACTTAAAAAAGAATGTAATGTTCTACTGTTGTTGATTGGAATTTTCTGCAAATGTCAATTATGTCAAATTGGTTGATAGTGTTGTTCAAATCTTCTGTGTTGTTACTGATTGTCTGTTTAATTTTACTGCTTGTTCTATCAGTCCTTGTGAGTGGGGTTTCTCTAGTTTCTTGCAGAACTAATTTCTCTAGTTCTTGCAGTTCTATCAGTTTTGGCTTCATGTATCTTGAAGCACTGTTAGCAGCTACATAAACATTCGGTATTATTGTGTTCCTGTTGATTAATGACTTCTTTACTTTTTAAAAATTTATTTGTTTATTTATTTATTCATTTTTGAGACAAAGTCTTCTCAGCTCACAGCAACCTCCACCTCCTGGGTTCAAGTGATTCATGTGCCTCAGCCTCCCAAGCAGCTAGGATTACAGGTGCCCACCAGCACGTCTGGCTAATATTTTTGTATTTTAGTAGAGACAGAGTTTCACCATGTTGGCCAGGCTGGTCTCAAACACCTGACCTCAGATGATTCACCTGCCTCAGCCTCCCAAAGTGCTGGGATTACAGACGTAAGCCACCACGCCCAGCCGACTTCTTTATTTTTATGAAATGCTCCTTTTTTTCTTGTAATTTTTTTACTATAAAATCTACTTTGATAATAATAGTCACTCAAGCTTTAATTAATTTTTATTAAGGTATAGTTGACAAAATCGTATATATTTACAATGTACAATGTGATGTTTTGGTATATGTATACATTGTGAAATGGTTAATCCTAGCTAATTAATCAAACTTTCTTTTCATGAGTGTTAGCATGGCAAATATTTTTCTTTTCTTTTAATCTATTTTTACCTTTATTTATAAAATCTGTGTATGTAGGTGTATGTGTTCATGTTAGGCACCACATAGTTGGGCCTTTCTTTAGCCCATCTGATCATTTCTGCCTTTCAATGAGAGTGTTTAGACTATTTGAAATTTTAGTGTGATTATTCATATATTAGGGCTTAGTTCTGAGATCTTGCTATTTGTTTTTCCATTAGTCCCATCAATTCTGTTATTTTTTTCTCTTTTTTTTTTTGCTGCCTTTTAGATTAATTAGCATTTTTAGGATTCATTTTATTTCCCTTTTTGGCTTTTTAGTCATAACTGTTTGTTGTGTATGTGTTTTTTAATGACTGCTCTGGGGCTTAAATAGCCATCTCTAAGTTATCTCTGTCTGCCTTCAAGTGACACTATACAGTTTCACATATAGTATACAAAGTTAAGACAGTATATACCCATTTCTCCTTTCTTGAACTTTGCCCTATTCTTTCCATACGTGTTACTTCTTTATTTGTTGTAAACTTTATAGCATTTTCTTATTTTTTATTTAAACACTCAGTTTTCTTTAAAGAGATTTAAATAATAAGAAAGATGATCTTATAATTATCCATTTTTGTTGCTATTCCTTCTTTTGTGTAGATTCATTTTCATCTTAGAATATTGTCTTTTTTGAAGGACTTAACATATTTCTTGTAATGCAGGTCTACTGGTGATGACATTTTACAGCTTTGGCAAATCTGAAAAAGTCAATATTTTTTCCTAAATTTTAAATATATTTTCACTGGATATGGAATTCTAGGTAGACTTTTTCTTTCAGTACTTTAACAATATTGTTTTACTCTCTTCTGGCTTGTATTGTTTTTTGAAAGAAGGCTGCATCATTTTTTGTCTTTGTCCTCTGCAATAATTGTGTCATTTCTCCCTGGCTACATAGAAGATTTTATCTTTGTCACTGGTTTTAAACAATTTGACTATTCTGTGTTTGTAGTTCGCTTTATGTTTCTTTTGCTTGGGGTTCATTGTGATTTGGGAGCCTATGTCTACATCAGTTTTGTCACATCTTGAAAAACTTCAAGTATGTTTTCTGTTTTCCACAGTGATTCATATTACATGTATTGAAGTTGTCCTAAGTAAAATAATTCCCTGCCCATTTTATTCTGTTATTTTCTTCTCTGTGCTTAACTCTAGATAATTTCTAACGCTGTGTCTTCAAGTTCACTCATCTCTTTTTTTCCCTGCAGTATCAAATCTGCCTTTAATCCCATCCATTGTTTTTTGTAACTCAACATTATTGTTTTCATCTCTAAAAGTTTTTAAAAATCTCTTTCATGTCTTCACTAATCATGTTTGATCTTTCCTGTAGCATCTTGAATAATACAATAGTAGTAAACTATTTTAATTTTTAAATTTATTAAGCCTATTGTCTGTGTCATTTCTGGGTCAGTTTTGACTGATCGATTTTTTCCCTCCTTGTCATTGGTGGTATGTTACTGCTTCTTTGCATGCCTAATGATTTTTTTGAATGTTAGACATTGTGGATTTTGCCATGTTGGGTGCTGGATATTTTCATATTCCCCAAAATGTTCTTGAGCTTTGTTCTGCCACATGATTGTTACTTGGAAATGGATGAATCCTTTCGGGTCTTGCTTTTAAGCTTTATTAGGATCAGGAAAAAGTTTATTCTAGGCCTAATTTTCCCTAATGACTGAGTCAGAACCCTTCTGGGTACTGTGCTTGATGCCTTATCATTAATGAGGCTTTCCACTCTGGCTGTTGGGAACAGCAACTGTTTCCAGCATTGGGTGTGCTCCACGTGTTACTCCCTCCAGTTCTTTTGGCAATACTCCCTCTAGCCTTGGGTAATTTTCTTATATGCTTACGCTGACTGATAGATACTCAGCTGAAAACTTGGGGGAGACTCTCAGTTATCATGAGACTCTTTCTCCCTGTCATCATGCAGCCCTAAGTACTTGGGGACTCTGCCCTGCAAACTTTTCTACCCAGGTTCTCAGCTCCATCTCTTCAACTCACTGGGCTTTGCCTGTGTTTCTTCTCGGCAATGTCATGGCCTGGCTGTGATTTTGGACAACAGTAGAGCTCACCTCCTTTCTTCCCCATCTTTCTGGGATTTCTGTCCTTTGTTTTCTGATGTTCAATGTCTTGAATACCATTGTTTCATATATTTTGTCCATTTTTTAGTTGTTCATGTGAGAAGGTAAATCCAGTTTCTATTACTCCATCTTGTACTGAAAGGCATGACTCTCCTCCTACATTATCCCCACTTTTTAGATGAGTGAAAAGTGGGTGAAGGAGGTTAAATAACTTGCCAAGGGCACAGCACACAGGCAGTAAGTGACACAACTGGACTTGAATATGCTTCTCAGACTCCCAGGATAATGTCCTTATCACAAGGTTGTGAAGCTTTTATATGTAATGTGAATTGATATATTTAATAATCGGTGTATTTCTTTGTAGATATTAAATCAAGAGACACTGGCAGATTTTTTATATAAATTGCTTCCCCCCTTCTCCCTTTTAAAGATAAATGCAAGGAACGTGAAGAAAAAATAATTTTAGTGTCATCTGCAAATGAAATTGATGTTCGTCCCTGTCCTCTTAACCCAAATGAACACAAAGGCACTATAACTTGGTATAAAAATGACAGCGAGACACCTATATCTACAGAACAAGCCTCTAGGATTCATCAGCACAAAGAGAAACTTTGGTTTGTTCCTGCTAAGGTAGAAGATTCAGGACATTACTATTGTGTGGTAAGGTGAGAGAGGAATTAGTATGTTACAAACGTGTTCTAGTTTCCTGCAGTTGTTAAGGACAGAAATACTTTTAATAATGCTTAACTTACCTATTTTATTTTATTTTAGAAATTCATCTTACTGCCTCAGAATTAAAATAACTGCAAAATTTGTGGAGAATGAGCCTAACTTGTGTTATAATGCACAAGCCATATTTAAGCAGAGACTACCCGTTGCAGGAGATGGAGGACTTGTGTGCCCTTATATGGAGTTTTTTAAAGATGAAAATAATGAGTTACCTAAATTACAGTGGTATAAGGTAATTTTATTTTAAATATGACATTTCACTTTTCCAGAAAATAAAATAGTTCCCTGGACAATAGAATGAATCTGCAAAGTACCTTTTTATTTTGCATATTGTTTTCTCTTTAATGGTGACACTTGATAGGGAACCTAAAAAGAATCATAAGACTGCATTCACTTAATTTGAAGCTTAACTAGAAACTTACTTTCTATTGTTTTTATTTAATTTAATAAGATGTAATTGAGAAAAGTACTAGAAATAGATATTTAAAGAGAAGGCTGATTATAAGCTTAAGGTATTTAAGATATAACTATTTATTATAAAATATACTATGTGTGTTTTATTAACGATATGGTCTTCAAATAACCTGCTAGTTTCCATAACTGTCTTAAAAGTGAATCGACTAGCTTTCCATATAACACCCCATGTTGTGGTATCTTTAATTTGCCTAGTCTGGTGGAACTCAAATGGGGAATCATCTCGTAGAGCATAAGACATACTAAATAAATAGTATCAATGAAGAAATGAAGTGCAGTACTGTTAAGAAACTAATATAGTGTTAACTTCTTTTCAAACATGTTTTTCCTGCAAAATAAATTGGCATTCACTTCTTGTACTATGAAGTCTCATAGACTTGAAAACTTAATGTCATAGGAATATAGTTAACTGTTTCCAAAACACCAATATTAAAACTTACTCTATGTGAGGAAGTTTTCCAGTCTCTTTCTAAAAATATAACATTTGCTAAGGTGAAAAAAATGGAGTTCCTTTGACTGGTAGATTGGGGAAAGTTATTGGTTATTGGTTTTCAATGCTTCTCTCTCCCTTTATCTAGGATTGCAAACCTCTGCTTCTTGACAATATACACTTTAGTGGAGTCAAAGATAGGCTCATCGTGATGAATGTGGCTGAAAAGCATAGAGGGAACTATACTTGTCATGCGTCCTACACATACTTGGGCAAGCAATATCCTATTACCCGGGTAATAGAATTTATTACTCTAGGTGAGTCATAGCTCCAGCCTTAGAAGGTTTAGATCTGGGAAGGCCCAGAGACTATGATTGTAATATTACTTTCATTGTCCATGAAGAAACAAAATCCAAGACGACCTCAGTGATACCACAAAAGTCACATGGCTTTAGTTTTTTTTTTTTTTGTACTAAACACTATGTAATGTTTTTCATTCCTGCTTCAGATGTAGTTTTAATTAAATAGAGACATTATGAGCTGTGTTTTCCAACTGATCTAAGAGGGTTGTTCTTTGGCATGGCTAAAAATGGTTCTTACCGAAAGCTCTGGGGCTCCCTCTGGCTGGAATATGGGAATGTTCTGAGAGCTTGCACTTGGGGAATCTCAGTGAGTCTCAGTGTCTAGCAGTAAGCATGGGTGTGGACACTAACAAGCTTTGGAATAAGTCACATTTCCAGCATCTACCTCCTGTTCGTTCTGTATTAGGTGTTAACCTCTCTAAGCCTGTTTCCTCTTCTGTAACAAGATGATGCAATCTCCCAAGATTATTGGGAAGATTAGAGATATGGGGTCCACTAAACTCATGTGCCTGGTGCAAAGAAATGCTTGGTGCAAAACAGCTATGCAATTAATAGGTGTACGGTGATTGTTCTTGTTCATTTTCTTGTGTCTTTCAATTCTGTGTTAACCATGTTTCATATTGAAAACTGTATCACAACAAAATGAAACAAAATGCACAAATTACCAGGGGACAGTCAGAATGCTCAAACTTTTTGTAAATAATGAGATGTTGTAAGCTTTATGTAACATAAGAAGAGTTATTCCAACCAGAACTTTTTTGTAGGTTAGAGGGGTATCTATTAGTAGTTATGCTGGGACAATAGGTATAAATTGGGACTATCCCAAGCAATCTCAGAATGTGATCACCCTATAAATAGCTTCACTTTTCCAGTTATATAATACTTTATTTTCCTAAAAATATTTTTATTAAATAAAAGTTAATTCCTTGCCATGGTCCTTGCCATTCACAAGCATCAGTGAATCCTAATTTTCAGTGGTCTTTGTATCAAACCATGTTCTTGAGTCTTTAGCAGCCTGTCATTGGGTAGCTCTGGTCTGTCTTTCCTGAAACACAGCAACCAAACCAGCAAGTAGAACCCGAGAAAGAACTGGGCACTGGGGAATACTTAAGCTAGGTTAAGTGTGTTTTAGATACTCTCTGTTCCCTTTTCTGATCCCATTTGTAGAAACAATATACTCTACCCAGGGTGGGGTAATATTTTGTTTTCTTCCCAAGGCCCACCCAAATGATGCTTAGTGCTTTTTGTTCACTCAAGGATTCAAAAATATTTATTAAGTATTTACTATGTTTCAGGAACTGTTATAGGTACACGTTAGGGAACAAAAGAGAGAATATCCTACCTTCATGGTGTTCACTTTTTTTTTTTTTGACTGGGGGAATACCGAGTACTCAATTTTATAGTTTCTCATAGTTTCTTCATGGCTACAGGTCAACCCCTGAAGCCAATCTTTTCATAAATAAGTCAGATTAATTTATGGGGCTCCTTGGTACTTCTTTTTGCCTATTTTAATAAATTACAGCATTATTCCATAACCCTGTAGTTCTCACTACTGGGTCATTACCATAGTCATTAAATGCAAGCAGGTCTAGTACTGATTAGCCCTGCTGGCCAATAACACCCAATTCAAGGAACTAACTTCCCACTACTCTTGCCTTTCCTGATGTGCTTTCACTTATGAGAGGCACTTGTCTGGGGACCCAGGGACCTGGTGATGTGTTTGTTTTTCAGTTGCACCCCACTCTATGGGTTCACAAGGTCTAGCTCTGCCCCAGGGTTCACAGGGTGCTGTGACCTCTGCCTCAGCTTTCTTCCTTCACTTTCTGCCTCCTGTCTCCTGGCATATGTGCTTTGAACACTTGATGGAGTATCTGGCCAGAAGTAATTGAGTATATTTTGCTAAGTGTTGTTGTCACTTGAGATTCTGATCTATAGGAGACTGACAAACCTTACGGATGTGTTTCTTTCAGAGGAAAACAAACCCACAAGGCCTGTGATTGTGAGCCCAGCGAATGAGACAATAGAAGTAGACTTGGGTAAGTGGGCTCCACTCAGGATATGTTGGAATCAGTTTTTTTTTTAAACGTGAGAGTAAGATAAATTGTATCTTTACTATATATAATCCAAGCCATTTACTGAATATATCTATAATTAGAGGGAAAGTGACACAAATTATATCTTAATTTTTTTCTATTTCTTGCCTGTATGGCACACATCTTGCCATGTCTGATATCTCCAGCCCTACTTTTCTGTGGACACTTACTACCATGAAAACACCAACCAGAAACCAAGGTCAAAAGGCCTAGGAACCAGCAATGCTGTTGACTGGTACAGAGTTAAAATATTTAATGACAAAATTAGGATTTGCTGTAATAGTGAATCAATAGAGCAGATGTTACTTATCTCTGAATTAAACAAAAATTATATTTGACATCTTAGAGAACTTCTGAAGAATTAATTATTGTACGACAGGCATCAGCAGTGTTACAATTTCAGGACTGGATTTCTTATGAGCAGATCCAAGCTTTGAGTCAGAAGAGTAAGACTACAGGCCCCAAAGATGGTAGTCATTCTAGAAAAGTACTTTTCCAAGTTAGTGAACATTTTTTATTCAAGAATAAAGAACCCCACAAGCATCTAGTTCTGCACTGTTGAGTGTAGTAGTTACTAGCCACGTAGGGTTATGGACGTGTAAAATTAAATTAAGTCAGTTGATTCATTTAGTTAAATTAAAAATTAGTTCGTCTGTCACATTAGCCATATCTCAAGGCCTTACAGCCACATGTGACAAGTGACTACTGTAGAGACAAGCACGAATATAGAACATTTCCATCATCACTGAAAGTTCTACTGGAAACCACTGATCCAGAGAGAAAAAGTGATTCTTTGTAGCAGAGGACCCAAAATAGGCTGGCCTTGGAATTGCCTTCTGTAATAGTAACTGCATGACAGTAGTCAAGAACCATACAGAGGTTAGAAGGTACATGTTTGTGATCTGCGAATTCTGTACTTGGCGAGTTCTGTACTTGTTATTTATGGTGGAAGGTGGTAGAAAGACATTAGATAGAAACAAAAATGTCAAAACTCACAATTAAATATGGGCCAATAGGCTCTAGAATAATGTTTCTCAACCATCTTTTTTTGTTTTAGATTGTTCCCCTTTAGAGTCTAAAAAGTCTTCCTCCACCTAATTCTCTTTCCTGTCTTCAAATTTCAATACCACAGTTATTTTTATATCTGCTGATATACTGTGGCGCTTTGGAGTACCACAAACCATGTAATATCTAAGGTTTTCTTGCCTCTTCCCCAAGAACCAGGTTTTGCCCTGCTGGCCACAGCCCCTGTTGAAAGTGCCTGCCCCAGAAGTGTGTAATTGAGAGCTCTGATGCCTAGGCTGCATTGATCTCTCAATCTAAAAAAAAAAGCTTCAAATTAGGAAATAATTATTTTAATGTATTGTATTGACAGTGGATCAGAAGCATATAGTACCCTGTCATAAGATTATCCTGAAGGGTGTTAAACAGGCAATAAGATCCCATACCATTACTCCTTAGATGACTTAGAAAAATAGGAATTGAGAGATACTTCCTTAACTTAATAAATAACATCAGTGCAAGCCAATAGTCACTAACATTCTTAATGGTGAAATACCATAGACCTTCTCACTAAAGCCAAGAGCAAGACAAAGATGCCCATGTAACCACTATTACTGAACACAGTCTAGAAGTGCCTATTAATGCAATTGAAGGAAAAAAACAAGGAATGCTTACCACAAGGGAAAAAAGACATTTTTATTATTGTTTTCAGATCATACAAATCCCAAGAAAATTGCTGGGAAATACTAGAATTAATTCTATATAAATTAGTCAGATAACAAATTAACATTTAGAATTAATGTTCTAAAATATAAGACTTTTTTTTAGCAATAACCAGCTGGAAAGCATAATCAGAAAACAGATGCCATTTGCACCAGTAAATGTCTTAGAAGTGTCCATAAAATATCTTAGAAAAACTTTGAAAATATGTGGAATTTATAAGAGAGGAAAAAACTAAAAAAACCCAAAACCCTGAATATTAATCTTAGGAAAACTGAAATTTAAAGCATGCATCCAGCTGGGTGTAGTGGCTCAGGCCTGTAATCCCAGCACTTTGGGAGGCCAGGGTGGACAGATCAGTTGAGGCCAGGTGTTTGAGACCAGCCTGGCCAAGATGTTGAAACACCGTCTCTACTAAAAATACAAAAATCAGCTGGGTGTGGGGGTGCACACCTGTAGTTCCAGCGGCTCAAGAGGCTGAGGCATGAGAGTTTCTTGAACTCAGGAGGAGGTTACAGTGAGCCGAGATTGCGCCGCTGCACTTCCAGCCTGGGTGACAGTGAGACTCTGTCTCATTTAAAAAAATGCAATTAAATAATGGATAGAGGGTTAATAGTTTTTAAAAGCAAGGTCGATGAGCACCAAGCTAACAAAAAGCATGTTGACTCACCGTGAATTCAAGAAATGTAGATGAAAACTTAAGTGACATTTTCTTCTCTCAAAAGGCAATGTCTAACCCAAAACACTTGTTATCTGGTGGTTTTGGGGAAAATCGTGCTCACATACTCTCCTGTAGAGAGTGTAGACTGATACAGCCTCACTAAAGAGAGGGGGTTAGCTTTTAAAATATGTTTCTTTAATTCAATCCTACTTCCAGATTTTAATACTTCAGGATGTGTACAAACAAGGATATTCATTAAAATATTAATCTTAATAATGAAAAATTAGGAAATTGTGTTCATCAGTAGGAAATAGTTAATCATAGTGTATATGTATTATGGAGTGCTAAGCAGCCATGACGCAGTCCATTTTGGAAGACAAATCATGTGGGCCCAAATTCCCAATCCACAGTAATTTCAAAATAGTAGGCAATAAGACCCCATTTCAAAAATCACACGTGTTCACAGAGAAGATAAGGAATGAGATACATAAGGTTACTAATGGTGTTTTTCTCTGGGTGGTGGGTTTAGGGTAATTTTTCTTTTTCTCTGTGCATTTCTATATTTAAAATTTTAATTCAATAGCCATTTATTAATCTAGCTAGATCAGAAAAGATCAATTAATGTTACGATTAAAAATACATTCTTTGCAGGATCCCAGATACAATTGATCTGTAATGTCACTGGCCAGTTGAGTGACACTGCCTACTGGAAGTGGAACGGGTCCTTCATTGACGAAGATGACCCAGTGCTAGGGGAGGACTATTACAGGTATGTATGCTCAGAGTCATTCACAGTTTGGTATTAAATCCCACATGGTATTTTCTATAACCTTGTTGGTTTAGTTTAAAAGCAAGTGTTAGTTGTTCCTCACCCTTTGCTGCCCTTTTTATTTTGCTAAGTAGAATTTACAAGATCTTGTACATTTAAGATAAAAAAAAACATGCCATTGTGGTGCAAATTACAGGCCACTAGAAGCCTTTCTCTTAAGTTATACATGTTGCAACATTTCAACGAAGCAATTATCTTTCATTATTCTTCATATTCCTCAAGTAGCTTAGAAGAGACTCATTAATGAGCTCAAGAATCAGGCAATCCACACTGCTCTCAAAAGCCTCTACTGGTTTCCTACTGCTCATTTATGGGACAAGGATCTCCTGGCTTCCTATGACTTCTCCTTCACATCACCTGCGAAGCACTTTGTCATCTGCCCCAATCTCCTCTGTTTAGTATATTGTATATTATTCTCTGTGCCCCATGGAGACCACAAAGCATTTGTCTACATTTTTCTTCTTGGAAGTGGTAATTTTTTTGCTTTCTCTGCTCCTGAGCCTGTTACTGATAGTGGTCTTGGGGTTGTAAAATCTCAGATTAGTGTTGCCAGCAGTCTGAATGTTTTGACTGTGATTGGGCAGGGTGATTATTTCAGCTGCAGTTTTGTCACCAATAAGGAAATACACAGGGTATACATGTCTTATTTGTAACTGAGGCAATTTACTTACACAAGTTTATTTACTCTCTCTCGAATAGTGTGGAAAATCCTGCAAACAAAAGAAGGAGTACCCTCATCACAGTGCTTAATATATCAGAAACTGAAAGTAGATTTTATGAACATCCATTTACCTGTTTAGCCAGGAATACACATGGTATGGATGCAGCATATATCCAGTTAATATATCCAGGTAAACAACAAGCTAATTGAAACACAATTTTGTTTTACCGTAGTAAGATTCCATGACCTTGGAGTTTGAAATGCCATTTCCTCTGCTTAGAACACTCTTCACTTCCGCATTATCTAGGTAACTTCTATTTCTCTTTTACTCTCTCTTCTTGGAAGCTTTTCTGTCCTGCTGCCTGCCCTTAACCCAGCTCTCGGCCCCAAGAGAGGAGGTTAGGGCCTCTGTATCTACTTCTGTAGCACCATATGTCACAGGATCTATGGTACTTAGTTTTCTATACTTAACTGTAAATTCTGTGATGGTGGCAACCATTTATCTTAGTAATCATTCTATTTCCACAGCTAATGGCAAGTTAGCTCTGGTACATTGTAGGTACCTAATGAATATTTTGAAGTAAGTGACTACATTGATGGATACATAGAGTAAGATTAAATAAATATCCACTTTCAAAGAGGACATCAGAAGTCACTGGGTTTCATGAATTGGTATAATAAAACATAATATTGAAAGTATTTGTGAAACATTTTAAGGTAATTTGTGGTTTAATTAAAAATAGGATATTGTAATTGTGTGCATGGGAAGAATATCTGAAAGACCCTAAAAATTAACTTCTGTCTCTGTTTAAATACTAGCAGCATACAAATAGAAATTACATTTAAAAGATAACATTTACAGTAGCATCAAAAATCATCAAATACTTAAGAATAAATCTAGCAGAAGCTGTTCAAGACCTCCGTAATACAAACTAAAAAATATTGAGATAAATCAGAGAAGAACTAAATGGAGGGATATACAATGTTCATAGATTGAAAGACTCAATATTATGAAGATGTCAGTTCTCCCCCACATGAATGTATGGATTCCAAACAATTTTAATCCAAATCTCAGCAGCATTTGTGCAAGTGAGAGTCGGTGTTTGTATGGGTGTGTTTTTGTGGACACCTGTAAAAGTCACAGGGAACTGTAAAGGACCAAGTATAGTCCTGGTGGTCTTAAATAGGAAAAATAAATCTGGAGGATTATTACTACAGGCATCATGATCTTGTATGAAGCGACAGTACTTAAGATTGTAAATGTGAACTATCATTTGGGCCAGCTGGTTATTTGTCTGGAAAATGGTATACCTTGATTTCTATTTTGTATCCAAATCATCTAAATTGGAAAAGTAAATAAAGCTTTTAGATTCCCTTTTCTGGATGCTTACATGGTTCCTGATATTTAGAAGGTAATTTCTTTTTCTTTCCTCTTTCTTCTTCTCTAGCTCCCTCCCCATCACCTACTCCATCTGCTCCCTGACTTCCTCTGTAATTACTGGATAACTAAGTAGAGAAGGAGGCCAGGAGAATGTGGAAATGTGAAACTTCCCTAAGCCTCTACCTGTTTCCCTTTCCACCAGTCTTTGGCTTTACCCAATGGACTCTCTGACCTCAGGGAACTTTTGTAGGCTTTTGAGTGATTTTAACTTTTCCCTGTTTTACTGTGGAATGCTGTATCCTGTGGTCTTTGGTATTTTTGTTCCGTGTTATTGTATATTATGCTATTTAGGTAGAAACTTCATAGAATGCACCTTAGTTTTATATAATCCGTGCTAGATTGCTTTGTACATTAGTATCCATTACAAAGTGATAATAATGAATGAGTTAATACTGTCTGAATGCAGGCCAGTCCCAAATATGGTCTTTCTGAGATGAAGATCCTTAATTTGCTGTGCTCAAAGTTTTAATTCTTTTTGGTTCTAATTTTTTTTCTCCTCTTTTTTTTTGCTATAGTCACTAAATTCCAGAAGCACATGATTGGTATATGTGTCACGTTGACAGTCATACTTATGTGTTCTATTTTCATCTATAAAATCTTCAAGATTGACATTGTGCTTTGGTACAGGGATTCCTGCTATGATTTTCTCCCAATAAAAGGTATAATTGTGCATTCCGTGCAGTTTTTCTTGTTGGAGATAGGGGATAGTTAGGAGATGTAGAAGATGACTAAGAGGGTTTTTATTTAAGTTCTAAAATGAAAAGTGGCATATACAAGAATATTAGTTATTCTTACACAGAATTATAGTTTTATAACTCATTAGGCTGAATATCATTGTTTTCTAAGTTCCTGCCTCAACATTCATATTGGTAGAATAAACAGGTATTTAGAGCATCTGTTTATAAATTCAGTTATGCATAAGCCATTGGGAGGCCTTGCTCTGTGATGAGTAGGACAGACGTAGATCTTACCTTAATGAAAGAAATGAAATGACTAGATCTTTGTGCATCAGGGAGGTCCTCTCTCTCTTCTTTATTTAAACTTTGCAAAAAAAAAAAAAAAAAAGGAATACCACAATGTCTAAAAAAAATGAATGGATAGAATTCAGGGCTGAGACCTTTGGGGAAGAAGATGAGAACAGTGAGACTTTAAGGATGGCTCTATACTAAGAGTATACGAGGCAGCCTCCAAATACAAGAGCAAATTTGCTGTAAAACACAAGAAATAGAAACCTTGTAAGGGATGAACACTTTTTAAAGGGATTATATTTTTGGTATTGCTGCTTCAGTCATGCCATTGTACAAAAAAAGATGAATAGTTCATTATGAAATGAATGTTTGTGATATTAACTTTATCAAATCTCTTATTTTTGCCTTGTGGTTCTAAATACATTATATTTTTCCTTTAGCTTCAGATGGAAAGACCTATGACGCATATATACTGTATCCAAAGACCATTGGGGAAGGGTCTACCTCTGACTGTGATATTTTTGTGTTTAAAGTCTTGCCTGAGGTCTTGGAAAAACAGTGTGGATATAAGCTGTTCATTTTTGGAAGGGATGACTACGTTGGGGAAGGTATGTGTGTCATGGAACAAAGTAAAGGCTTATTGTTATAAAACTACTTAGTAAAATGTGGATTCCATCTTTCCAGAAGATTGTGGCATAGGGGTATATATTTCACAATTTTAAGAGCCTCTTCAGAAGTGTATGATGATTTTTACATTTATTAAATGCAAAGTATTTACTTCTTGCATATTTTGTCAGAGCAGTAATTAAGTGATCTTCATTTTGTTTTGAAAAACTTAATGACGAGTTAAACCCAACAGTTGCTTTACAACTGATACAATAAAACAGGAGTGGTAGAGATCAAATGATTGAATAGTAAGTTTTTAAAATTCCAACAAAGTTTTCTGAGTTCTAAATGACATATTTGTCTTTTGAGGGCCAATTTTTGAATTTGTCTATAAAATGGGAGGTTTGCAGTGGCTCACGCCTGTTATCTCAGCACTCCGGGAGGCCAGGGTGAGAGGGTCGCTTGAGCTGAGGAGTTTGAGGCTGCAGTAATCCAAGATCATGACACTGCACTCCAGTGTGAGCAACAGAACAAGAGCCTGTCTCTTAAAATTAATTAATTAATTAATTTAAAAAATGGGAAACTCTTTTAATTTTAAGTAAGGCAAGAAAGAGGCGTTAGGAGCCATAGGGTTGGGAAAAGCCATGCGTGGCTTTGGTTCAGGAGAGAATGATGATAAATAGAAATTTACTTACTATATTTTGCTTCCTGTTTTTCAGACATTGTTGAGGTCATTAATGAAAACGTAAAGAAAAGCAGAAGACTGATTATCATTTTAGTCAGAGAAATATCAGGCTTCAGCTGGCTGGGTGGTTCATCTGAAGAGCAAATAGCCATGTATAATGCTCTTGTTCAGGATGGAATTAAAGTTGTCCTGCTTGAGCTGGAGAAAATCCAAGACTATGAGAAAATGCCAGAATCGATTAAATTCATTAAGCAGAAACATGGGGCTATCCGCTGGTCAGGGGACTTTACACAGGGGCCACAGTCTGCAAAGACAAGGTTCTGGAAGAATGTCAGGTACCACATGCCAGTCCAGCGACGGTCACCTTCATCTAAACACCAGTTACTGTCACCGGCCACTAAGGAAAAACTGCAAAGAGAGGCTCATGTGCCTCTTGGGTAGCATGGAGAAATTTCTAAGAGTTCTTTGGGTGCCTCCTATCTTATGGCGTTGCAGGCCAGGCTGTGCCTCATGCTGACTTGTAGAGTTCATGGAATGTAACTGTATCATCCTTTATCCCTGAGGTCACCTGGAATCAGATTGTTAAGGGAATAAGCCATGATGTCAATAGCAAGCCAGGGCACTTCGGAGTAGAGGGCTTGGGAAGATCTTTTAGAAAGACAATAGGCTGGGTGTGGTGGCTCATGCCTATAATCCCAGCACTTTGGGAGGCTGAAGTGGGTGGATCACCAAAGGTCAGGAGTTCGAGACTAGCCTGGCCAACATGGCAAAACCTCATCTCTACTAAAAATACAAAAATTAGCTGGGCATGGTGGTGCACGCCTGTATAATCCCAGCCACATGGGAGGCTAAGGCAGGGGAATTGCTTGAACCCAGGAGACGGAGGTTGCAGTGAGCTGAGTTCGGGCCACTGCTCTCTAGCCTGGCAACAGAGTGAGACTGCATCTCAAAAAAAAAAAAAAAAAAAGGCAATAAATGCCCTCTCTGAATGTTTGAACTGCCAAGAAAAGGCATGGAGACAGCAAACTAGAGGAAAGGGCATGCAGGAAATGGCCACCGTCTATAGATGGCTTTGTTTAAGTCATCCACAGCCCAAGGGCGGGGCTGTGCCTTGTCTGGGGACCCCGTGGAGTCACTGGCCCTGGAGCGGCTCTCCTGAGAGGTGCTGCAGGCGAAGTGAGACTGGCACCTCACTGAGGAAGGGAGATGTATTCTTGGAGAACTTTCCATCTGCTTGCATTTTCCATACACATCTCCAGGCAGAAGTTAGTTTCCAAAGACCGAATTTTATTTTACATATGTTGAAAGCTCACGTCAGTGAACAAAGGGATTCTTCAGTATTCCAAGGTTTTGAAGTCATCTTAGCTTTCCGCAGGAGAGACAGAACTTAAAAAAGCAACAGTAGCAGGGAATTGATCCACTTCTTAGTGCTTTCCTCCCTGGCACGACCATCCTGTCCTTTGTTATTATTCTGCATTTTACATCTGCGGAGGGACAGCTCCCTAATGGCTTCGTCCCTCCGCAATGTCCCTTGTATAGCCCACACATGAACCGTCCTTCCTGTGATGCTGCTCTTCTGTCATCCCGCTCCTGCTCAGACACCTCCTGCGGGCTCCACCTGTTGGAGCTGAGGCCCATGCTTTCCCACCAGCACGTCACTCCCAGCCCGCCTCCCTGCCCGGTCCTCCAGCCTCCCCTTGCTGTCCTGCTGTCTGAATTCCCAGGTTGGCCTGGTGGCCATGGCACCTGCCCCCAGCACTCCTCTGTCTCTGCTCTTGCCTGTCCCCCTTCCTCCTCCTTTGCCTAAAAGGCCTTCTCTTATTTTCTCCAGCGGATCAGAATTTTACCGAAATTCAGAACATACTCCAATTCCACAGTCTCCAGGAGACTTTCCCTAAGAGGCGACTCCCTCTCCAGCCCTCTCTCTCCGGTCAGGCCCACAGCAGAGACAGCAGTGAGCACGTCAGGGAGGCTGGTCTCCCTCCAGCTGGAATCGCTGCTCTCTGAGGAAGAGGCTGTGGGTGGCTGTCTCTGTCCCTTACTGCCTTTCAGGAGCAATTTGCACATGTAACATAAATTTTTATAGTGCTTTGTGTCTAAAAACATTCCCCAATTATCTTATTTAATTTCTGCAATTATTTTAATTTTATACATAGAGAAAGTGACCTATTTTTTTAAAAAATCACACTCTAAGTTCTATTGAACCCAGGACTTGAGCCTCCATTTCTGGCTTCTAGTCTGGTTTTCTGAGTACTTGATTT
The DNA here is from genome assembly GCF_009764315.1 of Trachypithecus francoisi. NCBI lineage: Eukaryota > Metazoa > Chordata > Mammalia > Primates > Cercopithecidae > Trachypithecus > Trachypithecus francoisi. The sequence goes on along the minus strand of NW_022681462.1, from coordinate 51,142,935 downwards.
CAGGTCAATAATGGTCCCCCCTCACTCCACACTGGCACATTTGTGAGAAGAAATGACATTTTGCTAGGAAGCGACCGGGTCTAGGAATGCTTTTACTCAAGATACCAAATTCCAAACTTCTGAATGTTGGAATTTTCAAAAATGATGTTTAGGTTTTATGAAAAACTCTTCTACTTTCATATATTCTTTCCCCAGAGGCAAACATTTTTTAAAATGTTTCATTTTCATTAAAAATGAAAGCACTTTTTTTTTTTTTTGGTATAGAAAAAATATTTTTAAAAATGGGATGACAGGCCTCAGAATAATTGGAGGAACCCTGCAAAACCACAAAGCCAAATTTATATGCCACCAATTGCAGGACACAAGCACAGGTTTAAGAGTTGTATGAACATGGGCAGGACTTCTGGTTTTTATATTTCTCGTATTTAATATGGGTGAACACAAATTTTTCTTGGGAATAATAATATTCCTCCTAAACAAAAACATATTGAGTTGAAGTCTCTGACTCTTGCCTTTCCACTTGCTTTCTCCTGGGTCCACTTTGCCTGTTTTAAGGAACAGTGCTGTTCTGGAGCTGCTGTTCCAACAGACAGGGCCTAGCTTTCATTTGGCACACAGACTGCAGCCAGAAGCCCATGGATGAGGGATGTCACGTCCCGAAAAGCCTATTAGAAGTTTTACAAATTTAATTTTGTAGATTATTTTAGTCTGTCATCTAGAAAATGTGTGAGCACGCATAGTGCCAAGAAAGCAAGCCAATTCGGAAACTTAGGTGAGTGACAAAATTGGCCAGGGAGTGGGGGTGACGAGGACCAAGAATTACAAGTAGCATGGCAGCTGGAATGTAAGGAAGGACAAGAATCAGTGGATAAGCCTGGGTGGAGGAGGATCCGAACAGAAAAGTGCAGAGCCATTCCCCATCTTCCAAGGGTTGGATTCTGGAGGAAGAAGACACATTCCTAGCTCCCCGTGAACTTCCTTCAACTTACTGTCCCCCACTAAAACAAAACAAAAAACGTTTCATACCTCCCACTTTAATTAGATTTTCTTGCAGTTTTTAATGGCATTTTAAAAAAGATGCCCTAAGTGGTGAAGAAGAGTTTGCAAATGCAACAAAATATTTAATTACCGGTTGTTAAAACTGGTTTAGCACAATTTATATTTTCCCTCTCTTGCCTTTCTTATTTGCAATAAAAGAAAAGGTATTGAGCCATTTTTAACTGACATTTTTGATAAATTATGTTTGTACTAGCTTATGATGGAGTTTTTTAAAACCTGTTTATATAATTTTGCAGCAGAAGCCAAATTTTTGTATGTTAAAACACCAAATTTGTGTACAGCATGCATCACGGATCAATAGACTGTACTTATTTTCCAATAAAAGTTTCAAACTTTGTACTGAGGGTTATCCTTGAGAATCTGTTCTTTGTCTGGTCCACAGCTTACCTGCGCACCTGTACATTCCCAGGCCTGAACAAGGTGAGGAGTCCTGCTGCAGAGTTCTTCCTGTTGCGTGGAGGGGGTGGGGAGGGGCTGGAGGAGGGGAGGGGAGTGGAGGTCAGAGGCTATTGACCTAACAGTGAGCCCTAACTCCCTTCTTCTAGCTCAACTCTACTCCCTCTGCTCACCTGCTTCTAAAATGGATTAAAATGTGAGCCTTATCATTAACTGTTTATTGGCTTCTTACCAATTTACTATTAACTTACCACTTTACCTGTCCAAAAATGATGAAGGGGATATTTGTATAGACTTTTACATTTTACAAAGGGCTTTTATTTATTTTTTTCCTCTGACCCAGAAGGTGGGTAAAATTGCTGAACTTGCTGTCCAAAATGCATGCTCTAAAGCTTGTTAACTCTGATGGTCAGAGATGACACCCAGTCAGTGCCTCCTTACCTCACGGCAATGCTAAAGGGCAGGTGACTCTGTCAGTACCTGGGGAGAAGGGGCAGGTTGACTTAGAGTCTGAGTCCACTATGAATGAACACTGCCTCCACCATCTACCTGGGGTGAAACTTTAGGCAAAGTATTTGAGCCTCAATTTACTCATTACATAGGTATAATATCTAATTCATAGGATTAGGATTAAAAAGATTAAACATATTATGAAAAGTCTAGTGCTTAGCCTAAAGCTGGTTCTCAGAAAATGGTTGCTTTGTTAGTAGCAATTCTATGAATTGCTTATCTGAAGTCCTATTAGAATCTGCAAATGGAAGGGATAGAGAGGAGTTAGAAATTAGAAATGACAATTGACAACTAGGGACAAAGTACACAATGTCAAATTGAAGTTGTATAACCCCACAGAGGCCAGGAGCCCTGTCCAGCCCACAGCCCCTCCACCAGCCCCCAGCCTGGAGAGTGTTTCTCACTGGAGGAGTTCAGGGAGCTTTGCACCACATTTTGGTTATGATACCAGATAATGTGCAAACCATTAGGAAAATCAGTGCTAACCACCATTTAAAAGTCAGCCTTTTTCCTCTCTTCATCAGGTAACTTTTCCCCAGTAAATGCAAAATAGATTTTTAGGGAGTCTCTGGAATTATTTTACAGCAGGAATGCCATCTGGTGGAAAAAGACCCGGGACTAAATTCCTGCACTGTCACAGCTTTGAAACCAGAACACAGCACCTGGTTGTATGGAACCTCCATTTTCTCATGTGTAAAACAGGACTTCCTATGTTACAAGATGTTTATATGTAGAAAGCCTCTGTCCAGTATATGGGTAGAATCTCAAAATATATTTTCTTAGTTTTATCACTTGATGAGTACAGATAAAACAAAAAACTTATTCATCCAAAATATATATTTTTCAAATGCTACGGTTTTAGGTGTGTGGGGGGGTTGAGGGGTGATATAATGTTGGTGTTAACTTTTAAGTAACAGCTGCTACTTAATCCCATTTTAGCAAGTCAGGATCTGGTTTAGCATTTTTCATATAGTACATTCCCCAAATAGTAATTGAAGGACTTCTAAGCATAAATACCATGCAATTATGAAATCAGAGATTTCCTCCAGCTTATTTGTCAAAAGAAAATCTTTTCGCCTTTGACGTGAGACTCTGGGAGTGTGGTGAGGTTGGCTTAGCATTCAGGGCATAGGGAGCATAGCAGTTGGAGAAGAAAGCAGGTTGGGCTGGAAGGGAAAAATTGTTCCTCTTTTACTAAAATAAAATACATAAATGAATCACCACAGTGGCAATAATTCATAAAATGGAGTACACATGGAAAAATGTGTGTGGGAAGACAGAGGAAAGGGATAATTTTTGATGTGATAACATTCATTTTACAACCAAAGAGAGTGTGTGTGTGGGGGGGGGGTGAGGTGGGGGGGGCAGGGTGTTTAAGTTTTAAGGAGAGGGAGAGTTACAGGAATAGGTGATACTATTTAAAATGAGTATTAATCATTCAAAACAAAAACATGCTCATCTTACCACACACTGCTCAGGTTTCTTCTAAAGAAGGCGTGGCTATTAAAATACGTAAATCCTACCTGTGCCTTAAATCTGAGCCCCAAACATTAGCATGGCAGTCTCTCAAAATTTGCAGCTGTTAGACCAGTTAAACCTGTACCACCTGACTCTAGACTCATAGGAGGCTGTTGACTTCTCTAAAGCTGTGCTCAACCAGTTGAGAGATTAATTTACCTACAGGGTGAAGTCGATGAAGCTTGTTTTTCTTAAAACCTTTGACCTGGCAGTGATCGCAAGTGTCATTTGGTTTCTGCTTCTGGAAGGGAAGGGCTACAATGATACCATTCTACAGTGTTCATTGGTTTTCCTGTCAATCTACACGTCCTCAGAATGAGATTCCTTAGGCTTCTGTAGTGAAAGGGTATTGCATGTTTCACAGCCTGTGTGGGGACCCACTCCTGCTTTGGTTCATGTAGTTAATCCTTCCCTGGCTAACACTGCATTTTCCGTCCTCAGCCATGTTATGTCACTTACCCTGCTTAGCCAGGGACAGACTGCAGCTTCTCATTTGCTTTGAAGGCTGTGGACAGCGGCCACCTGTCTCAACACTTTTTATCATCAGATGCTATTCTGTAGTCTCGCCTTCTACACTATACTTGATTGCTTCTGAGTTCTTGTCTTTCCTAAAACTGGACCCATGTCCTCTCTCAAATGCAAAAACACAGGGGAAATATTTGTGTTCTGAAGCCTACTTTTAGATTTTTAAAAGGTGCTAATCATGTGGATAACATTATGCTAGACACGGAGAAAATTACAAAGTAAGAAAAAACAGAAATCTAGCCAGAGAAGAAGAGTGTGAAGAGAAAGTTGTTCAGGAAACAATCTCATATGATAGAGGGTCTTAAATCCATGACTGAAATATTTGGACTTTACCACTGGGAGTAGGTATATGGGAGATACTGGAGGCAACAGGTTGGAAGAACAAAGAAACACATTGATACGGCACTATTGTGCAGCAGATTGGGAAGAGGTAAAAGGTTACATAGGGAGGTTGTTAGGAAGGTGGTATAGTAATCCCCTTGGGAGTCAATTATATTTAAGACATTTTATAAAATAAATTAGGAGAATTTTTTTTTATTATGAAAGCAATAATGGTTTGTGGAAATTTCTAAAACATATAAGGAAGAAAAATGTCACCCATAACCTCACAACCTAAAGATAATTATTGATATTTTATTACCTTTCTATGGACATAACTGATACCATATAATACATGGAGTTTAACACTCTTTTTAAAGCTTAGCATAAATATTTGCCCACATTACGATTATATGAAATACAACCTATAAGTAGTCACTAAGTCTATCAAATGGATGGTCCATAATCTGATAGCATTGCTGTCTTCGTTGGATATCCAGATTATTTCTAGTTTTAGCTATCAGTAGTCAAAGTGCAATAGTTATCCTTTCTCTAATATCTTTACTTCCCTAATCATTTGCTTAGCATATATTCAGAGGGCAAGGTTCCTTTTCAGGTTCTTGATGTTCCATAGAGACATTTGCTCCTCTTACACAAGCAGTGTGTGGCACTGAGAATACTCATTATTAAATAATTGCGAATTTGATAGACAAAAAAGGTTATCCTTTGCGATAAGCATTACTCTGCCAGTTAACTATTAACATGGTTGAACGTTTCACTTAACAATTACAATTTGAGGTGGGCGGATCACTTGAAGCTAGGAGTTTGAGACCAGCCTGGCCAACATCGTGAAACCCCATCTCTACCAAAAACACACAAAAAGCAAAAAACAAAAATTAACTGGGCATGGTGGCGCATGTCTGTAATCCCAGCCATGTGGGAGGCTGAGGCAGCCGAGGCTGTTGGCTTCATCTGTGTTATTTTGGAATTTACAAACTGTTTCCTCCTTTGTGATTTTGTACTGGCTGTTTCCTACTTTGGGGAGAGCCCTTCTCCCAGACCTCCACGTGCTGGACTCCTTGCCTTGACACGGGCCTCTGCTGCACCATAGACCCTTCTGAAGGGAGGACTTCCCCAACACCATCTCCATCACTTCATCATAATTGCTTTCAGGGTTCTCACCAACCTGAAATCATCCTATAAAATTTTCTATTTACTTGACACTAGAATGACTGTAAACTCTAAGAGGGTCTGTCTTCTGTACAGCTGTATTTCCAGCACTCAGAATATCACCTGGAACATAGTGGGAACTGTATAAATATTTGATGAGGGACTGAGCAACTAATGAATGGAGCTCAAGGGAGAGATTAAGCCCAGGACTGCAGGAAACCAAGTGCTTTAAGGACCTCTCTCTAGTCTCCCTGGCTGCTGCTTCCATTTCTGGAAGTTCATTTTATCCCAACAATAGCAGTCTACTACAGAAACGCTGCTATATATTCCCAAGCCTCACGGAGGGGAAATATGAGAACTTAAGGACCTTAAAAGTATAAAGATCTTGGTGGAGCCTGAAACCCCCACCCCAACCTAATACTGAGTTTTGGAAAGTTTAATTGTTGCATGTGAATATATTTCTGTTTCATTCTCATTGGGAAACATTATCTGTGGGCTATGGCCAATGGGAAATCATCAGACATTTAGATATCAGACATCAGGCATCATATAAAATACACATTTGTATATGAAATCTTTAATCCAAATTGTTGCCCTGCCACCCTTCTGAGTAGCCGTCATATCCTAGTCTGAGGGCCAAATAGATTGAAGGTAAAATTCAACCAAGCAGAGTTCTGTAATGCCTTCTTCATACACAGATTTGTTGCTTTTTGTCTGCTCTCAGAATGAAGTAATGAATCTCTGGAGGAAGTTGATTTACTTCATTAAAAAAAACCAACTGAAAATATATTTCCTATGGCCACTGACTAATGCCAGAAAACATTAAGAATATTCCCATTGCAAAAATATCTGCAAGTGGGAGAGAATTAGACAAGCAGGGGGATGGTGATAAGCATCTATCACATGTTATACACCCTGTTATGGAGGCTTTACAACTGCCACCTCTGAAAAATGGGCTTTACCTCCCTATCTAAACGCATATAAAATAAAATCACACGATAGCTTTTACATCAGAGCAGCAAAACTGGCAAAATTTGAAAGTCTGACATTAGCAAATATTGGTAAGAACATGAAGCAATGAAATTCTTTTCCTCTAAAGGATACAGTTATGGAAAAAAATTGGGGCTTTTCTAATACAATTGAGGATATACCTACCCAATGATTCTGCAATTCCATTCACTAAACGACCCCTGAAATACTCGCACAGAAGGACATTACCAGAATCTTAGGAGCAGCAAAGTTTATAAGAGCAAAATATACATTTGGAAAAACTTAAATGTTTGAAGGAGATGAATACATTTAGGTTTTTTTTTTCAAGGTAATTGAGAATCTGCAGTAAATGTTATGGTTTCCTGTTATTTTTAATTGCTAAGTTTACAATGCCTGGAATCAGTTCTGCCTTCAAAGCCAAGTGTTCATTTTCCATGTATCAGGAAACCCATTTGGCACAGAGACCATCCCAGGAAGTTAAGTTCAGATTCACAGAATTAGTAGCAAAGTGCAATGTCACAAGTGTCCAGTGAGAGGCACTGCAGGGGACCGGGATGGCCTGTCTTAACTTCATACATTTTGGGGCAACTATACCCATTAGACTTGGCATATAGTCCTCAGGCTAAGAAAGAAGATAGGACACAAATGCATCTATTCATAAAGTGAAAATGAAAAAAGATAGCGTAAAAAAAAAAGATTTAGAAATAACTTTCAACACTGCTTATAGCAATAGTTCTGAATGCAAATCATATGACTTTTATAAAAATAGTAACGCCTTTGTTTTGTTTTGGATGAGGACATAAACCCTGAAGAATATATATATGCAGCGGAACCTTGTTTACTGCTGATGGTAGGGGAAATAAATAATAATCTCTATTTATAGCCTAAGAAAGAGGTCCTCAAAGAGTGGGAGCCGTATGGGTCCCTGACAGATCCTTCAAAAAGATCTGTGAAATCAAAACTATGTTCATCATGATATTAAGACCTATTCCTTTTTTATTCTCATTCTCTCATTAGTGTATGGTAGACCTTTTCAGAAACTATATGACATATTATATCATGAGACTGATTGCAGAAGCAAATATGAGAATCCAGTCATCCTCTAGTAAGCCAGACATCAAAGAGATCTGCATCTATGTAGAACAATGTCTCTTTTCTCAATAAGCCTGTTTTAGAAAGTAGTTACTTCTCATAAATTGTATGATATCTGTGTTAACATATAATGGGTTTATTGTTACTTAAATAAGAAAGTAAATGTTAAAAAATTCTCACTTTAATTTCTAACATAGTAATATTGACAGGCATAACCTACATAGACAAAAGCACGTTGGAATTCTCAATACTTTTTAAGAGTGTAGAAATCTGCAAACCACTGACCTTCAGCCCATCACAGGAAGTTTTGCTATTAGCACAATTATTGCATCTTTGCTCCTATGGTCACTTTTGGCTCACTGTCTCTGATCTTTCAAAGACCATCTGGAAGAGCTTGGCCAGTAATCTATTGAATGGAGATTACATTTTGAATCTTTTCCTACATCTCAGTGCCCTGTGGGACGACTCTGGGGTGTCTCCAGACGGCTAGGGCAACAGTTCCCTGTTGACATCACCTTATGGGGAAGTTTTAGACAGGAACAGTCTTCAGGCTCTAACACCATGGGATGCCTGCCTTACAGAAGTTAATGAGCATGACTCTGGCAGATTTATAATTCTCCTTAGAAGCCATTTGGGATGCCTTCCACTTTGGGGTCATTCCACATAGACCAATGCAGAGCATGCAGTAACTGCTCAAAAAGGAATGAACAGTTCATTTAGACGTTCAGCTTGGAATAGACTTAAGCAGACACTCCTGGTGATGAAGGACTTAGATGCCAGAAAATCAGGCTCAAAGACTTTCAAGCCACTTCCTAGTGTGATGTCACATTCCTTTCTACGCTCCACTGGGGAAGGCAGGTCTGCCCCGCCCACGGTGGCGGGGAAATACCTAGGCATGGAAGTGGCATGACAGTGCTCAGTCCCTGCCATATTATCCACTCTCCACGAGGTCCTGCACGCTGCAATCCTGCAGGCAGGTAGACACCGGGCCGGGAGTCTGGCTGAGCCAGGCATGGGTGGGGCCCTGACAGCAGGAGAGGTGTGCAGGAAAAGACGTGGCAACAATGTGTGCCACCGCAGGCCAGGGATCAGGTCCCCCAGGCGGGCCTCCGACCGGCTAGGTGACCATGGGGGAGACGACTCCCTCTCTGGGTCGAGGTGTGGAGCTCGCGGCTACTTTCAGTTCCAGCGGCTCCCTGCCTTCCTTTCTGCTTTCCCGCCGGCCCTTGCCAGGTAGGCCTGCTCTGGTTGCTCCCAAGTAAGCCGGTGTTTGGGGTTTCTGTTGAGACCGCGGATCCCGAGGACGAGGGAGCGCAGGGGAGGAGGCTACGTACGACGCGGACGGGGATGGGGTCCTACTTCCGGGACCCAGGCCGCGGGCTGCGCTGGGGGGCGCCCTGGCCCTCGCGGGAGCTCTGGACGCGAGCCTGCTTCGCTGTCAGGTGGCGGAAGCGGCTCCCACGCGGTCCGCACCGCCGCTGTCGCCCACTCTTCGCCCATCCTCCTCTGCGGCGGGGCGAGTTCCCAGCCTTGGATGCTAAAGGTCGGGCGCCCAGACGAAGGAGACAGGGGACGGGCAGTCTTTGGGGAAACGTGGGGCCAAAGTCAGAGGGCTCCCCAGGAAGAAGGGAAGGTCAGCGGCCCGGGCGGTTGTTTTTGAGATTCCGAGGTCGCCCACGCCGGCGCCTCGGGCCCGCCCCACTGCGCCCTCCCCTCCCACCCTCTTCTCCCTTCCTTGCAGCCCGGTTTGGGGATGTGGTCCTTGCTGCTCTGCGGGTTGTCCATCGCCCTTCCACTGTCTGTCACAGCAGGTACGTCCGTCCCGTATGTCCTCAGTTCCCAGAGGCCGCCCTAGTCCACAGGCTCCTGGCGCCTCACTGGGAACCCCAGGGGATCGCGCCAGCCGGAGCACGGCTGCTTATGCTCCCAAGACGGCGAAGAGGAAACAGAGCCAGCTCCACGTGCTGGGATGCTCAGCCCTGTGCTCGGATGCTCAGCCCTGAATGTCACCTTTGAGCTTGGAGGTGACTTCGGGGAGGGGAAAGAGTTAGGCAAATGGCAAGTGAAGACTTGAATAAAAATGCTCAAATGGAGTTACTACTGCCTATTTTATATGATAAAGGGTTATTTTATGACAAGATGAAAGCAAGGAAACCATCAATAGAACAAATTTCTTCTAAGAAATTTGGTAGAAATGAGCTTTAAGAATGAACCAACTTTTTTGGCCAGGCGTGGTGGCTCATGCCTGTAATCCCAGCACTTTGGGAGGCCGAGGCGGGTGGATCACTTGAGGTCAGGAGTTCGAGACCAGCCTGACCAATATGGAGAAACCCCATCTCTACTAAAAATACAAAATTAGTCGGGCATAGTAGCTTATGCCTGTAATCCCAGCTACTCGGGAGGCTGAGGCAGAAGAATCGCTTGAAACCGGGAGGTGGAGGCTGCAGTGAGCTGAGATGGTGCCATTACACTCCATCCTGGACAACAAGTGAAACTCCGCCTCAAAAAAAAAAAAAAAAAAAAATTAACTTTTTTTTTTTTTTTTTAAACAATCGTTTTGGGATGAAATACCTTTTACTCAAGGCAGAGTAACTGGGTGGCAGAGCAGAAACAGAAAAGACAAGAAGGGCTCCTTTACTCTGTACATGAGTGCAGAGTAAAGAACTCTGTGGATGAAAAGAACTAAGGGTCGTAGAATAGAAAGGAAAGAGGGAAATCACTCCCAATGGGGAAGAGGTTTGTGAGGAGGGAACGGAGTAAATTCTATCCTATGGATACATTTGAAGAACTTGGAATATACTTTATAATCAGCATTCTATTTTTAGGAAACTTTCAGACTCAGGAAACTCCCAAATAAAATTTCAAATTGGCTGGAAAATTGAAGAGGCTTTTAAAAAAACTAACAGTAAATAGAACTAAAGTTTTCTTTCACGGATAATTGTTTTGTTTTTCTTTCCCTAGATGGATGCAACGACATTTTTATGAAAAATGAGATGCTTTCAGCAAGTCAGCCTTTTGCTTTTAATTGTACATTCCCTCCCATAACATCTGGGGAAGTCAGTGTAACATGGTATAAAAATTCTAGCAAAATCCCAGTGTCCAAAATCATACAGTCTAGAATTCACCAGGACGAGACTTGGATTTTGTTTCTCCCTATGGAATGGGGGGACTCAGGAGTCTACCAATGTGTTATAAAGTAAGTTCTTCATTTAAAATAGAACTAACTCATGTGTGTGTATGTATAAATTCTTTAAGGAAAATTCTTAATGAACATAGAAAACTCATTGAGAAGAATTACGTTGTTGTATGTTTTTATAATTGTAACAAGACAATTTCCAGTGAACACATTTTTAAACAGAACAGATCTGTAAATCATTTTTGGAGTCTGATATGCATCTTTCCCCATGGAAATGGCACCTCAGATCAGACCCACTCACAAAGTGTGTCTGTCCCAATATTATTGCTGCCATCTTTCTTTCTTGTTTTCTTTTTCTTTTTCTTTTTTTTTTTTAAGTTTCTGAGATGAAGTCTCACTCCGTCACCAGGCTGGAATGCAGTGGTGCGATCTCGGCTCATTGCAACCTCTGCCTCTTGGGTTCAAGCGATTCTTTTGCCTCAGCCTCCCAAGTAGCTGGGACTATGGTGTGTGCCACCACGCCTGGCTAAATTTTTGTATTTTTAGTAGAGACGGGGTTTCACCGTGTTAGCTAGGATGATCTCGATCTACTGAACTCCTGATCCACCCGTCTTGGCCTCCCAAAGTGCTGGGATTACAGGCCTAAGCCACCTAGCCTGGCCACTGCCATCTTTCTTGAAATGCCAAAAGCTTTTGTGGGAAATGGCACATCCAGATCGGAATAACCCTCCTATGAGCCCTTTTCACAAGGAATTTGCTTAAGGCAGGGAGTAAGCATCGAGCGTGTTCCAGACCTCACTGGAGAACCCGTGCTAAGAAACGTGAATGAGTAACACAGGCCTGGTGGTGACTGCCCCTCAAAGGTAGCCGTCTATTAGGGTCAAGCCCATCGTCTCACTTTTCAAGGGAATCTGGAAGTTGGAATTTGTGTGTGCAACTTTTTATAATTTGTAAAGCTTTGTTGGGCCTGAATAAAACACATCTGTAGACCAAATTTAGCTTGAGGGTCACAATTTTGTGACTCTCCCATCCTGGCTTGCATGACCTTAACAAATTACTTGATCTCTCTGAGCCTTATTTTTTTCTGTAAAATGGAATTCATGCTGGCCCGATAGGGTTGAGGTGCAAATTAACTGAGACCAGGTGTGAAGTAGGTACTCCATTCTCTCTCTCTTGTTTTGATTCCGTGATATTTGCCGGCCCCTTTCTGTGGCCCAGCATGGCCCATGTCCCACTCTGATTTCTGCCAGATTCCTCATTTCTATCCACCAGACAGACAAAATGCACAAAATCGAGTGGTTCACAAGTGGAAGTGGTCGTTAGCTCTGCCTGGCTCCTTTCCACAGATTTAGTTGCTAATAAACCACTCAGAGCATGTGGAGATCTGCTTTCCTGTTTTAGCCTAGGATGGGAGTTATTAACTAGACTTGAAGATCATACATCACATAAATGAATCTGGATGTCGAAGCTAGATTTAAACTATTTAAATCTGGGAGCTGTGAAATGACGAAAAATAATCTTTAATAGAAATTAGACAAGGATATCTGCCATGAAAGAAAATGAACATGAATTCTCCAAGACTTTTACTACTAACATCCAGATAGGATACGTATTTAGGAAACTGTATATTTTTACTTTTTGCTTTGAAATAATTTTAAATTTAAATAAATTTTGCAGGAATAGTATCAAGAACTTCCTTCTGCCCTTTATCTAGATTATCTAGATTCCTCATTTTTAAGAATATATTTTTACATTTATCTTATAATTTTCTCTTTCACCATATATATGATATAAATTATAAACAATATTTTTCTCCTAAGCCATTTTTAAACCATTTCAGTTGTATGCATCATATCCTCTTAGTTCTTAATATTTCAATGTATATTTCCTATCAACAGTGTATATTTCCTATTTCCTTTCAACGTGTATCTGTTTATTTCTTACATAATCACAGTATAGTTACCAAATTCAGGAAACGTAACCATCATATAATACCTTAATCTATATCTATATTCTAATCTTATCAATGGTCTCATTGAAGACCTTTTATAATTTTTTTCTTTCTTTCCCAGTACAGTTACCAATCTAGGATGATGCATCACATTTGGTTGCCATGAATATGTAATTTCTTTTAATCTGGAATGGTTCCTCAGTTTTTGTTTTTCATGGTACCGACGTTTTTAAGGACTATAGGCAATTATTTTGTATTATCTCCTTCATTGGTGTTTGTCAGGTTCAGCCATTTTGGCTGGAATGCTAGGTGAGTGCTTTGTGTCCTCTTCAGAAAATTACTCAGAGGCACATGGCATCCACTTGCCGCCAGTTGGTGATGTCCATTTTGATCACTCAGTTAAGGTGTTGTCCAGTTTCTCCACTGTATGAATACCATTTGTCCTTTTGTGATGGATGATTTGGGGGGTGCTTACTGCTTTGTTAGAGGCAGAGGGTTTGCATGGTGCTGTGAAAATGATTTGAAAACATTTGAAAATAAGCTGAATGATTTGATTTTGTGATTTTTTAGAAGAGTTTATGAGGTCTCAATCTGTCTTACAGGGGTAGGGACAGCTGTCATAGAATACATGTAAACCTAACTGTTTTTGAAAAACAATGGTGTGACACTTCCATAAATGGTTTGCCGAATTTATCAGATGAGTACAAGCAAATATTACATCTTGGAAAAGATGATAGTCTCACATGTCATCTGCACTTCCCGAAGAGTTGTGTTTTGGGTCCAATAAAGTGGTATAAGGTAAAAAAAAAATTTCTTATTGATATTTTTCCTCCTTTTCTTTAAAACCCACTGTTTTTTATAGGTTAAGTTGTATTTTTTAGGCAGAATTGGTAAAGAAATTTGTGTGCCTAAGATAGATTAGTTAGCTAGCAGTCATTGATAATGTTACCTTCCTAATTACTGTTTTAAAAAATTTTTTGGTTATTGTATCTTTGTAATACTTTATTATTTGGATCCACCACCTTCCTCCAGTTATTCTTGTTTTTCAGGCTGTTCTTTATTTTCTAACATTAATTATGTTTGTTTAAATACATACTACGTGCGCATGGTTCAATAATCACAAATCGTAAGAGGTCACTCCCTGGAAAACCTCTTTCCTGCTACCATTCCATATTTGCTCTGGGCTCATCACACCTTCCTCGACGTGTCACTACCATGATTTGTGCCCTGTGATTATTCTTGTATAATGCTATACTAGCAAATAAAAATATATAGCCTAACTCTTCCTAGCCCTTCTTTTTTAAGCTCATCTTTCTGCACTTTATGTTTTCATCTTCGAAATTTCTCTTTTCATGATGATCCTGGCATATGTTGACATAGAAAGTAACCCTTAGCGTGGAGGAGCACAGGCTAGTTATTTGAGATTGGAATTAGTTTTTCCTGCTTGTTAACTCTTGCCAGCACACCCTCCGAGTCATGAGTTTTCTTTATGGGAAGGTTTTCATCTATTGATTCAATTTCTTTAATGGTGAAAGGATTACGCAGATTTCTTACTTTCTCTTGTGTGAGTTTGGTAAGATTTTGTGTCTTAGGAAGTTTCTCATTTCATTAAAGGTTTCATATATTCTGGAAAATTGTTTATCAGCTCTTCTCTTTTAATGTCTGCAGACATTAGAACCTTCAAAGTAAGGTTCACCTTTAGTCATTATTCATTCTCTCTTTCTTACACACACACGCACACGCACACACACACACACACTTACTTGATTAGTTTCATCAGAGACTTGTCAGTTCTAGTACTCTTTTCAAAAACTAACTTTTGATTTTGTCGATCCTTTCTGTTACATATTTCATGTTCATTTAGTTTGTTGAGTTGCCCTCTTTCACAAGAAATGTGGAAGTGAATGTCCTTATACCTGTCTTTTAAGCATATTTGCTAGTGCATGCAGTTCTCTAAGATATATGATTGCTAGCCCTAGAATTGCTCATTTGTAGGGCATACAGATGAACAAAGTATTCAACTTAGTTGATGTTGCAAAAATTGCTTTACAGAATTTTGTATCTGTTTATACTTTTGCCAGTAGTATTTTATTTTATTTTATGACAGAGTCTCACTCTGTTGCCCAGGCTGGAGTGCAGTGGTGTGATCAAGGCTCACGGCAGCCTAACTCCTGGGCTCATGTGGAAGCCCAGGTAATTTTTAAAATTTTTTGTGGTGACAGAATCTTGCTATGATGCCCAGACTGGTCTCGAACTCCGGGCCTTAAGTGATCCTCCTGCCTTGGCCTCCCAAAGTGGTGAGATTATAGGCATGAACCACCATGCCTGGCTCACCAGGAGTATTCTAGATTTCCTACAACCTTGTGTTGAACTTTGTGTTATAAGACTTTGATTTTTAAAATCAATCTGGTGGGTATAAAATGTACCTTTTTGCTATTTTATTTTACTTTTCCTTAATTATTAGTGAGACTGACCAATTTTTTCATATGTTTATTGGCCATTTCTGGATCCTCTTCTGAACTGCCTGCTCATATCTTTTGGTATATTTCTTATTTTACTTTTCATGCCATTTTCTTGTGACTTATAGGAGATTTTATATATTTATATATCCCGGGTATGATTGTTTGCAATGCATTTAAAAAAAACCTTTCCATTGAAGTTTGACATGTACATATAAAATGCAGAAATCATAAGTGGACAAGCTTGTTGGATTATCAGAAAGTGAACTTACCTTTTAATTACCCTTTCCCACGAAGGTTAAGAAAACATTACTAGTACCTCTGAAGGCCCACCTCTTCCATCTTGCAAAAACTATGCCTCCCTAGTCCCCAAATAACCACTTCCCTGATTTATACTATCATAGATTAGATTTACCAATTTTTGAATTTTATTTAATTTGAATAAAATCATATGTAGCATTTATGTCTAGCTTCCTTGGTTCAATAGTGAACCAGTGAGAATCATCTATGCTATTGCATGTGGCTATATTTCATCCATTTTCATTGCTTATACTATTTCACTGTTATTATTGTTAGACTCTTGAGTCATTTCCAATTTCTGGGTCTTAGAAACAAAGCTGGTGTGAACACTTTTCTCACAGATGATCCACTTGTCTCAGCCTCCCAAAGTACTGGGATTACAGGTGTCAGCCACCGCACTGAGTCCTTATCCTTGTTAATTAATATGGCATTAGATAAGTCCTGTAAGTTTTGTGTAAGTCCTCTGCTTTTCCTTTTTCTGAAAGGTTGTCTTGGCTATTCTAACTTCTGTTTCTGCAGCACTTGGAGAGGGCCTCAGAGCTGTGACTAGCAATCCTAAATGAGTATCAGAGTTGATCCTCTGGACCTTTTAAAAATCCAGATATTCAGTCTCACCCTCTACTAACTGAAGCAGGTCACCCATGGGTGGGGCTTAGATGCCTTTATTTTAAAAACAACCCCTGGGCTTGCAAAAGTAGGCAAAAGCTGGGGGCCAGCAGGTGTAAGCAGCAGGGGTCACCTGATACTATACCACCTGCTCAGCTTTGGTGACCCAGGTGTGGCTGTTTTTGCCACTACTATTTGCTGAATCACTCTTTTGGCCTCAATGTTGTCATCTGTAAAACCAGAGGGTTGGAATCAATTCTTCAAGTATTTGGAATCTGATCTTCTTGGTGCTGTGCCAAGGGATGTCATATGTCTTCAAAGAAGTTACAACTTATCCGAGGAAACAGACAAGTAAACTAAGAATTTTATTACAGCATGAGGTGAACATACAGAAAGCGAAATCAGAGCAGACCCTGGGGATGTCTGTAGCTGTGCTTCCTGGAGAAGGTGACTTTGAACTGTGCTTGAAGAGCGACCACAGTTAGCCTGGTGGGTACGACAAGGAAGATCAGTAATTAGAGGGAAGCAGCAGGTGCAAAGGTGTTGGGTGAGAAAGAGAATGGTGTTTGGGGACCCTGGTTAGAGTTTAGGGCACATGTAGAAAGATGGTGCTAGAAAATAAACACTGTTTATGCCAACCTAAAGCATTTCAACAGTGAATCCTACCATCTGGAGAATGGCATGAGCAAATTCGCATTTGAGAAAAGTCCTTCCCTAAGGGCTGTAGTGAAATCCATTGGTAGGCCTTGAGAATGGTGGCATGCTGATCATGTGGACTATCCTAGAAATCAAGTTAAGAAGTGTGGTTCATTTCAGAAAGTTATAAAGTAGAACTGATAAAATGAGGGAAAAGGAGGAGGAGAGGAAGTGGGGGAACTCATGTCTGAGGGCTCCTAATTTTTATAATTGCAAGGATATGTTATGGGGAAATTTTGAAAGAGTAATGTAGGTAAATAGATGAAGATGCAAAGAATGGCTAAGGTGAAGACCATGAATTTGTAGTGGTACCAAGATGCCTGTTTATGTGATTAGCTCCTATAGTGCTCTGCTCTCTGGTTGGAGGCATGTAGGAGAGGGATGAAGGGATCCATCAGAATGGGGACTTTGCAGGTGAAGATGCTGGAAGGACGGAGGGCTACAGAGTTGAGATATTGGAAGTGAAGTGATTGAAGTGATGGACACATGAATCCAGGATGGACAGGAAATGATACCTGAAAGAGCTTGGAAATTAGATGAAAATAGAGAGGTCAGGTGGGCTAATTCCAGTTAAGGTAGAAAAGTGAGTTGAACTGATAGAAAGTTCAGGTGGAAAAGTGTGATGCCCATGGTGAGTAAACACTCACCGTCCATGGCGAGCCTTTTTATCCTGTAGAGGCCATAAAGCGAACAAGACACAGGAACAAAATGACCAAACCACCTTGCATTTTGCTGAGTCACCTACTGCCAAGGCTCTGGATGGAATTCCATGTCTGCAGCTGGCTTTGCTGAAAGGTGAAGGTGAGGATGGTGGATCTTCCTGCTTTTTCTACTGGAACGCACAGCCCTGGAGACACGGAAATTTCTCCAGCAGTATTGAAGTGTCCAGTCTCCAGATCTGTGGGAGCTGAGTATTCCGCTTTATTTGTTGGGGTGGCTCTTCCTGATGTGGCTTTACTTGACACACTGGAGTTGTGTAAGTGGCAACTCCTGGTCTCTGAATTACAGGTGGTGTATTTCAGAGTCAATTCCCTACTTTCCAGGTTGTGGTAGAGGTAGCAGCTCTCAGGGCAAGCCAATTCGGCAGTGTGGTTCTGGCCTCGATGCCACTTCCTGAGTACTTTCACAGATATTGCAAAGCACCTAGTATCTTGTCTTGAACCCTTTTCTGCATAAAATACAGAGTGATTTTTGTTTGCTAAATCCAGACAGAGATATATAGCCTCATGGCCCTGTTTCGAAGAGTAAATGACCTAATCTATCCACGAAGCATTTAGTTCAGCATGAGTACATAATAAGTACCTAATACATAAATATTAGAGATTATTATTATTTAGTTACAATAAAGGAATGAATGAACTGGAACAGGGAATCAGTCAGAAAGTAATATATTTAATTTTAAGAACTTGGAGACAGGGATTCTGGATAATGGCAAATCCCTATGATAATCCTGGCTTATGTCTGGGAGAATTGAAAACTGAGAGAAGTCCCCAGGAAGTCTTTGAAATTGAAGAGCTGACAGAGGACAAGGTTGGGGTATTAAGACATCTGTCTACACCTGGAAAAGTGGTAATGTCTCCAATTTTGTTTTCGTTTCAATCCCAAATTACTCCTCAGCACAGTGGTTTGGGGCCCCCATCACTGTGCTCAATCTGGACTTGCTAAAGTTACTTCGGGCTCTCTAGTTGCTAAAGTGACATTCATTTTCAACCTAGTTGTGGCATTCAACATTGCTGGGCACTCCCATCAGCTGGAAACTCCTTTCTCGTTTTCTTCTAAGACTTACTCATTCTTTGTCTCTGTTTATCTTTTTTTTAATTATGATTTTTATTTTTTCTGGCACTTCCTTTTTAATCATCACTGAAATTTTTTCCTCTATAGTTGGCTCTTAGGATTTGAGGTTCCCCATAGTTTGAGCCGTGGTCATCTTCTGTGCTCGCTTTTGCTTACATTCAAGTGGATGATTTATAGAACCATCCATTTCACTCTATATTCTCCGTGTGGCTCCCAGTTCTCTTCCACTTGGACCTTTCTTCCACCCTCTGGATTCCTTTGTCCAACCGTCTAATATACATTCTCCTTAGACCCTCCCATCCCCACCACTCATCCCATGCACCATGATTAGAGCTATTTTTTAAATCTTACCCCAAATAGAACCATTTTCTCCACTTCTTTGCATTCTTTCTCCTTCCTAGTAACACCTTTGCATACCCAAGCTAGGACTGTAGAAGTCCTGCTCCCTCTGCGTGTCCCAAATTTGTCACTATATTCAGTGGACTGGAACTGCTTAAAATCATTGTTTTTTGTTTTTTACTTGCTATCCTTACTTCCCTGCTTTAGTTTAGGTTCCATTTGGCCTCAGTTTATGGAAATAAAATCTAAATGGTCTTTAGCATTGCATTATTTTAATCCTTTAAACTACACAGCAACTAAAGGATGTTTCTCAAAAGAAAATCTGATTATCTTATTCTCTTGCTCAGAAGGCTTCTGATGCTCATCTCCTTTTCATGGTTTTCTGTGACAGGGCTCCTGACTACCTCACCAGTTTTATCTCCATCACTCTTCTGTACTCATTGCATCTTAGTAAGAATTCTCAGGTTATTTTGTGTTTCTGAAATATTGTACGTCCTGGGTCAGGAGTTTTCTTCACGATGCCTGGAATGTATAAGGCATTCAAAAGTGGACGCTATTGTTCTTAATATTTTAATTTTAAATCTCGTTAGTGAGACATTGCCCTAAAGATTTTAAATTTAAATCCAAGCTTGTTGAGAGTTTAACCTTTGAAATAATGCTCCAGTGGATCAGAACAGAGGCAGTTCAAGTTATAGCAAAGTGACAGAATGGCCTTCAACTGCGAGGCTGAACTTTAAGGTGATTAAAATATGTATATCTTGAAAGAAAGAATGAATCCTTCAGAAAGACGACTGCTCAACCGTGAAAGCACAGAAAGGGAGGCCCAGAGACTATACCTAGCCAGAGACTATCCAGGGAAGACTGTCCAGGGAAGAGGTTTATGAAGTGCAAGGACTAGACTTTGTACTTTGTTTGGGCTGAGTGCGGTGGTTTACGCCTGTAATCCTAGCACTTTGGGAGGCTGAGGTGGGCAGACTCCTTGAGTCCAGGTGTTTGAGACCAGCCTGGGCTTCATGGTGAAACCTTGTCTGTACTAAAATAACAAAAAATTAGGGTGTGGTGATGCATACCTATAGTCTCAGCTATTCAGGAGACTGGAGTGGGAGGATCCCCTGAGCTCAGGAAGTGGGCGACAGAGATAAGACTGTCTCACAAAAAAAAAAGAAAAAGTGCTTGTTTGTATCCTGAAGAAGGAGTCTGATGCCTTTATACATCTAACTCTGATTAGTAACTCCCATTTTGTTTGATAAACAGTTGTCAGATTCTG
This sequence comes from Trachypithecus francoisi, assembly GCF_009764315.1. NCBI lineage: Eukaryota > Metazoa > Chordata > Mammalia > Primates > Cercopithecidae > Trachypithecus > Trachypithecus francoisi. The sequence goes on along the minus strand of NW_022681462.1, from coordinate 51,122,809 downwards.
AGTTGGTTTCCCATATCAGGTATTTATAGGGAAATAATGTAAGCCTTCTAGGAAGGAGCATTTCACATTATAAATAAACCAGTGCTTGTTTGGCATTAATTATTTACTGCATCCTGCTGGGCGGCTCTATTCATGCTGTTCCGGGGTGGAGAATGAACTGTGACTCTGAACCGTGCCTAAGTGAGGAGAGAGCTTAATGCTTGGGCAGGTAAATATTTATTGAATTAGGGGTTTCCATGTTGGTTTTATCTTTTAGATTGTGTACTTCCTGAGGAGAGGGATTGCATGTTAGTCCTGCATGGCCAGGCCTGTCACAGTGCAAGCAAACTGCAGGAACTCCAATGTTTGAATGAACAAATGGACCACTTAGCTAAGCAGTCACTCTGTGGAGTGCAGCTTCTTGAAGGACAGGGAACAGGTTTGGGAGAATTCAGAAGTGGGCCCAAGGTATAAAAGAAGTGGTGATTAGCATGAGAATGTGAGCCTAGGACAGGACAGTGGAATGGTGAGGCTTACCCTCTGGGTGGTTGCTGGGAGAGAAAGCATTCCTGAGACTCACTGGTCTTCTGGTTGGTTGGGTGTGAGGTTGTTGCCTTGTCCATGGAGGAGACGGGGGGAGCGGGAGAAGTGATGTGACATCTGCCCTCCATAAACCTGGCCAGCTTCCTTTGCTCACTGTTCAGACCTTCAAATTGGATGTTGGTGAAGAATTATTTTGCATTTCTATAAAGTCCAATGCTTGATAAGTGCAGAAAGTGTAATTGGGCCCGCAGTGGGAGCAGTCATTATGAACTCGGGTTTCCAGTCTTGGCAGAGGGACTTGGGCCATTCCGTGGGAGACTTAATGGCAGACATGGTCCCCTGAAGGTGGAGGACGTTCCTGCCTGTTGATGTCCTCCTGTGAAAAACTGACCCAGGCTCAGTTTTCCTCCATGTAGTCTTCCTTCCAACTCACATAGGCCACTCTCCTCTCAACTCCTGCTAGACTTAATGTTTGTATCATTCACTTCAGCCTGTAAAATATCCTTTGTCAAATCTGTGTATATCTGTATTCACATACACACATATATATATACAGACTGGGCAAGGAATTCTGCTGTGTCTTTCTGTCTATCATCAATCTGTCATCTACCTATTTTTCTGTTTACCTAGCTAGCTAGCTAGGTCTCTGCTGTCTTTCAGTTAGATTGTAAATTACCTAAATTCTAGGGATCACACAGGTTTCTAAGTATTCATTGAATTGAATTTTGTTTTTATTTGTATTAGGACTGTAACGAGATTACAGGGGAGCGGTTCACTGTTTTGGAAACCAGGCTTTTGGTGAGCAATGTCTCAGCAGAGGACGGAGGGAACTACGCGTGTCAGGTCATACTGACACACTCAGGGAAGCAGTACGAAGTTTTAAATGGCATCACTGTGAACATCAGTAAGTATGCTCATGTATGTCTGTCGCCTTGTCTTCTTTTAGCTTTGTGGGAACTGGCTTCTGGCTTTGGGCTTTGGGATTTGAGCAGGAGTGATTCTAGGTCTTGGTTTCCCTGAAGGCTAGCAGGCTCTCAGACCTGCCACTCTTAGAATCAGAAGGTGGGAAGAGTGAGGCAGAAGGGCATGAGCAGCTTAGTTCCCTCTTCTGAACAACAGAACACTCAAAACTCTTGGTTGATTTGTGAAAATTAAATGAGATCATGCACATGGAGAGCTGCTGGGGTGCCTGATGAAACACAGGTATCTAGAAAATGGTAGATGCGATGAACATGACTCTCATTCACCTCAGCCTTCATTGTTGTGAATATTCCTGCAGGCCTTCCAGCTGAGGCCTGCCCTGCCTTAAGTGCTTCAGAGCTCAGAGTTCTGGACATGGTCCTGGGATATCCTGCTGCTCATGTTCTCATCCCAGGGCAGCCAGCTCTCTTGAACATATGCCTGGAGGTTTGAAAGTAGAACCTTAGATGAAGAAGAAACCCTAAAAGTAATTTAGCTCAAGCCACTAATTTAATTTAATTTTTAGTTTTCAATTTTTGTGGGTACATAATAGGTGTATATATTTATGTGTTTATAATATATACACATAATTAGGTGTATATATTTATATATAATATGTGTATATATTACATAATAAAAGGTGTATTATATATAATAATGATGTATTACATATTATACACATAGGTATATATATTACATAATATGTGTATATTTATATTTATAATCCTTGAGCATAGAATATTTTTTCATTTTTTTGGTGTCCTCTTCAATTTCTTTCATCAGTGTTTTATAGTTTTCATTATAGAGATCTTTCACTTCTTTGGTTAATTCCCAGGTATTTAATTTTGGTTAATTCCTATGCATTTTAATATTTTTGAAATGATCATATGGTTTTATGTGTGGCTATTGTAAATGGGATTACTTGTAAAATTTCTTTTCACATTGTTCACTGTTGGCATATAGAAATGCTACTGATTTTTGTATGCTGATTTTGTACCCAGCAACTTCACTGAATTTATTAGTTCTAATAGTTTTCTTGTGTAGTCTTCAGGTTTTCCCAAATATAAGATCATATAATTTGCCAACAATGATAATTTGAATTCTTCTTTCCTAATTTGGATGCTGTTTATATCTTTCTCTTCTCTGATTTCTCTAGCTAGGACTTCCAGTACTATGTTGAATAACAGTGGTGACAGTGGGCATCCTCATTGTGTTCCGGAACTTAGAGGAAAGGCTTTCAGTTTTTCCCCATTCAGTATGATACTAGCTGTGAGTCTGTCACATATGGCTTTTATTACATTAAGGCATGTTCTTTCTAATTCCAGTTTTTTGAGGGTTTTTATCATGAAGACCTGTTGAATTTTATCAAATGCTTTTTCAGCATCAATTGCAATGATCATATGGTTTTTATCCTTTATGTTGTTGATGTGATGTATTACATTGATTGATTTGCAAATGTCAAACCATCCTTGCATCCCAGGGATAAATCTCATTAGCTCATGATGAATGATCTTTCCAATGTATTGCTGAATTCTGTTTGCTGGTACTTTGTTGAGGAGATTTGCATCAATATTCATCAGAGATACTTGCCTATAGTTTTCTCTCTCTCTCTCTTTTTTTTTTTGATGTGTCTTTGTCTGGTTTTGGTATCAGGGTAACAACTGGCCTCATAGAATGAATTTGGAAGTATCTTCTCCTCCTCTATTGTTTTGAACAGTTTGAGTAGGATTAGTATTAGTTCTTCTTTAAATGTTTGGTAGAATTTGGTGGTGAGGCCATCGAGTCCCAGGCTTTCCTTTAATAAAGAGACTTCTTTCTCTTTAATAAAGAGACTTTATTAAAATTTTTAATATTGTTACTTGTTATTGGTCTGTTTAGGTTTTGGATTTCTTCCCGATTCAATCTTGATATGTTGTATTTGTCTAGGGATTTGTCCATTTCTTCTAGATTTTCCAATTCATTGGCATATAGTTGCTCATAGTAGCCATTAATAATCTTTTGGATTTCTGCAATAACAGTTGTCACGTCTCCTTATTCATTCCTGATTTTATTTATTTGTATCTCTTCTCTTGTTCTCTTAGTCTGGCTAAAGGTTTGTCAATTTTGTTTCCCTTTTCAGAGAACCAACTTTTTTTCATTGATCTTCTGTGTTTTTTTCATTTTGATTTAATTTATTTCTTCTACTGATTTTGGACCTGGTTTGCTCTTGCTTTTCTAGTTCTTTAAGATACACCATTAGATTGTTTATTTGAAGTCTTTCCTCTTTTTTTGATGTAGGCACTTATAGCTATAAACTTTTCTCTGAGTACTGCTTTTGCTGTATCCCATATGTTTTAGTATGTCGTGTTTCCATTATTTGTTTCAAGAAATTGTTCAATTTCCTTCTTAATTTCTTCATTAACCCACTGGTCATTCAGAAGCATACTATTTAAATTCCATGTGTTTGTATAGTTTCCAAAATTCCTCTTGTTATTAATTTCTAGTTTTATTCCATTGTGGTCAGAGAAGATGCTTGATATTTTTCCAATTTTTTCACTGTCTTAAGACTTGTTTTGTGACCTAACATATAGTCTGTCCTTGAGAATGATCCATGTGCTAAGGAAAAGAATATGTATTCTACAGCCATTGGATGAAATGTTCTGTAAATGGATCTATTAGATCCATCTGGTCTATAGTGCAGATTAAGTCCGATGTTTCTTTGTTGATTTTCTGTCTAGAAGATCTGTCCAATGCTGAAAGTGGGATATTGAAGTCTCCAGCTGTTATTGTATTGGAGCCTATCTCTTTCTTTAGCTCCAATAATATTTGTTTTTATATCTGGGTGATTCAGTGTTGGGTGTTGACCTTTTTATCATTACATAGTGACCTTCTTTGTCTTTTTTAATAGTTTTTGTCTTGAAATCTATTTTCTCTAAGTATAACTACTCCTGCTCTTTTTTTGTTTTCCATTGGCATGGAATATCTTTTTCCATCCCTTTATTTTCGATCTATGTGTGTCTTTATTGGTGAAGTGTGGAAACAATCAGTGGGTCTTGTTTTTTCATTCATTCAGCCATTCTCTGTCTCTTTATTGGAGAGTTTAGTCCATTTACACTTAATGTTATGATTGATAGGTAAGAACTTACTCCTGTCATTTTGCTATTTGTTTTCTGCTTGTTTTGTGATCTCCTTTCTTTCCTTCCTGTCTTCTTTTAGTGAAGGTGATTTTGTCTGATGATATGATTTGGTTTCTTGCTTTTTATTTTTTTATGTCTCTATTGTATGTTTTCTGATTTGAGGTTTCCACGAGGCTTGAAAATACTATTTTACAACCCATTATTTTAACCTGATAACAACTTAATATTGTTTGCATAAACAAAAAAGCAAAAAGAAAACTAATAAAAGTTCTACACCTGAATTTTATTCCCCTGCTTTTTAACTTCTTGTTGCTTCTATTTATATCTTATTGTACTGACTACACCTTGAAAAGTTGTTGTAGTTATTATTTTTTATTGGTTCATTATTCAGTCTTTCTAGGATAAGAACAGTTTCACACCACAGTTACAGTGTCAAAATATTCTGTGTTTTTCTGTGTACTTATTATAACCAGTGAGTTTTGTACCTTTGGATGATTACTTATTGCTCATTAATGTCCTTTTCTTTCTGATTGGAGTACTCCCTTTAACATTTCTTGTAGGACACGTCAGCGAATGAAATCCTTCAGCTTTTGTTTGTCTGGGAAAGTCTATTTCTTCTTCATGTTTGAAGGTTATTTTTGTGGATATACTATTCTAGGGTAAACATTTTTATAATGTGTCATGCCACTCCCTCCTGGTGTATAAGGTTGCCACTGAAAAGTCTGCTGCTAGATATGTTAGAGCTCTATTGTATATTATTTGTTCCTTTTCTCTTGCTGCTTTTAGAACCCTTTCTTTGTCCTTGACCTTTGGGGGTATGATTATTAAATGCCTCGAGGTAGTCTCCTTTGGATTAAATCTGCTGGGTGTTCTATAACCTTCTTGTATTTGGGGACTGATATATATCCCTAGGTTTGGGAAGTTCTCTGTTATCCCTTAGAATAAATTTTCTACTCTTTTCTGTTTCCCTACCTCCTCTTTAAGGCCAATAACTCTTAGATTTGCCCTTTTGAGGCTATTTTCTAGATTCTGTATGCATGCTTCATTGTTTTTTATTCTTTTTTCTTTTGTCTCCTTTGACTGTTTATTTTCAGATAGCCTGTCTTCCAGCCTGCTAATTCTTTCTTTTGCCTGATACATTCTGCTATTAAAGGACTCTGATGCATTCTTCAATATGCCAGTTGCATTTTTTTCATTTCCAGAATTTTTGCTTGATTAAAAAAACATTATTTCAATCTCCTTATTAAATTTATCTGATAGAATTCTGAATTCCTTTTCTGTGTTATCTTGAATTTCTTTGCATTTCCTCAACACAGCTATTTTGAATTCTCTGACTAAAAGATCACATGTCTCTGTTTCTCCAGGATTGGCCCCTGGTGCCTTATTTAATTCATTTGAGGAGCTCATGTTTTCCTGGATGGTGTTGATGCTAGTAGATGTTCTTCAGTGTCTGGGCATTGAAAAGTTAGGTATTTACTGTAGTCTTCACTCTCTGGGCTTATTTGTACTTGTCCTTCTTGGGAAGGCCTTCAAAAGGATTTGAGTGTTTTGATCTAAGCTATATCTACTTTAGGGGGCACCCTAAGCCCAGTAATGCTGTGGTTCTTACAGACTTGTAGAGGTACCACCTTGATGATCTTGGACAATATCTGGGATAATTCTCTGGATATCAGGCAGAGACTTGTTCTCTTCCCTTACTTTCTCCCAAACAGTGTCTGTCTGTCTGTTCTGAGCCACCTAAAGCTGAGGGTGGAGTGACATAGGTACCCCTGTGGCCATGACCACTATGACTGCTGGGTCAGACCTGAAGCCAGCACAGCACTGGGTCTTGCCCAAGGCCTGCTTTACCCACTCCCTGGCTACTGCTTATGTTTGCTTTAGGCCCTGGTGCTCTACAATCAGCTGGTGGCAAAGCCAGCCGAGCCTGTGTCCCTTCCATCAGGGCTGATTGCCATTGGTGAGATCTCTCAGGCCCTGGGAGGATCCAGAGGTGCCGTCTAGGAGTCAGGGGTTAGAGTAAACCTTAGAAGTCTATCAGGTGTTTTTCTGTGCTGCAGCTGAGCTGGCAGTCAAACCACAAGACGTAGTTCTTCCCACTCTTCCCTCCCCTTTCCAAAGTCAGAGGAGCCTCACCATCCATAGCCATTGCCACAGCCGGCCACAAGGAGTCCTGCCAGACTACCGCAGATGTTCTCTTAAGGTCCAGCAGCTCTTAAGTCAGCTTGTGGCCAATGCTGCCTTCCTGGGACTCACTCTTCAGGGCATTGGGCTCCCTTTGGCCCAGAGCATGTGCAGAAGTGCCAGCCAAGATTCAAGTCCTAGAATCGGGGACCTCAAGAGCCTGTTTCATGATCTACCCTCCCCTGTGGCTATGCTAGTACCTAAAGTGCAAGACAAACTTTTCCCTCTGCTTTTCTCAAGCAAAAGGAGTTTTGCCCTATAATCACTGCAGCTGGTCATGTGCTGAGTCTCACCTGAAGCCAGCAAGTTTCAGACGCTCACCCAAGGCATTCACCATAGTACCTGGATAATTGCTACTGATTACTCGTGGCACAAGGGCTCTTCAGTGAGCAGGTGATGAGTGCTGCAAGGACTGAATCCTTTCCTTCAAGGCAGCGGGTCCCCTTCTGGCCCGTGGTATGTCCGTAAATGTTGTCTGGGAGGCCTGGAACAGGGGCCTCATGACTCTAATCATTGTCCTCTCTTGCTGTGGCTGAGCTGGTATCCAAGATGCAAGATGAAGTCCTCTCTACTCTTCCCTCTCCTGTCCTTAAGCAGAAGGAAAGCATCTCTTTTACAGCTATAAGCTGTGCAGTCTGGGGTGATAAAGAGGGGTGATGCCCACACTCCCTTGGCTGTCCTAGATGGGAATACTGAGGTATATTGCATGCCCCACTCCAGTACATGGTCTCTGGGCAGCACTAGGACTCACCTAAGAGTTGCAGTCCAGACTGCCTCTCAAGTTTACTTAGAGACCCAGAGCACTTTAGCCTTTGGTGGTAAGATTTATGGGAAGTCAAGTTCTGATCACTGGGATCAGCAATTCTCTTCTGTCTAGGGCTAGTTTAAATGTTCCCTCCATGGGCCGGTGGCAGCTGAGTTTGGTCCGGTTTTCTGTTCTGTTCTAACATGAGAGCACTGAGTTCATGCCTCACAATTGCTATGTTCTTTCTTCCCCAGCAACCAGAGACACTCTCAGTACCATGCCGCCATTGTGGGGGGTTGGTGAGGGTGGCATTGGTGATTGAGGACTGTTTTTTCTCTCATTAGTGTCCTTTTCTGTGATACAGAGTTAAAACCAGATACTATGAGTGATTTTTGGTTCTTATGAAGGTGTTTCTTCTGTGTAGATAGTTGTTAACTTGGTGTCCTTGTAGGGGAGACAATTGGCGGATTCTTCTATTCTGCCATCTTGCTCCACATTCTCTCCCCAAGCTATACATTTTACAGAGTTGCAGGAGAGAAGCAACTTACCGAAGGTCACAAAGCTGGTTATTGTCAGAAACAGAGCCAGAGCACTGGCATTCAGTGCCCAGGCCAGCATTGGTTTTTCCAAACACATTGGACAAGGAGTTCCTGCTGTAGTGGCTTTTGCTCTTTCTTTAGTAGAAAGTTGTTTTCTATATTTACTCATCTAGATGAGAAGAACCAAAGGCTGGATACTTCTTTGATGTAGACCTTCCTATTTGTCACTAGTTTCCATCACACTTCAGAGTACTGGGGGAGATGGAGCTATTTCCGGATGCTGTGGATCCCTAGGGGGATAGGTTCAGCACGGATGGGAGCCAGCATGGTTGGGTGCTGCCTTTGCAGGACAGGGCTCTTTATTCTGTACAGTCCAGTGACTCCCTGCATTCTAGCTGTTCTAGAGAGCCTGTTCTAGTCCTTCCATGTTCTTTGCTGCAACTGCTCCTTTGATTTAAATATTTTTGGGTGTTTTTCAATTTTAATTGTTCTTGCTAAAGGCACAGAAATTAAGAAAATTAATTGTACAAGGTTTTTTTTTTTTTTAATGCTCTTGGGTTTTCTACTGACCATTATCTCTCTGAAAGAAAGCAACTTCCTCATCTTGTTCAAAGTGGAATCCCTGGCACTGAGCCCAGTGCCTGGCCTAGATTAAGCACAGAGCTGTTTATTAAGCGAATGATTGACTTCTATAATGCATTAACTTTACATTGGTAACTGAGGGGAAATTTTGAAAGGTGAAATTGCTCAGGTAAAATGAAGAATCCCTTAAGAAGTAACTGGGTTCAGTAGTCACTACTTCATGTTCAATAAACATTTATTTATGATCTGTTATATGCTAGTATTATGGTAGGTCCTGATAATTCAAAAATGAAAAGCATTGTTTCTTCTACTATGAAACTATCAGCCTGGTGGTGGTGAATCTAGGGGTTAAATGGATCATTTTAACATCATGTGCTAAGGCTAGAGTCATGGACAGTGTTTGCGGAGCAGGAAAAGAATAAGAAGGGTCCATGGGTGGCAAGCAAATGGTCTGGGAAGGCTTCCAAGGGGAAAGGAGTTCTCAGCTGAATTTTGAAGAATGAATAGGATTCACAAAAGTAAAGGAGGGTGAGGAGGGGGTCTCTAGGCAGAGAGAACAGAGGGAACAGTATAGGACAAAGCATGGAAGTATTAAGCATTATGTTTATGTTAGATCTAAAATGACTTTCATTAGAGCCTATGTGAATATGGGGTGGGGAGGGTGGGAGCTGAGGCCACGGAGTTAAACAGGGGCAAGGTCCAGGTGGCTGCATATGCATAGGCTTTACCACACAGCCATTGAAGGGCCCTGGGACAGTGCAAATGCAGAGTCATTGGGCTGCATTTGTGATGGGAGATGTCAGTTTTGAGATGGTTTGAAGCCAGAGTTGACGAGGGCCTTGCAGCTTGGAGACCACTTAGGAGGCTGATAAAATATCCAAAAGAGTGCTGATAGTCTCAACTTGGGAAGAGGCCATGGGAGAGCTCTTCTTCAAGCAATCATTTAAGGACTCTTTGCTGAGTACTGAACAAAGCTACGTTCTGTGCCAGGCAGAGAGAACATCGTGGTGAAGAAAACAGCCACCACCACTGCACTGATGAAGCTTGAAGGCTGAGAGGAAGGAAGGCAGAGATTAATCAGATAATTCACTAATAAGATGTGTAATTATAGGGAAGATGAAAGCAATGAAGGAAAGGAAAAACCTGAGATCAAACAGACCAGGGACTGGTGAGAAGGCAGTGGCTCAGGGAAAGCTTTCTGATAATAGTGATGCTGATGGTCAGGAAGCATTATGTGGATGATGGAGTTGGGGAGATTTTTTCTAGACTGAGGAAGTAGCAAATGTGAAGACCCTAGTCCAACAGGGAACTCGGAGTATCTGAGGAGTGGAAAGCAGGACTAGAGTGATCCTGAATGAGAGAAATGATGGTAGGTGATGAAGCTGGGTAAGTAGTCAGGAGCCAAGATCATGTAGGAACCAGCAATTCAGAGTAAGTAGTATGAATTTTATTCTAAGAACAATGACAAGCAGCCAGACAGATTGAAAGCAAGAGAGTAGCATGGGTTGATTTTCGCTTCTGAAACAGCAGACTGGCTGCTGTGCATAGAATGATCTATTCTAGGGTGGATCAGAAGTGCAGGTGTAGAAGTTCAGGTAAGGCATGAAGGCACAGGTAACATGGTGTCATTGAAGATGGAGAGATGTGGATGGGTTCAAGGCATTTTAAGGGGTAAAACCTACAGGGTTTAGTGTTGGACTGAATATGGGGAGAAATATGGCAAGGTCAAAAATGTTAACCAGGCTTTTTGACATGCACTGTTGACTGGATGGTGATGCTATTCAGTGAAATAAAATGGCTCTGGAGGAAAACCAGATTTAGGAGTGAGACCATGAGTTTGATCATTGCTACGCTGAGGATGAGGTGCCTTTGGATTGTGGAGATGCAGAGTAGGTCATGGCCTGTATGGGTCTGGAGCTTAGAGGAAGGACTGGAGACATGACTTTCAAAGTCATTGGCCTTGAAATGATATTTGAAGAAGTGGGTGTGAATGAGATTGCTTAGGAAAAGAATGGAAAATAGAAGGCTTAGGAGTAAAGAAAAAGCCAGACTGAGAAATGAGGAGGTGAAAGTAGTTGAATTTGGTGATGGATAGATTGAAGAAGGTGAAAGAAAAGCTGTTGCCCAGAATGGCTTCTGGATTTTACATGTATGTGATCTAGTGGGTGATGGTACATTAACTAGCTGGGGATAACTTTTGTTTGGGACATGCTGCATTTAAATAGTGTGTGGAATGCACAATTATTATTGCCATCATAAAATGTATGTGTTTTTGCATTTTTCTTAGCTCCTCTCTTGCAACTTTTCCATATCCCACTCCAAGTATATAGGAGGAATAATGGAACTAAGTAGGTGACAACTAAATTTTGGTAGACAAATGGGAGAGGGAAGAAGTACAGAAAGACTCAGGGGCAGGGAGTCCAGGGAGTCCAGGGAGTCAATACAGGGAGACAATGCTAAAGTTTGGTGGTAGGATGAAAAGTTGGAAGAATAATAGAAGAGGATGGGATGTAAAAGAATATGGAAATGCAGAATTGGAAGAGGAAGAGCAAAACTGAAGATGTGATGAACCCTCACAGATCCCTCACCCAACTTCGACAATTATCAACTTCTGGTTAGATTTTTTTCATCTTTACCTCTACTCACTCCCACCAGTTCCCAAGATTATTTTAAAGTAATTCAAAAACATGATATTATGTGTTTTTCCATCTCTATAACATTCTTAAAAGGACAAAACTGTAGAAATAGAAAACAGAGTAATGGTTGCCATGGAACAGGAATTGCATGAGGGAATTTTCTGAAGGTGAAATAAGAGGGTTACTATTTCTATCAAGCTAGCATCTAAGCCAGGCCTTTGCTTATTATAGCCACTGCCTGGAAAGTGTTTTTGGATTATTAAGTTATGAGATTTTATTATACAAGCTTATTAGTTTACACTGTAAACAATATAGTTTATGGTTTATACCAAGATATAATGGCCAAAGTAGACTCTCTTTATAGCTCAGCTTCTAGCTTATTGTTTTTTCTTTTTTGGCAATTCTGTTACTTCTGGTTGAAAATGTGTATTTATGGAGTGAGATTTTGACCAGAGTTTATTGATGGTCTGCTGTGTTGGGCTTCATGCTATTGCATCAACGTGCTTGGGAATGTATCATATGTGATTCTAATGAATTTCCTGTGGGTATGATTTCTTAGCAGAAAGAGCTGGATATGGAGGAAGTGTCCCTAAAATCATTTATCCAAAAAATAATTCAATTGAAGTACAGCTTGGTGAGTAAAATCATTGAAGCCATTGAAATCACCAGGGGAAGAGCTCATTATGTTTGCGTATTCTGGTGAATATTTGAATGTTAAGGATGAAGATAAATCCCATACACACCCAGTTTCCAACTTTTGATATACCTGAGCTCATGGGGAGAGGAATCAAAATAAAACAACAGAGAGCTGAGGCTTGGAAAAGTTGTGGTGGCAGAGAAGCCTGTCAGTGAGGAGTCTGGGCCCAAAATGATTATTATAAATCTGTTTATGCAAAGGCAATGAAGATGCAAATAATTCTTCAGACAATATGTAGTATAATATAAAACTACTATTAAATAATGTTGACCAGGAGTTCTGGATTGTATTACCTCACAATGCATGGTATATGAAAGGAGTGAAAAAAATATTATGTTACATTCCTTAATCTGCATGGAAAAGCATCAATAAGCATTGCCTCAGTTTGTGATCTAAGTAGATAAAAAGGGGTCAAATTATTTTTTTAAATTAAAAAATAACCGCTAGTGGCCGGGCGCAGTGGCTCAAGCCTATAATCCCAACACTTTGGGAGGCTGAAGCAGGCAGATCACGAGGTCAGGAGATTGAGATCATCCTGCCTAACACGGTGAAACTCCGTCTCTACTAAAAAAATACAAAAAATTGGCCAGGCGTGGTGGCGGGCACCTGTAGTCCCAGCTTCTCGGGAGGCTGAGGCAGGAGAATGGCGTGAACCCAGGAGGCAGAGCTTGCAGTGAGCCGAGATCGCGCCACTGCACTCCAGCCTGGGCGACAGAGTGAGACTCCGTCTCAAAAAAAAAAAAAAAAAACCACTAGTAAAATAAATATGCTATATTACATCTGAAGAAAAAGCGAATTAGACAAAAATCTCAACACCTCCAAAAATAGAAACTTTTGTGTGTCAAATAGTAGTGTATCAAAATATATAATGCTAAAAGTCTCAGAAATACAATACAATAAAACAACACAATTGTTTCAGTTGTAGGGGGAGGTTTTAACATACTCTTGCTTTGAGAAATTTGCTAGGAAAGTAAGAGTCTACATGGTTCCAGTGATCTAGCAAAAGTAATGTGTCTAATATATAGATCACTCTCAGAAACATCTATGAAAAACCCAGAGTCCAAAAGAGGAAATTGTATAGATCATGGGGTATAATCATGATGCAGTAAGTGTAAAAATTTGTATCTAAACCAAAACAATAAAATAATCACACTCATTCAGTATGTGAAGTGATGAATTTGTTAATTAGCTTGATTTAGTTATTCTACAATATAAACATATATCAGAACATCACATTGTACCCATAAATATATGTAATTATTATTTGTCAATTAAAACTAAAAAAAAAACATTTAAAAATGTAAACAACAAAAAATCCATCTCTTAATTATTTGTGTTTTTGGTTAGAGAACCAAAGCCATAGTTTAAGAATATTTAGAAAATAATGATAGTGAGAATACTTCATATCAAATTTCGTGGCATATGACCAAAGCTGTACTCTAAATGAGTTTATATCTTTAAATAACGTTATTATTAATAAATGTGGAAATAGTTAAAATATACAACTAGCCATTTGACTCCATAAGAAGACCAATTAAACAACTAGAATAAAAGTAGAAAATAATGAATTTATTAAAGGAAAATAAACTAATTGAATCTGTCCCAAAGTTGGTTAAGGGCAGAAGAGTTGAGGTGGCAGTTGGGGAGAAAGATAAACTTCCAGGAAATCTAATCCCCTAAATGCAGAGACACCCAAATATAAAATAATTAGAAACGTGGGAAAGTTTACATAAAACAAAAAATGGTAAGAGATAAAATTTGTTTAAATGCCTCTAGGCCCATATGTTTTTAGGAGAATTCTTTTAAACTTTCAAGGAAATAATAATACCCATAAAAAGGATAATTGTCTTCACATTACTCATCATGTGAATAGTCTTAAAAGACACATTCGGCTGTTTTATCTCTCTTAGTTGACTTTCTTCCCCTACTCCTGTCTTTGGAAATTCTAGCCAATGTATTTAGACAATTAAAAGGCAAGAGAAGGAGTTTGGGAAGTCTTGGAGGGAGGAAGACAAACATAATTTTTAAAACATGATCTATTGGCTTCTACTTAGAAATTTTAAGAAAATTAAGTAAAAAAATGACTAGCATTTGCTTATTAATGTTATTTTAATACAAGATAAACATTCAAAGCTAATAGCATTTTTACATGCCTGGAATAGCATATGTTATGTAACCAGGGAAAACAGCATTCACAATTACAATGCAAGAAACAGAATACTAAGGAACAACTGAACAAGAAATTAGAAAGAGTTGCCTACATGATTAGAAATGCAACATTTTATCATTTTATAGGTGGAACATAAAATAATATGTGTTTTAGTGAAATTTCAAAAAATGTTCCTAAATAGAAACACTCAGTATTAAAAATGTTATTTCTCCTCAATTAACATACAAGTTTAATATAATACCAATTAAATTACTGAGTATCCTAAAACCTGTCAAAACTTTTCTAAAATTTCTGTCAAAAATGCTGGAAAGAGCCAAGAAAAAAATTGAATAGAAGAAAAAAGAGAGTCATTTCCTTGTAAGTATTAAAATATAAAGATAGAGATTATTAGTATGTCAACAAAATTGCTGACTAGGGGTTCCTAGCACTAATTCCCCTACAAAAGGGCCAAAATATAAAATAAATAGCTACATTTTGACTAGTGTGTCTGAAGGAGGGCGCTAGAGTACAGCATAGAAATGATGGAATCAATGCGGAGCACGGAAACCCAGGATGGCAGCATAGAGAGGGGAGGAAATCACTCTTTCTCTGTCACTCTGTTTCCCCTACCAAGATTGATTTGGAGCCAAGAGAAACTTCTCCTTGCACAGAAAAGGTAAGCAGAAGGCCCTTGCAACCTTCATTATTGCCACAGACACCTGCAGTTCTTGCTACAGAAGAAACCTGCAGTCCTCACAGGCCCTGAGCCCAGTTTGGGGAGCAGCCTGGAGTTCTCATGGCTACATTGCTCCAGTGCAGGGAACTACCTTGTGCACACCCTATTCCCTATGACCCACGAGCTATGTCATGGCGCTATCTTGAAATTATAGCTACTGCTAGAGTGAGTCCTGTTCTGGGGGCCAGTAGCCCCTGCATCTCTCCATCCCCAAGGCTTTCCCATTATTCCACCATGTTCATACAGGTGGCTACAACGTCACAATCCTGGTTACTTAGAGTATGGGCCCTGTGAAATTACTGTGCCCAAAGGCACATGGTGCCCTACTTCCTGTATGGACAGGCAGTCCTGCACAACCGGGGAAGCTTCCCCTAACCAGCAGATCTACTGTGCTCACCCTCATACCCATGAGGGTGTATGTACTCACCCTCAGCCTGAGAACCAGCTCAGTAGCCCTGCCCCTGGCAAGACCACACCCCTTTTCGACTGGACCTACTGTGTGTGCACACACACCCTTGGCCTGAGAACCAACCTGGTAGCCCAGCATCCTGCAAAGCCATGCCACTGCCAGTACAAACTCCTGCAGCCTAGGCCACTGAAACACTCAAAGATATTGCAGATGTGGATTGTAGCTGAAGACACTGCATGAAGACTGCACTTCTGTCTCTGTCTAGAACCAAAGCCAACATACGCTATCCAACTGACATGCTGGGATGCATCTACAGAAAAAGTCTTTCTCTAAGAAAGCTACTTCATAAAATTAGAAGAGGTGACTGTTGCATCAGATGTGCAGCTATCAACATAGGGACACAAGAAACATTAAAAAACAGGAAACATGACACCTCAAAGGAGCACAATAATTCTCCAGTAACAAACCTCAAAGAAAATAAGATTTACTAAATGCCTGAAAAGGAATCCAAAATAATGATCTTAAGGAAACCCAGCTAAATACAAGAGAATACAAGCAAATAATTTAATGAAATCAGAAAAACAATTTATGAAAAAAAATTCCTTAGGGATTTCTTGTAAGGCTTGTCTAGTAGCAATGAATTCCCTTAGTTTTTGCTTGTCTGGAAGGGACTTTATTTTTCTTACCTTTCTGAATAAGAAATTCAACAGAGATATACATTGTAAAAAAGAACCCAAGAGAAGTCTGAGTTTAAGAATTCAATGTTGGCCGGGCGCGGTGGCTCAAGCCTGTAATCCCAGCACTTTGGGAGGCCGAGATGGGTGGATCACGAGGTCAGGAGATCAAGACCATCCTGGCTAACACGGTGAAACTCCGTCTCTACTAAAAATACAAAAAAAAACTAGCCGGGCGAGGTGGCGGGCGCCTGTAGTGCCAGCTACTCGGGAGGCTGAGGCAGGAGAATGGCGTAAACCCAGGAGGCGGAGCTTGCAGTGAGCTGAGATCGGGCCACTGCACTCCAGTCCGGGCGACAGAGCAAGACTCCGCCTCAAAAAAAAAAAAAAAAAAAGAATTCAATGAATGAAATAAATGCAATTGAGAATTCAACAATGGAATTCAACAATCTAGTGATCATTATATAATGACCTTCTTTGTCTCTTCTTATAATTTTTAACTTAAAGTCTATTTTTTTCTGATGTAAGTGCAGCTATTCCTGCTTGCTTTTGTTTTCCATTTGCATGGAATATCTTTTTTTCATGTCTTCGCTTTCTGTGTATATGTATCCTTACTGGACCTACTGTGAGTCTGTGAGTAAAGTGAGTCTCTTTTGGGCAGCACATAGTAGGTTCTTGTTTTTTTCTTTTAATCCAGTTTGCCACTGTATATCTTTGAATTAGAGAATTTAATCCATTTACATTCAAGGTTATTATTGATCGGTAAGAACAGGACTCCTGACATTTTGTTAATTGTATTCTGGTTGTTTTCCAGATCCTTTGTTTCTTTCTTCCTCTCTTGTTTACTTTTGTGGTTTGGTGGTTTTCTGTAGTCCTAAGTTTTGATTCCTTTCTCTTTTTATTTGTGTATCTGCTGCAATTTCTATCATTGTGGCTACCATGAGGCTAATATAAAGACTTTTATAGTTATAATAGACTATTTTAAGCTGATTACAATTTAACTTTGGTCACATAAAAATACTCTAGACTTTTATCCTCCTCCTAACAGTTTATACTTTTGTTGCCTTAATTCACATCATTATACGTTGTGTGTTCTTTAATAACCAATTGTGTCTGTAGTTATTTTTGACCATTTTGACCTTTAAACTTATTACTAGAGGGTTGAAAGATTTACATAGCACCATTACAGAATTGAGATATTCCGAATTCAGTTTTGAATTTACCTCTACTAGTTAGTTTTCACATGTTTTTATGATAGTAATTATCACCCTTTCACTTTCAGTTGCAGCATTTCCTTAGGAATTTCTTGTAAGGCTGGTCTAGTAGCAGTGAATTCCCTTAGTTTTTGCTTGTCTGGAAGGGACTTTATTTTTCTTACATTTCTGAAGGATAGCTTTACTGGGTATAGTATTCTTGGACAGCAGTTTTTATTTTCATTCGGCACTGAATATATCATCCTTTGCTCATGAATTGGAAGAATTAATATAGTTCAAATGTCCATCCTGCTGAATGCAACTTACAGATTCAGGGCAATCCCTATTAAAATACCAATGACGTTATTTTGACAGAAAGAGAAGGAACAGTCCTAAAATTCATATAGGACCACAAAGCATCCTGAATGGCCAAAGCAATCTTGAGGAAAAGACCAAAAGGCCCCAAACCAAAGACAAAGCTGGAGGTATCACACTATCTGACTTCAAAATATGCTAAAAAGCTATAGTAATCGAAACAGCGTGATGTTAGTGTGAAAACAGACACATAGATCAGTGGAACAGAATAGAGAGTCCAGAAATAAATCCACAAATCAACAGACAACTGATATTTGACAAAAGCGCCAGGAACACACATTGAACAAGTAAGAGTCTCTTCAATAAATGGTGATAGGAAAATTGGATATCCACATGCAGAAGAATGAAACTAGACCCCTATCTTTTAACATATTCAAAACTCAACTTGAAATGGATTAAAGACTTAAATATAAGACCTGAAACTATGAAACTACCAGAAGAAAACATAAAGGAAGTGCTCATGACATTGGACTGGACAGGGATGTTTTGGATAAGACCTCAAAAGCACAGACAACGAGAGTAAAAATAGACAAATGGGATTACATCAAATCAAAAAGCTAATGCACAATAAAATAAACAATCAACAGAGTGAAAACACAATCTACAGAATGGGAGAAAATATTTGTAAACTATGCATCTGACAAGGGGCTAATATCCAGAATATATAAGGAACCCAGCTGAACAACAAACAAACAAAAAAACCCAAAAAACAGAACAACAAATAATTTGATTAAAAAATGGACAAAAGACATTGCTTCTGAGATTTGGACAATATCCTCTTTTCTTCATGAGGTGAAAGTGTTATAGATATTTGCTTTGTGATAGTTCATTATCTTTGCATTTCTGTTCTATACTCTTTGGTATATGTGTGTTATATTTCACACACTTTTTAAAAAAATATCATTTAGAATAAAGAACACTCCTTGAATGTTAGAATTTACTAGGCTCACGGGACAAAATCCACTGAGACTATAAATTGATGAAATTTGTGAATGTGTGTAGAGGCAAGATAAGGGAAAGAGAGGGAAAGGGTGGGGGTTACATTTGTTGAAGTAGAAATATCACTGGATTTGATGTTAGAAATCTAGAGTTCATCTCTCATTTCTTCCTCTGATTAATTTGGGCAAGTCACTCCATCTGTCTGAGCTTCAGCTTTTGCATCCTTAACATGAGGATAATTGCACCTCCCCTTTTCCTGCCTTGTAAGATTGTTTTGAAGATACAAAGAATGAAGGAGAAAATGCATAAAATACTTTGTGAACTGTCAAGTTCTTTGCTAGTGTTCCTACGAGTAGAAATAACATTTGTGTACCTGATGATGTTTGGTAATGTATATGTATTCCTTTACAATGGATGTCCTGGAAGGCCACTTGTCCCTCATGGTCTCTCTCCAGGGAAAGAAAAAAATAGATTAACATTAGCCTATGGGGGTATTTCTGGTAACCAAAAGGTATTTGAGGCTTGAGAGCAAGATGCACTCATTATCCAGGTGTTAACAAATTTGAAAGTTTGCAGAATTTTCATTGAATATTGATAATATTGATTTTTTAGGTACCACCCTGATAGTGGACTGTAATATAACAGACACGAAGGACAACACAAATCTACGATGCTGGAGAGTCAATAACACTTTGGTGGATGATTACTATAGTGAATCCAAACGAATCAGAGAAGGGGTGGAGTAGGTATTTTGCTTTTTTGACTTCTGTAAAAGCTAGCAAGGATTTCTCCATCTAAGTGAATCTGGTGTCACTATTGCCTTCTCCTCTTGTTTTTGCCTCTCAGTGATTCATGTTATCAATCCCACCTACCACATAGTTAGGGAGATATGGTAAAATACCAAGTATCCCTGAGAGCAGTAAGATCCATTTCTCTCAGCTACTACTTAAAATTAGTACCATCTCCATTCAGTTATATCATGATCCATAGGCCTTCAAAGCTTAACGCCCTGGGCATACCAGGGAAACACTGGAAGTGACACAAATGTGTATACTGCAACAGTAGAAGAAAGAAATAGTAGTATAGTTCTTTACTATACTAAACAAGCACCAACAAGGGCTCTGAGGGAAGACAGTGCATAATCATTAGCTAATCGAATGGGTATAAACTCAAGTTATGGTGTTTAAATGGAGTGGTGTAAATAAAACTAATGAAGTCAGAGGGCAGGAGAGCTTGTGTTGGGCCTTGCAGTGTGGATGAGTTAGGATACGTGGAAAGGAATAGGGGAAGGGCCTTTGGGGCTGAGAATGGTGTCTGTAGCTTATAGAACCATACTTCCTTGTCAATGCAGAAGAAAATGCAAATTTGGAAATACACAATGTACATACCTCACTGGGCCAGTCAGCAAAGTATTCTGAGGATAACATGGTGGTCCAAAGTGTTCTCCAAGAAAACCCTTAATCTCCAGAAAACAGACTATAAAATATGTTAGGTAAATACGACTCATGTATTAATGACTGGCTCTTTTCTTTATAGAACCCATGCCTCTTTTCGGGAACATAATTTGTACACAGTAAACATCACCTTCTTGGAAGTGAAAATGGAAGACTATGGCCTTCCTTTCATGTGCCATGCCGGAGTGTCCGCAGCATACATTATGTTACAGCTCCCAGGTAATACTCCAGTGGGTTACACACTGTTCAGAGTGTTCAAAACGATGGCCAGGAAACACATCTGAAGGAGGAGTGACTCTAAATGCTCAGAGTGAGGCATGAGGATGATATTAAAGGGACAAACTCAGTATGAAATCTAGAGAAAAGTTCATGCAACGGCTCATAATGTTGTTGGAGTGAGGCTGTGATTTTATTGCAGTATATTTTGAAAGTGCCATATTTTCAATACATCGAGATTTATACATCAAAACAGAAAGAAAACAAAAGCTTTTCTTTATTAAGTGTGATTGCCAAATGTTTATAATTTGATATAAAGCCAAAATGCCTATGTATATTTTTACTACGTCACTTTGTAAAATTATCTGTAGAGGCTGAATTCTGGTATTTAAGCAGGAGGGCTTCCAACTCAATGTATGTATACAAACTGCACTCTGAGCACCGTACAGAACTAATTGATTATCCACTGGAAGTTTTAAAGCCAGTGTACAGTTAGTGGAGGGTGAAGCCAGAATCTTGAGAACAACTTTAAATTCATAACATATCAGAAGTGTATGAAATACCTTGCAAAATTCTGTGTGGTTTACCAAGACAGTGGTTCTTCTTGATTCTGTTAATATCATTAGTGTATGTGTGTGTGTGTGTGTGTGTGTATGTGTGTGTGTGGCTAGCTACATGCAAGAGAGAGGACTTGAATTTGCTGCTGTCCTTCAATGATCAGTTAAACCTATGCTTGCACACATCACGCTGAAGCCCCACCTCACAGAAAACACCTAACAGAAAACACAGTGTTTGCTGTATGGAGTTAGCAATTATGCCTTTGCCCCTGCCAAGATCCTGGCCTCCTAAGTGCCCGTGACCTCTCTTAGAATTGTGACGAATAGAGATCTGTGCACAGCAGCAGCTCTGGGTGTGCACGTTCTCTGCCTCACTTCTGTGTCCTGAAGGCCAGTGTCGTTCTGGCCTCAGCTGCCTTAACTGAATGAACACAGCACCCTCTCCTCATCCTCATGGCATGGGGAATCCTTCTTGGGTTGCGTCATGTGGAAGGACCCTTGGGCTCATCTGTCACCACTGCCCATTTTTTCTCTTCTTACTGACTTCTCCTTGTCGTAAAGCATCCTTTTCCATCACTTTCCCCCAGTCAGTCTTACATTTGCCATCTCTCTCTCTCTGGTACCTCTATGAGGTTCATCATCTGTGCTGCTTTTCTTTCTGTGTCCTCGTCCCTGAAATCTTTTTCCCCTTTATGGCATCAACTGTCATTCTTGGGCAGGTGCAAATATGTTCCATATATCCAGCTGTATACTGTTTTCCCCTGTGACAGCTCTGCATTTCCAACTGCATAAGGGACTGCTGATGTCAGAAAGCATGTTTAAACTGGCTGATGTCAGAAAGCGTGTTTAAACTCTCCAACCTCCTGGTTCTGTTTTTCTTATGTTTGTGAATGGAACCCCTGTATCTTCCACATTGTTCAGGCTCAAAATCTGGGGTCATTTTGATGTTTTCCCTTACCCTCCCTCGTGCCAGCACCCAATGACTTGCCAAGTTCTGTGGGTTCTTACCCTCCTGCCCATTCCCACTAACAAGCTGGATGGTAGGTGACTCCTGCCCTAGACTTAAAGGTCAGGTTTTCAGGCTCAGATCCTATCTTGTTCACTTAGGAGCTCTGTGAGGACAGCTTTGTCACTCAACCTTTCTGTGCCCGTGTCTCCTCATCTGGGAAATGAGAATAGCGACTTCCTTCCACGGCTGTTGTAAGAATCAGCTGGGATTTTCTTTTATACTTTTTTATTGTGGAATATAACGTATTTATTATACATGCTCTAACACATGCACATATATGGTAAAGGAACACAGAATATCTGCATCACATAACAAGTCATTGTATAGCAAATACTCATGAAACTACCACCTGGATTGAGAAAAATGCATTGCCTGAAAAACCCCTGGATGTTCTTCTTGATCCTTCCCTCTTGACAATCATCCTCCCAACTTTTAGGAAAAGTCATTTCTTTGATTTTCTGTCTATGCTGGCAGTCCTAATAACACAATTTATTTTTGCCTATTTTTGAGTTTTATATTAAGAGAGTTATATAGTATGTTTTATTTTCTTCGGTGTGGGGGGCTAATCAGTGTATCACTGATATAGCGTTTCAAAGCCCTGAGTCCTTCTGAATGTATTCATTAATGACCTGTTTCCAATTTCATTCTCTTTTAGCTCGTTTATAGAGCAGAGGGCATCAACACTCCTGAAGGCAGTGAGTGAAAAGCCCGAGAATTTTAGAGCATCACTCCTGTCTATGTGCCAGAGGCTTTCTGAGCCTCATTAGTATAGTGGGTGTGGTCTTCTTATTAGGACGGTTAACAACACCAAGATCTCTGAAACAGACACTAAATATTCCCAGACACAAGTCATCCCAAAGAGAGAGGTGGCAATTGCCCCTAGAAGGAATTCTAATGAGAGCTGGGAAAGGGCAAAGAGGGGTAGAGGATGGGGAAGCAGGAAGGATCTGTCTCATGATTGAAGTGAGAGGTTCTCACAAGTGCCCAGGATTAGCTCAGGCACCGGTGTGTAGTGCCGTGCATCTATTCTGGCTGCACTGGGACTTACTCAATGAATTAACTTTTTTTTGGCACAAATTTGTTCCTAGTTATTGTGCCATGTATTTAAAGATGTGCAATAGTAAATGGGAAATCTTGGGCCTCAAGATGTTTACGACATGGTGTGGTCTAAGGCAGGTGACAATAAGCTCTTTAATGTTTATTTTATAGCCACTGTGGAAAACATAGTGGTTCCTCAAAAAACAAACAATACAACTACCATATGATCCAGCAATCCCACTGCTGGTTATATACCCCAAAGAAAGGACATTAGCATGTTAAAGAGATATGTGCACTCCCATGTTTATTGCAGCACTGTTTACAATAGCCAAGATGTAGAATCAGCCTAAGTGTCCATCAGTGGAGGAATGGATAAAGAAATTCTGTCACAGATGCACAATGGAATATTATTCAGCCATAAAAGAGAATGAAATTCTGTTATTTGCAGCAAAGCGGATGGAACTGGAGGCCATTATGTTAAGTGAAATAAACCAGGCACAGAAAGACACATATTGTATATTTTTACTCATATGTGAGATCTAAAAAAATTAATCTCGTGAAGGTAGAGAGAAGAATGGCGGTTACCAGAGGCTGGGAAGAGGAGTGGCGAAGGGGGATAAAGAGAGGTTGATTAATGGGTAAAAAAAATACATTTTGATAGTAGGAATGATATATAGTGTTTGGTAGCACAACAAAATGACTATAGATAACAATAATTTACTGTATAATTCAGTATAACTAGAGGAATGGATTTGGAATATTCCCAGCACAAAGAAAAGATGAATGTTTGAGGAGATGGTTATCCCACTTACCCTGATTTGGTCATTACACATTGTGTGCTTGTGTCAAAATATTACACATACCCTATAAATACGTGCAACTATTATGTACCTGTAAACTTTTTTAAAAACTAAAGTGCTCTAGGGGCTCAGAAAAAAAGAACCCCCCTCTTCCTCCTCTCCTCTGCCCACCCCACCATCCAGTGAGGACTGGAGGATGAGGAAGGGGCTGAAGAAGGAAGTGGTGTGTGAGGTGGGTTTTAAGAATGGGGAGGACTTTTCTTCCTGTCTCCCTCTTCCCCTTTTCTAGTTCTTTCCTTCCCAAAGGGTCTTCTTTGGTGGTATGGGTTTGGGCTGTGGTGAGACAGAAGTCATGCTGTTCCTTTTCTTGAATGTGTAGGAGCATGTTTTCAGGGACTTGAGGTTCCAGAGGAGCAGGTTCTGCTCCTTGGCCATCTCCTGCCCACCACTTAGGCTCATAATTGCTCTGCAGTGTACGCATGAAGCAGGGTAGGGTGTAAACATTCTTTCTGAGACTGTGTCTCTCGCACAGGCACCCAGTCTGGAAATCGATGGCACAGAGGGGATGAGGTAGAGGTTTGGCTCTTAGCCTGTCTTGTGGAGCCAGCCACGCTGGTTCCAGAGGGGACCACTGTTGGCTCTTTAAGGATGATGGATGTCCAGCTGTTCAACTTTGAATGGCTGGGAAAGCAGTTACAATAGGATTGTAATCAAGAACGGGCAGCAGAACCAGCTGGAGAAGGTACCCCATGAACATACTTAGGCGCCACCTCTGGACAGTCTTGTGTTGACTCAGCAGAACCTGGACATGGGTGTTTTGAAAGCAGTCTTCGTGCAGTTGGGTCCATCCTGCGTCTACCACCGGAAACTAGGGCTCTGCAGACTTTTACTCTCATAGGTTCCCAGGAGCTGAGTTGTTTCCTAATAATCGTGGTCCAGATCAGATTATTCTGCTCCCACACCACTCTTTTGACTTTAAAGAAATGTTTAAACAGTGCCCTCACTGACGTCCAAAACCTTTCCATTTGGCATTCATAGTGTGATCTGTATTAGTGAAGTGTATAATGGACTCTTTGTATCATTATTATAATTATAATTATTTTATTTTTTTGCTGTCATTTGTAGCACCAGATTTTCGAGCTTACTTGATAGGAGGGCTTATTGCCTTTTTGGCTGTGGCTGTGTCTGTTGTGTACATATACAACATTTTTAAGATCGACATTGTTCTTTGGTATCGAAGTGCCTTCCGTTCTACAGAGACCATAGAAGGTAAGTGTGTGTAATCACTGAAAAATGCCTCAAAATTGGCATCCTCTTATACGTATACAACGATTTCAAATATACTTTGTCATATTTTACTATGTTGCTGGCAAATTTCGGGAAAGGAATCTCCTTGGAACTGCCTGTGCTGTAGAGAAATGATTTGTCCCTAATCACCAGCATCATTTGGTCGGATAAGGTTTGCAGGCTCGTAGTGATTGAGGAAATATTCGCTAAGCTGCGGGAGGAGACCATCTTCTGAGTCCCGCTGCAACCATGCTACAAAGGTTTCCACGTCCATCCTCTGCCCGCTGCAGGAAAGTTTCTCCGAGTGCAAAGTGCTCTCAATCCATGATGTGTGCTCAGCACAGTGGGTGCTTTTGCAGAATATGTGTCACGGAGAGGGATGAGCTGCCTGCAGTTGGAGCTCTCTCTAGGCCCTGTACTTGGTGCCTGCAGGGATTTAAGTCTTCAACTCTCAGATATGGAGAGAGCGCGAACCAAGTTTGAATACAACTTCTCCACTTACTCCCTATGTAAACTTGGATTTTCAACTTTCTTCTATTTCTCAGCTATAGAAAGGAATAGAGGAAGGAAGGAAGGAGACAGGGAGGGAGGAAAGAAAGAGAGAGAAGGAGGAAGGAAAGGAAGGAGAGAGGGAGGGAGGGAAAACGGAAGGAAGAACGGAGGTTTGTAGAAAAGAAACGAAAGAAAGCAGGGGAGAGAGAGGGAGGAGAAGGGAGGAAGGGAAATAAGAAGGAGGAAGGAAAAAAGAAAGGGAAAGTGATGAAATCCTGCTTTTTGACAGTGGGGATAACTGAGCTGAAGCACACAGAAGCATTCAGCTGGGGCCTGGGGCACAGGGCGGCCTCTGTTGCCTGTCCGGAGGTCAAGACAAATCCCCAACACCACGGCTGTGGGTTTTGGTCTGTGGGCCTATGTCCTGCCAGCGCTGTTTGGCACAGAAATGCCTCAGTGTGATCCTCACTCTCTGAGAGCCTGGCATTCCCCACCATGGTGCTTGTGACTCTTTACGCTACTTTTTTTTTTTTGTTTTGTCTCAGAACAGATACAATCTATTAAGTCCTTGACAAAGTAATAAATCTGCTCTAGTGTCCCCTAATTAGATGAAAAAATTAATATAAGCCCAAAGAAGCCCAGTGCAGCTGACCTGTGTGGAGATGCACGAATTTATACCTTTGAAGTCCAGAGGCCTGAGTGACAGGAGCGGGAAAGGGAGGGAAACTGGGTGTCCGAGAATGTTGTATGGGCAGCTAAAACATAAAAGAGGTCACTACCATCAAGCACCTGCTTTGCACATAAAATACACAGCGCAGTTGTTGTCCACGTGTCTGATAAAACATAGATGTCCTAACTTGGATTTTTTCCAAATTAAATTTCAGCATTCAAAATTAGCAACCCCGAGCAATGGAGAAAGCAATAAACTCCTTTTAATGACAAAAGTCATCTGAACCTTAAGTGTCCAGTGCAACCTGAAGTACTCCTAGCACTGTGGATAGTCCGACTGGGCATGGTGGGGTTTGGCTCTGGCATCTGGTTTTGGCTCTGGCATCTGCAGAGGCTGCCCTGTCTAAGCACACCCATGACTGCTCTCCTGCTTGCATCTTTGAGAAGAAGACAGTTCAGTCCCCCACCACTTAATTGTTTTCTGACACAGGTGTGAGTGGTTCAGCCGCTTTCTACTTTTTGACTCACAGAAGCCTGCGTCACTTTACGTATTCTTCCTGGCAGCTCAGGCCCTGTGGCGTATCTCTCTCGCTGTCTCTCTCTCTCTCTCACTGACTCAGTGACTCTCTCACTGAGTCATTGCGACTCCCAGGAGCGTGATTACAGCTGTGACTTATGAGTGTTGTGCAGAGTGTGTGGGGAAGCTGCTAGTGAGGTCGAGTTTAGCAGGAAGAGAAAACAGGAATAGTGACTCACACCGAGTAGCGGGGGCTGGGCAGATGGCAGAGTTAGGCAGCCCTGCCCTCTGCCGAGACTGGGATGTAGTCCAGATTTTCCACCAGTGGGCAGAGGATTTGGCGATGGAGGCCCACAGGCAGCCAGGGGTCCTTTTTTTTCTTTATTTTTATTTTGCTTAATTCAGAAAACTATGTGTGCATTTTGTCATGAAATTCTCTACAGTTCCATCTACGAGAACTGCCCGTAGTATCTCTGTGTGTTGGCTTTAAGCTACTGATGAGATTCTGAGATGAGTCCCAGATCCTGTTTATGTCCTTGTTCCCCTTGAGGATATTTTCTGAGTTAAATCAGGAAGTGCCAATTAATGGATGAAAATGAGGAAGAGAGAAATAATGTCCTTCGTAGGATAAGTCATTTACCCTGACTGGGTTAGCTAAGCTGTATCACTCAATTAATAATTAGGTGTGCATGACTCACCGTTTTAGGAGAAGCCATTGACAGCCCTGGCTGAAGTCAGCAAGTTCTGTGTCTTCCCTAGCAAGCCACTGGAGCTTTAAAAATTCTCTTGGCAGGGGTACGTGTGTGTACAAGGACGGAAGGGTCTGTGCACAGATCTCTTAGAGAGATTTGAAAATGCCTCACCTTACTCCAGATAGGTCTTTGGAGAATGTGCATGTAGGATAGAGTGGTTAAAACGAAGACAAGACAAACAGTTGGAGTGATCAAAGGGAAACCAAGGAGACAAGGTAGAGTTAATAACACCTTTGACAATTATTAAAGGTGAATTTGCTTTTCAAGCTAAAGCAAAGGCAGCGACAAGATCCGTTGTGTGCTGTTCACAACAACCTTTCCAATTTTCATGAGAGAACATGGCTTTTTCTGAGACTAATTTCCAAAGGCAGATTTTTTTCTTTTCCGACAGGGAATCCTCATTTCAAAAGGGCGTGGTGTAGGGAAGCTTGACTGCAACAACTTTCCCATGTCATAGCATGTTTTGTGTGACTTTTCTTCTAGTGTTTTCTATGCGTATTGGGGCTACACCCACCAAACGTCCTGCAGTTCAGTAAAAGCATGTGCATGGAGGCCAGATTGAATCTGAGTTTTCCACTGTTCTGGTTTGAGCCGGCCTAAAATTTAGCAATATCATATTAAGAGAAAGTAGGGAATTGAATAATCTTTAGACAATATTTCATAAATAATAATTTATGTGAATGAGCTTTTATATATTTTTTTGCCAAGAGCCAAGAAGGACGTAACAATTTTAAGAAAGTAGAAAGAGACTCTGCGTCTTTGTGAAGGTGTGGCAAAGTTCTGGAAGAACACGTGGGACTGGAAATATTGCTGGGGCTACTTTTGGAAAATTCAGACTGACACAGTTGCACAGGACTAATCAGGGATAAGTTTTGTGAAATTTCCTGCTCCCGTTTCTCATTTTAGTCACAGCAAAAGGAATGGTGGACCTGGGTTTACATCAAGGCTATGCACTCACCAGCTGGGAGACTTTGGAGAGATCGCGCCGTCTTGCTGGTCTCAGCTTCCTTACACATAATTTGAGACAAGAACCATGTCCTACACAGTTGGTCATGAGAAGCGCAGCCAGGAAATGTTGAGGTGCTGTTGCCTGGCAAGGCTCTTCAAAACCAGTGGCCTGATGCAAAAAGCAAAAGACTACAACTTGATCTTTTGCTCTTAATATATTGGCCAGTAAATTATGAATTAGTCATTTGAAAGTGATGAAAACTCACTACATTTTGAGAACATCAGCAAGTTCTATTTCTACTCAAAAGCTTAGTCAGACAGAAAGAAAAATAAGATGACCAAAAAATTGGGCACGTTCGCACATTTTGAATTTTTAAAAGGTGTGAGACTTTCTTGCTACTCAGATGTCTTCTGATCCTGAAGTTGGAGAGCATCAAGTACCTATATCCTCAGACACCTCGTTTAGAAACAGGAAACATGGAACATTGGCAAAAGACAGAATACACTTAGCGCACATGGTTTTTTGTTTGTTTGTTTGTTTTTGTTTTTTAATCAGAAACAGTAGGAAGAAAAGAGAAACAGATTGAGAGAAGCGGGATACTAGTGGCAGGGTCTGGGACAAGTGGCAATAAGCCTGCATGTCTGCTGTAGTTTAGAACAGACCAGGAAATACTGTATTCTGTGGTGAACCGAGCATCAACTCAGCCAGGCTTCATCAGAAACCAAAGGATAAATATGATCACATTTTTAAATGGGAAAATTTAATTCCTTCTCCAGAAGTTCAGAAACATAAGAACCTTATGAAATGTTTCTTTTTCCATTTTCTATCTACAGAAAAAAAAAATCCTCTGGCTTTGGAAAGTCAAATGTGTGCTATGAAATTTTACACAGAAAAGTGTCCTCTTACTTGAGTGGTGGTCCCGATCAGCGACCTTCAAGATTCCATAAGGAGTTTCAGCTTTGTTGGGTTTTTGCCAATTCAAGACACAAATTAGTTATCCCTTTTGTACTTACCCTGTGATCCCACCTTAAAAAGCTAAATCTGACCTCAGCTTTGTCCCCAACATAGATATAAGCTCTTTGAAGCTCTGTAAAATCAAGCTTCATTCGGACATTCAGTGAGCACTGATGAAGGCCTCCTCTGCACCTGGTCCTGCTCCATGGGCTGAGGGTAGGGCAGGGAGCCAACAAAGTCTCCACTCTCACACAGCTTCCTTTCATGATGGGGTGGAAGGCAGAGAAGGAGTGTGTACGTGTGTGTGCATGCATGTGTGTGACTATATGTGCACACACGAGTGTGCATGCATGCATGTGTGTGTATTACCATTCTCCATAAGAGATGGTCAAGAATGGTGAGCAGGGACCCGAAGGTCAGCAGTGGTTGGTGTGAGAACTGATGGAATGAGAAATGGTGATATGTAAACTGTCAAGATCTGTGCACGTTTTCAAGGTTTTCCTTTCCCTTATTAATCTTAAAATCACCTGTTTCTGCAAGTCTACTCATCCAATAAACTCTCATGAAAAGGGAATAGAAAAGGACCCCACTCCTCTCTAGGTTGTCTGGGTTTCTAAACAGCCCAAAGCTCGAAATCACATTTTCCCATGAGATGCCCACCCTCACCTCTTCTTCCACTCAAGCCCTCTGGCCCTGCTGAAGCTCCTTATTGATTTACATGATTCCTGAGTAGGAAATTATTCCTCCTTCCATGCCCTTCTGAAGCTGCTCCCTTGCAAGCCTGTTTACCATCCACTCTTAGACCCTCACTTTTTTTCCTCTAAACTCTCCCACCCTTTAAAATCCAGGAGCTCCAGCCTGGCCAACATGGTGAAACCCCGTCTCTACTAAAAGTACAAAAATTAGCCGGGCGTGGTGGCGGGTGCCTATAATCCCAGCCACTCAGGAGGCTGAGGCAGGAGAATCGCTTGAACCTGGGAGGCGGAGGTTGCAGTGAGCTGAGATAGCGCCACTGCACTCCGGCCTGTAGATATGAGTGAGACTCCATCTAAAAATAATAATAATAAAAGAATTTTAAAATCCAGGAGCTGTCCCATGTTCATTGTGAATTTTTTTTTTTTCAAGGACTCAGACCATGGGGATTTTTGTTCCTCACTGTCTTTTCTGTTCATTTGGCTCTCGTCGCCGTGTTGTGTCATTTCTGTGCATGTGAATGGTCTGCCCAGTGAGGTCTGTGTCTTGCTCATCTCTGCACTGGCCAATGCAGAGGCTGCTTTTGAGGTCTCTCAATAAATACTGATGACGATGACATGCGCCATTGGGTTTGACTTCTCTCAGTGGCACTGCAGATTACTAGAGTCTGCTTAATTGCTTGTTCTCTTGTTTCACAGATGTGAGTCTGTGGGCTTGTAGTGATGGAATTCACTGGTGGGTCTGAATCAGGAGGGAGTCATCCAGTTTTGCCTGGTGCAGTTAGGACAGTGCTCCGTCACACGGAACACGCTGAGGGTAACATGGGTAAATGGGTAGTTTCCTGCTTCTTTGTTTGTTTATTTTAGAGATCCTTTTTTTGTTTGTTTTAGAGATATGGTCTTATTCTGTCCACCAGGCTGCAGTGCAGTGGCGTGATCATAGCTCATTGCATCCTTGAACTCCTTTTTTTTTTTTTTTGACACAGAGTTTTGCTCTTGTCCCCTAGGCTGGAGTGCAGTGGTGTGATCTCGGCTCACTGCAACCTCCGCCTCCCAGGTTCAAGCAATTCTCCTGCCTCAGACTCCTGAGTAGCTGGGATTACAGGTGTCCACCACCGTGTCTGGCTAACTTTTTGTATTTTTAGTAGAGACAGGGTTTCACCATATTGGCCAGGCCGGTCTTGAACTCCTGACCTCAGGTGATCCACCCGCTTTGGCCTCCCAAAGTGCTGGAATTACAGGCATGAGCCACCATGCCTGGCCACATCCTTGAACTCCTAAGCTCCCATTTCAGCGTCCTGAGTAGCTGGGATTTCAGGCATGAGCCGTCATGCCTGGCTAACTTTTTAAAAATTATTTTCTTTGGAGAGTCTTGTTATATTGCCGAGGGTAGTCTTGAATTCCTGGCCTCAAGCTGTCCTGCGTCAGCCCGTTTATTACAGCCATACGCTACTGCGCTGGACGAGTCTCCTGCCTTTAATTCTCATTTCTGGCCGCATCACAGGGAGTGGTGGACTTAGAATCGAAAGGCATGGGTTAGGGTTAGGGATTGCAGATGTGATGCAGCCTACCCAGTCTCAGCTTCACTCCTGTGCGTTGGGGATAAGACCACGTCCCCTCAGGGGTCCATTTGTGAGAGGAGATGATGTCGCTTGGCATCCCCTGGCACCGCCAGCCAGCTGGGCACTCGCAAGTCATGGAACCCAGGCCAAAGGACACCATGGTAGCCGCTCAGGCTTCCGGTTTGTTAACATGAGAGAATTCGGTAGCAACAATTCCACGAGCGTGTCCGTTTCCTTTTCAGACGGGAAGCTGTATGACGCCTACGTCTTATACCCCAAGCCCCACAGGGAAAGCCAGAGGCATGCCGTGGACGCCCTGGTGTTCAAGATCCTGCCCGAGGTGCTGGAGAGACAATGTGGATATAAGTTGTTTATATTCGGCAGAGATGAATTCCCTGGACAAGGTGTGTTTTAAGTGAGGTATAAAAATAACAAATAAAAGAAGGAAAGCGACCCTTCTGTTCCTCCACTTTGCTAATGGCGATGACTCTGCCTGCCTTCCCCATGGAACCACAGGAAGTCTATGACCAGCGCCCCCCGCCCGCCAGCCCCTAGTCCCCAGCCAAGGAGGTTAGGCGCAAGCTGGCTGCCTGCTCTAGGCTCCTCCCTGCCCTGCAGTGTCTGGGATTCCTGCTTGCAGCAGCGTGCATCTCACTTTGAGTGAGGATATGGTTAAGCCATTCACAGAAACAGGTGGCCAGTGATGTAACTACATTGTTACAACTACACAGCTACGTTGTGGCTAAAGGACTGAAAGGTGGCGAGTGGTCATTTGCCCTCATGTCCCTGAGACGAACTGCTGGGTATTTTCCATGGGTTTGAACAATGTAAATCAGGTCATGCTTAAAGCTGATTTTATACACCTCAACCCTACTTGCCTCTCCCTTCCCGAAATACAATGGAAGTTTTAGTGCACTTTTCCCATTTGATAGGAAGGTGGCTTTGGACAGTTCAGTTAACATCTCTGAACCTCAGTTGTCTCATCTGTAAAATGGGGATGGGGTGCTTCCCTGACTCAGATGAGAGAACTGAATGAGAAAACCTGAGAAGGGGCCCCCGGCATGGAGCTCAGCACACTTTAGACACTCACACAATGGTGCCTTCCTGTCCCTTTGTTCTCCTTCTTGGAAGGCTATACAGAAAAATGACTGAAATCTGGAATAAATGTTCTTTTCTAGTCACCAGTAAATGCCAATTCACTCACTTATTCAACAAATATTTACTGAAAACCCCTCTATGTGATGAACAGTATTCTAGGCACTAGAAATACGAAAATCAGCCAAGCAAAAAGGGCCTGTCCTCAGGGAGGTTCCAGTCTATTCTTATTTCCTATGAGAGGCAACTGTAGACTGAATAGCATCTGCAGAGCTGGGTATTTAAAGAGCCTAAGTATTTCCCAAGCAATCATCAGGGCATGTTATTTGGTTTCTAAATTAGTCACATAAATCCTGGTCCTTTAAATAACTATAATGACAGAAGGAAAACACAAATTCAAGATTAACGCAATATTTCAGCTAACTACATGTTTCCTATCCTTTTAAAATCTATTTTTAAAAATGTGTTCATCTGCTAATCTACACCAGACCTTCAGGTAGTCAGTCTGGGGATACAAAGTTAGGCACCATCAGATACTTGTTGGCCAGGGAAATTGACATACAAAGAAACCACATGTAAAACATGATTCATGACTGGCTTCAGGGAAAGCCACGGAGGCTTCACAAAAGAGGTGACAAATGTTAAAAAAAAGAAAAAACCCCAAAACTTGTATTAATCTATTCCTGACTAAGTCATGTTTATTTTGAAGTCCATTTTTGGCCAGGCACGGTGGCTCACACCTGTAACCCCAGCACCCCGCGAGGCCAAGGTGGGCAAGTCACTTGAGGTCAGGAGTTCGACACCAACTTGTGGCAAAACCCTGTTTCTACTAAAAATGCAAAAATCAGCTGGGCGTGGTGGTACGTGTCTATAATCCCAGCTACTCAGGAGGCTGAGGCAGGAGAATCGCTTGAACCTGGGAGGTGGAGGTTGCAGTGAGCTGAGATTGCATCCCTGCACTCCAACCTGGGCAACAGAGCGAGACTTCATTTAAAAAAATAAAAAAAGTCAGTTTTCTCCTCTCAGAGCCTGTTTCAAATATTCTCACTAGCATGAAGACCTGGGCTGTTTTAATTGTGAGCTCTTCTGAGCCTTCTTTCTTTATTTCCAGCTGTGGCCAATGTCATCGATGAAAATGTTAAGCTGTGCAGGAGACTGATTGTCATTGTGGTCCCTGAATCGCTGGGCTTTGGCCTGTTGAAGAACCTGTCAGAAGAACAAATCGCTGTCTACAATGCCCTCATCCAGGACGGGATGAAGGTTATTCTCATTGAGCTGGAGAACATTGAGGACTACACAGCCATGCCGGAGTCAATTCAGTACATCAAGCAGAAGCACGGGGTCATCCGGTGGCATGGGGACTTCACGGAGCAGTCACCGTGTGTGAAGACCAAGTTTTGGAAGACAGTGAGATATCACATGCCGCCCAGAAGGTGTCGGCCGTCTCCTCCGGTCCAGCTGCTGCAGCACACACCTTGCTACCGCACGACAGGTGAGCGGGTGGGAGGACACAAGGTTCATCACGCTCTGATGGAGGGTCTATCATTACGCGGTGACTCACAGCTGGAGGAGGACACATTTCATCCGGGCCGTCCGCTCTGAAGCTGGCAGTTGCGTACTAGTGAGAGGGTCTGTTGTACTTGTTGTCATTTGTTTGCTTCGATCAGAGCTGCTGCTTCAGGGAAAGACACGGCTTCTGCAGCAGGCTCTCTTTAGCCTATGGGCTTATTGACACACATGCACACTCACTGAGGCCTGGGTGGATACAGCACTAGGGCCCCCTGGGAACAGGACATGGAGGGTTTTAGAGATGGCAGTGGACACGCCCGGAAGTTTGCCCATGATGTGGCACCCACAGAGTCTGAGATGGGAGCCTGTGCTGTCGGGGGACGACAGGAGGGCAGTCTAGCACCAGGAGAGGGTTG
This sequence comes from Trachypithecus francoisi, assembly GCF_009764315.1. Classification (NCBI taxonomy): domain Eukaryota; kingdom Metazoa; phylum Chordata; class Mammalia; order Primates; family Cercopithecidae; genus Trachypithecus; species Trachypithecus francoisi. Next base: position 51,088,388 of record NW_022681462.1, on the reverse strand, counting down.
GCAAGGATAGCAGTATTTGTCTACGTCTGTTCAGTGTCCGCAGGGCCCCGTGCTCAGGCGTCATTTGCTGTGTCCGCGTCTCTCTCACTCTGCCAGTGCAAAGAGCTGTGACCACAGCCTGAGCACTGTGCTTCCAGAAGCGAGTTAAAAGTCACCTAGACCAGTGGGGACCCACGGGTGTGGCCGTGACTGCCTCTTGGTCACCCTTCCATGCTTTGAGAGGCTTTATCTGTCAAACTAAAGCAAGCAAGAATTCCTTTCCTTTCCCTTTTGGACACGTCAACCAGAATTCTGAGCAGCCTGTGAGAGATGCAGTTAGCACACAGATGATACAATTCTAGTCCAGGCAAGACAGTCAGTTTCCAATGAGCCAATGTGCCCTTGTCACAGGCCAATTTGTAATTTAATGATTCACAAAGTTTTTTAATATAAAAAATTAGCTGTCAACCCTCATCGCTTTTTTCCAAGACCCTGGCCTGAGGGAATTAGACATAGCTCAACCCTCTGAAGCTGAGGTTGTTGACATTGAGACTTAGTAAGCAGGCAGTGGGGGCCGGAGGGGAATCAGCCTTCAGAACCAGCTGGTGGGGTCGGGGGCGGGAGCGGGAGCCAGATGGAGTGGAGAGCGGGGTGGGTTGGGAGGCGCTGTGCCTTCATTCACAGGCGGTGGGTTGTGCCTAATGTGCGATGGACTTTCAGGTGCTAAGGAGCCCACTCCTGTCTTTGAAGAATTTTGTTCCAAGGTGACCTCACATTACACATTTGTTTAGCATCCTACGGAGGCCTCGACTTGACATTGGTCCACTTTTTGTTTAACGTTTGCTTTTTAAATTTTTTATTTCGGTAAACGATATGAACATAAAATTTACCATTTTAACAATTTTTAAGTGTATAGTTCTGTGGCATTAAGTACATTCGCACTGTTGTTTGGCCATCGCCACCATCCATTCCAGAATTGTTTCATCCTCTCAAGCTGAAATTCTATACCATTAAGCTGTGCCTCCCCATTGCCTTCCCATTGCCTCCCCACTGCTCTGAGGTAGGACATAAAATACATTTTAAGAATAACAGCATTTAAAAATGGCTCCTATCATTCATTACTACTATTACATTTTTGATACTTTTCAATAAAAAGAAAGTAGAGACACATATTGGAAAGAGGGAAGCTTTTTCACTTATACAACTCCAGTTAAAGAATTCACCAACAGTGCTGGTCTCCTGTAAGTCAGAGGTTTCCAGAAAATACCTTGCCTTCCGACGGGTCGGCTTTCTATTTTGCTGACAGCCTCGACTGATGTCCTGTGAGTATGATCAGTCACTTATAAATAATTAATTGCTAGAGAATCCGTGTTCTAAAATTCACAGGCACACCCTTCAGAGAGGACACATCTCAGCATCTCTCCCGTCTCCCCGCACTGTGGCTGCCTCTGGCTCCCTCCATCCTGCGGAGGGAAGTGGCTGGGAAGGGAGGAGGAAGGGTGCTGAGATGCCCTCAAATCGGAATGGGGTGGGGGTATTCCCCAAATCCTCACCAAACCACAAGCCAGTGACCACTCACCCATTGCGGTCCAGATCTTACTGCACCAGGGCTAGTCAAGCGGCCAGAGGTGGTGCCCACTACCCTCAGGGGGTTTCCTGGCCTGGTCTCCTACGCACTCCACAGAAGGAAGGGCGAAGCGTCCTCAGCCAGCCCGCAGCCACCCTGCCCGCTCCAGCACTGCAGGCAGCCTCCAGAGACCAGCCCAGAGAAGAGAACAGCAGCGAGTGAGAGGACAGAGCGCGAAACAGATCAGCAATGCCCGTTTTCCTCTTGAATGCAACAGGAGAAAGAGCCTGTTTTAATTAAACTAGCAAATCCTCCAGGAGGAATGACGACTCCCATGTTGGAGAGAGAAATCGAGATGCAAAGAAACTTTTTAAAGTTCTACTAATTCCTAATGAAAGAATAGGGATGCAATGCAGCAAGAATACGAATAATTAAAGCAGCCTGGCATCACCGCTGACAAGTAAGCAGGTTGGCAGGTAACAGCTCTGCTGATGGTCTCAAGTCCAAATTTGCATAATAAAGGAGGTTTAAGAGTTCAATGGCTAAGGGACAAAAAGGCAGTTTATAGGAAAGCTGAAGGCCACCCTCAATTCTCTCCCGTTTCTCCAACTGGGCTTGGAGCAAATTGAGGTCAATGGGGTCCTATCCCTAGTCCTTGGGGGTGGGCTCCAGAATTCTAGTCCAAGCAAAGCAAAGTCCGTTTCCAATGAGCCCGTGTGTCCTCATCACAGGCCAATTTATAATTTAATGATTCACAAAGTGTTTTAATAGTATAACTTAGCTGTAAACCCTCATCACTCCTTTCCAAGATCCTGGCTTGAGGGAATTAGAGGCTCCCCTGGGAATCCCCAGGGACTGACCTGGAGGTAGGGCTGAGAGAGGAGATTGGACCTGAGAGGTGAAATGTAGGTGTTGAATTGCTGGGTTACCTTTACATTCACCTTCCTATAATGACTGAGTCAGCCGCAAAACCCACTTCCTTTGGTATCTCCCCTCAAATACCCTGAGTCGGCTCGTGAGAAAGGCCCTGGGAGAGACCCAGTCACATGAAATAAAGGGCCCGGGAAGGTGCGGTCTTTCCCTGGAGGACCAAGCGAGATAAAATGCTTGGCAAACCATGGGATGCCGTGAGGGGCTGGCCTGCCAAAATATGGAATGTGCTCAGGGAGCCTCAGCCCCCAGAGCCCCCCACACCCATCAGCACCCCATAGTGACGCAGACCACTTCCTGCCACGTCACAGTTGGTTGACCTTTCCTTGGCACTTGGTCCTGTTTTTTATTTATAAACTTCTCTCCAACACGTGCTTGTTTGGTTATTGATCTGGGGCTGTGTAAAGTGGAAAATTCCTTCCTAGTTTCCTTGAAGAACAAGAGGCTGTTCCAGATGAGGTCTGGAGTGAGCTACAGAGGGTGACGCTGGCTCTAGGAGCAGTGGCTGCTGAGTCTGAATGTTAGAGGCCACACATCTCCAGTAATATTATTCTGGGAGATGGGAACTCTGTGTGTGGATGTCCCCTCCCATACACCCAGGGACTTCTGAGAAACGCTGCTGTTCACAATACAATTCCACCCGCATCTCCCAGGCTGTCCCTGGAGAGGGGCTCTCCACTTGAGAAGGACCTCAGAGCCCTGGCTCTTGTCATCCAAATTCACCTTTCCTCTGGGGCTCTCATAGGAAAGGCGACAGTTGCCACTGCTCACCTGTGATGCTCTGGCATAACCACCTTGCAAAGATAACCCAAGAGAAATGGAAGCCTCAGGGATATACCACCAGATGAACTGACTGCAAGGTAGAGATTTTCGCATTCCCATGGCAGGTTTCCTCCTCAGCCCCCATCTCCCACCATATCAGAAAAGGGGAAAATAAGGGGAAAATTTCCTGATTTCAGGCCCAAAACTAGGCTCAAGAAGAAAGAAGTGTACTCTTAAGACTGGCTAAGACTTGCTGGACTGACACCTATGGCTGGAAGATGACATGTTTGGCTCCATACCTCCTCATTCCTACACCTATTTTCTGCTGTAGGATGAGGCTAGGGTTGGCATTCTACACACCTGGTTGAGCTCAGCTTTAGAGAAGAGGAGGATGGGATAAGAGCTGGGGGCATCAACATGGTCATGGTGGGTGAGAGCCGGGGACCATCCCCATGGTCGTGGAGGGTATCCCCGTGTCATGGTGGATGAGAGCTAGGGGGGTATCTCCATGTCATGGTGGGTGAGAGCTGGGGGGGGTATCCCCATGTCATGGTGGGTGAGGGCTAGAGGGGTATCCCCATGTCGTGGTGGATGAGAACTGGCAGGGGATCCGCATGTCATGGTGGGTGAGAGCTGGGGGTGTATCCTCATGTCATAGTGGGTGAGAGCTGGGGGGTTATCCCCATGTCATGGTGGGTGAGAGCTGGGGGGATATCCCCATGTCATGGTGGGTGAGAGTTGGGGGGATATCCCCATGTCATGGTGGGTGAGAGCTAGGGGGATCCCCATGTCATGGTGGGTGAGAGTTGGGGGGTATCCTCATGTCATAGTGGGTGAGAGCTAGGGGGGATCCCCATGTCATAGTGGGTGAGAGCTGGGGGGTTATCCCCATGTCATGGTGGGTGAGAGCTAGGGGGTATCCCCATGTCATGGTGTGTGAGAGCTGTGGGGGGTATCCCCATGTCATGGTGGATGAGAGCTGGGGGGGTATCCCCATGTCATGGTGGGTGAGAGTTGGGGGGGTATGCCCATGTCATGATGGGTGAGAGCTAGGGGGATATCCCCATCTCATGGTGGGTGAGAGCTGGGGGGGTATGCCCATGTCATGGTGGGTGAGAGCTGGAGGGTATCCCCGTATCATGGTGGGTGAGAGCTAGGGGGGATCCCCATCTCATGGTGGATGAGAGCTGGGGGGGTATGCCCATGTCATGGTGGGTGAGAGCTGGAGGGTATCCCCGTATCATGGTGGGTGAGAGCTAGGGGGGATCCCCATGTCATAGTGGGTGAGAGCTGGGGGGGTATCCCCATGTCATGGTGGGTGAGAGCTAGGGGGGATCCCCATGTCATGGTGGGTGAGAGTTGGGGGGGTATCCTCATGTCATAGTGGGTGAGAGCTAGGGGGGATCCCCATGTCATAGTGGGTGAGAGCTGGGGGGTTATCCTCATGTCATGGTGGGTGAGAGCTAGGGGGGATCCCCATGTCATGGTGGATGAGAGCTGGGGGGATCCCCATGTCATGGTGGGTGAGAGCTGGAGGGTATCCCCATGTCATGGTGGGTGAGAGCTTGGGGGTTATCCTCATGTCATGGTGGGTGAGAGCTAGGGGGGATCCCCATGTCATAGTGGGTGAGAGCTGGGGGGATCCCCATGTCATGGTGGGTGAGAGCTGGAGGGTATCCCCATGTCATGGTGGGTGAGAGCTGGAGGGTATCCCTGTATCATGGTGGGTGAGAGCTGGGGGGTATCCTCATGTCATAGTGGGTGAGAGCTGGAGGGTATCCCCATGTCATAGTGGGTGAGAGCTGGGGGGTATCCCCATGTCATGGTGGGTGAGAGCTGGAGGGTATCCCCATGTCATGGTGGGTGAGAGCTAGGGGGGATCCCCATGTCATAGTGGGTGAGAGCTGGGGGGGTATCCCCATGTCATGGTGGATGAGAGCATCACCGTGTCATGGTGGGTGAGAGCTGGAGGGATCCCCATGTCATAGTGGGCTGAGCTCTACATGGAAGCCTGTGCTTGGATAGCGTATGCCCTTTCCCCTGTTTTTCCAGAATGACCAATTAAACTGTATGTGTTAGAAATATCAGTAATTTGTGAAATAAATTTTATTCTCATTTGAGCAACATAAATCACCATTTTGTTTGTTTACCACGCTCGTCAACATCACAAACATGTTCTTATCAGTTTAAAAAATGAAAACCAATTTCTGCTGTAATCATCTGACAATTAGCTTGTCAACATTCAAATATTTTTCACCTTAAATCAACCGAAACTGTGATTGTGGCTGTAGAGAAACATGAGGATCATGTGCAATAGCTTTTCTTCCCCACACTTAGTGGATGGACTGTTTCTCAGTCTGACAGCCACCAAGACAGTGGTGGATTAATTGATGTCTCCCACCTTTGGCCTGGGGAAGCCTGGAGACCAAAGCTTTATGTTCTGATGAGTATTTTCATCCTCTTATCCTCTCTGATGGCCTCATTTCTCCAAATTTCTTCTTATCTCCTATTTTTTTTTTTTTCTTTTTGAGAAAGAGTTTCGCTCTTGTCACCGAGGCTGGGATTATAAGCATGAGCCACCGAGCCCGGCCAAGGCTTTCATATTTTTAAAACTTTGAAGTACAATGAGAAACATAATTCAGTAAGCAACTCAGTATGCACAAACGGAATGGAAAAAGCTCTGTTCTATGTTATTTGTTCTATTCTATTTTGTTCAAGTCTAGTTCAATTTTTCAAAATACTGGTCACAGCTCGCCAACTTGTTTTAATAACCAACTTACGCCTTTCCACTGCAATCTGGAGAGCTCAGCCTCTCTGGCTGCTGGTTCCCCAGTCAATCACGATACTTTGGCTACTTTGCTTTCTTCAGTCAACAAAGCTTTATCAAGAACTTACCGCTCTTTTAATTATCTGACTTCCTGGTCAATCAGCTTTGTTTGTGGTTTTAAATGACCACAGGGTAGTAGAAATGAACATAATTTCCTGCCTGTGTAAAAGGATGACATCAAGAGGAAAAGAAAACAGCCCATTGGGTGAAGAACCTTGAGAAAGAGACAAACATTTCCTCTCTTGAGACACAGGACAAACAAGTTCACGCCTGAGCTGGGCAAACAAGGACTTCAGTGCCTGCCCACGGCGCCATTGCGCCCTCTAGTGGCTGCTGAGGAACTGCTGTCCGGCCCGAAGCTCACAGAGCCCTGCTCAGGCTGTCGCAACCTACCTAGGCGGCCAGAATGGAGGCTTACAGGTGGACGGACACCCCGGGGTGCACACATTAGCCTCTCGGGGCTCTCCAATTTAAGGCCAAGAATATCTTTCTTCTTTTTCGGCTGTGGAGAAGGTGGAGATAGTGCCATTTTTGAATGTGTTCCTAACTCTTGGGCTTCTGAGACTGCCGCAGTCTGTCCAAGGGTGGTGAGTGGGGACCAGCAGGCTCTACTTGCTATGTACTCGCAAGAGGGGACTACAGTGGGTAGGGATTTCAGAGAGGTGGCCCTGGCGTCGGGCTGCCTGGACTCCAATCACAGCTCCACCACTTGCTGATGGAGTATGCTAGCTCAATCCCTCGTGCAAGTCACAAACCCTGTGCCCCAGTTTCTTCCTCTGTAAAAAAGGGATAATACAATGTTGGTATCCTTATTGACCACTCCAAAAAGGGCCAGAGAATATGAACAGGACATTTACAAAGTAAGGGTTAATTCATACAAAACCTAGTGAACGGAAAATGTGTGTAACATCACAAATGATCTGATGCCACCATGTGCCAGACCCTAAGCTAAGCTCTTTAAGTACCTTATCTCATTAACAGTCAATTATCCTATATCCTTTCCATTTTAAAATGAAGAAAGTAAGTGTGTAAGAGATTAGGTAACCCACCCAGGGGTAACAAAGTTGTTACACGTGGCCCCAGAGAAATATATCACTGGCTGGGTATTTCACGATGTTACAGCATTCCTGTTAAATTGTTAGGTATGATAATGGTCGCATTGTTATGTTTCTAAAAGCATCTTATGTTTTAGAGGTGACATCCTGAAACATTTGTGAATGAAATACTATGATGTCTCAGATTTACTTCAAAATAATCCAATGCAGGGAGTGGTGGAGGACGTGAGTTTGTGAACAAGACTAGCCATGAGTGACGTTCATTCAGTAAAAAATAGAGCAGTTAAAAAGATCTTAAAAAACAAACTGTCAACCCTCTGACACTTAATGCAAGTCTGCTGTGAAATAAGACATCCTGGCTATTCTGAAGAGCCGGATGAAACTAAAGACGGAGATACTTTGTTTTGCTTTCAAAATATAAACAACTTTTTCCTCCCTGATTATTTGCTCATTGGGTAAATTGATAAAAACAGGAAGTTATAAAAATATTCATTATCCTTTTGGTGTATATATGAGTAGTCACATAGATTTGATCTTGCAGTACCAATCTTAGATTTATGAATTGCATTATTCAGGGTTTTCTAGAGAAACAGAACCAATATGACTTTTATATACATACAAAATTAAGAACTGTCTCCATGATCATGGAGGCTGAAAAGACCCACAATCCGCTCTCTACGGGCTGGAGACCCAGGAAGGCCAGTGAAGTATTTCTTTAGTTGGAGTCCAACACCCTGAGAACCAGTGGCGCTGATGATGTAAATCCCAGTCTGAAGGCAGAAGATGAGATGGTTTAGTACAGTTCAAGCAGTGAGTGAGGCAGATTTTAAAAAGGGGTGGGGAAGAATTCCTCCTTCTTCTGCTTTTTGTTCTATTCAGGCCTTCAAGGGATTTGGATGATGCCCGCCTGCTCTGGGGAAGGTTCTCTGTCTTACTGAGTCCACTGATTCCAGTGCTAAACTCCCCTGGAAACACCTTTACAGACACATCCATAAATAATGTTTAATCTGGGCGTCTTTCGGCCCAGTCAAGTTGACACGTAAGATGAGCCATCACATGGGTGTTTAGATGTGTTCCAATTGTTACTTTTACAAACAAAGTGCATTCATCTGACCATTTGCCTTAGATAAATTACTGGAAATGGAAGAATTTATCTATTAAATAGATAGATTCATAGCTGATCATCTGATGCATTCTTCCAAATTTCCCTCCAGAAAGCTTGTACCAGTTGTGGCTTCCACCAGTGTTGGCTGAAGATGTCAGAAAGCAAAATGTATTCTAAGGTGTCCCAGGCTCAAGCCTGAGTTCCTAGTTTGGTAATGACACTGGGGAATTTCTTGTTTTATATATATTTTTTGTGCGTTTCTTTTTTCTTTTTTTTCTTTTTTTTTGAGGCGGAGTCTCGCTCTGTCACCCGGACTGGAGTGCAGTGGCCAGATCTCAGCTCACTGCAAGCTCCGCCTCCCGGGTTTATGCCATTCTCCTGCCTCAGCCTCCCGAGTAGCTGGGACTACAGGTGCCCGCCACCTCGCCCGGCTAGTTTTTGTATTTTTTTAGTAGAGACGGGGTTTCACCGTGTTAGCCAGGATGGTCTCGATCTCCTGACCTCGTGATCCGCCCGTCTCGGCCTCCCAAAGTGCTGGGATTACATTTTTTGTGCATTTCAAAAGAAATGATCAACAAGCTGTGATGGGATGTTTTTGGTCTTGAAGGACCTAGTAACACACTTCTCTGTTTCAGGGTGTGGCTGTGCAATTCCCAGCCCCACTAGTCCCCTGCCCTGTGTATTTATCCATCGCACCTGCTCTGCTGCTGGTGATTCTCAGTAGGGTACATTCTCAAGCAGGCCTCTCCAGGGGTGGCACAGGCACTCCTGCAGAGTCAGGGTCTGCCATTGCTTCCATCCAGTTGGATGTATCCTAAAAACTTAAGAGGCCATAACACAGGGGTGGAGTAAGCTCAGAGCTCCAAACAAAAGGGGAGAACCATCTGGCCTTTCCCAGTAACCACTCTGGTAAAGTAGGTTACTTAAAAACAGTAGCAACCCTAAAACCTGACTGGTATTATCTCTTTTCCTAGCCCCAACCGAGGCAAAACAAACAAAAAAAGCCCATACTGAGTCTCAGGGTCTTTTGTGTTTATGATTCCCATGTGTGTGGTCCCAGAGAGAAAGAGGATGGAGGAGGCAGGGGCTTGAGGTCAGCAGGTTGCAGTGGAGAGCTGCTCTCCTGTGAGGAGGCTGAAGTCCCCTAAAACGAAGAGAAAGCTTGGGATGTTGGGCTGTTCCCGACCGTGCTGTCATGTCACTCTCTCTGATTTTATTTCACATATCACAGTTGACAGGGCACAGATACTCTGGAGACATTTTTTTTTTCTTTTTTTTCTTTTTTTTCTTTTTTTTCTTTTTTTTTGAGGCGGAGTCTCGCTCTGTCACCCGGACTGGAGTGCAGTGGCCAGATCTCAGCTCACTGCAAGCTCCGCCTCCCGGGTTTATGCCATTCTCCTGCCTCAGCCTCCCGAGTAGCTGGGACTACAGGTGCCCGCCACCTCGCCCGGCTAGTTTTTGTATTTTTTTAGTAGAGACGGGGTTTCACCGTGTTAGCCAGGATGGTCTCGATCTCCTGACCTCGTGATCCGCCCGTCTCGGCCTCCCAAAGTGCTGGGATTACATTTTTTGTGCATTTCAAAAGAAATGATCAACAAGCTGTGATGGGATGTTTTTGGTCTTGAAGGACCTAGTAACACACTTCTCTGTTTCAGGGTGTGGCTGTGCAATTCCCAGCCCCACTAGTCCCCTGCCCTGTGTATTTATCCATCGCACCTGCTCTGCTGCTGGTGATTCTCAGTAGGGTACATTCTCAAGCAGGCCTCTCCAGGGGTGGCACAGGCACTCCTGCAGAGTCAGGGTCTGCCATTGCTTCCATCCAGTTGGATGTATCCTAAAAACTTAAGAGGCCATAACACAGGGGTGGAGTAAGCTCAGAGCTCCAAACAAAAGGGGAGAACCATCTGGCCTTTCCCAGTAACCACTCTGGTAAAGTAGGTTACTTAAAAACAGTAGCAACCCTAAAACCTGACTGGTATTATCTCTTTTCCTAGCCCCAACCGAGGCAAAACAAACAAAAAAAGCCCATACTGAGTCTCAGGGTCTTTTGTGTTTATGATTCCCATGTGTGTGGTCCCAGAGAGAAAGAGGATGGAGGAGGCAGGGGCTTGAGGTCAGCAGGTTGCAGTGGAGAGCTGCTCTCCTGTGAGGAGGCTGAAGTCCCCTAAAACGAAGAGAAAGCTTGGGATGTTGGGCTGTTCCCGACCGTGCTGTCATGTCACTCTCTCTGATTTTATTTCACATATCACAGTTGACAGGGCACAGATACTCTGGAGACATTTTTTTTTTCTTTCTTCTTTTTTTTTCGAGACAAGAGTCTCGCTTTGTCACTTAGGCTGGAGTGCCATGGCATAATCTTGGCTTGCTGCAACCTCCGCCTCCTGGGTTGAAGTGATTCTCCTGCCTCAGCCTCCCAAGTAGCTGGGACTACAGGTGCGTGCCACCACACCCGGCTAATCTTTGTATTTTTAGTAGAGACGGGATTTCACCATGTTTGCCAGGCTGGTCTCAAACTCCTGACCTCAGGTGGTCTGCCCACCTCGGCCTCCCAAAGTGCTAGGATTATAGGCATGAGCCACCATGCCCGGCTCTAGAGACATTTCTAATGGGGACACTTGGAATCTTGAGACTCTTTTTGTAGGCCCTCAATTATCTGTTCATTGAAATAAGAAAGCCAAGTACTTGATTGGGGGCAGGTGGGTGGGCGATGGTAGGACATTTAGTCCCAGCCCCCATGCTTGCAAATCAATTCCCTTTCCAGTTTTCCAACTTTTCTGTTTCAAGCAACATCAGTCAGGTGTCAGAATGTCACAAAGCTTTTCTGATTGAATGAGTAATAGGCAGGCTCTGTTTTATTCTGTGTGAAAATTAAGGGTCTTTTTCTCTCAGCTCTTACAATGGCCAATAAATGCTTTGGAAGGTACAATGGCCTTCTCTGGAATTATGGACCCCTAGCACGCTGCTGGCACCCTAGACCTTCCACAGAGCTTGGCCGGATGAGTGAATGATGGGAACTTGGGCGCAAGAGCAATGGTGAGATTTGCTTGGGTCTCTCCTGCCCAAGTTAATTTGCATGTCTGTAGTATGACTTCCAAGCAAGGTAAGGACCATCTAGCCTAATTTTATTTGTATCTGTAATCCGACCTAGGGGTTTGAAGGACAAATATCAAATGGTGGCGGATTTCCGTTTCAGGGTTGAGCACCGGGTCTCCCTTCAGGCCTTGTTCAAGGCAGCTCCCAAGAGTCCAGTGGGCAACCTAGTGTTAGGAGGGTGCCTGGCCCGCCTCTCTATGGTGTGAGACCAAAAGGTGGGCTTTGCTTGGGTTCTTGGAAACCTCACCTCTGTGAAAGAGCATTCAGGGATCTCAAAGGACCAATCTTGTACTTCCCTCCACCCCACCTGTCTAGCTTCCAAGCCAAAGGTGCATGGTAGCCACTTTAGAGGGAAATGAGAGAACTCGGGTGGTCATTTAGCCATGCTATGACCAAAGTTCCAAACTGGCCTTTTGTAGTTTTATTGTCGACTTCTGCCATTTATTGAACACATGGGCCTCCTATATGGATACAGAGGTGAGCACAAGGCATGTCTCTGCCCTGATGGCGTGCATGACCTAATGGATGGGGGAGACAGCCACAAGGAAGGGGCGGGAAGTTGGCTAGGGGTAGGGGAGTGAGGAGGTGCAGAGAGAGAAGGGGAAGAAAATCATGGAAGAAAGCTGTTTGATGACAGACTCTTTTTAAAAATGCAACACTAGTCACAAGGGGTTGTGGTTGACCTGACTGCGACACCCCCACCCGCAAACCAAGGAAGAGGCAACAGCTCCGGCACCTGTTTCTGACCCAGGGACCAGGTGATGGCCCGGCTCCACACCACATCAGGCCTGAGTGTGGGAAAGCATTGTGGCCAGGAGCCATCTAGGAGCTTGGAACAGAGCCGTGCTCTCCTCCGAGCTGTCTGGCTTCAATTAAACCCATGGCTAAAACCTCCACCAGGCGTGTTCATTTGGGACGTTGTTTTGGCTTATTTAGAATAAATAACCTATAGTGGTTTTCCCTAGGTACTCGGGGAAATTGTCATCGGGTGAAACCAGCCTGAAATAAGTACTGAGATCGTGCTTGGAGGTCCCGCTGGCCCGTGGGGAGGGGTGGCGGTGGCGGTGGCGCGGGGTGGAAGGAGGGCCTGTCCTCAGGGCTCGTTCTCGCCTCGCTCTGTCTGCCCCTGAGGGTCTGTCCGCCACACCACGACCCTTGCGGACGTTTCAGGGAGGTATCTGGTAGTCTGACCTCAGTGACAAAGAAGGGACCCAACGACCCAGGCAAGTGAGCAGCGTTAAGTCCCAAACCTCCCAAGTGAGGGCGCCCGCGATAGCTCCACGCGTCCCGCAGGGGGCGCCCTGGGGTTTTTCCTCTGCTTCCTAAAGGGATTCTAAAAAGAACATGCAACCTTGATTTGACAGGAAGCAATAAAAACGCATGCAGATTACTGACTGGAGGCCAGATTCTACATGCCTGCTTCTTGCCTCAGAAACACAGAGGAATGAATGAATTAGGCTTCAGGATTGGATGGGTGAACATTTTGGGGTAGGCTTTTCTAGAGAAGTGCAATCAAGGTCGGAAGAGTGGCAAATGAAATCTCACTTTATCATCACAACAGCCCCATAGACTGTTGCGGCAGGTAGAAAACAGGTGTAGCCAGGTAATTGAGTTCAAAGCAGCGTAGTAGAAACATGATTTTTTCCCCCAATGTCAAGCCCTTTTTTTCCCCATTAGGTAGAAGCTCCCTTCAGTTATTTCTGCTAGGTTTCACAGTTTTGCAGTCACTTCTGGTGCTTTGAAGAGTCATTTGGGGTTTATCAGATTCAACTGTGGTTCATGTTAAAACTTTAATCATTTGATTCAAAGCTTTTCTTTTCCTCTACTCGGCTCAGGGGAGATGGGAGCTGAGACTCTAACGGGTGGGATAAAGGTGGTGATGGGCTGCTATCACACACCTGTCCTCTTCCTCCGTCTCTCCCACCTCATTTGGAGCAGTGAGAGATGGGGAAAAAACCATGTCTACATATTTGACTACATATCATGGATCTCCCTGGGGTGTCACAACTGCCATCCCTGCTCATTGCCCAAGGGCAAGTGGCTGGATGGTGACACCTTCATGTCCTACAAGGGGCTCACATCTGAGGAGAGACCCTGGCAAAGGTGGGTTTTGGAGGGACCCAACTGTGCTTTCAGGCTGCCATGCAGTGGGTGGCCTCACACGCACACCTGTGGGGACTGTGCTGCTTTGTGCCTGGAGCTCCTAGCTCAGCTTCCTGCCACAGTCTACCTTCAGGTCTGCAGGTGCGCTGGGGCTCCATCTCCCTACTTCTTAGGAATCAGAATCTCTCGTGGCATGTGCCCAACTTTGAGGGGAGCATGCCTTCATGCCCCACTCCATTGGGCAGGGCCTCACCAAACCACCTCTTCTCAAGTCTACTTTTCTCTAGTTCAGGGGCTCAGCACCAGTATAGCAAATCTACCAGCTAAACAGGTGCAGAGCAGGAATCAAAATCCAGTCCTGCTTTTTTGATGGCGCTCAAAGTTTTGGAATAGTTCTCTTGGGGATCTCCCCTCACCCTGGTAGAGTGAGGAAGAAATAAGCTCTTTTCATGAACCAAACACAAAGGCCCAAAGACGACCCATGAGCTCTCCTCATATGTGGAGTGGTTGCTCACTGGGGTGGGGGTGCGGGTGGGGCCAATTCCTAGGGAACGTCCCTCTCAGTGAGCTTGTGGCTGGTGCTCAGCATGTTTTGCCTTCAGCCTCAGCCTCTGCTGAAGATCTTGAACAAGAGGAAAGATACTGTGTGGCATCTGACACCATGTTTTCTAAAAGAACTTCTGAAAACCAAAGAAAAAAGACAATAGAAAATTGAACAAACAATATAAACAGGAAATTCAAAGCCTCAGGACACCAAATAGTCAAGACCCATAGGAGAGCCCATCCTCACTGACAATAAGGGACGTGTCATTCCACAATAGTTACCGCTTTATATCTTGCAGATTAGCAAAGTTTAAAGGGCCTGGCAATGTTGGTGAGGTCATGGGGCAGTCGGGATGCTTCTCTGTTGACTTACAGCACATTGGTAAAATCACCGTGGAGAGCATTTAGCCAGCACATTGGTGAAATCACCGTGGAGAGCATTTAGCCATAGCTCATAGCTGTCCTAGGTACATAGCCTGAAGAAGCTCTCATTCATGCAAACAAAGGTGTGTGCATTAAAATATTTATTGATGTGTTATTTGTAACTGCGGACATTTGGAAGCAGACTAAATATGTCCATGGATAGGAGAACAGAGAAGCTGTGTACCTACCCCAAATCCACTATTATCTGCAGCTTAAAAAGAATGAACTTCAGCTGCATGTATGAACATGGGTAAACTTCAAAGCCATGTGGATAAAAAAGTTTCAGAATAATATGCACAATATTTATATTAGTTACATATAGCAAAATATAACACACAAAACAGAATCTAAGATTGTCTCACAAGGTTACCTATGAATTTATCATAATCTTATTCACTTCCAGCTTTAATGCAGGATGCTTTTGTTACCTTATTCTGGGCTCAAGCTTTTGGGAACAGCTTGTGTCTGAAACACCAAAGGCCATTGATTCTATGTCCCGAATAAAAGCCTGCTATTGGCTTGAATGACAATAACAGACTTTTATTATTGATAAAAAAATAATAAGATTGATGCCTATTACTTGATACTGTGTCTCAGTTAGACCTGGCTTTCTATATAGGCAGTTACCTACCCAGTAACATTTTAGAGATGCTGGAAAACTGTGCTGCTCTAAAACATCGCTGGTGGAGACCAGTCTACTACTACATACATTTCTAGAATTAAAATTTTAAAATATTTAACATATGCAATCGGCAAGAGTGTTTTATTAATATCTCCAACAGCATCATTCACACACTTGCAAGGGTACATTTCTCTGATTGCATTTCAATTTGATGGCTGAGATGGAAAGGAGACAAAATGGAAGCTTTGTTATAGGAAAGGAGTACAGAATTGACATTTAGTGTGGGCTGCTGTGGGGAGAAGGCATAAGTGGGTACCACTCTGGGGATGGTGTTACAATGTTCTTTGGACAAAAGGACAAGGCAGGACAACGTTGAATGAATGCAGGTGTTTTGTCTAAACATACAAACAAGTCACAGCAAACTACACTCGGCATCATGAAATGGTGCTGCTGACCACTAGAGGGGTTCATGTTTTGTTGAGCATTTAGTATGTGCCAGGCGCTGCCTGTACAAGCCTTTGCACGCATCTTTTTGCACATGCATATATCAGGCTTCAGAGAGTTTGGATTGCTTTCCCTAGTACCCCACAGTATTTGAACCCAGGGCTGGCTGACTCCAAAATTCAATCAGCCATAATGCTGCTAACTGACAGTTTCCTTCCTACCCTATAGTTTATCCCTGGAGAATGTCTAAGTTTGTAATAGATCACACTTTGGGTGTGAGCAGTACATTTTCTCACCTTTCCTTTGATTCCACTAGAAAGCTTCTTATGTGCATTTGACTCCTGTGAGTCCATGCCCAGGCTTGGTCAACCCTGACATGGTATGACTTGCACAGTTTGCAGGCAGCTTTGTAACACAGGATAGATGAACCTAAATCCTCTGAGATTCTTTATGGCTGGATTAGATGGGAAAATTTGTCTCTCTCGCTCCTTCTCCTACTCTGTCTCTGAAATGTGGATATAGCTTTGCTGGTAGCAGTCTTCCCTTCCGCAAGGATAGAATTTGTCAGCGTTAAGAATGAATCATGTCAGAAGTGAAGAGTCAGAGATAAGCAGAATCAGGGAAGGAAAGAGAGACCAAGAGAGATCTGTGACATTGTTTGAGTCCCTGGATCCTGTCATGCCTGCATTCCTTGGAACTCTGAAGTTCAGGAGTTAAATATTTCTCATTTCTGCTTAAATTCGGTTTCTGTTTTTCACAGTGGAAAGAATCCTAACAAATACAAGCCTCAATATGTTAGTCTTTTCCTGCAGACTTCTTTCTGATTGATATCACCATAGCAATGTGAATTTTTCTATGAAATCATGTAAGTTTTTCTCCTTGGAAAAGAGATAAAAAAGTCATACTAGGTTTGGGGTTCCTACCATGAGTGTGTTTTGGTATAAATAATACAATGACTCAAAAGTAACTTCAAAAAAATTTATTTCTCGGGGCAGTGCACACTTTGGGCATGAAATTCGGGGCCTCAGTCCACCGCTGGGATGTCACTGGTGGCAATCATCTTCTCCCAGGCTCCACATCTGAGCCTTGTACAGAGCGATGTCATTGCAGACGCTGCCGTGGTTCAGCCTGCGATCCGGGCATTCTGGGTTGAGCGAGGGCTCTGAGTCCCATGCAGTTTCCTAATTTTCAGTCTGTGTCTGGGTCCTTCTTCCTTGGTCCCTGGGCAGCGTGATGAATGAGATTCCGACACCTGGCGTCTCCAGGCTCCTCCAGGTTACCATGCCAAGACACGGGCTTCCTGGTGATCTGTGGACCCCGTGGAGGGGTTCACGTGATGCTGCGCATAGACGTTCCGGGCTGGTAGCTCTTTGAGGTACAGCTCCTGCAAGATCTGGTTCTGATGGACCTCATCCTGGGTCACCTTCTCCCTGGGGTGTCCCGCCATGGCCTTGGCGTTGCTCCATCGGGCTCCAAGCGCTCTCTGCTCCCTTGTGCCTCTCCCCCTGGCCCCGGGCTTCCGCCGTCTCCAGGCAACGGCGTCCCACGCGGTCTCCAGGCAACAGCGCTCCCACAGCCCCAGCTTCCTGCGATCCAGCCCTTACCCCTCCAGGAAAGGGCTTCCCGTCACGGGACAGACCCGGAGGTCATGCGCATGTGGTGAGGCCTCACCTTGGCCAGTTGTTTCCCTCCCAGCAAGCAGAGGCTCTGCTTCCTCGTGCTCTCCCTTCTCCGTCTCGGGCCAGCAGTTTGCTCGGTGGTTCCAGACCAACGCCCACGGGGAAGCCAGTTCCAAATGCAGAGGCGGGCCCGGCTGCTGAGCAGGCAGCGGAGGCCGAGGGTGGGTGTCCGTGGTCCTGCGTCCCCGTGTCCATAGCCAGGCCGTGGGGACCCCGAGGTCCGCTCCTTCGCTACCCGAGCACGGTCCCTGCAGAGGCCTCTCCGTGGGGTCGTGGACCGTCAGGGCCGCGGGGGTGGCTGGGCGGGGGCGGGCTGCAGGCAGGCTCTAGAAGCAGGGGCTGGGTGGGGGTGTGGGGGGATAGGGAGGGATGTAGTGGAAGTTGGGGCCCCAACGGACATGCGGGCGGCAGATGCAGCCCCGATGAAGATTTACGCACGAAGAGCTCGGCAGGGCGATGCCCACGACGGGGTAGTGGACGGGCACGAATTGGTTCAGAGACGGGTAGCAGATGGGGCAGAAGGACGAGTAGGTGGGATGGAACAGGAGCGTAGTGTGCGGGTCCAGAAGCGGAGGGTGGATGGGAGGAAAGAAGAGCCCACGGCCAAGGCGCTTCGGGATGGCGCCGAGCGGGCGCCGGGGCTGGGGGGCGGAGATGCGGGGCAGCTTTCGAGTCATTTTCAGCGAGTGCAGCGCTCTCTCGTCGGAACGGTCGGAGTGCGCAGCGAGTGCGGGGCCTGCGCGGCTTTTATCTCCTCCGGGCGTTCTAGGGCGGAACGCGCTTTGTGACCCGCGCCCTATCCGAAGCCGGGAGCGCCCTTCCAGTCGGCACAGGGCCCCGTCTCCGGGTTTAGGACCACGCAGGGGAAATGCAAGACAGAGGCAATGGGGCGACGTAGCAGTCCCTGTTCTTATACCCCGTAGTTTTGCCCTCAGTAGGCAAAGGCTGATCGGAGGGCTAGGATACAGTTAGGGGCCGGGGGCCTGGGAGAGTGGCTCTGAGCAGGAACTGGGAAAAGGGGACGAAGTCAGTGCTCCAGGCGCGTTCCCTTACACAAGCCCTTCAGTCCTTCACAACACTGAGGGGACATGTGCAATTAGACATGCTACGTCCATTTTACCCATGGGACACGGAGGACCAGAGTGGGAACCTCCATAGGCTGGTGGTGGGTGACAAAGTAGGTGGGGCTTGAACTTGGGGCGGGAGGGGGCAGGTAGGAGGGAGCGCAAAACTGCCCCAATCGCGCACCTGCGGCCTTGCCTCTCCTGCATGTCTGGACGAGATCCTGCAGGGGGCGCGTCAGAGCAGACCTGGGCGTTTCCTAGCTTACCCTTGACCCCCGTGTTCCTTGGTTTGATGCTTTACTCTTTAAAATATATTTTTAAAATCTTTAAATATTGATTTCATTTTAGATTCGTGGGTACATGTGCATTTTTGTTACATAGATATATTGCATAACGGTGAGGATTTGGCTTCTAGTATACCTATCACCAAAACATGAACATTGTACCCAACAGGTGTTTTTTATCCCTCACTACCATCCCACCCTCCTCCATTTTGGAGTCTCCAATGTCTGTTACTTCCATCTTTATGTCCATATGTACTCATTGTGTAGCTCCCACTTTTAAGTGAGAACATGCAGTATTCTACTTTCTGTTTCTGAGTTATTTTACTTAGTATAATGGCCTCCAGATCCATCCATGTTGCTTCAAAGGACGTGATTTCATTCTTTTTTATGGCTACATAGTATTCCTTGCCATATTTTCTTTATCCAATCAACTGGATGGACATTTAGGTTGGTTCCATGATTTTGTTATTGTGAATAGTGCTGCCATAAACATCTGAGTACAAGTGTCTTTTTTAATGTAATGATTTCATTTCCTTTGGGTAAATTCCCAATAGTGGGATTGCTGGGTCAAGTGGTAGTTCTATTTTTAGTTATTTGAGAAATCTCCACACTGTTTTCCCTAGAGGTTGAACTAATTTACATTCCCACCAACAGTGTATAAGCATTCCTTTTTCTCTATGTCCTTGATAACACCTGTTTTTTTTTTTTTTTTTTGACTTTTTGTTAACAGCCATTCTGACTGGTGTAAGATGATATCATTGTGGTTTTAATTGGCTTTTCTCTGATGATGAGTGATGCTGAGCATTTTTTTCATGTGTTTGTTGGCTGAGAAACAACTTTTAGTGGATCTACTTGGCATAACCTAGCCAGACAAATGCTTTCTGTAGTTATGAAAGCAGAATTAAATTTGAACCAATAAATGTCATAATCCTCTATTATTCCATCACTTCTCCCCACTCCTAGACACACAAGCTTTAGCAATAAATGAGTGGGGGCTGATCCCTAATGAGGCAGTGTGGAGCAGATGGGCTATGGGTAAGTCTCTTCAGGGCACTGGCTGCTGCTAGAGAGGAAGGGCACACCCAGGAAGGGACTGGGGCTGTCACTGGTACACTTGGGTTGTTCCAATGGTGCTTCAAAACTCAAGAACAAGCCAAGCAACCACACAAAAGGGGGCTGAGCACAGCCATGCTCTGGGTTAAGTGGGCATATTGTCATCAAAGACCGCTCCACCTTTCTCTGTCCTGAAGAAGATTGCCCAGATTGTGAGAACAGCCCATCTTGGTTCCACTTGTGTTTGGGATGCTTAGAGAATTTCCTTTTCATAGCTGACATGCCCCAATGAACAGATACCTCTTTCTTTTTCTCTTTTTAAAAGGACTGATTTAAAGACTGCTTAAATCAACATAGATGAATTAGATAAGTCATTATGCAACAATGCCTTTTCCATTATGACTCAATTACTGACTATGGTGTGACTTGGTGGGTTGTGTTTTGCTCTGGTTGTTCTAAGGAGGGGAGCTTAGGGCAATGACCTAGGACAGCACTAAGATTTTGCCTTTTCTTTTAGCTGGAACCATGTGCTAGAACTATCAGAGTATGATGACTTTTTCCTTTTTTGCTTGGTTTGATATTGCTGCCTAAGATAAGGCATACAGCACAGGCTGCAGAAACACACAAAAATTCTGCTGATAATACACACTTGTTTCTATGGCCAGGAAGTCCTGATTTGCTCACCTCCTCACCACCGTGACCAGGTGTGAATTCACAGGTAAAAGGGCAAGTTTGTTTACTCCTAGTTGCTCTTGAATAGAGAGTTGACTTTTTCACCCCTTTGGCTTGTAACTGCTGAGTTCACTAATAAACCCTTCCTTTTAAAAGTGGGGAAAATAGGCCGGGCGCGGTGGCTCATGCTTGTTATCCCAGCACTTTGGGTGGCTGATCGGGGCAGATCATGAGGTCAGGAGATTGAGACCATCCTGGTTAACATGGTGAAACCCTGTCTCTACTAAAAATACAAAAAATTGACTGGGTGTGGTGGCAGGTGCCTGTAGTCCCGGCTACTCGGGAGGCTGAGGCAGGAGAATGGTGTGAACCCAGGAGGTGGAGCTTGCAGTGAGCTGAGATTGCACCACTGCACTCCAGCCTGGGCAAAGAGGGAGGCTCCGTCTCAAAAAAATAAAATAAAATAAAAAAGTGGGGGGAGGGGGATAAAACTAACAAGAAAATATCGTAGGAGATAAAGATAATCATAAGAACCCATTGTGGGAGTTCAAAAAGAAACCGTTGAAGGTCTAAAAGCTCAGAAAAATATTTAAATCACTGATGCTATAATAGATATAAGCAAAACAGACAGGGGCCACAAGGGGTGGCATTCTAGAATATTTTGAAAAATAAAACAAAATTTAGTGTAAGTCACTTGAGGGCACCCATTCTGCTCTGGATATCTCAATAGAGGCGCTACTTATAAATGCTTTTTAAAATCTCTGGGCTTTAAATTTGTTTATGCCAATTTTCAAACAGATTATTGAAATCTGACTGAAGAATAGGATTATAAACATCCCTAATAAAATATCCAATTTGTGTTTTAAAAGTATTTTTGAGTTGAGATCAATAAACTGGTTTGAACTCTAAGGTTTCAAACATGACTAAGACATGAATCTTGAAAATAACCCAATTAAGAAATAAGTAGAAGAGATTGCAACATAAGGCAATAAAAGACACCCCCCCTTCCATAGTGAAATATCACCTTCGACCAGAGTTTCTTTTTCTTGAATCAATTTTCTTATATTTAATTTTCATATTGTGTAGGAAGGGCAAGGGAAATGGGGCATGGGAGATCAGAGAGAACTTTCTGGAGAATGTGACCCCCACATAAGGGAGCGTCAGCTGGAAATGGTGGATGTAGTGGAGGTGGATGTGGCCGAAGACCCGGTGGGGCTCTGAACATTTCCTATGATTTTGTGCTTCTTTCTTTGTGTGATGGCCTCTCACACAAAGAAAGAAGCATAAAATAATGAGAAATGTTCAGAGCCCTACAAGGACTTCAATTTCTCAAAACATGAAGTCTGGAATGAAGGGGACAGTAGGAGGTAGAGGCTGGGGTGAAGGACTCAAGAATGAAGAGAGGGAGGAGAGTGTGGGAACCTTGAACAGGCACAGCTGGAGAAAGACTTAGCGGTATTACATTTTTAAAGATTTCTCTGCTCATAAATACTTGAATAAAAGCTTGAAAATGCAAAAAACACAAAGAAGTCATCCCCAGTCCTGGAATATAGGCATAAACACAGACTATTTTTACTTTATAATGTATTTTAAAATCTGGCAGTACCAGCCACCTTTGTCGTTATACTTTTGTCTACATTTTCTTGACTCTTCTTGTTCATTCATTAGTGTCTTAAGTTTCAACAAGTTTCTATTGGTGTTTTGATTTTAATTGTTTTGAACTTATGCTAATTTACAATTTTATGCCTCTCTAGAAGCAGATACTCTCTCTTAATACAGTATTTCTCTAGTATCTCTTAATAGAACAGTACTTTTTCAAGTAGATCCCGGCTTAAGTTTCTTAAAGAGTTTCTTCTCAGAAATTGTTTTGTTGTTGCTATTGGGAATTTGTTTTCCGTTTTTTTTTTTTTTCTCATAGTTAATTCCTGGCTGATGAAATCCTGGTTTTTCTATTTTTATTTTAACTTGTCAACTGCTGTTTATTTTATGTTTTTGGCAGTTTTATTTTGTTTATATGGACAATCACAACTGGAAATAATAATCAGCTTGTCTTTTTCTTTCCATTATTTGTGGCGTTTGTTTCTTTTTCCTGTCTAATTGTTAGACTGTCTAACATTTTGCTTAATAGTAATGAGAGGGGACATGTCTCTATGGTTTGACTCTTAGCTATAATGTTGGCTGTTTTTATTTTCTTTGAAATTTTTAATTATTTTAAATTTAAATTGTTTTAAGTTAAATGATCTTCTAGGCTTAGTTGACTAAAAGCTTTAATCAGGGTTTTGAAAATTTGTATTGAATTTTGTCATAGGAGTCTTTGGCATATATTAAGATGATTATATGATTTTTCTTCTTTGACTTTTTGGTATGATGAAGCATATTGATATATTTCCTGATATTAAGCCATCTTTGAATTCCTGAGTATATGGTGTACTTATATTTGTTAATGTGCTTCATTTATCTAATTTTATTTGGAATTTTCATTTATATTTGCAAGTGAAATTACAAATGAATCTTTACATTTACTAACTCTGTCCTGTAGAAATGATGCTGGCTTGCTGGGCATGGTGACTCACACCTGTAATCCCAGCACTTTGGGAGGCTGAGGTGGGTGGATCACCTGGGGTTAGGAGTTCGAGACTAGCCTCGCCGACATGGTGAAACCCCATCTCTACAAAACAAAACAAAACAAAAACAACAGCAAAGAAACAACAACAACAACAACAACAAACTAGCCAGGCTTGGTGGCAAGCACCTGTAAATCCCAGCTACTTGGGAGGCTGAGACAGGAGAATCACTTGAATCCAGGAGGTAGAGGGTGCAGTGAGCCGAGAAAGCACCATTGCACTCCAGCCTGGGTGACAAGAGTGAAACTCTGTCTCAAAAAAAAAAAAAAAAAAGGAAAGAAATTATGTTGGCTTTATAAAGCAAATTATAAGTCTTTTCATCTTTTAATAAGCTCTGGCAGTATTAATATAGGCTGGTAACTATTTCTTCTTTACAAATTTGAAGGCAACTATCTGAGTCAGGTACTACTTTGGTGATTATTCTTAAATTATATTTGTTATTTTTAACACATTTATTGATTTGATTCTTTTTTATTTATTTTGGTAATTTACACTTATCTAGAAATAATGCACATATAATTTTCTAATTAATTACTATATGGAGATATAAAGTAATCTTTCTAAAAGCAGTTAATGTTCTGAATGTATAAAGTATTGTTCTTTGTTTCATCTCTAACTTTGTTTCCTTTCACTTTCACTTCACCCTCCTGTGGCTTAACTATGTAGAGATGCCTATTTTACCTTCTACTCTCTATTACACTTGAATTTATCAATGCAAAATTTTTCTCTTAACCAATTAATTTCATCTTTAAGTCCTTCTCCCTCTTTTTTTTTTTCAAGTTTATTTGTGACTCTCATGATTGTTTTCTAAATTCTCAGGATAAGTACTTAGTAACTTCATTCAAAACTTTATTTTTTTAAGAATTAAAGAATTGCCCTCCCAGTACAGCTTTGGTTGTATTCCAGAAGTTTGCTATGCAGCATTCTTCTGGGTATTTTATTAAGATTGAGACACTTAAGTTTTGATTTTTGATTTTTGAGTTTCATTTTAAATAATGTTGTCGCCTTTTTTTCCCCTAGTGGTTCAGTTCTTTTGCATGTAACTGTTCATTATTTCTAGCTTTATTTCATCATAATCAGAAAACAGAGTCTTTACCAGTCATAATACAATGTTAAGTAACCTCTTGGCATAACTACTGTACTTCTACTGGCATTAGAAGCAAGATGATAATTTCTGTATTATAACTTTAGTGTCCAATTTTCACATTCTCACATTGCTTTACTCACCAGTTGTTAACGGTACAGGACAATGTTGAGCCAAGTATGACGGGGACATAATTTGGGACTGCAGTTAATGTGCCGTTGCCAGAGAGCAAATGTAAAAGGGACCTTCACCATGAACCTGTCTCACCCTTTGCCCCTCCCTGCTTAGGGGCTGGCAAGGACACTGTCACCTCAGGGGCAAGAGATGATGAGGATTTGGGCTATAGGGGATAAGGATTTGGGGCTCTGTTGTAAGCAGAAGCTGGCTAGGGTGGCTGAGGGTTCAATCTCCTTGGTGGAAGACCCAGGGAGACTGTAGCAGTGAGGGGTGAGCCTCAAGGAGGTGAGTTGCTACCCTTACAAGCAAAGCTGCCTCTGGAGGCCACACTCAGGATATCACAGAGGAGGCTGGGGTCCCCGTCTTGGCGTCTGGAATGAGCACTGGGTCAGGACCCGTTCTAGTGCATGCCTCTGTCTGCCCTGGTCTCTCTGGCCATTAGCAGTGCCCCTATGTGGAGTCCCTCTCTTTCCTCAATCAGCATTTTTTCCCTTTTGCCCCCAAACCTGCCCTTCTAAGGAAGACACTATGTAAGACATTTCTCTTACATAAATCACATTTACGCCTTTAAGCTTCTAACTACACCCTAATTAGTTGATTTGCTATTTGTATATTCTTCTCTAATGCTGTCTGTGTGTGTTTAACCATCTCTGAGCACTCTTTTCCTAAAATTTACATTCCTACACAAAGCTAATATCCCATTGCCTATTAAAAAGCATCCAAAATTTACGGAGAAGAATGTTATTTGCATTTAAAAAGCCAGCTCCTTGCCTGGCAATCTAAGACCGTTCTACCTTACCTTGCTCATAAGTCTACTGTCTATCATTAGTTCTTTTGAGCTAGTCATGCCCCCAAGGGACATGCTGACGTTTGGCAACTGGAGATCAGTTTCATGAGGTCGGGGGTCCTGTTACACATCCCACAACGTGCAGAACAGCTGCCGCCCACAGCAAAGAAGAGCCAGGCCTCAGTGTCAATAGTTCTGAGGCTGAGAAAACCTGCTCTAGGCAATGAGGGAAAGGGATGCCCTCAGAACCACCTAGGGGGTTCCCACCAAATGATTCTGATGTGCCCCATTCCTGGTTTAGCAGAACCGTCCTGGAACAGAGTAAGACCATCTCCTTTTTTTTTTTTTTTTGACGGAGTCTCGCGCTGTCGCCCGGGCTGGAGTGCAGTGGCCGGATCTCAGCTCACTGCAAGCTCCGCCTCCCGGGTTGACACCATTCTCCTGCCTCAGCCTCCCGAGTAGTTGGGACCACAGGCACCCGCCACCTCGCCCGGCTAGTTTTTTGTATTTTTTTTTTTTTAGTAGAGACGGGGTTTCACCGTGTTAGCCAGGATGGTCTCGATCTCCTGACCTCGTGATCCGCCTGTCTCGGCCTCCCAAAGTGCTGGGATTACAGGCTTGAGCCACCGCGCCCGGCCAAGATCATCTCCTGAATGAAATTACTCTCATTTCGCCAAACACCACTAACTGCTCTTTCCTTTGGCTTAATTATATCACTGTAGAATGGTTTCCAGGAATGGCGATTTTCTTTGATTGTCTCTTACATGCACGCTCTTCCCATCGGAGGGTCTCCTTTGGAAAGATTAAGTGATATGAGAAGCGTGCAGAGCACCTGCCTCATCACCCGGAGGCAGGAGATCCTCCATGAAAGGGAGCCTACTCTCCTTCCTTTTTCTGTAGGCTAAGCACTTTGGAATCTGAGGCCATACTTCATACAGCTCACAGCAATGCAGGGATGCGCTCATCTACAGAGTCACTCACTGAGCCATTCATACTAAAGTAATATCTCTTTTTTTTTTTTTTTGAGACGGAGTCTGGCTCTATCGCCCAGGCTGGAGTGAGGTGGCCGGATCTCAGCTCACTGCAAGCTCCGCCTCCCAGGTTCACGCCATTCTCCTGCCTCCGCCTCCCAAGTAGCTGGGACTACAGGCGCCCGCCTCGTCGCCCGGCTAGTTTTTTTTTTTGTATTCTTTAGTAGAGACGGGGTTTCACCGTATTAGCCAGGATGGTCTCGATCTCCGGACCTTGTGATCCGCCCGTCTCGGCCTCCCAAAGTGCTGGGATTACAGGCTTGAGCCACCGCGCCCGGCCGTAATATCTCTTTTCATTTCACCATCAGGAGGAGTAAGGTGGATTCAGTAATAGGCAAGTAACACTCTCAAAACCACAAGTATCTGCTGAGACCAGCAAATAACAAGGTAAAAAACTTCTCTTTCCTTTCTGAGAACATTGCCTTTCTCAGAAAAGAAGGTGCTAAAATCACTTTTTCTTGTAAAGTGGTAATTGGAAGTAAGCATTGATCACAACTGCTAATTCAGCTGCTCTAAAAGACATGTCATCTTAGGGTTTCTAGGCTATTGTACCCTTCCTCTCACCAAACACACATGCAGGCATTCCTCTCCATGTGCTCAAGTCTGGAGAAATGACATATCACACAAGTTTACACCTTTCCTTTAACCTGAAATAAAATGTAACCTGAAAACACAAAATCCAATCATGTCTTACTGTTATTCACTAAAGATTCTTAAAGCCACAAGATTACAGTATTTTGTGGCTACTGGGAGGTATTTTCATTTCTTTTTCACAAAAAACCAATTATTTGGTACCATCAGGGTTGATTTTTGTGTAAAATTGTGTTTTTGTGTCTCTTACACCCCACACATACATAGTTAATTTATCCGGGTCCATGTTATTATCCCCTTTTCTTTGTAAAGTTAGACTTAAAAATACGTAAGGTTTGAAATGAACAAATGGCTGTGAATTGATTGGCTGAGAATGGTTTCTTCATGGAATAGAAGAAAGACAAGCGTTCTTTTCACTCTGTGTTCTTAAATAGTCTGCATGCTTAGAATACGATTTTAAATATAAATGCCTAGTTCTCTTATCCATGATTAACTTGAAATGATTGCTACTTAATTTTCTACCTGAATACATCATTTTCTTTTCCTTTATCTTTTGGATACATTTTTATTTGTGTACCTTCCATTGGTCAACTTAGTATAGTTATGTACCTTCTTTGGCCCTTAGTTTACTCAAATCTAGAGTGAGGGGTTTTGACTGCATTAGTGGTTCTCAAACCTGGCTGCACAGAATAATTAACTGAGGAATTTAAGAAAACACACAACACCCAGTTGATTCTGGGTATGACCCATGGGACAGATCAACTCCTAGATTATTTCCAACCTTAAAATTCTGTGCTCTGACAATACCCATTTTGGCGAGACTGGTGAAATTGGCGAGCCATTGATCTCAAATGGAATGGTTAGCTTGGTATGGTGGTGGTTCCAAGGGCCCGTTTCATTACAGGCATCAAAAATATTTAAAAAGTACCTAACTTTGGACCAGGCATGGTGGCTCACACCTGTAATCCCAGCACTTCGGGAGGCTAAGGCAGGAGGATTGCTCGAGCCCAGGAGTTCGAGACCAGCCTGGACAATATAGTGGGACCCTGTCTCTACAAAAAAGTTTAAAAATTAAAAATTAACCAGGTGTGATGGAGCCCAGGGGATCAAGGCTATAGTGAGCCATGATTGCACCACTGTACTCCAACCTGGGTGACAGAGTGACACCCTGTCTCCAAAAAAAGAAAGAAAAAGAAAAGAAAAGAAAACAACTAATGTTTGACCCTGCTAGGCATTTATTCTTAAGAGATTATTAATGGTGTGCCAGATATCTAGTTATAATGATGTTGACTCCAGTGTTATATAAAACAGAAAAAATGAAATTCAGGGAATATTTAAATAAATTATGGTACAAGCATACAATAAAATATGATGCAGACATTAAAATAATGTTAATCAAAAATATTTATGTCATGGGAAACTATTTACAGTGTAACACATGAAAAAGTTGGTAATTTATTTTAAAAATTAAATAATATGGCCGGGCACAGTGGCTCATGTCTGTAATCCCTGCACTTTAGGAGGCCAAGGTGGGCGGATCACCTGAGGTCAAGAGTTTGAGACCAACTTGGCCAACATGACGAGACCCCATCTCTACCAAAAATATAAAAAATTAGCCAGCTGTGGTGGCAGGTGCCTGTAATCCCAACTATTCGGGAGGCTGAGGTGGAAGAATCTCTTGAACCTGGGAGGCGGAGGTTGCAGTGAGCCAAGATCATGCCATTGCACTTCAACTGCGGCAACAAGAGTGAAACTCCATCTCAAAAAAAAAAAAAGAAAAAAAAGTAAATAATATATATAGAATAACATTTGTAAGCTTATACAGTAAAATGACGACAATGGTTTGAGTGGTGGGATTACAAGTAATTTTGATTTCTCTCTTTTTTTGTTTACGTTTTCTATGACTACTATTATTGCTTTAATTAGGGTTATTTTAAAATCATTCTCTAATCCATCTCCTCCTAGATATGCATGTTTAAGCCTTAAACTCTTCTCTATACCTTTGTGTCCCAAACTGCACCCTTATAATGCTTAGCTACAATCCCGGGTTTACAAGAAGTACTGAGTTCAAACCAGCAAATATGGGCGGGCTCCCCTCAGGGTCCTGACCTAAGGCCGTTCAATGCAAATGGAGGAGACAGATTCCTTATCAAGAGTACAATGCAAGACGAAGTGACATAACTGCTCTATAAATGCGTAACCAGGATGCAGGACTCAAAGGGAAGTCCTAAACTAGAAGGAATGCACAGAGCCCTCCCAAACCAAGTGACACTGGAGAATGAGAAGATTTTCCCGGCAGAGAATGGGAGGACAAAGTGCTGTAGAGATAAGGGGAACATAAACACTGATTTCTTAATGCACACAGCATATTTGGGAAAAATAGAAGATGTGGGCCTGAGTATCAAGTATGAGGATAAAATGCATGTGTTGAAAAAGAAATCTGGGGAAGTCCCAGCCATTACTGTACCTTTGTGTGAAAAGAAAGGTACCTCCTTTGCAGAGAAAAGTACCTCCTTCTCTGAGCAGACTTAAACTCAGCCCAGGGCGTGGAACTGACTTAGTGGTTGGAGGATGGATTGGGTTTTAGTTACCACTTGCTCCATCAGTTGGACACACTCCTGCAGTGTACAACCTGAACAACGGTTCCTACCACAGTGCTGTGAGGTAAGGATACAGAGCTCAAAGAAGGTAAATAATTTGTCCATATTTTGAGCAAGGACATGCATCCAGAGTGAAGACTCGTAAGCAATGAATGTCGACATGATTCCATGGGCTGGTTATAGAGGAGGAAATGACATTGAGTGTGCTAAGACTAGGGCACACATGGAGAATAAATAGGAAGCTATTGTAACACTCCTGCTGAGAGATGATGAGGCTTGAATTTGGACAGTGGTAGTGAGTAACAAAAGAAGTGAAGAAGTGTGATGGATATTTTGTAGGTAGCATGAGTGAATTTGCAGGTGAGGTGAAGTGAGGAGGGGTGAGAAGGAAGACTGGCTTGATATGGATCTGGAAGCCATCAGCATTTGCTGATAGTTGAAATTAGGAGACTTTATGAGAGTCCGTAGAAAGAGAAGGAAAGACAGATCTTTAGAAAATGGCTACATTTAAGAGGAATCAGTGAATGAACCCAAAAATAGCAATCAGAGTGATGGCAGGGACACAAAGAAGAAAGTAGGGTGTCATGGAGGCCAAGAGTAGAGTGTCAAAAAGGAAGTGGTCAAAGTGTCAAATGGCACCAGTATAGAACAGATGAGAGCTGAGAAGATTTTATTAGCAAGTCGGTCAGAAGGCAATCTATTACCTGAATGAGCAGTTCAAACCCTAAGGCTCCAAGTAGTAGGTGTGTGGTGGGGGTGGTGAAGGCTGGAGTAGAGCTCTTTTGTAAGAATTTGGGCAGAGAAAGGAAGGAGAGAGGTAGGGCAGCAGTTTCATAGGGAAGTGAAAATCAGGGATGCTTTAGTTATAGGGGCATGTGTGTCTAGAACATGCTTAGAGAGCGAGTGATACAGACATCACTATCTGAAGCTGATAGATACAGACGTCAGAACTGAGACATAGAAGAACCCTTTCAGAGGTGAGACTGCATTGGGAGCTGGGAGGATTGAGAGATCAAACCTAGAATACAAGTGGAGGGCCCGAGCTTGGAAAAGAGGCATGCTTTTCTTAGGGAGGAGGAATGGGGATGAGGGAGGAAATGGGTGAAGGTCCTGGGAAATGTTGAGTTGTGCAAGAGAGGTGGTGATGGTGCACTAGCAAGAGTCCTTTTTCTCAGTGGTTAGGAAATGAAAGCAGTGGCTTATAGCAATGGACATGATGATGAATTTTCACTTCTGAGTCAAAGAGAACATCTGAAAAGATGTTGTTAGAATGGAAAAGAAAGAAGCTTTGGGTGAGTAGAAGGGTCAATCAGAAGTATGGCAGGCACTCTGACTGTAGTTGCATAACTTGAGGTTGTTAGATTTGTGAGGAGAAAAGTCATGTTTATCTTGTTCACCGTTCCATTCCCATGATATAACACAGTGCCTGGCAAGAGCAGATGTTCAGTAAATATTTGTTTAATGGATGCCTTCTATACTTATGCTAATCAGTAAAATGAGGTAAATTTCACCAGCATGTATTTAGCACCCAATGGAGAAAACAAAATTAGGGAAAGAGAAGACAGGGGCCACCACAAAGGCAGGGCCATTTTGCTGTTGATGCTGGTTAACTTCTCCAGCATCACTTTCAAGTGATAAAAGAGGTAGCTATGTCACTCTGGGTTCAAAGACATTTTCCACTTTAGTCCTTTTGTCAGTTTCCTGTTCTCAAACCTGTCCAGCAAGCTCAGTGCAATCCATCATATGCACAGACAATTTCTGTTACTTGGTTGTGGGGGTGCATGACCAGCACAGGTTACCCTGGACTGGGATGAAGCATGGGCAGGGGACCACCCACCAGCTTCGTAGATCTGTGGGGCCCATCCATAGCCCCAGTCCTGGGACTGCTCTTCATTAGGGGCTGCAGTTCCTTGCCCTTGACTATCCTCTTTGCAAATAAGATTTTTCCCTTTTAGTTTTCAGTTCACCTTTAATTCCTATCCCGTAATTCTATACTTATCTATTCTCTTTGGCATCATCACTGCTCCTTCACTCAATCCCCATTTCTCTTCTGGTCTTTGAAGCATGAAGACTTTTCCCCTGCCTGGGGTCTACACTGGCTTGTGGTCGAAACATTTGCCCCCGGGACCCACAGCGTCACCAAGGTAGCTGATGTTCCCTTGAGCTCATCTTACATGAAAATGTATGAATCTTATTTCCATAATGGGTATTCTCACCCTTGTTCAGTTTTCCTGTGCTGAGTTACACATTTCCAAAATGACTTTTAGGGCATGATCCTCCTGACTGAATTTCCTGGGAGGCCCCACTGATACTCTTCTAGCAAGTGAGTGATTCTTCCAGCCCCTTTTCTTGATAATGTCAGGCTGGATGTCTCTCCAGCGTTCTCTGGACTCACACCTCCACCCCCAGCCCTCTGCATACTTTTGAACTCCTTTCAGGCCATCAGCTTTTCTGGCCCATCTTGAAGGCTACATTTTAGAATTTCTGATGTGTCTTAGAATGGAAACAAAAAATGGCTGATTTTTCTACTTATTTTTCTGAAAAGCAATCGTTATATATAGATTATGGCACCCAGAAATGACAATGTTCAACACAAAGACATGGGGGAGAATTCCTCTGTAGTTGAGGTCAGAGCGCCTTGCAATTTTAATAAGGAGGCTGGTGACTTCCAGGTGGGGGAAGCTCATTTATTGGGTCATGTCACTCACTCTGTGAGTCTTTTTCCTCTCCTAGTTCCATAAAGCAGCAGGCTAGAGAAAAGTGATTCGTGTAGTTGGTGAAGACATTACATTTTTATGGTGCTGCTGGGTATGAGAGTTTGTGTAGCTTGGTTAGAATAAGGTGAGGACGGATGCGGTGGCTCATGCCTGTAATCCCAGCACTTTGGGAGGCTGAGGTGGGTGGATTACGAGGTCAAGAGATCGAGACCATCCTGGCTAATGTGGTGAAATCCCGTCTCTACTAAAAATACAAAAAATCAGCCAGGTGTGGTGGCACGTGCCTGTAGTCTCAGCTACTTGGAAGGCTGAGGCAGGACAATCGCTTGAATCCAGGAGGCGGATGCTGCAGTGAGCGGGGATCACACCACTGCATTCCAGTCTGGTGACAGCGAGACTCCGTCTCAAAAAAAAAAAAAAAAAAAGTAAATTTGGCCAAGGAAATCACAGACATGCCGATTGTAGTGTTGTGTTAGTGGAAACTCAAAATGTTGAAAGAACATCCGTTGCCTGTCCTCATGGTGGAGTTAAAACCCACACCTCTCTCTGTATGGTACATAAATGTAGACCGCCAGTGACCACTGTCCTCCTTGCCACAAATAAGACTGAAGAGGCATTACTGCCAGTGGGAGAGGCCTGTATGTGACATCCTATCTTGTTCATCCTATCTTGATAGTATGTTCATCCTATCTTGTGACACAGAGAACCCTGTCTGTGTTAATCCACTCAGGCTGCCATAACAAAATACCACAGTGTTTGCTGTGTAAATAACAGTTTGGTTTCTCCTGAGGCCTCCCTCCTTGGCTTGCAGACAGCTGCCTCCTTGCTATGTCCTCGTGTGCTCTTTCCTCTGTGTGTTCCCATCCCTAGTTGTCCTGCCCTCTTATGAGGACACAAGTCCTATTGGGTTAGGATTCATCCACATAAGCTTATTTTACCTTACTTACATCTTCAAAGGCACTATCTCCAAATACTTTCATATCCATGTATACTGGGGGTTAGGATTCCAACATGTGACTTTGGGGGGGGGGGACACAGTTCAGTCTGCACACTGCCCTCAGTGGAATCAAGAGTGTGGGCCTAAGTAGCAGAGTGGCACAGAGGAAAAACACCAGCCCCACAACCCAGTGGTCATGGCATTGAAAACATCCTCTCCCATGACTCTGCCTTACCTTGAGGATATTCTGTTAAGTGAAGTAAGCCGGTCACAAAAGGACAAATACCATATGATTCCACTTGTGTGAGGTCCCTGGAGTAGTCAGATTCAGAGATAGGAAATAGAATGGTGGGTGCCTGGGCCAGTGGGATGTATAAGGAATGGAAGTTACTGTTCAATGGGGGCAGAGTTTCAGTTTAGGAAAATGAAAAAGTTCTGGACATGGATGGTGGTGATGGTTGCACAACAGTGTGAATGTACTTAATGCTACTGAGCTGTACACTTACAAATTGTTAAGGGGGTCAATTTTATATTATGTGTATTTGTCCTCACAAATTTTAGAAGGGGTTATGAGCTACGGAATCAGACCTGAGTTTTAGCTCCTTGTCCTCCCTCAAGAATATGCACAACTCTTTATTTTTCTTTATTAAGCCTGAGGTTTTTGAACTGCGAAATGGGAAGAATGTTTCCTCCCTGGGGAGTAAAGGAGATTGTGAAGCTAAGGTGTTTGGAAAAGTCTTTTGTCATATAACTAGCATTTGGCCGATGATAGCTAATAATAGTAACAATGATAGAAGAAGAGAAAATGCAATGTTCAAGCAGATAATGGCATTTGCTTTTTGGTGATTTATCTCTTCATGGGGTCAAAGTAAACAGGACCTTTGCCTGGGCTCATAGAACTAGGATCAGCCTCCTTGTCACATCAGTAGCCCCTGGACTAAGACTGAGAGTCTCCAGCAAAGCTTCAAGGGAGGCTTTTCAGCACTCTCAAAAGAGTATGTTGCTTAATCATGCAGGCAGTAAATCCAAGAAGATGAGGGAAGAGTTTGCCAGTCACAGATGACACTCTAGCTGCAGTCTGGTCTCTCTGCTTCTGGCTTCCACAGCTGCTCACTGGATCCTCTGCTGGCTCCAAGGCCAGTCCTGCCAGGCCACAGTACATGAAGAACTTGGCCTCCTGCTGCGACATGTTGCGTGCCAGTACAGTGGGTTTTGAGGCCCCACATCTGAGCCCATGGAAACTTCAAAGTCCTGGCTCTCCCCACAACTTCCTGTTGCCTCTTCCCTTGCCATGGTGGGCCACCTTCTGAACCCTGAGCTGCCTCACCATCCCAGGTCTTGGCTGTGGCCTGTTACTGCCACCATGCTCACAGTTTCTAAGAGCTAGCCCGGAGCCTGACACAATGCACTCAGTAAGGAGTTGATTGGCATATTAAGAAATGCAAATGTTCTTGATAAGAATGCAACCCAGAACTTCCACTTGATACTACAGGAGTGGCTTTCAAACACTGGTGCAGAGCAGAATTAAGCATCTGTGGGTCTTTTTCCTTCTTCCCATACTTAGGTCCTGATAGAGGGGGTTTGGTGGATCCTGAGAGGAAATTGTCCTAGGGGAGGCAAGGTGGGAGAAGGGCTGGATCGCTGGGCTGGGCTGGGCTGTTCCTGAGAACATATTGCCGTGGGGTTCCTTCTTTATTGTGGGCACCACCCTTAAATGCCATACTGCTCCTCCGGGGCTCCAGCCATGGCATGCCTCCTGAGAAGTCTAGGTGGGCCCTGGTCCCTACCCTGGGGTCAGGCGTCCCTCCCCTAGCCCCTTCCCTGCAGGCCCAGCTCAGTTTTGCAGAGGTCACAGCTCCAGTGAGCCTTACTCATCACTCCCCAGTATTCCTGGTCACCCCAGCCTCCTGTCTCCAGGGGTATGCTGCACCCAGCCCTCCAGTTACAGATTGGTCCATCCAGGGCAACCTCCAGTTTTCTCCTCTGCACTTGCTCACCTCACCATCTCTCATATATCAGCTCCTTAGGCTTCCTGATGCTGCTGATTTCACAACCCAACTCCCGTTTTCCAATTGGCCTTTTGGGGTGGAAAACCAGTCCAGGACTGCTAATGGTGCAACTGCCTTGGGGACACCATGGGAGGCTGCATTTGGGAATGATCCCTGAATGCCTCCCCCATGGCCCTGACAGTTCCTTGCACCATGTGTGGGGCAACCTTTATAGGCCCTCCAGCCTCCTGAGCTCCTCGGCTCAAGAGCAGTCGAGCCCAGCACAGTCAGAAGAAAAGCCTCCTCCCAGGCTTGCTGATCTCCATTTACAGGAGCACGGAGGGTCCCTTGGGCTTGGAGTAAGATGGTTGCTCCTGCTTCCAAGCCTTCCATGAGGGATCTGACTCCTACTCTACTTCCCCTGTGCTCACCACCGTGGTCTTCCTTGAGACCTCAAGTCTAAGCTTATGGTGCCTTTTATCCCTGGAGTGCCCCACCCCCCCCAGATCACCCCTCATCTCCCACTCGCTCCATTACCCTGCTCTCAAAATCTCCATAACACTCCAGAAATACCCAATTCCATTTCTGTCTTCCTTCCCTCCCTCATTCTCAGAAACCTTCTCCAGTTTCTCAAGAACTCACCCGGCATCCTGGCAGAATCCCCTGCATCTCGCACTCCTCTGCGCACAGTTTCCCTTTTGCTGGATCGTCCCTGGGTGCTGTGCCCTGCTACCCTCTCAGAAGGGCTTTTCTCCACGATTCTCCCGTCACGGAGGCTGGAGGTGCTGCTCGTGTTGCCCCTGCTGCTTCCGGTCACAGATGAGTCTCCTGGCATCGAGCAGCAGCACCCCAGCCCCACTCTGCCTCGCATTGCTCCTCTTCAGTTCTCAAAGGCTCTGGCCCTGGGTCATGGCCACTCCACTTGACATTCACCCTGCTTGTCAACTTCTAAAACTACATAGATGATCCCCTTCATGTGACCTGTGTCCTGTGTTCTCTGCCAACGATCTCACCTGCCATCCAGTCTCAGGCAGGCATCTCCACAACATCCATGACCACAACCCCTGCCATCATCTCAGCTTCCAGCCTTACTCTCTTCTACCTCTGCCTCTTTACATCCTGGCCCTTCCCTCTGCTGCCTTAACTCCAACAGTCAACAGAAAATCCTCTGACCCACACATCTCTTCACTGTCCTTCCCCACTTCATGTTTTCAAGATAAATTCCATCCTCCTAAACCCCCTTGAATAAATCCCAACTCCCTCACCCGTCTCTTGCTGCCCCTGGCTGGGATCTCACCTGGTGATACCGAACTCCCACTCTGTGTCTGCAGCTTTGTGGCTAATGGGCCTGGAGGGAACCACGCATTCACGCTGAGGGTTGTAACTTCAAGTTCATGCCCGCAGACCTCCAGGACATCCCTGTTGTGGCCTGACTGACCTCCTGCATTGGACTGAGTTCTTTCTCACTCCTACCGTCCTAGAGGATGATTTCACTACCATTCTTTCTTTTCAAACTGCCAGCACCTCCTCCCATCCTCACCCTCAGCCGATGACCTTCTGAGAAAGCAGAAGCCACTGGAAAAGCACTTCTGCAAACTCCCACCAGCATCTGCACCAGCTCCCAGCATCTGCACGCCCTTGCTCTGCCTTCTCATCACTTACCAAGGAT
This sequence comes from Trachypithecus francoisi, assembly GCF_009764315.1. NCBI lineage: Eukaryota > Metazoa > Chordata > Mammalia > Primates > Cercopithecidae > Trachypithecus > Trachypithecus francoisi. Next base: position 51,051,978 of record NW_022681462.1, on the reverse strand, counting down.
GGAGATTTCTGCCCAGGCTCAGCTCTTCCCTTATGCACTAGATTGAGGCCCTGTTCACCTGCCCCAGGAGGCTGCTCCAGCACTTCTCCCTTGCCTCTGGGCCATCCTCTTGAGTGAACACATTGATGGCTATTTCTTCCATGAAAAACAAACATTGCCTCCTGTTCCTATTCCCTTCCAGATTTTCCTTCATTTCTTTCTTCTCCTTCACAACAAAATTCCCTGAAATAGTTCTATTTACTCATGATCTTTAATTCCTCTCCCCCTACATTTTCTTGAAACCACTCTAAACAGGCTTTCATTCCTACCATTCCAGAAACACTAACTTCTCAAGTTTCCCATAATACGGTGTTGCTAAATCCAGTGATTTATTCCCAGTCCTCGTCCTACTGGCTGATAGCATTTAACATGACTGGTTATTCCTTCCTCTTTAAAAGATTCCTTACTTTGTTTTTAGATTCTGCAGACTCCTGGGTTTCTTTCTGTCTAACTGATCTCTCTCTGTCTCCATTGCTAGTTCCTTTTTTTCCTACCCAACTTCTAAGTGTAGGAGGGTCCCAGGGCTCATTTCTTCTTGTTTCTCTACCTTGGTGATCTCATCTAGTTTCATGACTTTAAATAAAATCAATATGCTTATGATGTCCATATTTTTTTTTTTTTTTTTTTTTTTTTGACACAGAGTCTCACTCTGCCGCCCAGGCTGGAGTGCAATGGTGCGATCTCAGCTCACTGCAGCCTCCACCTCCTGGATTCCAGCGATTCCCCTGCCTCAGCCTCCCAGGTAGTCGGGATTACAGGCACACACCCCCATGCCCAGCTAATTTTTGTATTTTTAGTAGAGATGGGGTTTCACTATGTTGGCCAGGCTGGTTTCAAACTCCTGACCTCAAGTGATCCATCCACCTCGGCCTCCCAAAGTGCTGGGATCACAGGCGTGAGCCACCATGCCTGGCCATGATGTCCAAATTTATATCTCTTGCCTGTACCTGTCCCCTGAGCTCTAAATAGCCCATTTAACCCGCCACTTGGATATTTTTAAAACTCCTCAGACTTAATATATTCCAAACAGAGCCCTATGCCAAATCTCCCCTACCTACAACCTTTCTTTTCTCAGTAAATGCCAGTTCCATCCTTTCAGGTGTTCAGGACTGAGATCTTTCTGTCCCCCTTCTTTCTCACCCAAACCCAGTTCAATGACAAATTTCATCAGCTTTACTTTCAAATTATATTCTGAATGTTACCACTTCTTAGGACCGTACCTCTGTCACCCCGGTCCCAATCTGTCATTCAGATGATGCAGTAGTTCCCAAATGCCCCACTTCCATTTTTGACACCCTCCCCAAACCTACCAGCCAGAAGAACCTTTTAAAGACATGTCTCGGGTTTTAGGTCACACTCCTCAAGCCTCCAAAGTCTCCCCTCTCTGCTAGAGGAAAACCTGTATCAAATCCTTACAACAACCAACGAAGTTCTCCCATTGTGTCCCCTTCAGCTTCTGACACAGATCCTACTTGACTCTCCCTCCTTCTGTCTGCTCCTCCCTCACCTGATTCCTGCCTGCATCCTAAACATGCCAGGGACTTGAACATTCAACACCTTTGCATCAGCCATTCCTTCTGCGTGGCATGCTCACCTCTAACCAATTTTTATGATGTGCTTCCTTACATTCTTTGTCTTGCTCAAATGTCACCTTCTCAGTGAGCTTTTCTCTGGCTCTTTCATCTCAAGTTTGTCATCCACTCTCCCCAGGTTCAACACACACACACTCCTTACTCTTCTTCACTGTTTGACTCATCTCAGCACTCATCATCTTCCATTATTCCATTTTATCTTATTTATTGCCTCTCCACCAATCCATGAGGGCAGAGGTTTTGTCTCTTTTGCACCCTAGAGTATCATTAATACTTAGAAAAATGTGTGGCCCTCAATAGGATTTGAAGAATGGACACTTAGATAGATGACTGGATGAATGGATGGATGGGTGGATGAATGGACAAGTGGATGCATGTACAGATGGATGGGTGGATGAAGGGACAGGTGGCTGTACAGATGGATGGGTGGATGAAGGGACAGGTGGGTGGCTGTACAGATGGATGGGTGGATGAAGGGACAGGTGGATGTACAGATGGATGGGTGGATGAAGGGACAGGTGAGTGGATGTACAGATGGATGGGTGGATGAAGGGACAGGTAGATGTACAGATGGATGGGCGGATGAAGGGACAGGTGGCTGTACAGATGGATGGGTGGATGAAGGGACAGGTGAGTGGATGTACAGATGGATGGGTGGATGAAGGGACAGGTAGATGTACAGATGGATGGGTGGATGAAGGGACAGGTGGATGTACAGATGGATGGGTGGATGAAGGGACAGGTGAGTGGATGTACAGATGGATGGGTGGATGAAGGGACAGGTGGATGTACAGATGGATGGGTGGATGAAGGGACAGGTGAGTGGATGTACAGATGGATGGGTGGATGAAGGGACAGGTAGATGTACAGATGGATGGGTGGATGAAGGGACAGGTGAGTGGATGTACAGATGGATGGGTGGATGAAGGGACAGGTGGATGTACAGATGGATGGGTGGATGAAGGGACAGGTGGCTGTACAGATGGATGGGTGGATGAAGGGACAGGTAGATGTACAGATGGATGGGTGGATAAAGGGACAGGTGAGTGGATGTACAGATGGATGGGTGGATGAAGGGACAGGTGGCTGTACAGATGGATGGGTGGATGAAGGGACAGGTGGCTGTACAGATGGATGGGTGGATGAAGGGACAGGTGGGTGGCTGTACAGATGGATGGGTGGATGAAGGGACAGGTGGCTGTACAGATGGATGGGTGGATGAAGGGACAGGTGGATGAATGGATGGATGGGTGGATGAAGGGACAGGTGAGTGGATGTACAGATGGATGGGTGGATGAAGGGACAGGTAGATGTACAGATGGATGGGTGGATGAAGGGACAGGTGGGTAGATGTACAGATGGATGGGTGGATGAAGGGACAGGTGGCTGTACAGATGGATGGGTGGATGAAGGGACAGGTGGATGTACAGATGGATGGGTGGATGAAGGGACAGGTGGCTGTACAGATGGATGGGTGGATGAAGGGACAGGTGAGTGGATGTACAGATGGATGGGTGGATGAAGGGACAGGTGGCTGTACAGATGGATGGGTGGATGAAGGGACAGGTGGCTGTACAGATGGATGGGTGGATGAAGGGATAGGTGAATGGATGTACAGATGGATGGGTGGATGAAGGGACAGGTGAGTGGATGTACAGATGGATGGGTGGATGAAGGGACAGGTAGATGTACAGATGGATGGGTGGATGAAGGGACAGGTGGCTGTACAGATGGATGGGTGGATGAAGGGACAGGTGAGTGGATGTACAGATGGATGGGTGGATGAAGGGACAGGTAGATGTACAGATGGATGGGTGGATGAAGGGACAGGTGGCTGTACAGATGGATGGGTGGATGAAGGGACAGGTGAGTGGATGTACAGATGGATGGTGGATGAAGGGACAGGTAGATGTACAGATGGATGGGTGGATGAAGGGACAGGTGAGTGGATGTACAGATGGATGGGTGGATGAAGGACAGGTGGCTGTACAGATGGATGGGTGGATGAAGGGACAGGTGGATGTACAGATGGATGGGTGGATGAAGGGACAGGTGGCTGTACAGATGGATGGGTGGATGAAGGGACAGGTGGCTGTACAGATGGATGGGTGGATGAAGGGACAGGTGGATGTACAGATGGATGGGTGGATGAAGGGACAGGTGAGTGGATGTACAGATGGATGGGTGGATGAAGGGACAGGTGGATGTACAGATGGATGGGTGGATGAAGGGACAGGTGGATGTACAGATGGATGGGTGGATGAAGGGACAGGTGAGGGATGTACAGATGGAGGGGTGGATGAAGGGACAGGTGGATGTACAGATGGATGGGTGGATGAAGGGACAAGTGGATGTACAGATGGATGGGTAGATGAAGGGACAGGTGGCTGTACAGATGGATGGGTGGATGAAGGGACAGGTAGATGTACAGATGGATGGGTGGATGAAGGGACAGGTAGATGTACAGATGGATGGGTAGATGAAGGGACAGGTAGATGTACAGATGGATGGGTGGATGAAGGGACAGGTAGATGTACAGATGGATGGGTGGATGAAGGGACAGGTGAGTGGATGTACAGATGGATGGGTGGATGAAGGGACAGGTAGATGTACAGATGGATGGGTGGATGAAGGGACAGGTGAGTGGATGTACAGATGGATGGGTGGATGAAGGGACAGGTGGCTGTACAGATGGATGGGTGGATGAAGGGACAGGTGGATGTACAGATGGATGGGTGGATGAAGGGACAGGTGGCTGTACAGATGGATGGGTGGATGAAGGGACAGGTGGCTGTACAGATGGATGGGTGGATGAAGGGACAGGTGGATGTACAGATGGATGGGTGGATGAAGGGACAGGTGAGTGGATGTACAGATGGATGGGTGGATGAAGGGACAGGTGGATGTACAGATGGATGGGTGGATGAAGGGACAGGTAGGTGTACAGATGGATGGGTGGATGAAGGGACAGGTGAGTGGATGTACAGATGGATGGGTGGATGAAGGGACAGGTGGATGTACAGATGGATGGGTGGATGAAGGGACAAGTGGATGTACAGATGGATGGGTAGATGAAGGGACAGGTGGCTGTACAGATGGATGGGTGGATGAAGGGACAGGTAGATGTACAGATGGATGGGTGGATGAAGGGACAGGTAGATGTACAGATGGATGGGTAGATGAAGGGACAGGTAGATGTACAGATGGATGGGTGGATGAAGGGACAGGTAGATGTACAGATGGATGGGTGGATGAAGGGACAGGTGAGTGGATGTACAGATGGATGGGTGGATGAAGGGACAGGTGAGTGGATGTACAGATGGATGGGTGGATGAAGGGACAGGTGGATGTACAGATGGATGGGTGGATGAAGGGACAGGTAGATGTACAGATGGATGGGTGGATGAAATGACAGGTGAGTGGATGTACAGATGGATGGGTGGATGAAGGGACAGGTGGCTGTACAGATGGATGGGTGGATGAAGGGACAGGTGGCTGTACAGATGGATGGGTGGATGAAGGGACAGGTGGATGTACAGATGGATGGGTGGATGAAGGGACAGGTGGATGTACAGATGGATGGGTGGATGAAGGGACAGGTGGATGTACAGATGGATGGGTGGATGAAGGGACAGCTGGGTGGCTGTACAGATGGATGGGTGGATGAAGGGACAGATGAATGAATGGACAGATACGTGGATGGATGGGTGGATGGATAGACAGATGGGCCTTAACTTGCTACCCTTTAGCAAGGTCTGAACTTAATTACCACTATTCTGTTTGAAATTCTGGGCAAAGACCCTGGGACACCGTTTGTACCATGATTAGTGAACATCATCCAACCCTGGATACTATTTGAAATCTTTGAAAGTATCAACACATAACTTTCTTCAGACTGGAATTACAGGTAGAGTGCTGAAACTAGTTAATACCTTTCTGTCTGTCATCCACGTTCTTCTTCATCCCAAACTAAATTCCATGTCCCTCTGAGTCACCTACTTTGTCCTACTTTCATTCCAATATCTTGCTTTGCCCGCCCCCCCACCCCTTCTCCCACTGGTGCCCTCTGGACCAACCACGTGCACTCTGCTCTCTGGAATCCCTATGGATTGATTAATTTATGTATTCGTTCCATAAATCATTTACTGAGTTACCATTATGTAGGGATACAATAATGAATGCAGTAAATGCATTTCCTGGTCTCACAGGACTCAGAGCCTAGAAGAAAACAGATACTGGACAATATATGCGTGAAGAGTGTCACAATAGGAGACTATCCTGGGTTACTGGAACATACACAAAAGGAAATGCTTTGAGCCCAGAGAGTTCCTGAGAAAGTCATTTAAGCAGAACCTTGAAGGATCAGTAGGAATTAACTAGCATGGGGTACTTAGGAAGATGGGCTAGGCAGAAGGAACACTTACTTTTCCACTGTTACTGGGCTTCCTTCACCCCTACATTCTTCGGAGAGAACACTCTTGACTTCACTGAGACCTGCATCTCTCTGAGGACTTGGTGCCTGCTGTAGGGGTTACTACTTCTGCCCCTTTTTATACCTCTGAGGCGTGATTGGAGAGGTCAGCAGTCTTTTTCATTTCATTGTCATTTTCCAAACAGCATGGAAATTTCTGTTTTCACTTTTTCTAAAATTCATTTCCAATCCCTGTGTCCTGCCCACACCACCCTCCATATCTCTGAAATAACTTTGAAAACTCATTAGTGACTGTATTTATGGCTGATGGAAACTTCCTTGTCCTTTTCAACCTTAACCACTTTGAGGCATTACCATTACTGTACTTACCACCGCTTCTTATACAAGCTCTCTCTGCCCTCTCTCTGTGCTCCTTCCTGTCACATCGGCAACGTTTTTACTTTCCTTTGTGGGTACGTTTTCTCCTCTGGCCTCTGAAAAGTTTCTGATCCCAGGGCTCCATTCTTGTCCCTTGTGTTTCTTGCTCTGTTCTCTCTGCCTGAGTGACCTCAACTTTAACTGTAGTTTTTGTATATTGACAAAATGTATGTATTAGCAAATTACTAATGAATGGGTCTAGCCTAGAATTTAGCTGACATGTATTTCTAAGAGTATAATGTCAAGACAGCCTCCTAACATCATCACATTCAAAGCTGAACTCACCATGCCTTTTCCCTTTCCTACCAGGTGTTCCTCCTCTCCTCCAATATTTGGTATGGTATCTCCGGGAATGATTTTTTTTTTTTTTTTTTTTTTTTTTTAGACAGAGTCTTACTCTGTTGCCCAAGCTGGAGTGCAATGGTGTAATCTTGGCTCACTGCAACCTTCGCCTCCCACGCTCTAACAATTCTCCTGCCTCAGCCTCCCGAGTAGCTGGGACTACAGGTGCACACCTCCATGCCAGGCTGATTTTTTGTATTTTAGTAGAGACGTGGTTTCACTGTGTTGCCCAGGCTGGTCTCGAACTCCTGAACTCAGGCAATCCGCCTACCTCGGCCTCCCAAAATGCTAGGATTACAAGATTACGGGCGTGAGCCACCGTATCTGGCAGGGAGTGATTCTTTACCACCCCAATTTGAGAGCTGTCCTAAACTCCTGCTCTTTCCATTCCAATGCAAAATAAGTTAATGTATCCAACTGATTCTCCTTTTAAGCATAGAAATACAATTTGTTCTTCCTTCCTTTTTTTTTTTTTTTTTTTTGAGACAGAGTCTCGCTCTGTCGCCCAGGCTGGAGTGCAGTGGTGTGATCTTGGCTCACTGCAAGCTTCGCCTCCTGGGTTCACGCTATTCTTCTGCCTCAGCCTCCCGAGTAGCTGGGACTACAGGTGCCCGCCACCTCGCCCGGCTAATTTTTTGTATTTTTAGTAGAGACAGGGTTTCACAGTGTTAGCCAGTATGGTCTTGATCTCCTGACCTCGTGATCCGCCTGCCTTGGCCTCCCAAAGTGCTGGGATTACAGGAGTGAGCCACCACCGTGCCCAGCCCCTTCCTTCCTTATTCTAACATTAGTTTTCTAAATTCTAGCCCTTATTACCTATTGATAGGGTTACTGCGGAAGCCTCCTAACTGGTATCCCAACTTCTTGTTGGTCACCTCTGATCATCTATGCTATTAACATAAGAATCTAGGACCTAAACTGACTCTTGCATTTAATTAGAATGAAGATTGGGTTGCATAGGGTTATGGGGTAAAAGGAAAACTTGCCTCCATTTCTCTTCCTTCATCTTCATCTCTTTTCTTTATACAAATTCCTATCAACTGCAGTTCCTTGGATCACTATTAATCCTCAAATATTCTTCTGAGTTCTTCCATAGACAAAGAAACAATGCCATGGATATGATTTCTGTAAAATATACTTCAGATCAAATTAAAATAAAAAGGTTAAACCTCATTTATATATTTCTCTTCGTTTTAGAAAGTCTACCTTTAAAGAATGGTGAGCCATACCTGAACCTGCTGGGATTTTCAATGGGGATCCTGTCCTGCACAAATGTTCAGATGTCCATCATCCCATTCCCCAACGTATTGTTTCCTTCATGTAGCTCTTTGTTTGAAGATTCACAGATTGTGTCACACTTTTTGTCATATAAGTTCTACATGTAGTACGATATTTTGTTCTTTTAACAAAACTATGATTTAATTCATCTATTTTTAAAATGTTCTTTTACTGGAAAAACTTTATACATTAATTTTTAACTTTTTTCTTATAATAATTCATCTGTAAGATCATCTTTGCTTTATACTTGATTCTAAATGTAAAACATCTCATAATCTCTTGTAGTATTAAGTCAATGTGTTATTATTTTAAAGTGTTCTGAGTTCAACGAGGCTCAGAAAATGCTGACCTCAAGACCTCTGAGGACCTCTGTCATTTCCAGAAACATGTGGACTTTTTGCTTCAAAAAGCATTTCGTGAGTAGTCTGTTCTGTGGGGTACATGACATTTATACTTCTCTAAGAATATGTGTTTGTTTTGAAATGCCTTATCTGTCTGTGCAAATGCTGTCAACACATCTGTGTTAGCACAGGACGTTCTAGAAAGCAGGAAGCTTACATGTGATCTGTTCTTGTAATATGTCTAGGTCTATGATGTATTCTATACTAGTGGACCTCAGTTACAGCACAAGGAGACAAGGTGTAGCAATAGCATTTTGTTACTAAGAATTAACCTACACTTACTTCCTTATACACAACCAGAGGCATCCACCTAAAGAATGATGCAAAATAGACAATAAACACAGAGATTAGGCAGACACTATCACTCTAAGAGCAGGTGTTGGAGTCGCCTTGATTAGACTTTGGATCCTGGCTTTCCCACTTACCATGTGACCTTCATATCTCTGTGCCTCAATTTCCTATCTAATAAGAATAATAATGCCATAATCTCAGGTTGTTTATATCATCCAAATGGCTAATATAGGAGCTTAGTTCAGGACCAGATACAAAGAAAGATCTCAGTAAATGGCAACTACTATGATTAGAACCACGGTACTCTGTTAACCAAAAATGAGAGACTGAGGCAAGAGTCTTAGTTAATCGAGACTTACTGAGCCAGAGCTTTAAGATGCACCCAGGAAAAACACAAGTGTAAACCAAAAATAAAATTTGGAAGTCCCTCATCCCCTAGCCCCAACCATCTGAATGGACTCCTTCCTTGTCCAGGGCACTCCAAATTTAACCTGAAAGACTGGTTAAGGCCATGACAGAAAGAAGGGTGGTCAGACATGCCTCATTATGTCCTCCTCCCTTTTGGAATTCAGGAAAAGCTGACCAGCATTAACATCAACACAGACCTCAAGTCTGATAAGAAACATTTATAATCTATTTTCTCTGAAGCCTGCCAACTGGAGACTTCATCTGCATGATAAAACTTTGGTCTCCACAGCCTCTTATTGTCATCCATGATATAAAGTTAAGAAGAGATTATTTAAGCAGATAGTCAGGGTACAGAAGTCCTTGAAAAGGTTTTCCTTTTAATGAAAAGTGGCCCTCAAATCAAAAAAAAAATTTTCTTTATTTAACAAAGAGCAGCCTGTAAAATTGAGCTGCAAACATAGACAAGCAAGCCGGAAGTTTGCATGGGTGAATACCAGCAGTTGTGCTAATAGGAAAAGGTTACCCGGGACTAGGCATGTTCAAAATGGAAGCTCCAACTTCCTTTCTCTTTGTCAGCCACACGTGCAGCAGACAACATGGTGCTGGCCAAGTGGAAAGCCTATTGCATAAAAAGATTAGGGTGGGGTGACCAGCTTTCCCCGCACATTATGTAAATGTCACACCTGGTCCAACCAATCTGTGAGCCCTACGTAAATCAGACACCACCTCTTCAAGTCTGCCTATAAAATCCAGTGCACTCCGATTCCAGGCTGGAATTCCCATTTGGGAGCCCCTCTCTCTCACAAGAGAGAGAGCTGTTCTCCTTTCTCTTTTTTTCCTCTATTAACCCTCCACTCCTAAGCTCACTCCTTGTATGTGTCTGTGTCCTTAATTTTCTTGGCACGAGACAACAAACCCCAGGTATTTACCTTAGACAGTGACGCTGCTTCACCCAGACATTCCTTTCCATTGATAACTCTTTCAACCAATTGCCAATCAGAAAATTTTAAGATCGACCAATAACCTGGAAGCCCTCCTACTTCAAGTTGTCCCACCTTTCTGGACTGAACCAATGTATATCTTAAATATGTTTGACTGATGTCTCAAGTCTCCCTAAAACGTATAAAACCAACCACCACCCCAACCACCTTGGGTACATGTTCTCAGGGTCTCCTGAGGGCTGTGTTATGGGCCATGGCTTGTCTCAGAATAAATATTTTCAAATATTTTACAGAGTTTGACTCCTTTCATCAACACAAGTCACAGAAAACATCTGTGGCTTGTGCTCTCTGAAGAGGTTTTCAGGAGCTTAGTATTCATACATTTCCCTAAAGGAGAAAAGGCTATAGGAAGAGGGGAGGGCAAGTGTGAAGCAAATGGTGACATTTTTGCAAGACTTCAGTTAGTGCTCAGTAAATCTACATTTTATATAAGATAAGGTGAATGCTTGAAGAAAAAGGGAGTAAATAAAGACTCAATCATGCAGATGTCTCAGGGTAGTGGAGGAATGATTGATCTCATCTTGTCTTTGTTCTGTACCTGGAACAGAAAATCCTGTACCTGGAACAGAACAAAGACAAGATGATGTTCTGGTATCTGGAAGATAAATTTGTAATCCACACTGTCAGTGTGAAATCTAACAGACTTCAGTTTCAGGAGCTGGACTTAGACCTAAAGTTACAATTGACATGTCCTTGTTTTATGAGAGGATATACATCTTGAAAAGTTTCAAGGCCAGCAAAGAACAATTTGTGAGGGCAGCCATCTGGCCACGCTTGAGGCCTTTTGCCTTTCCATGGTGGGGGGGTCTGGCTAATATACAATGTTTTGATGCCAGTTTGTGCAATAATAGCTACTAACCTGGGAAAAAGGATGGAGGTGCTTGGTGACTCATTGTGCAGGCTTAACTCTCCCTTTGGCATAATAAGTTTGGGGATCTTGAGAGTTTTAATTTTTTTTTTTTTTTACAGCTCCTTGTCAAATATAACATTCTCCTTCACTGCCCTGACTTATTTTTATATAAAGTGATGGAACACCAAATATGGTGGTTCATGCATGTAATCCCAGCACTTTGAGAGGTCAAGGCAGGAGGATCGCTTGAGCCCAGGAGTCCAAGTCCAGCCTGGGCAACACAGCAAGACCCTGCCTCTACAAAAAATAAAAAAATTAGCCAGTCATGGTGGCGCACGCCTGTGGTTTCAGCTACTCAGGAGTCTGAGGTGGGAGGATTGCTTGAGCCGAGGAGATTGAAAGCTGCAGTGAGTGGTGTTCGTGTCATTGCATTCCAGCTTGCAAGGCAGAACAAGAACCTGTCTCAAAAAAAAAAAAAAAAATGCAGAACTGTCTTTTTGTTATACTAATACATATAGAAATGTTGAGTATCTTGAATTAAGCAGCTGCTGTGATCGTAAAAGAAATGTTAGTTTTTTGCAAACAACCCCATCAAAAAGTGGGGAAAGGATATGAACAGACATTTCTCAAAAGAAGACATCCATACAGCCAACAGACACATGAAAAAATGCTCGTCATCACTCGCCATCAGAGAAATGCAAATCAAAACCACAATGAGATACCATCTCACACCAGTTAGAATGGCAATCATTAAGAAGTCAGGAAACAATAGATGTTGGAGAGGATGTGGAGAAATAGGAACACTTTTACACTGTTGGTGGGATTGTAAACTAGTTCAACCATTATGGAAAACAGTATGGCGATTCCTCAAGGATCTAGAACTAGATGTACCATATGACCCAGCCATCCCACTACTGGGTATATACCCAAAGGATTATAAATTACTCTACTACAAAGACACATGCACACGTATGTTTATTGCGGCACTATTCACAATAGCAAAGACTTGGAATCAACCCAAATGTCCATCTGTGACAGACTGGATTAAGAAAATGTGGCACATATACACCATGGAATACTATGCAGCCATCAAAAAGGATGAGTTTGCGTCCTTTGTAGGGACATGGATGCAGCTGGAAACCATCATTCTTAGCAAACTATCACAAGAAGAGAAAACCAAACACCGCATGTTCTCACTCATAGGTGGGAACTGAACAATGAGATCACTTGGACTCGGGAAGGGGAACATCACACACTGGGCCCTATCAGGGGGAGGGGGGAGGAGGGAGGGATTGCATTGGGGAGTTATACATGATATAAACGTTATGCACATGTACCCTAGAACTTAAAGTATAATAATTAAAAAAAAAGAAATGTTAGTTTTTTGGATCTCTGTTGAGATACTGTCTGGTTCTGGAGGAGATGCTGCTTATAGTTATGGTTCTTCTCAACTTTTCCTGTAAGGTACACAACATGGTTGTCGATGTTGATGCACATCAGCTGAACACCTGTCCTTTTATGTTAGGGTTTCTTACCCCAAAGAAGGTGTCAGGAAACCACTGGTCCAATTCTCCAGTTCCTAGAAAGACCATTTCCTAGGGTGTAATGGCTAAAAAATTGGCATAGGAAAAAAAAAACAAAAAACTACACTCACCTTTACCTTTTTAAATTTTCAGCTGAGTTTGAATCAATATAGTTGAATTGAATTTCTGACCCATTAATACGTCTCTGCAACTGACCTCTCTTGTTGAACGCGAGGGTTTCCTCTCATGTCAAAACGTGAAGTGGGGACAGTCTTGTAGCCTGTTTGCTAGGAGCTGTCCACTCAGGCATGCTGCAGTCGTTTTCCCAATGCTTTCAGCTGGATAGGTCTCTCTGGGGCTGGTGAGGTAGAGTAAGAAGTTGAATGTTGGTCCGCACATGCTACATGCAAATGAGGGGCCACTGTCAACAGGGATTGCTCCAGTAATCTGACAATAGGTGCAAGACTATGACTGCTGCAGTAGATATGAAATGAGCCTGGGTAAGAGGGAATTCTCCTCAATGGCATTCCTGTTGAATGGCCCTGTAAATAGGGATTTTTGCCTTTAGGTCTAAATTAGGTCCTTAGATAATAGTACATGTTTCTCCATTAAAAAAGTCTTTCCGCGGCCGGGCGCGGTGGTTCAAGCCTGTAATCCCAGCACTTTGGGAGGCCGAGACGGGCGGATCACGAGGTCAGGAGATCGAGACCATCCTGGCGAACACGGTGAAACCCCGTCTCTACTAAAAAAATACAAAAAACTAGCCGGGCGAGGTGGCGGGCGCTTGTAGGGAGGCTGAGGCAGGAGAATGGCATGAACCCGGGAGGCGGAGCTTGCAGTGAGCTGAGATCCGGCCACTGCACTCCAGCCTGGGCGACAGAGCGAGACTCCGTCTCAAAAAATAAAAAAAAAGAAAAGAAAAAGTCTTTCACAGTTATTACAGATACTGCCTGCCTGCTTCATCAACTCAGGGAGCTCAGGAGCTCGCCACTGTGCTTCCCTACCACGTGGGTTGTAAGGGGAAATAGCCATTGCTGCCACGAGGTACTCACAGGCTTGGAGGTTCTCTCCTTTTGGTTTGCACTTCCAGATGAGGCGTCCATTATCTTTCAATGGACCACAACTGTGCTGGGGACTCTGGTGACCAGTCCACACTCATAACCGAGGGTCTTGGGTGGGGTCACCCGCCTGCCTTGTAATATGCCCTCTCTAACTTGGAATCCCTGGGAACCGTCTCTCTCTACCAAGAAAGCCTTAGGCTGTACAGCACACAAGCAGCTTTCACTAAGCCCATCAAAACGAAATGTTCAGTTGTATTCTTCTCCAGGGCAAGGGATGCCAACTCACCTAAGAAGGCTCCTGCTGTTGTTTCACAAACTTCAGGGTAGTTGTTTCACATATGCAGAGCAAGCCTTCTTTTAGCGCTCTCTTTTTACCTTTTCTTACCTTTTGTTTTAAATGAACACCTTTTCTTCTTTAGTGTCTAATCTAACAACATTCTTAGAAACAGGTATCTATTCACCGGGCATGGTGACACATGCCTGTAGTCCCAGCTACTCGGGAGGCTGAGGCTGGAGAATCTCTTGAACCCAGGAAGTGGAGGTTGCAGTGAGCTTAGATCGTGTCACTGCACTCCAGACTGGGCAAAAGAGTGAGACTCCATCTCAAAAAAAAAAAAAAAAAAAAAAAAGGAAACGTAAAACAGTACATATCTTTTGACATTCCTTTAGGTTTCTTTTGAGTTTTTTTTTTGTTGTTGTTATTCTCTACCCAAACGAATTGCTGACTTACTATGTGATAAGGTCATCCATTCTCTCTATCTGTTCTGTTCTGTGATAAAAATCAACCACCCCTAGTGGTTGAACCCACAGGTTGAGTACTTGAGATCCACAATCTTAATCAGAAGTTATGCAATTAGTGATCATAATTAACATAAAGCCGCTAAGCAGAGAATGATCCTCTCTGTTGGAGGGATTGTGTACAGGCCTCCTGAACCCAAGAGGGAGTTCCTCCAACAACACAGACTCTCCTGCATATTATAAAGAGGAACAGAATGTGGGCAGCTAACCTTCTGTTGGCGGCCCTCACCCCTGCCCCACCCTGCAGCTTAAGAATCCTAGAACAAAAAGTCTGAAGCACACATGCTCTGCAGCTTTTACAATTCACACTCCTAGAAGAGACACAGAATAAGGAGATAAATAGTTGAATTTCTGCCTAAAATCTCGCACGCTAGTGACTCCCAGCCTTGTTTTCCAATGGGGGTAGAAGAGTACAGCCTTCAAGGCACTTAAAGGCCAACCTAGTGTTTTGAAGCCTGCAGACGCACATGCTGAACAGAGGTGAAACCTCTAAGAGACGATGCCTGGTGAACTGCTCACCCAGAGAGTAGGAATGCCGCTCAGCTGAGCGCACAGAAGCCCAGCTGCTACTGCTCACGTGAGTCAGGGGGTTTGGTTTCTCCTTGTAGGACTCTGCCTCTCAGATGTCACTACTGTCACTTGCTGGGCAGTCTCCCAGCTGAGGCAGTGCGTGTTGGACATTTGGAAATGTTATTTGCATCCCTCCTCCCTTAAAAACCTCCCTGAGTAGGAAAGACGATATAGAAGGGGATACGTTTCCTCCAGGACATGACAAGCATAGAACCACAATTACCCCTAAGAGGAAATATTTCATCCAAATATGACAATCAGAGGCTGAAGACGTTGTGCAAGGGTCACAGACGAGTTGGGGTCTTGGCAAGGCTAATGTGAGATGGTGTTTTCTTTGCGTTTTCTGTCTATGCTCCCTCCTCTAGGCAAATTAGAGTCTTTCTGTGGTCTTCAGATGGCAACACAACATGGATCTGGAATGTGCTGTGTCCTGGGCTTTGAGAACATATATTTGACCCTCTTTATTCACAGATTCCATCTGCAAATTTGTAAAATGTATTTACAATTCTAAAACCAATCGAGAGAAACTTTTCTGGTCATGTATGGACATGCACAGAATGGCAGAAAAAAAATTTACTTGATCAACATGCAACTCCCCAGCTGAGGTGGAATAAGGCGGAATTGGGATATTATTATATTGTCATTTGGGTTTATTGTTCAACTTCTGCTGGTCTATTTGGATATTGTAATTGAGCATAACAAGATGAGAACTTTAGGCCAGGAATTTTTGCCCCAGTTGCAGAAATGTATTTAACATCCCGTGACGACCCATTGCAGAGTTATTTGGGAGCCAAAGCAGAACTCTCCCTTCCAAACAGAGGACTAGTGGGTGCTTTTTTTTTTTTTTCCACAATCAGGCATTTAATGAGACTCCAGAAAAATATGGAACGCTTCACGAATTTGCGTGTCATCCTTGCGCAGGGGCCATGCTAATCTTCTCTGTATCGTTCCAATTTTAGTATATGTGCTGCCGAAGCGAGCACTAGTGGGTGCTTTTTTAAGGAACAGCCTCAAAATGTGGGAGCAGGGCTTTGCCAACCAGCTACTACTCTCTTCTCTCAAAGGAGACAGTCAAGTTCAATCTGCACACAATTTAATTCACAAAGACTCCAGCTTGCAGGGTAGGTGGGGTAGCTTCAAAACTTCCGGCCTCCTGCTTTCTCTTCTTCAAGTGGGCACCTAGTTTAGTGCTTTGTGATACCTGAGAAATAGGACCCGATGCTGGAGAAGTGGGCAGATGGTGTGAGGCGCATCTCAGACTCTATGGCCTGCAGTGAGTGGAGAAGGAGGCTTCATCTGCAGGGGGCACCTGAGGCAGGCAGGCACCTGGTTGGAAAGTGCCGTGAAGAGGTGCGGTGCTGTATGAACTTCAGCCTGATGCTCACATGCACACCCAAGAAGTTTCTTCCAACCAGCTTATTGTGCCTGAAAGCAGAGGTAATTTCTAGATTCTCCCTGTTAGAGAAGAGGGGCCTCTTCACAGCCAAGGATCTCACCCTTCCAGTTCCTCTTCCATAAATTGACAAACTCCTGCCTCTTAGAAGTGGCTGAGCTGGGGCAAATAGACTGATTCCATGGTCAAGCTCTTCTCAGACATGCATTAACACGTGGCAGGATGAGAAGTGATTTTTATTTCTTCTTTGCATTTTTCATTTGTGTATATGATATATTAGTGATTACAGATACTATTTTATATTAAAATACATGTGTTATAAATTATATTACATATTTTAACATGATTTTTATTCATTAAAAATAATGCATTATACATACCATTTTGTATTCAGGAAAAACACATTTAATTTAAAAATAAAGAGTACAGCATCTGCGATTCTGCAAAAGGTAGAGTTGGCATGAAGCAGGGGTTGCAATCCTAGTCTCTGATAAAACAGCCTTTAAACCATCAAAGATCAAAAGAGACAAAGAAGGCCATTACATAATGGTAAAGGGATCAATTCAACAGGAAGAGCTAACCCTTCCTGTTTATTAAAAGTATCCATATCAGAGAAATCAGCAGAAGAGAGAGATCAGAAAAATCAGTCCCTGGATTTGGCCAAGTTGAGATTGTTGGTGGTCATAGAATGAAAGACTTGGGTTGCTTTCCATCTTCTTTTCAGACAAGCTGCCTCCATGTTCTCATTTTTCCTGATGTACCTGTTAACTCCATAGAAACTTTCTCATGGCAGGCAATAATCACCTCCCTGCATTAGATCCTTAGGCCTCTTCTCATCTAGCCTTTCATCAGCATTTGACACTGTTGACACTCTTTTTAACTTCTTTCTTGGCCTCTGAGCTGCAAAATCTTGTTTTCCTATTAACTGCCTGGCTGCTCTTTCAAGCACCTTTGGCCTCTCCGTGGCAGTTCTACGTTAAAGCTGTCCAAAGCTTTCGGTGCATCCTTCTTCTCACCTTAGATTCTCTCTCCGACACCATCTGCATCTGGGGTTAATATCACCATTTAAATACTAATAACTCCTATATTTATATCTCCAGTTCTAATTTCTCTTTGAGTCCATTCGGCTGCCTACTTACCTCTTTGCTTGGATGCTTCAAAGTGTCTCTCAATTCAACATTCCTAAAGGCAAATTTATGTTATCCTTTCCACAAAGCACAGTGAGCAAATTGGTTCACTTCCTCTGTCTTGTAGTTTAGTAAGTGGCACTGGCATCCATTCTGTTGCACAAGCCAAGAACCCAGTAGTCATCCTCACCATCTCTTCTTTTCTCTCATGTCAATTTTATCAGGAAGTCTCACTAATTTTATCACTTACCTATCTTTTCTCCACCTCTACCACTACCACCTTCCTTCAAGCTATCCTTATCTCTCACCATGGCTACTACAATAACCTTATTCCTGATTTTGCTATTTCAAGCATCGTTCTCAAGTTCTTTGATACATTTCTTATCGATCTGTGAAGTCTATGTTCTATTCCCATGAATCTGCATGCACTTGGGACTGCACTGATCAAAAGAGTATCATTAAAGTAGCATCATGTGACTTTGGAGCTTGGTCATAAAAAACAATGCACCTTTATCTTGCATTGTTTTTTATGACCATTCATGTTAGGAGGTGGAGCATTCATGTTAGGAGCCCTGAGATAACCATGCCATCAGAAAACCAAGTCATATGGAAAGATCAAGTGTAGGCATTCTGGTTGGCAGTTCTAGTCTTTGTGTTATCTTAGCCAAGGCCCAGACAAGTGAGTAAGCTAGCTTTTTGATGATTCCAGTCCCTGGCCTTCAAATCACTCCCCAGTTTTTGATTCTTCCCATCTCAAAGCTCCAGACATTATAGAGCAGCTATCCACTTTCTCCTTCTACCTTCCACCCTCATGGCCTGTCCACATTCCAGAAGCATAGAGTCACTTTGCATAATAACAAAGTTGCTCTAGGCTGATGTATTTTGAAGTAATTAGTTATGCAGCAACAGTAACTGAAACACTGATTTATCTTATTTATCTTTGTACATTTCTATTCCTCTCAATAACCGTCCTACTTAACACTCTTCAATTATGTCCCACTGCTCTTAGGCTAAATTTCAAAATTCTGAATCTAGCCTAGAGGACTCCATAAGGCTTCTCCATCCTCATCTTGCAGCACATACTGTTTTCCAGCCACACTGGCCTGCTTTGAGTTTTCTGAATTTGCCTTACTCCTTCAGTGATTTGCACCGTTCAATGCTCTTTGCTCATCTCTTACGCTATTAATGGAAATTCATCTTCAGCTCATGGATTAATTTGGCTTCTTCGGGGAGACTTCCCTTCACCACACAGTCTAGGTCAACAAAATCTAAAATGAATTGAAATGAGAAGCATGAATATACTTACATGGTATAATACTATGTGAAAGAACATATGATTTACGAATGCACATTGTAAGCCCTAGCAACCAGTAAGAACAATACAAATAAAGCAATGGAGTTGAGATAATAAGCTCAATAGAGGAGAGAAATAATGTAAAAATAATTAATCTAAAAGAAGTCAGGAACTGATGAATAAAAAAGCAAAAACAGAAGACAAATGGGAAACAACAGCAAGATGGCAGACAAAAGCCAACAATATCAATATTTACATTACAAGTAAATGGACTAAATAGCCCAATTAAAGTCAGAAAGTTCCAGACTGGATAATAAAAGCAAGTTCCAACTGTATAATGTTTATGAGACATACATTCAATAAAAAGACATAATTAAAATAGAAAGATGGTAAAAATATACAAAGTGTACCACATAAACTTTATTTGTTAGAAAGCTGGAGCGGCTAATATTCTAATATTAGTAGCAGACAGTGTGGATTTTAGGACAAGAAGCACTGTCCTGTCAGAGAAAAAGAAAGACATTTTATCATGTTAAATCGGGACAATTTGTTAAAACAGGAACAATTCTATAGAGTACATGTACTTAATAACAGCTTCAAAACACAATAAGTAAAAATTGCAAGACATGAAGTGAGAAATAGACAAATTGCAATTATAATTAGATATCATTTAAATTTTCTTTCAGTAATAATACACAAAAACTCTGCCTAATATAGAAAACTTAATAGACATGGATAATTGACTCAAACTAATTGACATTTACAGAACACTTTACCCAATAACCATATAATACATATTCAAGTACATATAGGTCTTCTCCCTTCCCCCACCTCTCTCTCATCACCCACTTTAGGGGAAGCCATGCCATGAGCATCTATACTGAAGGCCAACATGGACATCAAGCAAATGTGCATGGGAGTGTATCCTCCAGTTCCAACCAAGTCCTTTGAGACTGTGGCTCTAGTCACCAGCTTGACTAACAGCTTATGAGACAACCAGATCCAGAACCACCCACCTTGGCTACTCTCAGATTCCTGACCCTCGGGAGCCGTGTGAGATAACGAAGCAAATGCTCATTGTTTCAAATATCTAAGTTTTGGAAGATACTTTGCCATTCAGCAAAATATAACTAATATAGGTCGTCACAGGCGAGCTTTTGGGAATAATGGAAATGCTGTATATTTTAACAGAGGCATTGGTTATACAGGTTTATGTCTTTGTCAAAAAATCATAGATCTGTGAATTTCACTTGGGATCTATGAATTTCACTGTATGTAAATTGTAACTCAATACCACAAACTCTGTATATTAAAATATTTAGATTTGGAAAATTTCATCCAGTGGAAAAGTTCATGAAAAAGTGAGCATTGGGTTTTTAGAGATGAATTTGTGGAAAGTTTGGCGTATTTCAGAAATTTCCCAGGATTGTGCATGAGTGCATAGTCAAAACATATAGTTGCAGGATTTGTATGTAAGTATCCAACAGGCAACACCTGGGGTAATCCTGTTAATGTAGAGGAAGACATGATCTCCAATGGACCAGGGAAGTAAGACCTTAGCATGTACCAGCCACCTGAGTGGCAGGCACTATTGATTCTCATGTTCCACCTCATGTTGGGTCACTTGTGAGCAGACTCTTCAGTTCAATTCTCTGGCTAGTTAATTTGATCTGGGAGTCACACCAGAAAACGTTTCTGAAAATAGGTACCTATTGTGAAAGTATAATCCTCAAATTGTTAAAATCATGATTCTCATGAAGTTAATAGTGTCTGTCGAAGTTTAATGAATGAAGGTAGCAACAGGATGTCAGGACTGAGTCCATAAGGATCTGAGAAACTGGTATTTACATAAGATGTTAAGATAATATTGATAACTTGGATACAAAACTGCTTAATGTCCTACAGTGTAATAAAACAATTTCTGTTGTGTTTTGTACGAGATAGAAGCAAAAATACCTCCCATTTGTCAGTTTTCTACAAGATAATCTTTAACTTTACAGGGTGGTAAAATAGCTATGCCAGAATTGTTAGTTAAAACCCCATTTTTTTTAAAGAGAAAACAATGATCCTTATACTTGCTTACTAGAAATATGTTCTAGTTCTTTTTGCCTTATTTTAAATATTTTTTCAAGCATCAGTACATTTTATGCGTATTCAACTTGCGGAATAGCCTTATTCAGGTTGGGAATCCTCAGCTCATCTTTGTCTTTGGCATTCCAGAGTATGAATGTGTTTGGGAAATTGTGTCAGCTGAGCAGGGTATAGAGGAAGGGAGAGGAGACCACTGAAATGGTCCAGGTTATAGTTAGATAGTTCCTGCCACTGGTTAGATCAGGAGAGTTAGACATTGATAGTTAGATAGTTCCTCATGCTGGCAGTGGGAAACAAGAGAAGAGGACATAGGAGGGAGATGCTCGTGTTATTGGGAACAATATTTGGCTCCCGGTAGAATGTTAGGGGCAAAGGAGAAGATTCTAATGTGTTGAGTTAGGGAGCCACTATGCCATTAATAAAACCAGAAACCTTCTACAGTGCTCCAGGTGGGAGCCATTAGCATCAAAGGCGATTCTAAAATCTGTCCTGAAACCTATTCTATCCCTTGTTCTGCATGCAGAACAGCTCTTGAGGGCCTGTTGATAGGCCCAGGGAAACCTTGGCCCAGGGCCAAGGAAGGATTGGTGTTCCCTTTTGGTTTAGCTCTGCTCACGGAGAACTGCCCAGAGGGTCCAGGATTCCAAGTCACTCTGCAAGCTGACACATGTGAGACATAGGAAGCTGTTGGGACTACAGAGTCCAGGGACTCCAAACCCTGTTTAACTACCACACTTGAGGGGAAGAAGACCCTGCTTCCCAACTAGTCAGCTGGGTAGAAGGCTGAGGATTTTTGAAAAGAGGTAGTTGGTTTAGCCTCGCTTTCTTTAGAACAATATTGTGGTTTGAAAGTGTGTGCAACCTCCTAGCGTCATGATTTCCTTTTGTCCCTGACAGAACTGTCTTCACGCTGGAAATAAAAGTATGGGACAGGCTTGAAGCAGAGTTGTGAAGCAGAAGTTTGCTAGGAATCAATTTTTTACTGAAAGCCCCAGGCAACTCTGATTAATTTGGTCTGAATTTGGTCTGGGAGTCACAAGTAGAGAAATACTGTTCTAGGAGCTCATTCAGCTAACACCTCTCTCACCTAGAGGTCGTGCGGAGAAAGAAATGTGTATTGCATTATGATTCATAGTGTACCGTGAATGACTAACAGGAAAAGATTCCTTTCAGCCTCTCATGTCTAGTTAAGTTTCAGCAGGGACAAACCTTTAGCTCAAAGGAATGCATTTTAGTGGTAGTGGTGGTGGTGTCTTCCCAGGTCCTCTCAAATCACATCACATGGTGGAGGGATAAAAAGAGGCAGGTAAAGAACAGCATTTGTTCTACAATTAATGAATGACTAAATGTCCTCTTGAACGTAGTTTATATTGGTAAAAGCCTCTCTGCTATATGCGTTAGTAAAAACAACAACATCGTTTGCTGCTGATTTAGAACTCTTCTTTTTTTTTTTTTTTTTTTTTTTTTGAGACAGAGTCTCACTCTGTCTCCCAGGCGGGAGTGCAGTGGCGCGATCTTGGCTCACTGCAAGCTCTGCCTCCCGGGTTCACACCATTCTGCCAGCCTTCCGAGTAGCTGGGACTACAGGCACCCGCCACCACGCCCAGCTAATTTTTTGTATTTTTAGTAGAGACGGGGTTTCACTGTGTGAGCCAGGATGGTCTCGATCTCCTGAACTTGTGATCCGCCCTTAAAGAGCTTCCAGATGTTTAAAAAGCCATGCCTTATGACTGTATGAGTATAAAGTGCTTTCCCTATAGTATCTTACTAAATCCTTTCAGCAATCCTAGAAGTACCATCATTATCTTTATTTTGCATATTCAAGTTCTGAAAGCCTGGTTTTCTCCAGTAAGTAGTAGAGCTAGTACCAAAATCCAAGTTTTGGTTGGGTTTTCAGCCCTGAACCTTTTCATAGCTGCCTCTGACTTCATAGCTCACTGCATAAAGCCTTCTCCAGATCCACCCTCTGTCAGCATGGTCTAGTCTAGCCTGTCAGGTATTTTGCCCTCCACAGGAGATCCTATTCTCAATGTTTGTAAATATTTAGCTAACTCTGTAGCAGACATCTGGTTTCATAATGAGAAAGAGCATTTTTGTTTTCATTAGGGAAAAAGATCATGACTGGGAGCAATAACAGCAGTTTTCATCATGGAGGAAAAGAGAGTGAGACTTGAACTTGAAAAAGTGAAGCGAAGCAGTGCATTTGGCAGGTGGAAGGTGGGGAGGAGGGAGAATAAAGACAAGTCAGGAGGAGAGAGAGGAAAATGATGCACAGAGAAAGAGGGAAGAGGCAAAGAGAAAGGAAGGGAGCCTGGACAGCGGAGGAGTCTCCTTCAGGAACCAGAGTTGAAGTGAAGTAGTGTAATCCCCAGATGGCAGATACAACATTTTTCAGCACAATGACTCTGAACAACTTAATTCATCCTCAGGGGAAGTGGTTACATGGGAAGTGTAATGTGTGCTGCACATTTGCAATTGTGATACCATCAGAAAGAGGTACTTGCTGTGGAAAGAACTTTTCAACCTCTCTACATAATGACCCTTGGAGAATGCATTGTCAAAGCAGAGTCCTGCAGCCTGAAAGTAAACAGCATCTACTTAGAAATACAGTGGCATGCAAACTTTCCCCAGATCAACAGTGAAACCAGTAGCTATTACCTTAATAAAACAAAGGGGCATTGCTGAGCTGTCAGGACACAACAGAACACAACAGAACAGCCCCGGGTGAATATCGGTAAATTAGGTTTATCTGTGTTATTCTTAGTGATGGGCAGTTGCGGCAGATAACCAAACCTTGTACATGTCCTTTATAGCTCTGTCTGATGAGTCTGGGAGACGGTGTCTCGCTCTGTCACCCAGGCTGGAGTGCAATGGTGCTATCTCAACTCACTGCAACCTCTGCCTCCCTGGTTCAAGTGATTCTCCTGCTTCAGCCTCCTGAGTAGCTGGGATTATAGACACGTGCTGCCACACCAAGCTAATTTTTGTATTTTTAGTAGAGAAAGGGTTTCACCATGTTGGTCAGGCTGGTCTTGAACTCCTGAACTCTTGATCCGCCCACCTTAGCCTCCTGAAGTGCTGGGGTTACAGGTGTGAGCCACCACGCCCAGCCTTTTTTTTTTTTTTTTAGTGATTTTGGGGCCAGTTTTATGGGCAGAAAAGACTCTTCATCAATTTATTTTGATTTTAAAATTACTATTCAATTTTTCAAAGTTAGAAATGTAAAAAATCTAGTTTATTATAAATTGAGGACCACCTTAAAATCATATTATACCATTTATATGTCTAGCACATTTTAACAAACTTCAACACTAGGTTATTACACTTACAAATTTAGCTAACTAAATATTTTCAGATATTTTAAACTGCATTTATATATTTACTGTATTTGATTTTTCTTCTTAAGAACTTTGACTAAAACTTTCCCAAGTAATGAATTAAATTCTTACAAATTTAAGTTCTCTTAGAAATTTTGATGCTACATACAAGCTTAAATATTGGATATAAACTTAGTAAGGATTTCACTTAAAATTGCAAATCTAAACAATTTCCAATTATACCTATTTAAAAAAGAGTTGCAGGACTATTATTCTAATGGGTCAGTATTTTAGGCATTACAAATACATGATTGCAAATATATAGATTCCTTAAATTATACCGTGGTCTTGATTCTTATTACATGAATGTGTACATATCTTTCTACCCAGGTCTAAATACTACTGAATTCAATATGAGTCTTGCATTCTAAATACTTCAAAATTCTTAATGGGTATTAAAAAGTGACCCAGTTGCTTATGGGTAAACCTCATATTTGTCTTAATATTTGGTCACAAATTAAAGGTCATTCTACTGACAAACTACTTGTATACAATCTACAAAACAAATAACATGCAATTCTCATTACAGCACACATGTTCAGACTTCAACAAAGCTGTTTGAAGTCTGCGTCATGTCCTGAGTCAGAGAAGCCCCCAGTTGCCACATACAGATACTTAGTACTGTCATACAGAGAGTCACATATCTACTGTATTCCACCTGGATCTTAGCACTCAGACAAACAAATTAAGAAAGTAGCCTCCTTTGCAGAGTGGTCTGGGGGTATTACAAGCTGAAAAGTCATTCAGGGTTTTATGGTTAAGAAGTGAGATGATCTGTAACGACCCCTCACAGAGATTCTGTTAAATAACAAGTGCCCAAAAGCTACTTGGAAAAGGAGTAGACTGAAGAGAAAATGATAGAATCAAAAATAGTTTCACCGTGTTAGCCAGGATAGTCTCGATCTGCTGATCTCGTGATCTGCCCGCCTCGCATAAAATGAGCCAGGCGTGGTGGCGGACACCTGTAGTCCCAGCTACTCGAGAGGCTGAGGCAGGAGAATGGTGTGAACCTGGGAGGTAGAGCTTGCAGTGAGCCGAGGTGGTGCCACTGCACTCCAGCCTGGGTGACAGAGCGAGGCTCCGTCTCAAAACAAAACAAAACAAACAAACAAAAAAATAGTTGTAATTTCCTGTTAGAATCATCTCCTTTACTCTTGCACGTGTAACTATGGAGGAGATTGTAAATATTCCCTTAGCTAACTGTACTTAATATTGTTACTCTTGATCGACATACCTTAATAACTGTGTATACATGATGCCTCATGCATTAGTCAGAGTTGAGAACAAAAATAGAGTAGCTCAAACAAAACATAGGTTTATCTCTCCCTCATATAACAACACATGGGTAGCCAGGTGCTCTAGGGATGGTAGATGGATCTGCTTCATGAAGTCACTCAGAATCCCCAATTCCTCCTATCTTGCTGCTTTGCCCTGTGTGGTCCTCATCTGGCTCACCATTGATGCCACCTTGCAGTTCACCTGGAAGAGAATCTGTTTCTGCCAAAACTGTGCTATTGATACTAGATGCTTTTAATGGAGAGGTTAGCCAAGAACCTTGACATTTCTCTTATAGGTAATATAATACTTCTCTCTATAGAAATATTTAGTTTAAAATTTTATTCTGCTACAGTTTTAGCAGTAGGATAAAAGCTTAGTTTGCAGAAGCAGAAATTATCCTGTATTTAGGCGAAGTGAGCTATCTGTGTGCTATGATTAGACAGGATACCAAGAAGTGATTTCCTTCCTTAAAATAACTTCTCTATATAAATTTCCACCATTAACTACCCATTCTTCAGCTCTCTCAATTTTTCTTATTCCTCTCATGGAGGGATTGCGTGTATTTAATTACTGACTTTACTAGTATTATATAATCTATGCTCCAAAATGGTTAGTCTACAATTAGTAGAGGGATAAGTCTTTAGGGTTGGAAAGAAAACCAACAGTTATTAAGGATCTACTATTGCTGGACCTCATACTAACTCTTCTTACTTATTATGTTATTTATACCACCTAACGGTTTGATAATATCACCTAATATTACCACCCCCATCCCCGCTTTTTTTTTTTTTTTAACAGATAAGGCATCTATGACTTATATAGAGTTTAGGGGATTTTCCTCAAGATAAGACAGTTAGAAATCTCTTGGGTGGGACAGTAGTTCTAGGGGAAAAGGAAAGATCAGAAAGACAAGTCAACTACTTTAAGTAAAGACCTCTGGCTGAGCAGGTCATTGTGTATTCCCAGAATTTGTCACCAGCTAGTTGTGTGGTTTTGGACATACCCCTTCACATCACCTCAATGTCACCTTTGGTAAAGTTAAAGAATTAGTTGTAGATATTCTTTGAATTATCTTTTATTCAGGCTTTCTACAGCCCAAGTCTCTCAATTGTCGATTTTTACTTAGAATTTTGGGCAAACACTAGCTGATACAATCCATTTACCAAGAAGTTTATCTGATGACATTTTCATCAAGTTTCTAAAGATGCTATGTTGTCTTTTTGGCAGGTTTTTGGAAAGTGTTCAAGATCTCCTGTTTTTTTTTTTCACAGTTGGCCCTTGAACCACAAGTGTAAAACAGAGCCGTGCTGAGAGGCTCAGGCCCTCTGGCTGATGTCACTAGGCTGAGGCGCATTGGGGAAGAGAACAAGTTTCTCCCAGATTCAAGCAACTGCAGGTCCTGGAACAGGGAGTAACTCCTTTCCTCAGAAGCTAAACGTTAAAAGTCTTTTCTCATCCTTACCAATTTGGCACATAAGAAATATAGTCATTTCCTTAAATACATTTTTATTATGAGGGTACTGAACATTGTGTTTATTGGCCATTTGCATTTTTGGTAGCTTATAGATTTTTAAAAACCTCTTTAGCTGGGTGCGGCGGCTCACTCCTGTAATCCCAGCACTTTGGGAGGCCGAAACAGGTGGATCACCTGAGGTCAGGAGTTCGAGACCAGATGACCAACATGGTGAAACCCCATCTCTACTAAAAATACAAAAATTAGCTGCATGTGGTGGCATGTGCCTGTAATCCCAGTTACTCTGGAGGCTGAGGCAGGAGAATAGCTTGAACCTGGGAGGCGAAGGTTTGCAGTGAGCCAAGACTGCCCCACTGCACTCCAGCCTGGGCAACAAGAGGGAAACTCCATCTCAAAAAAACAAACAAACAAAAAAACCACACAAACAAAAACATGTTTGTATTAACTAGTAAAGTCTCCTGACATATTAAGAATATTAAAGACTGGCATATAATGAGGTTTTTGTTTGTTTGTTTGTTTCCATATGCCTTTTAATCTGTTTAAGGCTATAGTCATTTACTTAGACTGTAGAATAGATAAAGAATAGTTACATCTTTTATTCCAGAAATTTTCAGATTTTGGGGGAATATTACTATTCCTAAGGTTTTATTGACATATAAATTTTAAAAATATTGTGTAATGAGAACTATATATTTTGTTGGGCATTTTATCATGGTTACTAGGTTAAGTGTCTGTTTCTATGAACATAGGACTTACTTAACATATGACTTGGAATACAGAACATGCATAGTAAGTATTTCTCAAGTAAATAAGTAAAAGTGTATGAGAAAGAAATGTGCTCTTTACATGTTGTCATAGGAGTCACCTTAGCACTAAATGGATAATTAACATCCAGGTTCATCCTTGGGCTTGGCACAAATGGGCTTGAACAACCTGGAATATGGATGGTTGATAATAGGCAATTAGGTTTAAATTATACCAGGAAACTGAAGACCATTCAGAAAATGGTTACAGATAATTAGAGAAGGTTGCATTACAGAGGAAAAATTTCCTACAGTGAGAGGCAATTGGCCTCACATGCCTTTACTGAGGCATACATTATCTCATAATTTCCTTTTATTGCACCTTCAATATTTTGAAGGGTATTCATTGTCTGAATTAGGCTAAGATGCCATTTTTTTTTTCCTGGAATTAGAAGAAAGATTGAATAACCCCTTATGTTTATCTGGAACATGTCTTTCTGTGCCTTTAAAAATCTCAGAGTCCTTCAGAACCTTTCCCATGACCCCTCATTGAGAATATCTTAAAAATGTGTGTGTGTGTGTGTGTGTGTGTGTGTGTGTGTGTACATAGGAATGAGGGAGCACTCTGATGAATGCAGAAATATCTGAAGATTATCTTTTGGTTTAGGGCATTTAGTCTTGCATCACCTTTTAAGTCTTATGCTATCCTTGACTTTTGAACAGAACAAACTTCTAGATTTTTATATGTTCAAAGTTCTGCCTTTGCAGTATTCGAGGTCTGTTTTCCCAGACTAGGGACTGGAGTGTTTAATCATCACTGTCATGTAGACCTAACATAGAAATACAAATGCAATAAGAAAATGTTGAGAAATTAAAGTCAGAAACATATTTGTTGTGATACATGTTCAAAAATAATATATTTCATTACAGGAAATAGCAAATCCAGAGAAATAAAAAGAAGGAAAAAAAATCATCTGCAATTCTACGCATGCAGATGACCATTGCCGAGATTTTGGAGTCCTTGTTCCCTAGACATGTTTTCCTATGTCTGTGTGCACACGTGTATGGGATGTTGCATATGTGTATGTGTGCATGTGTTTACACATGTATTTGCAGGTGTGTGTTGATAATTTAGTATACATTGAGTCATGACGTATATTACATTTAATATTTCCTTTTTTTATGGCTTTATTGAGGTATAATTGACATGAAAAATTGCATATGCTTAAATTGTACAATCTAAGTTTTGTCATATGTATACACACCAGTGAAACCCTTACCACAGTCAAGATAATGAACATACCCATCCCGTGTAAAGTTTCTACACCACTTTCGAAGTTCATCCTTCAACTTCTCCCACCTAATCCACAGGCATCCACTGACCTGATTTCTGTTACTGTAAGTTAGTTTGCATTTTCTAGAAATTGATACAAATGGAATAATACAGCATGTGCTTGTTTCTCTTTGGCTTCTTTCACGCTGCATAATTATTTTGAAATTCATCCATACAATTGCATTTATCAGTACATCCATACTATTGCATTTAGCAATATGTCATTCTTGTTGATTGTTTATCATATTCCCTTATTATCTTCTTAACATCTATAGAAACTTAGTGGTGTCAACTCTCTTTTTCTTGATATTAGTAATTTATGTCTTTTTTCTTTTTTCCTCAGTCAGTGTGGCTAGAGAGTTATCAAGATTATTAATCTTCTCAACAAAGCAGCTTTTAGCATCATTGATTTTTCTTTATTGTTTTTCTGTTCTATTTCACTGTTTAATTCATTGATTTGTATTATTTCATTTTCTTCTGTTTTCTGTGCTTTCTTTGCTCTTCTGTTTCTAGTTTTTTAAGGTGGTAACTGATGATACTGATTTATGACTTTTATTATTTTCTAATGTACGCCTTTAGTGTTGTAAATTTCCCTCTTTAGTGGCATATCCCAAATTTTGATATGTAGTGGTTTTGTTTCCATTTAGTTCACAATACTTTCTAATTCCCCTTTTGATTTTTTGTTTGAGCCGTGGGTTATTTAAAAAGTGTATTATTTGGTTTTTGCACATTTACAAAGTTTCTAGATATTTCTTTTATTGATTTTGTGTTCTAATTCCGTTGCTGTCAACGCACTTTGTATGCCTTGATCCATTTAACTTATTGAGACTTGGTTTTGGGACTGGAATATGCTCTCTCATGGTAAATGATCCTTGTATACTTAAGAAGAGTGCTTGTTCCAGTGCTGTGTGGTGGAGAGTTCTGTAAATGTCAATTAGGTCTAATTGCTTAACAATGGTTTTCAAATTTTCTATATCTTTACAGATTTTTCTGTTTCTTCCATCAATTTCTGAAAGAAGAATATTGATATCTCTAACTATAACTCAGGATTTCTCCATTTCTCCTTTCATTTTTATCAGTTTTTTCCTCATGTGTTTTGAAGCTCAATTATTAGAAGCATAAACAGCTAGTCTTGTTATATGCTTTAGATAAATTGACCCCTTTATCATTATGGAATAACTCCCTTTATTCCTGGTTAACTATAATATATGGAATAACTCTCTTTATTCCTGGTTATATATAATTTTACAGCAATATATAATATGCATTTTTTGTCTAATCTTATGATAGCCACTCCAGCTATGTTTTGATTGGCATTAATATGGAAAATCTTGTTTCTTTCTTTTGCTTTGAGTCTTTTTGTGTCTTTGTATTTAAAGTTGGATTCTTGTTGGCAGAGTGTTGTTGGGTTTTCCTTTTTTAATCCAAACTGAGAATCTCTACCTTTTAGTTGGGGTGTTCAGAGATCATTTATGTTAATGTGATTATTGATATATTTGGGCTTAAAGTTCTTCTCTTGCTATCTGTTTTCTATTTGTCCCATCTGTTCTTTGTTCCTCATTTATCGTTTTTGTGTCTTATTTTGGATTTTTTTTTATATATAATTCCAAATTTTCTCCTTTGTAAGATCATTCTCTATAGCTCTTTGTTGTGCTGTTGTAGTGGTTTCTCTAGGGTGATTCGGAGTTAGTATACATCTTTAAATAGCACAGTTCACCTTCAGGTGATATTGTACCAATTCACTGATAATTTAAGAGCTTTACGACAGTCAACTTCCATTTCTCTTCTCTGGCCTTTGTGCTATTGCTGTCATACATGTTGCTTCTACACATATTATAAAACCCACATTACATTGTCATTACTTTGGCTTCAAACAATCAATTATCTTTTAAATAATTTAAACAATAAGAAATAAAAATCTTTGTATTTACCCCATAGCTACCATTTCTGGTGCTCTGCATCCCTTCCTGTGGATCAGATCTGTGTCTGGCATCAGTTCTTTCTACTTGGAGGACGTTCCTTTAACATGTCTTGTAGTACTTGTCTGTTACTGACAAATTACTTCAGCTGTTGTACATCTGAAAAAGTCTTTATTTCATCTTTACTTTTGAGCAATATTTTTATTGAGTAAAGGGTTCTAAGGTGACTTTTTCTTTCAGTTATTTAAAGATTTCATTCTGCTGTCCTCTTGCTTGCATTGTTTCTGATGAGAAATCTGATGTCACCCTCTCCCTAGTTCTTCTATAGTAACATTTTTTTTCTTTTCTCACTTTCAGGAGTTTTTCTTTATCACTATTTTTAGTGTTTGAGTTTCTGGGACTTCAGAGTTTTATACTTTTCATCAAACTTGCAATATTTTGGTCATTATTTCTTCACATAACTTTTTTTCTGTCCTTCTGTTCACTCATTTCCTCCTGGAACTTCAATTACACTTACATTAGATGACTCGAAATTTCCCCACAATTCACAGATGCTGTATTTTTTTTCGGATCTTTTTTCTCTCTGTATTTTATTTTGCGTAGTTTCTATCCCATACAATGTATTTTCCATCTGAAATGTAACTTTTATCTGTAGGTGTTTTATTTAGGTCTTTTTTTAATCTGCCATATCTCTGCTTAACACAATATTTCATCTAGATTTTTTCACATATAGAATTTAGATATAATAGCGGTTTTTGTGTCCTTTTCTGCTAATTCTACTATCTATGTCAATTCTTTGCTAGTTTTGATTGATTGATTCTTCTCTTTATTAAGGGTAGTATTTTTCTTTTCCTTTTTACGCTTGAAAATTTTTGATTGTATGCCAGATAATGTTAATTTTAACATACTGACGGCTGAATATTTTTGAATTTCTATAAATATTTGAGCTATGCTCTGAATTACTGTTGTGTTGCCCTGAAACAAGTTTGACCTTTTTGGGTCTTACTTTTAAGTTTCTTTATGTGTACCCAGAGTGACATTTAGTCTGTGGTTAATTTATACTACTATTGAGACAAAACTCATGAGTTATGTCATTTTCCATTTTGAATAGTGGGCACAGGTACTGTTTCTGACTGTGTAAGAGTTGTGGTGATTGTTCCCTCTAATCTTTTTGGGTGGTTCTTTCTTTGACCACTTCCTCAGAAGCATGAGCTCATCAGTACTGAGTTGAGTAACTGAAGGACTCTATAGACATCTCTGTAGTGATCTCCTCCTCACTACTCTGTGAACTCAAGCTACCTTAGCCTTCCCAGAGTCCCAGCTCTGATTCCTCATCTCAGAGAGACCACTGGACTTCATCTCTCTTCCTCTTCTCTTTGCCACAGATCAGAAACTCTCCAGGCAGTAACCAGGGCAATTGCCGGGCTCCTTTTTTGCTTCCCATCTCTCAAGTTTCACTATCGTCCATTGCCTGATGTTCATATCTTGAGAACCGTAGATTCATATGTTTTGTTCAGTGTTTAGTTGTTTAAGTCAGGAGGGTAAATCTTGTTCCTGTTACTCTATCTTGGCTGGAAGTAGAAATCACAAAACTTGTCCTCTAAACAAAGTATATCACAAACATTTTCTATTTATTTAAATATTATTACTCTACATCATTTTTGATGACTGCAAAGTATTTTACTATTTAAAAGTACCATAGATTAATTATTTTGTATATTTAGTTTTTTCCTACTATTATTACAACATGGTGAATGAGTGGCTAAATGTTTTTGAACATCCATGATTATCTCAACTGTATTAACAGAAGAGAAATTGCTGAGTTCAGGGGTATTTTGATGCAGATTTCCAAATTATCATCTAGAAAGGTTGCACCAGTTTGTACGCTTATTATCTCTCCAAATATCTGGGTATCATTATTATAAATTTTTAAGCCTCCAAGCTTCATGAGTAAAAATGGCACATTTATTGGTTTTAATTAGTATTTTTATTTATTTTGGTGTATAATATTTTAATTAGTTAATTGAAAATCTCTGTACTTTCTTTTTGAATTTAGTTTATATCTTTTGCATATTTTAAAGTTTAGATTGTTGTCTTTTCTGCTATTAATTTATAAAATATTTCTGTTGAGTGTGTGTGTGCGTGTGCACGCATGTGTATGCATATGTGTGTGTTTGTAACATTTTCATCAGTTTTTTGCTTGCCCTCTATTTATGGTATTTTCAGATGTGATCAGATTTATTTGGTCTTTCACATTATGATTCCTATCTCTATCATTGAGTTTAGAAGGCCAATATTATTTCTACCTCATTACCAAATAAATACTTAATTCTATCTGCTTACAGATTTAACTTTTTTCTTTTTCCTTTTAAATCTCTAATCCATTTGGAATTTAATTTTCTTACTGATTAAATTTTCTTACTGATTATTTTTATATGTTTATATTTTATAATGATAATATTAAACCATTTGTAATGCTTAAATTAAATATAAAATGGTCATAACACCATTTATTTAAAACCTATTCTTTCTCTCAGGTTTGATATATTGACTTTTTTCATCATGTTGATAATCTTGTGATAAATTCCTATTAATGCTCCATTGGTTTCTAGATCTTTTATTCTGTTCTTGTAAGTCGTCTGTCTCCTCCTGTGGCTGTTCTATATTATTTTAATTACTGAAACTTTATTGGACAGCAGTAGGCTCAAAAGAGAGTATCTGTAGGAATATCCACAGAGGAATATCTGTAGGACAACAGTAGGCTCAAGGAGAAATCATCCGTTCTCCTAACCTTTTACTATTTTTCATATTTTCCTGACTGATCTTATGTATTTCTGGAAAATTGAGAAGCAATGCAGATTTTGGATAATAGTGCAGGCTTCACTTTCATTGCGCCTGGGTTCAAATCCCAGCTTCTTAGCTGCCTGGCAATGTGACCCAGCAAATTTATTCACTTCGACATGGCTCAGTTTTCTTATCTGTAAAGTAAGGGTAATAGTAGTCTCTATATTAGAAGTTTATTATGATGATTGTGTGGGTGGAACCCGTGTGTGGCACACACAGGCACTTCCTGAGAAGTTAGCTTTGCCATTTTCCTTTATTCTTCACTTTAATATTAGAATTATTTTGTCAACTTTCAAAAAAGTTCATTATGAATCTTATTACTGAGTCTTCTCTAGAAGCATGACACGACTCTTCATTCACTTGTTTTCTTTTGTGTCTCTTGGGAAGTTTTGCATTTTCTGTTGTGTATATATAATATTTGTACATAGTTATATATATCTATCTTGCACAATTGTATCCACATACTCTCTAAGCAATAAGGCCAGCAGAAAATATGTGGGTATGTTAGACTATAATTATCTCTGAGTATTAGGGTATGAGAATTTTTTCACTTGTAGTGTTCTATACATTTTAAAACTCATTAACTGTGCATTACTGATATAAATCAATAATTTTTAAGTGACTTTTGTGCCCCATGACTCTGGTGCTGTGTGCTTCAGACCGTAGGGCAGTGCCTGTTAGATGTTATGTGTTACATATTACACAAGTACATTGGCAAATAAACTGTTGCTTTAAAAAATGTGTCATCAATTTCTAGAGAACTGTATACAACTTTGAAGCAAAACAATTTTAAGTGGATGACTAAAATCCTTCCTGAAAATGCATGCCTGTGGTTCCTGTGAAATCACCTTTTTTCCCCCTTTCCTAATCTCCTTTCCCCCTCCTAAATCTAAATTTTCTTGTAATGTTTCAAAATATCTGGACTTGACCTCAGAGGGCATTCTGTGATGCATATTGACAGGACTGGGTAATTTAAGCAAAACAAAGGACATCTTTAATTTTTTACCAGCCCCAGAGAGAAGTTTCTAGAGTTCTAGGTTTTAGAAGAAATACAGCCATGAAGGAAAATGTTGACATTTATTTCAACATTTCAACAGGAGGAAAGAGTGAGAACACGATCTACAGATCAGCCTTTCCTCTCACATTCTTACAATGGGAGAAGCAGAGAGGGTATTTGAGACACCAAAGCATGAAAGCCACGACACAGGGAAAATACTGAGAACATAACCTACAGATCAGATTTTCCTTTTATGTTCTTACCGTGTCATAAGGCAAAGTGCTTGTTTGAGATTTCAGGGCACAAGAGCCACTACAGCAGGAAGGCATTGCATCATCGGAACATTTCTGATCAAAGAGAAGACTGTCTGCACAAAGCATGGGCTGCTGCCCAAGGGGTCCTTCACCCACTGTTCTCACAAATGCTTGCCTTTGCTATCACAACTGCTATTGCCTGAAGGATGCTGAGTGTCCCCTCAGGGTTCATAGAGATCTGTCTCCCTGAGGTCTCTCAGACGCCACTGCTGACCAGTAGTAACTTGGGGAAGACCCCCGATTGTGAGGGCATTATGGTGAAATGTTGCTTTCTTGACAAAACAAATGTGTTTCCTTCTGATCCATGAATAAAATCTGTTGAATAAATAGAATGAGCATGTAGAAGGGAGAGACTTTATGTGATCAGACTAGGGAAAGGGTGCTTTTCATATCTGTGGAACAATCTGTAAGACCGGACGTTTCCTCTGATAACAGAAACTCCAGAGTTATAACAGAAATGGCTTCCTGACATCACAGACACTAAAAGGCCTTCTGAGTAGGAGTAACAGTTGAATTTTTGACTACTTTGTAAGGGAAATAGAGTACCAAAAAAAAAAAAAAAAAAAAACATGGAGATCAAGTCATTTCTTACTAGCAAGTACCCCTGACTTCTACGTATTTGTTGTTAGATCCACAAAGAATATAGTATAAGTTCATTTTCTATCACCTATTAGGGATCTGTTGTGCCATAACAAATTACTCTAAAATTTAGCAGCTTAAACAGTAAACCTTTATTATCTCACATGGTTCCTGAGGGTCAGAAATCTGACAGTGGCCTAGCTTGGTGGTTCTGCCTTGGGGTTGCTCATGAAGTTGTGGTCAAGCTGTTGACTACACTTTGTCATCTCTGAAGACTCGACTGCAACTGAAGGACTTGCTGCTAGGCTCACTCATGTGGCTGTTGGCAGGAGGCTTCAGGACCTGTCCATGTGGAGCACTCTCTGGGGCTGCCCTCGAGATGGCTTCTCTCAGAGGGGGTGATTCAAGAGAGAGCGTCCCAGATGACCACAGGATGCCTTTTATAACCTAATCTTGGAAATGGCATGTGATCACTTATTCCGTATTATATTGATGACAAAGACCTGAGGTGGTACCGTGAGAGAAAAGACTACACAAGGATGTAAACACCAGTATGCAGAGATCATGGGGCCCATCTTGGAGGCTGCCTGCCACAGCTATTAAAGGTACTTTTTGTTGACAACTCACAATTTCTAGCTACCCAGTTGCTCATTCTTTTGCTTAAACTATTCAAGGCTGGTGGGGGACACGTGAACCCTGTTAAAATGTGAAAATATCTAAATGTGTTTTATAGAAACCATTGAGTAAACCTGTTTTTTTTTTTTTTTTTTTGCTTAGTGAGCAAAAGACGGATGAGGAAGGAAGGGGCAAGTGTGTGTGTGTGTGTGTGAGAGAGAGAGAGAGAGAGAATATAAAAATCTAATTTTTTACCAAAATTATTTTTTTTCTTCCAGGTGAACATATGGTTTTAACATAACTTCTATTCCACAAACCCAAAATCAAACACCTGTGTTAACTCTCAACTAAATATAGACTTTTTCTGAACTTTGGAATAGGAGTAAGGGGGAAGAGTGAGACACACTAGCTTTTGTGCCTTGTTGTAATTTTTAATTTCTCAAAGAGTGGACAAGAAAGAGAATGAATACAGCAAAGTATTTGATCCCTACAGTTCATATTCAGACAAATAGGAGCCAATCATTAAGGCTAACTGCCTCAGGAAAATAAAAAACAGCCAATTTAATTTCTGAACACAGGAAGATTTTTTACCCATTATCGAATCATGAAATATCTGAATGCACATATTATGGTGTAACCATAAAATAAGGTTGAGTGTTTGCTTGCTGCTAAATCTCATGAAAACAAGCATTCTGAGTGAGGGGTATGGTAAAGACACACAGGGCTAATCTTAAGAGAGGGTAAAGTTTCTGGCTATGTATTAGGTTTGATTAGAATTTTCTTGGTTAAAACGAATTCTACTTCAGTTTTGTTTCTTTCATAGATGCTGGAATTCCTGTATAAGCCATTCAGACATTTGTATTTATGACTTTTCTACTTTTTAAAAAAGTCTATACTCCTCAAGAGAGTAAAGGAGTAGGGTTTACTAGACAACATATTTAATGGGTTAAAGCAACGAGGTAAGAAGAGGGAATGTTCTAGAAGTGAGGGAAAGGGTACTCATGCAGACATGAAGGTGAAGCAAAGGTAAATGTGACAGAGAAAAATGGATTTGCCATCTATATCTTCCTTCTTTCTTTCTTTTTCTTTTCTTTTCTTTCTTTTTTTTTTTTTAAATTTTTTTTTGAGACAGTTTCGCTCTTGTCGCCCAGGCTGGAGTGCAATGGTAGGATTTCGGCTCATTGCAACCTTCATCTCCCAGGTTCAAGCGATTCTCCTGCCTCAGCCTCCTGAGTAGCTGGGATTACAGGCGTCTGCCACCACTCCTGGCTCATTTTTGTATTTTTAGTAAAGACGGGATTTTACCATGTTGGTCAGGCTGGTCTTGAACTCCTGACCTCAGGTGATCCATGCATCTTGGCTTCCCAAAGTGCTGGGATTACAGGCATAAGCCACCGCACCCAGCCAATCTGCCTTCTTTCTAAAAGAGATTAAGCTTTCTAGCTGCCTGGTACCTTGGTGAATTTGGGCTGAGCCCATCCAGTGACAAGCACTGGAAAGAAGGGAAGAGGGGTGATGAGCAGGGGAGAGGAGAGGAGGAGGAGGACCTGGTGGATGGTAGGAGGCCATAAGGTCTTCCATGTGATGTGTGAATCTTTAGCTAGGTACACCATATTTTAGAAATGTTTGGTGTAAATGGATTTCTTTTGCAAACTGGAGAGGGGACTGAGTTTGGGGCTGATGCTGAGCGGAACAAAGATGATATTCCTGCAGCTAGAGACACAGGATCTCGGAGAAAATGAGCCCCAGAAATCAGCAGATGTCATGAGGGGACTCTGGGTTATCATAAGCTGTGGAATTGGTATTGGATCTGAACCTGTTTCTTCAAAGTGCAAGGAAGACTAGCTAACCTCTTGTTTTTGCCAATTTAGGGCAATTTTCAACATTACGAAAACTCATTTGGTTTGGGTGCAGAGCTCAGATGTCCTCTCCATGTGGACACAACCCTGCATGTGCACACACAAACAAGCACTTGAGCACACATGTGTGTGCCCGAACTCCACTTTTCTGCTTCTCCAGGAGCACTGTATGTTATTCTCATTTCAGACAAATAAGTTTGGCCAACTTTGATCTTTCCTTTCAGGTCACTGATTGGTGAATTGTCACAGATGTTGTTCTGCCCTCCTTAGAGAGCTGCCTTTGTTGGTTCTGGGGCACTTTCATTAAGGAGAGTTACCTCCAAGAGGTGTCATGGCCTGCAAGCAAACCATGCTTGGGGTGCACCATTAAAGATCTCCACCCCTGGGGAGCGATCCTCACAGCGGGGCAGGACTTGGCCCCTTACAGGCTTGCCTAGTCTCTCCCTGCCAGGTGGGTACAGCAGCAGGAGTCTGAATTCCACATTTTGCAGAGCCCTGGCATAGAGGGATCATTCAAGAGAAACTTCCTCAAGCTACCCATGGCTGCTTAGGCCCTCATATCTGCATTCAGATGTGGCCTTCTTTATCACTAAGTCAGGAGGACCTTGATGGATATTAGTCTCCCTGAATTTGATAACTATTTATGGAAGCACGGAAAATGGCATTATTCATTTTGACGACAATCAAGTATGTAAATGCCAATGATAGAGACTGAAGGATAAGTTCCACAGCGGATGTGGTGCAAGTTTCTAAATACTGCTGCCATGATATTCATGTGATGTGAAGGATATTAAGAGATCTAGAACTAGGATAGAACTGTAGCTCAACCATGCTAGAAAATTTTTTTTGAGTTCCACTCTATTTAAAAACTTTTGTGTAGAGACAAAATCTCACTGTGTTGCCCAGGCTGGTCTCAAACTCCTAGCCTCAAGAAATCTTCCTGCCTTGGCCTCCCACAGTGACAGGAGCCACTGTGCCAGGCCAAAAAGTTATACTCCTGAGTAAAGACTACTTTATAGTCTCTTGATAACATACCATAGTTTTAAAAATATTCTAACTGCTGTAAATTTCTGTCTAATTTAAATCTTGAGGCCGAGGGCAGTGGCTCATGCCTGTAATCCCGGCACTTTGGGAGGCTGAGGTGGGGGGATCATCTGAGGTCGGGAGTTTGAGACCAACCTGACCAATATGGAGAAACTCCATCTCTACTAAAAATACAAAATTAGCCAGGTATGGTGGCAGGTGCCTGTAATACCAGGTACTAGGGAGGCTGACGCAGGAGAATCACTTGAACCCGGGAGGCGGAGGTTGCCGTAAGCTGAGATCGTGCCATTGCACTCCAGCCTGGGCAACAAGAGTGAAACTCCATCTCAAAAAACAAAAAATCTTAAATTTGCAGATTTGTAAAATCCTACATCCCTGTCCCCACCCCTCTTTTCCCATGGTCTTTATTTTAGTTCCTTGTGGTCAGCAATGAGTCTCATCTTCTCTTGCACCTCTCACAGTGCCTGTCACAATGTTGGGGACATCAATGAGTACTGTTTTGTGTATTATTTAGGTATATTTTCTCCAGTTCTCTAGCAGTGGAGAATAGATGATTGATGACCTTGTGAAGTCATAATCCACCTAAAGACTGCATAGTATGCAAATGAGTCTACCATTATCTCCTTGATGTAAATTTTCATCTTTTATGTATGGCGACCCTAAGTAAGGAGAAGAGGTGATCTAGCTCACTTGGTGGGACGAGGGTCTTGACACAAATCCACAAAAATTGGAGAGTATACAAAAATTGGAGAGTGTTCATTTGTCTGCGTGTTGAGGTGGGGGTTGGGGGTTGAGGTTGTATTCACACAGAGAAGACATCTTAGCTCTGCACCCAAACCAAAATGAGCTTCAGATGTTGAAGATTAAAGATCAGGTGCTACCCAGGTTTTGTTAGTCTCTTGACATAAACATGATCTTTAGATATGGTACATATTATGAATCATTCCATCTTTTCAAATACATTTTGAAGGTTTTTTTTTTTTTTTTTTCCTTTTGAGACAGAGTCTCACTCTGTCATCCAGGCTGGAGCGCAGTGGTGCAATCTTGGCTCACTGCAACCTTTGCCTCCCGGGTTCAAGCAATTCTAGTGCCTTAGCCTCCTGAGTAACTGGGGTTACAGGCGTGCGTCATCACACCCAGCTATGTTTTGTATTTTAGTAGAGACAGGGTTTCACCATGTTGGCCAGGCTGTTGGGATTACAGTATCAGCTACCGTGCCTGGCCGGAAGGTTTGTTTTTATTTTAAACACAATTGTGCTGGGTGTGATAGGATGGGTATATGATAGAGCAGAAAATCACCAGTGTTCATTAATATGGATGACACCCTCCATAGGTTATTGATTTAAAATTGACAACAATACCCTTCACACAAGACAGAGAGGTTAGAGAATTTACCCAAAGACAAGCAGCTGGGAAGAGGAAAACTAGGCTGTTCTCGCCCTAAATCTCATGCTCTACTATATTAGGGAGGACTCTGGCAGATGGCACATCCTGATTATTTGAAAGTCACCCGTATTTTTTAAAATTGCATAGATAATGAAGGTTAGTTTATCCAGAATTCTAATAATTGCATCTCATGTCCATAAATCTCTATTACAACCACCTGAGATAGGCCATGTGGGGCACGTGGAAAAAGCCCAGGTATAGACACTTTGGATCCTGGATTTCCCTTGTACTGGCTGCTACCTTGGGTAATGTAATTCGCCTGTCTGAGGCTCCTGTCAGCTTCTGAGGATTGCATGGGATAGCATGTACCAAATTACTGCACACAGAGTCCGGTGTACACTTAAGCACACAACATGTGTCAAAGTTTTCAAAAACATTGCCAGTGAGGCATCAATTATAAAACTTACTGCAGAGTGAGCTGATATTGCACCACTGCACTCCAGTCTGGGCAACATAGAGAGGCTCTGCCCATCCCCTAAAAAAAAACAAAAACAAACAAAAAAACACCAAATAAACAACTTGCTGCAGAAATGGACATTGTTGTTCTTAGAAATGTGACCACAGGGAAGATACAACTACCAGCTCGCTTTAAGGGAATTGAGTGACCTGCCACCTACATGGA
Source organism: Trachypithecus francoisi (assembly GCF_009764315.1). Taxonomy (NCBI): domain Eukaryota; kingdom Metazoa; phylum Chordata; class Mammalia; order Primates; family Cercopithecidae; genus Trachypithecus; species Trachypithecus francoisi. Next base: position 51,010,626 of record NW_022681462.1, on the reverse strand, counting down.
GTTGGGGAGGTTTTGCTGAGAAAGTCACTCGTGAGGAAGGCAAAATATAGTTAAGACAAAATGTAACCATCTATAGAGATAAGGTAAAAATTGGAAATAGAACTTCATCAAAGATCTTTCAAGTAGAGGAGAATGTGGTGAAAACTGCAGTTAACATTTGTTAACAGTGTGATCATCGGGTTCAGCTTATCAGTAATCTGGTTCCTGTCTCTGAACTGATAAAGAAAATTGGAGGTTTTTAAATAGAGGATGGCTGTTGCACTTAGTAAAGCTCTAAAGTTGTTAGAGAAATTGGCTTCCCGAGTTATGAGACTGTGCGCAGAAAGTTGAGGAAGAAAGAACTCAGGTCAACCCAATGAGGGTAAGTGCCTTTGGGGTGTTTTTCGAAAGTACTTTTATCTCAAAGGGAACAAAATTTAGGTTGATAATAATCATTGTTATCAATTTTGTTTGTGAGAAAAGTAGTATTACCCATGGGAAAATCATGGTACAGATGGATGAAATCCCTTGAAATCTTATTTGTGTAATACGGGACTTTGGTCTAATGTGTTGGAAAAGACGTGGTTGAGGGTAAGACAGGATGGGGGCTTTGCAGTATACACATAGAGTGCTCATATTCTGGACTTATTCTTTCTGAAATCCACAAAATCCAGCAGTGTAATCTACTCAGATGGAGACGAAGGAAAAAAAACAAAACTAATGAAGCAAGAAGCTGCTGACCAAAGGGGTGAGGAAGCCGGGTCGTAGCCATCTGCAAGAAGGAAATAGAGAAGGGACATGATGGGGGTGGATGTACAGATATGAGAAGGCCCTCTTGAGTGAGGGCCATTGTTTCCGGAGGGGTGGGGAGTAAATGACTGATGTAACTTTGAGTTTGTTGCGGGTGCCTGCTTTGATCCTCTGCTTGGTGGCTCCGTTCTTCTTTTCTCTGAAGGCTACTCAACAGAGGGTTGCAGAGGTCGACATGGCAGAACTGGCCCCCAAAGCTTTATCCACTGAATGTCAGTTTTTCCTTATAATTTCTTCCAGGCATAAGAAAGTGGGAGGCATATTTCTGTCTGGCTATAACCATTCTCCTGCCAGATTCTGAGGCCAAACTCTTCACGTGCCATCGTTTCTGAATACCATTATGGACATGATTATCTCATTTTGGCTATTCCATGCATAGTGTTGGAGACAGAAGGCTCTGGACTAATGCAGATCTGCATTTAATCCCTGCTGTTACACTTACTTGTTACATGACATTAGGCAACTCATCTACGTCTTTAAATCTTGGGTTCCTTGCTTACAAAGAGGTCACTAGCATATTAGTACTAACATCATGATCAGAGTGTGGTTTCTGAAGGTTAAACAGGTGTAAGGGTTTAGTGCATTACTCAGACAGCACTCAGCACTTAAATGTTGTCAGACCTCATCATTGTCCTTATTTTTTTCCTTCCCTGCTTGGGGAACTTTGATCTCTGTGCCCTGTAGATAGGCTGCTGGGACTGCTGATATGAATGTTACAGGATCCCCAGCAGGACCTGGGGTTCTCCCTGCTCTTGAATGCATTGTTTAGGTGAGGAGATTGATTCCAAGTTACTTTTCTACTTGGGTGCCTCTGTGTTTGGAGATGTGGCCGCATAGCTCAAGTATATCTGGAGTGTCTTCGGTTTTCAGATACCCGTTTTTCCTCTAGGAGAACTCTCTTCATCTATGTCCTTTAAAATATCTGTCCTATCATCACAAGGGTTTATATTTCTCTGCCCATCCCTCCATACTTCCTGGTTTTCTGAGAGTGCAGAGGCAGACAACTACAAAGGAGAGCCCCCCCCAAGGATTCGGGTGATGACTTTGAGCCAGGCTGACATCCATGTCTAAGGCCAAATGAAGTCTGGTTGGGGGGATACAGTCTTCCAACACTGGCGATGCCAACATTGTGGGAGTATGCGTGTGTGTCTGCATGAGTGTGTGTGTGTGCACGCATGTGTGTGCATGTGCAGTAGGGTCCTACTACAGATTGGTGGAAAAGATCCCTCTGGTCCTAGAACAAAAATCTAACAGCAACCAAGAGCCCAGTTCCCAGAGAAAAAGGAAAAGGCTAACTAGGCAGGGCGTCTGGATTCTGAATAGGGGCTGAGGCCTTGGCTCAGACACAGAGGAGGATGGAGAAATGGGGTGATGACATAAACAGCTTTAAAATATTGTGGGCCAAGGGTAGGATGGCTCCAACTTGTCTGGGTTGTATTTGTCCTTAGTACACTTGGAATAACATAGCGGCAGCAGCAATCAACATTTACTGAGACTATGTGCCAGACCCTGAGCCAAGCACTTTCCACACACCATATCCTGCCATTCTTATGACGATAGTGCTGTGAAGTAGGGATGAAACCAAGTCCTTGCTGACTCTGATCCTGTACTTCCAACCAACGCTGACGAGGGCCCCAGGCTCCCTACAGCAAGACTAAACCTGGGCATGTGTGTGGCTGGGCTGAGTCTGTGGAATTGGCTCTGGAGTTGGGTGTGACTGAGCCCTGGGTAGAAGGGGATGCTGTCCTAATGGAAAAACACAGAATAAAGATGGTGTCCACCAAGATGTAACTGAGATTTAGAGAAGACTTGATAACTTATCAGGTGGGTGGGTAGTCTTTAATTTCAACAACTGCAGATCCTATCTAAGACCACTTTTGTCTGTGACAACTTAGTTAAACATGACTTAAGTGTGGATATGAGGGTCCAATTTTGAGCTCATTCTATGATTGGAACGAATACTTCCCTGTCATAGGTGACCGACAGCTATCTGGGCTGGTGGTACAGGGGTAAAATAATTTACTAAGACAGTTGTAGATAAAGAAAGGCAGATTTATTAGAGAAAGTATGAAAATACATTACAAGTTTGCAACGGGCAGCACAGCCAGAGAGGAGCTGACTGCAAAGAAACAAAGGCTTGCTGGATATTTATAGGATAGTTCCTGGGCTCCAGGGTGCTATGTGCAGTACTGATAATGCCAAGGTTGTAGTGAGCTAACTTGCAGGTGTTTGGTGATAGTTGGGTGCAGGAAGATTGTGAGTTATTTGCTCAGAAGAGCTGTGTGTCCTGGGCCATGAAGAAAGGCAGATTTACAGTTTACCTGCTTTCTCTCTTTGCTTTCCCTTGGTACTGCCAGTCTGACATTTTTCCCCTAATTAGGATTCCACACATCCTATGCCTTCCTCTTGGGAGCCTTGCAGTCAAAGTGTGATGTAGTGTCTGAGGTCAGAGTCATTGAGTAATGGGGCCTCTGCCCTCTCAGCCCCACTGCCACCCAACTGAGGCTCCATGAATAGGGGTGTATGCCATGGAGAAAAGGAATGGGATGATGTCGATGCCCCTGGGGTTGCTGGTCATCCTCCCTAATCCCCACTCTCCCTGTCCACCCACAGGACCAGTCAGCATTTCTGTAATTCCTCTTCAGTCTGGGGTGTTACGATCAGAAAATATCATGTACCTTTTGCTGCAAGCTTGGCTGAAAGAACCCCACACTATAGCTGAATGTCTTTGATTCACCATCTGAGCAGAGACCTCAAACTATAAAGAAAATCAGAGTCTCTTGATGCCCATGCTGAGGACAAGTTTTCTTGGATTTCATGACTCTTTAGGAACAGTGAACTTATGGGTAAAGACCGAGACTTTAGTGAGGAATTCTCTCATCGTTTTTTTCTTCTTGAGCAAAACCTTGTTTGATTTGGGGTTGTAATGTTCAAAATTACTTTCTTTTCATTTTGCCTTTTTTTCCTGAGTAGTGGTTTCTGGAAATCTGAGCTGCTTTATGCTCCCTGAGTAGTCTGTGCCAGATCACAAACATACGCACCAACTCTGAAGACACCGGAAAAATCACCCTTTAGAGGAATTATCTAGAAAACTAGCCCCCATGCAAAGTGAACAACCTTTTCAAAAATAATCTACATGAAGATTTTTGAAACTAACACATTCCTCAATCATAGAAACCAAATGAATTACCTAAAGTGGGTTTGGCTCCTGCTTTCATTAAGGGAGTATTTTCAGGAAATTGGAGGTCTAATGTAAATGTGGCTCCTTTTGGTTTTTCTATTTTCTTTGTCTTCAGGCTGTTTGCTGCCACTTTCATCCTCCCCTTATCTCAATCTGCCAGTGATGGTTTGTGCCTCTGGTCGCTGGGTCAGATCCAGGGCTAATTCACTCACCTCTGATTTCTAGTTTCACCCTTACGATGAAAGCATTCTTAAATCTGATATTCACATAAAAAAGGATTTGATTGTCTTTGGCATGTCTCTGCAGTTAGCTAAACATGTCTTGAGCACAGAAAAATGGAAAGAAAATGGAAATAAGATTTGTTTGATAAGAGGAGAGCTGCTAAGACTTGTCTGTCCCTGAGTTGAGATATGCTCATTTACCTTAAGACTTTCCATAAACCACATCCTGAATTCCAGTTTATAAGTCTTTATCCTGTTTCCCAAACCTCATCTCATACTTTTTATGTAATCTGGTGGGCATAGATATTTTCTCGCTGAACCTGAGAAAATCTAGAATGACCAAGGATCTAAAATAAATAACACAGTTGCTCAGGTTCCCGGGCCCTGTGGTAGAATTTCCTTCTTCAGAGAAGGGGAGGACAAGGTAGATAAAGAAAGGAGCATTTCATCTTGCAGCAACTTGGAAGAGAGGTGGGAGTTTAATTTTTTTTAAAGCACTCAAACCTTCCAATATAGCCCATTTTCAACCACAATGGTTATTTCAGAATTACCAGGAGATTTATCTAAAGTTATGTAAAAATTTCTCAGAATTACCTTAAAAAATGTACAATTTCATTTCCCTTCTGTTACATAACATGGATACCCAGCTACTATTTATTAGTAGTAGATACAGACTATTTAAGAGAGAAAATATTATATTGCAAAAAGTGTGACCCTTAGAAACCAGAATTCCAGAGAAGAGTTCTTTGTAATTGGCAAGGTTGACGCTGATTGAGTGTCAAGCTTCCAGTACAATGATGGATCAACTTAGAAATTTGATTGATTCAAAGCATTCTGAAATTGTACAACTCTCTCAGTACTTGTATTATTTCCATGTCTTCTTTTATTATTTTCCATTGAATGATGTTTTCATGTACACTTAGCTGCTTATAAGGGCAATATTTTAAAATCAGAGCAATTTCTTTAAAATTAAAATGTTTCAGCAAAATACATTTTAAAATGCACTGTAATTACCCAAACAATATTACACTGTTACAGGTAGTTTAAGAATAATAAAATGTGTAATTCATAAACTCACTCCTTTAATACAACAAAGTTGATTAATGTTCTATGTTCCTTATTAGACTTTCTCCCATGTATAGCTTTACAAAGTGGTAGTTGATGAGTAAATAAAATTTTGTGATTTTTTTCACATAAAATGAGAACAAACTCAGTATGTAAATTACTTCATAGATTTTTAACTTATTATAAAAATTTTCTCATATCTATTATAAAAATTAAAAAAAGGATTTGACTTCAGTAAACATACATTTGGAGAGAAACTTGATCCTCATATAAACTCAACCATAGACCATTCATTTATTTTTAATTCAATATGTATTTATTGAGGATCTCCTGGGGAAACGTAAATGAACAAAACAGGAAATATACATGATGTTTAAGTCAGGTATTCAGTGTGTTGCAAGTTATAAATGCCATGGAGGAAAAAAAATCAAGCAGAGTTAGGAAGATTGAGAGCACAGGATTAGTTGGTCAAAGGGTGGGGGAGAACAGACCTCATTAAGAAAGTGAGGGAGTGAATCACACAGACACCTGGAGAAAGAAAATGCAAGAGAGGGTAAACAGTTGGTGCAACACCTTGAGGTGGGAGCAGGCTCGGGAGGCCAAGCAACAGGAAGGACAAAAGTGCACATGTTGTGGAGTTAAGATTGGGTTGTAGCAGGATGTAAATCAGAGAGGTGAGGGGTGGCAGACCCCCAGAGGGTCTTCTTGTTCATTGTAAGCAATTTGGCTTTTGTTGGGTAAAGCAGAGGTTTGAGGAGAGGAGTAATTTGAAAGGACCACTCTGGCTTCTGTTTTGAAAATCAATTACAGGGGACAAAGTCTTGTCATTGGTATGTGCTGTCTTAGAGTTCTCCAGAGAAACAGAATTAGTAGGAGATTATCTATCTATGTATCTACCTAATCTATCTATACTCTTATCTATTTTAATGAATTGACTCATGAGATTGTGGGGCTTGGCAATCTAAAAGATACAAGGCAGGCTGGCAGACCGGAAATTCAGATAAGAGTTGGTGTTGTAGTCTTGACTCTGAATTCCATAGGGCAGCCAGTCGGAATTTCAGGCGGGATTTCTATGTTGCAGTCTTGAGGCAGAATTCTTTCTTCTTTGGGAAACCTCAGTCTTTGCTCTTCAGGCCTTCGGCTGCTCACATTCCACAGTGCTGTCCTTCTGGCTGTCCTTCATGCTTTTGTGTTGCCTGTCCCATTGCCCTTAATCTTACATGGAAAAAATGGAAATAAATTCAGAGGGGAAACTTAGCTAAAAGTTTTGGGGGAAAAATGATCAAAACAAGAATTATTCACAGACAACTTGTTCTATGAATAATTTTTGAAAAGGAACCATTTCCTCTACAGCTGGCTTATTATGAGGAGCTTGATGATAAAATATTGGCAAGGCCTCCAGTGGAGATTTATCATGTTGTGACAGACCCCAGAAATGAATCTGGGTCTCCCGACTTCAATACAGCGCTCTTCCTATTACATAATGGGAGAATATGATTTTCTACTCTTTTACTTTACTTGTTGAGAAACAACTAATATTCAATTAAAAGCATCAATCTTACATATTCAGTTGAATGAGATTCGGCAATCATATCCACCATGTATCATCATCCATATCATTATCCCAACAGCACAGAACAGCATTTCTTCTTCCCAGAGAGTTGCGCTCACCGCTTTCCAATCAAATTTCCACATATTCTCTGGTTTCCAGCATGATAGATTATAATTTCCCTATTGTTGGGCTTCCTATAGGTATGATATACAATATGTAGTCTTCTGTGTTTAGTTTCTTCTGCTTAACATAATTTTTCGGGAGCAAGACTTTATTATTTTTTGTTTTGAGACAAACTCAGAGTTACAGAACATGCTGATTTTGAGAGTCATCCTGTAGTTATATCCGTATTTCCTTCCTTTTCATTGCTGAGTAGTTTACATTAAAAAAAATAAGGATCTATTCTCCTGTTGTTAGACATTTAGATTATTTTTCATTTTTGGTATTATGAATATGGCATTTACGAATATTCTTTTATAAGTGTTTTGTGGAGATGTTTGTTAATTCTGTTGGGTAAGGGGGGAAGTTATGGAGCCATACAGTAGATGTTCTTTAACTTTCTGTTAGGTTTTTTATATATATATATATATATATATATATAGTGTATATAATTTATATACACTAAAATACACACTTTTTTTGTTTTGATACATGTGTACTCTATTGTCTTTGTTTTGTATGGCTATAAAATAATACCTGAGGCTGGGTAATTTATTAAGAAAAAGTTTATTTGGCTCATGATTTTAATGGCTGCAAAGTTCAAGACTGGGCACTGCATCTGGTGAGGACCTCAGGTTGCTTCCAATCCTGGTGGAAGGTTAAGGGGAGCTGGCGTGTGCAGAGATCACTTGGGAGAGAAGAAGCAAGGGGTGGGGGAGTGCCAAGTCTTTTTAACAGCCAGCTCCCATGGGAATTAATAGAGTGAGTACTCACCACCAAGGGAGGGGATTGAGGAAGGGAATTCATCTATTCATGAGGGATCCACCCCCAAGACCCAAACACTCCCCCTTAAGCCCCACCTTCAATATTGGGGATCTGTTTCAACATGAGGTGAGGAGGGTACAAATATCCACACATGGCACCTCTGAAACCATCATCTCAATTGACACATTCCACACATCTCTCTCATACTCTTTTATAAGTAATTGCCACCCTTCGTCTTCCATTCTAAGTACCCACTCACTGGCCTTGCAGTTTGGGAACATTATATAAATGGGACCATATAGCATGCATTCTTTTAAAACTAGTTTCTTTCATTCAGTATGTTTCTAAGATTCGTTTATATTTTGTGAATCAGTGTTTTTTTTTCTTCTGCTGAGTAGTGTTCCATTGTATGAATATAGAATAGTTTAGCCATATATGTGCTGATGGTCATTGGTATTGTTTCCAGTATTTGGCTATATGAATCGAACTGGTATGAACATTTGTGTACAAGTCTTTTTGTGTGCATGAGTTTTTACTTCTCTTAGGTAAATCCCCAGGAGGAGAATTTCTGGAGCGTAATGCAAGCATATAATCAGAAACTGCCAAACTATGTTCATTGTATCATTTTACACTCCTATCAGTGATGCATGAGAGTTCCAGGTGCGCCACATCCTTGCCAAAATTTGATATTATCAGACATTTTTATTAGCTATGAAATAGAATCTCATTGTGATTTTAAATGTTTACGTTTATCTAATAACTAGTAACTTTGAGCACTTGGTCCTGTGCTTATTGAACATTGATATATTTTCTTTTGTGAAATATCAGTTCAAATCTTTTCCTTATTTTAAAAACTGGGCTATTTTATCTTTTCCATATGAATTTGTAAGAGTTATTTATGAAGTATAGGTACAAGTCTTTTATCTGATGTGCACATTATGAGTATTTTGTCTGAGTCTGTGGCTTAGTCTATTCAAGTTCTAATGATGTCTTTGAAAAAGAAAAGTTTCTAATTTTAATAAAGTCCAAGCTATGATTTATTTTTCTTTCATGATTAGTGATTTTTGTATCCATTTAAAAAATATGTTCCTACTTCAGGTGTAAGATTTTCTATTATGTAATACAATCCATTTTTATTTTAATTTTGTGTATAATGTAAGGTAGAGCTTTTTCATATAGACAGTCAATTTTTCCATCATTATGTGTTGAAGGCAGTGTTTTTCACCATAAACTTATGTTGGCATTTTAATCAAACATTAATTTACTGTATATTTTTGAGTCTACTTCTGGACTCTCTCTTCTTTGATCAATATGTCTGCCCTTATGCCTATACCACACTGTTTTCACTATGGTAGCTTTTACATTAAGTCTTAAGGTCAGGTTGTGTAAGTTCTCTGACTTTGTTCTTATTCTTTAACCATGTCTTGGGTATTTCCAGTACTTTAATTTTCCATGCAGATTTTAGATTTCCATAGAAGCTTTAGAAGCTGATTCTGCTGCTGGGAGAATAAGGTTACCCTGACCTCAGGACAAAAGAAGATGCACATGAACTAAATAAAGGGTGACAAATGCAGACCACAGCAATAAAGTCTGTGGAATTAGTTTGAAATTACACAATAGTCTAAAATATTAGTCTTGAAGGGATCTTAATGATGATTTAGTCATTTCACATGTGCAAACTGTTAAGACTGTTGGCTGTTTTTCACATGGCCACAGCCCATTTCTTTTTCCTATGTGTCTGCAGTCCACAGAGCTTCTTTTGGCTCTCTATGTTCCATCTCTTCTTGGCCCAGGAGTTCCCATGGGACCTCCCAAGGGTGACTCAGGTCTTATCGTCCGATGAGATAAAAGGAATAAGACAGATATTCAGGGTAGAGATGTAAGAGCATGATAAAATTTAGACTGCTCTTGTTCAGATCCATATATAAAAGCTTTATTTTTTGGATCCCAAATTACATCCCCTGGTCATCTGCACTGGTTCATTCAATAAATATTTCTGAGATTGGGCATAGTGACTCAGGCCTGTAATCCCAACACTTTGGGAGATCAAAGTGGGTGGATCTCTTGAGCCCAGATGTTTGAGACAAACCTGTGCAATATGGTAAAACCCTGTCTCTATGAAAAACACAAAAATTAGCTGGGCATGGTGATGCGTGCATGTAGTCCCAGCTACTCTGGAGGCTGAGGTGGGAGGATCACCTGAGCCTGGGAGATGGAGGCTGCAGTAAGCCATGATCGCACCACTGCTTTCCAGCCTGGGTGACAGAGTGAGACCTTGCCTCAGAAATAATAATAATAAATAAACATTTCTGAGCACCTACTTTGTGCTCTTCCAGGCACGTGAGCTGTATCAAAACTCACAAAACTCACAAAAATAATCTTGCCTTCTGGAGGTCATATTCCAATGGATAAAACAGAAAATAATAAACATGATGCATAATTAGAATGTTAGACAGTGATGAATGCCTTAGAAAAAAATTGGAGCAGGTTAAGGAGATAGGGAATGGGAGAGGAGACACTGTAATTCAAAATTGATTGGTCAGGAACTCAAACAAATACTTGGACACTAATAGCAGCATTATTCAAAATAGTCAATAGCTAGAAGCAACCCAGATGCCCATCAACGGATGAATGGGTAAACAAAGTGTGGTAGGTACATGCAGTGGAATATAATTCAATCATTAGAAGCAATAAAGTACAGACCCATGCTACAATATGAACAAAACTTGGAAAGATTATGCTTAGTGAAATAAGGCAGTCACAAAGGGCACTTATTGCGTGATTCCATTTATAGGAAATATTCAGAATAGATAAATCCATAGAGTCAGAAAGTAGATTGGTGGTGGCTATGGGTTTATGGTAGAAGAGGAAGAATGGGGACTTCATGTTAATGAGTGTGGGATTATACTTGGGGATGGTGAAAATGTTTTGAAACTAGATAAAGTTAGTGGTTGTACCACATTGGGAATGTACCAAATGCCACTAAATTGTGCACTTTAAAATAGTTAATTTTATGTTATGTTAATTTCAGCACAATTTTTAAAAATCAGAAGCAAAAAAAGAATAGAAAATTGAGTAGTCAGGCTAAGTCTCATTGAGAATGTACGGTCTGAGTGCCCACTTGGAGGAGGTAAGTTAGCTCTTGGAGGAGGTGGGTAATGGGAAGAAGCTGTCCAGGCGGAAGGAACAACGTGTGCCTAGTGCCTTCAAGGAACAGCAACGAGGATATGGGTTTGGAGGGGAGGGGTCAGAGAGGTGATTGGTGGTGTTCCATCGTGTGGGTCCTCACTACTTCTGTAAAGATGTTGGCTTTTCCTCTGGGTGAGGTGGAAGAATTTGGAGGTCTCCTTGATTTGACCTAGGTTCTAACAGAATCTCCAGAGTATCTGTTTTAGGAATAGACTTAAGAGGGTACAAGGAAGCAGGGACAGCAATTTAGAAGCAGTTATTAAAATCCAAGTGAGAGACCATGGTGGATTGGACAAGGATGGTGGCCATGAGAATGGAGAGATGTAATTGGTGTAATTGCAGGTAGGATGTGCTTTGAAGATGAAACCATAAGCTGTCCTGATGGATTGCATTTCCAGTATGTGAGGAAGAGAAGAGTCAATAATAAATGGAGTCTTGGTCTGAGCCAACATTCAGCATGGAGTTTTCATCATTGTGATTAGAAGGCAAGGGGAGACACTGACTTTTCTTTGGGGCAAGGGAGGCAAGGAGGCTGGAGGAGATCAGAAGTTCTGTTCTGGAGACATGAAGCTTTTGTGAATTCCACTTGTTCCTTGAATATATGCTGGTTTCTTCTGGTTTTTTCTTTTTGTTGTTGTTTGTTTTTAAAAATTTTAGATTCTAGGGTATATGTACTTGTTTGTTACAAAGGTATATTGCATACTGTTGGGGATTGGTCTTACCTAATTAGTGAATATTGTACCCAGGAGGTAATTTTTTGTTCATCACCCCCTACCCTCCTACATTTGGAGTCCTCAGCGTCTCTTATTTCCATCTTACATCCATGTGTACCGATGGTTTAGCTCCCATATATGAGTAAGAACATGTGGTGTTTGGTTTTCTGTTTCTTAACTGGTTCACTTAAGATAATTGTCTCCAGCTCCATCCATGTGGCAAAGGATATAATCTCATTCTTTTTATGGCTGCATAGTAATCCTTAGTGCATAGGTACCGCATTTTCTTTAGTCAACCATTGATGGACACTTAAGTTGGTTCCATGACTTTCCTATTGTGAACAGTGCTGCAGTGAACACACTAGTAGTGGTGGAGAGGTGTCTTTTTTATATAATGATTTCTTTTCCTTAGAAAAGTAGTGAGATTTCTGGGGTGAATGGTAGTTTTATTTTTGGTTCATTGAGAAACCTTCGTACTATTTTCCATAGAGATTGAACTAATTGATATTCTCAGCAACAATGTATAAGCATTCCCTTTTCTCCACATCCATCCCAACATCTGCTGTTTTTTGAGTTTTTAATAATAGCCATTCAGATGGGTCTTCTGGTTTTTGGAGGGGAGGATTGGGTGAAGCAGGAAGGAGTTTGGAGGGAAGGAGTGGAGGCTTGAGTGGGCCTAGAGTTTAGAGTGTGGGCAAGAAGGATCCCAGAGGCAAGCACTTTGCTCAAGGCGACACAGCTAATAAAGCTCGGGGGTCCAGCACATTCTCCAGAGGCCCAGGCCAAGTCGTTTAGGGCCATGCTGGTTCTGCCCCATCCGCTGCAGATCCTGCAAACATTTTCATCAAGACAAAAATAATTAAAAGAAAAACAGAATAAAAATGGTACCCAGATGTCCTCTAATGAAATGAAGGGGAAAAATCCATCCCCGGCTTATAGTGAGAGTCACTCAATGAGAGCCTGACTCACGGAAATTCATACAAGATTAATGTAACCAAGTTCCCTGTCTTTTGACACTGGTTTACAGTAAGAGCAGGCCACACGTGGCCAGCTCTGGAATGTGTTAGGGCATTTGCATGTTACATTTCAGTGTGATATCTGCTAAGTCAAATGAAGAAGTCTTGAAAGATGCCTTCTAAGTTTGGAAGTATTTGAGTGTCACATTCCATATGCCAGCAACTAGTTGTTGCCCTCAAAACATAAAGTTTTGTTTGTTCTTTTGTTCTTTGTTTTTTTTAGTGGATATGTCAGTGAAGTAGATTATAAACAGACATATATAAGATTTCAAAACTGTAACAAAATTAAGAAAAATCTAGTTCAATGAGGTTAGATTCTATGAAATTAATCTGAAAAGGGATAGTAGTTATGAGAAATCTTTAAAAAGTGGATATTTGCCAGAGAAACAAGCAGATACTGCAAGTTTTCTGATTAAGTTGGCAGAAATGTGTGAGTGCTTAAAATGCCTTGCTTTATTCATTTATTAGAAGAGCTTGCCTTTTTGCAGTTTGTCTCAAGTTGCTATAAACTACTCTCTGTTATGTTGGGTGGTGCCTGAATAGTGAGAAGCCAAAATGATTTAGTTCTTTTCAAAGAAGAAAGTATAGACTAGCTTATTTTAATAACCCAGTCCCAATTATAAAAAGAAAAGCTTTACCACTCTAATCTCTGGCATAGAGAATGTTCTCTTTTTTAGTTGACATTAGGGGTAAAAAAAAAAAAAAACCTTGGCTTTGAAGTTCAGCAAGTCTTGTTTCAACCCCAGCCGCAATTGGGTGAACTTAGTCAAATTACATAACCAGTCTTATCCTTGGGTTTTTATTTTTATCTATAAAATTTGAGTGATGTTGATGATAAGTACCACACAGTGCTGCACTTTGAACGAAAAGTCATAATTGTCAAATGAACAACTGAATTGTTTTACAGGAATAGTTCAACTTTAATAAATATTCCTGCAGAATTTCATCATGATGTTAAAATTGATGGAAGCTTTATTTTCTAAACTGAGAAACCAGTGCTCACGTGGCCTGGTTTAAGAATGAATGCTCAAACTTAATACATGTTTTAAAAAGACGTTTTGGGATATCAAATGTAAAACAATTCCTAGTTTGTGTTATTTTATTGAACAAACCCTACGCAGCACTTGGGCAATCGCAGGCACCGTTGCAGGCTCGCTGGCTCCTGACTGTGATCTCATGCCCCAATTGCAATAAGATCCTGATAAAATGGACTTCCACAAGTAGGTCAAGAATAACAATGTGCAGACCTAATTCCTCTAATTTATGGTGAACATCTCATGGTCAATCTCCCAGCGGTCAAAGGACTCTGTATCTCTTCCTCTCAGAGCCACTCCACATGCCAAGAGGCTGACTAAACCCCTGACAGATAAGAGAGTCAAGAGTGGTCCCAGCCCCTGTGGGGAGCAAAGACACTGGCTCAAAAAATGTACTGAGAACTCTCCCTTTTGCAGCTCCTCCTTTCTTAACCTTCCACAAGCAGCGGCAGTTGGATTCTGTGATTAGTCTAGTCTTCAGAGCCAGCCTTCTTGGGTTCAAATTCTGACTTCAACTCTTAATGTAAAGCGACGTGGGCAAGTTGCTTAATCTTTCTGGGCCTGAGTGTCCTTGTCTGTAAAATAGGCATCATCATAATAATGCCTGCCTCATTGGGTGAGTGTGAGAATGAAGGAATTAATACCTGTAAATCACTTAGACTGTGTCTGGCATAGAGGACATTCTAAAGAAAGGTTAGCTATTATCATTATATTATTATATTGGTCTGGAATTAGTTCCTGAATCCTTCTGAGATGTGATGACTCATAAACGTAGGTTGAGTTTACTCGTGTTAGGGTCATCGCAACTATGCATACCTAAAATCAAATTTTGCTTTTGAAGTTTGTTTTACCTGGAGCCCAAGAGTTGAGGGTTATGGTTTCCTTTGGCATTCCACTTGAGGGACGCTTCTTAGTCACAGCTTCCTTCTCTTTCTCTGCACTGTAGAAAAACTTCCTTTTTTCTGTTTTTCTTCATCCAGGCAGAGAGCCCTACTGAGACTTAAATCCAAGGAGCTGAAATCTGTTTTGGGATGGAGTGGAGTCACATTCTGGACCCTAGACAGAGAATTTCTAAGTTCCAGAAAGTGCTGCTTACTTTGCATTGCCTCTCCCCAACTTTTGCTTTAGAAACTCCTAGCACCAACGCTGCCAAGGCTGACGGAGCTTTCCTGAGTGGTGTCTGCTAAAGGAGGTGTCAAGGAATATCTGGAAAGGCAGCCTCCAGGCCCCCAGTGTCAAGACCGTTTAGAACTGAAAGTGTCCTAATATCGGGACACAGGCAATAAGCATTATTTATTATTCAGCCTGAGAAACTGATGCTAAAATAGGAGGAAATCATTCAATTATTTCCTATCAAGGGATTACTCAATGTTGTTTTTATGTTTAAATATTTATTTGTCAACATCAAGAATTCTTAGGACATGATGCACCAGCATTTTTGAACAAGTCACAGATTTGACCACAAATCAAATTTCAGGATGGGTGGAGTGACTCTGCTTTAAAATAGAAGAGAGTGAGTAGTCTAGGAGGAGGGAGCTACATAGACTGGAAACTATTCTTAGCTCCGTCACTGACTCCAAGTTCATCCCCTCTGTCTTTCAGTTTGGGTAAGCATCAATTAGTTATCTAAAATTTGTAATAAAAAAGTCTTCATCATTCATGATTGTGTTTATCTTTATGTTTGTAAATTTCTATGTTGGTTCTATTCCTCCCCTTATATTTTAAGAAAAGAAGTAAGAAAGTAAATGATTATTTTTTCTGAAAGAAAAAATAAATGTATTTATTATTATTCACAGACCTTCAACTATTCTTAGAAAGCCTTTGGTGACTCCTGGGAACAAGCTGAGTCAGGAACAAAAGTTTGAGGGTTTGGGGTTGAGAATAGGACAAATGCTTGGCTAATGCTTTAGTCTAGTTCTGACTTTGCTACTCCTAAGTTGCTTTGTGGTGACAACTTGCACATGTGTTTGTTTGTGAGTTATTTTTGTGAGCATGCTGCCACCAGCCTATGTGGATGTCTGTGGTTTCACAAGATACAATGTATTTTCTAAATCTACTGAATTTTATGTTTTTTTTTCAAAAATAGAAACTCATATTCTTTCCTTCTTAATTAAGTTTCTTTCAGGACATTCTCATGAGACTGGTAAAATATAACTGTGAAGTAGCATGATAATTGTGAAATAGCATGATTATTGTGAGAGCTGTATGACCTGAAACTTCTATAGGAATAAGCGCAATACTGCATATCTGAAACCTGCTGTTATATCTCTTTGCACTTCGTGAAATATGTGTTGATCAATTCATTCTCCTGGGTGGTGCTGAGAAAGTAAAAATCATGGCTGATAAAAATTCTGTTTATGGTTTTGTCTAATTTATTTTTCAGTTAAGATATAGGCTACTCTTCCCAACTCAGCCTTGGAGTGCGTCACCAACTGCCTCATGTGTGGTGACCTTCACTGTCATATGCCAGTGACTCATCTGGAGTAATCTCAACAGCCTAGTTACCAACACTTGCTCTTGATTGATAAACAGAGAATGGGGCTTTGGATCTTAGCAATTCTCACAATTCTCGTGTATTCCACAGCAGCGAAGTTTAGTAAGTATTGCCTTTTAACTGTAATTTAAATTTTTATAAATTAAATAATTTCAAGAACATTCACCTTGTTTTAAGCAGCTTGCTTCCAATTGTTCCAGTTGAATTGTAAGCTGAAAAATATATTGTTTTTGTACGATCATCATTCATTACAAATCTATCAGAAGAAATTCTTTGTAATGAATATGTCATGAGTTTAGCTTTACATATTCAAATGCAGCAGAATTTAACATGGTGCCTGCACATGGGAAGTGTTGTAGATGTTTATTGACTGACACAAAGTTTGTTTAGATAGATATGGCTGCTTTTCCACCGGAGAACTGTGAGGGGTTTAGCTCCAAATTAATCAGTTATTTATTCTTTCCCAAAGTATCACAGTGTATGACTGGCTTCTAAATTTAATCCTGGAAGAAAATATTGAGAGGACAGGAATTACGATCTTCTCATTTGATCATTTCAGGATCATCTTTATATCTTTCATTTGCAGGCAAACAATCGTGGGGCCTGGAAAATGAGGCTTTAATTGTGAGATGTCCTAGACAAGGAAAACCTAGTTACATCGTGGATTGGTATGACTCACAAACAAACAAAAGTATTCCCACCCGGGAAAGAAATCGTGTGTTTGCCTCAGGCCAACTTCTTAAGTTTCTACCAGCTGAAGTTGCTGATTCTGGTATTTATACCTGCATTGTCAGAAGGTATTATGCAGAGAGCTCCCAACTTCTTTCACCCTGCTCCCCTTTCTTGAATGGTTGATTGCCTGAGCTGCCCTTGCTTTCATTCCTTCCCTAGTCTTTTCTGGAACAGTTAAATTTATAAAGTGATTTGAATAAAAGTGAGTTGGATAAACTTCTAGGAATACTATCAGGTTGAGGTCTAGCTCATTTTGAGCTATTTGGATTTACAGTTGCAGGGATTAATTTGTAGTGGACTTAGAGAAAAACCTAGCTTTCCTAGTGACCAAGATAACTGAGAGTAATTGCTTACTTTTGGCTGGAATTAAGAACAAACTAGAGCAGAAAATAGTAATCTGGATGTTTTCCATCTCAGGGGGCCTCTAGTAGGTGAAAAGGGGCAATGACCAATACTTTTAACCTCCAAGTTAAGCCACAGAAGGCTGATGAGATTGTGTGCCTAAAAATTACTCTTGTTCACAAATTGTTGAATGTTTTGATTTTGTGACTGTATTTGGCACACACAAAATGTCAAATGAACGACATCAAAAGGCAGGATGTATTAGTTAAGGGCCTAGGTCTGAGGCCAGACAACTGTCAAATTCATGCTCTGCCACTAGTTAACTGTGCGATGTCAGCAAGTTACTTCTCTGCTCTTTAGTTTCCTTCTCTGTAAGACGCATATAATGTAATAATAGAATTCATCTCAAAGCATTACTGTGAAAATAAACTAAGGTAATGGGGAAAAGTGCTCAACATTGTTACTGGTACATAGTAAACTCTCAATAAATCGTGGTTATCTTTATTGCACTGGGATTACAGCGTTACAGCAGATGTAGTATATGAATAAATGGCAAAGAAGTCATTGTTAGGGCTACTATGGGGGCTATGTTTTTAGCTCAAGTGTAACAAAAAGGTATTTAAACTCTAGATTTTCATGTTTATTTTTAAATAAGAAAATAACCATTGTGTATATTGATGGTTTTTAAGAAGAAAAGCAATATTAAGTAAAGGCTAAATTTAGGTTAAGTTATTTCACAATGCTAAGTGACTCTTAATTTTCGGATTTATTTTAATAGTCCCACATTCAATAGGACTGGATATGCGAATGTCACCATATATAAAAAACAACCAGATTGCAATGTTCCAGATTATTTGATGTATTCAACCGTATCTGGATCAGAAAAAAATTCCAAAATTTACTGTCCTACAATTGACCTCTACAATTGGACAGCACCTCTTGAGTGGTTTAAGGTAAGAGGAAATTTGGAAGGAAATAGATGAAAATTACACAATTAAAATAGACACAAGTGGCCAGGCACAGTGGCTCATGCCTGCAATCCCAGCACTTTGGGAGGCCAAGGCAGGCAGATCACTTGAGGCCAGGAGTTCGAGACCAGCCTGGCCAACATGAAGAAACCCCATCTCTACTAAAAATATAAAAATTAGCTGGGTATGGTGGCACACACCTGTAATCCCAGCTGCTTGGGAGGCTGAGGTACGAAAATCACTTGAACCCAGAGGGCACAGGTTATAGTGAGCCCAGATTGCACCACTCACTCCAGCCTGGGCAACAAAGATTCTGTCAATAAATAAATAAACAAAAGTGAAGAATTACTGAAAAGGAAATGAAATTTCTTATTTCAGAATTGTCAGGCTCTTCAAGGATCAAGGTACAAGGTGCACAAGTCATTTTTGGTCATTGATAATGTGATGACTGATGATGCAGGTGATTACACCTGTAAATTTATACACAATGAAAATGGAGCCAATTATAGTGTGACGGCGACCAGGTCCTTCACGGTCAAGGGTGAGCTACCAACATTAATGAGGTAGAATACTACTGGAAAGAAGTCAAAGTGGGAACAGTTGTGCCCTTCTGGTTGGGTTTCTTGCACTTCACCCTCCTCCCTCTACTTCCTCCTGCTCCATCTTATCTTATACATTCTGAACTATGACGCAAAGAGATTTTCTGAACGCACTATCAAGATTTAAGAAATTTCAGGGGGAAATTACATTACTAATTCAAAGCCACATCTATTCTTTATTCTTTTTTTGTGACTTAATTTTTCAAAGATAAAGCAGTCTGAATTCTAACTTAACTTACTTTTTTTGAATGGCAATACAAAATTTGCCATTCAAATTTTGAAGAGCAAAACCAACTTTTTTTTTTTTTTCTAGTTTGGTTTCAGAGTAAAAAGAGAAGAATTTACTCTTTAGTAATACTCACTGGATTCAAAGTTTAACAAGAGGCTTTATGATGCGATACTATGGTGTACATAACTGTTATTGCGTGGATTTTAATCCATGTTTGCAAAATACTTTCAATATCATCAGTGGCCTTAAGTAGGTCACTTCATTCTAAAAATGTGTTTTCCAAGTTGTCTTAAATTCTATAAAAGCCTATTTAAGGGAAAGACTTCACGATCATAGCTTATCAATCTGTAAATAACTGGGATCTCCTTAGCACAAGCTGATCTACATACGTTGATGAAATAGTCCCTTAACGTATGACGGGTTTTTTAGGGCAAAGCAATATTGGAGACAATTTTTTGGAGTTTTCCAATACTTCACCGCACCGCTGCAAAATAAGCATCACCAGACCACATTCCTATTAGTGTTCCTTTCTGTTTAATATCAACTCTTACAGTGGTCCTTAATCACACTGTCCTTAAATAAATGAGCATGAAGGGATGGAGGACTGCAGCAGCGCTCCACAAGCACTGCCAGTCTTTCAGCCCTGCTGGTCCCAGGAGTCAGAATTCCATACGGGGAAGATTTCCCTGAGGGTGGGCCACCCTAGTGGAGAACTGCGAGCAAATCTGTGGACTCATCCATTTATTGTTTTCAGAGGTCTTTTGAAATCTTCCCTGTAGTCTTATTCTGTAGAAGTGTAGTTTTCTAACAATTACTAGGTTGTGTAGTTAGTTTTATGGGTTGGACCTGCATTTGTTTTGGTGATGTCAAAGAGAATACAGATATTACAAAGCATCATAGGTAATAAAAGAAAGCTTTATTTAAATGCTTTTCTGTTTCGTGTGTGTGTGTGTGTGTGTGTGTGTGTGTGTGTGTGATTATGGGTTATTGTCAGAAGAATTTGAAAAACATTGCTATGAAATAGAATAGAAACATGAAAATACAAACTTATATTGAGTAGCATTCAATGCTCTCCTAATATTTATATTTCTTTTTGTCTTTAAGATGAGCAAGCCTTCTCTCTGTTTCCTATAATCAGAGCCCCTGCACACAATGAAACAAAGGAAGTGGAAATTGGTAAGAAAATATATCAGAATGCTGTAAATATTGCCTGGAAAATCCTTTCATATGACCCCTGTTCTGAATTTCCTTAGCAGGGGTCAGGCAATTAGCATAGAGAACCTTGAGAGTAAGTGAGGTGACATCCCTGGAAGCACCTGCCCCAAGCATTTGCTAATATTGGGAACCAGGAGACAGTAATTGCAGTGTTTACATTTGTTTATTGCATGTTGTAATTCATGGTGCTTTCATGTATGCATCTAATTTCATCTTCATCTCTATCCCAGAGCTTGGGATGGAAACCTGCAGAGTGTCCGTTCTGGGCAATGGTAGCCAGGTCTGGTAAAACACATTTATATTCAAAGGTAGCTTATGGAGAGATGAAGAGTGTTCTGTAGAAAGATGTGGAAGAGAGCAGTTGGAAAGAAACTCTAATTTCTAGTAAAGGGCAATCCTTTTACTAGAAATCCTTTATAAAGTGGGGTTGGTGAAGCCAGAATCATTGGCCTTGTTAGTTTCCCATGCAGGTGGGTGAATGGGAAACCCAGCTGGGTGAATGAAAGTAATGGGAGCAGGGAGGAGGTAAGAGAGGACATAGAAAGAGGAAGGTGCTAGAGATGAGAGAGGGAGGTCCTGGCGGGGTGCACACTAAGTGTTCAGTAAGTTTTTTTTTTTTTTTACATTAAATGGGATAAAATGCTAGTCGCAGAAGTTAATTTTATTGGTGAATGTCCTTACTCCCCTCTAGGAGAAAACACAAACCTAACTTGCTCTGCTTGTTTTGGAAAAGGCACTCAGTTCTTGGCTGCCGTCCTGTGGCAGCTTAATGGAAAAAAAATTACAGACTTCGGTGAACCAAGAATTCAACAAGAGGAAGGGCAAAATCAAAGGTATTTTTATATCGAAGAGAACCATCCTCTTCCCCTTGCACATCGTTTGCACGTGCAAAGTAGGCATTACAAGTAACAGGTTGCTTTCTTAGTTTCAGCGATGGGCTGGCTTGTGTAAACATGGTTTTAAGAATAGCTGATGTAAAGGAAGAGGATTTATTGCTGCGGTACGACTGTCTGGCCCTGAATTTGCAAGGCTTGAGAAGGCACACCGTAAGACTAAGTAGGAAAAATCCAAGTAAGGAGTGTTTCTGAGACTTTGGTCATCTAAACTTTCTGTAGCAAGGGTAAGCGGAATGGAGTGTGGTCCCGAGAGATCCATCAAGACAATGGGAATGGCCTGTGCCATAAAATGTACTTCTCTTCTTTGGGATGCTGTTTGCTATCTGGTCTTTGTAGACTGTTTCTGTTTGCTGGGAGCTTCTCTGCTGCTTAAGTTCCTCCTCCTCCCCCACTGCCTCCTATGGTTGGTTTCTCTAGAACATTCAGCTGCTTCTTTGGTCATCCTTGTTTTCTAACTTCATGAACTCCCTCTGTCTCACTGTATGTGAAAGAAAATGCACCAACAACAGTAAACTGAACGTGTTCTTTTGTGCTCTTTTATAACTTGTATTACCTGTTGTAAACATGGTTCCTTCTATACCTTTTTCTGGTCATAATGAACACTATGAACACTCATTTTGTTAGTGAGGGTGGTAAAGTGAACAAAAAGGGGAAGTATCTAACTACTGCCATTTCAGTGAGAAAATCCTAGGTGCTAATTTATAATAAGACACTTGTTAGGCCATTCTTGCACTGGTATAAAGAAATGCCTGAGACTGGGTAATTTATATGAAAAGAGGTTTAATTGGCTCACGGTTCTGCAGGCTGTGCGGGAAGCATGGCGGCATCTGCTTCTGGGGACACCCAGGAGCTTTACTCATGGCAGAAGGCAAAACAAAGGCAGGCACTTCAAACGGTGAAAGCAGGAGCGATAGAGAGGTGACGCACTTAAACAGCCAGATCTCATGAGAAGTCACTCACTATTGCAAGGACAGCATCAAGGGGATGGTGCTAAACCATTCGTGATGAGCTTACCCCCACGGTCCAATCACCTCCCATCAGGCTCCACCTTGAATACTGGGGATTACCATTCAGCATGAGATTTGGGCAGGAACACAGACCCAAACCATATCACACACATTATGATTGTTAAACTTTATAAAGTATTTAAGGTACATGGAACACATGGGAAGTCTGGTAGCTCAGCCCATTTCTTTATTGCATCCTATTCCAGGTACTACCTATTCCAGGGAATTTTTCTTGGCCCTCAGTTTGCAGTATACATGCTTTCCAAGTACTCTTGTAGCATCCTGTTTGTATTGTAGCACTGGTCACATTGCCTTACCAAAATCTGTTTGACAGTCTGCTCAACGTGACTGCAAGCTCCATGAGGGGAGGGACATCATCTCAACCATCTTTGGGTCCTTAATGCAATACCTGGCAGCTAGCCAGTGCTCAGTTAAATATTTTTTGACCAAATAAATAAATGCACAACCAAGTTATTGATACCAAATGTTTTTTGTGTACATTTCTACTTCTTTAGCTATAAGGCTTAATTATACAACAAAATACTATTTTTTATATTTATGCTTGGTAAATTCAATAACTTTCTCCATCAATTGGAAAGTGAAATTGTTTCTTGCTTCCCCAAATTTTTTTTCTGAATCTAGCAGGATTTTAATGATATCATTGTAATTTGACACAATAAAAGGACAACATGAAACTGATCAGTCTTTATTGGGTTAATTTCAGATGCTATATAATCTTTTAAAATGTAACATTCTTTTTTATATATAAATAATTGGTGGCTTCACAAATAGCCAAAGCAGGGTGGAGAGAGTGATCCCTCCTGGGTGCACACAAGAAGGGGATATGTTGTCTACAGAGTTTTCAAAGCAGTAATAAAGCTGTCTACAAGTCATTGTGCTTTTTATCATCACCATGCCCAGATAATGCGAAACATCAGAGATGAAGTTCTTCTCCCACAGAGGTGGACTGATCCTTCTCCCCACTCGCTTGGTGCGTCTCCGTGGTGTCCAAGACGATGCAATGTTGTCTTGGAAAATAGCTGTCCAAGCATTTCACTCCTGAGCCCTTGTCAGTTTCCTCACTTGTTCTTCGCATATCCAGGCAAACACATCCTGTTTGCTACATGAAGCATGGTATCCCGTATAAAAGGAAGGAGAGAGAAAAATATATTTTTTCACACTCATCACTCCTCAGGGGCTGTACAACCATGTAGAAATTGTTTAACATACTTGTCAAATAGCCAAATAAAGTGTGAAATCCTGAGTTCCCACCCATATGTGCAGTATGGTCCAGATTCATCCAGATACACACAGAGAGGCACAACAGGAGGAGAAAGGATTGGGGTGTGGGGACAACAGGCCCCCAGTATGGTGTAATCGTGGCAGGTCTCTGCCTGAAGTGGTATGTGGGGTTTTCTTGTTTTAATTTTGACTTTAACCCCCGATTTTTAAGTGTTTCCTAAAATATACAGAATCGTAACTCATGCAGATGGCTGTAAGTGCCATAGTGTTCTGTGGGTCTCTGGTGTCTGCCAGTGATAAATGTGGCACCCTCAGGAAGGCTGTGGACCCCGTCAAGGTGCTATGTGATGGCCATGCTTGGGGTGGTGACGGGCCCAATGGACCCTGCAGCCACCCATCCAGCCTGCCCACCCACACTCCCCTTGTGTCCTCCTGCTTTGCTACATTAGCATTGATCAATGTCCCTGCTTACCAATGTGTTGGAATTGTTTTCGTGTTACAGGTGTTGAGTGATTTTGCTCCTTCTAGCTTATTTGTATTTCACCTGGTTTTCTTTAAGTCAACATGGTTACGGTCTGTTTCAGCAACTGTATAAATTAAACACAAATTATTACTACTGCTGTTGAGTTGTCATGATGAATTCTTTTTTATTTCTGAAATTATAGCATTTCTTGAATTTAAGAGAGCAAAAACTTAAAAGGCCTGTGTCCCCATTTTATTAACTATTACTAAATACGTATTTGATGCTCATAGTAATAATAGTACACATTTATTCATTATTTCCTATGTACCAGGACTCATCTACTTATTTTACATTTAACTTTGTCGTTTATTTTCTCAATACTTCAAAGTAAAAGGCAAAGAAAGTTGAATAACTTGCCAGATACCACAGTTATGGAGCAAGGATTCAAACACAGCCAGCATTTTGCTATTTATATGTGTAGATAGAAAGTAACATTTAGTCATCACATACCTGAATTACTTATACTTTTATAAAATAATTCACACTTACAAAGACTCCCTTTGATGTCTTGGATCAACATCTTTCTTTTGCTTGGAAGCATCCAGCCACTGGCATGGTTACTTCCCAGCAATCCTCACAGGAGGTACACATTCCTCTGTGCATCCAGCTGGGGTTTTTAGACAGAGTGACCTGGAAAGGAATCCTGTTGAAACAATTGACTTACAGAGTTTTCATTATTTAACCTGATGACAGTAAGCTCTTTGTCAATTTTCACATTTTCCCCCCAACTTTGAGTCATATCACCTTGATAATTCTTGATTTCATACTGCTGGTCGCCGAGAGAGCTGATAAACTATTAGAGGTTGTGGAGGAATTTGTGAATAGGGGCCAGTGCTTTTTCTACCTCAAAACTGGGAGCCCATGCACGGAGACTTAAGATGGAAATGAACCATATCAGCAAATCTCATTTGAGATTCTTCTCACATTCATCAGTGCATATGCATGTTGCATCTGCATCTTGTGAAGCAAGGAGTACTACGATAAAGTTCAGTGTTGGCTGAGTAATGTTCACCATAGAGAAGTACGGGCTATGAGTAGGACCTAGAACTTAGTAATTTGACTTTTGAGTTCTTTATCAAAGATGCTTTAGCCACTTAGGTGACTCTTGCTTCTTCTATCTCCCACACCACCAAGCCCTTAGAGGCAACAAGTCTCTCAGATCCATCAATGCCTTCTCCTTAATGCCTCGACAGCACCTTGTCTGTTCCTTTCTCATTATTGCATGAGTTACAACCCTCTGCATCTTGCATCCCGAGTACCACACTCCATTCTGTTCTGAGTGCCCATAGTTTCTTTCCACAGAAACGAACTTTCTCCTACCATCAGATTAATCTCATGGAAAAACCCCTCAAGGCTCCAATGCTCCTGTGACCTTCAGAATAAGGCAGTCTGCCTTAGCTGGGGTTTCAAGTCTGGACAGAACCTGGCCATGACCAGACTTTCTAATCATGTCTTCCACCAATTCCCCAAACTAGGTTATTCCAATTCCTCAGAAAACACACTTCCTCTCTGCACTTAGGCTTATGGTATTCTCTCTGCCCAGGCGGGCATTTCCTTTTTTGCATCTCCCTGAATCCTACTCATCTTCCAGAGGCCTCCTCCTCCAGGAAGCCTCCCTTTCCCAGTCCTGCATGGAGCAAGTTCTCCTTCTAAAATCCTCTGCCAGCAAAAATCATGCTTTTGCCTCCCATCTTAGTTAAGTTGACGAGTATCTCTGTGCCTCTTTTGCCTTTGAGAATTCCCTGTAA
The DNA here is from genome assembly GCF_009764315.1 of Trachypithecus francoisi. Classification (NCBI taxonomy): domain Eukaryota; kingdom Metazoa; phylum Chordata; class Mammalia; order Primates; family Cercopithecidae; genus Trachypithecus; species Trachypithecus francoisi. Next base: position 50,984,947 of record NW_022681462.1, on the reverse strand, counting down.
TGCTTAGCCTGATATGTTGTAGAGGCTCAATAAATGTGAATGTCCTGGTACTTAAAGCAGCCATGAAAATTCTCAGTGGGTATATCTTACATGAAATTCTTGTACTCCCAAGGGAAGCCAGCATCCATGTATCTGTTTATTATATCTTGTTTCAGTAGTAATAATAATCATTTTTCTTTCTTTTGAATAGTTGATCATCAAAGCACCTACTGCATAATTGCAGTATGTAGTGTATTGTTAATGCTAATCAATGTCCTGGTTATCATCCTAAAAACGTTCTGGATCGAGGCTACTCTGCTCTGGAGAGACATAGCTAAACCTTACAAGACTAGGAATGGTAAGTGGCAAATACCAAGTTTTTCGCCCAAAGAAAAAGTCACATAATAACTGTTGGTTACCTGTCTATTAATTTTTCAATAGCTAGGCTGCTAAATCCAGATTCCATTTTGCTTGCTAATCTGTTATCAGTGAGTTGTGTTTTTGGATTTTCTTAGAGGCCATTTTCCATCCTGCTCTGTAACTCCTCATGGTCCTGAGATTAATCTCAACAGCTCACATTTCTTCCCTGGTAGGGTTACTATTCCTACTCAGTTACCAATAACAGAATCTGCCCCAAGCCCAGAAAGGTGTGAATTTCATAAAGCATTGGTAAGATATTATGAAGTTAAACACAGTAGCAAAATTGTTCCTGTTTTCCAGATGTGAGCAGGTTAGAAAGGTCCGTCAGAATGCATGTGTGTTCTACCTGAAACCCTGATCTGTAAAGTCTAACCTAGGCACACAAACATGCTCATGAAAGGAGTCAGTTCTGCCTGCTAGATGCAAACCTCATGCTTTCATTTGGAGGCAGATACACGTTGCATTTTTCAAACAGTTGACTCAAGTAGGAGCTAATGGTTTGATTTGTGGAAAATTCAGACCCCTTAAAAAATTCTATGCCCTTGCTACTATTAACTTTAAATTTTTTCACTTCCCCAGGAGAGTATGGGGAAACCAAAGATGAAACCAAGGTCTATCCAGCACAGAAAGCCCCCTTGTTCATAGATTATTAATCAACATTGGTGAAATGGTTTTAACTGCATTGGACAGGCTCTTGTCCACTTTTTTGTTATTTAGTCTGTGACGGTAAAAAGGAGAAATACTTTGGGATGAAGACTGTTATTTCCTGATCATGTTTGGTCATCAACATCTCTTGAGTCTAGAACATTTCGGAGGGTGACATGCATTCACCAACAGCCATAAAACTTGAAGCGCGATGTCTTCGAAGAGTCCAGTGAGAATTTTTAGAATCAAGTAAGAAGTTGTACTTCTTGTTTTCATTTTCAGATGGAAAGCTCTATGATGCTTATGTTATCTACCCACGGAACTACACATCCAGTACAGATGGGGCCAGTCGTGTAGAGTACTTTGTCCACCAGATTCTGCCTGATGTTCTTGAAAATAAATGTGGCTATACCTTATGCATTTATGGGAGAGATATGCTACCTGGAGAAGGTAAAGCTATCAACATACATTAGGGATGGAAATTCATGCTTATTAGAGGCTGTGAACTAGGTGGCCTTATCCCTGCATTGGATAAGGAATTGCATTTACTACCTCAGACCTTAAGACCAAAACTTTAAATATTTATCCAGGAGCAGACACTTATCCTTCACTCTTCCCTCTCCCATCATTGTTCCGGTGATGAGATCTTCACAGTAATGTCGGTGGTGTGAATTCAGAGTTAGAAGTCCTGTGTTTGAAGGACTTAGTAAACCATCATCCCTACTTTATTTCCTTGGTCCCCCACCAGGATAACTCTGCCACTTCTTAATTCTGTCCATAAGATTTGAAAGAGGACTTAAACATTGAAGAATTTTGTTCTGGTAGCCATAGGCACTAGCTGAAATACCTTAAAAGGACTCAGAGGGTCTTCATGACTTTCTTTATGTTGGTGAAACATTTGCAAATTTATATTCTCACCAGAGCAAATAGAATTGTAGCTTCTGTTCCTTAATATTCCTACCCAATTTTATTTATTTTTGACAGTTTTATCACAACTCCTGTGATTTCAGTATTCCCTTCATACATTTATGTCCAGTACCTATGGACCCTCCTTGTGAACTCTAATTTTTCACAGATCAGGAAGGGTTTGGAATATAAATGGGGCTCAGATGTCAAGGGCCTAAGCCTAATAAAGTAAACGTTCCGTTTTACATTTTAAACTCATCTTACTAAGAAGAGGAATTCACATGCCTATAGATGTAAAGGTATGAACAACAGGTGAATCTGGTTTACCCTGGAATATCTGGGAATGCTCATAGCCTCAATAATGGCTAAAGAGACTTGTGAAAGGTACAGTTTAGGAGAATATAATGGACTTCTTCTCTCGAGGCTCTCTTCTTCTCCCATTTTCCCACTGGCCACCCAGGCAGATAGAAGTAATGAGTAATGCTCTCAAACACTCTTTTCATATTACAAATGTACTCAAGGACCTGCAAGGACTCCTGTTGTTTGCGAGCTCAACAGTGTGCCACATCTAGCCACAAGCTCTTCACCTCTCCTTTGTCAGTCCATCCACCTAAGTTCTAGTTACCCTTCTCCCCCGCTAAACCCAGATGCTACCTCTCTCACAGTCAAGCTTGTGCTGCCTTCAATGTGTGACAACATACTAATCTGGAATGGTTTTCTACTTCCCTCCATCAGTGCATGTCCTCTGACCTTTCCTCAACCAAAATAAAATGAAACCCAACGAAACAACACCAAACTTCACTCTTCGCTTAGGAAAGTTCATGACTGACTAAGGTGCTATCTTTATTCTCGTGAGACTTATCTTGCATTTGCCCCACCAAAATCCTCTCTGCATCACCACTCCATCCAGTGGCCCTGGGTGGCTGATCATCATGGAAGCCATTGCACCCTTGTCCTCTGCTCCAGGCTGGGTTTAGCCACTGGGAGGCACTGGCAGGAGGTCAGAGGGTGGTCATGTACCTGCCCGTCCAGGTGGGGCTTCCGGAGCAGCTGTGCTCCTCCCTCTGGGAGCACCTCTTCTCAGCTGGCCTGCCTCATACATCTGGAATTCCTCAGACACCAGTCTGTCAGAGTATCTTGAGTTGTTTTATTCATGGTTGTGCTTTCTTCTGTTGCAGTGAGGACTGGGTATTTCATGTTCTTTCTAAGTCCACCCAGAGTGAATTGGAATCACCATGGAGTCTATGCTCTATAAACACCTAAAGGGAAAGGGGATCTATTGTCCCTTAAGATTTTTCTAGTCTGGATCAAATCCATTTCTACAACAGAGATTAATGGGGGGTGAAGTGAAGTCAGGACTTACTTTCCTAGAGACTTGGGTCAATTTTGAGGGGCAGAGCTTCCTGAGTTTGTGCTTTTAAATATGTGAGTTAAATTTTTAAGCCATTTTAAAACATATAAGCAAATATTCTAAGAAGATAATATGTATCTAATGAACCAGAATTCTAAGTCTCTAATGCAGCAGTAGACTAAGTATCTTTACATTCCCATTTACCTAGAAGGATTCTGTTTTAGTTAAGACTAAGCTACCCGGGAAGTAAAAAGAGGACATTGGGGCTGGTATTCTCTCAAATGAAAGGAGCACAAAGAAAAAAAACGGGTTCTCTATCCACGTATATTTCCACTTCTCTGAATAAGTGACTTGATTGATGTCAGAGATTCTCACACCAGATTATAACAATAAGACTTTTAAATGTTCAGGATGTTTATGTTTCAAGCATTAGACTGATAGGAAATCTTATCTATTTCTTGTATGACTAGATGTAGTCACTGCAGTGGAAACCAACATACGAAAGAGCAGGCGGCACATTTTCATCCTGACCCCTCAGATCACGCACAGCGAGGAGTTTGCCTATGAGCAGGAAGTTGCCCTGCATACTGCCCTCATCCAGAACGACTCCAAGGTGATTCTTATTGAGATGGAGGCTCTGAGCGAGCTGCACATGCTGCAGGCTGAAGCGCTTCAGGACTCTCTCCGGCATCTCATGAAAGTGCAGGGGACCATCAAGTGGAGGGAGGACCACATTGCCAATAAACGGTCCCTGAATTCCAAATTCTGGAAACACGTGAGGTACCAAATGCCAGTGCCAAGCAAAATTCCCAGAAAGGCCTCCAGTTTGACTTCCTTGGCAGCCCAGAAGCAATAGTGCCTGCTGTGGTGTGCAAAGGCATCTGAGTTTGAAGCTCTCCTAACTTCTCCTAGCTGGCTCCTGCCCCTGCACTGAAGTGTGAGGAGTAGGCATGTCAAAGGGATCCGGCCTCAGGTTTCATCTGGTAACTTTGCTTCCATTTCCCTGATTCTGGGTGGATGCAAAATGCCCAGAATTGTTTCTCCTCAATCCTCCCCCATTCTCCAGCCACCATTCCCTCTCCTTTTCCTTTTTGCTTGCCTCTCTTCATTGTGGTGTGGGATGTTTCCACTACTCTCTTTTCCTCTCTCTCTGTCTTGCTTTGTTGCTCCTGATTCTTTGTTAATAATCTGAAGAGCAAACTAATCATTCAACAGTAGATTTTCACATCATCTTGAAGAACATTCTGATTCCCTCAGGCAGAATGTCAGTCATAAATCTTGTTCCCAACATGCCATAATTGATTTTATTTATATATATCTCTCTCCCAAAGGTGCATACTACCATTTTACTCCCAGCTAATTTTTGGGGTATTTCTTTTTTTTATTATTTTCTTTATTTTTAGTAGAGATGGAGCTTCACAATGTTGGTCAGGCTGGTCTGAAACTCCTGACCTCAAGTGATCCACCTGCCTCGGCCTCCCAAAGTGCTGGGATTACAGGCATGAGCCACCGCACCTGCCTATTATATTTTATTTGAGTGGATACTCAGTCTTATCATCTCAATATTGTTAATTTTGTTGGAATACCTTATCCCCATTGCCATTATGATCAAGCTTTTTTTCAATTCTAAAGTTTCATATACGTTTATTCTATTTAGAAATATTTCCTCCCTATAAAAGTGATAGAAGGATATTATGGAAGAAAATAAAATATAAAAGAAGAAAATAATAAGAATCACTCACACATCCATCATTTTAAGATTTAAATTTTCTTTAAAAAAAAAAAAAAACTTTATGGCTGGTTGCGGTGGCTCATGCCTGTAATCCCAGCAGTTTGGGAGGCCAAGGCAGGCAGGAGTTGAGACTAGCCTGGCCAATATGGTGAAACCCTGTCTCTACTAAAAAATACAAAAATCAGCCTGGTATGGTGGCACGTGCCTGCAATCCCAGCTACTCGGGAGGCCAAGGTAGGAGAATCAATTGAACCCAGGAAGCAGAGGTTGCAGTAAGCCAAGATCATGCCACTGCACTACAGCCTGGGCAAGAGTGACAGCCCTCTCAAAAACAAACAAACAAACAAAAATTTGTTTTGCACATATCATTTTGATAGCTGAGATGATACCATGTGGAGTTTTGCAAACATCGTAATAAAAACGTGGCATGTCACTGAAACGTTTTAAAACATTTAAAAATATTCATAGTGTTCCATCTCCCAGTTGTACTACACGGATGCAACTTAAATATCTACCCTGGTAAATTCTGCAACAATCCTATTTTTAAAATGTTTTTCAAATTTGAGACCATTTTGTTGTAACATTTGTATGAAGGTAGTAGGGCATTTTGACAAAACCGTTTTGGCAAAATAGAGTTAATTTACAGTCAGGGCCACTTTAGTCAGAGCACTGAAGGAAAGCACACACTGTTAGGCGTTGCAGGACTGGATCCAGAGCTACCGCCAGTGTCCCCTCAGATAGGAATCCTGTTGGTGCTTCAAATTTTGTAAGTGGATGGAGCGCTTATCTCAGTTGAACTGCTTAATAATGTATATGATTCTGTATTTCACTGGCAAAAGAAAACTGAACTCTGGACTGTTCACAGAGAACATCATCTTGAACTCATTGTCATTCAATACCTTTCAGAATCCGTACTAAGAGAAATCATATCTCTAGAAGATTGCTTATGGTTACTCATTTGTCTAGGTACCTATACCTTTAATCTGTACCCCCAGACTGGATTGCCAGATAAAATACAGGAAATCTGTATTAAAATATCAGGACATGCCTATAATCCCAGCACTTTGGGAGGCCGAGGCGGGCAGATCACGAGGTCAGGAGATCGAGACCATCCTGGCTAGCAGGGTGAAATCCCGTCTCTGCTAAAAATACAAAAAAAAAAAAAAAAAAAAAATTAGCCGGGTGTAGTGGCGGGCGCCTGTAGTCCCAGCTACTCAGGAGGCTGAGGCAGGAGAATGGCGTGAACCCGGGAGGCGGAGCTTGCAGTGTGCCCAGACTGTGCCACTGCACTCCAGCCTGGGCGACAGAGCGAGACTCCGTCTCAAAAAAAAAACAAAAAAAACAAAAAACACAAATATCAGGACACCTGTTGAGGTTGAATTCAGACAATGAACGTTCATCTGAAGACCTAAAACTCTGTTTTGGCTGGGGATCTTGTAGTTTTATTTCCTAAATCTGGCTACCTTACTTCTGTAGATTACCATTTGGTTTTGTTGAATCACTAAAATATTGGTCAATGAAAAGAGTATTGTATGGCTAACTATCATAGTATTTGGAATCAACAAGCCATCCTCTATAGGCCTACCAGCTGTGTGATCTTCAGCAAAGTACTTAACTTCTCCAAAGCTTAGTTTCCGTAGGTGAAATAACCATGATAATATAAAACACTGTTTTTTTTTTTTTTTTTTTTTTTTTGAGACGGAGTCTCGCTCTGTCGCCCAGGCTGGAGTGCAGTGGCGCGATCTCGGCTCACTGCAAGCTCCGCCTCCCGGGTTTACGCCATTCTCCTTCCTCAGCCTCCCAAGTAGCTGGGATTACAGGCTACCGCCACCTCGCCCGGCTAGTTTTTTTGTATTTTTTTTAGTAGAGACGGGGTTTCACCATGTTGGCCAGAATGGTCTCGATCTCCTGACCTCGTGATCCGCCCGTCTCGGCCTCCCAAAGTGCTGGGGGGTGGGGTGCGGGTAAAACACTTTAGATTTCTGTGCTAATCAAATGTTTAAAAAATATTTAGGCCAGAGTAATAATTCAATAAATGGCAATAGTTATTATTACAAAACTTTACTGTATTTCTTTTCATATTAATTATATTCTCTGACTTCTCTCAATGGGGACCACTAAAGAATAGATTCTCCCCAGTCTCACTCTCAAGAATAGATGTGTCTTTATTCTCGCAGCCACCTAGAATGACAAGTGTGGTTTTGATTTATGGACCCAGGAAATTTTGGAATTGATTTGTTTTCCTCTTTACATTAGCTACTTGAAAACACAGAGTTAAATTTGAGATTTTTCTACAGCAGGCCTATAGGACATCATTACACGTATTTTGTAATGATCTCTTTCTTGGCTCCCTAATACCTTTGTTGTCAGTTTGCCCCCATATTTCTTATTTTAAAATATGTTTTAACCATCTGTATTATAAGCTCCTTTGCAAGTATTCAGTGTTTACATTTTCTGAATGTGTGCTGAGTGCCTCTCTGGGAGGGATGAGAAGGAAGGTGTGATGGGAGCCATATATATAGCCCAGGAAAGCACACTCCTTGCTAACCCTGATGGGGTGTAGAGGAATTGTGAAAACGCACAGGGAAGAGAGAAGCACTCCAGAGACCTTAGATAGGGCTGGCCTGGGGAAAACTCTGAAGTTGCTGAGTTCTTTTCTCCATTGTCCTTTTCCTAAACTTACACACCACTTCCCAAGTCACCTGAGCTCCCTGGGGTCAGTTTCTGCAACTGAAAAATAGGAGGATGGAGAAGGTGAACCCCAAGGGCTTTCTTAGCGGCTGTGGCTCGTGATTCAGGGTGTGCACTCATAATGAGGTCAGGAAACTGCCAGAAGACCTGGATTCTCACAGCAGCACCACCACTGACCTCTCTTATTTCCTCCTCTGTACCGTGACGGTAATACATACTTCTGCCATACAAGATAGTGTGAATGAAACAAATGTAGCCAAAACTTGTTGAATGTCTTCCACACAATCATGGTGAAAATGACTGTGATTGTAAGAAAAAAATCAATTATTTTTAATTGAATCAAGTTTACATAGCATACAATAAAACATTGATCCTAAGTGTTCAGTTTGATGATTTCTGACTGTTGAACATACCTGTGTAATTATCACCCCAGACATTTCCATCACCCCAGAAAGTTCCACCATGCTACCAGGCAAACATTGTTTTGATTTCTAACTCCACGGATTCGTTTTGTCGTATCTTTATATTCGTATCAGTAAAGTCATATTTCTTTGGGTCTGACTTCTACTCAACAATACTTCTAAGATTCATCCATGTTTTGCATGATTCAGTAGTTCGTTCCTTTGTATTTCCTATTGATGAATATATGAATTGTTTCCTGTTTATTGCTATTATGAATATGGCTCCTATGAACATACTTGTGGACTTATGTTTTTATTTCTTTTTGGTTGACCCTTAAGGGTGGTCATTGGTAGGTGCATATTTAACTTTCAGAGAAACTTATACATTGTTTCGCAAACTAATTGTACTACTTTACATTCCCACCAGTTGTGTGTGAGAGCTCTGTTGCTTCATTGCCTCATCAATAACTGGTGTTGTCAAGTTTCTTTATATTTTAATAATTTTCATGGGTGATAGATGAATATCACCATGGTCTTAACTTGAAGTTCCCCGACTAATGATGATGAGCCCTTTCCATGTTTTCATTGGCCATTCATATATCTTTTTTAGTGAAGGCAAAATCTTTTGCCTTATTTAAATTGTATTTCTTTTTATATTGTTGATGTGTAGGAATTATGTATTGTTCTTTGCCAGATAGATGTAAAATGAGAATATTTCCAGGGTTATGTATTCATTTTTAAGTGATGTCATTGCTTAGTAGACATTTTTAATTTTGGTGATATCCAATTAATCAATTTGTCCCAGATGGCTATTGTTTTTTGTGTCCTAGCTAAGAATTTTTTTTTTTTTTGCCTGTCCAAGGGTCTTCTGTGTATTTTTACGAAATATTTACGGTTCTAGCTTTTATGTTTAGGTCCATGGTCTATTGTGAATTAATACTTGTATATAAAACAAGGTAAGGATGAGATTCTTTTTTCTGCTGCTTCTTCTTCTGTAGAGGTACCCAGCTGTTCCAGCAACGTTTGTGAAGACTGTTTTTTCGCCATTGAATTGACATGGTGCATTGTTAAAAAATCAATTGACTAGCTATGTGTGGGTCTATTAGTCTACTTTCTATTTTCCATTTGTATGTTTCTGCGAATATCACATTGTCCTAATTACTATTGCCTAATTATAAACCCTCAGGTCAATATAAGTCTCTCAATTTGTTTTTGTCAAGACCATCTGGACAGTCCGGGCGTGTAACTCACCACTTTGGGAGGCCAAGATGGGCAGATCACCTGAGGTAGGGAGTTCAAGACCAGCCTGACCAACAGGAAGAAACCCCATCTCTACTAAAAATACGAAAGTAACCGGACGTGGTGGCGCATGCCTCTAATCCCAGCTACTTGGGAGGCTGAGGCGGGAGAATCACTTGAATCCCGGAGGTGGAGGTTGCAGTGAGCCGAGATCGTGTCATTGCACTTACTCCAGCCTGGGCAACAAGAGCGAAACTCTGTCTCTGTCCAGACAATCCTAGATTATTTGCATTTTCATATACATTTTAGAAAGAGTTTCTTAATTTCTTTGAAAATTTTTCCAGGGATTTGGATTGGATTGCATTAAGTATATAGACTCTGTAATATAGAGAGTCTAAAAACATACGGTGTGGAGAATAGATATCTTAAGTCTTCCAATCCATAAACGTGGTATATCCCTCTATTACTTAGATGTTTCATCTCTGTTAGCAATCTTTTGTAGTTTTCACAGAAGATATCTCATACATTATCCAATGAATTTATACGTTGGTATTTTGATTTTTAAATGTTATGGTAAATGGCATTTTTAACAAACTTCACTTTTCAAGTTTCCATCTCTAATATATAGAATTACTATTGATTTTTTAAATATTCCATGATCTTGATAAACTCAGTATTTCCAGTGGTTTCTTTTGTAGATTTCAAAAGTTGGTCTACATATAATTATGCTCTCTGTTAAAACCAGTAGTTTTAATTCTTTCTTCTCAATCTTTATGCCTTCTAATTTTAACTTTATTTCTTCACTTGTTGCAAAGCAGTTGTCCCAGGTGGGAGCCAAAATCATTATCTCATTACTAATCTTAGGAAAACGCAAAATGTTCCACTATTACGAAGTTACCTGTAGGTTTCTTTTTTTTTTGTTGTTGTTTTTTGTTTTTTGTTTTTTTTTGAGGCGGAGTCTCGCTCTGTCGCCCGGACTGGAGTGCAGTGGCCAGATCTCAGCTCACTGCAAGCTCCGCCTCCCGGGTTTACGCCATTCTCCTGCCTCAGCCTCCCGAGTAGCTGGGACTACAGGCGCCCGCCACCTCGCCCGGCTAGTTTTTGTATTTTTAGTAGAGACGGGGTTTCACCGTGTTAGCCAGGATGGTCTCGATCTCCTGACCTCGTGATCCGCCCGTCTCGGCCTCCCAAAGTGCTGGGATTACAGGCTTGAGCCACCGCGCCCGGCCTCCTGTAGGTTTCTTATAGATGTTCTTTATCAGATTAAGAAAGGTAATTTCTACTCTCGGTTTTCTAATCGTTATTAATTCAAAAAGGGTGTTGAATTTTGTCAGATGCTTTTATTTGCATTTATTGACATAATTACATATTTTTGTTCATTATTTGGTGAATTATCTTGATTGGGTAAAAATAATTAAAATAATTGTCTCATTAAACCTTTTGCCTGTCCGCTATGGGTTTTCCTTTTCCTTTGGTTTAATAACAGCTCTGCCACAAAATAAAAATCTAGAGACACACATTCCCCTTTGGCCTCCCTCCTCGAATCCTCTGCTGTGAACGCCGGCCTGCAGGGTGCGTGCGAGCGGCCCGGGCGCGCCACCTTCCGGCCCTGCAGGTCACCCGGCTACCGCCCTGATTTTCCCGGGACCCGCGCCGCGCGGCAGGGGAGGAAGGGCCAGACGCCTGGGGCCCACGCTGTCCGCGGTGAAAGGGCGAGGCGCTGGGTTTTCCAGCTGCGCCCTTTGGACCCCGCGATCCAGCAGCTCGGGTAACTCCACGCGGGGCGCCTGGGTGGAGGAGGCGGTCCTGGAGCATCGCTGCTAGGAGCACCCCGACCGGAGGGCCCCCAGACCCGGACCCCCAAGTCAGGGAGGACTCTACGCCCGGGAGCGCCCCAGACTGAGAGCGCCCCAGACCGCGACACTCTGGGACCCGGAGCTTCGCCCGACCGCAGGCATTGCCCACCTGCAGCCTCCACTGGCGGGGTTTAGCAACCAGGAGCTGCCAAACCCCTGACATTCTTCTTTCTTTCTGTTCCTACTTCTTTCCTTCTTTTTCTTTTTTGGTTTTTGTTTCTGTAACCCTCTCTGGGTGCCTTATCTCTTTAATCACACCTCTCTTTCACTTTCCACGGTAGTCAGGAGGCGGGGATCGCTGCTTCTCACCTACTTTCCGAACTTGGCCTCCGCAGTCGCGACCTGGTGTGGAGGAGGAGCTGCTGCCCCCCGCCCCCAGCCTGGGGGACGCCTCTCTGAAGGTAAGGGTGGGCCCTGTTGCCACCCGCACCCCCTCCCCTCTCCCCCACTCCCCCAGGGGAAGGGAAGACCACCATCCGGGGAGGGAGTCTCAAAACAAGGTCAATTAAGAGAGAGAGTGAGAGAGAGATTGTGTGTGTGTAAATATGTGTGAATAATTGATGAGACAGCAAGCCGTCTTTCTCTGAAAGTACAGTTTTAGAAATTAAGACGTTCCCAATTGTTTTCTGGAGAGGTGAGAACAACTGAAATAAATGATAACAATAGTTGTCATTTTTTAAGTGCTTACCATGTGCCTGACACTGTAGAAAATTTTTAGATATCTTATTTTCACTTAATCTTCCTAAGGGCCACATGAAATAGGAACTATTATTATGCTTTTATGAATAAAAGGGAGGAGGAATTCCATCATTTATCCAAGAGTATCCAGCTACTAAGTAGTAGATCCCAGACTCACACCTACTGTTTTTCTGATTCCAGAGCCTTTGTCTTTTTTCTACACAGCCCTGGGAAGTTAAAAAGCCCAGCAGGTTGCATTGCAGTTATCAGACAAATTAATGGGGTGTCAATTGCAGCCAGATATAGAGATCCAAGATTATTGTGTTTATTTCACTGACTTCCCTTGCTTCATTCTCAAGACCCTTTGCAAATACCGATTTTGTGTCATACACAGTGCTGCTATTGGGAGCACACCTCTCAACCTCAGGGCCTTGGATGGGCTAGGAGGGGTAAATTTGGGGAATTGGGTTTGGAGACAGTGTGTTCCCTCTCCCTGCACAAATACACATCCAAAGGCTAAGAACTAAGGTTAAAGTCTAGGAATGTGGATTGAAAAGTCAGGGTCTATAATCCCAGCACTTTGGGAGGCTGAGGTGGGCGGATCATGAGGTCAGGAGATCGAGACCATCCTGGCTAACAAGGTGAAACCCCGTCTCTACTAAAAATACAGAAAATTAGCCAGGCGTAGTGACATGCATCCGTAATCCCAGCTACTCGGGAGGCTGAGACAGAAGAATAGCTTGAACCTGGGAGGCGGAGGTTGCAGTGAGCAGAGATTGCGCCACTGCACTCCAGCCTGGGTGACAGAGCGAGACCCTATCTCAAAAAAAAAAAAAAAGAAAAAGAAAAAGAAAAGAAAAGAAAACGCAGGGTCTCTGCCCTCCTGGACCTCACCAGAGAGTGGGAGCTAGTCCAGGAGTGATGGAGACACCTGCGGAATGATGGAGACGGGCTTGGACAAAGGCATGCACCATTTGGGGCTGTTGCAGTTGGAGAGCTTCCTTGAGAAGGCAAATATTGAGCCAAGTTGCAAGGACTCTAGGGACCTGACAGCTGGGAGAAGTGGGGAGGGTGGCCCAGGTGGCACAGGCATAGGCAGATTTGCCCACGATTTGCCGACGCTAGGTTGGGGGAAGGATAAGGCTAACAATAGACACTTGTGTGACAAGGACTATGAGGTAGCATTGATTTCCTTGGCCTTACAGATGAGAAGCCAAATTCCACACAAATTCTTTTGTTTGTTAGAGTTTAAGTGTGTGTATGTTATGCCTCAAGGTTGTTTTCTCCTCTTTGCATGTGGTTGTTTTATCATCTTGCAGGCTGAGTAAAACGACTATGCATGGAACACTGTAGAAGAAAAATTATATTTTTAGAAAACTGGTGTTATGATTTTCATCCAGGCACTTTATCTCAGGAGGTGCTCGATTGTATGTGTTGCTAATGACTGATTTATATAACGGCATCTACATTGATTCATGTGTGTCCTTGTGAAAAGCTGTAATCTGAGGCTCGCCAATTCACTTCCTCAAATCTCAGGTTCCTCATTAGAAAGAGTTTGAAGTGGCTCTTTCTCTGTGCATTACGTGTTTCTGTGAATTACATTTAGAGAAAGGTCGTTTTCTCAGGGTGGGGCCCATAAACAAGGGCAACTGGGCAGAGCCAGGGGTTCAGGTGACTGTTTGGACCCTCTGGAAGGGCTTTTTACTGTGCTGCCTTGGGAGACACAGTGGTCAGCTTGGATCTGACCTTAAGCCTAGGTCACCCCATTTTTGGAAGGAAACTGTTTTTTTTCTTCGTTTAGAGAAAACTTCATGCCTTTGGGTGATTTAGATAAGTTTGTGACTATTCGTTATGTGTGTGTACACACACGTACGTACATATGTACGTGCACAAATATTTAATATGTCTTAGACACGTCAAATATATGCATTTAAGGTATATTAAATTTACTTTCCTAAGAATACAAATAAGTGCCCTAGGTCGGCAGCTCTCCACCTGACTGTACATTAGAGTCACCTGCGGAGCTCTGAGGAATCAGGATGCCCAGTCTGTCCTCCAGCCCACTGGGTGGAGCCCAGGCATCATGATTTTTTCCCAAACTTGAATGAGAGCTGGTGGCCTAAACTTCACATTAGTTGCTAAAACATACTTTCCAAGATATGGGTCAGATGATCACCTAGATTCAAAATTATGTGTATTTTATGGATTTAAGTCATTCAATAATTCAGCAAATAACAAACAAGCAGACATAAAGTGAAAATATGACAGTGATAAGTGCTATGAATAGAAAAACTAAAGGTGGGAGGGTAGAGGCACATTGGGGGTTGTGTGTGTGTGTGTGTGTGTGTGCATGTGTGTGTTTGCACTTGGGCAAGCATGCTGTGTTAGACTTTCAGTAGAGTGCTCAGGGAGGACTTGTACATGACAACGTAGTGTTGGCAAACCGTAGGGGAAATACGGAATTATTTAATTCACAGTAGAGAAGTAATTAGTAGCGATTTAAGGCAAGTAAGTTTAGTTACTCCCTATCTTCATGTCAAACAAGAAAGTTAATTGTTGGTGGATGAAAAAAGCTAAACATAAAAACAGAACAAAACAATACTGAGTCATAAAAACGAAGACCTGCGTAAGCATCTATGTGACCCCTGACAGGAAAGGATATTCTACACTTAAAAGTAATGAAAACGTCACAAAGCAAAAGAGTGATGGGTTTGACTACAGCAATATAAAATTTGTCATATATTAGCATAACAAAAGACAGAAAGTAAACGACAAGTTAGACAAACATCGGAGAACTGGACAAAAGACATAAAGAGATGGTTCATAAACATGAAAATAAAATGGCTGATAATACGTGATTAATATTTGCCTCATTTATACCCAAAGAAATGCAAATTCAAAAAACAATGAGATACCATTTTTCCATTTTGGCTGTCTAATTACATTTTAAAAGTGAAGCTGCTCAGTGCTCTTCTGGGTGTGGTCCATAGATACTGTCTTGTGCTATTGAGTGAGAGAATATGAATTATTGCAACATTTCTGGAATGCAGTTTGGCAGCATGCATCTGTCAGGTTTAAATGTAGTCTTCGACTCAATCACTGTACTGCCATGGAGTGACATCTAGGAAATAATAAGAAATGTAGACAAATAATAATAACTAACATTTAAGTGGTATTACCATTCACCAGACACTTGGAATAGTAACTCATTTAACCTTCACATTAGCTCTGGGAGATGGTATGATTATCCCCTTCTATGGATAAGAAAATTGAGGTACAGAACAGGTAAGTCAGTTGCCCACAGTCGGTTAGCTGGTAGAGGGTAGAATGGAGATTCAAATCCACCCAGGCTGGCACCTGAGCCCATGCTGCAAAAAAACTGAGCCATCCTGCCTTACCCATGAAGATGGGGTCATGTGATTCTTGCATAATACATCTGGTAAATGATAATATATCCACATGAAGTAATATTAGGTAGCAATTAGAATGGTTTTAACAAAGAGTTTTGTGACACAGGAAAAATGCTCATTATGTAATATTAAGTGGAAATGCAGGATATGCAATCATTTAAACATCTTTTTTTTTTTTTGAGACGGAATCTCCCTCTGTCACCTAGGCTGGAGTGCAGTGGCAGGATCTCGGCTCACTACAAGCGCCGCCTCCCGGGTTCACGCCATTCTCCTGCCTCAGCCTCCCGAGCAGCTGAGACTACAGGTGCTCGCCAACACACCTGTCTAATTTTTTGTATTTTTAGTAGAGATGGGGTTTCCCCGTGTTAGCCAAGATGGTCTCGATCTCCTGACCTCATGATCCTCCTGTCTCGGCCTCCCAAAGGGCTGGGATTACAGGCATGAGTCACCATGCCTGGCCAAACATCTTAATTATGTGACAACATTTATAAAAAGTACAGGAAAACATGCTAAAAATTATACATGTTGAGATTATTTTCTTCTTTCAGTCTTCCTTTTGTAAATGTCCTACATTGAGTGTAAATTGCTTTAGAAATCAGACAAACTTTTTAAAAAGAAAGAAACTTGAGTGATGGAAAAGCAAAAATGTTGGTATTAAACATAGCAATTAAAAACCCTTAAAATTCTTACATGTAAGACTTTATATTCTCCTACACCTATTTTATTAACACTTGCTAGAGTATCTGTTACATTTATCAGAATAGCTCTTTTTCTGGAAATGAATTCATTATTTAATATAACCTTAATCTCTTAAATTCACACATAAAACTAAAGTACGTTAAAAATTTTACATACACACATCCAGATTTGCAGAATGCCGTGCAAATACCAACTAATTTTTGTATACTAATAACTTAATATGTTTCATATTGAAACTCAGAGGTAACTTGTCAGTTTGCTGAATCATCTCCCTAATAACTTTGTCTCTTGGTAGATATTGAATATTTTTTACAAAAGTGATGCTTTTTATAAGGTTATGTCAGCCTTAATCAGAGTAGTGACATAAAGGAAATAACATTTTTTATTCTATCTAAGATGAAAGAATAGGCAGAGTTAATAACAAAATGTGTGTGGAGGTATGGGGGGGAGGTTTCTAACCATAGAACTGGTCTAATTTGATTATGCATAGTTGGTACTTTCCATTCATACTTGTTTCTTTGGTCTTTACGTTATTGATTATTATCTCTTGGAAATTCCACCAAATATTTGGTAATTTTTCCGTAAGGATGGATGTGAATGGTTTGGAAGCTTAACCATTAAGCTTTATCCTGGATTCAGGCATTGACAACCCTATTTTTAGGATGGAGGATGAGTAGTTGTTGGTGGGAGGGGAATTATTCTGGGCTGAGAAGCTGCTACTAAGCCTTAGAAGGTTTAATCACTCAATAATTCCAGAGGCAGGCCTTCTTACCATTTCCATTTGGTAATAAGCAAACAGGCTGTAAGACTTGCTCAAGTTTTGCACAGCTTGTCAGTATTCAAACTGGAGTGGCAACTCAGGTTTGTGTGTTTCTGAAACCAGACTCTGCCATCAGGCTGTCCTTCCTGCACTCAGGATGGTAAACAAGGGACATGGTGTTATTTATGCAGTATTTAGACTCTGAATGGTCTCCACTGTGTGGGGGATCCTTCCTCCACTGGGCTCTTAAAGTTGTAATCAAAAGTGCTAATGCTAGGTTGTAGTAGGATCAAAGTTCAATGCAGATCTTAGTTCCACTGGGTCACAGTCAGTGTAAAGGAGGGGTCTGGAGTGTAGGAGACTGTCACTTCATCTCTGCATTTCCCTAAAGTAAGCTCATATGGGCAGCCACAGACACACGCAAACACATACACACACCTATGCCTCCGTGACACATGTTAGTGAGTGCTGGCCATGTGCTAGGCTTCGTGCTGGGTTTTAGTGATACAGTGAAGAGCAAAAAAGCAAAACAGACTTAATGCCTAGAATTATGAAACCTACGTTCTGAAGGAGGAAGATGGATTTTTAAAAGTTCAACCCCTAAATGAAGATCTCATTACAATTCAGGAGCATTCTGATGTGAAAACATACACTGTCATGTGTGTCCGTGTGAAGAGACCACCAAACAGGCTTTGTGTGAGCAATAAAGCTTTTAAATCACCTGGGTGCAGGCCGGCTGAGTCCGAAAAGAGAGTCAGCGAAGGGAGATAAGGGTGGGGCCCTTTTATAGGATTTGGGTAGGTAAAGGAAAATTATAGTCAAAGGGGAGTTGTTCTCTGGCGGGCAGGAGTGGGGGTCACAAGGTGCTCAGTGGGGGAGCTTTTTGGGCCAGGATGAGTCCGGAAAAGGACTTTCACAAGGTAATGTCATCACTTAAGGCAAGGACCGGCCATTTTCACTTCTTTTGTTGTGGAATGTCATCAGTTAAGGCAGGGGCAGGGCATTTCACTTCTTTTGTGATTCTTCAGTTACTTCAGGCCATCTGGGCGTATACGTGCAAGTCACAGGGGATGCGATGGCTTGGCTTGGGCTCAGAGGACTGACACTCACACACTCTTACATGGGCAGAACTGTCATACATAGCTCAGCATGTCACAGATGGTTTATTCACAGAATGGTAGTATTTGTAGCAGTCCTATTGTTTTCAACTTTGACCTTGGAAGCAGGATTTAGTAGACCAGGCCTTCTTCCAGAAGCAAAACTTCATTGCCTTGAAATTTTATTATTATTATTATTATTATTATTTTCAAGATGGAGTCTCACCCTGTCTCTCAAGCTGGAGTGCAGTGGTGCAATCTCGGCTCACCGCAAGCTCCGCCTCCCAGGTTCACGCCATTCTCCTGCCTCAGCCTCCTGAGTAGTTGAGACTACAGGTGCCCGCCACCACACCTGGCTAATTTTTTGTATTTTTCACTAGAGACGGGGTTTCGCCGTGTTAGCCAGAATGGTCTCGATCTCCTGACCTCGTGATCTGCCTGCCTCGGCCTCCCAAAGCGCTGGGATTACAGGCGTGGGCCCCCATGCCTGGCCTAATTTTATTAATTTTATATGGCTGAAAGTTCTGAGAATTGGTTACTAGATTAAGGAATATAAAAATCTTCTAGGTTGGTTTTTAAAAAATCTGTGTGCCAGAAGATTTTTAAACCTTCATAAGATAGGTATGCTTTTGTTTGAAAGCTTTGACTAAATCTGTTTTATTCTGTTTTCCAGAGAAGCCATTTGAAGCAGAATCCAAACCATGAATTGTAGAGAATTACCCTTGACTCTTTGGGTGCTTATATTTGTAAGCACTACGGGTAAGTGATTATACATATTCACAAACATATTGCATTAGTAATCGAGGAAGAATGTCAAAGTTTTTTTTATGTGGTGGCTACTGAAGATGCTGAATTTATTCAGAAAAGAAAATATTCTGCAGTCTGAGTTTATGTAGTGAGAGCAGAGTGAACAACTTGCATCTTGAAATAAATTACATTTGTCTGAGGTGGAAATTTATTTCATGTTGTTTGAAACTGAGGAGGTGGCAGTCATCTTGATTATTGGGTTTTAGGAAGTTTGAAACACAGTCTCCTTTCTGAGAGGGAGGCAAAGATTCATCTCATTATTTAGGTAATAATGAGAAAAGTAAATGACAAATATATTAGACAGGTTTCAAAATTAAAGTGAGACGGGATATACAAAAAGAGACTGGCTAGACCAGGGAGCTCGAGTAGGCTTCATAGCAGATGTCAAATACCAATTTTAATTTATTAGCAGTGATTGCCTAGAGTTTTTTTTTTTTTTTTAATTGAGAAGGGTTCTGAGACTCCAATTTATTAGCAGTGATTGCCTAGAGTTTTTTTTTTTTTTAATTGAGAAGGGTTCTGAGACTCAATCCATGATTGATTAGCAAGGCATTCCTTAGACTTTGGGGAAGAAAGTGGGAGCACAAATATTAATTTGCCTTGATCTATTACCTAGGAGAGGGAAACACACGGGCCCATATTCCCTGCTTTGATAATTACTGCTGAAGAGATAGCAGAATTAAGCTTTCGGTACTTTCAAATAACACAGGTCCAATCTCAGGGTATATTTACTTATGTGGATCCATTTATTACTGAGATCCCTGCAATACAAGCCTACCCAGATGGTAAAAGAATGAGGTAGATCTTTGTTTTTTTTTTTTTTTATGTAATGATGTGTTAGAAACAAGTGAGCGGAAAAGCACGGTGCAGGAAGATGTGTCATGAGTCCCATGTCCTGTGGACACACACTAATAGCCTTGCTCCTCATTATAACGAGAGCATGTTTCAGGCACAGAAACAGCCATGCAGCCAGTTGTGCAAAGTTGCCAAGCTCCCAGCTGCCTGCCCTGGAGAGCACTTCTCATGAATGTTTCACTCTAGGGAGACATGACAATGTTCTACATAGAGGATTCACTGAACCTAGTGGAGTTTAAGTGACAAAATCCTACAATTGTCCAAAACCAAGACAGTTTCAAACACAGATTTTATTCCAAATGGCATTGGTTGTTGGCCCTGCTGGGTTCTTATACTGTGTTTATGGAACAATAGGAGTGCCTATTTTGGCACTTGGAACTCCACATACCTTGAACTCCACTTACTTATCCCATCAAGGACCATTTCCAACAAGTATTATGGTAATCAACAAAGCCTCTAATGGTAAACCATGATTAGATATCCAAAGCTTCTAGCTGCCTGAGGAGGGGCATGGTGTGGACTTTCAACTGTCAACTTCCCAGCTCTGGAAAGTGTGTAATTCACATTAAGTTTCTTCAAATGATAATACTTCCAGAGAGCACATGCACATCGAAACACAGTCATATGTGTTTATAGAAGCTTTTTAAGACAAGCGAAAACCTGGAAACCTGGAAATAACCCAATATCCTATAGACATTTGTTTAATAAACCAAATCTCCAACATGTATCCCTTTATAAAATGGATAAATCGCCAAATGATAACACAATTAGATACTACATTACAATGAGAAAAGAACACATCACTGTTACAGCATGAATGCATTTGTAACATAATCATGTCAAAATAACCCAGGCATAAAGGAGCACATATTGTATGGTCTATGTACTTTATTATATTAACTCTAAAACAGGAAAATAAATGAACTGTTAATGACTCACCAGGGTTTTGCATGTAAATTGAAGCTGGCACCCATATATACACATGTATCACACCTTCTATGTTGAAGTATTAGTATAAAATAGAGATTGTATTACAACCGGAAAACATGAAGTTGGGGCTCCTTAACGCTTGTGTTTTGAGGTAGATTTTACATCCATGTTTTCAAAGAATGTGTATTAGTCCATTCTTATGCTGTTGATAAAGGCATACCTGAGACTGGGTAATTTATAAAGGAAAGAGGTTTTATTGATTCACAGTTCTGTATGGCTTGGGAGGCCTCAGGAAACTTACGATCATAGTGGAAGGGAAAGAAAACATGTCCTTCTTCACATAGTGGCATCAAGGAGAAGGCTGAGCAAAAAGGGGAAAAGCTCCTTATAATAACATCAGATCTTATGAGAACTCACTCACTCTCAGGAGAACAGCATGAGGGTAATCACCCCCATGATTAAATTACCTTCCACCAGGTCCCTCCTATGACACATGGGGCTTATGGGAACTACAACTCAAGATGATTTGGATGGGAATACAGCCAAATCACATCATTCTACCCCTGGCCTCTCCCAAATCTTATGTCCTCACATTTCAAAACAAAATCATGCCCTTCAAACAGTCCCCCAAAGTCTTCACTCATTCCAGCATTAACTCAAAAATCCAAGTCCAAAGTCTCATCTGAGTCAAGGCAAGTCCCTTCCTCCTATGAGTCAGTACAATCAAAAGCAATTTAGTTACTTCCTAGATACAATGGGAGTATAGGCATTGAGTAAATACACCCCTTCCAAATGGGAGAAATTGACTAAAACAAAGGGGCTACTGGCCCCATGCAAGTTCTAAATGTAATAGGGCAGTCATTAAACCTTAAAGTTCCAAAATAATCTCCTTCAACTCCATGTCTCGCATCCAGGTCATGCTGCTGCAAGAGGTAGGATCCCATGGCTTTTGGCAGCTTTGCTCCTGTGACTTTGCAGGGTGCATCTCCCCTCCTGGCTTCTTTCATGGGCTGGTGTTGAGTTTCTGGGCTTTTTCAAGTGCATGGTGCAAGCTGTCAGTAAATCTATCATCCTGGGACCTGGAGGATGGTGGCCCTCTTCTCTTAACTCTACTAGCTGTAGAGTACCCCAATGGGGACTCTGTATGGGAGCCCCAACACCACATTTCCCTTCCACACTACCATAGCAAAGGTTCTCCATCAAGGTTCCACCCCTACAGTGAACTTTTGCCTGGACATCCAGCATTTCCATACGTCCTCTGATATCTAGGTGTAGGTTCTCAAACCTCAATTCTTGACTTCTGTGCACCTGCAGGCTCAACACCATGTGGAAGCTGCCAGGGTTTGGGGTTTGCACCCACTGAAGCCACAGCCTGACCTGGTATCTTGGCCTGTTGTAGCAATGGCTGGAAGGCTAGGATGCAGGGCACCAAGTCCGTAGCCTGCACACAGAAGAGGGCCCTGGGCCCATCCCAGGAAACCATTTTTTCCTATTAGGCTTCTGGGCCTGTGATGGGAGGGGCTGCCATGAAGATTTCTGACATGCCCTAGAGGCATTTTCCCCATTGTCTTGGCAATTAACGTTTGGGTCCTAACTTCTTATGCAAATTTCTGAGACCGGCTTCAATTGCTCCCCAGAACATGGGTTTTTCTCTCCTACCACATCCTCAGGCTGCGAATTTTCCAAACTCTTATGCTCTGTCACCTCTTGAATGCTTTGCTCTTTAGAAATTTCTTCTCCCAGATCATCATCTCTCAAGTTCAAGGTTCCACATATCTCCAGGACAAGGGCAAAATGCAACTAATCTCTTTGCTAAAACATAACAAGTGTCACCTTTGCTCCAGCTCCCAAAAAGTTCCTCATCTCCATCTAAGACCACCTCAGCCTGGATTTTATTGTCCATAACATTATCAATGTTTTGGTCAAAGCCATTTAACAAGTCTCTAGGAAGTTCCAAACTTTTCCATATTTTCATCTTCTTCTAAGCCCTCGAAACTGTTCCAGCCTCTGTCTGTATGCCGTTCCAAAGTCACTTCCACATTTTGAGTATCTTTACAGCAGCACCCTGCTCCTGGTACCAATTTACTGTATGAGTCCATTCTCACACTGCTAATAAAGGCATGCCTGAGACTGGGTGATTTATAAAGGAGAGAGCTTTAATGGACTCAGTTTTGCAGGTCTGGGGAGGCCTCAGGAAACTTACAAAAGGGGGAAAAGCCCCTTGTAAAGCCATCAGATCTCATGAGAACTCCCTCACTATCATGAGCACAGCATGCAGGATACTGTCCCCATGATTAAATTCAAGATGAGGTTTGGGTGGGGACACAGCCAAACCATATCAGAATACTTCTATCACATCACTTCCTCTTTATGTTGTAGTTAACAATTTTGAGTTAAAACCAGACTGCTGCTTTGAGAAAAAAACCCTATAGTCAGGGCATATAGAGAGGGCATTCTGTCCATGTCCTAAGGGAAATGTTTCATGCGATTTAAATATTCTCATCCTCAAAATGTGGTAAAAGCACATCCAAGAGTGACTGGAGGATAGATTATGAGAAAGACCCATTAATGCTGACCTTGAAGTATGAGAAGTGCAGAAAAAGGGAAAGGAGCACCTATCCTGTGTAGATGAGGGTCAGATATATTTCCAAAGCCAGAGAATCTGGGTCAATTGAGAAGGAGGGAATGTGACAGATATGCACATTTGGATTGATATTATATTAATGAATTCTTGATTATCCACATGGTGACCTACAGCAATAATAAATGTACACACACTGTAAGTTCCATAGGCACATCTTTAACCATCTCCACACTTGCCAGGGAATGTTAGATAGGCAGGGTGAATGCATGGTGAGTGAGATTTCTGATGGTGCAGAGGAAGAATGCCAAGGTTGCTAAGTTTCTGTTTCTTTTCCACTGAGACTCCTCAGCTGGGTATGTTTTGGGGTAGGTATGGCAGCACTGTGACTTCTGTGGCTTTCCTTTGAAGAAGTTGTAATGTGTAATATTTTCTTCTAAGAGATGACACAATTATCAATCTTCTAGCTACGGTTGGTTAAGTTCTGATACCTTCCTGTTGGGGAGAAACTGTCAGAAGTTGTGTTTTCATCTATATTCTGAAAGTGCCTCATCCTTTCTAGTGTTGAAAAGATTGGTGCAAAAATAAAGGAACCCACGGGAAAGTGACACTGAGATTTCTCAGGACTTTCTTACTAACCTTACTTTTTCACCTAATGCTTGAGAAGACAAAAAAGTTACCTTTGTCGTTTTGGTTTTTGTTTTTATTTCTTTTACTTTACTAATCTTTTGAAGAATCTTGTACTTCACGTCCCCACATTACTGTGGTTGAAGGGGAACCTTTCTATCTGAAATATTGCTCGTGTTCACCTGCACATGAGATTGAAACAACCACCAAAAACTGGTACAAAAGCAGTGGATCACAGGAACGTGTGGAGCTGAATCCAAGGAGTTCATCGAGAATTGCTTTGCATGGTTGTGTTTTGGAGTTTTGGCCAGTTGAGTTGAATGACACGGGATCTTACTCTTTCCAAATGGCGTGAGTAACCCTTTCTTTTTAAAATGTGTTTCATAGCCCTCTTGTCCTTTGTCCAGCAACTCAAATACGCAGTAATCTGAAAGGTCAGATAATCAGCACATCTTTTCCTTTTCTACTCTTCCTACAACATGAAATACAGAACAAAATACATTTGTTCATTACAGAACAAAATACATTTATTTCTCTCTGCTTAGTTTCTTATTTTCTTAGTGACCTTAAAGAAAGGAGATGACCTTAGTAGGATTTCCTTTTAGGGGATTCTTACCCATGGTAAGTGATGATTACATGAAAGTCAGTTTTAAAATTCAGCCACTCCTGTTGTCTACATGCCCCCAATCAAATGAAATCAGCAGCTCGGACTTCAAATAATATTAATGTGTTGTGAAGGGGGCAGTGTCAGCTTCCTGGGTGGCATCCTTGGTGGGGAGCAGGGATGGGGTTGATGCAGACACACACTAGTCCAGTCTGCAGGGGCTCACTGGGAACCAGGTGGCAGTGCTAGTGGAGGATGTGTGTTTCTGGCAGCCAATTGCAACCCACAGCTGGGGGCAGTGAGAAAGTGCAACACAGAAGGGCTTTGCATTTTACTCATGTGGTGGCCCTGGATTGTGCCAGGATACTCATGTTGCATAACTTCATTAAATGAGCATAGCCAACTGAAAACATCACCCACACTTACGGAACATGTTTCTTTTTAGATGTACTTACCTACCTACCTACATGTGTAGGTATTTTTATAGAGACTTGAGACTGGCCTGTAGGAAATAGCTCAGGGCCAGCTGAAGGTGATGGTGTGTAGATTTCATATGTAGCAGATGTCTTTTGGAGGCACTTCTAGAGTGAGTCCTGATCATTATCAACCGTGCTATTGAGAGCAGAGTGAGCTATCACTGTGAAACTTTGGTAGCGCTCCTGTGGTTTTGCACCAAATTAGGTCACTTTTGTTTGTTTTTATACATAGGAACTCCCAGGCATCAGAAAAAAATTAAGTAACTCTTTTGATAAAAACCAATACATCTTTAGGTGACCTTTTAAGAGTGATAATTACAGAAATGGTCCACAACTGGGATTTTTCATAACAAGCTAAGGAAGAATGAATACTCACAAATGGGGTAAAGGAAAAAGAACAATAAACACTGCTCCCCACAAACTTCTGACTCCTGATTGAATGAAGGCACGATTTAAAGGAATAAAGTATTCTGGACAGGGCTGAGAGAGCATGTTGAGAGGAACAGCCAGGCATCTATGATCATCAGTTGGAGATAACAGAAGCAAATGGCATTGGCCATCTTTCTGATGTGGGGAGTAGAGAATACAGCCTGGCTTAGGAAGCAACAGTGGAAGCAAAAGATTGAGGCAGGATTTCAGAGACGTGTGGAGAGACAGGGTAGCAGACAGGAGATGCTAAGCAAAACGAGGTGTCTCAGAGTGGATATTGGAGACTGATCACTGTGAGAGTAAAGTGTTGAGGAGAGAAGCAGCTTTGACAATGGCCTTGAAAATAAATGGGATTCTACATGGAAGCAGATTGTTTTAGACACCCAGGAGCATGAAAGATACAGAGATCTTCAAATATAGCATAATTAGTAAGCAGTATTTACTGCAGATTGTGTGTGTGTGTGTGCACACACATATGTGTTCTAACTTCGGTGTGTAAACCTTTGTAGTTTGATGTGGGATCTATCAGTGAACAGACTTTACACCTGAAATTTTCCCATTAGAACAGTAATTCTTTAATTTTTAGGAGTCCATTGCTAATAATCAAATGCCACTGAGGACTGATAATTTAATCCTGCAGTGAAAATCACTTTATCCCACCAAATTTTAAGAAAGAAACCAACTAAGAAGGAAGGGGATACAAAAGGGAGCATTTTTCAGTGATAGAGATGAAGAAATGAAGGTAGAGAGAATTGTACACATGGAAATCTAATAAACCAATCCTAGACTGACAGACAGCGAGTTCAGCTTGGTGAGCAGCCTCAGAAGTGGGGGCTGGTGCTTATTCCCTGGTGTGTGTGGACAAAAATGAGTGGTTTTCATAACCAGGATGGTCTGGGCCTGCAGCAGGAAAGTGTGGTCACAGCTTTGGGTCAGTTGGCCTCCGTGTTAACACCAGCCTTGGAGCTCCTGGATGGCAGGTGCAGTGTGTTGTTGGTTGTCTGTGTTCGCAGCGCAGTGTCCTGCACATGGAGTGTCATCAGTCCTCTAGCATTTGTTGAGTGTTAGGAATTGAGGATTACAGAGGTAGAGAACAATGTATTCTGAAAAAATGGGGATATTCCTTTTAATTATGTTCCTTTGAAGCAACAAGTCAGAGAGATCTAGAAATCTCTATCTCTCCAGTTCATTGAGGCCAAAGCTGGGGAGACTTTACAAGAACACACTTGAGAAAAGGTGCTGCCAATGGGATTCTGAATCCATTTCAAGGGCCAGGTAGCTCTATCATGTCCCATGGTCACGGACACACTGCCTGTAACCATGACAACAGCCTACCACATTCTCTCGTCATGGCCAATCTTTTATAAATTCATGCCCAAAGTGAAGGGGCCAGATTCATTGGATTGTGAAAGCGTAGAATTGTGCAAAGTACTTCTGGCCTTTGGAGCCAAATAGATATGCATTTGCATCCTGGCCCCATCTTGTAGCAAGTGAGTTGTTTAACCTGTCTGAGATTTAGCATTCTCATCTGAGCCTAAGGACAATAGTCATCTCCCTTGCACATACATAATCTGATACCTGGAACTCAGTAAGTGCTAGTCTTTTCTTCCTTCTATCCTGTTGTAGACCTAAAGGGGAACTGGAAGAGCCTAAGTTGGGCACAAATGTGTCAGGCATAGAGGATAACTTAACAACACGTGTCTGCTGTATTTAGCAAATGAATCTATACATCACAGGTGCAGTGGAAGAAACTTCAAATTTGAAACATTTTCTCTTTAAAAACTTCATTTAAAAATACTGTATTTTTTTCCAATTCTAGATCACCATTTTTTTTTTTTGAGATGGAATTTCGCTCTTGTTACTCAGGCTGGAGTGCAATGGCGTGATCTCCACTCACTGCAACCTCCACCTCCTGCCTCAGCCTCCCAAGTAGCTGGGACTACAGGCACCTGCCACCACATCTAGCTAATTTTTGTATTTTTAGTAGAGACGGGGTTGTACCACGTTGGCCAGGCTGGTCTCAAACTCCTGACTCAGGTGATCCACTTGCCTTGGCCTCCCAAAGTGCTGGGATTACAGGTGTGAGCCACTGCACCTGGTCTAGTGATAGTCCTGATCACTAATTTCTAATCAGGAGTAACAACTACTATAAAATCTATTCATACTCACCTTTGGTCGGTAAGGCATTTAAAGAGCTAATTCAATTACACTGAGGGCAACAACTCTAGACTTTGCTTTATTCAACAGTAAGAGAATGGGATGGGAACAAATTGCCTTGAGAAACATAAAACCTAAGGCATATACACACACATTTAGAAAACAGCATCAGGAGTTTATAGACCTTTTGAAACCAAAGCCACCCTCCCATCCTGGGCCAAGACTCTCTGAACTTATCCATCAGTGAAGATCACTGACATTGTAAAGATTTGCTTTTCTGACATCCATAATGTATTGTCTGCAGTAGGATATGTGCGTGTGTGTGTGTGCATGTGTGTGTCTCTGTGTGTGTAGACTGCTCACGTTTTCATTTTTTACCCCCTATTCCCATGACAGTTGTTAAAGTTCTTGCTCCTCTGAATCAAGAGGAGGCAGAGCAGGGTTTGCACATCAATGAATCAATCTCTTTAATAAAAAGAAAGGAAAAATATTATAACATTGGTTACTAAAGGGAAGATGGGTGATATTTGCAAAGTTTCTGTAGCATTATAAAATACCTTTACACTTTTGTTCCATAGAAATTATACTCAGAAATGGAAATTAAATGTCATCAGAAGAAATAAACACAGCTGTTTCACTGAAAGACAAGTAACTAGTAAAACTGTGGAAGTTAAAAAATTTTTGCAGATAACCTGTGAAAACAGCTACTATCAAACACTGGTCAACAGCACATCATTGTATAAGGTAATGCTTTTATGTTATTTTAACTTTAAGACTTAATGGAAAAGATAAAATTCCCAAAAGAGGGGTTGAGGGCTACCATTTGGTCTCATAGCAAATAAGCTGCCTGATCCCACATGGCTCACTTGCCCTGTTTGAGCCAAGTATCCTCACTGGCTTGTTGTCAACAGCTGATACATAGTATTAAAATATGTTTCACAGTAGTTTCCCTGGATTTGGTGTTCAATAAATGATCACAGCTTCCTCTCTCACACTCTTCCTTCATTTTCCTTCTCTTTCGATAAGTTAATTTTTAGGAATGCTAGTTCAAGGATTTCCCTTTTCTCCTGTCACATGTACTTAACATGTAAAACTCAATTGTTTATGTTTTTCTGAATACATTAGTTCATTTTATAATATTGGAAATGGTAACGCTTTTATAATATTTTAACTTTAAAACTGAAAAATGAAGAAAGCAAAAAGCACTCATAAATCCATCAGTTAGAGACTTTGTGCTTCTTTTTTTTCTCCTGTGAAGCATTTGCTTTTTAAAAGTGGTATCTTTTATTTTATTGTGTTTTTTCCTCTAAGAATTATGCTGTGACTATCCCTTCACATCTTTAAATGATCTTCTAATCATGGGCTTTCAGTTTTTACGTGCCTGGTTTCATCTAACTAATCCCACTGTTATTGGACATTTGTGAATTGCCTATTTTTCACCATTATTTAAAGGCTGAAATGAATACCACTTCCACAGAACCTTGGGTGTTTATATAATTTGTCCTTCAACCAAATCCCTAAATGTAGAATTACCGAATCAAAGGCTGTGAGCATGTTTATGTCTTTTTCTTCACACTATCAAACTCTTCTCCAGGGAGCTCTGCCAATTTTACCCCACACTTGAAAAAAGAATCCCAATTTTCTGTCACCTCCACAACACTGGGAAATAATGCTCCTAGAATGTTTCAAATTGGATGTGAAAAATTTCCAAAACTCCTAGTGGATTTTTCACTTTTCTTAGTAATAAATTAAACTTTTGTATATATTTATTGCATCTTACTGCAATCAGGCAATTTTGTGGGTTGCCTGTTTATTTTCTCTGTCTTCTTCAGTTGGCATACCTTTTACTTGTCGAATTTGAAAAGCTCTTATACACCATGGAATACTATGCTGCCATAAAAAAGGATGAGTTCATGTCCTTTGTAGGCACATGGATGAAGCTGGAAACCATCATTCTCAGAAAACTAACACAGGAATAGAAAACCAAACACTGCATGTTCTCACTCATAAGTGGGAGGTGAACAACGAGAACATATGGACACAGGGAGGGGAACATCACACATGGGGGCCTGTTGGCAGGTGGCGGGTAGGGGATGGATAGCATTAGGAGAAATACCTAAGGTAGATGACAGATTGATGGGTTCAGCAAACCACCATGGCACGTGTATACCTATGTAACAAACCTGCACATTCTGCACATGTAACCCAGAACTTAAAGTATAATTTTTTTTAAAAAAAAGCTCTTTTAGACCACGCTATAGGAATTATGTATACACATACATAGTGTGTGTGAGTATAGAGTATGTGTATGCGTAAAAAGCATACACACTCCCATCCACACACACACACACGCACAACACAAATTGTGTAGTTCAGGGGTCCCCAATCCCTGGACCACTCCCCCTCACTCACATTACCACCTCCTGTGAGATCAGCAGCGGCATTAGACTCTCACAGGAGCAAGAACTCTATTGTGAACTGTGCATGCGAGGAATCTAGGTTGTGTGCTCCTTATGAGAATCTAATGCCTGATGATCTGTCACTGTCTCCCATCATCCCCAGATAGGACCACCTAGTTGCAGGAAAACAAGCTCAGGGCTCCACTGATTCTACATTATGGTGAGTTGTATAATTATTTCATTATATATTACAGTGTAATAATAATAGAAATAAAGTGCACAATAAATATAATGCACTTGAATCATCCCCAAACGAACCATTCCCCACTCAACCCCTACCCACCGTGGTCCATGGAAAAATTGTCATTCATGAAATCAGTCTCTGTGTCAAAACGGTTGGGGACAGCTGATGTAGTTTATATGGAATAACAAATCTGAATAATGTGACTCTGTCATGGAAACTTTAAAGACCTATAAGAGAGAGTGGTCTGAACAGAACTTGGGAAAGCTAAAACAAGTGATGATAATATCCTTGAAACTTTTGTTTATGCCTTATGCTTGAACACTGTTTACTTGTGATTTCCAAAGACAGCTCTTATCTGAAATGTTTTCTAAACATTTGAGTCAGTCCTGAGTTGACTTCACTCTATTTCCCATCAATGTACAAATGCGTTACAGTACATGTAGATTAGTGAGGCATGGTGTGCTGAGTTTTAAGATATTCTGACTTGGCGCGGTGGCTCACCCCTGTAATCCCAGCACTTTGGGAGGCCGAGGCAGGCAGATCATGAGGTCAGGAGATCGAGACCATCCTGGCTAATATGGTGAAACCCCGTCTCTACTAAAAATAGAAAAAAATAGCCAGGCGTGGTGGTGGGTGCCTGTAGTCCCAGCTACTCAGGAGGCTGAGGAAGGAGAATCATTTTAACCCAGGAGGCGGAGGTTGCAGTGAGCCAAGATGAAGCCACTGCACTCCAGCCTTGGGGACAGAGTGAGACTCCGTCTCAAAAAAATAAAAAAAGAAATTCCAAAATGCAGATATTTAAATTAAGAGCACTGATGCACTAAGGATGTTTAGCTAAACAATGGACCGCAGGGCTAAGTATTCTAAGCCTGTTGACTGATCATGACTTCACCCGAGAGCAAGGAGTCTAAATCAGTAGACAATTGAGTAGACAATTTAGTAGACAATTGATTGGAAAGGAAAAATGAAGAGTCTGATCTTTTCTATAGCTTGAAAAAATTAGTTTGGCTTTATAAAATTTTGACTTATACATAAATAATTTACTGATGTGAGGTACACATGTGGGTGCTTCACGGGCACATTCTATGCAAAATGGGTCTAACCCCAGTGGCCGCCAGCTCTGAGGGAGAAGTCTGCGGGCAGTAGGTTCTTCTCGCTTGGTGTTTGCAGAAACAGTGTCCAATCATCAAGGATGGCCATTCAGCCCCCAGCCTTCCCATGTGGTCCCTGCACCGCTCTGGGACCTACCTCTGGGTGTCAGATGTGCTGGATTGAAGAAAGTGGCTTTATTACAGTTAGTATTAATTCCTGTGACATGTATGGAAATGTGTGTGTGAAGGAGAGATGTCTGAGTGTACCTATGGATTTGAATATTGTTGATGCATTTCTAATCAGCTCGCTGGCTTCTGGTGGAGGGTGTCAAAGATGTGGGTGGTCTGCTAGCTACTCAGTTCTCTGAGTAATTCTCTACCCACCCCACTACCTATCCCTGGGATGCATAGTTCAGAATACACAAAATTGGACTGAACATATATGAAAGAGTTGTGACTCAAGCAAGGATTTTTGTTGTAGTGTTCTCTCTCTCTCTGTCTCTCTCTCCCTGTTTCTCTCTCTCTGCAGGTGTGTGAAAGAGAGATGAAAGAATATTGATGAAAGCAGCTACAGTGCTCATACTGCCCCATGCGCTACTTCCCAGCATGTATTAATAATGATAATCATACCAACAGAAATGGGACTGCATTTAATTGTCTCAGTAAAAGCAGTACCGGCCGGGCGCGGTGGCTCAAGCCTGTAATCCCAGCACTTTGGGAGGCCGAGACGGGCGGATCACGAGGTCAGGAGATCGAGACCATCCTGGCTAGCATGGTGAAACCCCGTCTCTACTAAAAATACAAAAAACTAGCCGGGCGAGGTGGCGGGCGCCTGTAGTCCCAGCTACTCGGGAGGCTGAGGCAGGAGAATGGCGTGAACCCGGGAGGCGGAGCTTGCAGTGAGCCGAGATTGCGCCACTACACTCCAGTCTGGGCGACAGAGCGAGACTCCGCCTCAAAAAAAAAAAAAAAAAAAAAAAAGCAGTACCAAGTCATAGGGACATATATCCAGGAATTGCTGCTTTCCATTCTGTTTTCCTTTTGCTCTAAAGTTCTTTAACTCAAAAATTTGGATCATTGTAATATCAATTCGGCCTTTACTTAAAGTATTTTAACTTGCTTTCTTAAAAACAGAACTGTAAAAAGCTACTGGAGAACAATAAAAACCCAATGATAAAGAAGAATGCCGAGTTGGAAGATCAGGGGTATTACTCCTGCGTGCATTTCCTTCATCATAATGGAAAACTATTTAACATCACCAAAACCTTCAATATAACAATCGTGGAAGGTAAGGGAAATCTTAGAATTGGGAAGAAACAGATGTATTTTAGTAAAATGGAATTTTTCCATTCTTCAAAACTGTATAGGAATTGAGAGTCCACTTAGTTGGGATTGTGACCACACCACTAGTTCAAATATAAGGGTTAAAATCTTCATTTTGGTGCTCCTCTACTTGGCTAAATAAACCTTTCTTTTTGGCAGGAAATGAAAATCTATATGAATAAACCTCACATGAGTCAGCTCTCTCTTATATATGAAATTTGAGTAAATTGTGGAATCTTTTGTTGTTGAATTTACATTTTCACTCCACAAGTATTTATTGACGATATCTATACTCAATAAACTATACTTAGCACAGGGAGGCAGGGAAGCAAGGAAATATGAGATGAAGTGAGCACTGTACTATTCAGAAGGGATTTGATTATAATCAGGAGAGGGAATAATCTAATGCCACCATATGAAACAGCATCATCTGTGAGGCTGCAAGAGTGCAGGGGGAAGTTGGAGGAAGGACAGATGCAGGAGGCTCCCTTTGACCTGGGTCTTGGAAGGGGAGCCTCATGAAGCAGTGACCTGCTGGGGAAAGGGGTCTCAACTGGGAAAGTTAAAGAACATTGATGTGCTGGTGGGAGGGGAGGGATGCTGGACCCAGGCTGTGTGTGATGGAAGAATAGTATCCTGGGACATTAAAGGTATTTAATTAAACCTCACCCAGTGAAGATATTTGTCATAAGGCACAACCGATAATTGATCATACAGTCCCTTCTTGGGAACTACCAAGGAAATGACCAAATCACACAGCAGTGTGGTCCAGATTTTAATATCTGATTGTTGAAGTCTTTTTTTTCCATTGAGTCCAAATATCCCTTCTCGTAGCTTCCAACCACTGATTTTGATTTGCCTTCAAGAATTTCACAGATTAAATCTGGCGCCTTCTTAAAATGACAGCTCCTTTCCTGATTTGAAGAACGGTGACTTATCCAGTCTAGACTTCTTTTCCCCCATCATCCTGAGAAACTGGAAACTGTAACACTTGTGTGGGTGGCTAGTTCAACAAAATCTGTGGGCTCAAATTTGCTGCAGCCTTTGCTTTGGCAAAACGTCTTTCCTCTTCACTACAACCATGTAGCTATATACACCCACGTATTGCCACAGTAACAAATTACCCCAAGTTTAGGGTCTTCGGTAAAATCAAGGTTTTGGCAGAATGAATTGCTTTACTTCTAGAGGCTGTAGGGGAAAACATGTTTCTTTTTTTTTTTTTTTTTTTTGAGACGGAGTCTAGCTCTGTCGCCCAGGCTGGAGTGCAGTGGTGCAATCCTGGCTATTTTTCACCATCCTGGCTATTTTTATTTGGATTTGGCTAAGTTTGCCACGAGTCTACAGAAATTAGAGCTTGGAGTTGGAGAGGACAGTCAGGAGGTGTTCTGACCTGTGTTGAGGACGGGGGGATTCTGAGCTCCCACCTTCTCCAGGTTGTGTCTTTATTACAGTCCCCTTGCCTTCGCAGATGGAGATCTCTCAACTGCTACGTAGTGACTGCTGTAGTGGTGGAAAGGTGTGATACCTCTCCTCCCCATCCTAAGGGCCATGGCAATGCTCCTATAACAAAAAACAGATGAACAAGGGGCAAGCAAAACAGATTTATTTAATCAAAGTTTTATGTGACTTGGGACTCTTCAGAAAGGAAGATGCCAGGACCGGGTGTGGTGGCTCACGCCTGTAATCCCAGCACTTTTGGAGGCCGAGGTGGGCGGATCACCTGAGGCCAGGAGTTCAAGACAGGCCTGGCCAACATGGCAAAACCCCATCTCTACTAAAAATACAAAAATTAGCTGGGCTTGGTGGCGGGCACCTGTAATCCCAGCTACTTGGGAGGCTGAGGCAGGAAGAATTGCTTGAACCCAGGAGGTGGAGGTTGCAGTGAGCCAAGATTGTGCCAGATGCACTCCAGCCTGGGTGACAGAGCGAGACTCGGTCGCAAAAGAAAAAAACAAAAGGAAAGAAATGAATACTCCAAGACTCAGGAAAACCATTTTTTTCTTTTTAAATGCTTAGGTTCTAGAAACATGGACAGCCATGTAGAAATGTGATCAGACAAGAGGGTATGAGCTCATGCTAATCGACTGAGTGGGGAAACTCAGCAAGACCTGTCCACATTCTTCTTGGCCTCTCTGTTATATTTCTTTTTCCCGGGTAGAGGGCAGAGGGTCTTAATACTTACTGTCAGACCAAAGAAGGCCAAAGAATTTATAGCCAGCTCCTAGACAGAAAGGCAGGAGAAGGTTAGAGTCATGCTTCTAGGTTCTATGGCTTACTTTGGGAAAAAGGATTCTAGTTTTTATGAGCTGCCTTTGGGAAGAGGGAGTCTGGTTTCTAGGACTTGCGTTGGGGAGAATGGGGGTATGAAGCAGGAGGGCAGGAGAAGGTCAGAGACATCTTGGTTTTGAGGCTGCTTTGAGGCCTTCAAATGTGCTTCAAAGTACTCAGCCTGCCAAAACGCCATACTTTGGGCACTGTTTTTGAAGCCCAGGAGTACCACTGCCTTCAGCTCGTGCTCGTGAATCACAGTCACCTGAATTCCCACTGGGCATCTGCCGCTTTCCTGGTCTCATGCTCTGGCTGATCAGGTGGTGTCTCCTCCTACTGCTGATGACCTCTATGCCGTGTTGACTCTGATAGCCTCCTAGGGAGACTGGTCATGTCAAGGGCATGACCTACGATGTTGTCGTCCTTCTGTGACCTACATGGGACTGCACCCTTCACTTTACACCAGTTGTGCAAACTCAAGGCTGATCTAGGTTTCCAATGATATAATTTGAGTGTTAGTAGACAGCATCCTTTGCTAAAGATGTCCTTCACGCTGCCCCTTCTCAAGTCTCCCATGTAAGTTTCTGCAGGAAAAAAATGGATCCAGAGAAAGGTAGTCAGTAGCAGTTTTCCGCCTCACACACAAATTGCCTCCTGCCCCTTTGTCTTTGAATTCAAGCCCATGTTGCTTCTTATTGTCAGACCCGAGAGTTGGTTCTTTCCCTGGATACATCTCAGCTCCTCCTGCCTGTCTGTCAGCATTCCAGGCTTGCCCAGAGACTCCGAAACCCAGGAGAACCCAGTCCTGACTCTCAACCCCGGGGTCCACTGTGCTGGTTTCATTCTCCTGTTCTTGCTCACATATCTGCCCACTGCATTCTCCACTGCTCACTCTGGCACTGCACTTTCTGACAGGGCTCAGGGAGGTGTGGGAGCTGCAGGAGGGCTCCTGAGTCTCACTGTACTCCACTCAACCAGGCATTCTGCTTGCTGAGCGCCTGCAAGTCCCAGAGGGATGTTCTGGACCTTGCTTGGGAACCCCCCAAAGCAGTGGGGCTACTAGCAGGGAACAGTCCTGGTCATGAGGAAGGTTACCAATGCGGATATCAGGGCTAACAATAACTTAACTATGCACCATTTTAAATCTATGACCACAGCTGCTCTGAGGGTTTGCAGTTGCCAGCTGCCTTAGGCAAGAGCCTGCTGGGTGATGACTTACTTCCCAAGCATCACCAGATGGGGACTGATGGGGCAGAATTTACGTATGGTACTTCCAGTCAGGGTCAGAAGCCACTCAGGAGCAGAAGTAGACCTTGGCCTATAGGCGTGAACTTACCAGCAGGGCCAGGGCCCAGGTGAGGCTCCCAGGCACAATATTGAAGGGACACTGCTCTTAGCATCTTGCCAGGGAACGGTGGGCACCTAGAGTGAGGAATTTGCTTTTCTCAACCCGTCTTGTCTCTGCACGCTGTAAATCCATCACTGGCCAGCTGAGGAGGACAGATGGAGGGAATCGAGACAGGGCAGAAAGGCTCTTCCCAGTGATTTTGCATGGTCCAACTCTTTTTTTTTTTTTTTTTTTTTTTTGAGACGGAGTCTCGCTCTGTAGCCCAGGCTGGAGTGCAGTGGCGCGATCTCGGCTCACTGCAAGCTCCGCCTCCTGGGTTCCCGCCATTCTCCTGCCTCAGCCTCCCGAGTAGCTGGGACTACAGGCGCCCGCCATCTCGCCCGGCTAGTTTTTTGTATTTTTTAGTAGAGACGGGGTTTCACCGTGTAGACCAGGATGGTCTCGATCTCCTGACCTCGTGATCCACCCGTCTCGGCCTCCCAAAGTGCTGGGATTACAGGCTTGAGCCACCGCGCCCGGCCTGGTCCAACTCTTGTATGTTTGATTGTCTGGGAGTCAGGCAGCAGTGGATGGGCATCTTCTTCTGCCTTTTAGTTAAAGTGAGCAGAAGCTGCAGATTTGAGTGAGAGAAACCAGATGCAAGGTGCTTTCAACATCTCCGTCAGCATGGAGTTGATGGAGAATGAAGCAATAAACAATATGATCTGTGACCTTTAGTTAATGCAAATAGGACACAAGTGAACGTAAACCAGTAACTATTGGAATCTTTGTTACATGAAATGAGCATATTATCATAGATGCTTATCTTAGAGAAGCTCAAGGCAACACTAATACATTTGTCTTTTCTTTTGTCACTTCTAGATCGCAGTAATATAGTTCCGGTTCTTCTTGGACCAAAGCTTAACCATGTTGCAGTGGAATTAGGTATATTTCAATATACATATATTCTGCATTTATAAGTAGGGGACATAATAGAGTCTTCCAAGAGTAAATACAATTCATTATTGAATGACACCGGATACACATTTCATATTTGCTGACTAATATTACAAAGCTAAAAAAAGGGTGGCATTTTTTGAATCTTGCCACTTTTAACCTGACTTAAAAGTGGCAGCATTTTAAAGTTCAGGAGACAGTGGAACTGCCTGTGGTCTGTAGACTAAGGTCTTTGTTGTGCTGTGTGTGACTTGTCTTTAACTGTCTCTGTGGTCATTTCTAAATATGAAAATTTAGGCTGTGCATGGTGGTTCATGCCTGTAATCCCAGCACTTTGGGAGGCTGAGGCAGGTGGATCACTTGAGGTCAGGAGTTTAAGACCAACCTGACCAGCATGGTAAAAATACGAAAATTAGCCAGGCATGGTGGCGTGCACCTGTAGTCCCAGCTGCTTAGGAGACTGAGGCAGGAGAATCTCTTGAACCCAGGAGGCGAGGTTTTAATGAGCTGAAATCACACCACTGCACTCCCGCCTGGGCAACAGAGCAAGACTCTATCTCAATAATAATAATAATAATAATAAATAAATTCAGTGAGAACACTCTGGAGAGATGAGTCAAACTAATTTTGTGGTCTTAATGTTTGATTAATTGATTCACTTTGAATCAATTGGCCGAATTGATTATGTATTTAGGGTTTGTCTAGATAGGTCTTATGAATCAACATGTCCAATTGAGCAACTTCTTTCAAAAGAGAAAGGAAAGAAAGAAAAGAAGAAATTCACATATGCTAAATATGCTAAGCCAGGTATTGTGCTAGGTCATTGAAATATATTGTTGAATTAAATCCTCCAAGCAACACTGAAGCATGTGTTCTCATTTTATGAATTAAATAATTGAAGTGCAAAAAGGCTTAGTAACTTGTCTAAAGTTAAATCACTAAAAAGTGGCGAGTCTCTGTTGATTGCTTCCAAAGTCCACACCTTATAACCACAGCTGGAGTCACAGTGGTTTATATGACCACATGTGC
This sequence comes from Trachypithecus francoisi, assembly GCF_009764315.1. Classification (NCBI taxonomy): domain Eukaryota; kingdom Metazoa; phylum Chordata; class Mammalia; order Primates; family Cercopithecidae; genus Trachypithecus; species Trachypithecus francoisi. Next base: position 50,946,979 of record NW_022681462.1, on the reverse strand, counting down.
CCAGTGCAGCTGAGGTCCTATACCATTTGTACATGAGGTTTCCCTGCTTTATATTTTTATTTATTTCTGTCTTTGTCTTTATTATTTTTTTCTTCTACTCGGTGGGGCTTAGCTTGCACCTTTTGTCCTAGTTTGTTGACCTGAAGAGTTAGATAATTAATTTTAATTATCCTCTGGTAGTATATACATTCAAACTCCAAGTTTCCCTGTAAGCACTACCTTAACTGTTTCTCATATTTTCATTCTATTCAGTTTAAACCTTTCTTAAAATTTCCCTTGTGATTCCTTTTTCCACCAAAAAAAATTGTGTTTCTTAATTTCCAAATATGTGGTGAACTTTCTAGTTATTGTCTGTTATTGATGTCCTGTTTAGATTCATCATAGTCCAAGATTATACACAGTGTCATTTCAACCTTTTGGAATTTGTAGTGACTTACTTAAGGCCCACAGTATGGTATACCTTGCTAAATGTTCCAAGTGCATTTGAAACAAAGGTATATTCTATAGGTTTTGGTTTTACTATTCTTTAAATGTCAATTTGGTTAAGTTCGTTAATGGTGCTGTTCAAAAAATTTATATCCTTACTAGTCTTTTATCTGCTTGTTCTATGTGTTGCTGCAAGAGACGTGAATATCTCCAACTATTATGGTCAATGTTTCTCTATCTCCTTTATTTCTGTCAATTTTTGTTTTATATAGTTTGGAGCTATCTTATATGCATACACAGATTTGTGCCTGTTGAATTAACACATTTACTATTATGAAATATCTCTCTTATCTATCGTATCACTTCCTCTCTCAATGTGTAGCTCTGTCATATGAAATAGTCACACAAGTTTTCTTTTGCTTGAAATTGGCATATTTGTCTTTTTTTTACATCCCTTTACTACTAACAATTTTTTTTGTTCTTTACATAAGTGTCTCTCATAAACTGCATGTATATGGATCTTTTTTGAAATCTCGTCAATATGGTGTTTAGTCCATTTGTATATTTAAAATTACTGTTACAGTTGGTATATCATATATGCATGATATAAAAATAGTCAATTTATTCTTTTTAAAATAAATTACACTTTGTTGAAAATGACCATATTTCCATCCACTTGTTTATCTTTTCCTCTATTTTCTTTCAAACAGTTATTTAGAGTTTTTATCTGCTAAATTCAGCATCTATGGGTCTGCTTCTATTATCTGTCTTTTCTATTGATTATCGTGCACATTTTCTGTGTCTTTGTATGTCTCTTAACTTTTTATTGTTGTTGATCTTTGTGTATCAAACAATTAAGGTGAATACAGTTTGTGTGAGTTTTTTCTTACAAGTAGGTAGCCTGAGAGATGAGTGTCTCAGTTGACTCAGAATTGAGGTGACTGAGATGTAGGTATGTTAGATCCTATCTGTCTTCGTCTCTGATAGCTGGTTAGGGAGGGGGTGCTGCAGTCATGTGTTTGTTGCAGGCCTTTTTTCTAATGACACTTGCTCTCCTGATTACCATGAGACCGCAAGTGATATCATGCAGCCTTTACATCCTCTTATGCTGTCCGAGCGCTTAGCAGTAATTCTGCAAGCCTGTGCAGCTGCTGAGAGCTTCACTGGATTTTCTTGTCTCTATGAGATGCTTTCTGTTTATTCCAAACCAAAGCAAATTCCTCCATGGAATGAAATGGCTACCTATCTCAGCTCACCCTAGAAAGGATCCTTCCTAAGTACACTTTTAGTTCAAAAATCTCTCTTTATTTTCTCTGCACTTTGATGTCTTTAATGTTTGCTTAATTTAATTTTTTGTGATTTATACATTTGGTTTATCTAGAAGTCTTAGTGAGAGTATCGTCCTGATGCTACCTACTAAATTGTGTACTGAAAAGAAAGTACACTGATCACCCTAAGTTTTAATAGCTGATTAAAAAATAAATGTTTAAAAAGAAGCCAGATCATGTTTTGGTGATGACTTGTAATTGCTACCTATTTCTTCTGCTTTATATTTTTTAAATTTAAAACAAGGCATATTTATTCTGTTTCTGGGATGGAGCACCATGTTTTGCTTTAGGTTAACATACGTTCATTATATTGTTTTGAAACTTTTGAGAAACCGAGTTTCAAAAATCAGAACTTTAGTTGCCAACTTTTACCAGGAAAAGATGTAAGGCTCAACTGCTCTGCTTTGCTGAATGAAGAGGATGTAGTTTATTGGATGTTCGGGGAAGAAAATGGATCGGATCCTAATATACATGAAGAGAAAGAAATAAGAATTATGTATGTATGTATATATATGATATAACAATCATATATTATATATAACTTCATATTAAAAACACTGGGTGGCTAATGGGTATTTTGGGCAAGTTTAAATTATAATTATAATCATAATTATAATGGACATATTTTATAATTATAATGGCCATACCCTAGGTGGATGGATTATGCAGAAATGTATTGCCAAGATCTAAGCTGGAAAAGAAGGTCCATGAGAAGGCCATTGAGGGTATTTAGCATCACCTTATAAAGTAGCACTTGGTCGGTCAGGATCTGATGCAGATGGGGATTTTACCTAGCTTCTTAGAAAAGGCCAGTTGCCTAAGCCAAGCTTTTTTTTGTTTTGAAAAATTTGTTAAGTTGTTTATTTTTCTAATGTGCCAAAAAGGTTCCAGATGGCATGCATATTGATGCTTAAATAAGCCTACCTTCTTCCATTAAGGAATGGTCAGACTTATAAAAAGAAAAAGACTAAACATATAGTCACTTAAGCTTTTCTGAATGACTTTGGGTCATACTGTAATTATTCACTATTATACTGATCCACTACTCAGGGTCTAGTGAGTGCTAAGCCTAAGTTGTCTAGCACCTTAGCAGCACTTGTTGAGTTTTTTCTTCTGCTTTTTACACATTTTTTTGGTATATTCTTTGTTACCATGCTGGCAGCTCTACATTCTTGCTGACACTTGTCTACAAGCTCTTTACACCATAAAGTCTGACTTCTTGCCCAGGAGCAGGCATGTGATTCATGCCCGCTACATGTTGAATTCAGTTGAACTTTGTGGATCTCCTGCCATCATATCTCATCCTCAGCCACTGACCTCCCTTTGAGTTTTGTATTTCTCCCTTTGGATACTCTCTTCCTAATTTTTAGAGGGATAGAAAACCACAATGAATTTCTTAGAAATGCAGCTTAAGCTACAAAAGCAGGGAGGTCTTTCTTTGTAGTTGGCTGCACACACCTTTGATGTCATCTGCTTTGTCCTCTCAGTGGCCTCCTGTGTTTTACTTCTGGATGTCATTGGTTTTAGATGGTTGTTATTTCTGGATGGGTGACTTAGGAACAGAATTACATTCCAAAATGTACTTGAGGCAGTTGGAGGGTACAGTGGGGCTCTGTGTCTCAGGTCCTAGAGATACCTGTTGCTAGGAATGTGGGTATGTGGGGCCCATGTCTGGCTGTGTTGACTGGTGTAGCTATCACAGCCTGTCATTGGTGAGGGAAGTGGATGTCATGAGTGTTTACCTGACATCGACCACAGGACAACTTGAATCCTGTAAGGAAGAGAAAGAGAGCGTGCTGCCAGTGGCTGTCTCAAGTCATTTTCTGACACTCATGGAACAGCTTAACTGGCACCTCTCATGTGCCTGGGGGTGCCTGAGAACAGTGTTATGTTTTTTAATGCTGAACAAATTAAATCAGTTTATTAGATTCCATGGACAAATGTAATACAAATCTGTATCTATGCTAAACAACTTACAGCCTTGTCATAATTAGTGGGAACCACTCTGTGCAAAGAACTCAAGTTGTTAGGAAGAGAGAAGCAGAGAAAAATAATTGAGAGACAGAATATTTTCTCATATTTTCAACTTAACATCATGATCTTGCAGCCATTTAAACTCCAGGTAGTTGACAGCACCATTCCCAAATAGCCTCAGGAGGGCTGTTTCTGTCAATTCTGATGCTCCATAGAGGAGGGGAAGTTTACTGTAGTCCATGCTTTAAAAGTACTGACCAGAAAGGGAAGAAATAATGCAGGCAACATCACAGCTGCCTTCAAGCATTTTAAACACATAAATTCTCCTCTTATGGGTAATGAACAAAGCCTACTGCTAAACTGTTTTCCCCTCTTACAGGACTTCAGAAGGCAAATGGCATGCTTCAAAAGTATTGAGAATTGAAAATATTGGTGAAAACAATCTAAACGTTTTATATAATTGCACTGTGGCCAGCACGGGAGGCACAGACACCAAAAGCTTCATCTTGGTAAGAAAAGGTGAGAAAGATTTCTTTTTGGAAGCTTTGAAACTTAGCTCACTGCTACTGAGAGACATCTCAAAGATGGCCACTTTCTCATTTTCCACACCAGAACCCAGCTCCTGAGAGGGGAAATCAGTTACCTCATGTCACAGGTATTCAGTAGCAGAGCTGGTGTTCAGCTCTGCCGGGCCCCTCTGTCTCATGGTGCCAAGCAGAAAATGAAAACAAAACTCATTCATTTGTTCTCACAGTCATATTCCACCCCAAGTGGAAATCGGGGGGCCTGAGGCTTGGAGAAACAGATGCTGAGAGTGAGGCTCACGGAGAGGCCATCAGGACAACCCCTGCACCCAGCATTGCATCCAGAGCAGCCAGAGGGAAGTTTGCAGATCCGTGTGGGGTGAGGCTGGTGCATACTTGGTGTGACTGCTGCTCCAGCCTGCCTCAGCAGGGCACCAGGCTCAGGGGACTTGTGTGTGCTCATTCATTCGTTGCCCCCTGGACTTGGCAAGCAGGCCATTGACAGCCCTGATCCGCCGGCTCTTAAAGTTATTCAGTGCTCACCTGATGGAGAGCCCCAGGGTCGCCATCCCTCTCCTCCACCAAAGTAGCATAGCCCAGGGCCTTCAGCCCAGTAGCTGCTCAGAAATGGCTGTGACTGGAGCCAGAAAGCTGTGATTTCCAGTTGTCACTACTCATTCACTGTTCATTCCCAGGCTCCACCATCAACTCCCTGGATATGTAGGGAAAGGGCAAGATCTGCAAGAGAGAGAGAAAGGGAGAGAGACAGAGACTAACACACCCAGAGACAGACAGAGAGAGGGAGAGACAGACACCAAGAGAAGAGAAAGAGAGATACATGAGATGGAGGGACAGGGACAAACAGACAAGTCTAGAGAGATGAAGACAGAAATAGAGAGAGAAAGAGAGACAGGGACTCAGAGAGACAGAGAAATGAGAGAGACAGGGAGAGACACAGAGAGGAACAGAGAAAAGGGAGATAGAGAGGCAGAGACATGAAGGGATGCAAAGACAGAGAAATGAGAGCGAAACAGACAGAGACAGAGTAAGGGAGAGATACACACAGACACACACAAACATGCAGAGAGAGCCACACACACAGACTGGGCCTTGGCTTTGTGAGAAACAGAAGGAGTGGGACAGGAAGAGCACAAAGGCCGGAAACCCCCTCCACCTGGGCTATCCTGGTGCCCAGGGGCAGCTCCCCCAGCACATATGTTTTAGAGCCGCCTCTCTACCATATGCAGTCATAACAACAGCTCACATTCCACACATGTTAATTACATGACAGGATCTGGGTGAAGCTCCTCCCATGATCTCATCCAGCCTTAACGACAAGCTTTATAGAGGTGAAGAAACTTGCCCAGGGTCACACGGCAGGTGAAGGTATTGAAACTCAGACCTGATTAAATCTGAAATCTGTGTTCTTACCTTCTGCAGGGCTTGTCGCCTGTGGTTTTCTGCCCCTGTGTGATTGCCTGCGCTGTGGTCCACTCACTTGCGTGGGAGCGGGGCTCAAATCTTGTTTTTGTTGGACCGTTGCCTGGCCAGGCTTTCCTGGGGCCTGCTTACCACCAGTCCCCTCTCCCCTCTTAGAACAGGGCAGGACTGTCCTATTCCTGCCCTAGACGCTTCTGCCCAGCCAATTCTCCTGCTGCTGCTGCTCTCACAAATGTAGGCTTAGGAACTGGGGCTCACAACCCCCCATTATCCCAAGAGGAATTGTGTGCCAATGTGTGAATGTCTGTGAAAATGTGTGGCACTTTATGACTATGCAGTCCTTTCAAAGGCACAGGAACCCCAGACCATTCAGAGTTCACTATTAAGCAACATTAGCCGCTTACCTGAATCCTAAAGATAATGGGAAGATACAGAAAGATAATTTCTAAAAATTGTATCAAGATGGCAAAAGTTTTAAGTATGTTTATACTTGTTGACCTAGAGATGCCCCCACCATTACAATGTATTTTAAGAAAAGAATTAAAAATATGGATAAATGTATATGCATTTGTGTGTATGTATATACATATATGCATGTATATATACACATACATGTAAATATATGCACACAGGTACATGCATATACATTTATATAAATATACATGTATACATTTATATTCTACATACAAAATGTACTGCAACTTTATGTCTACTTACTAAAAATTGCAATCAATCTAAACATTAGGTTATTATGAATTATAATTTTAACAACCTACTGGAATGCTCATAATATAATATTTGTAAATAACGAGTGATTACCATATGATCTCAGTTAAGTAAAAACTTTAAGAGACAAAGAAGAAAACCCAGTGGGAAATATTCTACCACGTCAACACAGCCTTCACCACATTGTGGTTGGTTGTTAAAAATTACTTTATTCTTTTATTCCTCTGTGTTATCTTAGATTGTCCATAATAACCATAAACGGAATCAATCTAGAAAATGTATTTTTTTTCCAAATGGCACTTTTATATAAAGAATTTGCTAAAATTCCAAGAGCTGTGTGCTGTATTAACTACTTTGTGTGTAATATTTCATTAAATCTTCCCCAAAGGAGAAGCCTTGTAAGTGAAGAAGAAACTGTTAGATTCGACTTTTTTCAGATAAAGGTACCAAGGTTTAGGGGCATTAATGATTTTTCCTACAAAACAAAATAATTGATGGAGCCTGGTTTCTAACCCAGACAAATGTCAATCCAGCCCTCTCTCTCTTCTCTCAAAACTACGCACCTCCACCCACTTGCTAAGGTTTCTGTGAGTCCCTATGTACTTCAGCCTAGTATCTCTTCACCGCAGAAATCTGATTTCCACAGGTATGGATAGAATACATTACTGTGTAATGTTTTCACTTCAGGTCTCTAAATATCCTTGTACACATTTTTATTCTTTAAACATTTGAGTAGAAATATCACTACTCCAGACTAAAGGCAGGAATGTGCAGTCACTCAGTGAATGTGTCAGCACTTGGGTTGGTAACTACTGCATTAATGTTAACAGTAAAAATGGACAAGCATATGATAATGGACAACACTTGTAAGATTTCTTGATTATTTCCTTTTCCTTTTTCTCTTTCTTTTCTAGCAGACATGGCTGATATCCCAGGCCACGTCTTCACAAAAGGAATGATCATAGCTGTTTTGATCTTGGTGGCAGTAGTGTGCCTAGTGACTGTGTGCATCATTTATAGAGTTGACTTGGTTCTATTTTATAGACATTTAATGAGAAGAGATGAAACATTAACAGGTAACACATATAATGCTGAGATTTCTTACCTTATGTTCTCATTAAGAAATCAAATAAATAGATGTCAATCTTCATCTTATTTTGATGATACTGTAGAATTAATCTGTGGGAGAGGTTTTCTAGGGGAAATATTGTTCTGCTTGTACCATTCATTATGAATGTTGTTTGTGTCTTCTTTTCTTGTGCTTACTTATGTGCTGCCCAAAATTGTTCTGATTGTCTTGTGTATGTATGCCATAGCCTCCTAAATGCCCTGGGAGATGCTCGGGCCCAGAAACTGTACATCTGTGTGTCCTTGTGCATGCATCACCTAGGTACCTTTATAGTACATACACTCAATAAAGTTGCTTTAAGTTGGATTGAATTGTCCTATCGCTTATTACTTCAGCCTGGCAAAGGAGGCTTACATAATGGACGTGTAAGAACCCCGAGCTGGCAAGGCGCGGTGGCTCACGCCTGTAATCCCAGCACTTTGAGAGGCCGAGGCGGGCAGATCACAAGGTCAGGAGATCAAGACCATCCTGGCTAACACAGTGAAACCCCATCTCTACTAAAAATACAAAAACATTAGCCAGATGTGGTGGCGGGCCCCTGTAGTCCCAGCTACTCGGGAGGCTGAGGCAGGAGAATGGCATGAACCTGGGAGGTAGAGCTTGGAGTGAGCCGAGATGGTGCCACTGCACTCCAGCGTGGTCGACAAAGCAAGACTCTGTCTCAAAAAAAAAAAAAAAAAAAGAACCCTGAGCTGGAGTTGGAAGCCAAATGATATGGGTTCTGGTCTCCTAGATCTGCCAGTTTTTATCTGCGACTATGTTGACCTGCTGGCTCCATCCCTCAGTTTCCTTATACGTAAAGGTGACTAGAAGTCCTCAAGTTTCCAGATAATTACTAATTTAAAGGAAGTCAGTCTAATTCATTGCACTTGATTTTGTTTTTGCGTATGTGCGTTTGCAGGAAAAAAATCTTCACACAGTTCAAAACCCAAAATGTCTATTAAATTATACTTCAGAACCCCCTCTTCCAGCCTGGTCTTGGATCTATGATTCCCAACCCTCACTGATAGTACATCTGATCAAACATAAATATAGATTCTTATTACACTCCTCCTTTTAAAGAGAACAAATCTTAGCTTAGTATGCACACTCTTTTCAACTTTGCTCTCTTATACCTTAGACACACTTGCATGTTACTTTATACAAAAGTCCCTCATTTTTTAGCGCCACACAGTATTTTATTTGTGTAGAGCTATGACTATTTATTTAGTCTCCTTTTGACGGACATTTGGCTTGTTTCCAGTCTTTTGTTATTACAAAAATGATGCAATGGGCAGCTTTATACATTCATCGTTTCATCGTTTCATATGTATGCAGTATGTCTGAAAGAAAAATTCTCCAAAATAGAGTTTCTAGAATACAAGAAGGAGACACGACCATTATTTTGCTAGATACTCTCAATTCACCCTCCCTACTGCCTTCAAAGGATGACAGCAACTTTTTTCCCATAACCTTACCCACAACCATTTGGAGTTGTGCCAATCTGATAGGTGAAAAGTTGTATCTAAGTGACATTTTAATTTGCATTTCCCTTACTATGCAAGAGTATCAGCAACTTTTCATTTGCATAAGACTCAGTTGTATTTCCTTTCTTAACATACCCATTCACATCTTTTGACTATTGTTCCATGAGGCGATGGCTTTATTTTGCATATTTATTTCTAAGAGCTATTCATATTTTAGGGAGTTTAACCTATTATCTATAATATGAAATGCAAATATTTCCAGGCTGTAATTTGTCTTTTGACTTTGCTTATAGTGGTGCGCTATATAAAAGACTTTTTGGAAAACATACTCAAATATATCTTTTATGCTTTCTAGATTTGGGGTCATAAGTAAAACAGCCTTCCTAACCTCAAGTTATACAGAAATTATGTAGTTCCTCTGAGATTTTTATAGGTTTAGTTTTCACATTTGGAACTTTAACTTGAACAATATAAAGTTAGCAAAGTTAGTGAATTTAGCTTTGAGCCTGCCTGTGCACGTGTGATTTTGCTATGGTGAGAGATGGTGCTGCAACAAATGGGGAAATCTGTATTTGATATTTTCTGAATGGTCTCTGCATAGACCATTAAAAAGATATTGACCAGCTCTTCTCTTTCTGACTTTCTGGAGCTAAGATTTCTTTTTTTCTTCTCCAGTTGTGTTTGACATGGTTTGCAGGTAATTTGTTTAATTCACACTTCTTAACTGTCAATATGGCAGTGCACAGAGACATTTAGAGACATGCTCTAAATAACTTCCATTAAATTATAGTCCACGAACAAATGCAGTCCATGAAAAAGACAGAAATGGAGATATGAGTATGAAAATAAAAACTTTTTCACAATTTAATACTGCTGCAGTATCTAAGAATGTGTTCAGTATTGGTTTGTGAAGGATTGGAAATGAAACTAATCAGTCAACAACAAAAGGCGGCAAATTTAAATTAAAACATGGTCATTCACCAAGCATAGTTTGAGGAACATTTGTTTAACTTGCTCCTTGAAGTCCCAAATATCCATTTGAATTATAATTTCCTTTATAATTTTCATTTATGTTTGAACATAGAGAATAAAAACATTACCATTAGCTTTCAAATTCCTTTTTTTGAACACTTTACTTTCTCAATTCTCAAATCCACTAAACCTTTTACTACCTGGATTTAAAATAAATTATAATAAAACTAGCAGATTTATATTAAAAGAATTGCTTAAAATAAAGAATTTGAAAGCAATTAACATTTGAAAAGCTAATTTTTCATAGGTAAGAGCAAAGCTATATTGCATGTAATATAAACCCATATTTGATGAAATTGTCTTCCCAGTTTATTGCAATTCATTACATCATAAGAAAATGATGCCTTTTAAAAAAGTGTCTCATTTAATTGTCTTACACATTGGTGTCTGTTTTGTCACTGACACGGAGACAATCCTAGTGGAAGCACTACCTCTTACTTAACTAGTAGGTAGTTATATTTGATAGCAGTTTAAGAAAAGTATGTGGGGGACCTACTTACTGATTAATAGCTGGTTTTATTTTTACCAACATTTCATACCTTTGATATTTATGTAAGCCTGAAATTTTTACCAACATTTTTCCTCTTTCAATGCATGCAATTCTGCAAAGCAATTGCTTTAAATCGACAATAGATTCTAACCCAAACTGCTGAACAGAATGCTGTAGGCAGAACTGAAGAAGCTTTTGCCAGAAGCAGAAAGTGTTGATTGGTGACCATGAGTGCTATGGAGGATGTCAGGCTGGGCTGTTGAGCATAAATGATGGCACCGTAAGAGACATAGATCTAGAATGGTTTTATCCTGTTAGACTTTAATAAGGGATGCAATCATATGTAGCATTTAACTCAGTAGCAAATTCATTAATCCCAGTAATATACCATGCATAAATCTTACCTGTCTGCCATCAAAACAATTGTCATGGGATAAAGGTAGACCATTCCCCCACTGTTTTCCTTTTTTCTCTGCAGATCTCAATTAGAATCCATTGCATTTTTTAGGACCCAACTCAAAATATCCTCCTTTCAGAAAGCATGTCCATCAGGATCACTCTTTATTCTCTGATCAAGTTATTTTGTCTGTGAGTTTTGTTGGTTTTTTTTGTTGTTGTTGTGCTATTTTTCTTCTGCTAATGTGTTGCCTGTAACTTTTTCCAAGTTGTTGCATGCATCTGCTTTGCTTTTAAAATAGATTGGGTGAAGCTAGAAGAGAGAGTGGTATCATATTTTAATTACCCAGTTAGGAGCATGGTCTTTGTTATTTAGGAGACATTTCCTCCTGAATTTGTTCTGTTAGCCATCTGAGTACCACTCCATTGTCAGAAATTAAATAGGAGCAGATGTTATCATCAGTGAAAATCATCAATAGATCAGAAGTTTTCCTTTTGACATCTATATTCTATAATATTTAAAAATATCATAGCATGTTTACCTCAATAGATCAGAAGTTTTCCTTTTGACATCTATATTCTATAATATTTAAAAATATCATAGCATGTTTTCCAATAGCATATTATTTCATTTACCTCTATTGTTTTCCCCCACATTCCAGTGTAAACTGCTCTGCTTCTCTCTTCACCTTCTTGGGAGTCTTTTTGAGCGTAGAAATTGTGATGGTAGTAGGATTAAGTGATATGAGTAAACCAGGGTGAGATTTTCTTTCCACTCCTGGAATGAGGGCACCTTTGGGCTCTTGCCCTTCTAAGGAACTTAAAGACTTAAGTTCCTTTGGTGCCCAGATCTACGGCTCATATGTCTCTTTATTCTTCTGTGGTGTTAAGCAGTGGGATCTTAAAGTAGATGCTTAAAAACACATTGGCTAATTGGTTGCTTGGTTAGCATGGGAGGTTTAAATATAAACAACTTTATATGTAATTTTTCAATGAATCTATACTAATTACTTATGACAGTCACTTAAATTTGTACTTAAACAACATTTTATTTACACATGAATTAAAAGAGTCAATCTTACCTCCTAGATGGAAAAACATATGATGCTTTTGTGTCTTACTTAAAAGAATGCCGACCTGAAAATGGAGAGGAGCACACCTTTGCTGTGGAGATTTTGCCCAGGGTGTTGGAGAAACATTTTGGGTATAAGTTATGCATATTTGAAAGGGATGTAGTGCCTGGAGGAGGTAAGAGGGAATGCCAGACAGAAGAATATTTGAGATAGTTTCTTTTTAAAAAAGGAATGAGCTAGCCCCCAGATGGCTGTCCCATTTCCTTAAAAACAAATGAATAAGGTCCTTTAAGCCAGAAATAACCAGGTGAGTCAACAATTGATAGTGAGAAAACAAACTACCGAGCTTCCAATAGTCTCTTCTCTTGGGCTGTGTTCTTTGTGCTTCATGGTTCTCTGAAACGTTGGGGAAAGGGAGAGGGCATTTCCTTTTCAGAACCGGGTCCAGAGCTGGCGTTATCATGAAGCATTTATTTAGAAATGACCCACGGTAAGACTATCTGTACCACAGCAGCAGTTCCAAATTTTACATGTGATGTGTGGACTAGTTAATCCTCACTAGTAACTCTTACTAGAAATAAACACAGATTAATTATTACTAGAAAATGCACGGTTTTTATTGTGTTGATATTGGTGATGAAATTTAAGTGGAAAATACGAAAACTATAAAGGAAAAAATTAAAGGAAAGCAGTGATTCCCATCAGATCATAGCTATGAAATTCAATGTTTTTTAATTAATATAGGAATACAAACGGCCATAGTGTGTATATTAAAGCAAATTACAGTTAAATTTTTTTTAAATGAGTAACATTTTTAGATTTTCTTTGAAGTCTTCCAGAACAAACATTTAAAATCTGGTGTCAAATTATTCTGGATACTGATGCTTAAAAAACAACAAATGTTTTATTATTACCATCATTAATTTATCAATCTAATATTTATTGGATACTATTCCTGTGCCAAGTTCTGAACTGGGCATGAAAGATGTAGCAGTGAGAAGGAAATAGTTGCATTTCCCCACTCCACCATATTCCAATTTATAAAGGAAAATATTGCCAACTTACGCTACTGTTTAGTAATAAACAACTTATCAAAAAAATATGCCAGATTATCAGATGCATACATTGTGGTATTTTTGGGTAACAGTTCTTTGCATCTAAGAAGGCATATTGTTACTGAGAAAGCATTTATTCTGGGCCATGTGTCTATTTTACTATATTTTTGTTATTTTCTAGAGGTCTTTTTTGAAAATAGGTTTATTCTTAATTCATAAATAAAAATAATGATCAAATTTTCAGTTGTAATTAGGTTTGGTTAAACCTCTATTTGAGAACAGTGAGAGATCTAGAACAGGGATTGGCAATTTACCAGCCACAGGTTCCATCACACCTGCAACCCTTATTGAAACACAACCACATACATTGGTTTACCTGTTACCTGAGTCTGCATTTGAGTGACAACAGAATTGAGTAGTTGTGACAAAGACAGTGTGACCTGCAAAGCCTTAACATGTTTACTACCTGGCCCTTTGCAGAAAAAGTTTGCCAACCCCTGGTCTAAAATAATGGATGGTTTTGTTTTGTTGTGCCTTTTTGTCTTTTAATCTTTAAATTCTGATTTTAGCATGCTCTTTCATGCTTGAGGAGAAGCAGGATAGTATAATAGGGAAATGTATTCCACTTGGGTTCAGATTCTGATTCTGCCACTTATTAGCTATGTGACTCTGGGCAGGTTACTCAACCACTCTGTGCTCGGGCTTCCTTGTCTGTTAAATGGTGGCGATAACAATATCTTCTCTGTAGGCTATTATGATGATTAAATTAGTTAATATACAAAAAAATCATTTAAAATAAGGTATGGTACAGAATAAGTGCTAAGTAGATATTCGTTATTATTGTTAGCTAGAGAGTTTTTAATAAGCATATAAAATTGAGAACGAATGGTTTGTCTTAAAGAAAAACTTATTAGTGAGGTTAGGAGTTAATATAAAATAGGACTGTGTGAAATGACTTTTATCTCATGTTTCCCCTTTCAGTTATCTTAAATTAATATGGGTTATCTTGCATTTTTAAGCTGTTGTTGATGAAATCCACTCACTGATAGAGAAAAGCCGAAGACTAATCATCGTCCTAAGTAAAAGTTATATGTCTAATGAGGTCAGGTATGAACTTGAAAGTGGACTTCATGAAGCATTGGTGGAAAGAAAAATTAAAGTAATCTTAATTGAATTTACACCTGTTACTGACTTCACATTCTTGCCCCAATCACTAAAGCTTTTGAAATCTCACAGAGTTCTGAAATGGAAGGCGGATAAGTCTCTTTCTTATAACTCAAGGTTCTGGAAGAATCTTCTTTACTTAATGCCTGCAAAAGCAGTCAAGCCAGGTAGAGACGAATCAGAAGTCTTGCCTGTTCTTTCAGAGTCTTAATCTTCAGAAACACTGAATGGCAAAAAGAACTCAAGATACTCTGGGGACTGAGTGTATGAACCTGTTCATAACAAAGGCTGTGACTCAAAATATTTAACTCTGTGAAAATCCTGTTCACAATTTGAAGATGAACTAGTCATTAGGTTGGTGGGAATAAGACTAAAGATTGCGCTGTGGGCTGTGGTCACGTGCTCCCAGAAGACCTGGAATTCAAAAGAAATGGAGTTCTTCTTTTTCTCCCTCTTTCATAACTGGATGCAGCTGCTCTTACTCAATCCTGTATACAGCAAATGTGAAGCCGGGCGTGATGCAAAATAACCTATGCCCTACAGAAAGGGTGCATCTTTAAGAGTTTTAATACTGGTACTTAATTTGAATGAGGGGATTTTAAGTTCATGAAGAGGCATTTTCTAGGCACCAGTGGGTGAGGAGTAACTGAAATGCTGCTTTCACTCCCTAACATCATGGATTGGGTTGTGCATGGGATGTGGGAGGAGGGGCTGGCAGGGCTACCTTCAGAGCCTGCAGGGCCTCTGCCTCAGGATGTATTTAATTTATCACAGCCACAGTTGCAGCCAACGGTTCTTGAAAGCTCATGTGGATCTATTTATGGGAACTTCTTAAAAGGACCCCAGAATAGACTTTTATCTTTCACAAGACACACAAATTCTAATTTAGTTAATTATCTGGGCCTTTCACTTTTGATGGTCTGAAACATTGGTAGATTTTGTGTGAATGTTTATATCAAAATGTTTGCCGGGTTGCAT
Organism: Trachypithecus francoisi; assembly: GCF_009764315.1. NCBI lineage: Eukaryota > Metazoa > Chordata > Mammalia > Primates > Cercopithecidae > Trachypithecus > Trachypithecus francoisi. The sequence goes on along the minus strand of NW_022681462.1, from coordinate 50,931,778 downwards.
TAGCCATTGAATAGCAAAAATCTGATAGTTACCTGCTTGGTTTTTAAAAATTACATATTAAAAATGCCCTTAGCATGAAGGCAGTATGGTGTGCCAGTTAAGAGATGGGCTGTGCAACTCATCCTGAGCTCCAGTTCTGAGTTTGCTACTTACTTCTGTGGTCTCTGGAACCTTATCCAACCTCTTGATGCCTCAGTTTCCTCATCTGTGAAATTAGAATTTATAATAATTGTACCTACCTCCCAGGGGTGACTAAGTGAATAAATATAAGTAAAGTACTTACAGTGGTTCCTGGCACAAACTCAGCACTCTCTCAGTGTTGCCATGACTATTTTTATTATCATTATTAATGATTACTTAGATCAATTATTTAGCGGTGGACTAATGGAAGCTACAGAGCAGGGAAGGGAAGCAGACCTAGGGAGGAAGGCAGTTTTGATTAGAGGTTTGCACACATAGAGAAGCATATTGGAGAAGCTTATCCAGAGCAAAAGATATCTCTCCATTGAACATCTGCCTCTTTTGATGTTGGAAGACACATGTCTTACTCCCTAAAGGGAGCCCAGCACTGGGAGCCTTCTTGATGATCTCAAAAGTAATAGCTATTCAAGAAAATCACCAAGTAACTGTGAAACCGTGAGTTTGGAAGGCTGATTAGAACACATGGGAGCAACATGAATGTTCTACAAAAGTTTAAAGCAGAGACTGTTTCAAACAGATGTAGTAGATACTACTGAAAACCAAAGGAGAGTGAGATTGTGTAAGAATGTGATTTAATGTTTGTAGTGCTTACAATTTTGTGCACCAACTGGATGGCTGAAAAGGGTAAAATAATTTAATAGCTCATATTTTATGTGTGAAAACGTATTAGTGAACATATATAATCAAAATAGATTCATTGCTATTGCATAGTCTCTGATACATAGAATGATTTTGCTTTTCTCTTTTATTATACTTGCTTTAAAATACTTGAAATATATTTTGTATTAAATGCATTTCAAGTTAAATGTGTTAAATGTATACATGAGATGTGTGCTTTAAAATGCATAAAATACGTTGAAATACATTAATGAACCATTAGTCTAATGCCTTTATTTTTGAAATGTCATGACGTCTTTTTCACTTACTTTAAGATTCCAATTCCTCGTTCTCAATGTAGACTCCTACCTGTTTAAATAGAATATGGGCCATTCAAAATGTACTCGTGCACCTCTCTCTTTTTAAACGTCAAATTGCCTTGCACCTACATTCTTGTTTCATACCTTCCATCCGGGAGCAAAATAATTCCCTTCTGTTTCTCACAAGCCACTCAATACTAAACACAGGGTCTTCACATGTCAGATAATTAATGGGCATATTTTAAAATTCTGGTTTAAACATCCCCAACCAGGACCAACAAATAACTTTTCAGGAATAAAACAGCTTTATTTTCCGTGGTTCAGATGCTCTTAAGCTGTGAAATCTATTTCAGAGAATCAGCACAACTACCTCTCTAGGGCACGTGAAGAAGCACCTCCTACATGTCTGTCATATCCTAGAAGGATTTACTCATTAGAGCTATATCCTCTCAAAGCAGAGAGAAGCCTTAGGCCCCACATATTCCAAACCCAGAAACTTGAGGCGTGGTAACTCCAGGGACTTGGCCACAGTCGCACACGAGCGGCCTGACCAGGTTGGCACAGGACGGCGTACGGCCTCCTCTTGGAGATGGGCATCTTGGAGGCTGCAGGCACTTTTCTGGCGCTAACAATTTAAACTAAGTGGGCCTAGGGCAGGGACCTGCAGAGAAGAAGCAGGCTGCCTAGGACTGGCTCCAAGGAGGAAAAGAGAGTGAGAGGGATGTTCAGGATTCCTTATAAGCCATTAAAAAAATAAGCATTCAAGTTCAGTGCAGAGTGAAAGAGCACACACGATGGAGAACATCTGCCCACTGCGTCCCCTGCTGAGATACAGGGAGTTGGAACCCCCACCATCTACTAGGCGCCCGGCATGTGTTGAGGCAAATGACAGGCCAGTTGGGTTTGCTGGGGCTCTCAGTGAGGCGCAGAAAGGAGGCAGTTGTCCAAAGAGAGGACATTAGCAAAATCAGTTCCACAAACCAAGGTGAATCATAGCTGGAAATGCTCAGAGGAATTAACCTGTCACCTTGGTCTAAAGTTCTGCTGTGAGGGAGAGGACCCAGGGTTAGCAGAAGCCATCTGTCTGAATAGACGCTGCTCTGAGCAGTGCAACCTTAAGCATTACAATCTTCAAATTGTGACCAAGCCACAGACCTAACAGGAAACTCATGGGCAGGCCTCAGGGCCTTCCAGCCCCACCTGCATGCCATGCTGATAGTGATCACAGTCCAGGCTGGGAGCTTAAGACCAACACCTAGATTTCTGTGTGAGGCTTTTGAAAATTTTTATCTCCTTCTAGCATATAACTCGCGGGTGCACAGACACACCTGGAGAATGCCATACCTCATTTACATGATTGCTACAATTTGATGTGTGTGCTTGATCATTAATAGTGAACATGTTAACTGACTTTCAAATAGTGGCTTAGGAGTCTTGGGGTTGTGACCCAGGGACCATCCTAGATGGTGGAATGGAAAATTGGGGAACATGGGAGCTGGGCTCCTGGATCTTCCCCTTCACCTCACTGTTCCCACCCCCTCCACATACCACAACTAGAGCCACACTGCTTTTATCCATGTTGTATGTTAAGGCCTTACATAACATTTTACTTAACAAAACAGAGTATCTCTCAGGAGGTCATGGTTTAGATACAATGAATATAATTTTCTCTAGCCAGTTTAAACAGAAATCATTACAGAATTATTTAGAGAGATGAAGAAACGGACTCTAGGCTCCTCTTCCAGGGATGTCTTCCAAAGTCATACGAAAAACCTGGGCTGCCAAATAGAGCTGTTGATCTTGCCACAACCAGAAAGAAATCTGTGCAACCAGGAAGCTCTTGCTGCAGCTGCCAGCTCCAGAACTGGACAGGCTGAAGTCTAAGTTGACTAAAAGCTCTCTAATGTGGAATTGTTGGTTGAGAAGGCCAATTGCTTCTGTGCACCTAACTGCGAACACCACGAGCAACAGCTTTGAGTAGCAGTCTTAGCAGGAGGTGAGGCTGGGCACTGCTGTTCAAACATCAGCAGAAATGGGACTGCGGGTGCCACCTTCTGATGCAAGCCTTTTGCTTTAGATGTTCTCCAAGTGAACACTATTAAGATGAGAGGTGAGACAATAGCAGAGCACAGAGGTCAGTAAGTCAATGCCTTAGGCTTAGAGTTTTCTGTAGAAGAACATTTGGCTCTGGTTACTTGCACATGGGCCTGAGTAGAAGCCATCTTGGTCATAGGGTGACCTTGGAAAGAAATAAACTAAGGCCACTTATACTGGGTTTTATACCACTTACAACCAGACTTAATATAGACAAATATAAACTTCAAAACATGCCTTAGAAACAATGCCCTCTATAACGAAATTGACTTTAGAATAATTATCTCAAACAGCCTGTGAAAATGAATGAATGAACAAATGGCTTTTTAGAAATATGTGTAGCACAATAATTAACTTTAAAACTTTCAAGATTCTGTTACATTGTTTATTTCTATTCAATGATCATGTGCACTGTGTACAGAATGAAGTTAAAAGATGAATGAAGGTTTTACTAAGATATGACCCATAACTGGCTTGCACTTTTTAACAAATATACATGAAATTAAGCATTTATTTGAGGACTGTCCTCTTGGAAGTAAGCATATAAGTAGATCACACACTTTCTATAATGATTTTTTGAATCAAACCACTTTTAAAATTCATCTTTAGAAACTCACAAACCAAGGTAGAAAATAGCCAATACCCTTACATTTTCATTCTTTAGTCATGCATTTTTGAAATGACCAAAGTCACTTGAGCTAAACTGATAAGTAATGGTGATAACCAAGTTGATTTTTTAAAAAATCAAAAACAAGGTGTGATGTTAAAGTTCCATTTGTTTTCTGCAGTGAGTCGCAAACCAGTTACTGACTTTTCAAGTTGCTTCTCTTGATTTTCAGTGCTATCATATTATTACACTCAAATTGTGAAACTTAGAAAAGGTATGGCCAAGAGGGAATTCAAGCTTACATTAAGTAAAGAGGCAAAAAGAGAGCACTTGGCTGCTTTAACTTTACATTTTAAAATGTTTATTATGAAACATTTGAAACATACAAAGTAGGAGGAAATATGCAACAAATATTCATATATCTACAATCCACACTCAAAGACTGTTAACATTTTCCCATATTTAATTTATCCCTATCTTTTTTTCATACTGGATGTTTTTGTTATAGGTTTCTTGCATCGTGATAACATTACTTTTGAATACTTCTACGTGCATCTCCAGTAAATAGATGCTTATCTTCAAAATCACAATTGTCAACATTTAACAAAATTAACAATCATTTTCTAACACTAAAATTGTCTGTCTTCGGCCATCTTCAGGTTGATTCCTAAGTTCTTTTGACTCTACTGTAGTATTTTTGGTCATTTCCTAATTTTGTTGTTGTGATTTTCTGATATGGGAAGGTGTTCTACACTTGTTCTGTTCTTAGTCCCAGACAAAGCCATTTCTCTAAGGAGCCATGGTTCCTTTCAGTGAGAAATTGTTTTTAGAGATCACGATTTGGGTCTAACAGTTGCACACTCTTAACTCAATGTTTCTAGGCTTTCTAAGTAGATATAACAAGGAAATACATATACATCCATTAAATGAATTCTAAATTAATACTGAAAAGTCCAATTTAAATTTAGGACCACAGGTTTTACTTAGCCTCATCAATTTTACATTGGAAACACTGCCATGCAGAAAATTCCAGCTCCCAATGGCATCAACATAATTGTTAATTTGCTTTATCCCACAATGTACATACATCCGATATGCATATATTTCAAACAATTATAATACCAACACATCCGTTAATATTTTGTTTCCTAAAAACAGTTGAAAACATTTTTGTACCATTTTATCCCTTGAGAATATTTCACTATAATATAGAGTCATCATTGTATTCTAAAGTTATTTGAAATTATTCCTCTTATTGTGTTTTTGTCAGTTAAACATATTTATTTGTTTTGTTCTGATTTTTAGGAATTGATTTTTACAATTTTATTTTGTTTTATAATAGGGCAAAAACGTTTTTCAAAATGATATTGGTTTATCCTTCTATATTTTTATATAAGTAAATATTCATGCATTTTTTTCTTATCACCTCTCACAGATAAATGGCAGATATTATATGCAATGTCTCCCCTTGATTTTACCACTTGATAATATATTCTACAGATCACTCCATAATTGTACGTGGAACTATTTCTGACAAATACTTTTTTGTACAGATACGTGGTATACCATTGTGTGGCTATACCATGGTTTATTCAACCAGTCCCAAATATTTCCAGTCTTCTGCTCTTACAATTTATGTTACAAGAAGTCTTATGCATGCATATTTCATGCTTTTTCCCTAGAATATTTTTGGGATATTAGACATAGGATTGCTGGGTCAAAGGGTAATACATATGTAATTTTGCTCCATATTGCCCAATTCATCTTTTAGGGGTTGTAACATTTTGTATTCTTACCACCAGTGTCTAGGAGTGCTTGTCCCTTAGCTTTGGCCCATTTCTCTATAGAGATTTTGATCTCTTTCATTGCCATTGTGAGAAGGTTTTTACATGTTAGACATATTAAGACTTTATGATGTAAATTGCAATTGTTTTCCAGTTTTTTTGTTTTGTTTTTTGTTTTTTTTTTTTGCTTTCGGTATTTATTCATTCCCAGATTTTAAAAGAATTAATCCATTCTTTCAATACTGATATGGACTCATTTTTCACTTTAAATCTTCAATCCATTTGGAATTTATTATGGTGTTCAGTCTGAGAAATTGATCCATTGCATTGTTTTCATATGTCTGTGTATTTATCACAACATCACCTCTTAAAATGGTCATTTTTTACCCACTAATATAAGATACCCATTTAATGTCTATTCAATTTCCATATCCTATTAGACCTAGTTCTGGACCATCTATTCCGTTCCATTGGTCAGTGTGTTTTAAATTGAAACATAATAATTGTACATATTTATGGGGTACACTGTGATATTTTGATACATATATACATTATTAAAACTGAAATCAGGGTATTTGGCATATCCATCACGTGATACATTTATCATGTCTTTGTGATCAGGACATTTAAAACCCTCTGTTCCAGCTATTTTAAAATATATAATACCATCATGTTAAGCATAGTCATCCTACGTGCAATGGAACCCCAAAATTTACCCCTCCTAACTGTACTTTTGTATCTATTAACCAATTTCTCCCTCTCCCTCTGCTTCCCAGACTGTGGTAACCACTATCCTAACTCTCTACTTCTATGTCATCAACTTCTTTAGATTCCATGTATGAGTGAGATAATGTGGTATTCATCTTTCTGTGCCTGGCTTATTTCATTTAACATAATGTCCTCCAGGCTTATACATGTGGCAAATGACAGGATTTCTTTTTGTTAATTGGATAAATAATATTTTATTGTGTATACATACTTCATTTTCTTTATGCATTCATTCACTGATAGACACTTAGACTGATTCCATATCTTGGCCATTGCAAATACTGTTGCAATAAACATGAGAGTGCAGATATCTGTTTAACACACTGATTTCATTTCATTGGGGGGATATATACTCAGCAGTGGGATTGCTGAATTATACGGTAGGTCTATTTTTCAATTATTTGAGGAATCTTAATACTACTTTCCATAATGGCTGTAATAATTTACATTCCTACCGATAGTAAATAAGTTTCCCTTTCTCCACTTTTGTACCAGCATTTGTTATTTTTTTATCTCTTTGATAATTGCCATTTTAATTGAGGTGAGTTTATATCTCTTTGTGGTTTTGACTTGCATTTTCCTAATAATTAGTGATATTAAACATTTTTTTCATATACCTGTTGACCATTTGTATGTCTTCTTTTGAGACATAGCTATTCAGATATTTTCTCCAATTTACCAGTATTAATTCTAATCCATGAACATGGAACACTTTTCCAATATTTTTTGTGGTCTTCAATTTTTTAAAACAATGTTTTATAGTTTTAAGTGTGGAGATTTTTCACCTGCTTGGCTAAATTATTGCTAAGAATTTTATTTCTTTTGTAGCTGTTGTAAATGGGATTGTTTTCTTGATTCCTTTATCAGACAGTTTGCTATTTGGGTATAAAAATGTTACTGATTTTTGTATGTTGATTTCATGTCCTGCAACTCTACTGAATTTATTAGTTCTCACCATGTTTTAGTGGATTCTTTGGGGTTTTCTTTTTCTTTTTTTTTTTTTTTGAGACGGAGTCTTGCTCTGTCACCCAGGCTGGAGTGCAGTGGCCGGATCTCAGCTCACTGCAAGCTCCGCCTCCCGGGCTCACGCCATTCTCCCGCCTCAGCCTCCCAAGTAGCTGGGACTACAGGTGCCCGCCACCTCGCCCGGCTAGTTTTTTTTTGTAGTTTTTAGTAGAGACAGGGTTTCACCGTGTTAGCCAGGATGGTCTTGATCTCCTAACCTCGTGATCCGCCCGTCTCGGCCTCCCAAAGTGCTGGGATTACAGGCTTGAGCCACCGCGCCCGGCCTCTTTGGGGTTTTCTATACACATTATCATGCGGTCTATAAACAGGGATAATTTCATTTCTTCCTTTCGAGTTTTGATGCCTTTTACTTATTTCTCTTGCTTGTTTACACTGGCTAGGACTTCCAGTACTATATTGCATAGAAGTGGTGAAAGTGGACATCCTTATCTCGTTCCAGATCTTAGAGGAAAAGTTTTCAATTTTTTCGCATCTAGTATGATATTAGTTGTGAGTTTTTATATATGGTTTTTATTGCATTGATGTGGGTTTTATGTATGGCTTTTATTGCATTGACATACCTACACCTTCTGTTCCCAATTTGTTGAGCGATTACTATGAAGGAATGTTAAATTTTGTCAAATGCTTTTTCAGCATCTATTGGAATGATCATACAGTTTCTGTCCTTCATTCTGTCAATGTGATACATCATGTTTATTGATTTGCATATGTTGAAACATCCTCACATTCCTGGATTAAATCCCACTTGATGATGGTGAAAAATCTTTTTAATGTGCCGTTGAACTCAGATTGCTAGTATTTTGTTGAGGATTTTTGCATTTATTATATCAGGAATATTGGCTGTAGTTTTCCTTTTTCGTTGTGTCCTTGTCTGATTTTGGTATAAAGGTAATGCTTGCCTTGTAGAATGAGTTTGAATGTATTCCCTTCTCTTCAATTTTTAAAGACTAGTTTTAGTAGAATTGGTGTTAGTTATTCTTTAAATGTTTTATAGGATTCAGTAATGAAGCTATCAGCTCCTGGGCTTTTCTTTGGTGGAAGACTTTTTACTGATTTAATATTATTATTTGTTACTGATCTCTTCAGGTTTTCTGTTTCTTCATGGTAGGTTATATGTGTCCAGAAATGTGTCCATTTTTTCTAGTTTGTCCAATTTGTTGGCATATAATTGTTCACAATAGCCTTTTAGGATCCTTTGTATTTCTGTGATATCGGTTGTAGCATTTCCTTTTTTGTCTCTGATTTTATTTATTCTAGTTTTCTCTACTTTTTTTCTTAGTCTGACTAAATAGATGTAACAGACATTTCCAGACCATTCCACTCAACAGCTGCAGAATATAGATTCTTCTCAACTGCACATGGGACATTCTCTGGATAGATTATATAGTAAGTCACAAAACAAGTCTTAAAAAATTTAAGAAGATTAAAATCATTTCAAATATCTTTTCTGAGTACAATGGTATAAAACTAGAAATCAATACAAGAGAATTTTCAAAAACTTTACAAACACATGGAAACTAAACAGCATGTTTAGTGTTTTTTAAAAAAAACATAAATGAGTGTTTATTTTTGTTCAAAACCTTTTCTGCAACTTTGGAGGTGATCATATAGTTTTTCTCCATAGAGAATGTTAATGTTTTCATAATATCAAATCAACTTTGCAGTTCTGGGATAAATACCACTTCATCCTAATGAATTTTAAAAATATGTATTTTATGTGCTAGTATTTTATTTAGGACTTTGTGTATATGCTTCTAAGCAAGATTGGTCTGTAGTTGTGTGTATGTGTGCAAAATCTTTGTCGTTATTAAATATTAGTAGACAGTTAAAAATCCTTACATATTTAAGAAAATTCTTTACTATGAAAGGCCAAGATTAACAAATAACAAAATGGAATTTGGAGGAAATGGAGATAAGCCAAAGGAAAACCATATTTAAAGAACAAACTTTAATATTTTCAGAGAGACAAGAAAATATATTACTTCAGAGCATAATAAAAATAACTTGGAAATTAAAAATGAATTAACTAAAGTGGAAAAGACAGTATCAGGTTTGGAAAATGATGAAGTGTTACCCAGAATGTAAAACAAGGAGCTAAATGAATAAAAATAGAGAAAAAAAAGGAAGAATTTGCAAATTAGTCTAAATTAAAGTAATAGAATATCTATAAAATGACAATAAACAGACACTCTTTAAAATGAGAATAAAAAACAAAAAAATATTTTTGGAAATAAGAAATTATCTCAAAATAGAATGATATGAAGTTTCAGATTGAAAGGGCCCACCAATTAATTACTCAGCAAAATGGAGACAGAAATGCCTTAACATTTGGGAGAAAATGGCATTATCTCCTAAATTTCTCTACTGAGTCAAACAATTATTCAACTATGAGGATAAAATAGATATTTTCAGACATGTAAGGCCTCAAGATATTTCCTGCTGTGTCCCTTTGTCTGAGATCTCCTGGAAGAAGTGGTCTTCCATAAAGAGAACATATCGTACTTTGTGCTTTAGAGAAACAGAATCCAGCTAAGGAAAATGGTGGAAGGCATCTCCAGATCTCCAGGCTCATAATAAATGGAAATCCAATGCTGGAAATTGTGCATTTGCTGTATTTAAGCAGAAGAGCACGTTCCAGGTAGATGGCTTTTAGGAAGGAGATTTCCTAATATGTTGAATGCATTGAAAATGCATTAATGTGAGAAAGCATTAATCGTCCACTAGAAATACATTTCTAGAGGAGAATTTGAAAACATATTAATGAATGACATAAAGAAATTTAACTAAATGAATACAAATAATTGTTTTTTGTGCTATTCACGGACTGATAATGAATAACAATAGAATTTAATTTGGAAAATGCAAGCGTGAAGGGGATCATTGAAAATTTGTTAGGATTAATGTAAGGTTCTTTTGTGACGAAGTGAATGTTGGAATTTGAGTATTTTGGAAAGTAAGTTGGAGGATAGGAGGTAATTGCCAAGGGAGTAGGATGCTTTCAGTTGGGAATATGGAGGCATAGCAATTATTAGCAATGACAAATCTAGGTTATGATTACAGGAATAAATAGTGACGTAAGGATGGAATACAAGAGCTTTGGAGGAGAGGAAGTCAAAGAACTGAGAGAGGGGGTCGTTAAACGGATCATCTATATCAATGCTAATACCAAGAATCAAAACAGGAAGAGTTCTGGTAAGAGTAAGAGTTAGCCCAGAACTAAACTCTTCAGGGAATAAAGCAGAGTGACCCAGGGCTTTGTGGATGACTGCAGCAAGGAGGGATACTGGGAGGGATAGCCCGAGGACATGATATTTGAAGCTGGGGGTTCTTAGGGAGGAGGGCAGTGCAATGGTTGGAAACCAATGGTACCTGGAGTCGGGGAGGGAAAACAACCACCATGTAAGTGAGCTGTTAGAGAAACTATGTCCCAAGGGGAGAGTCGAGCAGCAGGAGATGGGGACAGAGGATTGAAAGTCTAGCGAAGAGTATGAAAATATTAGAACTCATCGCCTTCACCATCTATACCTAAGGTTTAAAAAAAAAATAAGGAAAATTCAGTGAATTCTCTGGAGAAGCCATCCTTCAGTCCTCAGGTTGGCTAAGAGCTCCTGTCCTGTAGCCTGCTGTGCATTTCTTTGTCTAGCATTACCATATAAGAAGAGACCTTTAGAGGTTCTGCTCCCTCAACTCAACTGTTAACCCTTGAAGGGTTACCATAATATCAGACCAACTTTGCAGTTCTGGGATAAACACCACTTCTATCTTTGGTAGAAATGACAAGCTGGAGAGAGAAAAATTATGTTTCCAGGGAAGATGATAGCATACGTGTTATTAGATCGCAACCCTGACCATTAATTGTTTTTGAGTTTTTATTATTTTCCTAAAATTTGGATTGAATCCCCAGTGAAACAGTTTTCACCACGTATCTCTCATATCTTTATTTCTTCCAAGAAAAACAAAAGCATACAGCTTCAAAAACTAGAGATAATTCAACAAGCAATGGAAGTTATACAAATCAGTGACTTGACTGGGATCTATCTAGGAATGAGCTTTCCTTGGGAAGCCAAGGAATGAAGGATGCCTATTATTCTAACCTAAGCAGAGTTTGATCATCAATGCTTCCGTGGGAAGATTTTTGATCAAAGAGGGGAGAAAAGAGAGAAGAAAAATAGCTCAGAGTAGTGTGAGCTATCTGAGGTATGCAAAATTTATTAGGCCCAGTAAGATATGAGCATGTGACTTCAGCCATGCTCCCCACCTCCCACCCCCAACTGCACTCATGCCTAGGGCAATTGTTTAAAGTCATTTTGCTTCTGACTAGCTACCTCACTCGTTATCTTCAGGTTCTTGAACATTGTGAGACAGATACCATGGATAGCCAATCAATAGCTTACGTTATTTTAATGTAATTCTTGCTAAACAACTTAGAAACTGCCTCCTATTTTCTTTTAAAAATCTACTTATGACTGCTGCTAATCAGAGTATATATTCAGAACAACTTGAATCTATGGTCCCACAATGTGATCCTCAAGTGCTGCCCAAATAAAGTATTTACTTATATTAATTATGACTCAGCACGTTTTTAGGTCAACCAGCAAAAGATCTTGCAGGTAGAAGACGGACAGTATATGTTTCTTGGATTAGATTCATGACTACGCACTATAATTATTTCTCTCTCAAAAATATGAATCGTTGAAAGTCAAAAAAGTGTTTTATTTCTCCTTGAACCATATTTCTGAGAAAATAATAGGTACGCACAACATGATTTGAAACATAAATTCACCAAATGGACTCATTTGCATTTCATCCAGGAATTTATCTCAAGTGAAATAGAATTCATTTGTCCAACGGTAACAGGATAACATATTTTTCCATCATCTATTGCTGTCTAACAAACTACCCCCAAATTTAGTGACTTAAACATAACATAATGACTTAAACTTAACAATGTATTATTTTTCGCAATGCTGCAATCTGGGTTGGGCTCAGCTGAGCTGTTCTTCTCTATGTCACATCTGCTGGAGCTGTTCACTCACATGCTTGAAGCTGGGTTGGTTAGAACATCTGGGGCCTGGCCAAGCATCTCTTTCTCTCCTGTTCTCACAACCTGCCTAGCTTAGACTTCTTTACAGTAAGGTGATCTCAGGATATTTGGGCTTGTTACCTGGTGTCTGGCTCCCAAAAGAGGAATTGGAAGCTGAAGATCTTTTAAGAACCGGTCTGCAACTGGCAACAGTGTCACTTCCATTGTGTTCTGTTCATCAAAAGCAAATCACAAAGTCAGCCTACATTCAAGGACAGAGAAATTACATTTTATCTGTTGATGTGAGAAACAAAATGCACATGGAAGTAAATGGCTTTGTGAGGAGGTGGTGAAAGAATTGATGGCAGCTTGGACACTAGCTCCACAATGTCTACAGCGAGACTTTCCATTTCCTCTAAGCCGTGTTCAAACTATTAAAGTGATCAAATTCACTTTAGGAGACAACCAAATAACTGAAATAGTTTGTATATTAGTTCCTGCACAAATCTCACATTAAATTGTAATTTCCAGTGTTGGAGGTGGGGCATGGTGGGAGGTGATCTGATCACTGGGGTCAGGTTTCTTATGATGGTTTAGCACCATCCCCTTGGTGTTGTCCACACGACAGTGAGTGAGATCTGGTAGTTTAAAAGTGGGTTGCATCTACCCCTGTCTTGCACCTGCTTTCACCATGTGATGTGACTGCTCTCTTTTTGCCTTCTGCCAAGATTGAAAGCTTCCTAAGGCTTCCCCAGGAACAGATGCCACTCTGCTTTCTGTACGGCCTATGGAACCATGAGCCAATTAAACCACTTTTCTTAGAAATTACCCAGTCTTGGGTATTTCTTTATAGTAATGCAAGCATGGCCTAATACAATAACTTTAGATGCAGTTTTGAGGTCTGCATCAAGATCTCTGAAACTTCACAAGGACAGCTTCCAAACCTCCATTCACTTGCATATAGTTCCATTCAATGGTTATTGAACACTTACCAAAAACAACGCCTTATTATTAGCTTTTTTGATTCGTTCAACCTCATTTCTCCAAAACTTCCTAGGTCTCCTGCCCTTGTTCTTATTACTGGGCCTGTTGCCACATGACATTGTAAGCCTGAAGCATCACGTGCCTGGAGTGTCTGTTTCACTGCTCCTTGTTACCGCTCTTGGAATAGGCGTGGAACAAACCCTCATCGTCTCGGAATCCTAGGTAGACTCATGACCAGTAGTAAATACATTTTGGGGGCTCCTTTCTGTCTACAGTTACTAATTCTTCTTGTATCCTCCTACCCTCGCCTCAGGTAAACACTTATTTTGCTTTCATGCCGAAGTAAATTTAGTTTTCATTTGAATTTCATGTTATTCTCTATTATGTGTAGAAGCACCCTGGAACTTTGATGTGCTCAGCTGTGCCAGCCTAACCTTTATTAGAATACTGGACTCTTGATGGAGGATGTTATCTAGACTTAACCAAGATGGTTTCTAGACAAAACTCATTATGATTATTGTGGTCTCAGAGTGTTTGAAGTATTAAATGGTTTCAGTTGCTCTAGCAAAGGAACAATGGAGTTTTCAATTATATGTTATATTCTGAAACTGCCTCTCAATAGGAACAGAAAAACCCCAGTAACTTTAGACATTAAACGTATTTTCCTTTGTGTATCAATAAATTATTTCTTTATAAAATTGGTGTTGGAGAGGTAATTTTTCTTTTTCAAAATTAGAAAGTTAATCACAAAATAGGCTTTAGTGTTGATCTCAAAGGTCACACTTTTGGAGGTTGGTTTTACAAGAAGAAAAACAAAACCCACAGTTGAGAAATTGAGTTGAGTTAATATTCTTCACAGGAAATTCCTGTAAAGGAAACCAGCTTACTCACTCTTTCAACTAAACCCAACCACAAACTTTATCTTGTCAAGGAGGTTGGTCAGAGAAGAGTTTTAGATGCTTCTTCTTCAGAGCATTTCCTACAGAAAGAGGTAGCTTATTTGATTTTCCTCTGTATGACCATCCATTTCACAATGTCAATGGTCATTTACAAAATAAGGTTTTCCTTTTTCATCCAGTTATAACCCATTATTTTTGAGCTGATGCGAGTTACATGGCTACTATGTCTTCTCCAGGTATCTCTCTGGATAGGAAGAAATATAGTAGAACCCTTCGAAAACGGATATTCTCACGTATTTTCCTTCAGATACAAAAGCCAGCAGTCACTGAAATAAGGACTTGAAGTTCCTTCCTCTTTTTTTTATGTCTTAAGAGCAGGAAATAAAGGTAAGAGAGAGGTACTTTTTTTTTTCCCCCACTAGATTTCCTAACCAGAAAATATAAGTTGGGAAAAGAGTTTAAATAATTTAAAAAATGAATTGCTAGCACAATTACTTTTCCAGAACTATTTTAGAATAACAAATGGGTTATTTACTAACAGAATTTTCATCTCCATATATATGGAGTCTTCACTAAAAAAAGAGGGGGTTATAAAAGAAACCTGTTTATAGTGCTTTGAGCATTTTACAGGAAGGGCTAAGAGCAGAGAGATTCAAGATGTTTGCCAAATTTGAATGCCCATTTAAGCTTAACTGTGACATCTTTGATGGCAGGCACTATGGCTTCATTTTCTGTTATCCCTAGACAATGGGGTCTAAAGCCACCACGGACCATCTGAGAATCATAATGATACCAGTTGAATTAAATACTGTCACTATTACACGAGACCAAATCTCTGTCTGCAGGTGTTCTCTGTGTAAAGTGGTTTAAGTCTGCCTTTGATGGTGATATTTCTCTCCCTGGTCCTCAGACCCCTGTTGACACTGCTTTCTCCAGCACTTTCCTCTCTCTTCCCCGTTTCCCACCACAAAGTTCTGTGGGGAAAGTTTAGTTCATTATTTCTCCCAGAGACAGCTGAAGGTGTAGCCTTGACAACTGAAAGAGAAATCTTCATCCTCTGACAAAAGATATGTGATTCTCCAAAAACGCGTCTGGAAAATAACTGAAGAGATTCTGTAGATTCTGCCAGCGCCGTTAGACTCTCAGTTCCTTCTGTGAAGGCCAGCGTAGGGTGATGGGGAAATCAGAAGCTTTGAGACCCTCTATACCTGGATATGAATCCCCCTGCTAATACTTACCAGGTATGTGATTATCCTTGAGAATGGACACTGCCATTCCAAGCAACGTGAGCCTTGGTTGTCCATCTGTAATACAAGAAGGACAGCCCTCTGCTTCACTTTACAGAAAGTAAGTGAGGGCCACATTATTTTATTCTTATAAGCAGAGTCTGAGACTTGATTTGGCTTAAGTTGTCCAGTGCTCAATAAATGATGTCCTCTGCATGTGTGTGGCTCCTTCCGATTCAGGGAAGCATGTTAGTGACGGCAGCATGGAAGACGTCACTTAGATATTAGATGGCCTTCAAAAGGTAGATATTAACAAGCAAGCCACACAGTGTGGGCGCATTGTCCCACATAAATGAGACTTCCAGACTGGGCTTGGGCTCACCTCGGTCAGTTGCCCACAATGCTGGCAATAGCTACTGTGACTCAGCACTGACCCACCTCCCCAAGCTCTGTGCTTATCCCTGAGCAGGACTTCCCAAAGATGTCTCCTGGAGGAGCATGGTGGCTCTGACCCTTGTTTATAATGTAGGTTCCATTGTTCTTCTCCTTGAGAATCTGATTTAATAAGTCCTCGGGAAGCCCAAAATCTGCATTTGTCATTAGTGTTTCATGTGACTATTATAATCAAGATGATTTGAGAAGCACTGTCCCAGAGTGAAAGCTGAAGCCTGAAATCAGCCCCAGGCAGCCGGAGGGCTGAGGCCAGGGCATGGGTGGGTGTATCCTAGGCAGTAACTGTCATCTCAAGGTTGGCAGAAATTCCTGAGGGCTGGAGGCTGCTGGGCGTCGTGGTAACTAATTTGCTATAGGCTTGGACATTTGGACATAAATTGCAAGATGGTAGAGCTGGAATGATCTTAGCAATCATCTGGTCTTATGATTTACAAGTCAGGGAGCTTTTTTAAAAATTACAAATATCCTGACTTACACATCAGAAATTCTGATTCCTTCATTCTAAGGTGGAGGAACTACTGATACAGTCCAGACATTTTATTTTGCAGGTAAGAAAGCTGAAGTGCAGAAAGAGACCACGTGATGTAACTGGAGTCACACAGTAAGTGAATTGCCATAGTGGATTGCAATGTGTTTGCTCTGACGACTCTGGAAGTGTTTATCATTTCTGAAAAACTGAGCAGAGATCATGTTTTAGAAATCGTACCTCCTGACCCTAGGAGAGTGCCAAAGGAATAATCTCCGTTCTTTAGGAGCTCCCAATCTAGTGGGAGGACAAGGTGTAAGGAACAACTCATCTACTGCAGCACGGTTAAATCCTGAACAAGTCATTACTGAGCTCCTGTTATTAGCACCATTCCTGGAGAGAGCCTGCAGGACTCAGAAAGACACACACAGTTCCTGCTGGGATGGAACTTATATTCTAGTTGGGGAGAAGTTTTAGGAATAAGATATTTTCAGACAATAATGTGTGCTAAGACAGAAGTCATCGAAAATGAGAAGCAAGAGAGGTGATTGTTGGCAAGAAGGGAGGGAGGGGCTTCTTTATCCAGGCGGTCAGGGAACGACTCTCCAAGGAAGAAATCAGAGATAAGACATGAGAGAGCCAAACGCTACAGGGTTTGTCCATGGTGCTCTGGAATCTGTGCTTCATCACATGGGTGGTGGGAGCTGGTGGCGTCTTGGGCATGGAAATGAGATGCTCAGGCTTGCTTCTTAGGAAGATGTGTCTGGTGGTGGAGCTGGAGGACTGTTCTTTCAGAGACTTTGTGGACAAGGGAAAGGCAAGTGGGGAGACCATATATACAGAGTAGTATGTGCAAACATTCTCAAATTTTATCAGTAGGAGCTATATCTCTAGATTTCCTAACCGTGAAAAATCTGGCATTTTTATTCAACATGCGTCATTTTTTTCAGGAAAAGTTAAACATAACTCTTTCCAAATTACTCATGGAAATATACATGCTAGGTGAGCACATCAGACAAAAAAGATTAATGAGGGGAAAATGGCATTAAAAGAACACACTGCATAGAACCTAGGGATATCGGGAGCTTAAGATGATTTGTAAGAAATGACACAATTGAAACACAATTGGAAATACCCACGTAAGTTTGAGGCAAGTGAAGGCCGGTTTGGGTAGGACCTGCCCTTTCAAAGCTTCCTGTGTAAGTTGCACTTTGGTCACTGGTTCTGATTTCTTCATTTCCCATTTCTTGATTTACAGAAATGAAGGGGATACGCAGGGCAGAGTTCTGAATCTCAAAACACTCCTCTAGCAATGGAATGAAGTTATTGGAGTGATGACAGGAACACGGGAGAACAATGCTCTATTTGGGCTGGATATTTCTTTGGCTTGTCTCAGGAGAGAGAACTAAAGGATTTAATATTTCAGGTAGGGATTTTCACTTTTCATGTTAGCACTGAGGGTCTGTGGTCAAACGTAAAGTGATGGATAACCTGATATATCAGCAGCATGATATATTAATAAACAACCTTTCCATCCTACTGCTAAAAAGGGACTGAGAGGAGAATTATTGGGGTGAACAGCTTTCAGCTGATACCAAGCATTGACTAGGTACCCTGTTACTGTAGTTGAGTGTTCAGTGAGAGCAGCTGAAGAGGGATGAGCCAGGGTTCTACCGTCTTTTCCAGGAAACCAGGGCTGCTGCTGGTGATACTGGAGTCCACTGGGAGGGACTTAGAACAGGCACTTCCTTTCCCCTACAAAATGGACAGTGAAGAAGAAAGACACACAAGGAAGCTGAATCTCTTGTTAAATCAAGCACTAGATGTAAATGTAAGCTAGAATTCCATTTTCTAATGTGTTTCCATGTTGTTCTGTTTATTATGATTTTCAGGTTGTTCCACAAAAAAACTCCTTTGGACATATTCTACAAGAAGTGAAGAGGAATTTATCTTATTTTGTGATTTACCAGAGCCACAGAAATCACATTTCTGCCACAGAAGTCGACTCTCACCAACACAAGTCCCTGAGCACCTGCCCTTTATGGGTAGTAAGGACCTATCTGATGTTCAATGGTACCGACAACCTTCGAATGGAGACCCATTAGAGGGCATTAGGAAAAGCTATCCTCACATCATTCAGGACAAATGCACCCTTCGTTTTTTGACCCCAGGGGTGAATAATACTGGGTCATATATTTGTAGACCCAAGATGATTAAGTATGTTCCAAATGCATTTCTATCTGAAAACATTTCCAAATCTTCTATTATCTAGACAAAATGTCTATGTTCACAGGATCTTGTTAATTTCCTAGGAGCCCCTACGATGTAGCCTGTTGTGTCAAGATGATTTTAGAAGTTAAGCCCCAGTCAAATGCATCCTGTGAGAATTCTGCATCACATAAGCAAGACCTGCTTCTTGGGAGCACTGGCTCTATTTCTTGCCCCAGTCTCAGCTGCCAAAGTGATGCACAAAGTCCAGAGGTAACCTGGTACAAGGTAAGAGTGAATTCTCTAAAATTAATGTAAGAGCATTGTTTTCACGGTATCATCTTCATGGGTTTTTTTCATGGAAAACCGTGTTTGAGAATCTGGGGTCTACAGCTTCTCAAAAACTGGTCCTGTGCCTCTGCAGGAGATCTGACTTTCTAAAATAATTGTGTCCCCTGGGAAGCCACAGAGCTTGATATTCTAATTATTAGAGGCATCCTTTTGATCAACACTAGAAAAACTTCTAAAATGCAAGTGTACTACACATGAGGTTAGACATAAACCTACTAACATCTGCTAATGTAGGAAGATAGGTTCACTCATTTTCACTGTCTTCGGAAAGCAACAGGCATTGCAAAGGGGAAGGGAGCATCCAACACATAAGTCTTGAAGGGTTTGTGAAAGATAGGGAGCCTGAAATACATTCCCAAAAGGACAGCTCTTGGAGGACAGTTAGGACAAATCCAAGGTGGACCTCAGTGACAGATGTCTTGCACAGGTGAGATGATGGAAAGGAGTACAGTGCTAAGAGAAAAAGGGAACAAGAGCAAGTTTCACAATGACTTTGAGCTATGAACCACATGTACGTGAACTCCCATAACAGAAGAACTTCATGTTTCCATCCTGTTTTAGAGTGTTTCCAAGTGCTACCAGATAACGAAATGCTGCCTAACCCTCTCCTCCAGCAGGGCCCCCTGTCAGTTGACTCTTGGGTGGTGGAATCCAGGAATAGAATCTAAATCGCTTCCTACAATTGCGATAACTATTTGAAGTCCAATAATTTGTCTTCAAAATTATGCACAATTTTGTATTCAACCTCATAATATATGTGTTTGTTAATATAAAAATATCATTCTAAATTGCTACTGATTAAAGTCAGAAAGATGAGTTATGTTTATTTAATGGTTTAATGCATCCCAAATTTTAACGATGAGAGTCTCCTGGGGATACAGTTACCATGGTATGAGGAGACATTTCCCTACTTGATTCCTGAGACCCCATGCTAATAGGAGGACAGATGTTATCACATCCTTTACAGAAATAAATATACAAGGAGGACGAATGGCATGGGGTACGGTCTCACATTTGTGTTTTTATATGACACTGAAAGAATGCTGGTCTCAATAAAACCCTATTTTCAGAAACATTCATTTCATAACCTCTAAAATGAGGTTAGTAAGAAGAGCCAATAGTTTTGTTCATTATTTTCACTTCTCTCTCAAGAACAAAACTTCCTTTAGTTCAAAATATCTGTCATCCAGGATGGCAGCTGTCTTGTCTTGGTGGGCTGTTCTCAGGCCAGTAAAGCAGTCCTGTCCCCATTATTTCAGATGAAAATGTGCTTGGCTTTTCAATGATCATACACCTGAAGTGAAAGTTATGAATTTTTACTTTTCAGGCGAGCACAAGTTGCATAATTGTTTCCAGCTATCTGCAAATATTGCTTTTATAAACTAAACCCTAAAACTGCATGACATTCACAAAAGGAAGCTCTGTTTCACTTCCCTGGGGCTTTGAGTGCAAATGTCAACAGGTGTTTCATGGTGGACAGGCAGCTACCCTAAGAATAGGTGAACAATGGCTGTTATTAAAATTGTACCTCTGACACAGATTTGAACAGGTCCTGGTTTTGTGAATTACACATATGTGCTTGTGCATTCACACACATACATGCATACACAAGCACATAGTAACCTGGAAATCACAGACCTATTGGCAGTAGTACATCACTGAAAGGGATGGCATTAGGCAGGAAAAAACACCTACTGCCTTTTTCCTTCATGCTAACCCCCAGATTCTCAGGTGGTGGGTGGGTCATACGTATGACCCATCTCTGAATAGAAGAAGCTGACACTGGATGAGAGAATGAAAACATGGCTTTAATGAATTCAAATGAAACTGCTGACCGGGGATATACCCACCAGATATGCAGAGTATACAACTGAAATAAATCCCTGGGCTTGGAGTCTCTGGAGCATTCCACAATATTTTTCATTGACAAATTAAAAACAGGCAGACTGTTTTGAAAAGCTAATTAACACATACATCACCTTGCTTATTTTTTGTGGACAGGCATTTGAAACTTACCTCTTAGTTATTTTGAAATGTGCAATACAATATTATTGGCTATAGTTACCTTGCTATGAAATATGTCTGAAAACTTATTCCTCCTATCTATCTGAAACTTTGTACTCTTTGACCAGTATTTCCCTATTCACCCTCTTCTCCCCACGGACCAAGCTCCCACTAATCATCATTCTACTCTCTACTTCTATGAGTTCAACTTTTTAAAGTTCTATATATGAGTGAGATATTGCAGCTTTTCTCTTTCTGTGTCTGGCTTATTTCACTTAGCATAGTTTTCCAAGTTTATTCGTGTTTGTCCCACATGATGGAATTTCCTTTTGTAAAGGCTAAATAGTATTTCATTGTGTACGTGTACCACATTTTCTTTGTTCATTCCTCTGCTGATGGACACTGAGGTTGATTCCATATCTTGGCTACTGTGAATAGTGCTGCAGTAAGCATAGGAGCGTAGTTAACCCTTTGCCGTATTGATTTCAATCTCTTTGGATATGTACCCGAAAGTGGGATTGCTGAATCATATGGTAGTTCTATTTTTAGTTTTTATTGATGAGCCTTCATAGAGTTTCTTATAATGGCTGTACTGATTTACATTTGTACCAACAGTGCGTAACAGATTTTTTTTTTTTTTGTAAAAGCCACTCTAACAAGTGTGAAGTGATATGTCATTGTGGTTTCAATTTGTGTTTCTCTGATTATTAGTGATACTCAGCATTTTTTCATATAGTTATTGGCCATTTGCATCCTTTCTTTTGAGAACTACCTTTTCAGATCTCTTGCCTATTTTTAAAATGGGCTATTTGTTTTCTTGCTAATGCAGTGTTTGATTTCCTTATATATTCTTGATATTAACTCCTTATCAGATATATGGCTTGTAAATATTTTCCCCATTTGGTGAGTTGTCTCTTTACTCCATTGATTGTTTCCTTTGCTATGCAGAAGCTTTTTAATTTTATGCTATATCATTTGTCTATTTTTGTTTTTGTTGCCTGTGCTTTCAAGGTCATATTCAAAAAAATATTTGCCCATAACGATGCTGTAGAGCTTTCCCCCTATGTTTTCTTTTAGAAGTTTTACAACTTTAGTTCTTATATTTAATTCTTTAATCGATTTTGAATTGATGGATCATATGTGCTATGAGATACAATTTCATTCTTCTCCCTGTGGATAATCAGTTTTCCTAACATCATTTATTGGAGAGATAATCCTTTCCCCGTGGTGTGTTCTTGGCATGTTTTTTGTTTTTTTTTTTTAATCTATTAACTGTAAATGTGTAGGTTTCTTTCTGGGCTATCATATTCCATTTGTTGATGTGTCTGTTTTTATGCCAGTACCATGCTGTTTTGATTTAAACGGCTTTGCAATACATTTTGGAATCAGGGAGTGTGAAACATCTAGCTTTGTTCTTTTTGCTCAAGATTGTTTTGGTTATTTGGGGTCTTTTGTAGTTCCATATGAATTTAAGGGTAGTTTTTTGTATTTCTGTAAAAAATAACAATATTGTGATAGGGTTGGTTTTGAATGCGTAGATCACTTTGAGTAGTAAGGACATTTTCTCAATATTAATTCTTCTGATCTATGGACACAGGATACCTTTATATTTATTTGTGTTTTCTTCCATTCCTTTTGTTAGTTTTTTTTTTTTTTTTTTTTTATCATTTTCAGTATATAGGTCTTTTACCTTCTTGGTTAAATTTATATCCAACTATTTTACTATTTTGGTTCCTATGGTAAGTGGGCTTGTTTACTTAATTTCCTTTTCTGCAGACAGTTCATTATCAGTACAGGGAAACACTACTGATTTTTATATGTTGATTTTATGTCCTGCGATTTTAGTGAATTCTTTTATCACTTCTAACAGTTTTTTGGTGGAGTCTTTAGAGTTTTCTACAGATGAAATCATGTCATCAACAAATACAGACAATTTTACTTGTTTTTCTACTAAAATGCTTTTTATTTCTTTCTCTTGCCTAATTGCTCTGGCTAGGACTTCCAGTACTATGATGAAAAGCGGTGGTAAGAATGCACATTCTTGTTTTGTTAATCTGATCTTAGAGGAAAAGATTTCAACTTTTCACAATTGAATATGACATTAGCTATGGATTTGTCATATATGGCCTTTATGGTACTGAGGTACATTCCCTCTCTGCTTAATTGGTTGAGGGTTTTTACATGAAGGGTGTTAAATTTTGTCAAATGATTTTTCTGCATCTATTGAGATATGGTTTTTATCTTTCATTTTATTAATGTAGTCTACCATATTTATTGATTTGTGTGTATTGAATTGCATCCCAGGGATACATCCCACTTGATCATGGTGAATGATTCTTTTAATGTATGGTTGAATTTGGTTTGCTAATATTTTGTTGTGGATTTTTGCATCTGTATTTTTCAGGGATACTGGCCTGTAATTTTCTTTTCCCTTTTCTGGCTTTGGTATCAGTGTGATGCTTGCTTCATAAAATTAGCTTGGAAGTTTTATTACTGATTCAGACTCCTTATTCATTATTGGTCTGTTTAGATTTTCTATTTCTTTATGATCTTGGTAGGTTGTATGTGTCTAGGAATACAGCTGTTTCTTTTAAGTTATTCATTTTATTGGCATATAATTGTTCATAGTAGTTTCTTATAATCCTTTGTATTTTTGTGATATTGATGGTAATGTCTCCTCTCTCATTTCTGATTTTATCTATTTGAGTTTTCTCTTTTTCCTTAGTCTAGTTAAGAGTTTGTTGATTTTGTTTTTAGTTTTTTCAATAAACCAACTCTTAGTTCTATTCATTTTTCCTATTGTTTTTCTCATCTCTATTTCATTTATTTCTGCTTTTATCTTTGTTATTTCCTTTCTTCTGCAAACTTTGGGCTTGATTTATTACCCTTTTTCTAACATCTTTTGGTGTATCAGTAGATTTTTTATTTGAAATCTTTCCTGTGTTTTGATACCGACATTCATTGCTATACATTTCCCTCAGGACTGCTTTTGCTGCATCCCACATGTTTTAGTACATTGTGTTTTGACTTTTGTTTGTCTCAAGTTATTTTTTAACTTCCTTTTTATTTCTTCTTTATCCCATTGGTTGTTTAGGTGCATTTTGTTTCATTTCTGCATATGTGCATGTTTTCCAAGATATTTTCTGTTTTTAGATTTCTACCTTTATGCCGTTGTAACCCAAAAAGATACTTGATATGATTTCAATTTTCTTAAAGTTTTTAAGACTTATCTTGTAGCTGAACATATCCTTCCTGGAAAATGTTCTATGTGTACTTGAGAAGGATGTGTATTCTGCTGCTGTTGGATAGAATGTTTTGTATATGTCTGTTAGGTCCATTTGGTCAAAAGCATAATTCAAGGCCAATTTTTGAAGTTTATTTTCTGTTTAAATGAGCTATCCACAGTTGAAATTAAGGTATTGAGTTTCTTACTATTATTGTATTGCAGTCTTTCTCTTTCTTCATTTAATAATTGCCTTACGTATTTAAGTGCTCTAATGTTGGGTGCCTATGTATCTACAATTGTTATACCCTTTTAGTGAATGGACTCTTCATTATACTGTGATCTTTCTTGTCTCTTTTTATAGTTTTTGACTGAAAGTCTATTTTGTCTGATATAAGTACAGCTATCCCTGCTCTCTGTTGGTTTTCGTTTGTATGGAATATCTTTGTTCATCCTTTCCCTTCTAGTCTACATGTGTCCTTATTAGTAAATCTCTTGAAGGCAGCATATAGCTGAATTTTTAAAAACCCATTTAACCTTTAAACGTCTTTTGATCGGAGACATATTGTAAATATGTCTTACATAATATTTTATGTAATGATAAATATTAATCATTACATAAATATGTCTTGATTAATCTATTTACATTGAAGGTAATTATTGGTAGATAAGCACATGCTGTTGCCATTTTGTAACTTATTTTCTGTGTGTTTTGTAGATTTTTTTGTTACTTTTTTCTCTGTTGGTATCTTCCTTTGTGTTTTGATGGCTTTCTTTGGTGCTATGCTTTGAATCTTTTGTATTTGTGTTTTGCACAACCACTACACGTTTATGTTTTGTGGTTACTATGAGGCTTCCATAAAACACTTGTAACAGGCTATTTAAGCTAATAACAACTTTATATACAAAAACTACACTTCCATTTCCTCTCCCCTACCTTTTATGGTTTTGATGTCAAATTTTACATTTGTTGTAGTTTCTATTTGTTAATGATTTATTACAGCTAGGTTTGTTGTTATTAGTTTTGTCTATTAACTTTCATAGTAATGATAAATGGCTTTATGTACCACCCTTACATTATTAGAGAATTATGAATATGACTATGTATTACCTACTACCATTGAATTTTTTACTTTCATATTTTTTGTTATTAATTAGCAGGCATTCATTTCAGTTTAAATAATTCCCTTTAGCAATTCTTAAAAGTAGACCACGTGGTGATGAACTCCCTTAGCTTTTGTTTGTCTGGGAAAGTTTTAATTTCCCTCTCATTTCTGAAGGACAGCTTTGCTTTGTTGGCAGTTTCTTTGGGTTTTCTTCCTTCAGAACTGAATATATCATCCCACTCTCTCATGGCTGATAGAGTTTCTGCCGAGAAATCCACTGACAGCAATATTAAGACTTTCTTGAACATGGTAAGTTTCTCATCTCTTGCTACTTTCAGTATTCTTTCTTTGTCTTTGAATTTTTGACAATTTGATTATGATGTATCTCGGTAAACCCCTTTTGGGTTGAATTTGATTAGCAACCTCTGAGTGTCCTATGCATGAATATTGTCTTTCCCTAGATTTGGGAAATTTTCAGCCAGTATTCCCTTAAATACGCTTTCTGACTTCTTTTTTCTTCCATCTTCTAAAATTCCTATTATGTGATTCTGAGTTCCCTTGAAGGTGTTCCATAACTATAAGTCTTTTTCATTCTTTTTCTTTTTGCTCCTCTGACTAGATAATTTCAAATGTCATCTTTGATGTCGCTGATGCTTTCTTCTGCTTAATCAAATCTGCTGTTGATATTATAGTTCAGGTATTACATTCTTTATCTGTAGGATTTCTTTATTTTTCAAATAACCACACTTCAAGGAGAAGGATTTCTATTTAAATTTTTTTTTTCTGTTTCTCTATTAAACTTTTCATTTTGTTTGGGAATTGTTTTTAACATTTATTTTATTTTTTATACATATTTTCTTGTGGTTTCCTAAACTACTTTAAGAGGATCATTCTGAAGTTTTTTCAGTCATTTCTTAGATCTTTACTTCCAATTTCATTATGATAGCTTTATTAGTTTCTTTTAGTGGTGTCATATTTCCTTGATTTTTCATAATCATTGGTCCTTGCATTGGTGCCTATGCAGTTGAGGAAACAGCCACCTCTTTTGGTCTTTGTAGATGATCTTTGGTGGTAGCAGACCTTCACTATTTAGTCTAGTCTGGGATTCCAGGTGGGCTAGTTGGTAGCAATCCCAGATAAGCAGACTTTGGTGCTGAGTTTTCTAGGTGGGCTTGGCTGTTTTCTGTGCACTGAGGTCAAGTGGAATTGCTTTCTGTGCTTCATGTTCCAGTGAGACCACTTTCTGAACTCTATTCTAAGGTTGAGTGGCTGGCTGGGCTCTGTCATTGCCTCTGATCAGGCAAAGCTGCAGACTGTCTTCCCAAATAGTCTGCAACTTTGCCTGATCCGAGACAGTCACAGAGCAATACCCTTCTGTCTTCCATTCACCCACAATATGAAGGAATTGCTTAATTAACTAAAAGGGCACTCAAATGCCCTACATCTGGCTGAGAAATACTGTTGTTAGAATGTGTGGTTCAGCAGGACAACATGCCAGGCTGTGAGGCAAAGTGAGTTCTCTGGGATTGCTACTTAGCAATTTGGGATGGGCAGGGGCAGAAGCTAGGCTACACAGATGTGTGTGGGTTTGATCTTACTTCTGGGACGGGGATAGCCTTAAGCAGAGCATTGAGGCTTGACTGGGTTGCCACTCACCTTCTGGGTCTGGGTGGGGCCAGCTGCTCCCTCTGCAGATAATTGCTGACCTGTGCTTGCCTTCTGGCCCGGGGAGGGCTGCAGGAAAGTGCTGGGGCCCAGCTGGGTCACCATGCTTGGAGATTATTAATTAAAATATTTAATGACTGAAAACGTCAGAATTAAAGTGAGTTATTTATTATTTATTCTACTAACTTTTTCTATATATTTTTCTAATTTCTAAAAATGTAATGAAAAAACAGCCTTGGCGTAAACAGACTTCATCTTAAATAAATAATAGTTACATTTAATGTAACAGCATTTTATGATCTTCAGCTAAGCAAATCCTTGACACAAGTCAAAATTATAATGAAGGGCAGTAGGAAAATCTCTTCTGTATTGGCCTAGGGCACCGAGATATGAGTTTTGACAACATTGCTGTGACCTCCTGTTAGTAGGACTTGCGCCTTGCATAACATTTCCATTGGTGTTTTAAGACAATCTAACTCGGCCGGACGCGGTGGCTCAAGCCTGTAATCCCAGCACTTTGGGAGGCCGAGGCGGGCGGATCACGAGGTCAGGAGATTGAGACCATCCTGGCTAACACAGTGAAACCCCGTCTCTACTAAAAATACAAAAAACTAGCCGGGTGAGGTGGCGGGCGCCTGTAGTCCCAGCTACTCGGGAGGCTGAGGCAGGAGAAAGGCGTAAACCCGGGAGGCGGAGCTTGCAGTGAGCTGAGATCCGGCCACTGCACTCCAGCCCGGGCGACAGAGCGAGACTCCGTCTCAAAAAAAAAAAAAAAAAGGCCGGGTGCAGTGGCTCAAGCCTGTAATCCCAGCACGTTGGGAGGCCGAGGCGGGCGGATCACGAGGTCAGGAGATCGAGACCATCCTGGCTAACACGGTGAAACCCCGTCTCTACTAAAAATACAAAAAAAAAAAAAAAAAAACTAGCCGGGCGAGGTGGCGGGCGCCTGTGGTCCCAGCTACTCGGGAGGCTGAGGCAGGAGAATGGCGTAAACCTGGGAGGCGGAGCTTGCAGTGAGCTGAGATCCGGCCACTGCACTCCAGCCCGGGTGACAGAGCGAGACTCCGTCTCAAAAAAAAAAAAAAGAAAAGACAATCTAACTCATGCCACATTCTCTTGCCACACTTCTGACATGGCTGCTGGGTTGATTTTAAGCCCTATGTGGCATGGAAGCTTTTGTTTGTTTGTTTTAGTGATAGAATCTAATTCTGCTGCCTAGGTTGGAGCGCAGTGGTGTAATCACAGCTCACTGCAGTCTTGAACTTCTGGGCTCAAGTGATCCTCCAGCCTTAGCATCTCAAGTAGTTAGGACTACAGGCAAACACCACTACACCCAGCTAATTTTAAAATTTTTTTGGTAGAGAAAGGGTTTCACTATGTTGCTCAGGCTGGTTTCGAACTCATGGTTTCAACCAATCCTCCTGCCTTGGCCTTCCAAAGGGCTGGTATTAGAGGTGTGAGCCATCATGCCAACCACAAAGAGGTTTGTTTTTTGAGATGGAACCTCTGTCTTTGTTGCTTAGGCTGGAGTGCACTGGTACAATCTTGGCTCACTGCAACCTCCACCTCCCGGGTTCAAGCTATTTTTGTGCCTCAGCCTCTCGAGTAGCTGAGATTACAGGTGTGGGTCACCACACCCAGCGAATTTTTGTATTTTTAGCAGAGATGGGGTTTCACCATGTTGGCCAGGCTGGTCTCGAACTCCTGACCTCAGGTGATCCACCTGCTTCGGCCTCTCAAAGTGCTGGGATTACAGGTGTGAGCCATCATGCCAACCACAAAGAAGTTTTGTACCTGTACCTGATACTTTTTCTCATTTCCTGGTTCTTGTAACTGGCACCTGTTGGCATCCTGTGGGCCTAGTGCTGTGGAGAACTGGTGAGCATGGTGAGACTGGCTAGATACAAAGATGAATGTGTTTCTAAATAAAGAAGAAGGTAATTTAATGAGCTTCTAGATAGGAAGCAGATAATTTAGATTATATTTCTCAAAACTGTTTCCAGGGTTGAAACATTGGCCTGTTTGATTATTCTCACTATGAACATTTCAGAACTCTGAAGATCTGGACAGCTTTCTAACACGTGTTCAAAACAATCATCTATATGCTGTCTAACCAACACTGAAACAGAGGAAGCATTACCTTCCTTGTTCAGAACAGAATATTGCCACAGCTCACAGTTGTTTTAGCTTTGGGACAGCCCCATTATATGACTGATTTATTCTGAGTTGGAAGGCAAGTGTTTTCACCAAAACTGAAATCAAGCCAGTTCTATTTTTGTTTGTGGAGTAGAATTTGTAACTTATGTTCATAATATTATATTTACTTCTGTTAAATGATAATTTGTTGTTTTTAGTTCATTCTACGTCTCAAGAGGTTGGAATTCTGATTTTGAATGCTGACATATTAGCCATCGCACGCAGGTTTGTGAGGCATGTAGATGAGATCAGCGTGATATGTTCTCACTCAAGCCCCTGCTAAAACTACTGACCAGGCTAGCACCAGGGATAGAGTGCTCTGCTGTTGACTCCAGTTTGATCCTTCTAGTTGCATATGATTCATTCATCTGCAATGCAAGGTGCTGCTTAATTAACTAAAAGGGCACTCAAATGCCCTGTATCTGATCATTCAGCTCACAATCTACCTTTGGTTTAACAGAGAGATCATGGGAATATTTTTCAAATGACTCACTATAGCAAAGATACTCTGTGTCTGCTGTACTCCTCTGAACCTCTGGTCTATTCAATTGTGGGCAACAATGAGATTACCTTGATATGATTGTTGTTAGCAACCTGGCTGATATTAACCATCACTTCCTTTTCTAAGGGTTCATAAACCATCCGTTAAATAATTAACTCAAGACTTTCACTGGAAATTGACATCTAGCCCATTATCAATAATTTCCATAATATACTCCAATATATACCTTAGTATACTCCATAATATACCTTAAAAGATAAATATTCATTAAAAAAATCTATCGGCCCGGCGCGGTGGCTCAAGCCTGTAATCCCAGCACTTTGGGAGGCTGAGACGGGCGGATCACGAGGTCAGGAGATCGAGACCATCCTGACTAACCTGATGAAACCCCGTCTCTACTAAAAAAATACAAAAAAAAAAAAAAAAAAAAAAAACTAGCCGGGTGAGGTGGCGGGCGCCTGTGGTCCCAGCTACTCGGGAGGCTGAGGCAGGAGAATGGCGTGAACTCCGGAGGCGGAGCTTGCAGTGAGCTGAGATCCGGCCACTGCACTCCAGCCTGGGTGACAGAGCGAGACTCCGTCTCAAAAAAAAAAAAAAAAAATTCTATCAATAGAATGTTGTTAGTTGATAACTGGGGCAAGAGACTGCAACTACACTTAACAGGAAAGAGCAGCATAGACAACAGAAACATAAAAGCAAAGGGATATTCAGTGAATGGTCACACTGAATGGCTCACTGTGATGGGAGCTGAGAGTTCTTGAGTGGTTTAATTAGGACTAGAATGGAAATAAAGGTTGTTGGTTGCTTATGATGGTTACGGGGACCTTGTTGATGTGTTTGAACTTTACGAGTGTGAGTCCTGATCCAGGACAGGACAGAAAGAAGTGGAAACAGGAAGAAGGTGGCAGATGCTAGTGATATTTTCATGTAATAAAATGAAAGATTAAAAGCTTTGACTGGGAGTGTGTGTAAAATAGATGAGTAGAATATTTGGAGTCTTTCTGGCTCAACATATGTTCACAGTATTTACCAAGTTAGAGATAGTAGTAGTAAATTCAATTAGGGGCAGGAAAGCTGTGATGAATACGGACCTGGACACAATGAGTCTATGATAAGAAACGTTAAAATGGACATGGAAAACCTGAAATGCACCAGGGAGAATGGGCCAGGGAGGAGAGTGAAAGAAATGCAGGTCTTTGGAGTCTTCCCAGACTAGGTAGTGGAAGCCCAGCTAGGAGACCCACTGTGTTGCCCAAATCCAGGACATACCATTCCCATAGAATAACACAGTGTGCATGATGCTCACTAGCTGTACTGGTGGGTAGTATAAGAAATCGATAATATTGCAGTATAATAACTGTGTTCTTCTCCCTGTTTCACACATACCTTTAAAAGTCCTTTGCAGTGTCTTCAGCTTTTTTTTTATTTTTTTATTTTTATGCCTCCATTTGTTTGAAGACTTACGGACACTATTCATCCGGATTCACAGTGGTGGATGTTCCTGTTTCCATATTCTGTTCATGACTGCTTCACATATGAGCAAAACCAAGAGTTCCCTGTGCAGCTGCATTAGCCTCTCTTTGTCCTATGAGGATGATCTGTAATTGTATTATTAGAATGGGTTTCCCGTCATCCTTGGCATAAATTGCTTCTCCCTAATTTCTTTTCTTTGATGTTTCCTCTAGGTTCCATTCCATAAAGTCTTAATGATACACACTAAGCCTCACTTACCTTTGTATGGGTAAAATGATGTATTATTCCCCATCCTCCCCTGTGGCTTAGGTGAGGTCTTAGGGATGGCTCTGTGTCCTCCCTCCATCACGTTCTCATGCGATTTATGACATGCCTCTTCCCCAAATTCTGATCTTTGTATGTTATCACTGTGTCCTCTGAAGCTTTATCTTTGAATTTCCCCCTGTGTTTTAAAACTTCCTTTGGAAAAGTTCCTGATTCTTGAGATCACCTAGTATATATTTAGCCTTGTATACCACCACCTCTTGGCCTTGTTTTGCTTCCTGTCCACAGCTGCCCTTCTCTGGCCGGTCGGTCCCCACCCTTAGTCTCCTTTCCAGCCTACTGGAAATTCCTTCTTGGACCACAGGAAACACACTAGGGATGTGACGTGGGGGAATCCCAGCTTCTACCAGTAGGCAGGCAAAGTGGAAGGGAAATTCTTCAATCAGAAAATGAAACTCAGAACCAGAAAAAAATGAGACTGATTCTCAGTGCTCTCACTTACCAGCTTTGTCAGAGAGAGAGAAAAAAGCCACTCACGTTCCAGAACCTCTGTTTATATAAGTATTTATTTATAAGTATGTATCTGTTTATATATGTAAATATATACTATATATTATATATGTGTGTATATATATGTATGTGTGTGTGTGTATATATATATATGTGTGTGTATGTATACACAGACACATTAAAAATTCATTTTGGTGTCAGCCCTTAGAACACTACATGTCTTCTAGAATACTCTGAGGGCTCCAAGTCACGCATGCTCTGGGAAGTCCTATGTTAAATAGCTCTTTAGGGGCTGATCAGGTTTGGAGGTTCGAATCTCTCCTTTTTGCACATAATGCAATTGTATTAGAAAATGCCTCTTGTTTCAAATATACAAGCACAGTTTTTGCACACAATGTCTTCCGAGCTTGTGGGATACCCTTATCTTGGATTGACCTTCTTCCTCCCTGTTCAAATTTGTAAGATTTTCCTTTAGGTATGTATTTCATACAGTTTTTCTATGGCAAAAATTATCTGCTTAAAATATCTTTTGGATTAGAATGGAAAACTCCTCTCTATGACAAGGAGCAACCGAATCGTAGTGGATGAAGTTTACGTCTATCACCAAGGCACATACGTATGTGATTACACTCAGTCGGATACTGCAAGCTCGTGGACGGTCAGAGCTGTTGTTCAAGTAAGAACCATTGGTAAGTGAGATTTTTATCTCAAGACTGAGATCTGAGAGCCAAATTAAAATGATCTTCTTGTGACATAGTTAGTTTTTCCTCTTAGGGAAAAAAAAGGATAGTCATACACTTGTCATCACGTAAAACCTTTCATGTGGGCAAACATCAAAGTTGCCATCCCCCAAGGAAGAAGAAGGTCTGAAACAGGTTCAAATTCTCACAAGTTGGGTTGTCCATGAATACGTCCCTGATTTGCTTTTGTAATAAATTTTAAAAATGTATTAAACATTTCACACGGAGAAATATTGTGACATCCAGGTACCTATCACCAGTTTTAACCATGTTACAATTTTCCCACATGCTGAAAATCATGATTTTTTTCTTCAAAGAAACAAAACATGGCGAAGACAACTTGAGGTCTATGATCCTATTCTCTTCCAGGCCTTTGTTTCTGCAGTATAGTCACATCTTGTCATTTATATCATTTCCATTTATGTTTTTATACTTTTTCTACATACGTATGCATCTATTAATAAAATAGAATATTGTTTGAGTTATGAAATATGTTTGTGTCATAAACACTTGGTATTATATTAAATTATTGGTCTGTCAATGTACACACCCATTAGCAGAAAATGCCCTTTATTCCCAAATAATATTTGGTGTTATCAGACTTTATGACTGGTGTTAAGTGGAGCTTCTTTTTTGTTTGTTGTTTTCTACTCCATAGTATACGTCCCTGGCTAACATGAGGTTGAGCAGCTTGCTATATGTTTTGTGATTCATTGACTTTCTTCTGCAACTTGTCTATTTTTACCCTAACCTTTCCCTTGGGTCATTCTTACTAGATCCGCCAAGTATCAGCTTGAATCAACTATGTGATAGAATTAATTTCAATGTGGCCTAAGAAGTCAAAACATAAAAGAGCCAGTCACTCATGCTTTATATCAAAGAGCTACAGAGTGGTTGATGTAGCTCTTAGTTAAGATATTAATCTTCTTTTATTACAAGATACAAACCACACGGAGCACCCCAAGACCAAGTGAAACTCTCCTGCTCATTGCACCCTCTAGCATTCAGAATTATTTTATATTACTTTAGATTAGATCTTACATAGATTTCATTTTATATTATTAGATTGCTCCTTGAAAGAGAAGTTAGAATTTGAATACCCCACTCGCACCACTTTTCCCCTCCAAGTGATGTGTAATTGTACTTTTATTCAGCCATCACTCAGCTCCTCAAATTCTTCATGGTATAATCTGCTTTTCTCTCACCCAAGGGACACCTTGCAACATCTGTTGCACCTATTTCAGTCAAGCCCTCTCTGTCATCATCCCTGTCTTCCTCATTTAGTCATTCATTCTCGCATTTATTCATTTCCACACAAATATTTACTGAACACCTAATATGTGTCAGGCTTGGAGCTAAGGCTGCAAGAATGAGTGCCCGGATGCTTCTGGCCTCCAAGAGCTTTCCATTTTGGGAAGAAGAAAAAGGTGAAGCAAGTATTACAATACAGTGCAGTGAGAGAAAGGAACACTATGGGCACATGGAGGCCCACCAGACCCAACCTGGGGAAGCCCGCTCCAAGTGAGAACTGACGGATGAGGACACACCAGCTCAGTAACGGTGGGGGAGCTTCCATTCCAGACTGAGGCAGCAGCAAGCTGATGTCCAGGAGATAAAGGAGAGCATCTGGGAGCAGGACTGACATCACACTCTTCTAATACGTGTGAGGTGTTATGAAGGAACAATGGGAAGGCATTGAGGGTTTTAAGTGGGAGAATGTCATGACTGAATTTGTATTCAAGATAGATCACTTTGTTTGCTGGGTTGGAAGTGGGTTTTTAAGAGTAAGAATGGAGGCAGGGAGAAGAGTTAGGAAGTTCTGTGATCAAGCAGGCAGTTGCTGATGGGGATCTGAACTAGGGAGTGGTAGAGGGAATGGAGAGAAGTGGATGACTTTGGAAATGTTCAGGAGGTACATCTAAAGGATTTGGTGTTCAGGAGCAAGGAAGAAGGAAAGCAGGTGTCATGGATACAAGCCAGCCTTTGAGCTGGTCAAGGAGGGAATCTGCTGACAGAGCACATCAATACAGAGGATGAGAGCAGGCACAGTCATGGAGCAGCAGACTTGACTCGTGGTTAAACTATGCCTCTGCTTGTGCTGTGAATAGACCTAGTAGAGGTGATGAGAAGTGGCTGGACTTGTAAGTCAACAGAGCATGATGATGGTTTTTACGTAAAAGGTAGGATAAAGAGAAGAATCAAGGATGTTTTTGTTTTCTGCCCTGGATAAGTTAGGGAATGGTGGCACCATTTAACGAGACTCAAAAAGCTGAAGGGAAAGAGCATTTGAAGAGCAGATTAAGTATTAGGCTTAAAAGAACTTAGTCATCCAAGGCATGATGACAAGTAGGTATTTGGACAAGCCAGTCTGGAGAAGTTAGGGCTGGAGATGTGAATGTGAAGATGGTCAATTTTTACATAGTATCT
Organism: Trachypithecus francoisi; assembly: GCF_009764315.1. Lineage (NCBI taxonomy): Eukaryota > Metazoa > Chordata > Mammalia > Primates > Cercopithecidae > Trachypithecus > Trachypithecus francoisi. The sequence continues at coordinate 50,896,661 of NW_022681462.1, read as the reverse complement.
GAAGCCAAAGAACTGAATGAGATCACCTAGGAAGTGAGTATAGAGACAGAAGGGCCTAGAGCTGAACCCGGGAATGCTTGAAGAGGTGGAAAAAAGGAAGACAATCCTCAAAGGGAATGGGAACATACATCAGCAAGTGAATATCAGTGGAAGGGTGGCGAGAAGAGCAACAAAGAAAGTGAAATTGATGAGGTAGGAAAGACATAAACTCAGGCACCAAGACCTTTCATAGGGAAGAGGCCTAGAGGGTAAACTTAATACCCAGGGGTATCAGGAGGAGTGAAAGAACACTAGGAGAGGACTAATAGTTAAGAGAGACACAGAGGAAGGGACAGGCACAGAGAAGCGAATATAGTGGTTGAAGGAAAGCAGTAGAGTACAGGCACATGGAACCAAAAGAAGAGAGGGTTTCAAAGAGAGCATGGCCAACAGTGTCCAATGCTGCTAAGAGGTAAAGTAGATGAAACTTGATTATGCCCAATGGATTTAGGTGCATGGGTGGCACTGGTGAGTTTGGCTAAAGCAGTTTCAGTGGAATGATGGCGGCAGAAATCAGATTCCATACGAGGTGAGCGGGTGGAGGGAATTAGCACAGAGAACTGCCTTTCAAGAATTTGGCTGGGAAGGAAGGAGAATAAGTGAAGCTGGGGATATAAGGCAGGGAGCGTTTTCTCTTTTTTAGGATGATGAGACTGAGCATGAATAAATGTTGATGAGAAGAAGCCCAGAGAAAGAGAGAGAGAAGGAAAGAGAGACAAGTTAAAAATACAGGACTGAGATGGTGCAAAGGGGAGAAGGAGGATTCTGAGAAGTAAAAGTAGATGATGTCAACAGCAAAGACCCTGAATTTTTCTTTATCCAGAAAAAGACACAGCTTTAGGAGGAAGTTTGACAGTGGAGGCATATTTGAAAGTTTGTGGCAAGAAGTTGATTGATAAAATAGTTAATTAAGGACTGGACTGTTTATTTTGAAATAAACCATGAGTTAAAGGATGGAGAGGTAGACTCAGATATGCTTGACTTGCACAGTTTCTCGGGCAGATTCTCCTTTTGGTTCAATGACTCAGCCAGATGGCACCACAAAGAAATCTCGTAGGAAAAGACAGGGATAGGAGCTCAAGTCTGCAAGGGGCAGGATTAGTATGAAAGAAAATACATGCAGGAGGATATGGATCAATTAACAACTAATGTTCTACCAGCACCCACAACCTGATGTGGCAGTCATTCTAGGGGGAAGCTTTTTACATGGAAACCGGAATTCCTAAACTTACAGATAATAGGTAAAATTTGAAGACAGAACCCTAAGACGTTTAGATCAAAGTGTGGCTGTGCACCCAAATCTTCATCAGGCAGGCCTTCAGACTTCTCAATGCAAATAATAATCTTTGTTTTCATCTTCCAGTGGGAGACACTAAACTCAAACCAGATATTCTGGATCCTGTCGAGAGCACACTGGAAGTAGAACTTGGTAAGCTGGGCCTCATCGCCTTTGAATGACATTGTGCTGCTGGGAGCAGGTCTAAGTGTGATAGAAGGAAAACAGCATTGGGATTTCTAGTCAAACAGAATTGGGTGTGAATTTTAACTTAGCCATTGACTAGTTTTGTGACCTCGCACAGTTACTTCATCCTTTAAGCCTCAGTACTTAAATCTGCAAATAGCTATCATAAAACTGACCCTAAAAGATTATATTGCAGGCTGGGTGTGGTGGCTCATGCCTGTAATCCCAGCACTTTGGGAGGCTGAGGTGGGTAGATCACTTGAGGTGAGGAGTTTGAGACCAGCCTGGCCAACATGGTGAAACCCCATCTCTACAAAAACTACAAAAATTAGCTGGGTGTGGGGGTGGGTGCCTGTAATCCCAGCTACTCAGGATGATGAGGCAGGAGAATCACCTGAACCTGGGAGGCGGAGGTTACAGTGAGCCGAGATTGCGCCATTGCACTCCATCCTGGGTGACAGAGCGAGATTCCATCTCAAAGAAAAAAAATATATTCAGAAATAATGGGCAATGTATGTTAAGTAGCTGGAGCATAAAACATGATCAATAGATTTTTATCCTTTCTTAACTTCCCCCAGGAACAGGTAGTTTTGTATATGTTGGTTAGATCTATCAGTTATGACTACAAATTCACCAACCTGAGTAACATTAACTCTTACGAATATGACATTTAGTCTGGCCTTTAAGAGAATTGCAGTAGAATTCTACAACCCCTGCTCAAACAATTTGTATTTCAAAGTAGTGTCTTCTTTGGGGTTGAGGAGAAATCGACTTCCCTGTGGTCTCATTTTATTTTGTCAACTTCAGTAACATCTCTGTTTTTCTACACAGACAAATAAGAATTGTTGTATTTAAAATAAAATGCTGTTTTCCTTTTAATAATATAAATATTTTCTAAAATGCTACTAAAAGATATTTTAGAAAGAAATGTAAAACTACATATTATGATATAAGATCACTAGGTGGCAGGAGTGGTGTGTTCTGACTCTAGAAATAGCACTAGCTATATGCTCAACATCACAGGAGTGGAAGGAAGGAGGAAAGAAGGAGGAAAAAATTAGATTAATTCAAATAGTCAAGTTACATATGTATTAGTGAATTATCAGGTATTACCAGTGGAAAAACGTTAAGGTGCGACGATGAGTTTTCAAATGGAGCTCCTAATCATTTCATGGTTAAATATGAAGTTTGAGGCAGAGCACATCCGAATATTCCTCATGGAAAAAAATCGGTAGAAAAAAGTTAGTCTCGTAATATGCATGTCCATCCATAGTGAATTATTCAGAAAAGTTGCTTAATATCAAAATAATTTTTTATTTAAACCACGTGCTACAATAACGTTATGGTTTTTACTTAATAAACAAATACTGGATAGTAAAATTGTCTTTATGGACACACCTTGTGCTTCAATAGTAGTGTAGAAGACCGGGCTGATCTCCGAAACTCCTCATTTTCTTAGTTTTTCTTAGTGTCTCCCTCAATCCACATAAGAACCCTTAGTGATATAATCATGCTCATCTTCATTTTAAGAACATATGGTCATATGGTTGAGATAGAAGGATTGCCCATTAGAACAAATGTACCTGGTTTTATGCATTTCTGAAGGAGAGATGTGTAGACGTTTCATTATTTCTGGCACACATATTCTACCTGCAAACCTGACTGTATCAGGAAACAGCTCCTGGCGACATCTTCCTCCCAAACAGGACAAAGTGTTCTCACCAGCTTCCTTCTTGTTTTCTCTGGCCTCTTCATTTTCAGGAAAGCCTTTAACTATTAGCTGCAAAGCACGATTTGGCTTTGAAAGGGTCTTTAACCCTGTCATGAAATGGTACATCAAAGATTCTGACCTAGAGTGGGAAGTCTCAGTACCTGAGGCAAAAAGGTAAGAAAAAACCTCACGGATTCTGTTCTCTGCAATTCAGAAGAGATGCTTTTACCTTTAGAAACGTCTAAAATAAACAGTCGATGGTGTAACCACGAGCACCGACTAGTGGTGAAAATAAAAGTACAGAAATGCAAAGTGCAAAGGGCCATGGAATGAAATATTCAAGTTATTTTAAACCTCAATTTGTAGACACAGTTTGACATGGCTGCTCTCAAAGTTAAGCTCTTGAGCAGACAGGTGTACTGACCCAGACTGCTTGGACATAAGTAATACGTCCAAGAAATGGGAGGAAATGCTGCCTACTCTCACTCTGTGTTTCACCTGTGCCTCCCGTTTAGAGAGTGGTGGATCCAGGGATCCAGATGTGTGGGGTAATGAACAGTCTGGGAAACATCCAGGGGAAACGGCATCATAATAAGAAGTCTGACAAAAATATGTGAAGTGAGGAATACCTGAAGCAACGTAACCCTGTAAAAGAGGATCACAGGAAGGCTGTCTGTCTTGAAATCCTTGGAGGGCTCTCTGCTTGAAGTCCTTGGGAGCTATTATGCTGTTTGAGAAATTTGACTTGGTTTCTTGCTCTCTGGGGCACAGAACCCAGATCAGTGGTTAGAATTTACTGGTGAGATATTTTGGCCAGTAGAAAACCCTAGCTATTTGGAGCTATCCAATCACAACAAAAGTTGACCTCCAGTCCCCAGAAGGATCAAAGGGCCTGGATCCAATGATGTCCAATTAGACATATCTCTAAAGGATGCATTCCATGATTTTTCCAAGATGTGACCCAGCGTAAGAGTCTATGCATTAAGCACCTTCTTCTGATACTTAATAGATATCAATAAGCAAATGCAATATCATTTTGAAAAGCATACGTCATTACAACAAAAGTACAGAACAGGTTTTGGTCACAACAATAAAATTTAGCAAGAATTTCTAAGATCAGGAAGGTCATTGGGGCCATCTTAAGCTGATATTGCATTAGAATTCACAGTAAGAGAGTGTAGTCAAGAGAGTATGCTTTGACATCACCCACCCTTGGGTTTAAACCCATTTTCTATCTAGTGGCAACATGACCCTTAGCCCTGTGAGCCTACATCACCCCATTGATAATCTATGGATGATAACCTGCACTTTGCAAGCTCACTGGGAGGGGTGGTTACAGCAGAGGTGTTGTGCCTATCAGAATGTGTGACAGGTAGGAAGCACTCAGTGAATAGGAGCTGGCACCGTGGTCTCAGAGCAACACAGCCTAAAACATCTTTCACAAACACAAGATTTCTTAACACAAAGATGGATTGTAGATTGGTAACTTCAGAGAACTCAAATTGTGAATAAATGCCAAGACTCCCAACTTCCTGGGTGGAGCAGCGTGGCACAAGCCCAGGAATCAGGCTGCCCATTGCCTGCGGTGTGGTCTGGGGCTGCTCACCTACCTTCTCTGCCGTGTCCTTGTCGCTGGCCAAGGCCATTATGATCCTATTATACTCTAGGGCTCCTGGAAGGTGAGAAATGGAGGGCATTAAAGTCAATATTTGGTGCACAGAAGAAGTCCATATTTGGTACACATAGTAAACCTTCAGTAGGAGTTGGTCATTTTAAATATTTTTCTTAAGGTATTGTTATTATCTATTCTCAAGGGGAATTCTTAGAGTAAGGACGGCCAGATGAGTCTCACAAGTAAATAATGTCTTAGCGTGAATGCTTAGAAGAGTCAATAATTGAGTCAAGAATGAGCCCTTTTTGACCGTCTTACATTCTCGTGGTATCTTCTTGTACTATTGATCTCACAGTTCTCTAAACGTCAAATTGTTGGCTGCTTATACGCGTTCCAAATGCTACAAATGGGTGCCAATGTATGTTGTTGAATGGAGCGGTATTTTTTTCTCCTTTCTCAGTATTAAATCCACTTTAAAGGATGAAATCATTGAGCGTAATATCATCTTGGAAAAAGTCACTCAGCGTGATCTTCGCAGGAAGTTTGTTTGCTTTGTCCAGAACTCCATTGGAAACACAACCCAGTCTGTCCAACTGAAGGAAAAGAGAGGAGGTAAGCCCAGAAGGCTGCCCAGGATGCATGAAACTGCTTCCACTTGAGAGGGAAGGAGTTTTCCTAGAGAATAATAATAATGATGACAGCGATTACATTTTCTAGATGACAGACACTGTTCTAAGCAGTTTCCTTGTGTCAACCCACTTAATACCTTGACCAAAGCCACACAACTAGTAAACGGCATATGATTGGTTTAGAGCTAGTTCTTTTAAGTAATACTCTGCGTTTGGGAGGCTGTGTTGGAAAAGCAACTCTTTCATGAACTCATTCATTCATGCATTCATTCTACAATAGCTACAGGGTGTGCCCAGAGTGGCAGGCATTGTGCTAAGACCTATCTCCCTTTCCAATTTTTCTTTCCTGGCTTCCAAATCCAGAGGACACGATGGGTTCATGTTCTGATGAACGGAGAATGGAAGAGAGAAGGAGTAATCTTGTTCATTGTTCAAAATGGTGTGTGTATATCATGGATTTTTTTTTTTTTTTTAAAAAGCTGGAGTAGAAATTCTAGGTAAGGAATAGCATTTAAATTTCTTTAAAAAGATGCCCAGAGATGAAATTGATATCATTCATTCCTTTAATTAATAGATAACTATAGTTATAAGCAGGTTTGAATGTTTCTGAGGCTTAAACAAGACGAAGTGTGTTCTGGCCTGTAGTAAACGCTCTGTTAAGGGCATTTTCCCCTGTGGGAGTATGCAGGAGATCCCTCATGTCAGGTAAGCCAGATGGGACTCCTGGTCTCAGGAAATGTAGGCTGCAGTAGGAATGATAATACAGGACAATAACTTACATTATGCAATGAGAGACATGTAAATGGATTATGTGGAAGTTTACGAGGGTAAACAAATAAAATGAATATGCTAAGTTTCCTAGGCCATCCTGATCAGGAACTGCCCATTCCCCTGGGGTCTCTAGTGTTTATTGTAAGACAGTACTCAAAATGTGATTTTTTAAAATTTTATTTTAATAGGTTTTGGGGGTACAGGTGGTTTTTGGTTGCATGGATAAGTTCTTTATCTAAAATCTTTAGATTTTTGAGATTTTGGCATACCTGTCACCCGAGCAGTGTACACTGTACCCAGTGTGTAGTCTTCGATCTCTCACTCCCCTCCCACCCTTCTCCCTCCTTCTCCAAAGTCCATTGTATTATTCTTAGGCCTTTGTGTCCTCAAAGCTTAGCTCCCGCTTATAAGTGGAAATACACGATGTTTTGTTTTTTATTCCTGAGTTACTTCACTTAGAATAATGGTATCCACCATCTTGGCTAACAAGGTGAAACCCCGTCTCTACTAAAAATACAAAAACAAATTAGCCGGAGGTGGTCGCAGACTCCTGTAGTCCCAGCTACTCCGGAGGCTGAAGCAGGAGAATGGCGTGAACCCCGGGAGGCGGAGCTTGCAGTGAGCCAAGATTGCGCCACTGCACTCCAGCCTGGGCCACAGAGCGAGACTCCGTCTCAAAAAAAAAAAAAAAAAAAAAGAATGGTCTCCAACTCCATGCAGGTTGCTGCAGATGCCATTATTTTGGTCCTTTTTATGGCTGAGTAGTATTCCATGGTGTGATTTAAGAGGTCTCCAGATTCACAGAAACTGCTGCTAGTGGCAAGGATTTCGATAAAATAATAGAGCTGGAAAAGGTGCTGGGTGGGCCATAGCGCCGGCCTGAACATGCTGGTGGTCCAATCCCACTGCCTGTGTGTCTCTTCATACTGGCCCTGTCTCCACAGTGGTGCTCCTGTACATCCTGCTTGGCACCATCGGGACCCTGGTGGCCGTGCTGGTGGCGAGTGCCCTCCTCTACAGGCACTGGATTGAAATAGTGCTGCTGTACCGGACCTACCAGAGCAAGGACGAGACGCTGGGGGGTAAGGTTACCTCCACGTGCGGCCCTCTGACTTTTCCTCTTGGAATTGACTTGGAGCAGGACAACAGAAAATACCATCACTAGCCCTTGGCTTTGTTTCCTCAGAGTTACCTTATAAAAGAATTTCAAATGTCGCCTGCCAGCCAGGGCAGAGCATAAAGAAGGAGCTGAAGAAAGAAATGTCCCCATGGATCAAGTCATGCCCCTGAGGTTTTGAGGCCTTCCTCCAGGTCTAGTGACCTCACACTGAGGAAGGCTGGAGAAACAATTATTTTTTTCATTCCAGTTGCCAGGGATCTTGTAGGCAATGCTATTGTGAAACATGTTGAACTTAAAAACAATCCCTGTATAACCAACCTAAAGTAATAGGGCACATGACTGAACATCTCTGTGCCTTTGTTTCCTCATCTATAGAACAGGATTGTCATAGCACCAATTGCAAAGGATGCTGTGAGGGCTCATTGATGTATTTTTAAGACACATTAAGTCTGTATTTATTTATTTATTTATTTTGAGATGGAGCCTTGCTCTGTCTCCCAGGCTGGAGTGCGGTGGCACCACCTCAGTTCACTGCAATCTCTGCCTCCCAGGTTCAAGCAATACCTCAGCCTCCTGAGTAGCCAGGATTACAGGCATGTACTACCACGCCCAGCTATTATTTGTGTTTTTAGTAGAGACTGCTGGGTTTCACCATGTTGGCCAGGCTGGTCTCGAACTCCTGACCTCAAGTGATCTGCCACCTTGGCCTCCCAAAGTGCTGGGATTACAGGCGTGAACCACTGTGCCCAGCCACATTAAGTATTTAGAATGGCGCCCAGCACATGGTAAATGCTCAGCATGTGCCAGGCTATGGCTGTTTCTTGAGGACTAGAGTGTTTGCCTGCCATGTGCGTTAGCTACTTTAAGGGTTACAGCAATCCTACCAGCCAGGCAGAGACAGAAAGTCATGTGCCTAAAATTGAACCACTGGAAGGCGCTAGAGCTTGGGATTTGGGCACAGGTTGTCTGGCTTAAGAGATCTCATTAGCTGTTACCTCAGTTAGCCTCATCTGTAAAATGAGGGCTTTGAAGATGGTGGGAATGCCCCCAGAAGTGAGAAGTCCTGTAAAATGCAAGCACTATTACTATTAATGACGTGCCTGTCAATATTTGAGGCAGGATAATCATGTTCATTGATGTTTGCTTCTTTGGAATAGAAGCGTTGCTTCTGTTTTTTTTTTCTAGTCCTGGAAATCTCTAAGGTTAGAAGGTTTGCAGTTTTAGTAAATGACTCTGTCGCTTAAAAAAAGCAGAATCCCTTTCTGCTGGATTTCAGGGATAATTATCTACCTTACTGAGAGGGCCCTCCAAACTCCAGTGCTTTCCCAAACTAGGAATTCAGTGAGGAGTTGTCAGATCCCTGGGGGAAGAAAAGGTGAATAAAGACCGGCATGGGAGGCTGGGTGTGGTGGCTCACACCTGTAATCCCAGCACTTTGGGAGGCCAAAGTGGGAGGAATGCTTGAGCTCAAGAGTTTGAGACCAGTCTGGGCAACATGGTGAAACCTGCCTCTACAAGAAATTTTTCAAAGTTAGCTGGGCGTGGTGGTGCCCCCCTGTAGTTCCAGCTACTTAGGAGGCTGAGGTGGGAGAATCACCTGAGCCCAGGAAGTCAAGGCTGCATGATTACATCACTGCACTCCAGCCTGGATGACAGAGTGAGACCCTATCTCAAAAAAATAAAAATAAAAATAAAAAAGTGGCCAGGAGTGGTGGCTCACATCTATAATCCCAGCACTTTGGAAAGCCCAGGCAGGCAGATCACTTGATGTCAGGAGTTTAAGATCAACCTGGCCAACATGGTGCAACCCCATCCTTACTAAAAATACAAAATGTAGCCAGGCTTGGTGGCAGGCACCTGTAATCCCAGATACTCAGGGGACTGAGGCAGGAGAAGCACTTGAACCTGGGAAGTGGAAGTTGCAGTGAGCTGAGATCATGCCACTGCACTCCAGCCTGGGTGACAGAACACGACTCCGTCTCAAAAAAAAGAAAAAAAGAAATGTATCAGTCACATCTTTCTTTAGACTAGCTATTGAGAATACACACTAGAAATCCTTACGCCAAATGTTTTTAAGATTTATTTTAATAGCTTTTTTGAATGAAGCAAATTATGTAATCAATGTCTTAAAATGCTACTTACCTTAAGATTCTGGAACTTGTGTAGAAGAGTCAGTCAATCGGGAAACATTTACTTGTGTCCTTTCTCTTTCTACTTTGCAAAGACAATGTTTTAGTGATCAGATCTGGAGGCAGAATCCAGTTTTCAAGCACAGGGATGCAGCGCCCTCTGTTGGCCAACCTAACATTTTTAAGCAAAATGACTGCTTTGAAGTTAATGCTGAGTAACCAAAATTTCAGAGCTGTAGAATGTTAGAATTCTGGAAGACGTCAGAGATCATCATCCACTCTCTAATTTTATGACTAAATAAATGTAGTTTCCAGGATATAGAAAAATTTTAGTTTGTTGGGATTTCACATGATATGGAAGGAATAGAGGCAACTATGGTGTGTTACACATTTAAACAGCACAGCACCTACCTGCCAGCCATGCTCCACAAGTCTCGTCCTTCCTACATGAGCAATGAGGTGCTTCATAGGTTAGTTTCCCAAACTCAGCTCTTTGGCATCCTCCTCTATTGATTCTGGGACCTTCCTTTTTGGTACCTGGTACTTCCTTCCACTGAGGCATCTTTTTAGGTTCACCTTGAACATGGTGTACTGCTAAACAGTACCAGCAATCAGTGCTATTGTTTGCCATTTTGTAACAATACTTTGACAGGGATTGTGGGAACTGCTGGAATACGAATCTGATGTATCCCATTCCAAAGCCTGTCAGTTAAGTGTTGGGATTTTCTACTTCTTCCAGTTAGTTTCTTAGTCTCAGTAATCATATGCATTTATAAAGTATGCATATGAAAATATAGGATATTTTCAAGGTCTCATGTCTCTGTTGACTGTATTATTTTACATATTATATAAATCATTATTTTATAATACAGTCAACAGAGGCATATGAGACCTTGAAAATATCCTATAACAAGTTCTATACATACAGTTTTCCATCTAGAATAGAGGGGAATGGACATTTACCTTGAACCTCCTGTGAGTCAGGCACCAAGAAATTCATGTACATTTATCTCATGAAACCCTTAAAACAGCCTGCCCAGGAGTTATGATTGTCTCTATTTTACATATGGGGATTCACATATCGGCGTATGTGCCATCAACTCTCCGAGGAAGTACTATTTCTCCTTGGATACAATGTGCTGGGTGTTAGCAGCACTTTGCTTACTGGATATCGTCATGTTGGATGGGGCAGACTCCTGTTTGATGTGTGACTAATGAGACAGAAACACTGCAGGTGCAAAGAAGGCTCAGAGAAACTCCTGAGTGCATGTGATTTAATCAAAGAATGCCTCAGCCGTTTGATCTAACCTCGGTGAAAATGCAAAAGTGCTTCATAAATCAGAATTCAATTTGGGGTGAACAATCAATACCACTCAGTGGTATGATTTTGAAATGAATTTTTAAAATCAATTTAGTAAGTATCCCAAATCTTATTTCTTATTCATTTGCCATACGTTTCGAGCATATGTATGTGTACCATGATAGTAAAAAAAAAAAAGTAAATGACTTGTGTTTTTATAATGTTTCCTATTCTTCAGATAAAAAGGATTTCGATGCTTTCGTATCCTATGCAAAATGGAGCTCTTTTCCAAGTGAGGTCACTTCATCTCTGAGTGAAGAACACTTGGCCCTGAGCCTCTTTCCTGATGTTTTAGAAAATAAATATGGATATACCTTGTGTTTGCTTGAAAGAGATGTGGCTCCAGGAGGAGGTAAGTCCAACATGTCAAGAAAAACTACAATGCAAAAAGGGCAGTTCAATGCAATCTCCAAGTCTTTTTTGTCCTTCTTTCTTTTGGAATATAGATCTGGGAGATTACATGAGGTTAGAACATCTTGGGCAACAATACAGAAACTATATGTTCCAAAGATGTGCTCCATTATCAAACAGATCCATCTGCAGGAGAAAACAATGATATGGGGCCCTAGGTGGGCCTTCTAGGACAAAGATACCTCTCCTGGCTTCGCAGCTGAAGGTTGTCTCGGTCACCCCAATTTAGTGGCCCCTCTGATTTCTGTGACTCTGCCTCCCACAAAGCTCTCTCAGCACTGGTCAAGCAGACTTCTCAGGCCTGGGCCAAGCCCTGGACACTCTGAGAGGTTCAGATCTCAGCCTGTCCTGCTGGCCTCCTCCTCCTCAGATATCCCCACCAAGGAACCTGGGATGTTCCATGGCTCCCATTATCCCAGCTTACCTAGTTCCAGTTGGCTTTGTTCCTAGAGGAATTGCCAATTGGGGGAGACTGAACACAAAGCAGGGAATGTAAAGGTGAGAGTCACTAGACACTGCAGCGTATCTCCAACTGGCAATAGAGCTGATACAGTGTAAGTGGTAGAGTAAACATGTCTCCCTTCCTCCTTATGTAAGAGAATCCATTGCAAGGACCTCTCTGACTCAAGGTTTAACAATATCAGTTGCAAATAATCAAATGTTTTATTTCCAGTGTATGCAGAAGACATTGTGAGTATTATTAAGAGAAGCAGAAGAGGAATATTTATCTTGAGCCCCAACTACGTCAACGGACCCAGTATCTTTGAACTGCAAGCAGCAGTGAATCTTGCCTTGGATGATCAAACACTGAAACTCATTTTAATTAAGTTCTGTTACTTCCAAGAGCCAGAGTCTCTACCTCATCTTGTGAAAAAAGCTCTCAGGGTTTTGCCCACAGTTACTTGGAGAGGCTTAAAATCAGTTCCTCCCAATTCTAGATTCTGGACCAAAATGCGCTATCACATGCCTGTGAAAAACTCTCAGGGATTCACGTGGAACCAGCTCAGAATTACCTCTAGGATTTTTCAGTGGAAAGGATTCAGTAGAACAGAAACCACTGGGAGGAGCTCCCAGCCTAAGGAATGGTGAAATGAGCCCTGGCGCCCCCTCCCGGCCAGTCCCTGGGATAGAGATTTTGCTGGACAGAACTCACATCTCTGTGTGTGTGTGTTCAGGCTGATAGGAAATTCAGAGTCTCCTGCCAGCGGTGAGCAAGCTTGATGGACAATGGAATGGGATTGAGACTGTGCTTTACAGCCTTTGATCTCCTGGACTGGACAGAGGGCAAGTGAATTCTTGAGACCTTGGATACTTTCAGTACACAACAACCCTAAGATTTCCCAGTGGTCTGAGCAGAATCAGAAAATACAGCTACTTCTGCCTTATGGCTACGGACTTTCATGTCTACCATGTATTGTACATATGACTTTATGTATACTTGCAATCAAATAAATATTATTTTACTAGAAAGAGTGATTTGTTTTTTTTTCTTTTTTTCTTTTTTTTTTTTTTTGAGACAGAGTCTCATTCTGTCACCCAGACTGGAATGCATGTTCTTGGCTCACTGCAACCTCTGCCCCCCGGGTTCAAGCAATTCTCCAGCCTCAGCCTCCCTTGTAACTGGGATTACACGCATGCACTACCATGCCCGGCTAATTTTTGTATTTTTAGTAGAGATGGGGTTTCACCATGTTGGCCAGTCTGGTCTCGAACTCCTGACCTCAGGAGATCCGCCCGCCTCAGCCTCCTGAAGTGCTGGGATTACAGGCGTCAGCCATCACATCTAGCCTTAGAAACAAAGAATTTCTGTAAAGAAGACAATTCTTACTCCATGGTCAGCCAACAACTCTGGAGCACAGAAAGCATAAAAGGTAAAGACTAACAGGACCCAGAATAGACAGGGCTAGGATTGGTTTCTACTGTGTCCTTATGCGAAGTACCCACACTGGGTGGATGAACTAGAGGAAGAATCCCTTTTTGGGGGGGCAGTTGCAGCCTGTGCCAGGATATAGGCTTGGAAAGAAGAGTAGAGTTAATTTCAGTTCCTCCATGTGATGTCGGCCAGAGATCTTTGTGTTACGTATAAAAGTGTAAATCCTTACCCTGGGTCCCTGGAAGTACAGACCAACTGGACCAAAATGATCAGGCCAATGAAGAGACAAGGAATGGACTTGCAGGGACACACGAAGCAGAGAGACAGTGGCCAGAGTCAGCAGCGCAGCTAAGTCTGGAGAATAAGGATACACACTGGTTAAACGGCAGCAAGAATGGAATGTGAACAGAGCTGTAGCCTGAACCTTCTGCTGAGGCTGGCGATCCTGTGTGCTTCCGATTTGGGGGTCTCCCTTTAGGTCCTCCTAAGTAATGAAGTGATGGGCTGCAGGGCCATGAAACTGTTTCTAATAGACAAGGCCAATTTCCTCCTCGTAAGTGTATTTCCTTGACCAGAATTTAACCTGTAGTTAAAATAGTGTTCCACTCACATATGAATATCAAACTCTTATACTCTGTCTTCTCTGCAGGAATAAAATGATTTATCGTCTGAGCAATAAATAAAAGCCATGTCTGGACTCGTTCACATGCAATGTGTCACACCCACCAGTCTGGATGTGATCCAAGTTCAGAGTGGCTAAAAGTCATGGTTGCCTTGGGGCCTGTGTGAAACACTGTTTTGCTCTTTTTCACAGAGGCACCCACATCATAAAAACCACTGTGGCTTTGGCACCAAGCAACATCCTTGTTGGAAATTTCAGTGATAAAGTTAACGATGAGTTAAAGGGTATAAATTATTCTTGGAGGAAGTTTCTTGTGGGAAGGATCATTGCAGGGCCTCAGGGAGGAGAAGCCCACACTGTCACTGTGCCACTGTGCTTTGCTGATGGCCAGGATCCCTGGCCTTCCTGCTAGCCATGCTCTGAGATTTAAGACTCAGACTTCTTGTGGCCAGTTTGTTCAGTTTATCCTAAGATAGATAATGCTAGAACCAAGCTATCCAGAGGTCCAGCGTTTTGACCTTAGCTTCGTGGAAAATCAAATCGAAGTTCAGGTTAGCACGTACACAAAGGGAGAAATAGCCAGCTCTAATATTTACAGACTACGCTCTTTCCAGGCTGCTAGGTACACTGAACATAACAAAGAAGCATTCTAGACAGGGGGCTATTTATATTTCTTACATGTCAGTTAACCACAACAAAGCAGACAACCCAAACAAATTTTCTATGTATAGGACACTGATTGCAATAGAACAATTGGACTCAGTGGAAAATAATTAGAAAAGAGTATTGCTTCCCTATCGCATCTTCTGAGGTGCCCGTATGTTCTAGTTCCTGGTGTACCTATTGTCCAAGTATGCTTATTATAGTACTCTCTTTCACTCCAAAAAAGTGTCCTACCTTGGATGATGGCCACCCTCCTTCAAACACTCATCATAGAGTACTCCTCACTGACATTTTTATGAGAGCCTGAGCAGTTCTCATAGCTTTCCGGGTCCCTTTTGGGTTTTAATACCTACATTTAACATCCATATCATTTCTAGGTTAAAATTCTCGGTAAGATGGAGTCGACAGCACCATCCTGTCTCTTCCTCCTAGTGCAGCTGTAAAGTCTGGATAAAAATGCATCAAAACTCAATTTGAGTATTCTGAAAAGTAAATAGAAGCAGACAGTTTGGGGAAGACAATAATTCAAGGTCTCATAATTTGTCTCCAGTCTCTTCTGACTTGGACTCAGTATAGTCTGAAACTCAGAGGTAGACCTCAGTGGTAACAGAAAGAGCTTCAGAAGAAGCACTCTAGTTCTGGCGTGAAGACTGAGAAAGCGTTTCCTAGCCCTCCCATATTTTCCCTTTCATGTTCTTTCACCACCCACTCTCTAAGCAATCCTGTGGTAGCAGCAGTGACACCACCAAAAACAGTGGCATTAGCGGCCCTCGAGAGCCTAAATCTCTGAGTAAGGGGAATTGTCCACCTTGATATGAGGACCTGTAGTCCCAATAGGGTGTGGCAAACCTCTGCTGATGTTTTATTCTTTCTTTATCCTCTTACCTTTTCGTTAGGTGGATGTAAGCAGTTGTAGGAAGTGCACTGCAGAGTGAGGTAAACAAAGCCTCAATGCTTTGGCCAGAGAACTGCACAGAGGAGGAAAGTACAGGCAGAAAGGAGCTCAGAAAACTGAACCCATAAAATTGTTTATAAACCTCTGGACTCATTCCCAAGCTGTACATGTATGAATCTGATCCTAAAGGGAATACCATAAACTTTGAGAACTGAGCTATAGGAGAGATCACTTTCTGAGTTCCAGACTGGCCGCTGAAAGGTAGAAACATGAAGCAGGTCCAAATAGAACTGAAAGGCAGTGAAACAAAACTGAAATTGAAACCACAAGCTTAGTTTGGAGCCTTCATCTCAGTAGGTTACTTGCCTGTTGAAACAGAAATAACATAATACATAAGATTTCAACAAGATCTAGAATTGTATAACATAATATTTGAAACATCTAGGATGTAATTTGTTAAAAGCAAAATTATGACATTTTCTGGTAGAATTTTCAATATAGGTAGAGGTAATGCAACACGAAGGAGGGCAGGTAAGGGGCCTAGATAATGGTAAGGTGTCTATTTCCCACTTGAAGTGGCACACTATTGATTCTGAGTAGAATGTGAAAATTGTATGTAATATTTTATTCCATTGAGTAACCATTAACACGAACAAACAGAACATCAAATATCGTTAAAACATGATGGACATAGAAATACTATTCAGTCTGTAAAAAGAAGGAATTTCTACCATGGGTCACAGTATGGACAGACCTTGAGGACAGTATGCTATGTGAAATAAGCTGGACACGGAAGACAAATACTGCATCATTTCGTTTATGTGAGGTATCTAAAATAGTCAAATGCATAAAATCAAAGACTAAAATGGTGGCTGGAGGCTGGGGAAAATAGGAAGCTCTTGATAAATAGACACAAAATATCAGATACGTGAAATGAATAAGCACTAGATGTGTGCTGCACCGCATTATGCCTATAGTCAACAATAATGTATTGTACACGTAAAATTAAGGTGATAGGCCTTATGTTGAGTGTTCTTTCCATAATAAAAATGTTTTGGTGGAATAATCAAAATGTTTAAATAATCCAAAAGGAAGGAAGAGAAGAACAGAGGAACAAAAACTAAGAAAATAAATAGAAATCAAATAACAAAAAGGTAGACATAAATCCAAACATCATAATAATTACATTAAGCGTAAAATGTCTAAACACAATAATTAAAAGACCGAGATTATTAGAATAAACTTTTATAAATTTATTTAAAATCATCTTCAGTAAGCCCTTTATCAGATCTGACTTGATCAGAACCAGATTCAGCTAATTTGCTTTCTTCAAAGTTAGTGAAATCTTGGTCATTGTCTTGCATTCTCAGCACATTGTCTTTTGCAAGCTTATCTGAACAAGAAATTTAATCCCCTTATAATAAAAATGCTTTGAGTATAATGATATAGGTAGGTTAATAAGATATAATTACATGAACATTAATTAAAAGAAAGAGTGTATATATTTAATAAATATGTTATTTATATATTCTTTAGAAATGAATAATATATCAATAAATATATATTTATATGATAAATATGTTGTTTATTATTTATTTTATATATAGTATATGATAAAATATATTAATACATTCTATTTGTTTCTAAATAAATAAACATATATGTGCGCACATTTTTTTGAGACAGGGTCTCCCTCCATCGCCTGGGCTGGAGCACAGTGATGTGATCATGGCTCACTGCAGCCTTGACCTCCCAGGCTCAAGCAATCTTTTCACCTCAGCCCCCAAGTAGCTGGGGCCACAGATGTGCAGCGCCACATCTGGTTAATTTTTTCATTTTTTTTTTTTGTAGAAACGGGGCTTCACCATGTTGCCCAGGCTGGTCTTGAACTCCTGAACTCAAATGATCTGCCTGCCTTTGCTTCCCAAAGTGCTGGGATTATAGGTGTGAGCCAAGACGCCAGGCCCTGGAGTGCCTATATCAGCTAAAGGAGACTTTGGAGCAAGGCAAATTACCAGAGAGAAAAACAGATATTACATTATGATAAAAGGATAAATTTACCAAGAGAACATAACAATCTTAAATGTGTATGCACCTAACAGCAGTGCTTCAAAATTCATGAAGCAAAACTGACAGAACTAAAAGAAGAAATAGACAAATCCACAACTGTAGTTGGGGACTTGAATATTATTCTCAAGTAGTGATAAAACTGGTAAACAGAAATTTATCAAGAATATAGGCCATGCATAGTGGCTCATGCCTGTAATCCCAGCACTATGGGAGGCCGAGTTGGGCGGATCATGAGGTCAGGAGTTCGAGATCAGCCTGACCAACATGGTGAAACCCTGTCTCTACTAAAAATACAAAAAAATTAGCAAGGCGTGGTGGCATGTGGTTGTAATCCCAGCTACTCAGGAGGCTGAGGCAAGAGAATCGCTTGAACCCGGGAGGCAGAGGTTGCAGTGAGCCGATATCGCACCACTGCACTCCAGCCTGGGTGACAGAGTGAGATTCCGTCTCAAAAGAAAAAAAAAGAAGAAGAATATAGAACAACGTCTCTTAATTGTTGTTTTCTAGATCTACTTGACATTTATAGAATGCTCCACCCAATGACTGTAGAATACAGAATCTTTTAATGTACACACCAACCATCTGCTAAGATAGACCATATCCTAGATTGTAAAACAAACAATAACAAGAATTTAAAAACTGAAATTATACGAAGTTATGTTCTGTTTTTATAATGGATTTATAATGAATTCAGACTAGAGATTATTAACAGAAAGATGGTGGGAAAAATCTCAAAACATTTGGAAATTAAGTGACACATTTCTCAATCTATGGATAAAAGTGGAAGTCTCAAAGTAAATGAAATGATATTTTCAAATGAATAGAAATGAAAATGCAACATATCAAAATTTGCAAGATGAGACTAAAGCCATACTTAAGGGCAAGTACATAATATTAAGTGATTACGTTAGAAAAGGAAAATATATAAATTAATAATCTAAACTTCCACCTTAGGAAGCAGAAACAAATAATAAATTTAAGAGCAGAAATCACTACCATTGAATAACATAAAACAATAAACAAAAGCAATAGTACAGGAACCTGGTTCTTTGAGAGCATCAATAAAATTGAAAAACTCCTAGCAAGACTGACCAAAAAAAAAAAAAAGAAGAAGAAGAAGAAAGACACAAATTACCAATATTAGTAGTGAGATCAGAGATATCAATACAGATCCTGCACATCTTAAAAGAATAAGGAAATGTTATGGATACTATATAAATACATTTTTTTTTTTTTTTGAGGCGGAGTCTCGCTCTGTCGCCCGGACTGGAGTGCAGTGGCCGGATCTCAGCTCACTGCAAGCTCCGCCTCCCGGGTTTACGCCATTCTCCTGCCTCAGCCTCCCGAGTAGCTGGGACTACAGGCGCCCGCCACCTCGCCCGGCTAGTTTTTTTTTTTTTTGTATTTTTAGTAGAGACGGGGTTTCACTGTGTTAGCCAGGATGGTCTCGATCTCCTGACCTCGTGATCCGCCCATCTCGGCCTCCCAAAGTGCTGGGATTACAGGCTTGAGCCACCGCGCCCGGCCATAAATACATATTTGACAACCTAAATGAAATGGATAAATGCTCAAAAACCACAAGCTAAAAATACTCATCCAACATGAAATAAATAACCTAATTGGTCATAACTATTAAAGAAATTGAATTCATATTATTAAATTTCCAAAGATCAAATCTTCAGACCCCAATGGTTTCACTGCCTAATTCTATCAAACATTTAAAGGAAAAAAAAAATGTGAATCTTACACAATTTCCTTTTCAGAAAACAGAAGAAGGAACATTTCCTAAGTTATTCAAGTTATTATGAGTCCAGAATTTTTCTAATACCAAAACCAAACAAAAACTTATAAGAAAACTATAGACCAACATTCTTCATGTACACTGACACAAAAATATTCAAGAAAATGTTAGCAAACTGAACCTCACAACATATAAATATAATAATGCACCATAACCAAGTGGAGCTTACCCTGGGTATTCAAGGCTGGCGTAATATTTTAAAATATTTCAGTGTAATTCTTTGTATTAACAGACTAAGGAAGAACAAACACGTGATCATATCAACCAATTCCAAAAATATATTTGACAAAATTCACCATCTACTCATCATAAAACCTTTCAGCAAACTAGGCATAGACGGGAATTTTCTCGTCATGGTAAACTGCTCCAAAAACAACAACAACAAAAAACAAACTATAGCTGAAAAAGTCATACTAAATGGTGAAAGACTGTATGTGTGTTTTCTCTATAAGATGGGAAGCAAGGCAAGGATACTTACTCGCAGAATCCTATACAATCTTGTATGAAAGTTTTCATCAGTACAATAAGACAAGGAAAAGAAATAACATGCATGCTGTTTGGAAAGAAAGAAAGAAATCTCTCCCTTTTTCTGAAAAGTAATTTTCTATGTAGAACATCCAAGAAAGCTACAAAAAGATCCCTAGAACTGATAAGTGAGTTTAGCAAGTTCTCAGGATACAAGATTAACAATGTAAAAATCAAATATATTTCTATCTCTATTAAGAAACAATTGAAAATCAAATGTTACAGTCATTACCATTTATAATAGTTCAAAAAAGAAAGAAGGAAGGAAGGAAGGAAGGACGGAAGGAAGGAAGGAAGGAAGAAAGGAAGGAGAAAAAGAAAGCAAGAAAGCAAGCGAGCAAGAAAGAGAAACTTAGGTATAAATCAACAGAATGTGTGGATGTTCTGTAAGCTGAAAACTATGAAAGACGAACAAAATTAAAGAACAGTTAAAGAAAGAAGCATAGCATGTTTGGTGATATAAAGATTCAACATATTGTCAAATCAACAATCCCATTTACATTGATTAAGAGGATTAACACAATTCCAACCAATATTCCAGCAGAATTTTTTGTAGTTATAGGCAAACTAATTCTAAAATGTATGTGGGAAGGCGAATAAACTAGAAAAACCAAAGGTATTTGGAAAAGAAAATAAAGTTGGAGGAGTCATGCTACATGATTTTATGAATCAAGAAAAAGTTACAGCAACCAAAATGGTGTGATATTAACAAAGTAATAGATCAATGGAACTGTGTAGAAAGTCTAGAAATACATCCACACAAATACGGCCTATTGATTTTGACAAATTTTCAAAGGAAATTCAGTAAAGAATAGAGTTTTAAACAAATGGTGTTGCATCAATCATGCAATAAGATGAAGCTCACAGCTTATACAAAATTAACTAACAATAGGCCATAGATCTCAATGTGAAACCTAAATCTATAAAACTGTTAGAAGAAAACATAACCTGGGATTAGAAAAAGAGTTCTTAGATGTAACACAAAAAACACGATCCATAGAGAAAAAAAAAGTTGGAGTTTAACAAAAATTAAAACCCCTTTTTCTGAGAAAACCACTGCTAAAAGGATGAAAAAACAAAAAAACAAAAAAACAAACAAAACAAAACAAAAAAAATCTTTAAACTGAAAAAAAATTACTTAAAAGTCACAAGTCCAACAAAGGACTTGTGCTGAGAATTTATAAAGATCTCTCTAAACTCAATAATACAAGTAGCTATCAATTAAAAAAGGAGCAAAAACTTGAATAGACATCTTGCTAAAGAGGATAGACAGATGGCAAATAGACACATGTAGACACATGAAAAGATGTGCAACATCACCATCCGCTAGGAAAATGGAAATTGAAGCCAAAGGAGAAAACACATACACATACACACACACACACACGCACCATGAGGCACATAGAGAAAAAGAAAAGAAACTTAACAACACGAAATGGTGACGATGTAGAGAAACTAGAACTCTCATATACTACTGGTGAGGGTGCAAAATAGTGCAGCCACTCTACAAAACAATTTAACAAGTCCTTATATTATCCTTACTAGATGCCCCAGAAATCCTACTCATAGATATTTACCCCGGAGAAATAAAAACTTGTGTTCACACAAAATCCAATACACAAATGTTTATTGTGGTTCTACTCATAACCACTAACACCTAGAAAAACTCAAGGACCTTCAACCAGTATGTGTCATCTAAAGTCCAATCAAAAGACAGAAATCACCTAGTAACTTAAAAAGGGATATTGTGATGTAAATAATTATTTGCCTATGATGAGAGACTGATTATAAAGACATGAATAGAACTCCAAAGAGTACCTCAGGGCTGAGAGATAGCGGAAAGACAAGGTTGGAAGTGGTCCCCTCCCCAAGGCTGGCATTCAGACATCACTAGAAGAGGTGTGGTGTAGCCCACTGAATGGCAATGAAGGTCTCCTACTTGCCTGGGTCAGAGCTGGTTCACAGCTGCTGGGAAAGCTGGAAGCAAACCTGTGGGGTGCAGTCAAACATGGCTGGTAGGCAGACATGCAGCATGGCCAGGCATGACTGCTTTAGGGTGCAGGCGAGCTGTAGTTGATATGGGGGTACACAGGGCATTTGGAATGCCACTGTAGGCATGTGGCCTGGAGTGCACAGTGTCCACATCAGGAAGATGTTGGGAGGTGGTCACCTGGCTTAAGCTAGTACTGCCAGGTCACTGAGCGATGGCTTCCTCTGGATACAGCTAGTGCAGGGCACCAACAGATGTCTACACACACACACACACACTGCTGCCTGATGGTGCAGCACAAGTGAGAAAAAACAGAGCACAGCAGCTGGAACCAGATGAACCCTCCTGTAATGCTTGTCCGACTCCCTGTACCAAAGAAGTGAATATTATGCTCACTGTATAGGATGAATGTTTCAGAAATCCAATCCATTACACAGAGCAGGTACTGAATGGTGAATTCAGAGCTGTGAGGTAATACACTGATAACTGGTGATACATTGATAACTGGTACAGGGTGAATTAATTAACAAATAGTTGTACAAGCAAACCATGAAATTCTTGTCAGCAATACGAAAGAATTCACCACTGAGACATGCACCAGCTTGGATGCAGTATGCTGGGTAGAAAAAGCTAATCTCTAAAGGTTACATGATTCCATTTCTATGACATTTTCAAAAAGTCAAAACGGTGACAAAACAAATTTGTGGTTTCCAGGAATTAGGGAAGGAGGAGGGCAGGTCTCAAAGAAAGAGCATGTAACCTGATTGTCTTGGTGATTGCATGAATTTACCTCCGTATTTAAATGCACACAATTGTAAATCAAACAAGCTAATTTTATTGTATGTTAATTTAAAAATAAAAATGTAAACCCATTCTCCCTGACCCTACCAAGATGCCCACTGCTCCTGGTGCACCTCATCTTCTGCCTCATGCAGTAAAGCCCCTAATGCTTCATTCTTCCAACGTGACTCTAACCTGGTTATTCTGCACAGCATTCACCTGGTTCATGGGGAACTGGGTGCCCACTTTCCCCACCATTGCTCCCAGGCTTCCCTCTCTTTCCTTGCTCTCCAGCTGCATTTGTTCCTGCTGATCTCACACTGTCAATGATATCCTGCTGAGGATCAGGCACCAGTCTGATTTTTGAAACCCAAGGAAAAGATTATAAACTCTTTGAAGACTTTTTTTTACTTGTCTACATTCCAATGACATAGATTCTGTGGGGATGAACAACTCAGCTCTGTACACCTTCAGCAGGGGTGAAATGTCAGTCTTCCCCGCTGGCAGACAAGCCTCGTGTGTATGAGTTGTGACCTTGTAGCTCTCTAACTGGGGGGCCGTAGTGACTTTTACATAGGTCTCTGGGGATGTGATTGCTGGACCAGTTTGGGTGCCTTTAGCAAGTCCTGCAGGGGTTTTGTCCAGCATCTCTGTTTGAACTGAGAGGGCACTTGTCACTCTAAGTCCTTAAATTTGTCACGTTTGCCAAAATTCAAGGTCAACTGACAAAGGCCCTATTTAACCTCTGATTGTACCCACCCCCAGGTAAGTTTCTGTGCCCTTTAAAAAAAACAACTATATACAAGCAAGTCTCTGACCAGAACTTGGCACAATTAACTATCACTTACTGGCTACTCTTACCTTTGCACTCTGGTTCATTTCATGTCTAGGAGTTTTTCATAAGCCCCACAACTGTAACTGGATTATTGAACACGCTGAGTTTACTAAGACATCTACAGAAAATGGCACTGCTCTTCTCCCACCATTGCCTCACTATATTTTTTAAGGTCTCATTTGCTTCTACTGATCAGATCCCATAAGAAGCTATTTACTAATCAACCATTCAATTACAGATGGATGATCGTGTATGCAATTGTACTTTAAGTCCAACTAAAGCTAATTGCAGCTATGTGACGGAGAAAACGTTACGTGTTCACCAAAACCATTTTGTTTTCCTGAACACACAGCCACTTTTCTCAGCCTTCTTTGTAGTTGGTTTGGGTCATGTGACTAATATTTTCTAGAAGGAGAGTGGATGTGACAGGGTGATTTCTAGACTGAGGCAATGCAGATATAACTTTTGCACACTTTGTCTTGCCCATCGTGACCTTAGAGGCTACATGCTTGAACTGGCATGGCCACATGGTAAAGGTTTTCCTTACCCACATTTGAACTATAATGTGGCACAAAATAAACTACCTGTGTTCAGCCACTGAAGTTTCTAGATGATTTATTATTGCTGCGGCATTTAAAGTGTCCTGACAGAAAAAGTAGAGTCTTCTGTTCTCTTCCTTAACGTCTCAGAGTGAGGGTTTTCTCATCTGAAATGGTCCAGGTTTTCAGAGTTAAGAAATTCACACTGAAACAGTTCTCTTTTGGTGGACAGCATCCTGATTTCCCTCTGTGTTGTTCTGTCTCATTTTCTCACATAATTCCTCCTTCTTGCCTTCTGATTCTGCGCTATGTGCCTGTGACAAGGCAGTTCAGGCGATCATTGCTGAACTGAACTGAGCTCTTTGTGTACCATCACACAAGGGAAGATACTAATGAAGAATCCTTCCCACCCCATTTCTAGACTTGCACAATGGGTATTGACAACTTATTCCAGTAGGTGCTGCTTCCAACAGTTTTCTTTTCTTTTCTTTTCTTTTTGAGATGGAGTCTCATTCTGTCGCCTAGGCTGAAGTGCAGTGGCGTGATCTTGGCTCACTGCAACCTCTGCCTCTCGGGTTCAAGCAATTCTCCTGCCTCAGCCTCCTGAGTAGCTGGGATTACAGACACATGCCACCACACCCAGCTAATTTTTGTATTTTTAATAGAGATGGGGTTTCACCGTGCTGGTCAGGCTGCTCTCGAACTCCTGACCTCGTGATCCACCCGCCTCGGCCTCCCAAAGGGCTGGAATTACAGGCATGAGCCACTGTGGCAGGCCACCTCCAGTGCTTTTCCAAGTCTTTCTGATCTTCTCTCTTAAAATTAACTAAATGTCTCTTCCCTTTTGCCAGGTAGGTGCAGTATAGGCATTTCTCAAAGGAAACAGAATACACTGCAATGCCATCATTTAGCATATTTCTCAGTAAAATACGATTCACTGTGAGTGCACAAGTGTGGGTACCTTATTGCAGGTGGGTTTAATTGGTATGATCAATTACAATCACATGTACCCATCCAACATCACTGGTCCTCATCCAACAACATACACAGACACTGAACTCAGTGGAATAGGGCTGCTGCTGTGGCAGGAGCACATGCAGTGTAGCTTGCGAAGATATTCTTGGTCATTTGATTTCCTACAGATCCATCACTTTCTCCATGCCATGAGATTCCTATCAACGTTGCCAAAATAGCCTCATTTTGGGTATCCTACAGTCTTGATCCTCAGGGCTTATATCACTATGTCATATAAAATTGTGAACAGTCTCTGACTTTTGTATGAGGGACTTACAAACCCCGGGTGCTCTTGGTTGTCGAACTAAACTCAGCACTGGTTAGGCCACTCCCTTGAGTCTGGAGGAGGCAGAGCCAATGTCTGGGCCCTGAATTTTGCCCCTGCCCCTGCTGTCCTTTGCCTCAAAAGCCCATTATCATTTCTCACACAGAAAACATCCTGACTCTGATTAGAAACCCTCTTACCTGAGCAATTCCAGTAATGACTTTGGACCTAGAACCATGTGCACAAATTCATTTGCCTACAAAATGGCATAATCCGACCCAAGCTGGTTCAATTATCAAAACATGACCTCATTGTAAAAGGCTTTTTATTTTTTTTTTTTTGAGACAGGGTCTCACTCTGTTGTCCAGGTTGGAGTGCAGCAGCTCAACCACAGCTCACTGTAGCCCCAACCTCCTGGGCTCAAGCAATCCCCCGACTCAGCCCTCTGAGGAGTTGGGACTAGCTGGGACTATAGGTATATACCACCATGCCCTGCTTTTTAAAATTATTATTGTTAGTTTTTATAGAGATGAAGTCTTGCTATGTTACTAGCACTGGTATCAAACTCCTGGGCTGAAGGGGTCCTCTCACTTTGGCCTCCCAAAGTGCTTAGATTATAGGCAAGAGTGACCACTCCCACCTGATCCAAGAAGCTTTCAGCTTCCTGTACATCTGAGCTCCTGGTAAATATCCCATGGGCAGGTCCTGCCTACTGGTTGACAACAGCCTATTACCCACCCCCCCACTTCTAGCCTCATACATTTCTGGAAACACATGTATTGCGTTTCCCAGGCCTTCTTTGCCCACTCTTCACTAATTGTCTCTTATCAATGTTAGGGTTTGTTTTTGTTTTTATTTTTTTGTGCAGGATCATGCTTTAGTCTATGTGTCATGAAGGTGATGGAGAAGTGAAGTATTCAAGCAAAGGGAAGGATGTCTTATCAGTTATGGAAGTTCAGGCTAGCAGGGAAATATCTGGGGACAGCATGGTATTGCTAGCCCATGTTAAAGAAGTGGGGATATTTATCTGGGCCTTGACTTAAAGCATTGGGGGAGACTAAATGTGGAGGTTTAGAATCTTGCTCTCACCTTCTGAGGCACCCTTCACCCTCAGCAGATTAGGTATAAAAATGCTTCCTGGCCTCTGCTTCAGTGCTCACCCAGCTGGTAGCTACAGGATCAGTTCTGCAGCAGAGCTTTCTGGGATAAGCAGTTCATTTCAATGATTTAATACAGATGGATCTTTGAAGGGTCTCTCTAGTGGTTTATCAAAAACCCTCCCTTTGCTAAAGACTGATAATCATGAGTGTTATATCGGTAGGGGACGTAAACACTGTCTTGTAACAAAGAACAGATTTCAGAAGTTAAAAGCTAGCTGTGGAAGTGTCCCGTACCAGGGATATCGGCAGATATACTCTTCTGTTTTAACAGAGTACCAAAGAAAACTCAGGTTCTGCCAATTGAGACAACAAAGAGAACAAATTATTTTACAGGTCACAGTTAGCTTCATCACAGGGAGCCAGAACCAGGCCGTGGAAAGCTCTCCTAAAGATTTCTTCTATGGACTGAATTGTGTACCCCTAAAATGCACATGTCAAAGCCCTACCCCCTAACCTCCAGTGTGACTGATTTTGGTGATATGCTCTTTAGGAGGTAAAATTAATGAAGTAACAAGGGTAGTACCCTGGACCAAAAGGATTATTGTCCTTGCAGGAAGAAACACCAGAGATTCTCTCTTTCTCGCACTAGCTTGCACAGGAAAAAGGCCACATGAGGATACAGCAAGAAGGCAGCTATCTACAAGTGAGGAAGAGAGGCCTCACCAGAAACCTAACTAGCTGCCACCTTGATCTTGGACTTCCCAGCCTCCAGAATCATGAGAAAATAAATTTTTGTTGTTTAAGCCACCCAGTCTGTGGTAATTTGTTACAACAGCCTGAGCAAAGTAATACAGTTGCCAAGCTTACCCGGATGTGTGATGCTGGAGATGATATGAAGCAGGCAGAAGCCTTGAAGGAGGAATAGATTTACCTGGACTAATCATAGAAAATGGGAGGTGGCAGTGGTCACTGGCCTGCGAGTTGGTTCTTTACAGACGAATTGTGAATAAAGTTCAGCTGACTTCCTCCACATTCGTGCATGTACTCGAAGACTGAGTAGAGGAGAAAACTGCAGTCTCCTCTGGTCCACGGAATTGTCCACATCTCATTGGCTTACGTTTTCCATGTCCATTTATCTAAACTGCCTGAATATCTACCAGCAATCCTTCTGCTAACAAAAGCAGCATCTTCCCAATATCAGAACATGTTATCCACCTACCTTAATGATAATCAGTGTTCCTCGAAATCCAGTGTCATGGTCCCGCTAAGGGAATAGGAATTTAGTTGAGGAAAGAAATAAAAGAGGGAAAACTAGACCTACCAGGCATTCCTAACGTAGGTGGTGGTGGTGATAGGTGATGGGTTGAGTGGGGTGGAAGTGGGAGGGGATCAGCCCTTGGAACAAAGAGGAAAGATTAGGGAAGATACAATTGCTGGCTCAGCTGTTTTAGACTGGGTTCAACTAGCCCTGTGACTCATTGTCTAAACAGTGGTGACTGGTGACAATGTGGGTAAATAGACAAGGATGACACATTTCATTTTTAGCCACCTGGCTGTCTTATTTCAACCATCCCATAAATTTAGGATGTTTTGTGGACAAGTAACTTATTAGGAAGTATTTTAGGATTCTAAAGGATATTAGACTTCTACCTATATGGAGTTTATCATCGCTTTGAAATAAAATGAATCTAATACTTTTCTAGTATGAATTCTGTAGTAAGCATTTTTCTTTCTGTTATGTGTCATGTCACCTAATCCTTAAACATCTTTAGAATAGGCATCCTCCTCATAATCATCATTGTCGTGGATAAAGTAGCTGAGACTGAAAGAGGTTTAAGATGTGCCCAAGTTCACATAGCTTCAAATTTTTCCCCCTTGCAAAGTTTGTATTCCCTTAAGGAAGCTATCATAGTAGAACTGTAAGAATCTGACATTAACTCTGGTGTGAAGATCTGTCTTATTACGAAGCTTACATTCATGCCCACCCCATCCACCCACACTACACTGTGGTATTTCCCATCTCCTTCCATACTGGAGGGTCTCCTGGACTTGATTTTACCTTTACCAGCCCCCTCTGTTTCACTCTGAGCAGTGGAAGTTTGACTTTGGGGAGCAGAGAGAGCGCTCAACTTTCTGTCCTGAAAGCAGGGTCATAGCTTTTGACTTCTCTCCAGCTTAAGATACAGGCTTTCAATTTAGGGGTATGATATACCAGAACTTGATCCAAGGCCATCCAGCTTAATTGCTAGCTATGGTCTTGGAAAGCAAATCATCTTTCTGGACAGCATTGACCAATTCTCTATCACTACTCTTTTTCATTTGTCTTCCTAAAAAAGAATGTAAATTTGAGCCCTGACAAAGTATCAAGAATTCAGGGGCAAGCAACAGACACTTTAGTCTCAGAGTGCTACACAAATACTTTCTGGTGAAGTCAACTATGACCACACGTTATGGGAAGGAAGAAAAGGTGTGCTGATTATTTTGTTGAAAACTGTTCTTGGAGAAAAATGACTTTCTAATTCGTCATGTGTAAAATATGGTATCAGTTCAGCTTTTTTTTTTTTTTTTCCTTTGGAGTTTCTCTAAAACAAAAGTTGCCTCTAGAAAAAACTGAGGGTAAAAAGGGAAGAATGTTCCCTAAGCTCCTCTTCTGGCTATGCACAGTTGAAACCCTGGGGGATGGGAGATTCTCTTGCCATGTGTACCACCCTCAATTAGTCCCATGAGGGAAGACAGGATATGGCAACCTAAATTATAAGGCATCCACTGGGGAGAGGATGTCTGGCCATTCCTTCCCTGCCACTGGGCTCTATATGTGAGCGCGTTTCTATGAACAGATGACAAGAACCACAGGGATTCTTGGGACTGGCACCAAAAAGGGGTCAGGAAGGCAGGTCAGAGAAGGTCAAGTTTCTACAACCAATACAGTTATCTGAATAATTAGATCAAAACTGTCAGGTATCCAATAGCTTGCTGCTGACCTAAAATTCCAGGATGATTCTTTTAACTCTCTGCCTTGCAAGTGAAAACTGTTTATATTTTCCCTTCACCATCACAAGTATAAACAGAAAAGTGCCCAGCACCCTGCGATACTCCGATGCACCTGTGAATGGATCTTTTCCAAGAAATTAAGTTAACTGATAATTATTATTTGGATCATATTACCATGTAGACACATCAAGATGAATTTGGTTTCAATTAACTATGAGGCTCCAACTATAAGGCTCCCATTTATCAATTGCCCTGACCCTTCCTAAATGTCTGCATCCTCTTTCTAGTCAGAGAAACCTGCACAACACAAGTGTCTTATTTTAACATCACACCCTCTTCCTGAGGCATCTTTTTCTTTCCTGTTATTCCCAGGATAGATGACGGCACATTCTGCACATCATTTGAATGAATGCAAGTCCTGCTCATTTCCGTTTCATCCTCTCCCTGCTTTTTATTACTTAGTGTTTCCTATGTGCCACACTGTTGTAAGCACCCTATGAATATTAACTCATTTAATTAATTGTAGTAATTTTTATTAATTTGATCTTCATTATTTTGTAAGTGGACATCAGGTTTTCCAGTGCTATTTGTTGAAAAGGGTATTCTTTATATATTGAATTGTTCTGACACACTTGTCAGAAATCAATTGATCACAAGGGAAAAGGATTTCTGGACTATTCATCATCTTCTGTTGTTCTGTATGTCTGTTCTTATGCCAGCATCTCATTATTTTGATTACTCTGGTTTTGTAATAAGTTTTGAATTTGAGAAGTATCAATTTTCCAAATTTGATCTTCTTTTAATAAGATTTGTTGGGCATATTCCTTATGAATTTCAGGACCAGCTTGTTAGTTTCTGAAAAAGGAAAAAAGACACAATTTTGGTAGAGATTGTGTTGAATCTGTAGTTCTTTTTATTATTATTATACTTCAAGTTCTGGGGTACATGTGCAGAACGTGCAGGCTTGTTACATAGATATACACGTGCCATGGTGGTTTGCTGCACCCTTCAACTCGTCTCCTACATTAGGTATTTCTCCTGTTATCCCTCTCCTAGCTCCCAACCCCGTGACAGGCTCTCATGTGATGTTCCCCTCCCTATGTCCATGTGTTCTCATTGTTCAACTCCCACTTATGAATGAGAACATGCAGTGTTTGGTTTTCTATTCTTGTGAAAGTTTGCTGAGAATGATGGTTTCCAGCTTCATCCATGTCCCTGCAAAGGACATGAACTCATCCTTTTATATGGCTACATAGTATTCCATGGGGTATACATGCCACATTTTCTTTATCCAGTATATTATTGATGGACATTTGAGTTGGTTCCAAGTCTTTGCTATTGTGAATAATGCCACAATAAACATATGTGTGCATGTGTCTTTATAGTAGAATGATTTATAATCCTTTGGGTGTATACCCAGTAATGGCATTACAGGGTCAAATGCTATTTCTAGTTATAGATCCTTGAGGAGACACCACACTGTCTTCCATGATGGTTGAACTAATTTACACTCCCACCAATAGGGTAAAAGCATTCCTATTTCTCCACATCTTCTCCAGCATCTGTTGTTTCCTGACTTTTTCATGATTGCCATTCTAACTGGCATTAGATGGTATCTTGTTGTGGTTTTGGTTTGCATTTCTTTAATTACCAGTGATGATGAGCATTTTTCTTATGACTGTTGGCTGCATAAATGTCTTCTTTTGAGAAGTGTTTGTTCATATCTTTGGCCCACTTTTTGATGGGGTCATTTGTTTTTTTCTTGTAAATTTAAGTTTTTTGTAGATAGTTCATTTTTGAGACAGTTGACTACATAACAATATTAAGTCTTCTGATGTAGGAACAGACATATCTTTCCATTTATTTAGATCTTCTTTACATTCAACAATTTTTTTAGAGTACAAGTGTGACATTTTTTTGATAAACTTATTCCTAAAAATTGTATTTTTTGTTGTGATTATAAATGGCATTGTTTTCTTAATTCTGTTTTGTTTTATTCATTGTCACTATAAAACACAATTTGCTTTTGCATATTGATCTCATATCCTACAAGCTTGTTGAACTCATTTATTATATCTAATATTTTTTAGTCAATTATTCAGGATATTCTATTTAAATATTTTAGAATAATCTATTTAAAAGATCATACAAATGGAAATAGTTTTATTTTTTTCCTTCCAATCTGAATGCCTTTTATTTCTTTTCATTGTCTAAATGCCCTGACTAAAAGCAGCTCTAGTAGAATACTGAATGGAAGCGGCAAGAGTGTATCTCCTTGACGTATTCCTGTTCTTTCAGGGAAATGTATTTAGTCTTTCCCCATTAAGTATGATGTTGGCTGTGCATTATCACGTTGAAGAAGTTCCCTTGCATTCCTGACCTGTGGAGTGTTTTTAAAATAAAAGGTTGTTGATTTTGTCAAATGCTTTTCTCAGTCTGTTGAAATGGTCATGTGGTTTTGCCTTAATTCTACTGATATGCATGTTACATGAAATAATTTTTAAATATTAAACCAACCTTGCCTTCCTGAGATAAATCCCACTTTGTATACATAAGTTTGAATTCTTATGTCTTCTTGATAGATTGACACTTTTCTTTTTCTTAAATGTCCCTGTTTAGCTCTAGTAACATTTATTATTTTAAACCCTAATTTTGTCAGTGTAAAGCCACTCAAGCTCTCTTAGCATACTGTTTGTGTGATATATCTTTTCCCATTTTTTTTTTTTTACTTTCAACCTACTGGTATCTTTGAAACTAAATTTTTTTTCTGCCTAAAACCCAGGTATTTTAGATGATATCTTGTAGCAATTCTTGATGCTGCTTTCTCTCCCTCCCCCAACTCCGGGGCTTTTTGTTGCTTAATTGTTTGCTGTTTGTTTAGTGACTTGGCTGGACTATATCAGCAAAGTCTATTTCCCTGTGCAGCTTTTTATATTGCTCCTCAGCCAGTGAAGCCTGGGGCATGGTTATAACACCCCTAAGCCCTTTCTCCCTTCCCCCAGAATAACAATGGTTTTAGCAGGCTTCTCTGACTTTCTTTCAGTGATCTGTTAAGCTTCTAGCTGGTCTGTTGTATCTATTGATATCACCCTCAACTGTTAGCCTCCAGTAACTGCTGGTTGATATGGCCTATTGTATTCAACAATGCCTTGGGTCTTAAATTACTCCACAGTATGATCCATTTAAAGTCAGGCCCCTTTGCAGGGTAATCTTTGAGAGCAGTCTTTGAGACATGTTATAACCTCAGGAGAGCTCTTTTCATCCATCTCTTTTTCTGGTTCTTCTGTTAAGCTTCCAGTTGTTCTACTCTTTAACTTACTGCAATCGTGGGGCTACTGGCTTTACTTCCTTGCTCACAACCTAAATCTTCATTGTTTTTGACAGTGCCCTTAGGCTTGAACGTCTCTATATTTTGTTCCAACTAAAGTTAGTCTACTTAGAGTTAGCTATAGAGTTCTCTGTTCTATAGCCTGTCTCCTGTCCTTGGCAGAACCTCTGTTCCACTACTCTGGAGATGGGGACAGAGACAGAGACAGTAACCTACTTTCTTGGAGTGATACCTCTGGTGTGTCAGTGGGATGCTGGACTGGGGCAGTAGCCACTAGTCATCTTGGTTTATTTCCCCTGTTGTGAAAACTCAGCCTTATGAACAAGTTGAGAGTTAATCAGGGTCCAGTATTCCTAGTTTGCTGTTTCTGGGGTAGATTCAGTTACACTTGCCTGCAATAGAGTCTGTTCAACATATTGCTGGGATTGGAGTAGGGCAGAGTTTGGTTACATATGTTGAAAACCTGACTTTTCTGGGTAGAAACTGTAGTCCTAAACTGGGATCTGGGATGAGAGGCAGCCCCATTCTCTTGGCTATGTTCATCCAGAATAGAGTTTTTCTCACATTGAGTTGAGGAGTGGGTAGAGAAAACAGGCCATGACTTCAGATCTTTCTAATATTCAGAAGATTTGTTTCCATTTCCGTCTGTTCTTAGGACAATTTCCAGAGACTATGTGGTTGTTTTTGATTTTTAATGATCTCACCAGTTATAGTTGTTTCACTAGGAAGAGAGTCTATGATGCTTCTCATGCTGTCATTCTGGAAGAGCTTCTCCCTTCTTCCCCCTTTCCCCTCACTTTTGCTGCCCTTGGTTTGCACCTCTCATGGAAGCTTTGTCTTACATACACTTTTTGGGGAACTTATATTAAGAAAGCATTTTAGAAAGAATGTTCAGACATCTGTATGAAAGTACTGCATGAGTGGAAGTGATGCCAGTGGTTGATGAAGTGGGCTGCTACATCTTAACGTGGACTACAAGTTAGTAGACTGTTGCACAGCTCAAGTTGTTCTCCTACCATCCTCCCAAGATTGACCTTCTTACTCTGAGAGGGACTGGACTATCAGCCATCAGGTGATCATAAGGCTAAACGGGTTGCCATATACTCACAAAATTTGGAATTTTAGAGCAGGAAATGGTTATGAGGTATGGACAGCATCTCTATTTTATAGATGAGAAAACTAAGGCTCAGACAGGTAATTTTCCAAAGCCAATAAGATAATTAATATCTGAGTAAATAAGGCTTTTGCTTCTTAGTTTTGGTTTTTCCACAAGGCACTATGCGAGACTTGCTCATTTCTTTTTAGAAAAAAAAAAAAGAACAATAAAATGCAAATGAAAATAAAACACCCATTATAAAGCAGCTTTCTATTAAAGGATATTCATATATTCTTTGAGAAAAAATTATTGACTCCATATGGGTACCCTTCTTGTAGTCCACCTGACAGTCTCATTGCAGTGACTGAATCTAATCTATTTTGGAGTCAAACTGAAGGAAAAGGAAAAAATATTCATATGTGAACTTTTAATTCTATTGCCTCACTATGAATTTGCATCTAGGTGTTAGCCCTTCTCAACCATTCCTTTCTCAATTTCCCAGTGATGTTTGCTGAGTGTGTGTGTGTGTGTGTGTGTGTGTGTTGGGTGGGGGGAAATCCCCTGCACTCACTAATATGAACTAAGTGAAAAAACAAAACACATGTAAAAGAGATGTTGAGGTAGTATATGGATGATGTATTATTCTCATTTTTCACTGAGTATCAGTAATCGTTGCAAAAGTGTTGTGTGTTATCCTAAAAGAATAAGAAATGTAATTTAAAATAAAAACTAACATTTAAGTGCCAATGATATGCCAAATTCTTTACTTGCTTTATCTCATTTCATGTTCCAGCTACTCAATGAGACAGATATTTTCCTCCCCATTTCAGATAAAGAATTTCTGAAAGGTAATTAACTTCAAGGTCACATGGCCACAAGTAGAAGAGTGAGAAGTAGGCTCATAAAAATTATCTCAAAATTCTTTCATGAACACTCTATGATTCTGCTTCTTTTCAGCAACCACAAATGCTTTTTAAATGGGAAATCTGGATGTGCCATGGAGTTTTACAAATCCAGGTATTTAGGTGTATTTATGGAACTTGTTCTTTGGCTTCCTGTTTTTTTTTTTTAAATCATAGTGTAAAGTTCATAGAGATCTGGAACTTCATTCCTTCTATGAATGACTGCTCATGGAGTCTGGTAACACGCAAAAGTTTCAGTGTTTGCTACCATCCTTGTTGTTAGCACCTCCTTCTTATCCTCCTTCTTCCTCATGTATAGAGACAATATAAGACAGTTTGCCAGACAGTTCTGGTTTGTGCCTACAGCTTTGCATAATTATCATTATTATTATTAATTCCCCAAAGTGTCCTGGTTTAGATACTTTCATGGTCACCTTAATGATCATCACTGAACGTGTGAAGGGTGTTGTATTGCAGATGCCCACTAGGTGTCAGCAGTGTGACCTCCCGAGAACACTCAGAGAAAAGATTTCATTACAAAAGTCAAATCAGAGCAAATAATTAAGTGTAGTTCAAGAGCTACCTGCAGCCTTGGCCATTCAAAACAAAGGACAGGGGGAGGAGAGAAGGAACAGGTGCAGATCAGATAGCTCCTTCTTGGGATCTGATAGAGAAGGAAGGTTTCCTTTCCTCATTAGAAGGACTCCAATGATCTGTGGAATGACCACTACAGTATCCTTTTAAATTTTCATCCACAAGACAAAGCCAGTATGCAGTGAAATGAGGAAATGCCTTTAAGTGAAGAGATTTTTATTCCTTTCATAAATTGCTCAAGCCATGATTGGATGGAGGTCCTCCAGGTAACTCCATGGACTTTAACAAGTCTGTTGAATAACTGCGTTTGAGTTGGAAGCTGAGTTGCCTGAACACAAACGATTTAAAGAAGATTAGAAAGCGTCTACATGCAGAGCTCAATAACACACTCGGAATCTTCTTGGGAGGACCCACAGACTCTACCTATATTACTTTTGACCCAGGTGGATGCAGTCACTCTCTAGAAGCCTCCCCGACTTCAGATGTGTGGCACACATCCACCCAGGGACGTAGGTAGGAGAAGCCCACAAGAATGGCTCTGCAGATGTTCGTGACTTTCAGTCCTTGGAATTGTTTGCTACTGCTAGTGGCTCTTGAGTGTTCTGAAGCATCTTCTGATTTGAATGAATCTGCAAATTCCACTGCTCAGTATGCACCTAACGCTTGGTTTGCTGCTGCCAGCTCAGAGCCAGATGAAAGGATATCTGTTTTTGAACTGGATTATGACTATGTGCAAATTCCTTATGAGGTCACTCTCTGGATACTTCTAGCATCCCTTGCAAAAATAGGTAAGTCCTTAAACACCTGGTTTGGTGAGGTTTTCTTTTTGCATAAGATAGTGAATGTGAAAATGCCTTATAGATAATGGGCTAAGAGGATTTTAACTGTTACTGCTATTACATTAAAAATTCTCTTCCCTTCAGTCAAGGGAAAGTCATAACTGCATTTTACTAAGCTGTTTAATACTTTGAGACTGTGCTTTGAAATTTGAGAGCATACTTCTGTGTACTGGGCTGTGTTGGTGACAACCATGTGACATTGTTGACACGCAAAACTCTCAAATTGTATGCTTTAAAAATATAGAGAATAAAGCACGTAGACCTGGGCATGATGCAAGGTGGAAATTTCAAATTTCAGGCACCACATAATGTTTCTTCTGGAAAATGTTCTTGGCTGGGTAATTGTGGGCTTCATCAATGACCCCATTGTTTATTCTTTAAAAGTAGCATGTGCTTCTTGCAAATTGACAGAAAGCAAAAAAAAAAAAAAAAAAAAAAAGCCATAGGCAACTAGTATCACTCAGTGATGGGATGTCGGGGCATATAAGATTATATCTGTCAGCAAAATATCAGTTTACACCTAAGCCAAGTGGGGCCAGTGAGGGACCTCTAGCTTCCTTTGTGAAATAAAGTGAATCCAAGTTAATAGATTAAATTCCAATCAAGGGATCTTTGTGTCAAAAACCAAAGAGGTGGTTATTCTCTGTGACTATTTAATCCCTAACTGCACCCCCTTGTCTCTTTAAAACCAACTTATTCTAAAGTGTAAAATTAATATAATTATCTCAAATGCTAAGCACAATATCTCCTTTGCCTCAGCTATAAACTTTATGTTATTTGAGTATGTAGATTGCCTTATTGAGATAGAATCAATGAAGCATTTTAATTCTCATTTATGTATATGTGTATATTTTCTCTAGGATGGATGTGAAATGTGGGTTGAGCTTTGAGGTCTGGCCGTGACCTTCTGTGGGCTCTGGCTATTCACCTAGCTGCCTCTCCATGGGTGTTGGGGACACTGGTATAGGTGTCCCCTTTAGACTCTCCTTTATAGTTGTTACGCATTTTGAGCTAGTAAAGTGTGAAGATTAAATAGGAATTGTTAGTTTGAAGAAGTCTTGTGCAATTTGCTTAGTAATTAAGTTACACAAAGGGTCTTACTATATTTTTAAGAGGTATTCAAGTAAAAATGACTTTCTAAATGGATAACATTCTCAGTTCAGAGCAGTCTAACATCTTTCGTGAAATCATATGGACACTGATTGTGTTCAAGGTGATCTTACTTGGCACTTGAGTTTTCCTTTTAAAACAATATGCTGGAGATTCTGTGTTTCCTGCTCCCACTCCACAACCTGGCTTCCTCTTCACAGAAATGGCTCAAGTCGATCTGAGTACCAGGAACGACTAGCAACTAGCTAGTCGTCCGGTCACTGACTAGCTAGTTGCTCTATCAGTAAACACATAAATGCAGAAAGGGTGCATTTTGTCTTGGTTTTATATGTGTGTAAAACCTAGCTTGTTTTGTAGAGGCATGGTATACATCCATATTCATTCTGTCTAGGAGTGAAAAGCACTGTGAAAATACGATTATTCATAGAACTGTTGGTTTAAATGTTCTTGATTTTCATGATGTAATTTAACATACTTTAGAAAAAAGAGTAGGAAATCAGAACACACTTATTCAAGTACAATTTCATATTTACTAGTCTTCAAGAATTTAGATTATTTTTGTATTCCATATGGACATGAGGAGTGAGGAGATAAAAAGGCCATATTTATCGAATATATACTATGTGCCAAGTACTGGGCTGGTAGTTTTAGGTATAAGGACTTATTTTCTAGGACCAAAATAACAATTATGATGATGATTTGTAATTTTAACACTTAAGAAATTCATATGGGTTTTTAAATATTATATTATTAAACATGAATCAGAATAAGATAAATAATCATTATTATGATTCATTCTTTTATTCCTTATTCTACCAAGGTATATTTTCTGAGCACCCATGAAATAGGTGGAAATGACCATGGTCCCTGACCTCAAGGGACTTTGTCTAATGGGGAAGATAGTTTAACTTAGTACTTACTGCCCATAGATACTCTGACAGAAAAACATCAAAACTCTCCCCCAATCCTTTTTAAAACACCCAACTATGCACTTATAAAACAAAGATAATGTAGAACGAAGATCATACAAAGCCACCTCAGACTTTGTGGTTTATCTTCTACTTCAGTTCCACGTCTTAGAACGTCATAGACGAATGTTCCTTGAATCTTTGGGAAGAACAGAATTGTAGGGCCTTCTTTGACTTTCAGACAGATTTTGTGTTTGTGTCCATTTAAGCTCTAAGGACTAAAACTGTAAATTTTAAGTGATTGACTCTATTGTCCATCATGAAAGGGAGAAGTTTTAAAATGTGAAAGTCATGTAGCATATCTCTTTACAGGGCCCTACTTATGGACGTGTGGCCTCTTCCTGCTACAACTGTGTAGAGAGCAACTTGGCTTAAAGCAGGTGAATGTTGGATCCATTTCAGGAAACTGGATTCCTGGAAGCAAGGCCAAACTGGGGAGCCACAAGGCCTGAGAAAATCACACTATGGGCTCTTCCACCTCCTTTATATATTAAAAAAGTTAAGTTTGGTTAAAATAAGCACTAACTGAAGAAGAAGGAGAAGGAAAAGGGTAAGGAGAAAGAGAAGGAGGAGGAGATGGATAAGGAGGAGGAGGAGGTCAAAAAAAGGAGAAGGAGGTAGAGAGTAAGAAGGAGTGGCAGGAGCTAGACAAAGAGAAGATGAAGAAGGAGAAGGAGAAATAGGAGGAGAAGAAGAAAGAAGTAAAATAAAGAGGAGGAAAAGGAAATGGAGAAATAAGCAGTGATTAGAAAACGATGAGTTCAGTGCACCAGAAGAGGTGCTTACCCCAACCCTGAAGCCAAATGAAAGTGGGGATGGTACTCCTTGGTGATAATCACACCCTGTCGTGTCAACTTGCTTACTTATAGTTAATGGAGAAGTTCAAAGCCATGGTCAGGGAAACTCATATCATCTTTGGATGGCTGAATCTAACAATTCCCAAGGAGACATTTGCTGGCTCACCGTGGCCTATGGCTGGAAGTCCACCGCCTTCCTTAGGTTTGAATTCAAGGTTTTCCATTATTTGTCTCAAAATCATCTTCCAAGTTCTATCCTGACACTTTTCCCAGTTCAAAGGTTGCTCCAGCCGAGTGGATCCCCTTAATGAATGTCAAAGATATCTGGCTAGGCCATTTCTTCCTCTCTTCTTTCACTGTTGATGCTTTCCCCAACTAAAATCTCTCCCATTCTGTTACCCAATCCTCATCATTCTCCAACAACCTGTTCAATCTCTTCTCATGAAAAAGCTTCTCTGATAAACGTTTAACTATTTATTCCTTCATTTATATATTTACAGTTGCTTTCAGCAAATAGGCCAGCTGTTCTGGACAAGATACTGTGCTAAGCATTGGGGAGATATGACGATGTAAATCATTCTGCCTGAGTCTGGGGGGGGTTCCACATTAGTAGGAGACATGAATCATGCACAAAAAAATAGTAGACAGGGATTATTGTTATTAGACAGAGTCAGATAAAATGCTTTATTAGTAGTAATTCAGAGGAACATATGAACTTAGGAAGACGCTAGGGAAAGCTAAGCCTCAAAGGATGAGCAGGACTTAAAGGGATCAAGGAAAAGGACAACCCAAGCAGTGACATTAGAATGAGAAGACAAGAAAGAGGCCTGCAGAATGACAAGGCCTTTGACTGGCTGAATGCAGGCTACGTAAAGATAGTGCAGAGTGTGTGGGAGACGGATTTGGAGAGAGCCCCGTGGTGATCTGCTGAGCTCTGATCTCTCACCATGTTTGTTGATATGTTCAATATGCCCTTCATTATATACTTACACGTCATCTTCTTAGTTGCTCATGTCTTGTTTCTAAAACTTTATCAATAGTGGGAATTGCACTTGTCTACCTCTCTGGTCTTCCACCTGGCGGTACTTAACTGTAGTCTTTGCACAGTGAGGCTCAACTAATACCCTTGATTTACAATCCAGGAGATGCTTTGTGTGCCTTCAGAATCCTAGGTGGGAATTGAGACAATCAGAGACCCATGGTGCAGAAAAATCATCTGACAGTAGAGTGTGGAATGACCTGGGGGGTCAAGGGTAAGATTGGAGGTCAAGAAGACAATGCAATCATTAAGATGAGAAATGGGAAGATCCTAAATAAAGGCAGCAGCCAAAGAAATGGAGAGGAGGGGATAATTTTAGGGGAGCGAATGAGAGTTATGACATAAGAAATAAATACAGAGCTGATTGATGAAGAGTCACTCATGAGAATGCGACCTGATTTCCCTCTTCAGTGGCTGACCAGATAGCAATGTCATTGGTTAAACACAGGAGACAAAATAAAGGACTTTTAATTTTTGTATATGTGTTTGGTGAAGAGGGGAATGAGGTCAGGTAAGTTTGAAACAAGCTCAGGTTTCGGTGACTATAATAGATTCGGCATGAGCTTGAAGCCTGGGCTTGCATGAGTGCAAAAGTTTCACCCTCGTTTCTCCTTTTCCCTCACGCACCCTCGCAGATCCCTGTAAGATGGGAAAGCAGAAAGGAGGATGGGGGAGGGGGCAGCTGGCTGAGAATGATTCTGTGACCTGCACTGAGCTGGGCGTGTTACCTACTGATCTTATTGACGACCCTCATGACACTACCAGTTCCTGCTACAGATGGGACGCTGAGGCTGAGATGCCAGCCAGTTTGCCCACGGTCCTGTCTGCTTGACTTTAAAAGACCTCAGGTACACCCAGACCGTTTCATGTGCAAACACCTAACTGTGCTCTCCGCTGTTTCGCAGGCTTCCACCTCTACCGCAGGCTGCCGGGCCTCATGCCAGAGAGCTGCCTCCTCATCCTGGTGGGGGCGCTAGTGGGCGCCATCATCTTCGGCACCGACCACAAATCGCCTCCAGTCATGGACTCCAGCATCTACTTCCTGTATCTCCTGCCACCCATCGTGCTGGAGGGCGGCTACTTCATGCCCACCCGGCCCTTCTTTGAGAACATCGGCTCCATCCTATGGTGGGCAGTACTGGGGGCCCTGATCAACGCCTTGGGCATTGGCCTCTCCCTCTACTTCATCTGCCAGGTGAAGGCCTTTGGCCTGGGCGACGTCAACCTGCTGCAGAACCTGCTGTTCGGCAGCCTGATCTCCGCCGTGGACCCCGTGGCTGTGCTGGCTGTGTTTGAGGAGGCGCGTGTGAACGAGCAGCTCTACATGATGATCTTTGGGGAGGCCCTGCTCAATGATGGCATTACTGTGGTGAGATGTCATGTGCCCGCCCCCGCTTCCGGGGAAGATGAGGGTTTGGGGTGGGGCTGGGGACCGGAGGCTATGGAGAGGGCTCCAGGTGGCTCAGCGCTGCAGGACACGGATGAGCTTCAGCCCACGCGGTGTGGTCCGAGTTCTGGTGAATTTCCTTAGGATCTGCACTGCCTACATAACGGCTCACTCACATTGCTTGTCATTCACAAGCCAGCTAGTTTCTTTAAAGAGTGGGAAAGGAGAAAGAAAGTGTCATTCTTGAGTTAAATGTAGTTTTTCACTTAGCAAACAGAAACTGTCGCTAATGGCCCTTTTGGGGTTTCACGGCAGCTAAAGCAGAAGCTGATGTTTTTATTTTCTGTCCACCATCAGACCTCACTCTCATTCCCTTTATATGCGTTTTTGTTTTGTTTTTTTAACATACCGCATTAGAGATAAGGGTCAGGGAAGAGATGACGACAGATTTGTGAAAATGTGTTAGTTTTTGTATCACTCAGTTGCAGGACTTGTATGGAAAAACGTGAATGAGGCGTTTTTGTTTATGAGTCTTTCTGGTGGGAAACTGAGAAGGACATACAGGCTTGAGCAACACCTAGCATTAAGGCTCGGGATGTCTGCAGGCTGGGGATGCTGGAATATTGAGAAGTAGCCAGTCCCGTTGCTCAATTTCATTAATTACTACAAACCTTCAGCAGTTGTTAGACAAGAAGACTTTTATACATACTTTTATATACATTTCTTATTTTTAAATTTCTATCACAGCACATAAGTGATACTAGAATACATTTTCACTATAAGAATCAAACAGTACAAAACTATATAGCATGAAACACAAAAGCTTCTGCTTGCCCTCACCTCCTCCTCTATGCAAGAGGCAACTACTTTTATCAACTTGGCCTTTTCCCTCCTGCCTTTGTTATGTGCATATATAACATCTTTGCAAATCTTTTATCATTTATGTGTATGTGATCTGTATTCTTTAATATAAAGTGGGTGGATTTTATGTATTGCTTAGATATAACAAGTCTTTCCATGTCTTGTTTTTTTTTCTTTTGTTTGAGACGGAGTTTCACTCTTGTTGCCCAGGCTGGAGTGCGATGATGCAATCTTGGCTCACCGCAACCGTGTCTGGCCCTTTTTCTGTGTGTTTTCAGCTATTGCATAGTATTTCATAGATTAAGTTACAGTAACTTATCTAACAGTTTTCTGATGAATGGGTCATTCAGGTTGTTTCCAAAGTTTCATTCTTACAAGCAATGTTGAAATGCATATTGAATATTATTTTTTCTGCATGCCTCTCTCTTTGCATTTGTATTTTTATATGATATTTTCTTAGAAGTGAAATTTCCAGCTTAAACAGTATGTATATTTAACAATTTAAAATGTGCTGCTGTTTTAATCAGCTCCTATCTGCCTCTTTGGTAAATGAGAGATTCTCACTCTAAGGTTATAGATTGCCAAACACATGACACCCAACATTGGGCAGATGACACTGACAGCAGTTTATCAGTCACCTATACTCACCGCCAAGGGGAGGAGGATGCCACATGCCCCGCAGGGCCACACAGAGGCTACACTTGGGAACAGAATGAACAACCAGGAGCTGTGGGAGGCAGGTTTTGTAGTAACAAGAGGGTGAGATGCTCCCTGGTTCTCAGAGGAGGAGGTGATTGAGTTGTTGGAATAATTTTGCAGGTTGGCAGGGACCTGAAACCTGAGGAAAAAGCAGGAGCTGTGCCTGGTACCCTTGATAAGGAGGGTGGTTTGGCTGGGGCACCTTATCCAGAGATTGGAGTGAGGAGGGAAACTTGTAGATAGACCAGCTGAGGTCTTCACAGTTTTGCCAAATGTTGAGGCAGTACATAATATCAAACCTTAATTTCAGGCCCTAGACCACAGCTGTCAAGATTTTCCAGAAAGCCTTTATCAGTTTATACTTCCTTAGACAGTGTATTGCATCCATATTTTCTTATATCTTTGACAAGGGACATTGTTTCCTTAATGTTTTCTAATGTCATGAGCAAAAAGCATTTCTCATGTTTGTTTTAATTTCCATGATAATATTAAGCAACTTTTCAGCAACTGCAAATCATGACTTTGTCACATGCTGTACATTGAAAGCTCATGTCCTTTCAGAGTTGGCAAACTTATAAAAATACAGGACACCAAGTTAAATTTAAATTTCAGATAAACAATGAATACTTTTTTTTAGTAAAAGTATGTCATATCCCAATTTTTATATGCAAATGTTGCATCTTGGCCATTTTTCTTTGGGACCACTTGCTTAAAAAAAGATTTATAGGAATTCATTAAATTATCTTACCTTTAAACTTTTGAATGTCCCATAAAGACCAAATATTTTCTTCCATTCTATCATTTACACTTTTTAGATTATAGTATCTTTTACCGTATAGAAGTTTTAAACTTTTATATAGTGAAACCTACTAATGTACCCTTTTTTGATCCTGGGTTTCATATTTTGCTTCCAGAGATTGTGTCTAACCAAAAGACATGCATACATTCTCTTTTTAATTTTTTTTCCCATTTACAATTTACTAATTCACCTAGCAAGCAAGATCTTTTTTGTAAAACCTTTATGCAAAAATAGTACAGAGAGAAAAAGTCCCCTTTGAGAAATAATCTGAGCTATACCCACAGATTTCCAAAGCAAAGGAGGCCCATACCTGAAGCCAGATGTCAAATCATGTTTTCATAATGAGAATCCCTAATGGCTGAGGCAAGGCACTAGAATCATCAGCCTGGTGTATTCTACCCTTGTGGGCAAGCTTCACAAAAAGCCACATTGTCAGGAAGCTGCCAGGGGAACCTGGGCTCCAGACTGCCATGCGATTCAGAGATTTCATTTTTCAGAGTCTGGTCCTCAGGCCATATGTCTCAACATCACACTGGTAGGACTGATGAGTCTTCAGATGTCCAGTCCCACTTCACACCCTCTGACCCAGACTTTCTGGGAGTTGAGC
Source organism: Trachypithecus francoisi (assembly GCF_009764315.1). Lineage (NCBI taxonomy): Eukaryota > Metazoa > Chordata > Mammalia > Primates > Cercopithecidae > Trachypithecus > Trachypithecus francoisi. Next base: position 50,852,428 of record NW_022681462.1, on the reverse strand, counting down.
CTAGAAACCTGTGTTATTAAAACCTCAGATGATTGCTGAAGTTTGAGAACTATGGATTTATCGCCTTTAGGTTGAGAGAAGCTGATATATGTTCTATAAAATGATGGTATGCCTAGAACAAGGACCGCGTCCATCTCTCCAGACCACACTGAATTAGTCTCTGAGATCCCCTTTCCCCAACCCACTCCTTCTATAAATACTGTCATACTTTCAGTTGTGTTACAAATGAGTAAATGTCCTTGTCTGGGAATCCATTCCATCTCTTAATGTAGCCCCTCTGATCCATGATGTGTCCATTTCCTAGTTCATCTCCCAGAGATAACCTTATTTCACTCAGATCCAAGCTTTGTGGGGGTTATACTCTCACCCACACTACTGACAATGTCCTGGAGGGTGTTCATCTGTGACAAGACCACGGCCACCCCTTGGAAGTCCATTCTGAGGCAATTATTCAACCTCTCCTTCATGAATTATTACAGAAGTCAAGATATTACTGGATAAACGCCATCTCTTTAATTTTCACAGCACATTCTTTATTCATCAAAAACTCTGATATAATCTACAAAAGTTCTTGCCAAGGAAGAGTCTTTATCGATTACCAAGGAAAGCATTTGATTCCTGCCTCGAGCTTGAGAATCTGACTTCCTCCTGAGTTGTCTCTAGATTTCACATGGAGAGCCAACCCCGGTTTGGTTTCTGGTTGGGGTTTCTTTGTTAGCAACATTTGTTTGACTTCCCCAAAGCTTAATTGCTTTGGGGGAGACATTTTTAAGAACGATCATTTCAGGATAAGATTATAATTTTCAAGCCACCGGAGTATCTGCTGAGGACACTGTTGTGACCTCTGCTGGGCAGAGCTGCTGTTGCGTTGGCTCCGTGGGGTTGTCCACACGTCAATCTTGGGCCACTCTGTGGTCGCCCACAGCACAGTGAGTATTAAGTGTGCACTGGCACTGCTGGGTCCCTAAGTGAAACCAGAGAAGCCCCAGGGCCATATTTAGAGCACAGCTGAAAAGGAACGGGTATTTGCTGCCGTCCAGTTGTCTTTTGAGCTAAGGGCCTTGACCTCACCCTTTCATTGAGGAAGGAGCCTTCTTGGGGGCAGCAGTCCCAAGCATGCCTTTTCGGCAAGGAGGCTGAGTCATCCAGAAGGTGGCCTGTGTGTGGGTTACATGCAACAACGCTGCAAATCTTCATCCACGAAAGAGCTGCCTTCCAACAGCCGAAATATTGATGAATCTGATTATCCAGATCTCTTGCCCCACTTATTTCTCCATCTTGCTGAATATTTTAGGTTATGACACTGATCACCAGAACACACACACGCTTAATGATGGGGCAAAAGGAGGGAGACAAAACCCAGATAGCTTTAGTGTCCTCACCCTCCACTGTACCCAAATGGTTACAATGTGAGGAGATGGATACAAGAATTAGCTTGACCTTAGTAACTACCTCATCATGTACAGCATATATATATACACACACACATATATGAACATATATATAATATAAGAAAATATATTATATATAAACATATTAATATATATATTAATATGGGTGTACAGCTTGGATATTTACAATTTTTTATTTTTAAGAAAATAATGTTTCTAAAATTGCATAAACAATATCCCTAGTTAAAATCTCATGGCCAAAATCACAGCAGGAAGACAGGTGCGGCTACTATGTCACTTTTGCATTTATTAGTGTTTTGTTAAATCCTTTGCTTTTACTAAGAGGCGTGACCAAGTGCCCTTACTTCATGAATGAAGAGAATAAAGCAAAGGAGTTTAAAATGAACTGCACAAGGACACACCGCCTGAACAATGGCAGAGCAGACACAGGTGTGCACAGCTCTGCCTCCTCCCAAACTTTTCCTTTTGTCCTTACCTTTTGAATTTTCCACTCATGGAACTGGGAGGGACAAGAGATAACCTACGTGCTACCGATGAGGAGACTGGGCTCAAGTCCAGTGAGTGAAACCAGTGTTCTTTCTGCACAACAGTGTGGCTTGAGGCAACATTCTGATCCTATTGTCCCTCCTCTTGCTGTAAAATTGGGATACTGACATTCTTCAGCTCATAGGATCACTGGAAAATTTATACTCCACTCTTAGCAGAGTGAATGCCCAGCCTGGAGTAAGCACTCAATGAATGCTGGCCATGACTTTGTATTGAAGCAGCTCCCAGACACTGTTTAGTGTTCGGCTCATTCTGAACAAGCAGCTGATTTTAAATATGGCACCACCTCACAGGTGGCAGGGCGGATTGTTCTTAGATTTATATTCTGCCCTGGTTTTCTTGGATCAACTTACTGGATAAGCAACAAAGTGAGGCCACCAAGCTTTCTATCATCCCCAGCTCCCCAGCTCCTTGTCTCCTCTACTGCATCAGAGAGGTCAAAGACCCAGATGGGCCAGGGCTGAGGCTGGAACCCAACAGCCTGGCTCCAGGGTGTCTCTGCTCTTGACTGCCACCTGGTACTTCCCCTTTTCCCCATCCCTCTCTCCCCTCTTACTCTTGCTTCTTCCTCTGGTGACACTTTACTGGCTCTGGATGCCATTCTCCAGGAGGATAGTGGGAGGGGAAGCGGAGCTAAATGTTCTGAGCACTGGGCCAGTCACTTTGATGGGTGCTTCATGCCGTATTCCTTATTTAAGCCTCACGGCTCCTTAATGAGGTGGTGATAGTACGTAGTGGTTAAGGACAGAGACCCCCTGGACCCAGACTGTCTAGGTCCACATCTCTGTACTGGCCCTTCTCGGTCCTTCAGGCCTCTTGAGTGACTTAGCAGATCACCGTGTGCCTAAGTTTCTTCATTGTTATTTTTGTTATAAAGACACAGATTCTCATAGAAGTCATTGATCTATTCATTGACTAGAGTTTATTCTATGAAGCTCAGTATCTCAGAGACAGAGTGAAAAGTCATACTCACTGCTTTGCCCAGCCGGCAATTCCCTTTGGCTGAGGCGATCAGTGGCAAGAGTTTCTATCAGAGACCACACTGACCTTTCATTCAGTTTGCAATTTTCCCTCTATTTATTATGGATTCTTGCTGCTAGCTTAGATCCTATATCTTAGATCCTATATCTGATCCCTCATGCCAGAATTCCTTTGCCCTCTTCTCCTCTCATCTGTCTGTCCCTGCAGCAACATAACTTTGCTGGCTTGTTGTCTGTTGGCTCTCTCGATTTCTCTCCATGGTGTTCCCTCCTGCAGTCACAGGACTCGGCATCTAGAATGGAGCATTGCAGAGGGCGCTGAGTCAAGGGCTCTAGTGAAAGAATGGATGCTGCAGGAAGAGTGAATAATGAATGAGGCAGCAAGAAGTGAGGAGTAGGAGAGGAGTGCAGGGGCCGCGTTGGCCCTGGGGCTGGCCTGCTGCCCAGGTCTCTGTTTCCAGTGACTGAAGCTCCCTTTCCTCAAGCCCCCAAGAGGGAGCAAACTGGGGTGATTTTCCTCAAATTAACTGTCACAGCCAAACTTCAGAGTTGCTTCCTGAGCCTAAATGCTAAAGGTGGGATAAAATTAGGGGCAGGCATGGGCAGAGGGAAAAGTCCCAGGGTCCTGTCTCTCCTTACCCGCACCTTGTCATGCACGTGTCCTGCACCCCACTGTCCTGGACACAGGGCACATGAGGGTGAACCACGTATCCAGCCTATTCATTTGAGGGCAAATTTTCCTTCATGATTCTTTCTGCCTTATATTTTCCTGCCTCAAAAGGGGTCCTTACTCTATTACTTACTGTTCAAGAAGCAGTAAAGCATAGCTAAGAGCATGAATGGGAAGCCATATGCTTCATTGCAGGTCCTGCCTCCACTCCTTGCAAGCTGAGTGACATCAGGTGAATTACTTACCCTCTCTGGGCCTCAGTTTCCTTTCTGTAATATGGAGATAGGGTTGAGGGAGGGTTAAAATGAATTGATATACGTAAAGCATTTAAAATAACACCTGGCACAGAGTCAGTCCCCCGCATTTGGTGTTATTTATGCAAGCCCACCTGCATGAGTACGTCTGAGCCACAGAGCTCTCCTGACACCCTAAAGATGCCACATCGTCGTGTCTGTCTATCTGAACTTTGCAGTCTCAGCTTTTCCTAGAGAAGAGTTATATGTACACTTGAACAGAATCTTGAGGGGAGAGTAGGCATCTTTTCCTTGTCTTCTTTATATTTCCTTTCATTTTATTCTGATTCCAAGGATGGGAGCCGAGAGGAGATAGCTTTACCAGGAGACACTTTCCTCTGGCCAAGAATGTAGGGAGCACACTGTATATGGGGGACATGGGCCTACAAAGTTGCCTGATCTTGAGCAAGAGATGCAATCCTTTTGTGCCTCAGTTTCCACATATGTAAGATGGGAATGATTTATCTGACTTCAAAGGGTGACTGTGAGGAGGCTGTGAAATGAGACTCTGGAGGCCTGGCGCAGGGCAGGTGATACACAAATGTCCCCTTGCCCTTCCTGTGTGCCAGAGATGGGTCCACGTAAAAGCGACCATCTGCTGGGTGTCTGTCAGGCCTAGAAACGGAGGTTATACCTAAACTTCAGGCAAAAAGGGCCATGCAGCCTGATTGGTTGGCTTTGGGTGCCTGGGGAGTGAACTCCACAGCCCTGCAAAGTCTCAGCAAGTGCCTTAGCTGTGAGGCTCTCCCCTGGGGCTGCTTCTGACCTTCTGTTGGGGAGGGCAGGAATCTGGCGCCCACCCAGCCCAGACATGGGTCCCAAAGGATTCAGGCATTTGCCTTCAGACATGAGCTTTCAGTCAAAATATTTGGAGTTTTCACGGTGAACTTCTCAGCCCACAGCTGGGGTGTGTGTGTATGTGTGTGTGTGTGTGTGTGTGTGTGTGTGTGTGTGACAGGCAGAGGGAGAAAGACAGACCGAGAGAGAGAGAGAGAAAGACCGAGAGAGAGAGAGAGAGAGAGAGAGAGAGAGAGAGAGAGAGGAGAGAGAGAGAGAAAGAGAGAGAGAGAGAGATGCAGCAACCACCTTAGCTTGTGATAAAGAGCTTGGATTGGGCTGGGGAGACAGGAGGAGCTGGGAGAAGTGAGGAACGGATCAGTAGATCAGTGCAGATCCCAGTAAATGAAGGAGAGTGTTGCAGGGGGTGGAGGTTCACCAAATCTGACTCTGAACCTTCCACAACAGGCAACCCCTTTACTTCCTGCACTTCGGGCGTCCAAGCCGCAGACTCACCCTTTAAGGAGCAGCCTGAAGGGTGTGGGATAATCTTTGGGAGGCATGTTACAGCACCACCACAGGGCTGGAGGGGCGCTTTATTATTTCATTGCAACACCTCCCATTTGATTAATCAAACACTTGTTTGGTTCGTTTTTTTCTGGCTAAATAAACAGAATGGTTGAAGTTTGAATTGTACAAATTGGCTTTCAACTAGACTACACTGTGAGCTACCGAGGAGTGATTAGAACTCACTTTAGGTCATAAGCACAGGAAAAAAGAACGAATCCTCTCTGGTTATCAAGTTGTCTTTTCTCTGTCAGGAGGTGGGGTTGAGCAGCTATGGAAATGGATTTAGAGGAGAAACAGGGAGGAAAGCAATGTCTCTTGAGATTTTTAGGGAGTAATTAGAAAGAGCACAGAAAAGCGTATGGGAGAAGTTCTCTCTCTTCAGCCTTGCTGAGTGCCTGGGATGCAAAAGCAAATAAGCCTCATCCCCTGCCTTTGAGGAGCCACAGCTATGAACACATGACTTATTTCTTTTCGTTTGTAAATCATTCCTTTTAACCATGGACCTGCTTGTTTTGTGTTTTGTTAGAACTCTTTCTAGCCACAGATAATTCCTAGGAGGTTGCATAATACATTAACAGAAATTCCTGACTTGAGAGAAAAGCTTAGGGCTTCAAGCACAGCCTGGGGACTTTCCTAGTCCCGTGGTTTTCAACAGCTGTCCCACCCCCAACAATACCCATTCACGCATCCTTAAGGGTCTGTGGGTGTGTTGGGCTGCAGTAGGAAAAAAACATGCCCACTGTCATGTGAAAAGCCCCATGAGTTGGCCGTTTGGGAGGTGCTGACTGACAAGTAATTTCCTTATAGCTTCCTCAGTGGTTGCATAAATGGATGACATCCAGCAGAACCTGTTGCACAGGCCTGGATGGGAGCACTAGATCCAGGCGATGGGTGAGGGAGGAAGCCATTGACCCTAATCCATGCTTTCCTCCTTATCCCCCAGGACCAGCTTTGGTTGTTAGTAATAGGCTAATACCACCGAGAGAGCTGAGAGACCATGAAATCTCATTTCTTTATGTTAACAATGAAGTTCAGTCATATCTGGTGGAACCAGAGGTCCCCTGAGTTCTAATCCTCCATCCATCCATCCATCCATCCATCCATCAAAAAATATTACTGAGCTACTACTTAGTGTCAGACACTGCTTGTTCCACTATGCCAGAGCAATCTCCTTCTCAGAAAAAGCAAATTACAGAGATAGTCTTCAGTGAGTTTAAATCTATCAGTTACAACTGATGCTTGCTTTTATGGTTAAAACAGTTTTGAGGTTAAGTGGCTTTTAAATTACCTTTTGTATCATGCAGGTGAACTGACAGTAGATGGTGAAAGATAGTCCTAAAGTTGTTTGCTCCAAATTGATGAGGAGAGTGAAGGAGGAGAGGGATTTGCATAGACTGAGGGGTGGTAGGCTCAGGTGGGTTCTTGGATGGCGGATGGCACCATGAGGAACAGGTGTTGGTGGAGGTGGATGATAGTATTAGGTTGGTTTTTAATTGTTGAGTTTTAGAAACCTACAGGCAATTGAAAGAAATTGTTCAGTAGTTTTAGAAATGAAAATCTAGAGCCTGGGCCAGAGATCAAACAAGATGCATATTTGGAAGTCATTGGCAAGTAGGCGATAATTGCAGCTATGAACCATGGCAATCCTCCATCTTTCTTCAAGCTCAGAAGAGTTTCAAACTTTTTAAATTGAAAAAGAATTCCTTAAAGAAATGTCATTGCTGTGCCCTAGGTCAATAAACAGGTTTTATTGATCCACACACTTTTCTCTTCTCCTCATTACATGTTCTGATATCCATTCAGTTCACCAGCTTGGCCTCTGTTCACTGAACTTAGAAACAACGAATGTCCAGAGATCTCAACCCCAAGAACATGGGTGAACACCTTGTTTAACTTCTCTATCCTGGGCTTCAGGTCTTTATTTCCCCTCCTTTAGGAGTGAGGTGAAAGAGCATCCTCACTTCTGCCTTTTACATCATTATGCAGAGCTTGCTAGGTAATTGCGGGTTTTCTTAGTTGGTTTCCTCTTGTGGTCGGAGAGTCAGAGAAGGTGGTTGCCAAGAAACCGCCCATGACAGAGTTTTCTATGCCAGAGCTCCTTAATACAAGCTAGAAAATGAACTGGGCTCATCGTTATTCAAGGTCTTTAGCTTATAGAGTAGTTACCATTTTGAACATTGCTGGTCACTGTGCTGGAGGAGAGAGAGATTTCTGGAGGGTCTCACCTCAGCAAGCAAATGCCCCATTCTGGAAATGACATATATCTTTCCTATTTGAAACTCTCTCTTATAATTCTTTCTTGAGAAAAACAAAACAAACAAAAACTCTCTCAAACTCAAAAGTCGGGCAGGCATAATTGCATGGTGACAACCAACCTCAAAGAGACTAGAAGTGCAATCCTACAAGGTTCCTAGAAGGGAAAGAAATATTGGATAAGCAGTGCTAATAGCTATTACATTATCATTTCAGAGCCTCATCAGGGATGATTCGGTCACTCGCTCACACTCTACTGCTTTTTCAATCGATTTTTAAATTTATCTTCCCATTTGTATTAATGCATTTTTTGACTGTTAATGAAGAAATACCCGAGACTGGGTAATTTATAAAGAAAAAGAGGTTTAATGGACTCACAGTTCCACATGGCTGGGAGGCTTCACAATCACAGCTGAAGGTGAAGGAGGAGCAAAGGCACGTTTTACATGGCAGCAGGCAAGAGAGCGTGTGCAGGGGAACTGCCCTTTATAAAACCATCAGATCTCATAAGACTTATTCATTATCATGAGAACAGCATGGGGAAAACCCACCCTATTATTCAATTACCTCCCACTGGGTCCCTCCTATGACCAGTAGGGATTGTGGGAGCTACAATTAAAGATGAGATTTGGGTGGGAACACAGTCAAATCATATTGTTTTACCTCTGTCCCCTCCCAAATCTCATGTCCTTACATTTCAAAACCAATCATGCCTTCCCAATAGTTCCCCAAAGTCTTAACTCAATTTAGCATTAACTCAGAAGTCCACAGTCCAATGTCTCACATGACAAGGCAAGTCCCTTCCACCTATGACCCTGTAAAATCAAAAGCAAGTTAGTTCCTTCCTAGATACAGTGGGGATAAAGGCATTGGGTAAATACACCTGTTCCAAATGGGAGAAATTGGCCAAAATGAAGGAACTACAGGCCCCATGCAAGTCCAAAATCCAGAAGGGCAGTAAAATATTAAAGCTCCAAAATGATCTCCTTTGATTCCATGTCTCACATCCAGGTCATGCTAATGCAAGTAGGTTCCCATGGTCTTGGGTAGCTCTGCCCCTGTGGTTTTGCAGGGTACAACCCCCACCTCTCCCTCTACCCTGGCTGCTTTCATGGGCTGGTGTTGAGAGTCTGTGGCTTTTCCAGGCACATGGTACAAGCTGTCAGTGGATCTACCATTCTGGGGTCTGGAGGCCTGTGGTCTTCCTCTCACAGCCCCACTGGGCAGCACCCAAATGGGGAGACTGCTTGGGGGCTCCAACTCCACATTTTCCTTCTGCACTCTCCTAGTAGAAGTTCTCCATGAGGGCCCTGCCCCTGCAGAAAACTTTGGCCTGGACATCCAGGCGTTACCATACATCCTATGAAATCTAGGCAGAGGTTCCCAAACCTCAATTCTTGACTTCTGTGCACCCACAGACCCAACACCATGTGTAAGGTGCCAAAGCTTGGAGCTTATGCCCGCTAAAGCAATGACGTGAGCTGTGCGTTGTCCCCTTTTAGCCACAGCTGGAGCTGAAGCAGCTGAGACACAGCACACCATGTCCTAAGGCTGCCTAGAGCCGGGTGGCCCTGGCCTCAGCCCAGGAAACCATTTCTTCCCCTAGGCCTCCAGCCCTGTGATGGGAGGGACTGCTGTGAAGGTCTCTAATATATCCTGGAGAACCTGGAGACGTCTTCCCCATTGTCTTGGTGATTAACATACAACTCCTTATTACTTGTGCAAATTTCTGCTGCAGGCTTGAATTTCTCCCCCCAAAAATGTTTTTTCTTTTCTACCTCATCCTCAGGCTGCAAATTTTCCAAATGTGTATGCTCTGCATCCTCTTGGATGTTTTGCCTATTAGAAATTTCTTCTGCCAGGTACTCTAAATCATCTCTCTCAAGTTCAAAGTTCCACAGATTTCTAGAGCAGGGGCAAAATGCTGCCAGTCTCTTTGCTAAAACATAGAAAGAGTTACCTTTATTCCAGTTCCCAACAAGTTCTTTATCTCCATCTGAGACGACCTCAGCCTGGGCTTTATTGTCCATATCACTGTCAGCATTTTGGCCAAAGCCATTCGACAAGTCTCTAGGAAGTTCCAAACTTTCCCACACCTTCCTGTCTTCTGAGCCTTCCAAGTCTCTTGGAAGTTCCAATCTTTCTTGTCTTCTTCTGAGCCCTCCAAATTCTTCCAAACTCTGCCTGTTACCCAATTCCAAAATCACTTTCACAATTTTGGGTATCCTTATAGTAGCACCCTACTCTACCTGTACCAATTTGCTGTATTAGTCCACTTTCATGCTGCTATGAAGAAATACCCAAGATTGGGTAATTTATAAAGAGAAAGAGGTTTAATTGACTCACAGTTCCACATGACTGGGGAGGCCTCACAATTATGGCAGAAAGCAAAGGAGGAGCAAAGGCACATCTTACATGGTGGCAGGCATGAGAGCATGTACAGGGGAACCGTCCTTGATAAAACCATCAGATCTTGTGAGAACTCACTCACTATCATGAGAACAGCATGAAGGTAACCATCCCTGTGATTCAATTACCTCCCACCATGTCACTCCCCTAACACATAGGGATTACGGGAACTACAATTCAAGATGAGATTTGGGTGGGGATACAGTCAAACCATATCACCACTCCAGTTAGCTTCCATATCATCCACTCAATTATTCTTTCCCTTCTCTTAGTTTCTATTTTTCAGTTTTTCTGTCCCACAACTCATAGTTGCTCATGGTCCCTCGTTGTACCTTAATCTATCTCATTGTATTTCTCTAGTCATCCATTCCAAGTCAATTATGTTTGTGACAGAAAAAACAGTTACCATAGCTGCAGGCTGGACAGAGGGTTTTACCTCAGACTACTTCCCAGACCCCAGTCTATAGATAGACTTATTGAGGGTCTGTCTACTCTCACCCTTGAGTAGAAAGTCCCTTGTTAAAAGTAATGTAGTCAAACAAGACTACGCCTTCCTCAGATGCTATGTCATAGAAGTTACCCTTACAGGGATCCATGTGCATGGTGGGGACCATAACTATCATGGCTAGGAGGGTTGGTGATCACAACAAAATGCAATTAATTATTATTAGGGCCTCAGCTATCAGTGTCAAATGAATCCATAAGATTTAATAGTATGACTACAAAGAGGTTTCTTACTTTGGTTCTTAAGGACAGTTAAAAGTCAGTACATTTAATGAACTGACATGGCTATAAGGTTTCTTTATTTTATATGAATCAGTATAATGTTAGCCAAAGTATACTGTAAAAAATTAAGGATGTTACTGTAGAGCACCACTAAACATAATACAAAAAGTTTGATCAATAGATAAAATTAAAATGGAATTATAAAAGTATTCAATAGATAAAAATGAATGCAGGAAAGGACAATAAACCAGGAGTGAAGGAGGGGAAAAGAAAAAATATTGTAATATGGTAGATCTAAATCTAACCATAACAATATTACATTGACTGTTAATGGACTAAACACTCCAATTAAAAGCCAGAGATTAATAGAACTGATTATAAAGCAGGGCCAAAATATATTCTATTTATAAGAAATGCAATTTAATTATAAAGACATAAATAAGGTGAAAGTAAATGGATGCAAGAAGATAAACCAAGCAAACAATAAGCATAAGAATGTTGATTTGGCCACATTAGTACCAGTTAAAAGACATAATGATAGAAAGTATTAGAAAGATAAAGAGGGATCTATCATAATGATAAAAAAAGCTGACTAATCAAGAATACCTAAAAATTGTACATGTATATGCACCTAATAATAGTGCAACAAAATACATGCACTAAAAATGGACAAATTGAAAGGCAGAAAATGACAATTCCATAATTTTAGTAAGAGATTCTAATACCTTTCTCTTAGGAAATGATACTAAAATCAAGTAAAATATCATTAGCAAGGCATGGAGAATCTGAATATTATCAACCACCTTGCCCTAATCCCTATTCATAGAATATTGTGCCCAATTACTGCAAACTCAACATTCTTTTCAAGTGCTTACGGTATGCTTAATAAAAACGACCATACATTTGACAACTAAAGAAGCCTCAATAACTTTAGAAGCCTCGACGCCACACAGAGTATATTTTTTGTCCACAACAAAATTAAAAATAAATTTAAAATATCTAGGAAATTCTTAATATTTGGAAATTAAACAACACACTTCTAGATGTTTCATAGTTCAAGAAAGAAAATAACGTTTTAGATATCTTTTAAATAACATTTAAAAGTACCCCAAAACAGAAATACTTTGAAGTGAATTTAACAAAGATATGCTAGATCCTTTCACTGAATATTATAGAACATTACTGACAGGAATTAGAAGACCTAAATAATATCATATTCATTAATGGAAGAGTCAGCATTTTTAAGGTATCGGTTTTCTCCCATTTCATCTATAGATTCAGTAAAAGCCAATCAAAATCCCAGCAAACATTTTAGTAGAAATTGACAAAGCTGATGCTAAAAATTTGTTTGGAAATGTGAATGACCTAGACTACACGAAACAATGTTTAAATCTAAAGAACAAAGCTAAAAGACTTATGTGATGACTTACTATAATGCCATGATAATAATAATAATTCTACACAAATGACAATATTAATTAAAGAATAGAGATATAGACTATGAAAGAGACTGGAGAGTTTAGAAATCGACTTACATATACATGGTCAATTAATTTTTGGCAAAAGAACCAAGGCAATTCAATGGAAGGCAGTCTATTCAACAAATGGTACTGAAAAAATCTGGTATCCATGTGGAAAACATGAAAATCACCCCTAACCTCAAGCCATATTTAAAAATTAGCACAAGATGTATCACAGATGAAATGCAAAAGGTATAATTATAAATGTCCTGGAAGAAAATATGGAAATAAATCTTTATGACTATATAAACAAAGACTTTTTGATCTTGGAGTAGTCAAAAGACAGGAAAAGCACAAATTAAAACACACACAAAAAAGAAAAAGCTATGAATTGGATTTTATGAAAAGAAAAAGAAATGCTCTTCAAAATGCACAATCAGAAAAGGAAGCTACATATGAAAGAAAACATTCACTATACATGCATTTCACAAAAGACATAGAGAATATGCAAATAATTTTAAATAATTTTAGTTCTCAATAAGGCTATAAACAGCTCAATTAAAAATAGGAACAAGATTTGAGCAGATACACCGTAAAAGATGATATATTGGTGGCCAGTAAGCACATGGAAATATGCACAACACAATTAGTAATCAGAGAAATGCAAATTAAATCACGGTGAAATGCCACCCATCCATTCGAATTACTAGAATTAAAAAAAACTGACAATATCAAGTGTTGACAAGGATATGGAGCAACTGGAAATCTCATACATTTCTGGTGGTGTTCTGCAGTAGACAGTGTTTGTCCAAGTCTACCCCAAAAGTCCAAGGAAGCTGAGAGGCAGATAAAAGAGATGTATATACCTAGTTTTTAAAGAAATAAACATGTAACAGAGACTTAGGAACAGAAGCTATGCTTGTGTCTTTAGCAGTGGTGAGACAATACAGTGGAGCCCCATGCCATTAACTCCCAGACCCAGGGCTTATATACCATAGAGAAGGAATGTGTAGAACAATTGTAGGGAAAGGCAAGAATGTTGTATAAATCTGTCATAGGCAGAATTTATGGGCAAAGTTGTTTGGACTTACTGTACTTACTTTACTTACTGTAAATCAAGGGTACAATTTACAGTATATGCTGTTACAAAAAGAACAGAAATTTCTGTGGATAAAACAGAAATCTTAGAGGCATTCCCGGAACTGGGATTAATCAGAAATCAACATGGTGGATTAGCATCTAAGATGAGGTTGCTTTAGGCTCCACAGGTGGGTATATAAAATGATATGATAACTTTGTTTGTATTCTTTCTAATTTTGAGAGAGAGTCTCACCATGTTGCCCAGGCTGGAGTGCAGTGGCATGATCTCTGCTCACCTGCTCACTGCAATATCCATCTCCCAGATTCAAGGGATTGTCGGGTCTCAGCCTCCTGAATAGCTGGAATTACAGGCACATGCCATCACACCCAGCTGACTTTTGTATTTTTAGTAGAGACAGGTTTCACCATGTTAGCCAGGCTGGTCTTGAACTCCTGGCTTCAAGTGATCCACCTGCCTCAGCCTCCCGAAGTGCTGGGATTACAGGCATGAGCCGCCATGTCTGGCCTGATATTATGACTTTGAAAAACAATTTGGCAGTTTCTTAAAACTTTCACATGTCTACCATACTACCTAGCCATTGTACTCCTAGGTATATATGCAAGAGAAATGACAACATAGGTCTACAAAAAAGGCTTGTACATGAATGTTCACAGTAGCAACATTCAAACAGCCAAAAACTTGGGGGTGGGGAGTGGACAAGTATTCATTAACAGGTAAATAGGTAAATAAATGAAGAAAATATGCCATAACCAGATAGTGGAATACTACTCAGGTATAAAAAGGAAGGGACAGCTAATATCTGCAACAACTTGGGTAACTCTCAAAAACATCATGCTGAGTTAAATAAGCCAGAAAAAAAGAGTTCACAATTTGTTATTCAAATTATATAAAATGCAAATTAATCTACTGTGACAATAATAAATTAGAGATTTCCTGGGGTAGGGTCAGAGAGAAGGATGGACTTCAAATGAATGAGGAACCTTTCAGGGTTCATGGAATTGGTTCTATATCTTGACTACGGCGATGGCTCTATGGGTGTCTACAATGTCCAGGATTCATTCATTTTAGATGCGGTTTATCATATGTAAGTCTTTCCTCAATAAAGTTAACAAGAAAAAAAAAAAAAGTCAGCACATTTGGGATTGACCCTTCACCTCTGCTGAGCACTGGTCGAAGGACTAATGTTTTTAGTCATTGTGTGAGTCTCTGTGTTAAAAGGGCTTTGCAAACTTTTACAGTGGCGTCAGCTACAGGACCATCACTATTATAATGTTGGAAGGCTTGGAGAATGTTTTGTTAAAGGTAACACGAAAGGATCATTTGCTGAGACAACGAGTGAAGAGGGAAAATCTAACCTTGTTCTCCATGGGGCTGTGGACATGTTTGAGATTTAGCATTGGCTGAGCTTTTCCCTTCAGTGTATAAAAGATACACACACATTATTGTGACTTGAAATGAGCCCAAAGAAAATCTTTTGCAACTATAATGTTACCCAGAGCCTGGTAATTTGAAAGGTAAGAACTGTTTTTCGTGCAGTAGTAAGGATTGTGATTGTAAATGCAAACTTCTTAATTATATGTACTACTTTAGCTTCTGAAACTGCCATGGCATCTTTCTGGCAGGGCACACCGGTGTCCAAAGACAAGGCTGGCCCAATTGCCTTTCCCAGGCCATTGGAACAGTCTGGGTAGCTACTAATAATCTAACGAGCTATGTAAAAGAATTTTAGTTTATGGCAACAATATTCAAATCTTTCAGTCTCGGTCATATTCTCTGAGTTTCCTTTGGATTTGAGAGTCAAATAAACAGTCAGGTTCCACTTAACCTCATTCAGATTTTCCTTTTCTGGGATTGTGGGGAGTGTGTGACTCCTCACTGTGGCTTCACTCCTTTCAGTGTGAGCTCAACTCCAACAGTGCAATACCCAGGCCTTCTAAGACCGGTATGTGGCAGAAAGTGAAATTGGACTAAACAAACTCACCGAGTCAAGACACAACCACTAAGATTCTTTTGGATTCATTCAAAATCATAAGTCACATTTTGTTTCAAATACTCAGCCCAGGTTTTCTTAAAGCATGGCTTCAGTTTGTTTAAATAAAATAGACCAGGATTTTAACAGTTTTGCAAAGTATGATTGATACACAGATAGATGTTGTCCAGGTCCTTCATGGATCAGACACTCAGAGTGCATTAAACATACAAGAGTTTTACTAGAGAAACTCCCGTGAGGGAAAAATGGGAAAGAAGCCCGGGGGATGGGAGACCCCTCAGGTCACAGTGCAGAGTGATTCCAGGGGAAGGAGAGAGGGAAGGACAGAAGCTGGATGGGACTGTCTTTACTGCATTTCTTAGAGACTTTATCAAGCTCATCAGGAACCACAGGCTAAAACACGTATCCAAGGAGTCCTTTTCCTTCCAGGAAGGGGCCTATCTCAGTGTCCCTGCTAAGCTCAACTTAGCTGAGAATGGCAGATGGGAATCCCTGCAGTTAGAGATCTGAGGGGCTCCGACTGCCCCAGATAGAGAGGTGGATGATAGCAGATGGATAGATGATAGATAGATAGATAGATAGATAGATAGATAGATAGATAGATAGACAGATAGATACATAGACAGACAAATAGAATTAGAAAATACATACCTGTAGTAGCTTTCTCTAGGAGGGATTGTGGGACATTTGTGGGGCTTTTCCTTTGTTTTTCTTTTTTGTTTGTTTCTGGACATTTCTACACTTTATCATGTATATTCTTAACCAAATTCAGTTTAAGATTTCTGCAAGTCTTTCTCTTTTTAAGTAATTCCTTTCCTAATATCAGAAATTCACAATGTCCATGGTATGTGTGTGTGTCTGTGTGTTTGTTGCATGTGTCTGTTGCTTGTGTGTCTGTTGTGTGTCTGTTGTGTGTGTGTGTCCATTGTGTGTGTCTGTATGCTGTGTGTATACTTGCTTGGACCATTGGCACCAAGCTTTCTGATTCTTCTTCATCTTCCCCAGCTTCCTCTCCTCCCAGAAAATACACTAGAAACTTATCTTTGAGGGAAGACGACAAGCCTATTACAACCTTCTGCCCACATTTCCTTATCTAACCGTGCTTATTGGCTACTGGTTACTTATTACATTGAGCAGAGAGCACTAATCCATACACTCAAAACCTGCATCCTAGGCTCTCTTAAGAAATGTGATTGAACCATTTGGGGAATAAGCCACAGTTTTAAGACCTTGTAAAATTCAAAATAAAATTATCCGTGCTCTGAGAGATTTATAACGAAAACTTCTAGTCTGTAATACAAGTTAACTTCACAGTATGGTCATTTTGTTTATAAAAGCTGCACTGGGTGGAATAGTGTTCCCTCAAAGATCCATGCTCACCTGGAACCTCAGGATGGGACCCTAACTGGAAACAGTGTCTTTACAGTTATCCTTATTGAAGGCGAGCTCACACTGGACTATGGTGGACCCTAATTCAATGCCTGGTGTCCTTATAAGAAGGTGATATGACACAGAGGAGACACACAGAGAAGACCAGGTGAAGATGCAGGCAGGGACTGGAGTGATTCACTCACAAACCTAGGAACAGTGAGGACTGCTGGCAGACACCAGAAGATGCACACTGCCACGCCTGGCTAATTTTTTGTATTTCAGTAGAGATGGGGTTTCACCATGTTGCCCAGGTTGGTCTCGAACTCCTGAGCTCAGGCAATCTGCCCGCTTTGGCCCCGAAAAGTACTAGGATTACAGGTGTGAGCCACGGTGCCCTGCCTAATTTTTTGTATTTTTAGTAGAGATGGTGTTTCACCATGTTGGCAAGGCTAGTCTCGAACTTCTGACCTCAGGTAATCCACATGTCTCGGCCTCCCAAAGTGCTAGGATTACAGGCACAAGCCACCACCCCTAGCCAAAAACAACAATCTTTTATCATGAAGGTGATATTAGAGGGAATCAGCAGAGGTCGGGCTTACAGACAACCTGGAGTGGACAGGACTAGGAAAGGGGCTGGAGGAGGAATGAATTCCTGTAGGCTGCAGACCACAGCAAGGGGTCAGTGTGCACACAATGCAGTGTGCGGTTCTGGTGAGTCCTGAGGATGAAGCCAAAGCCAGAACCCAAAGGCTGTCAGGCCACACCCGATATCAGTGGTGACACCGAGTGTTCCCGTAAGGAAGATGATTCTCATCTTGGAGAGATCAGAGTCAAGCAGAAGGCCTGGGCGAGTCTGGCAGAGTGCAGCATGGGGGGGCCACAGCCAGAGGAGACGTGAGAGCCAACTGTGAAGGTGAGGGGGCATCTACAGTTCTAGAAGGTCCATGCAGTCCCTCTGTGCCTCTGCAGCATGCAGAATACCATCGTGGCCACGATTTCCTTGAGTTTTAGCTTCCGCCCTCTGCTCTGATATTTTGCAATTTTCCTGGTGTAGATAGAGGCTCAGAGGCATGTACTGTGGTTTCGCAGGACTCTTCAGGGGCTGATATTCCCAAAGGTCTTCATTTCTGCAGAGATCTTCGTTCAGCTCTTCTCTATGTCTTATTACCTGTACACCTGCTGCCGCTTTGCAGGAGCTAGATCATAGTTCTGGGCTGTGGAGCGGCATGAAACCGTGATAAGTAGATCCCTGCAGCTTCAAAATAACGTTGAAATAAATAGAGAAATAATGGGAAAATTCAGAGAGTATGTCACATAGGCTAGAGTCGTTTGGGGGATTTGATGAAATGATGTGTATGGAGGGAATAACAGTCTAGGTGCAATCAGGTAAGATACACCACACGATAGGTTAAATAAAGAATGTGAATGCATTATAAAATGTATTAACTATAATAAAGGCATAACTATAAGATATAAGGAAACTCTCTATGTACCCTAGGGCTGAGGGAGGGCACCCAAGGAAGGACACGCTTGGGAGGGGTTCACCTCTTACCGGAGAAGGTGTGGACTGGCCACTGGGTAGCAGAGAAGTTGGCTGCTTTAGCCAGACTGGAGCTGGTCTGGAGTTGCTGGGCAAACAATCGACCACCCTCTGGAAGGCAGGCAGGGCCAGACATCAGTCAGCAATCCCTGTGCCAGGGCTGCAGTGGGAGCCTGCACTTGGAAGACGGCAGAGAATCTTCAAAAGAGCAGGCTGCATCAGGGGAGGGGTAGAAGGCTCTTAGAGGGTGGGCTGCTGGGAGCGCTGGGCTGCAGACATGTTGCACGTGGGCCATGCTGGGGTTTTTTGCAGACAGGTTATCGCCAGGTCGAAGCTGTAGGGTTGCAGAGGGATCACTTTCAGGGCCTGTGGCTCAGGCAGGATCCGCTGGAGTTCCTCACACCCACATGGCTGACTCTCCCCACAGGCCTCAGAAAAACTGCAGGAAGCCCCTTCCACCTGCACCTGAATGTCCTTTCTTTTTTCTTTTGAGATGGAGTCTCGCTCTGTTGCCCAGGCTGGAGTGCAGTGGCGCAATCTCGGCTCACTGCAAGCTCCACCTCCCAGGTTCACGCCATTCTCCTGCCTCAGCCTCCTGAGTAGCTGGGTCTACAGGCGCCTGCCACCATGGCTGGCTAATTTTTTTGTATTTTAGTAGAGACGGGGTTTCACCATGTTAGCCAGGATGGTCTCGATATCCTGACCTCGTGATCTGCCTGCCTCGGCCTCCCAAAGTGTTGGGATTACAGGTGTGAGCCACTGCTCCTGGCCCTGAATGTTCTTTCTAGGCCCTCTACCGACACAGCTTAACTAAGTGCTCACTTTAAAGAAAAAAAATGCTTAAAGGAATCTCACTGTCTATTATAGAACACAAATGGAACAGTACATTTGGAGTTTAGAGGCAATAAATTAACTGCCACTGAAAACTTACCAAAGAGACCAGCATGTAGTAGGGGCTCAGTGATTGGAAGTTGTGAGTATTACACTTTTTATTCAGTGAAACCAAATACATCTAAATTATTGGGAATACAGTTAAAAGGCAGTCATCTTAGTATTTTTTGTTGTGTAATTTATTTTTGTGTATTACTCAACTAGACACAAAGCTGAGAATCTGCATGCAAAGTATTCCTAGTTTCTATTCATAATTCATATTTATTTTCTCTCCTTTTGGTCTAGGTCTTATACAATATGTTAATTGCCTTTACAAAGATGCATAAATTTGAAGACATAGAACCTGTCGACATCTTGGCTGGATGTGCCCGATTCATCATTGTGGGGCTTGGAGGGATATTGTTTGGTATCGTTTTTGGATTTATCTCTGCGTTTATCACACGTTTCACTCAGAATATCTCTGCAATTGAGCCACTCATCGTCTTCATGTTCAGCTATTTGTCTTACTTAGCTGCTGAAACCCTCTATCTCTCCGGCATCCTGGCGTGAGTACAAACCAAGGATCAAGTCACATAGTAACAGAAAGAAAGTTTAGGACCACATCATGTGAACCAGGCATCTGGGAAAGACTTGACTAATGACGCTCACTCTCCAAGGTGTTGCAGGATTTAGGAGCTTCTAAACTTTTATAAAACCTGATTCAGGTTCTTTGTCAAACGAACATTCTCTCCAATGTTTGCCTTCATCTTCTTGTGATTTGCCTGAGGAAAGCACAGCAATTATCACTTCAATTTAGAAGGCTTAGGAAAGCTGGTACAGAGAAGATCTGGGGAAACTTCAAGGTTAAGTTCTCATCTCAGTAATGTGTTTTTTCCTTGAAAAGTGTTTTTTTTGTTTTTGTTTTTGTTTTTGTTTTGAGACGGAATCTCTCTCTGTCGCCCAGGATGGAGTGCAGTGGCGCGATCTCTGCTCACTGCAAGTTCCGCTTTCTGGGTTCACGCCATTCTCCTGCCTCAACCTCCTGAGTAGCTGGGACTACAGGTGCCTGCCACCATGCCTGGCTAAGTTTTTTGTATTTTTAGTGGAGACGGGGTTTCACTGTGTTAGTCAGGATGGTCTCGATCTCCGACCTTGTGATCCACTCAGCTTGGCCTCCCAAAGTGGAAAAGTTAATTTTAAAGTTGAAAAGAGGCATGGCTGAGGGACTGCCATTCCTGGGCTCTGCCTTCCGCTGTGCCCCTCCAACCACATCATGCAGCCATGGCTCTTCAGGGTGGGATGAAACTAGGCAGGTGGGATAAGACTAGAAATCTACATTTCTTGGCTCTAACGAAAATATTTTTGAAACGTGTATCCTTATGTCCTTGTACCCTTGAGATGTTTATCTTTGAATGAGGCTTCTCAGCATGGCTTATTATATCTGGTCATGTTGTTTTCTCTATAGCACTGTCTTTCTTTCCAGCTATTCAGGCTGATACATTTACTTTTATTGTAGAGAAATACCTCTTTCAATTAAATGTGATAGTGTAAACTCCAGGCATCTGTCACTTTCCCACCTGGAAAATAATCAAAACTTCTAAGACAAGGCAAGTTTTTTTCTTTTTCCCATACTTGCTTAATGGCTCTCGAGCAGATATATTTGAAATAAAGCCAATAAAAGAGAACCTTGCATTGCTTTAGAAGTTTTGATTATTTAGGGTTGGGTTGGAGGAAATGAGAACCTTGCTGAATTATTCTGTCATTTTGGTTTAAGGCAGAGTAAAGTAGAGTGTGAGTTGGGACTGACAAACTCTTCATGAAGAGGGCAAGAGAGAAGCATTCTGCATTGGGTGTGCCCATGGGAATTATGTGTCCTTTTAGTTCACTGTGCCATGCCCACCTTCCCACCACATTCAGCTTTACCTTGTAAAGATCCCTCAGGGAGGGAAAAGAGGGAGAAAGATGATCTGTGGACAATCCGCAGCCACAGAAGGGAATAAGGGAGATATTCTTGCATCAACAAGGGCTTCATGCATCTGTGGCATCGCCTGTGGGGAGGGCGTTTTGTGGAGGGGGAAAACCTCATGGATTTTCTCTGAGACTCGACTCTGCTCCTTTTATAGCATCACAGCCTGCGCGGTAACCATGAAAAAGTACGTGGAAGAAAACGTGTCCCAGACGTCATACACGACCATCAAGTACTTCATGAAGATGCTGAGCAGCGTCAGCGAGACCTTGATCTTCATCTTCATGGGCGTGTCCACTGTGGGCAAGAATCACGAGTGGAACTGGGCCTTCATCTGCTTCACCCTGGCCTTCTGCCAAATCTGGAGAGCCCTCAGTAAGAGAAGGCAGGACCCCAGAGTCTCTGGTCTTGTTGCATTTTCAGTTCTTTTATTCCCATCTGCAATGTAAAAACTGGAGGACTGAGTAGATGCTAACTGGTTTTACCGGTTAGGGTAGACTAGGCACCTGGTTGTGAGCAGGAATCTTTCCTGTTTGTTCCCTCAGTCAGCTCAAAGTAATTAGTGGTTGATCAGGTTCTGCAATGAAGCAAGGTTGGGGCAAGGAGTATTTTATTTAATTGAAGAAAGAGCTTTCACATCTACCTATTTAAATATAATTCAGTCAATGGAAAATACATGTTTGTTACTTTTATTTGGAGTTGCACCAATGTTTTTGGTTTCTAAGACCAACATATCCCTTGCTCTTCACTTCTTTGCAGATTTGTATCCTCTCGCACCTTAAATCAGATATGGATTATAAACTGTGGGCATTTATTTACACTTTCACTATAGGATAAGTGAGATCTCACAAATTGTATTCTATGGAAGACAAATAGTGATAGAAAATATCCCCCTAAACAGTATAGGTGGTTTTATTTGAGGGTTGAGTGCATGAATGTGTGATGTATAGCAAACAAAAAAATCAGGAAGTGAATATTTTTAAAAGAGCTTTGTATTAATTAGTAAGAACAACTTTAGAGTGTAACTGGCATCACACCTGTAAAATGTAGCTAATCTTTTAAAATGAGAACTAGTGGTTGATGATTTATCTTGTACATTTATTTTTCAGGAGCCAGAAAAGAACATTAAGCACTGACATACAATGTATGTGTTGCCTTCTGATTACAAGAAAGTCTATTTTTAAGCGACTCGACTAATATTTGAAGCGTTATGTTAAATGACTTTGATCAATATTTTCAAGCCAATTACTCAAAGAGAAATTAGGCAAAATGGCTGAGAACCTATCTTGAACAAATTAATTCCAAATTCATTTAGGATGGGTTTTAGGTTCTAGAGGAGATTAACAAGAATAGAGAAATATGAAAATATCTATAAGTAACTCTGAATATATATGTTGTTGGGAGAATAGAGGAAGCTGTGATACAAGTTTATTATCTCAAATCACTGGTCTTATTACGAACCAGTGTTTGATCTTGGACAGACATTTAACTGTTCAAAATCATCTTCTTCAACCACAGAATGACGGATTTGAACGAATTTCTTAGTTCCCTTTCAGTTCTAATACTCTGGGAATCTACATGGGAGGAGAGCGAATGCCCAAGTGAAGTAAAATTACAGAGCTTTAGCCCAGCCAACAAGAAAAGAAACTAACTAGAAGAGGAGGATTTGTATTGCAGGAACCTCGACATTGTTAATCCTTCATGATCCAGATCAACCCCATACTCTTACAGTTGAGGAAATTGATGGAAAAACCACCAAAACAGTGACAAAATTGGCCGCATCACAGCAATTGACAGAGCCAGGTGTTAGAATTTGGTTCTCCCCCTCAGAGCCTATTCTCTTCCTACCCTGACTCATCACAGCTGATAGTAGTTCACACTCGTGAAGGCTTGTTACATAAAAGGCTGCATCTTACGTTATTTATGGATGCTAAATTTATTTAATCCTTACATTCACATTCTGAGAGAAAAACTATGGCTACCCCATCAAGCAGATGAGGAGTCTGAGGACATGAAATGGTTAAGTACCTCACTCAAGGTCACAAGACTGGCATGCAGAGGATCCAGGACAAACACAAAAATTTTTTTTTTTTTTTTTTGAGGCGGAGTCTCGCTCTGTCGCCCGGACTGGAGTGCAGTGGCCGGATCTCAGCTCACTGCAAGCTCCGCCTCCCGGGTTTACGCCATTCTCCTGCCTCAGCCTCCGGAGTAGCTGGGACTACAGGCGCCCGCCACTTCGCCCGGCTAGTTTTTTGTATTTTTAGTAGAGACGGGGTTTCACCGTGTTAGCCAGGATGGACAACAATATTTTAAAAAGTAAATTTGCTTATCTTTTGCACTGTCCATGCGCCTATTATCAAAGAATGCTTGCTGGCAAGTCTGTGTGACGAGAAGTACATAAGGATGTGGAGAGTTTTATTCTACTAAGTGAAACTCTTCTTTGATTTATCAGAGCTTTAGTGAAAGGACCTTTCCTACCCGGCACCACCGCAATGGTGGTACCTAAGTTATGTGAGCCACTTGGGGGATGAAAATCAATGTAGTAGAAAACTCCTCTATGTTTCCAGCAAGCTCTTCCACCCTAAACCTTCTGTTGAAGAAGCTCACTGGCAGTAAGAAGCACCCACTCGCCCCCTAACCTTTGCCAACTTCCTTCCTTGTTTGCAATGAACCTCAAGAGGGACAAGCCAACAATAAAGGATTTGATTGTAGAACCATAGTCTCTAAGAGGACCCCTGTCATTTTAAAATTACAGACCTCCTTTGGATACTTAATGAGAATATGAGATGATAAGAATGTGTTTATCCACTCCACCCACTCAACAATACCCTTGCTTTGACTAGGTTTGAAAGGCAGGACAAAAATTATGAATATAGATTAGAAAATATATACCTTACATTTAAAAAATCAAGATGTTATTAATTTAAACACACTAATGCAGACACATACACACAACACATGCCAGGAAACTGTAGCGAAGATTCCCACTTGAAGTGCTACTGTCTCTCAACTGACAAAGGGAAAGGCCATAAAAGATACTCTACCTGGGATAGACAATCATGGGTATATGATGCAGTTAGGCTGTATTGTTTGCAGGGCACGCACACACAACCTTAGTTCAATGGCTCTGTATCTCTGCTCGTTCATGATCCTCTGCTCTAATACATATTTCCCCTTTTCTAGGCGTATTTGCTCTCTTCTATATCAGTAACCAGTTTCGGACTTTCCCCTTCTCCATCAAGGACCAGTGCATCATTTTCTACAGTGGTGTTCGAGGAGCCGGAAGTTTTTCACTTGCATTTTTGCTTCCTCTGTCTCTTTTTCCTAGGAAGAAAATGTTCGTCACTGCTACTCTAGTAGTTATATATTTTACTGCATTTATTCAGGTAAGTAGATTTCCCTTATATTTAAAATAAATAGATTATTTCAGGACAATGTAGTAAATTAGTAAAATACAAATAAAGACATTTTATCTGATTTTCAGATCTGTGCTCAATACCCAAACTAAATTTCCAGAGATTTCTAGATCATGTTTGTGACCATTCTTTAACTTCTAAAATATATTGCCTTTTAATCAATACAGCATATTAATAAAAAGATTCCTGAGTAACAGGTGACTAATAGCTACTCTACATTTCTGAAAAAGAGATTCCAATTAGTACTAGGTAGCATATGTTTTTGTTTTAGTGGGAGTTAGCTCTTAATGAACCAATGAATGTTTATTTTAATGGGTGAAAACAAATTCCTATATTAAAATACAAACAATGTATCTATTTTTATTGCAGTAATTAAAGGAACGAAGACCTGAAGTGAATATTGGAGCATTTATTCTGTAATAGCTAGTACCAAAACATATAGATTGGACATTCTAATAGTTTTGTTAATAAATTTGCTCTCTCTAGTGACAGTGTTCAATACAGCAGAACCCTTTTATTTTGCTATTTCTGATCTAGGGAATCACAGTTGGCCCTCTGGTCAGGTACCTGGATGTTAAGAAAACCAATAAAAAAGAATCCATCAATGAAGAGCTTCATATTCGTGTAAGTTATCTCATAGTCACAATAAATAAATTAATAAGACATTTTCCCTTTGTTACCATGAGACGTGTTCACACGTCACTAGACTTCCTCTTTCCTCCCCCACTCTACCAAGACTGACTATATAAGTTTCCTATGGCTGCTGTAGGAAATTGCCACAAACTTAGTGATTAAAACAAGGCAGATTCATTGTCTTATAGTTCTGGAGGTTGGAAGTTCAAAATCCAGGTGTTGCAGGGCTGTGCTCCTTTCTGGAGGCCCTGGGGAGAATCTGTTTCCTCACCTCCCACAGCTTCCAAAGGCTGCCTGCGTTCCTTGGCCCATGGCCCCTTCCATCTTCAGAGCCCGCAATGACTGCATCCCTCCAACAATGATCATTCTGCCTCCCTCTTCCACATTGAAGGAGCTTTATGATCCCACTGCATCCACATGGATAATTCAGGAGATTGTGTCCAGCTTAAGGTCAGCTGATTAGCAACCTTAAGTCCATCTGCCACTTAATACTCCTTTAAACTAAACTACCATATTCACAAGTTCTGGGGATTAAGACACGGATATCTTTGCAAGGTCATTGTTCCCCCTACCACAGTCTGCCCTCCGTCTCCCAAAGATTCATATCTGTTCCACATACAAAATACCTTCCTTCTATCCCAACACCCCAAAAGTCTCAATACATTGCATCATCAATTCAAAATCCAAAATATCATCTGAATCTTATCAGGTCAAAAATCCCAAATCTCATTATCTCCATCATCTAGAGCAGGGCTTAGTGAGGCTCTGGGTATAATCTATTCTGAGGCTCAGTTTCTCTTCATCTATGAATTTGTTGAAATCAAGAAACAAGTTATCTGCTCTTAAAATATATGGTAGGACACTCATTGAATAACAGTCACGGCTATTGCCTTTCGAAAAGCTGGGGAGATAATGAAAGAAAAAAAGGAGTCATCGATACCAAGCAAACATCAATGTTTCCTGGGCAAGCTTTATTTGGTTTCATGGGCTGGGAATCCCCTAATCCCTTGCAACTCTTTGTTCTACCCTCTGAGTTCTCAACTTCACTCTCTGAATCATACTTCTTTTGTTTACAAAGGTGGCATAAATTTGCAGCTGAGTAACTTTATCAGTCTATTTCTTGCTTATAGAATTGTGAGGGTCTGACAATATTTTATTTCTTTCATTTCCTCCTCCTTTTTTGTCCAAGTTGGTGGTGTTTCCATCAGGGTTCAACAGAGAAGCAGAGCCAGTAGGATGGATGGATAGAGATAGAGGTAGAGATAGAGACAGAGATAGAGATAGAGATAGAGAGAGATAGAGATAGAGATAGGGATAGAGATAGAGATAGAGATAGAGATAGGAAGAGATTTGTTGTAAGGAATTGTTTTTCAGTATTGTTGGGACTGGCTAGGAAAGCCCAAAATCCATGGGACAGGTAGGTCATCCAGAAGAACTACTGTCTATAAGTAGGATTTTTTTTTTTCATCAGAGAAGCCTGGGGCCTGTTCTTAAGCCCTTTCAACTGATTGAATCAGACCCACCCAGATTATCTGGGTCATCTCCCTTACGTAAGACAACTGATTATGTCTTTAATCAGATCTACAAAATACATTTACAGCAACATCTAGAGTAATGTTTGATTGAATAATCGGGGAGTTGCCTGGTTAAATGGATACCTCAAAATACAAAAACACAGTGACTAACAGTCAAGATTGTCCTGCTTGTTTCTAAAATCACTGTTCTGATGAAACATGGGGTCCTCTGCCTTTTTTGAACTCTTACTATAAGAGGGGCAGAGGGCGCTACTTCTTTTGCAAACATGGCTGAGTGGCAGATTTTAGTGAAAACATCCCAGGCTAGCAAAGATGAATATGACATTGAGCATGGTTTCTACCTGTTTGTTTAAGTTCAGCACAACATTGAAGGGATACCACTGTGTATAGCTCCAAGGAATAGAAATGAGAACTAATGTCTGAAGGGTTATAGGCGGAGACTTCAACTCAGTTAATGAAAGAGCGTTCTGACAATCATTTCCTGATTGGCACACCTGAAGCTGAAGTGGATGTGTCTAACCAGTGACTGGGAACATGTGGCATCGTTGCTGTACATGAGATTCAAGCTTTGAGGAGCTAGTTGAACCTGAAAAATGTTAGGTTTCTTCTATCCCTGAGAGTTCACCATTTTAATACTAGAGAAACTGATGAATGATGAAGTCTTCTAAAATCTACCCTAAAGTTTATGGTCAAAGTGACCTAGGAAATTTGGTTATTTAAATTCCAGGAAATCCTAATGAAAAATTTTCAAGGCCATTTGAAAATAATTAACAGATAAGGATAAGTAGTGACTGTTTTGAAATACGTACCGCCTTAAACTGATCATAGATTTTTGTCTCAATCTTTGTCTCCTATGATTTATTATTTTGACAAATTAGATAATCCACCTAAGTCCATGGCACTTGGATATTGCATTCTTCTCTCATTTATTTTTCTTTTCCTCAAAAAAGTTATAATTTTTGGTAGAAAGTAGTGAATCAATTATTTAATAATTAATTTAATATTTGAATCTGTTTTTCAAAACAAAATTCAGAAGCCAGTATAGACTTCAATAATTTCAAATTTAAAATATTTGGAGACTAATTTCATAATTATTTTGAAGACTGCACTTCTTCCTAAATTTCCATAAACAATTTTGGATAAAACAAATACAGTATAATTTGCCCGAGTGGTGAAATGTAAGTACTTAGATCAAACAAGCATATTAAAATAAGGAATATAGATATTTTGTTTTTATATGTTATAGTATAATATTTATAGAATTATATTTTCAGAAATTATATGATTGGATAGCAGTGTGTTCTTTTCTTTTGCAATGAAATTAAAAGTAACAGTTATTACAATTATTTTATAATATCTTAAATATGATATATTTTATTGTTATTAATTATCCTCCAAATGATTTCAGTAATGAGACATTTCCTAGATCATTCTAGAAAAGTATTATCCAAAGCAAATGCCAGGTTCCCTGTTTTCACTACATATTACGTGAATTATCAAGAAACTTATCTACCGAGTCTTTAAACCACAAAACAAAGTTGAAATTACTGTGAAAGGCATCAAATATTTTATTACACGAACACAGTGATAGAAAGTCAGATGCGCTCCAGAAAATTAAAGCCTCCTTTGTTTCTTAAGGTGTCTTAGCTGTCCCGTGTGTCTTTCAGAGTTCGCGTTTCTCCAGCAATCATTTCCTTGTGTTTGTTTGGCAGCTGATGGATCACTTAAAGGCTGGAATCGAAGATGTGTGTGGGCACTGGAGTCACTACCAAGTGAGAGACAAGTAAGGAGGCTGAGGGTTTCACTCCCTGGCAAAGGATACGGGTAGCATGGGTAACTTCTAAAGGTTCCATTGGAAGCTGGGCATAAAACCAGAGAGAATTCAGGGAATGGAGACCAAGAAGATAAGGTGCTCCAGAGCCATGCCCTACAGGAAGCAGTTGAAATTCCAGGGCATGCTAAGCCTGGAAAATAAAGAGTTGTCAGGTGGAAGACGCAGTAGACTCGGTGTAGGTTGTTACAGAGAGAACTAGTACAGCTAATGGGTAGAAATTAGAAAAGTAATATTTAAGTTAAAAACAAGGACAAGCTTCCCAATGATAAGATCAGCTCTACCATGGAATGGCCAGCTTGGAAAAGGAGTTTGGAAAGGGAGTTTGGTGCCTCCTTAGGAATCCTGGCAAGGGATTCCTCCATTGTGGGGAAGGCCATGGTGGAAGATGTTTAAGATTCTCAAATACAGTAATTCTTTTTTAAAATGCCCAAATCCCTCTTCTCCACCATATCTCACCTTTCAGAATGTATTGTTTTACTGGATTTAGTTTCCAGTTGAGGAGGAAGGTTGCGGCTGGAGTGAGTAGCTGGCAGCTCACTGAGAATGGAGCTCTGAGAAGCTCTCACTCTTGGGCTCAGGCAAGGAAAAGAAAGTGCGGAAGGAGATTGAGAAGAAGTGGTCAGAGAGTCTGGCAGGGAAGCAGGAGCGAATCAGGGAGTGGAGGGCACAGAGGGAGGACCCGGCACGTCAGGAGACACAAAGCATCCAGGATGGGAAGGATGAGGGCAGCCTCTGGAGTTGAACAGGACAAGGTCAAGGCGATCTCAGTGAAAGAAATTCAGGGAGGGTGTTATGGTTGGGGAGGTGATTACCGTGGGCTGAGAATACACAGGAGCCATGGCTTCTCATGAGGTCAGAAAACTAGAAGACAGAAGATCGACCCAGTCGGAATAAGAGGAGGCCTGGTCTGAGCCGAGCTCAGACAGCAAAGCTCAGGAAGCCAGCCCCTGACCCTGGAGGGGCTTAGCTGACAGAGCTCATGGACCAGGAAACCAATTGCCAGATAATAAACCAGCAGCCCGGGAAGCTATGTTCCCCTCTGGAAAATAAAGCAGGCGGGCAAACTACTCTTTGAATGTACAGTGATTGAAAGTGTTGAAAATTCCAACTCCAAACAAATGGCTGACTCTGAAGGCACCATATGCAAAGCTCCGCTCGCTCGAATGGGCCGGCCAGAGGTTCCTTACAATAGTCAGCGGCCATCAGTCTCGCCTATTCACAGTCTCCATCATTCAGGCTATTGGGACATATGTAGGGTTTTTTTCTTCCCCTTAATTGGTAGGATTCAAAATGATCTGCAGCATAATGGGGCAAAACTACTGTAACTACCGGGCCATTTAAAGTTATTGGGTTCTGGTTGAATAGGCCAGTATTACTGTAAGTGCAGCTGCCGCTGTTATGCGCTATTAGAATGGAACACTTGTTCAAAAGCTTCAGCCCCCTCATTTCTTCTCTTACAATTGGAGCTGAGCTGGGCTGGGCCTCCCCCGCGCCTCACTTATGCACACTTTTTGCCCTGATTGCAGCTTGTCCCTTCCTTTTGTTTAGTTGATTTTCAATGTATTCAGGCCAGGAGGCCATTCTTTTTTTTTTATATTTTAAAAAAATGCATAAATACTATGAATTAAAAAAAAAAAAAAGTGTTCAAATGCTGTGAATACCAGGCACTGTCCTGATGTTTCTTCAGAATAAAGTTAAGTAGTAAGTAGTTGAAGAGAAATGCATACTTACATAACACATACAGACGTTCAAGATATCAAAAATGTTGGTTTTCATTTTTAGGTTTAAGAAGTTTGATCATAGATACTTACGGAAAATCCTCATCCGAAAGAACCTACCCAAATCAAGCATTGTTTCTTTGTACAAGAAGCTGGAAATGAAGCAAGCCATCGAGATGGTGGAGACTGGGATACTAAGCTCTACAGCTTTCTCCATACCCCATCAGTAAGTCATATCTGTTCTTTGTTCTAAACTTTCACTGTCAGAATTCCAAGGGGCACTGACTCATTGCCTCATTTCAAGGTACACGAGGAGTAAAGAGGCAGAAATATAAAGAAGAAATTATGTTTAAAATATGTAATCTAAGTCTTGGCATTTTTATGGCTTGGCCAAAGCTCAACGTATTTTACCTAGTTTCTGAAAATTACTTTCTAGCAAATGTCGCTTGCTTAGAGTTGTATGACATCTTTCTTTGGGAGGAAAGGGCAAGTGAATGTGTCAAATTGCAGCATATTCTACAGGACTGTCTCAGTGTGCTCCTGACATGACCCCTGTGCATGTGATTCTGTCCTTCCTACCACTGTTTCTTCCCATAAGCCATTTCTCTTCCTCTTTTACATGAGAGATGAGTTAACTTTCTGAGATGATAACTTGGATTTGGGAATGAGTGATGATAGCAGGAGGTGTGGTCATTGGTGGTCTATGTAAAGACAAAGTTGTGTTTGTAATTGCATCTGAGGCGAAGGTCTACATGAGATTGTGAAATTTGCCTTGAGTCTATGTGAGACCAGCTTGGAGTAGAAGCAGCGAGTGGCCTGGCTTCTTGAGGAACAGGGAGTTGTTGTGGAAGCAGGACATAGGGAGGGGTGATACTGGAATATAAACCCATCATTACAAGATGATTTTCTATGCAACGTGGTAGAGCCTCTGGTAGCCACTTGTCCCAAGGGCTGGCTAAATACTTCTTAAAACTATTTTAACTCTGAGATTTAATGAGAGCCCCTTCAATGTCAAAAGAATTCATTAATTTCCCAAAGATGCCCAGTTTTTCCTCCAAAAAATGATTTATAAATTGGGAAAATTAATCACAACATATATTTAGGATAAGGAACATGGGCCCCCTCCATCCTGTTGTCTTCAGCAGGTAAAAACACTTGATCATATGCTTCAATTATGTCTTTACATTTAAAAAGGCAGTTGGAAGAAGAGCTAAGAATAGGTAGCAATAAAATTGTCACTATTGCCTAAGTCTTATTTCTGAGATAACACCTTCATCCCTTGCCTGCTAATAAATCGGAAACACCCTTGCATTTCTTACATGGCCTGAGAAGAATCCTAACTAGCGTCCCTGAGGATATCTCAATATAATACAAAGCTTTCTGCCTTATTTCTTAGTGACTTTTCTTTGAGGGTTGCAGGGGGGAGTGTTGATTTGTTTTGATGCTGCCCATCACGTGGCTTTAAGGAAACTTCTGATATTAAAATGGAAAAGTGCTGACAAATATATATTGGCAATGCTCTGCTGCATCATAGTGGAGCCCCAGGCAAAGGAAACATCAGGCATATTGATCCTCTGTTATTTAAAATGTTGATATTATATTCATCAAGAATTTTTTGCATCGACCTTTATTTCTAAAAATATTGCATTTGAATCTGACTTACCTTAGTTACTGAGTTTTTTGGAACCTCCTTGCATTTGACACCTTTGATCCAATCCTGTCTGTTAGACACCTCCTATGTGCCAGGCACCATGAAGCGGACACAGGCTTTGCCCTCATGGACACCATACTCTGGTAGGGTCATGACATTAACAAAAAAGGCC
The DNA here is from genome assembly GCF_009764315.1 of Trachypithecus francoisi. Classification (NCBI taxonomy): domain Eukaryota; kingdom Metazoa; phylum Chordata; class Mammalia; order Primates; family Cercopithecidae; genus Trachypithecus; species Trachypithecus francoisi. The sequence continues at coordinate 50,820,534 of NW_022681462.1, read as the reverse complement.
ACACAAACATAATCATAAAGAACAGAGAGCTATGCAAGTCTATGAGAGGTGCACCTCACCTGGACTCCTTGCCTTTGGCCTGCTCACTGAGGGATCAATGCTGATTAATGCAGTTTAGACTATTAGAAACTTCCTTAATTGCTTTGCTCACTTAAGTGAGCACTTGGTCTAGGAAGGTAGGGGTGCTTATCTCAAATGAGAATCAGTCTGCCAGGTGGCAAAGCATATTTTGAATTTTTGTATTACATTGCATCAGCCATAAGCATTTGCCTTAATTTCTGATCTCAAGGCAATCTTTAAACCATTTTATTTGGAGCAGGGCCTGCCAGTTGAGTTAATTATTTCTTTAGAAATGCATTTAAGATTAGTGAGAGAGCCTTATAGGTACGAGATAATTTTTTTTCCTCCTACACTCCAAGCAGGTAGTTAACTGGGGTGGGAGAGATTTTTTAAAGTTGATATTTAATACATATTTAGTATTTAAATTGCATTTATTTGATCTCATCAGAAATCTGTAGGACGTCAAGCAAAAAGGAATTCCTCTCCTGAGATCAAAGCAGCTAATTTCTTACAAAACAAACCTTCATACAATAATAGGAAAAAGAAGTGTGTACTCAGCTCGCTTTTTATTATTCTGTATGAGATGATAACAACAAAATGCACAGGTATTTTTTTCTTTAGAAGTTCAAGCAATTGTTCTACAAAAGGTTTAGATTTTCAAATTCTATGACCTTCAGAAGAACACTGCCACCATGGTTGTCTATTTGCACAGTTTGGATGATGTTGATTTTTTGGAATCCCATTGCTTTTACATACATTACCTTATTTGAAACTCAAAACAATCCTATGAATAGGTAGAAGATGCACTTTGATTACTATTTCAAATATGAAGCGGCTCATCTCACCAATGAGTGGTAAGCTGTTAGAAATTATCAGAGATAGAGACTCAAGCTGATTAAAAGCGTTGAAGCTTTAAACACTTTCGGATTAAAGTGATATTAAAATATTTATATATTTATAGGCATAACAAATGGCAACCATACAACTTCAAAATGTATTTTAAAATTCCCAAATAATTTTAATGTGTCCTTTGTTTTTTAAAGAAACCTAAAGTAACTTCATTGTAATCTAAGAATTTTCTAGTGGATCGCACACTGAGAGGTACAAATTCACATTTCCGCATTCTCACACAGAAGACTAGGATGCAGATTCTGAGGCCATTTTTCACTTCCACAATGGAACACTGTATTCTGAGGAGCAGCAGCATCTCAGCCACTCGTCACTCATTCCAAATGTTGTTCATCTTGGTGACCTCTGTAAAAACATGCAAAGCAGCTGCACACACAGTGCTGCTGGTGGGTGCCACTGTGTGCATCGCAGGCAAGTCTTCCTGTCCTCTGAGCCCACTTTTTCTAAAGACCTCACATCTTAGCGGCTTAAAAAAAAGATGTGTTCTTCTAAATAAATTAGCAAATCATATTTGATCTTTTGGAACTTCATACTATGATATGTGTATTCTACTAGATATTATAGTGGAAGTGAAGCCTCTTTTTACTTTATTATAGCAACTGATCAAAAGAGAAAAAGAATGAGGGAAGATTGAAGAGAGGTTGATTAATGAGAACAAATATACACTTAGATAGAAGAAATAAGCTCTGGTGGTTGACAGGACGGCAGGGTAACTATAGTTAACACTAACTGATGGTACCTTTCAAAATAGCTAGAAAAGAATGATTTGAATGGTTCTCATATAAAGAAAATATAAAAATGCAAGGTGATGGATATCTCAATTACCCTAATTTGATTATATGAATGTATCAAATTATCACATATACACTAAAACTATGTACGACTATTATGTTATCAATATGAAAGATGAGTAAGAAAAGTTATGAGAAATACGAACATTGTATTCAATATACTTAGGTTCAGATTTTTCCAGTTTGATTGAAATTATTGCAGAACTTTTATTTAAGGTGATGAAGATCTCCTTTATGGATAATGAATCAATGGTCCAGTGACAAGAGTCTTTTGGTTTATAATTTGACTTGATATAGAAATGATCACTCATTCAGTTTTTCTAAAGCTGTATCTCCTGTGCTTGTGCTGTGAGCATTTCAGGGACGATTTTGCTAATAGAAGCGGCATGAAGAAAACTCCAGGTATCACCTTGCCCAAGTGAGTCAATTCTATAGCTGTAGAATGATAGTTGCTATAATTCTATAGCTGCAGCTTCTCAATGTGACTCCATGATGGGAGATGCCTTTGGGATACCTGGAGTGCTCATTCCAGCCAGAGCTTGAATGGACTTTACCTAAGTTCATCCTCCCCAAAGTGGTCAATTACAAACTGGGAAGAGTGCCAAGTTAGATCTACTGCTATATCAAGTGTAATTTTACCATTTCCTTTATCAGTGGTTTCTCCTATTACGTTGTTTCATAATGAACACATAAATGGAACTATTGGACTAGCTGTTGTTTCTGCTTAGCAGTACATCACATTCACCACATTAAAGGAATGTGTTCAGATTGTGGAAGTGTGTGGGCATATCTAAATCAGAATAAATGTTATTTGAAGGACATTTAAACAGTTAGGTTGAAATGCCCTGATAATAATGTTAAGATCACCGAGGGTGGTAACTGTATATCATTAGAGGTGACATTTGCAGCTTTATGATATGGAAACTGATTTCAATCAGTTTGTGGAGAGGACATTAGTCAGTCTACAGATAGCATTGCTAAACAAAATCCAGGCTTGCTGTGATATTCAGTACCCAAGTCCTTTAAAATCTTTTATCAAATGTACATTACTTTTAAAATATCTTCACTATTAATGGCTGTATTGCTAGTAATGTTTTGAAAAATACTTAAAAGGTGGCCTGTATTAAAACTAATCATTACTCATGTCTGTGGCCAATTATCTTAAGAGCGTATGCAAGCAGATATCAAAGCCTTCAGTGCCCTTATGCATTCAAAATTCAAAAGAGTTGAGACCAGAAACAAACAAACAAACCCATTAGGGTTTATATCAAGGTGTTAAGGAAGGTGATAGTATTAAAAAGGGAGTTAATTATTTTTAGTTCTCTCTTTTTGGTTCTTAGGTTCCACATGGAATATATATTATTCATGTAATATAAAGTTTTTAAAAATGACTGCCACTAGATTGTAATCAAACACATTTGTCACATGAGAATTCTTCCCCTAGGATTGTCAGGACTTTATAATCCTCAGAGGACAATTGTGCATTGACTGCTAACCTGGGCACAGGCAAAACCTGGTTTTTAATCCCTTCCAGAGGTGGGAAGGGGTCACGGTGTACAATATCTCAGAGCTGGGCTGGCTCTCATGGTATAAATGGTCTAATTGCCCTTGTAAAATGTGATTCTGGTTTCTTCAATTATTTCTTAATCAAAGATAAAATCCCTACAGGTACAATTCCAATACAAATGTACTCATGAAACTAACATTTTGTTAGATAAATGCTAATCAAAATGTGGTTGTGTGTAGAAGGTATTAAATCTGAATTGTTTGCCACCCGTCCTCAGTGAGATAGGTAAGTACAAAACTAGCAAAGAGTTTGTCTTGGACGGAATCATTTTTTTCCGTTGCATTTAATAGTAAAATATTTGGATTGCATGGTATGGTATCATTTTCTAACAATTGATTTTTATTTTATTGTACAAATATTCCAGTTCCTAACAGATTTGTGGGGGGGGAAACTTGTTACCACTTTAGATCTTTTTTAAAAAATGGGTTGGAATAATTACCACATATAAGCTATAGGCAAAGGACCAGTATTTTCAAAACCTGAAGTCAAGACACATGTTCTGACATTTCAAATCAACTTACTAGAACAACAGGAAAAATTATATGTAGGATTCTGGAGCTTAGGATTCCCCTCAGTACAGAGCAAGGCCCACTGATATTTTTGTGGCATCTCTTGCCAAATGAAAGAATAATGTTTGTCTCTTCTCCAATAACGATTCCAGGGCCCAGAGGATACAAGGAATCAAAAGACTTTCCCCTGAAGATGTGGAGTCCATAAGGGACATTCTGACATCCAACATGTACCAAGTTCGGCAAAGGGTATGTATGAGCCACCTGTGTTGTCCCCATTGTCTGTCCTTGAACACAGTCCTTCAGGAGTCCCCTGATGTTCCCGTCACCCTCTGTAAGGTGAACTCTTGCTGAATAGTTTCTCTCTGCTTAGTTTGGAGAATAGAAAGTTAATTGTCATGTTTCTGCTGCAAAATTGGCACCTGTGGCATAAAAAGAAGTGCAAATCTAGTTACCGTCTCTAGGGGGCAGGCTGCCCTAGCCCTGCAGCCTGGTGCTTTCCAGAACTAGCAGGTCTCTCTGCAAAGAAGCTCATCCACCACACCACAGAACAAATATGGCACCAGGATGTTGATCACAGTGCACTTGTCCCAATTGTATTGACTACAATAAGAAAGTTGAGATCGTTTAGGTTCCAATATTGAAACTATAATTTATAATGAATAAATGCCTGAATGAAAGGAGACATCTTATTTCTCTATTTTGGAACTAGGTATGAAATCTCTACTAGTCCTTGGGAACTGGTCCAAAGTGCATACTAAGAAGATTTCTGAGGGCAGTGAATGAATCTTTCTGAAACTTTGACTTAGTTAAATAACATTCCATCTAACTAGTCATCTAACGAAGTCATATAATGAGAAGTTTTTATAGTTTGAGGATTTGATCGTCCATCCTAATCCTAATACTTGGGTGTGATTAGAAATGAATTCATTTTGAGGGCCTTTAGTTTTGTGACTGTGTCCTTGATCATAGTCGTAATGAAACTAAAACAAAATCACCTAGACAAAGCTCCTCATTTTCAAAGGGAAGATGCTGAGGTCAGTGGAGTTAGTTATCTGACTTGTTCAAGGTTACAAAACAAATCCAGGTTAAGAACGCAGGTCTTCTACCCACCCACCCAGTGCTCTTTTCATGACTCTGGACTTACGTAATCCAATGAAAGTGAATGTTTTCTGGTCTCCTGTTTCAACTCAAAGGTCAGTGATTAAGAGGAATGTGTCAGTGAAAGGCTCTGCAGCAGCTGGAGGAATACAGGTCAGCACTAATGATAGTGTGCTTAGAGTAAATTCCAAGGCTTTCAAATCATTCCAAGTGAAACTGTTTCAGTAAGACTATCACATCCTGCCTTAGATAAATAATAGATAACAACTTCCTGGTTTGAAGAATGTGGCTAGCTTAGTGAGAGCTGGAGTCCAGAGAGTACCTGTTACTCAGCCTTTTCCCTATGTGGATGAAGATCAAGTTTAGGGAAAGGTCTGGAAATGGAGATGAAGATCCTCGGACTCTAATCCAGTCTAAAATAAGGTCAACTGCTCATCCTTTCTTTTCTTCGTTGGATGCAGTTTCCAAGATAGCCTCCTTTCATCTCTTTTAATAAGTATCCTATGCATTCTGCTTTCCAGAGTTCTGCTTTCTAAGATATACAGCACCTCCCTTCCTCATTGCCCTCAAATTAAAGCACAAAGGCCTCTTTCCATTTAAGAATTTTATTGCTGACGACCGTGGGAGCCAAATAGGGAGAACGCAATTGATAAAGAGAGGGCAGTTACAAGCCTATGAAGTGACTTTTTGACTCTACTTTGCTTACTCCATAAGTCAAACTCACCAGTCCTACCCATTCCCGTTTCCTCTCCTTACTCAGCTTTACAAAGGTCATGAGAATTCTGTCTTCCACCATGGTCCTCTTGATCTCTTGAAGGAAAAGTCTACCTGAAAATGCAACTCAGGACAATTATACATTTACTCTGTTTCTAGCAGACAATCTACATTTTTGAGGAATGTCACAAAGGGTGTACATGAACCATCCTGCACTCTGTAGCCTGGATAATAGATGCAGGCCTGGTAGCCAGGGCATTTCTCACTGTTCACATCTTGAAAGAGGCCATCTTGGGCATCGGGATTTACCTCAGAGCAGGACCAGGATGAATGCAGAGTTTGACTCTGGGCGACCCTAATGCAGAGTTGATCCAAAACTGAGCTGGCCCTGCTAGGTCTGTTGCTCCTAGGAGGACTCCAGCCAATTCTGTTTGAAGTTCTTCGACTCAGTAAACCCAGGACAGAATCTTCATGGGTGGAAAACTTTAAGGACTCACCTCTGGGGGTTCCTGGTAGGACAACCACAGAGGAAGCTCTCTGAAACCCAGTGGGGATGGAGGTTGAGAAACACTATGACTACACTTACAAGAGAAGAAACTGGCTTCAGCCCAGACCCCCAGGATAGGTCACAGATTGATGGGTGGTTCCTGAGTAGCCTGGATAATCAGATTACTCTCAGAATTTCTACATGCTTTCAAAGGAAGAGAACAATTTCAGTTTCCTTCAGCAAATAGTTAATGCACATCTAGAATGTGCTGGGCATCAGGAACACTGCACTGAATAAGACAAAGTTCCCTCTCCTTTAGGACTCAAGGTCCAGTGGAAGTACAAGCTCCACTGTAACACAGAAATGGAGGGAGAGGAGGGATGAAACTTGCATGCACATTATATGCATAGAGGCTTCTATGCTCCCTGCAGAGAGGCAAAATAGAGAAGCACGTGGGTCATGGGAGGTTATGGGAGATGAAATAGGAAGCTAACTGCCCAAGTGTTCCTTAAAAAGTACAACCTCCTCCCAAGTCTAGGTGTAGGAAATCATAGTAGCAATACATTGTATGTATACAAACACACACGTACACACCCACACACTGCATTCAGTTTTGCATGATTTTAAAATTGATAAACAATTGTAAAAGTTTGTCTATATTCCTAATTCTTGTTTTACTTTTCACGATCGTGTCATGTGACCATTTTTAATATTTCAATGTATAAAATGCACATAGGTTGAGGTGTATCATTACTAATGATAGAGAAGAATTCATATTTCAAACTGTTTTCAAAATTCAACTTTTTGGGGAAATTTCTTGTCAGATCTGTTAATTTGCCAAAAGTGGATGATAAAGAGCTCCCATTGGGAGAAGGAGAAAGTTGGATTTACCCTTCCCTCATTGTTCCCTTGGCCTTCAGTTTATGCCTTCTTTTCTTTTCCCTTGGAGACAGGTGTCACTGTCACTCTGTCACCCAGGCTAGAGTGCGGTGGCACGATCACGGCTCACTGTGGCTTTGACCTCCTACACTGAAGCGATTCTCCCACCTCAGCTTCGTGAGTAGCTAGGATGGCAGGTTCACACCACCACACCCAGCTATTTTTTTTTTTTTTTTTTGTATTTTTTGTAGAGACAGGGTTTAGTTACATTGCCCAGGTCAGTCTCAAGCTACTGGGCTCAGTGATCCACATGTCTTGGCCTCCTGAAGTGCTAGGATTACAAGTGTGAGCCACCTTCGCAGTCCAGTTTACACCTTTGCAACACTTTTTAAATACAATTATCTATTTTGTGAGGGTTACTTTAGTTAATAGCAAATGGAAACCACACATCTACTTAACTGGATGCACACACACTGAAACACAATGAACTGCAAGCTGGTGAAACCTATGAGGATGCCATTGTGAATCCCTTGTTGACTTGACCATCTCATGTATGGACTGAGTGAGGGCCTGTTATACATTCATACATTGAGTACTAATAGAACTTAATATGCTTTGTATTTGTTTGGATAAAAATCAATAGAAATAGAAGTATCAGTATTTTCTTTCTCACCCTGTGGGGCATCTTGTGGCACTTTTTGAAGTGTGTGCACCCACCTAAAAAACACATGGCCTGAGAAATGCAGCCTCTACTCCTTGGCAGGCTACCAGTGGCCTGATCCCAGCCCCTCCATGCCCCTCCAGTCTCACCTCTCACACACTTTGAATGAAGCACCCCATTCTTTCGTGGTAACAGACTCATTCCTGGCTCTTTTCCAGCACATCCTCTAACTGTCCTCTCACCTCCAAGGTGGTTACCAGCTGATGTCTTAGCTCATGTGTGTTCTCTTCCTGGAATTTATTCCCAGGATAACACTCACTCATCTTTCAACACTTATCTCAGCACACTGAACCTTTCCCATCCAAGACTGGATGAAGTGCCTTTTGCCTGTACTCCACGACCCCCTGATGATCCCAGAATCTTATCACTTACCTGCACGCATAGCATCTTATCCCTATTGGTTTGACTTCTCCAGGAAACTGTAAGCCTTTGGAAGACTGTAGCTCTAATTTACTCACTTATTTAATCCTGTGCCTTCCACAGCACCTGACGGCACATAGAGCATTTTCTCTATTGAAGTGGAACTGACTATCCCTATCACAGCATCCGTCACTTGGGAGGGAGAGCCCCTGTGGTCCCGATCCTGTCATCTACCAGGACTTTGTGGTTTATCAGTGCATACAGTGTGTCACCTACTGACCCCTGGCAAACTGGGCATTTGCTGGTGGGCCTTTAGTGAGCACCAAGAAGGAGAAGAAATTTCAGTTAAGCATTTTGCAAACATTTGTCTGAGGACTGACTAATGTTGGCCTAGGGTCCATGACAAGTTTCCACTGGTCTGGGGTAAAGGACAAGGAAGACATTCTCATAAAGCTAAATTGATTCAATTTGAAGGACTATTTTTTTTTTTTAATCTCAAATTATGCTCTTCTTGTGACTTTGGTTAAGAGACTTTCTTTCTGAATTGATGATAATGGTTGATAGAAATTATGTGTGTGTGTGTGTGTGTGTGTGTGTGCGTGCATGTGTAGGTATCCTTAATTGGCAAAATTAAAAAACAACAGCCCTATGGAAATTCCCAAAGTAGTTTAGTTTTGATATTTTCCTTTCTTATTAAATTCACTGGCCTGGCATCAAAAACATGACCTGGAAAGGAAAGTGTATGTATGGGGCAGGCCGAGTCTGTGGGTAACTAAGGGAAGGACCACTGTAAGGATTAGAGCAGAAGGCAGAGGCTCCAGCCACAGCTCTGCCCTGAGAGCAGTGACCTGGGGTCACAGACTTTTCCTCCTAGGACTGAAACTTGCTCATTCGTAATCAAGGCAAATGCTTAGCTGACCTCCAAGGTGCTCACCTGTTCTGTTGGTCTTAGGTTCCTGATGTTTCCATGGCTTCCTTGGCTGAAAGTTGTATAAAGGAGTCCTTACGTATTTGACATTCCATTTTCTCTGCAGACCCTGTCCTACAACAAATATAACCTCAAACCCCAAACAAGTGAGAAGCAGGCTAAAGAGATTCTGATCCGCCGCCAGAACACCTTAAGGGAGAGCATGAGGAAAGGCCACAGCCTGCCCTGGGGAAAGCCGGTACATTGGGGCTGGGGACTGGGACATTCCTTCAGTCTGCAAGTGTTTGTTACCTGCTGAGCCTGTTCCTGTACAGGATCTCACATGCATGACCATCAATATTTACACAAACAAAACCCCACCTTGTTACCTGAGGGATACTAAGGCAAGAGTGCAGGACACCAGAGCAACGTTTTTCTCTGGGTTCAGGGCCTTAGGGACTGAAGGCATCTGCCCATAGAGTGCTGCCCTCCAGGGTGGGTCAAGGACTGCAATGCACTTGATGTGCTGTGAGTCCAGACCCAGACCTTATGGTGACCAGGTACTGACCATGCCCTTCAGTCCTCATGGTCAGTACCTGGTCACCATGGGGTCTGGGTCTGGACCAGGCCATCTGACCCCAGGATGCTTACTTCTCTCCCCAAAAGGTATAGGAAGGGATTGGTTGTTACCAAGACTCCTGGGCTCACCTTCACATCAGCCACTGTGTTCCTGCACTCTTCCCATTGAGGCCATAACAAACCAGTCTTACCTGCAGTTTGTATGGAGGCTGGGTGAGAAGCAGGCCCTAAGCTCAAACCTATCCTCAGAGGGGATATGGGAGTAACTTTGAAAGGTTGCTAATGGTCTATTTTGTCATGAGAGGGAAAGGAAATACATATTGGAGACTGGTGTGGTCTGCTTTCTCAAAACAAAAAAATTAAAAGCCAGTAATCCAAACAAGATGCCACAGAACAGGTCTGTGTTCCTCCCTTTATTTTATTTTATTACTTTTGAGATGGAGTCTCGTTCTGTCACCCAGACTGGAGTGCAGTGGGTGGTGTGATCTCAGCTCACTACAACCTCTGCCTCCTGGGTTCATGCGATTCTCCTGCCTCAGCCTCCTGAGTAGCTGGGATTACAGGTGCCCGTGACCATGCCCTGCTAATTTTTGTATTTTTAGTAGAGACAAGGTTTCACCATGTTGGCCAGGCTGGTCTTGAATTCTTGACCTCAGGTGATCCGCTCACCTTTGCCTCCCAAAGTGCTGGGATTAGAGGCGTAAGCCAAAGTGTCTGGCCCTTCCCTTTATTTGCCGTGTGAAGCTCTGAATTGAGGCAGCTTATTCTGCTTTTTCTTTCTACTTGCTACCCACAGGCTGGCACCAAGAATGTCCGCTACCTCTCCTTCCCCTACGGGAATCCTCAGTCTGCGGGAAGAGACACAACGGCTGCTGAGTTCTCAGGTGAGCTGCATGCCTGGCTTCTCTGCTGCTTTTCTGTAAAGGGTCAGATGGTAAATATCTGTGGGTGTGGAACAAGAGGCAACATTAAGAACATTATGTAGGTTACTTATACGATAAGGAAAAGAAGAAAACAACTTCTTTTATAGATGAAACTCGTAACTTTGTTTATGAACACTGAAATTTGAATTTCATACAATTTTCACTTTTCATGAAATATTATCTTCTCTTAATTTTTTCAGCCCCTTAAAAATGTACTACCCATTTGTAGCTGACAGGCCATACACAAAGAGGAAGTAGGCCAGACAGAGCCCAAGGGTCATAATTTGATCACATCTTGAAGAAATGTGAAAGGGGTGTTTTGCTGAAGTTCTAATATTTACCCGCTGTTTAAATATGAGCAGAATTCTCCAAACCTGGTTTAATTTCACTAAAATGATTTCACCAGACTTACTGATTAAATGTTTTCCACTTAATATTTAATTAAGTGGAATTCTTAGAATTATTGAAACTTTATTATTCTAATAAAAGCAAAGTTACTATTTTTATGTGTGTATAAAATGATTTGCTATTAGCAAAAGGTAACATAATATGTGTAACATGCCATGTTATCTATTTTTATTTTCCTAATTTTTAAGTGTTAAAATCACGTTGGAAATTCAAGTAAACTAAACATAGGATTTTAGTATTTAATCTTTAAGGAGTAGATGTAATTACCTCAAAATGAAACTTTTTTTCTGATTTAAAAACTTTTTCTTCTGAAAAAATTTTTCTGATACAAAATTAAAATCATTCAGTAGAGAAAAGCATGAAAAAGAAAGTTAGAAGCACTTGCAACCTCAATGCCAAGGTATAATCACCATAGAATGTTTTGGTGAACATCCTTCTAGAATTCTTCCTATACCTGCCTGACCCCACACTACTCATACTGACACCTCCCCCCACAAAAAAAATCACAGAAACATTGCATCATATTATACACAAAAATCAAAGTATAGTCATTGTTTTGCAATTTTTATAAATTGCCTAGTTCACTGAACACATGTTGTACATAGGTTTCCATACCAATAGATGTGGATCTAATACTCATTTTTAATGAGTTAATAAGAATTACATGCATGTGCCAAAGCTTATTAAGCTAATTCCTAATTAATACTTAAGGTATTATCAACTTTTAATAAATATAAACAACGATATATAATAAGGACTCTGGACCACTTGTGATTGGTATTTTCACAAATAAGCAATTATTCCCTTAGTATATTTTCCTGGAAGGAAAATTTTGAGGTCAAATTCATATAGATTTAAATTTTTACAGATATTGTCAAAACACCATCACAAAAGATTATGTCACTAATTTGCCCTCACAACAACAGTCTGTAAGAATGATCTTTTCCTAATACCACTGGGCTGTTGTCAAACTTTTGAGTAATCTGTGATATGATAGCATAAAATTTATATGCCAGATATAATTGATATGAATCTCTTTGATTTTTAGTGAAGTTGAACATCTTTCACATTTTGGAAGCGATATTTCTTGGGGTGAAGTTTTCTGTTTCTGCCTTTGCTCATTTTTTGTTTTGTTTTGTTTTGTTTTGTTTTGTTTCTATTTGGTTGTTGATTTTCTTGAGATGAATTTGAAGAACCTATATAACAAGGGTTCCTCATCCATTTTCTCTCCTCTATGATGCCAATGATTTATTTTTTTGAGGCCAGTCTCTCTCTGTCACCCTGGCTGGAGTGCAGTGGAACACTCTCGGCTCACTGCAACCTCTGCCTCTCGAGTTCAAGTGATACTCCCCCCTCAGCCTCCCGAGTAGCTGGGATTACAGGCATGTGCCACCACACCTGGCCAATTTTTGTATTTTCAGTAGAGATGGGGTTTCACCATGTTGGCCAGGCTAGTCTTGAACTCCTGACCTCAGGTGATCTCCCCGCCTTGGCCTCCCAAAGTGCTGGGATTACAGGCATGAGCTACCGAGCCTGGTCAATAGTTTAATTTTTAAAAATAATCTTCCTGGTACAAATAACCTGGCACCAGTTTTTTTTTATTTGAGTGAGAAAACAAGAAAGTGTCACTGTTATTTTTTTTTTATTTAAATTTTTTTAGAAAAAATTTAAAAAAAGGGACAGCATCTCTCTGTGTTGCCCAGGCTGATCTCTAACTCCTGGGCACAAGGGATCCTCCTGCCTCGCCCCCTAACATGCTAGGATTACAGGTGTAAGCCACCATGCCCAGACGACAGTTATTTCTTAAGAGACGAGCATCAATACCGCATGACTATGGTAGCAGGAGATGACCACGGAGCAGCCTCATTTGAGCACTAATAAACAAATCTTAAATAAGCATTAGAAACAAAATACAGCAGAACATTAAAAGTACAATACACCTTGCAAAGTGGGTTTATTCCAGAATTTGAGAGTTGTTTAACATTTGGAAACATACATACATGATTCATTAGATAATAAACAGGTCACAGGATCCTAGCCTTTTAATAGATGTCCTCACTAAAGGATATCTCAGTCACACTTTCAGTCAAAGCCATAAAATGCCAGGAAAAAAATAGGGTCTATATGAAGGAAAAATAAAATTCTACTTCTCCACACTGTCATTTCTGGTCTATGAAGAGGATAATATTGGTTCCCTCCATATGCAATTGTATTGTCCTGATGCAAAGCCAGTCTCATACATGCAGGGTACACATATGAACAGGTACATAAAGCTGCTAGAACAGAGCCTGGAACCAAGTAGATGTGCAAGAAATATTAGTCGTTATTACTATTACTACTTAGGGACTTAAGGAAGCCTTGACTTGGGTAAATACAGATGTTCTTGGAAAGAAAGACAATGGTTCACAATGTCGGTTCTACATGAATTAATTCAGACTTGGAATGAACTGTTAGTCCCAATGATTTCTTTTCTTTTACATATACTCGATTGGTTCTAAGCTTCAACTAGGTGAATAAAGAGAGTGGTTAAACTAGAAATCTGAGGGAAAAGTAATGAAATAGCACTTATGTTAGCAGTTTTCTTTAATAAGTTTTAAAGATGGGAAATCGGTGCTCTGCAATACGTTATGGGTCATATTCTGTAGGATTTTATATACTTGTTCTTATTTGTCATGGAAACTTATGCCTGTATATGCAGACTCATTTCTGGCTTGCTTGGAATTAACTCTACTGTGAATAATTTGTAATTTCTATGGTTATGATTTATGAAAAAGAATAAACCATGATATATTTAAAAAGGATTATAATAATGATGAGGATAAGGCTGAGATAGTCCTCAATGTGTAGCCAAGCACAATTGATCACTGGAATCCTTCTCTCCAAACCCGAAGTCTTTCTGCACCAGGAGAATGGCTGGAGGGGATCTAGGGGAGACAGTGGAGACTCTTGTTCTGCAGGCAAGCAGTCCCTGGCTAACCCGCCTGAAACTTGGAGAATGCTTCCCTTCCTAGCTCTCCCCTTGCCCTCCAGGGTCAGGAGTTTTCTTGTTCTGGATGTCTTGGAGCTCCATGCTGGTTTGGAGGACTTCACATGCTCTTTCGGGGCTCTTTTGCCTTTAGGGCTCACTTGGTGTTATAAGTAGAGAGGTCTTGCCTGGAAACCCCTTAAATGACGAGGCTGCTTAGAATCCATGTGCATCGAGGCAGATGAGAAAGCTCTGGAGATGAATGGTGGCGATGATAACACAACAATGTGAATGCACTTCATGCAATGAACTATACACTTATTTACAGTTAGACAAAAAATGGTTAAAATGGTCAATTTTGTGTTATATATATTTTACCACAAGTTAAAAAAATATGGAGGTGGGGAGGGTTGCACTCCAGGTTTGGGTGTCTGAACAGTGTATCCTGCATCAGGTAGTTCATCCTCTGTGTGTTGGGGCTCACCCTGCGCTGAGCAGAAGTACCTTCCTTATTTCTCCTTTCACGCCAGGGTGCCCATGTCCAGAAGTTCAGGCTGTCGGTCAGGTGGGAGGTAAAAGAACAGATACTCAGATTTTGTTGACAAAGTATTCACTGCTCTGCTTGGAACTGCACTGCCTGGGTGCCCATGTGGAGGAGAGTTATGCAAAAAGGACGAAACACAGTCCTCACTCTTCCTTTTTCTACCTTCTGCTTTCCAGCCAACTTCTTCCTTCAATTTTGGGCAGCTCTAAGCTGAGTGAAACTTTGCAAGTCACACACCCACGCCTCTTCCTAGAGCTTGCAGTCCACTGTAAAATAACCCAGAGGGTGGTTGGGAAACCGAAACCACGACTAAGGTCGGTCTACTGATGGGGCGCTCAACAGGAAAGGTTGGAGTGAGAGAACAGGGTTTGGGGGCAGAAGCCTCCAGGCCATTGTTTCCTTAGCTAGTGCTTCAAGCACCAAGGATCCAGAGGGACTGGTCCCAGGCCTTGTCACAGAGCACACATTAAAGGAAAGTCATGGAAAGCAATGGACAGATATATTAATTAATGTCTTCTTTATTGAAAGAAGTTGGTCTCCCTTGCCCAATTTCCAAGTTACCTTCTTAGTATAATTGGGTCACATTTTAGAGAAACATTATTGAATAGAATATTTTCAGATTTTCAGGGGTCCCACATTCCAAATACATTTTTTCAAGTGTAAATCTTTGGGCACATTCATTCTAGACGTGGAGTTTTTGTTTTGTTTCTTAGGAGGAAGAATGAGAGAAGGAACACGGCTTTCAGATTTAAATATAAATGTCTGAAAATACCTAAGTTCTTAGGAGAATTTTTAAAGGGAAAATAAATTTATGAGGCTAAGACTTTGAGGAAATGAGAGTAAATGAGATATGTGAGAAATATTCCTTTAAAGATGCGTGCACATTGAACTGGGGACAAGGCAATGTCCTAGGCACGGGTTAGGGGTCTGGAAGAGAATCCAAGAGGGGACATTGCATACACAGCTGCTGGCTTCCCTTGCCCTCCCTCTTACAGGTGGATGCACCAAGGAGACAGCAAGGAGACCTGATGGTAAGAAGTGGATTCGAAGCTGGGCAGGCTCTGCTCAAACTCTGGTCTCATATTCACCAGCTTGTGATATTGAGCATTGCTTAACCTTGTGAAACCTCAGCCACTTTACCTGTGAGATTCATAACTTTACTCACCCGGAAGGGCTGCTATGAGGATTCAATGGCATGATATATGTAAAAGGATGAGCACAGTGACAGGCATATAGTAAATTATCAGGGAAGGGAAGTTCCCATCAAGTGCCAGTCACAGTCTGTTACCTGCTTACTCCTCTGAAAGGAGGGCATCCGGTCACACCCTGGTCTCTGCTGTGGCTCCCTCCTATCCCCCTTTCTCCAGGATTGACTTTTTCTGTATCAAAGGATTGGAATTCAGATGTAATGCTTTCTGGTAACCACTGATTAAAAAGCAAACCAAGACAAAAGCAACCACTTTCAGATGGCTGCACCACATAACCTTCTGTGTAGCGTTGGCTTTGGACAAGACCAAGCATCTTTGTGTCCCATGGTTTATGTCTATGGCCAACTGATCTGATTCTGTAAAAAGACACGACCTTACTTGCCTGGGGAGACTGGCTTGATACACCATTTTTCATGCATTTCTATTTATTTATGACACTGCACTTACAGCTTCTGTCCTCCCATCTGCTTCGGGCAGTGTCCTCGAGAAGGAAAAATTGTGCTGATAAGAAAGTTGAGTGTAGAGTTGAAACCTCAGGCAAGGCTTTGCTTCACTCTGACTTCCTGCCATGTGGATATTAAGCCTTACCTCTGATCTTAAGTCTTGTTCTTTCCCCTTCTTGCCATGATGTTTTCCTAGATGATGACAGCAGTGATCCAGGATCCCCATCCATCATGTTCAGCGCACTCTCTCGGACAGGGTTGCTTCAGAAGCAAGAAGCACAAGAAATAATCCCGATGAAGAGCCTACACAGAGGAAGGAAGGCATTCAACTCTGGTTATCAAAGAAACACAAGCCAAGAAGAGTACTTGGGTGGAGTAAGGAGGGTGGCTTTAAGGCCCAAACCTCTGTTTCATGCAGTGGATGAGGAGGGTAAGTCCGGAGGGGAGAGTGAGGGCAAGGCCTCTTTGGTCGAGGTTCAGTCGAGGTGGACAGCTGACCGTGGACACGGCAGGGACCATAACAGGTCCCACAGTCCTTTGCTCCAAAAAAAATAGTGTTATTGTCCACAAGATTGTTTTGGTGTTTCTCAAGAGTCTGTCTTCCTGTGACTGTGAAAGAAGGATTTCTGGAATTCAGAGTAGAGCTATTGAGTTTGCCATTTTGAAGCTGTTAGACATCGATCTATAAGCAGCAGGAAGATTTTTTCCAAGGACTGGGAGCAAACTTGCAGGCTCTTCCATGTTCTTAGTGTGGGATACCTTTAGATGAATTCCTTGTGAGTGAGAGAAGTTAATCACCCCAGGAATTAGACACTAAGAATTCCTAAGAACTTTCTATCATGAGCATCGAATCCAAGCCATATATTGAAATACAAATGGGATTGGTCAGTAATTCACATTGCCAATATGCATATGCAACTTATAATCCAATTAGAACTAGAAGAGGCTTTGAAGTCACCTGACTCAGCCCCCTGTGTTTACAGAAAAGGACATGTAGTTCCTGTGAACCATGGTGAGTTTATAGTCGGATTGCCCTCCCTCCAAAATGAAACTGATTTGATTTTGATTTCATATTCAATATGCAATAATTATGTTTTATCAGAGATAAAATTTATTATGAATTTGCTTTATTTAGTCAGTAGCAATGATAGATGTGATACACACTAGAGGATTAATCTGTGAACAGTGGGGTTACGGTCTATTTCATAATTGGAATATTTATTTTAAAAATGAACATTAGAAACAAAACAGCCATAAACGGAGTGTAATAGCAATGACATTAACAACACGTATTTATTAGGGGTGCATTTGTAGGGTGTGACATTTTACCCTAGGGTATAAAACTATTTTTCAATTTCATTTTCCATCCCCATTATCTCTGAATTTGACCTTGAATCTCACACTCCAGCTCTTCAATTTTACTCACTTTTTGTCTTCTCTTCCACCTTCCCTCTCTTCTGGCCACCAGTACGTTAACAAACATTTATCAAGCATTGTTATTGGGTCAAATGACTAACGCAACTAACCAAATACCCTTTTGCCATCACTGTTTTTGGCATCTCTACCATCCTCAGCTGATTTAATCTTATATGTCTTTAAAGGCCATGACCAAGGGCATCCTGCTCCCTAGACCAGCCTTTACCTTCTCCCTTGGTGCCCTACATCCCTTTGGATGTGCTATATACCTTCTCTGTGAATTATGTCTATGCATACACACGTCAGTCTGTTTTGGTGGTCAGTGGGCTGTAGGACAGGGAGGACAGTTTGTTCATTTTAAATTTTATCCATTTATCTATTGTGTTTTTTATCTCACCCCTTTACCTATTTTGTAATTTTTGGCTTTTTTTTTCATCTTTTTCTGTTATCAGTTATCACAGTGCCTTGTGCATGGTAGATTATAAATGTTAAACTGACAATAGCGTTTTAGAGCTGTAATGGGCGTTTGAAAAGGTGTCATCAGGCATTTTTATTTTGTAGATGATAAAAATGAGGTCTTGAGATGCTCTCTGATGCCAACTCAGAGTTTGTTTTTCCTTGAAGGATGCTTGCTTGTCCTCTAATATAACCCGTGGATGCTAGTTACTGAAGACATGTGCTTTCTCCTGAATGTATCTTTTTTTTATGACTTGAACTCATTTTCCTGCTGCAGTGGTAGAAAGGCCATCAAAGAAGCCCATTTGTCTTCCTCCTTCTGAACCTGAAATATAAAGTTGCTTCTAAATTGTCTAAATATCTTGATTTTAATAAAAATTACATGCTATGAAATAACAGTAATCAGCCTAAAGGGACAGGAGCACACATAAAACTCAGGAATCTTTGGTTTTGTCCTCGGTTTTTTGTTTGTTTGTTTGTTTTTTGTTTTGTTTTGTTTTTTTGTCACCCAGACTGGAGTGCAGTGGCATGATCTTTGCTCATTGCAACCCCTGCCTTCCGGGTTCCAGCAATCCTCCTGCCTCAGCCTTCCAAGTAGCTGGGACTACAGGTGCGCACCACCACATCTGGCTAATTTTGGTATTTTTAGTAGAGACAGGGTTTCGCCATGTTGGCCAGGCTTGTCTCCAACTCCTGACCTCAAGTGATCTGCCTACCTTGGCCTCCCAAAGTGCTGGGATTACAGGCATAAGCCCCTGCACCCAGCCAGATTTTGTTCTCTTTGTTTAAAGAAACAAGCAATCAACAACAAAAGAAAAAAACTGTGCTCCATGAAAGAAAGGCAGTGGGCCATTATCCTTAAACCATAGATGGAGATACAGCAGCAGAGAGAAGTCATCAGAATTCACCTTTCCAGTGCCATTAAGGAAACGAACTCTTGAGACCTGAAATGTCCCCACACCCCTTACTGGACTCTATCCATACAACAACAAGATATCCATTGCGAAGGCCCCTTTCCGGAGCAGCCGGCAAGGTCTAAGAATCAGTGGACTCTATCTAAACTCTCCTGTTTTACTCTGAGACGCTGGTGCCATTAAGGTGAGGCGTGGTATGACTTAGTAGAGTAGAACATTACCCTTTAGTTGGTAGAGGTCATAATGGAGTTGTTTTCCCCAAGGACATGTGTTCATCTAGACAGATAGGCATGGCTGTTCAAGCTTGGAGAGAGGCCCTGAAGCTACTTCTTAAAACTCGTGGCAGGTTGAAGGCCCCAGTGATGCTGTGGTGCTGGTGGCTCTGTCAGATATGGAGGGCTCACGGCCAAAATGGTCTCTGTATTTCATCATCCACTAATGTCTGAAAATGCAGTGTGATTTGATCTTCCCTCCACACCCTCTGGAAGGGCAGTGCACTTTGGAGATTGGTTGAGGGTACAGCAGCTAGCCCAGGAATGCTCTGGTTAGCAATTTCACATGATGAGTTTTTCCAAGAGGCACCCAGCAATGCAGCAGAGGGGATATTCTCTTGAGTGTCAAGGACAGCCTGGTGCTTCTTCCCTACTTCCCGCTGAAAGGAAATTAAATTGCATTAAGTTTCCTATTTTGAGCCTGGCTTCTGGTCCACTAAACAGTCAACATTCTCTGCCAATGGGCCCAAAGAATTTGTCCTTTTATTCAACCTAAAAAAAAAAAAAAAAAAAAAAAAAAAAAAAAAAAGCACAACACACACAATCCTAATTTTCCTCTAAGAGTTTTTGTTTTTGTTTTGTTTGTTGTTAACTTTCTAAAACCTAGTTATATTATTAGCCTGAAGGGTCTTGGGTTTCAGTGAATTTCTGAAGTTGAGTAAAGTATCATTTCTTTTTTTTTTTTTGCTATATAGTAGGCTTCCACTTTAAAGATTTTCCACACATTTATGGTGTTTGGGATATGGTAAATGTTCTCATTCGTCCTCCTCAAGCCTGACATGATGCCATGGGCACCTCTCCTGTCTTTAACCTACCTGCTAAAACAGAAACATTGGCCTATAAGGGAATCCGCTATGACAAAGTAGAGAATGAGATTCTGGACACTTTATTATATGTCCTTTATTCTTTTCTTTCTCTCACAAAGTCTCTATACTGTGCTTCTCTGAGAAAGTTGAAGGGTCATGGGAGGCAGAGCTGGAATTACTAGCCGAGTTTCATGATAAAATTACTTTTCCTGTATAAGAGGTGACTACTAAGGCAGAATTCAAGTCTTCAGTCTGGAATGTTGATTTCAATTTGCAGAGAAGCCCGGTGAATATGGCTTCACCTGTCAAGATGCCTGACACTATGATCATTCCGATTTTCAATAGCATAGTTATTTCAAAGCCCAGGCTATGAAATCAGACCACTTGTAGCTGAGAGACTTTGGGGAAGTTAATTATCATACTTAAGCTGAAATTTATCAATGGATAAAATAGGGTAGTAATTTTATCTACCTCATGGAATGATTGTGAGGATTAAATGAGATAATACATGTAAAATTCTCAGCTTAGATTTTTTTTTTTTAATAGAAGAGTTTGATCACTATTAGCTATAATTATTTAGGCTAAAATACATATGCTTATGAAGGAGGACATACATTGTTTTAATTATGTGAACTGAGACTGAGACTTCTGAAAGCTAGCTAGATTGGCAGAAGAGAGGATATTTGAGGGAGCAAGGGAGAAGATGTGACAGAAATAGAGAACATCGCCACCTTGATCCCAGCTCTACCTGGACACATTTCTACCCAGCCTCCATCAATCAAGAGCAGACCAAAGATGGGACCTGAATATGGAGTCACGTCTTTCGACCAAAACACAACTTCATCTTGATTGTTTTTAGGTCATTACCTCAAATATCAGCAATATTGCTTTTTTGTTTGCTGGCTTGCTTTTCGTGTAGATACCCTGGTGTACAGTTCTAATCTTGATTCACTCCCAGAGAGACCATGGCGTTGCTTCTGTATACTGTGATGGGCACACAGTGAGGAAAAAGGAAACCTCTTTGTTGAGAAATAACTCAATGGAGTTTAATTCCCCAGTTTGGAATTTCATTTCTATAAGAGACCTTCCCTCCAAAAAAGTGATTCTTTTAACTTGTGAATATTAACTAAAGAGATAAGTGTTTAAGCACTTTTAGTATGGAACAAAATAGTTTCTGGTACATTTCATAATGTTGCAAAATTAGGCAAAGTAAAATTTTCTTAATAAATGAAGTCAATGAGTGTGTTGATGTTGTTTAAGGTTTTTGCGAGTCGATTTTATCCACAAATAAAACAGGTGGTTTCTTGTAGTTTTAAATTGTTTTTGTTTTAATTATTTTTCTGGCTAAACTCTGTCAAGTATCTCATTTCTAATTCCTCCTGAGAAAACCCAGCAGTGCAGACAGAACGCTTCCTTTCAGGACATCAGTCACTGTTAATTGCTAATGGGGCCATAAGCTAAGGGGAATAAAAGAGATGCCTGCATCAGTGCTAGCCACTGCTCTGATTAGCAAGTGATGTGCCCTTTCATCTGTGCACAATAATTGATTTAATAAATTCTTTTTCTTTCTGAGGCTCTAATGAGCTTCCAAGCCAGGGGTACCCAAGTAAGTATGGCAGGTTAGAAACACAATTTCCTTTGCCTAGTCTTCTTCAAGTTGGGGTTTACTCAACAAATTAACTAAAAACCATGTTGTGGACTGAACCAAAACTATTTCCTTAATAATATAGATCTCAAATTGAAATAGGTGGTCCTAAAATCAAGGTATTTACTCTGTGTTCTAAGAAACCAATCTTGAATGGAGTAGTGATAGCCAACATTTTTAGAGTGCTTACCATGTGCCAGGCACTATTAAAATGCTTTACATACTAGTTTCAGTACATCTGAAATGAAGGGAAATGAGTTTAGAGAGATTAAGTAACAGGTCCAAGGTCTCCCTAATTTTAAGGAAGACCTTAGACAACAGATCTGTCTTGGCTCATAAACACTGACCTAATTTCCTCCTTGAGCAGAATTGGGAATTTAATAAGTGACTCAGATCTACACAAAATTCTTTCTTGCTTGGGAAAGATCCAATAGGAAAAAACAGAGAAGCTCCATCTTGCCAAAAAAGAACTTTGCTTTAAAGTGGACATGTAAATACATTGGAAACTGTTGTCGTTTTGAAAATTTGTTTTTATGAACTTAATGAATGATGTAAAAATTAGATGATAAGCAAGATTGCTAATTTGAGTCATTATGTTTTTGTTTTTGAGGACTCATAAAATGTTCTGGTCTGATTTTAAACTGAGTTTCTTTTTGAATTTCAATTATACATTGTTTCACTTTTTCATGGTTCCCAAATGAGTCCCTGGCCAGACAATGTCCACAGTTCTCGGCAACGTTGAAACATGACCTAGGTTGTTTATTTAGAATGGACACATAAACCGACATTTCCACTGAAGAAAATGGGAGAGGATAAGGAGAATGACTTCAACTATTGAAGCATTCATATAATATTTGCAAAATAACTTATATTTTTGGCAAGTACTTTGTCAATAATTGAACATACGCTATATGCTCATAATTTTACTAAGTACTCTATATATACACTTTAAAAATTTAATTCTCATAGCAACCTTATAGAGTAGTTATTATGTTTATTCTCCCCTGTACAGAGGAGAAAACTGAGTCTCAGCTAAGTTAACACAAAGGACATACAGCTAGTAAGTGGCAGTATCATTTAGAGCCGTCTGTCTCCAATGTCACTAACTCTGCTAAGCTGTAGTTACCCTCATAACTGTTCTAGAGAACACACTGAAAAAAAAAAAGAATATGCTTTTTGCCACCATCCTTTGAATTTTAAAGGTTACTTTACCAAACCAGATAAAATTTAGGTCTTGTTTAACTGCTGCTGCCACAGCTCCAAGGTTCCTTTCCATTTTACTTGATGCTGAAGTGCTAATTCATGCTCAGAGAGGCTGTGACGAAATCACTCATTCAGGAGTTTGCGTCTTTGGACAAATATAGTGAAGTGAGGCTATGAATTATGCTTGAATTAAATTATTTTTATTCAGCATTTTTGTTTTCATTGGATTTTATCTTTGAACTAGTGAAAACACTAGCAATTGAGTCAGTTAGAAACTCTTAAAATAAGGGGTCGCTTATCACCATGGCCCTGAGCCAGTCTAAAAGGAAGGAAGGACCCATCGTGTTTCATTTATTTTGTTTTCTTACAGCAACTTTTCTGGGTAACTAAGAGTGAGTGAAACTCCGACCCTGGTTTCACTGGTGTACTATTTCACCCGCGAAGGCGGCCCTTGTTTTGATTTCATGCTTGTCCTGGACCTGGTTCAGGAGGCAGCTCTATTATCTAACCGTGCCATCTTTAAAAGGGGTCATGTAGATGAGGGGGAGGAGGGGGGCGGTGGGAGGATATCACTAAAGTTCTAAATGGAGAAGTTAAAAAAACAACCAATCAGAAAGGAGGATAAATGTTCTGTCCTCCAAAAAAGGCTATTCTTAAAAGGAGAAGAGAAAAGGACAGGTCCTCACCCAAGGACACGCCCATGGAAAGTCACACAGAGCCGGGCAGTACAGACCAGTCCAACACTGGGTTTAGCAAACAATGCTTGCCCTACCCCACCCACATCCCTGGAGCTGAATTTCAAGTTCTGATTTTAGACAATACAGCTGGAATGTCTGCACTTTCACTTCACAACACATGCAGTTGCCGGCAGCTCTCTGGTAAAAAGAAAAAAATTTGGACAAATATTAAAAGAATGAAAATGAAAATTTGAAAAGTAAACTATGTCTATGGTGAATTTGGGCAATTAAATTCTTCCAGGCAGAATGAACAGAAAATAAGACATTTTGGGGTACCTCACAAGAGGTTTAGTTGCATAATGACTTGAGGAAGGAGGGTGAATTTATTGGAGGAGAAAAGGTACTATCATGATTAAATCACAACACTAAGCCTTTCTTGGTATTTAAGGGAGGCTCAGGAAACTTCCATACACAGGAAGATAATTTTACGTTTGATAAATTATTTGCAAGGCTTAGAGTCCTGTCCAGTGTTCTGTATAAGACTATAAATGCTTTGGATGCCAGACATAAAGAAAGCTCTGGGAAAATGTTGCTGCATTCATGTGTCCTGTTAAGTCCTAAGATCTAAATACCTTAGATCAATGGTTAAACCTTGGTTTAGCACTACAGGGTCAGTTCTTCCAGGCTTCTGAACTATCTCCAGGATTATAGTGAATGTAGTTTACCTTACAGTAGATGTCTTTCCAATAGGCATTAGCCTCACCTGTCTGGAGACAACCCTATAGCCTCTCCCTTCAACAAGGCAATAGTTCAGAATCAGCAGGTGTGGGATGGAGTATTAGCTCACAACTTAGCAGCTGCATGGTATTGACCAAGGAAGTGAGTTCCATATCACTGAACTGGGATAACATCTACTCCGTCTAATTCATGAAGTGGTTGTGAGACTCGGATGAGGTCAAGAGTTTAGTAAACTCTGAAGTATGGAGCCCTGTATCTGTCTTGAGCAACCAGAAACATTTTTGTGCCTATGAAAGAACTTAAAGAGGAAATACAAGTGGTTAAGAGCTGGAGTACAAGAGTAAAACAGACCTGAATTTGAATGCTGTTTTGCGGTTTTGTAAAACCTTACTTAGACAATTTGCTTAACCCTTCCAAGCATTAGCAGAATGTTTGACATACAGTTTAGCGCACAGTAAATGTTAGCTATTACCATATTGATGGTTTTAGATAGTTTTGTAGTTAAAGGTGTGTTAAAGAAAAAAACTATTCAATAACACTTGTTAAGGCACAGTAAGGAAGACTTCATTTGGCAGCATCAAGATAGATATAGAGACCACTGTAATGAGATTTTGCAGCGAGAAACAGATTGGGTCCACTCTGATTACAGCACTGGCAGAGTGGGAGTAACTGAATGGGAAATTACTAAGAGGAAACATCAGGGGTAAGGGGGATTCTGGCCAAACCAACCTAACTCTTGCTGAAGACAGGCCAGAGCAATCAGACATTACCTGGGGGATGGTGGAGGAAAAGACCCCAATGAGATATTGAGGGTAATCAGGCATGGTGGGGGCTGGGGGTGGTGTTTCTTGCTAAACTGACTTAGCAGTGTTCTTTTCTAAAACAGATTTTATAAGGAGATACACAAAAGGGCCTAGGAGAAGGTTTAGCCTCTGCCTAATGTTTGGTCAGGCAAAGAATCTTTGGCAGGCGTGGGCTATGGAGTTGGACTGTCTAGATCCTGTGCACATATATTTTTTAAAAAATATAAAAATCATGACTCTCAAATATAAGATGAACACTTGTCAAAGATATATTCAACTCATTAATTGAGAAAACAAATATGATGTTTCAAGCAGTTTGAAGGCAAATACAAAATGCCATTTATAGACAATCAGGAATGCTAAAATTAACTTACAAATAGATGCAAAACAAGCTTTTTGCATGGTGGGAGGGGAAATCAAAAATTGTCTCTCCACCTGATAGAACCATTTGCATGTCTATGAACAAGAATTACTTTGCAATGTCAACAGTTTTCTATAATGTTCAGAGTTGTAATTGGCTCAAAGACAACAAAATAATTCATAGAAAATGAAAGACTAAAATGACAGTAGTTGGAGCAGATTAAAGTTAATCTAGAAATCAGAGAAAGTGAGATATTTTGATACCCTAATGTTGTGAACTTAAATTTTACTTTTGTGAAAACCGATGGGAAATACTATCACCCAGAAAGAGCCAGTTCCTCTGGCAGAGGGGTGAGCTTCATCTGGATTATTGCCTAGTAATCAAGCATCTCATTCAAATTTGACTCCTTTGTGCTTTCAATAGATTTGACCCTTAAAGAATCCACTTAATATACTGATCCAACTATTTCTTTTTTTTTTTTTTTTTTTTTTTTTTTTTTTTTGTTGAGATGGAGTCTCGCTCTGTCGCCCAGGCTGGAGTGCAGTGGCCGGATCTCAGCTCACTGCAAGCTCCGCCTCCTGGGTTTACGCCATTCTCCTGCCTCAGCCTCCCAAGTAGCTGGGACTACAGGCGCCCGCCACCTCGCCCGGCTAGTTTTTTTTGTATTTTTAGTAGAGACGGGGTTTCACCGTGTTAGCCAGGATGGTCTCCATCTCCTGACCTCGTGATCCGCCCGTCTCGGCCTCCCAAAGTGCTGGGATTACAGGCTTGAGCCACCGCACCCGGCCCAACTATTTCTTTTTTTTTTTTTTTTTTTTTTTTGAGGCGGAGTCTCGCTCTGTCGCCCAGGCTGGAGTGCAGTGGCTGGATCTCAGCTCACTGCAAGCTCCGCCTCCCGGGTTTCCACCATTCTCCTGCCTCAGCCTCCCGAGTAGCTGGGACTACAGGCGCCCGCCACCTCGCCCGGCTAGTTTTTGTATTTTTTTTAGTAGAGACGGGGTTTCACTGTGTTAGCCAGGATGGTCTCGATCTCCTGACCTCGTGATCCGCCCGTCTCGGCCTCCCAAAGTGCTGGGATTAGATAATCAGCAGCCTTCATATAATTATTACTAACTGTATCAACAAATACCATGGGATTCAGTTCATTTGTCTATTTAAACACCATTTTTACCCCATACATTGTCATTATGTATTTATGTTTGCTTCTAAGATATGCCCAACTTTTGCAAAGCTGTCTAAAGTCAACTGAAAAGTTTTTCCTTTTTGTTGTTCAGATTGTTTGCTTTGATGTATTGATAATAGAACTCATTAGACTATAGGACCTTAGACAAGTTACCATAGCTCTTTGAACATTTATTTACTTTATTGATTTATAAAATAGTGATGATAATATTACCTCTGATGTTAAAAAATAAAATTTATGTAAAACCCCAGGCAAGGAATCTACTGAGCACTAATTTTTAAAAAATTGTTACCCTTCCCTCTATGTCTCTAGGAAGTCTGTGTGTGTGACTGTGTGTGTTTATAAGAGAGAAAGAGAGAGAGAGAGAGAGAAATGAAGGCACTAACAATATTTTCTTTGTGTAACTTGTTCACAGAACTCTGAGATCTTCCTTGAATGAGAGCTCTGTGTGTACCTCATGGCCCTGTTGGGATTAGGTGTGGAACAGGAAAGGAAGATAGACATGGACAATTTCCCCCACAGCTCCTAGTAAGTGGGGGCTATTGTTGACAGCACTGACAAAACTGAATCAATATTGTCCTGATTGTCTTTTATATCTTTCAAGACAAAACACAAATAACATAATTAAGTTCTTTGGCATAAGGCAACCCATAATAGACACTTATATGGAATCAACGCCACTGGCTTGGTGTTCTGCCTGAATGCACAGGAGAAAACATTTGAATGAGATGCAAAATTCAACAGTAGGCAATAATCTGGATGAAGTTTATCCCCTTCGCCAGAAGAAGTGGAATTTTCTGGGGTGGTGGTACTTCTATAAGTTTCAACAAAAGCACTTAGGCTGGTGACCTATCTGAGTGCTCATGGATCCAACTATCTGCATGAGTATACACGGAGTTGCTGATCTAAGAGCATGTGGGGCTGGTGATCTATCAATGCGTATGGAGCTGGTGATCTGCCTTCCTGTGTACAGTTGTCCTCTCATGGTCACAAAAGCTCCCATCTGCATTACTTAGCTTCAATTGATCTATGTTTTCTCTATGGTTATTATTTCTTTTTTTGTTGTTGGGATTAAAAGAAACACTTTCTAGTATGAGAAATTTTCACATATACAAAAGTAACAAGATGATGATAATTAGTACCTCTATATCCATCTCTAGCTTCAGTAAATATTAACTCATGGCCAATCTTAATTTCAGCTACACCCACACTTGCTATCACATTCACCAAATTATTTTGATGTGAATTTTCAGGCAGTACATAAATTTATATGTAAATATTTTAATATTTGTCACTAAAAATAATAATATTTTGAAGATCAAGTTAAAACAAAAATCTGTTAGCACATTTCATAAAGATTAACCAAGGTTGGCCAGAGAATTAACAAAATTTTGAAGGTTGAAGTAATAAAAAATTGCTCTTTTTGTAGTATATAACATTTGATATATAAGAATAATATATGGAATCATGTGTATATTACTGAGCAAGACAGTAAAATAAACACACATGAGCCTACAATCTAGTTGAAGGACTACGCAATTCCTATGTTAGTGAGTATGTTCTTTCTCTATCCTATCTTTCTTTCTTTTAGAAGCTAACAAAATGTGTAAGTTCATAGTTTAAGTACTTTTCAATGGGAAAATACTTCAGATATCACATTTTCATAGGTCACCAATATTCTGAATCTCACATTTACTATTCTATGTTTATGGTTTTATACTAGATGTGTTCCTTCCTATAGGACATACTGTTCCATTTTGTTCATTTTCAGACTTTAGAAAATGGCTTTATGCCACATGTAATATTTTGAAACTGACATTTGTTTAGTATTTATTGTTTCTAAGATTCATCTATATTGTTGCATTTAGCTATAGAGTTCCTTCATATTTTACTGTTGCATAAAATTTCATTGTGAGAATATACTAGAGTTTCTCTATTCTCTATTTTAAAAATCCAATGTTCTCTAAGAAAAGTTCCTAAAAATACAATTGCTGAATCATAGAGTATCTGAATAGTAAAATTCAGAAGATTATGTCAAGTAATATGGGAAAAGGGTATTAGTGTCCTTCTTTTACATTTATACCATTTCTTGGTATTATTGAACATTTTTTCACTAAGAAACGGTATACTAGTTATTTTGGAGAAAATTATACAACTTTTTTGGAAAATATTAATGAAGACCCAATTGAAGACAGAAACTGGATAAGAAGACTCAATATAATAAATATATTACTTAATACATCTAATTAATATAAATAACATATTAGTTTCCCTAAATGGGATTACACATTTAATGAAATTTCAATAGAAATATATCCACGGGTTTAATATGACACTTGTGAAGATAATTTTTAAATTTATGTAAAAGCGCAAAGTCTCAAAAATAGACAAGGCACTTCAGAAGAAGAAGAGGTGGGAGACTAATTAAATCAAATCTCAAGTCTTTTTGTAAATCTACAGTAATTAAGACAATAAAGTATTGGGAAAGGATAGATACAAAGACCATAAAGACTCCATAAATAGACTCACACATATATGGAAACATACTTTTTGATAATTGAATGGACTGCACATCTCTGGGGATTAATTAAGAAATGATGAGACGGCCGGGCGCGGTGGCTCAAGCCTGTAATTCCAGCACTTTGGGAGGCCGAGACGGGCAGATCACAAGGTCAGGAGATCAAGACCATCCTGGCTAACATGGTGAAACCCCCTCTCTACTAAAAAATACAAAAAACTAGCCAGGCGAGGTGGCGGGCGCCTGTAGTCCCAGCTACTCGGGAGGCTGAGGCAGGAGAATGGCGTGAACCCAGGAGGCGGAGCTTGCAGTGAGCTGAGATCCAGCCACTCCAGCCTGGGCAACAGAGCTACACTCCATCTCAAAAAAAAAAAAAAAAAAAAAAAAAAGAAATGATGAGACAACTGGCTATCCATTGGGAAAAAATTGCATTGCCACTTTTCATTATAATAAAAGTTAATTCATGGCACATTTAATACTTAACTATGAAAATATGATATTTGAGGTATTTTCCCATTGAAAATTACTTGAACTATGAAATTACACATTTTGTAAGCTTCTAAAAAGCATTATTGATCAAAAAAATGCAAAATACTTGGGCCACAACCTAAATAAAAGTGTCCATCCAGACACGTAAGAAGAGCAATGAAAACAGCTGTCATCTGAAAGATATTTGACAAATCAGGTGAATCTAACTTATTTTTAATGGCTTTATAGTCTCAATTCATCATGAGTTAACAGATCTTTCCCCCCGTAAAACTGGGACCCCATAAATTATCCTTAGTATAAGGATGAACAAAAAATGAAATGGACTGACCAATAGTCTACCATATTGGACCTTATCACAGGGAGATGAGCCACTATCATGAAGACATTGCATATTTGGATGCCCATGACAGTCCTCATTTTAAACTAACACCTTGTTTTAAGTCATCAATTCATGTGTCATCTGCTTCTAAGATACTGGTTCATTCTCAATATGCTAACTCTGGTTTCTGAGGCTACATGGCTACAAACTGACTGACATTAGTTCATGGTAAATTCATCAAGGTTATCAAGTAAAAATATTTTCAATAGTATAATATTTTAATATGTAAGAGGAATCGTAACCAGTAGTCAAGCAGTTGAAGATCTATCCTCAAAGCCAGGGTATATGTCAAAAATTGTTGACTTGCGATCCCTATTGGAATGGAAAATATGTCAGTAAAAATTATCACCAGGAAAGGAACTTCTTACCATTAAACTCATTTGTTGACAAAATTACGAAGACTGTCTTAGTAGCCAAGGTTTTTAATTGCAAATAACAAATACAATTTTTCTAGTTTAATCAGAAAATGGAATTTACTAATAGCTGTTGAAGAGTTTATGGAGGCTTTTGAGAGAATTGTCAAATTATACTGGAAATTAAGTTTTCAGGAAAAATGTATAAAACCAGGCAATGAACTAACCCTTGATGAAGAAACTGCCGTTGCTGCTACCACTACTGATGTCACCAAGCATAAAATGGAAGAAAATTGACCTTACTGAAATTACTACGCTTCCTTGCCATTCCACTTACTATGCCACTTCTGACTCAGACAGTTGATTTTGCAAACTCAAAAAGCCAGACAGTCTGCTACTATTATCACCCTGATGAGTCTCTTGCCCAAACTGCTCCCATCTGAAACAGTCTTACTCAGCTATGTCTGCTGGTTGGAACTTGGGTCATATGCCCACATTCTAGTAGTCAAAATTGTGTTTTGACTATTTTATTGGGAAAACAGCTCTCCTGGAATTTTCATATGCTAGTCTAGAGTCCCCAAGAGCAGATTCCCAGATTAAATTAGGCATGCATGAGATTTACTGGGAGAAACATTCTGAGGGATAGACGGGTAATGAGTGTAGACAGGGAGAAAATTCAGACCACAGTGCAGGATTCACACCTATGAAGGGAGAGAGGAAAGAAAGGGTTGGGCTGGGATAAACTCAGATAGCAGAACAGTTCTGAGAAAGTTTAAACCAAGCCTGTGTGTCTCTGTGTGTGTGTGTGTGTGTGTGTGTGTGGTGTGTGTGTGTGTGTGTGTGTGTTGGGGAAATTCCTGAGCCTAAGATGCCCCTTAAAGAAATTCACCATTGAACAGGAGTGACTGTTTAAAATACCCTTCCTGTGTTCACTCATTGACTGACAGCAGCTCAGAGAAAGTATGGCCTGGTGTGAACACCAAGCTAGATCCCAAGATATAGCAGCTGGAGGCAGTCAATTATCCATGTTCCCCATAGCAAGTTTTCTTAAAATGGTATCTGAGCACAACACCTCCATAATCACCACATATCCCAAATATGGAAATATTGAAAGGACAGTGAGCTGCCATAAAAATGAAAAATGATGCCAGCCCTCCCTCTCCCAACCACTCAACATCAATACTGTATAATCCTTCTTCTGTAACACAAAGGAGCCACAACTAATCATTCCTGTCAAACAATGTCACTGGTTCTCATGTGACCCAGTTTCATTCTTAAATTGAACTTGAACAAGATTAACGAGTCAAAAATAGCCAGAGCCATGAGATCAGAAAGAAAAAAATATTTTCAAGTATATTAATAGTAAGTGCAAAATAGTTTCATTGGGTGTAATAGTGACAAGAGCCAATGTCACTTCTATCCTTGATTCCTGAACCCATGTATTTGGGGTTACAATAAACATGGAATCACATATTAGTGATTAGTTCAGCCTACACATCAGATCCTGTTAGGACTGTAATCCAAATTCACAAGGCAGTTCCTCCCAGCCGGCTTCATTCATAACTGAGCCTTCAGTTGACTATTCCACTATTTACTTCTGAGTGGTGGGGTATAAGGTAAAATCAGCGAATTCTGTCAGTTTCAGTGTATCGCATTACTTCTTTTGCTGTAAAATATGTTTCTTTGTCAGCAGCAATGCTTTGTCAGCAGCATGTCAGCAGCAATGCTTACTAAGACTTCATCTATAGTCTTATTAGACAAAGACTTTAAATCAGGTGTTAGAAATATGCTCAAAACGTAAAGAAAACCAAGCCTAAAGAATTAAATAAAGCATAGTAATGTCATCCCATTGAATACAAAATGTCTATAAAGCAACAGAGGTTATTTTAAAATAAGAACAAAATAGAAATTCTGAAGCTGAAAAGTATAATAACTGAAGTGAAAAATTCACTAAAGAAGAAGAGCAGTGGATTTGAGCTTTCAGAAGAAACAACAAACATGCAGATAAATCACCAGAGATTGTCCAATCTCATTAACAGAAAGAAAAAAATGAAGAAAAATGAACAAACCCTCAGACACCTGTGGGACACATACCAATATATGAATGGGAAACCAAGGAAAGGAGAGAGAAAAATACTTTGAATAAATAACGGCTGAGAACTTCCAAATTCTGGTGAAAACATTAATCTACATGTTAAATAAGCTCAATAACTCAAAGTTGGACAAATTATAAAAGATCCACACCTAGACACATCATAGTCAAACTGTTGAAAGACAAAGACAGAGAATCTTAGAAACAGCAGGGAAAAAATGACCATTGTAGACATGGGAGCCTTTGTAAGATTAACAGCTGATTTCCCATCAGAAACCAGAGTCCAGAAGGCAGTAACCCAACATATTAAACGTGCCAAAAGAGGCTGGGCGTGGTGGCTTACGCCTGTAATTCCAGCATTTTGGGAGGCCGAGGCAGGCGGATCACCTGAGGTCAGGAGTTTGAGACCAGCCTGACCAACATGGAGAAACCCCGTCTCTACTAAAAATACGAAATCAGCTTGGCATGGTGGCATATGCCTGTAATTCCAGTTACTCAGGAGGCTGAGGCAAGAGAATCGCTTGAACCTGGGAGGCAGAGGTTGCAGTGAGCCGAGATTGTGCCATTGCACTCCGGCCTGGGCAACAAGAGCGAAACTCCATCTTAAAAAAAAAAAAAAAAAAGCCAAAAGACAGACTATCAAGCAAGAATTCTATAGCCATCAAAATTATCCTTGAGATATGAAGGAGAAAGTAAGACATTCTCAGATAAACACAACTGGAAAAATTCATCATTAGTAAACCTGCCATACAAGAAATGCTAATGGAGTCTCTCAGGCTGAAATGAAAGGACACTTGGCAATAACTCAGATCCACATGGAGAAATACAGAGTACGTTCCTATTCTAGTGAGAGAAAATCATTGTGTCTTCTGTAGCAAAAGAGATTCAATGTAATAAACTGGCTGATAGTCTGGAGTTGGGTTCTTCCAGTTGGTTACATCATATCCTGAAAGAGTTAAACACCAGCACTGGGGAAAAGTCAGTTTTGATGAAGAAAAAATTTATCATAATGAGCTTATATATAGCTTCTGTTCCTGTTTTCATGACATTTTTCTCATGAAATCACCAACTAATGGCAAAAAAAGAGGGATAACTAATATCCTGAATTCTTCTCGATCATATCACTAAGAGCTTCTGTAGAGGCAGATTTTCGCTGAGTATTAACACGAGATTCAAATGTTCTCTCAGTCTGCCAGGTCCACCTATATTCCTTTTTCCTATACCTGCTTGTCACTAATCTTCCAAGTCTCCAGTCAGCCATGCCCCTATTCCTTCCATGACCTCAACTATCTGACCAACAACAAGTGGGTCGCTAACAATGTTCGCAGCTTAACTCATTGAGTAATCTCCCTTTCTACACATAGGGGAACAGATATGCAAATCACAGTTCTAGCCATTGGTACAATTTCCTTCCTCTGTTGTCAATACAGGGCCATCACCATCTGTGGTTGTCATGTTGAAGTAGTCCTTTCCCCAATCATGCCAACATACATGCCAGAGCTCACACAGAGCTACCTGTAAGGTGGGCTCAATTGGCCATAGGGAACTTTTCATAAGGTCCAATCCATAGAATGAGCAAGAAATGATATTGGGAGTGTCAGTCACAGGCTCATGAGTTTCACCTTTTACATAAAGGACTCCTTCAAGCCCAATCCTATATGTGGTAAGTAGAATTCTAAAATAGCTCCTTTGGTAGGTAGGTGGAATTATGACCCCCAAAATACATCCACATGCTAATCCTAGAAACCTGTAAATGTATTTGCCAAAATGGACCTTGCAGTTATTATTAGCTTGAAGACAAAGGATGTGGAGATTCTTCTGCATTACCCAGGTCGGCCCAATGTAACCACAGGTGACTTTATAAGGGAGGCAGCAGGGTCAGGAGGCAGAGAAAGTGGTGAGATGAAGGAAGAGTCTGGAGTGATATGGCCATGAGCTATGGAATGCCAGAGACCTGTAGGAGCTGGAAATGATGAAACTTCCCTGGAGTCCTAGAAACCTCTAGAACAAACCAGCCCTGATAACACCTTAATTTTAGCTTAATAAGATTTATTTCAGACTTTCATCTCAAGAATCGTAACAGAATAAATTTGTATTGTTTCAAGCCACGGTGTGGTAGTTTTTTTATACAACAAATGGAAAGTAATACAGCCCCTAAGATGTCCTGTGGGTATACACACCCTGCATGATCCCTGGGGCTGTGAGTATGATAGATTTTACTTCTGTGACTAAGTTATGTTTTATGGTAGTTGACTTTAAGAAGGAAAGATGATCTGCGTGGGGCTTATCTAATTGCATGATCCCTTCAAAGTAGAAAGTTTTCTCAGGCTGGTCACAAGAGGGAAGCAAGAGAGATACAAAGCATTAGAGGCCTTCCACTACAGAGGAATTCTTCATTGCTGGCTTGAAGATAGAGGTCATGTTGCAAGAAATATGGTGGCATCTGGAAGCTAAGCATGGCCCCTGGCTGACAGCTAACAAACATAAACCCCCATTCTGCAATGCAAAGTAGTGAACTTTGCCAAAAAGAATGTGCTTGGAAGGAATTTTTCCCCCAAGGCCTCCAGACAAGAACCCAACCCATCTAATGCCATGATATCAGCCCCGTGACACTCTGAGAACCCAGCCACGTCATGCTAGGCTTCTGACTTCAGAAAATGTGAGATAATAAATTAGTGTTGCTCTAAGTCACTATATTTGTGGTAATTTGGTAAGCAGCAATTGGAAACTTATACACTATACATGACACTTCTTTTTTTGTTGTTTTTTGACATGGAGTCTCGCTCTGTCGCCCAGGCTGGAGTGGAGTGGCGCAATCTCAGCTCACTGCAACCTCCACCCCCCTGGTCCAAGTAATTCTTTGCCTCAGCCTCCCAAAGAGCTGGGATTACAGGGACCTGCCATCATTCCTGCCTAATTTTTAGTAGCGATAGGGTTTCATCATCTTGGTCAGGCTGGTCTTGAACTCCTGACCTTGTGACTCACCCGCCTCCGCCTCAGGAAGTGCTGGGATTACAGGTGTGAACCACCATGTCTGGCCTACACGACACTTCTATTTGACAACTGGATGTCATTTGGCTTGATGGTTCAGATAACACCCTGTTTATAACGGGCAACTCAGATAGCAGGGGCACCTGGTATTCCATAATCAGGCAGCCTCAAAAGAAACACAGTTATATGTCAAAAGAAAACTTAGAAGAAAAAATTACTTGCACAGCTTAACGGCAAACACTTGGGGGTTTCTACTGTGACTTCTCTACTGGCACTTGACACAGACTTCAAAGGGCTTCAGGTCTTTTACAATATTTTAAGCATCAGTGAATCTGTGGTAACGTAAGGGCCAAGAAGAGAAGCCACTTGTCTTATGGCCTTAGTTATTTGAAGTTTTCTGCACCTCACTCAGATTTGGCAATCTTGTGGAAAGTTAGGTTAAAAATATCAGAAGAACATCTCCAAATGCACCATATAGTGACTCCAACCTCCAGGGCAAGTATGATGATGAAGTCCTGGGCTTGATTATAATGATTGTAGAGTTGCAACTCCAATTAGATGCTCAACCCTGCCAAGTTACTTATGCTCAGAAAAGGACAAGTGTAAAAACCTCAGACCTGTGATGGCAATATCTAGGCAGACAAAGATGATTCTGCAAACTCTGACATTGCAGAGCTTCTGGTCATTCCTTGCCAAAAGTAGTCCTTGTTTTCTTCTCATTAGAAGAAACAAGCTTTTCTTTGTATACAAATATTTCAGTAACTTTACTGTGATAGCTGCTTCTCAAGAAGGAAATAATTCTCTGCCAGGCTTGCTTCATCTCCCCTGGGTGCCTCTAGAACCATAATTAGAGTCAGGGCCATCACATGCTAGAGTAAGTAGTACAAGGCATGTTTCCATAGGAAATAACCTATATCAAAATAGTTTCAGAACTCTGCTAATGTGTATTGAGAGGAGTCTGAAGACTGTGTATAGGAGTGGGTTCTAAGGGTATTCTATTAAGGAGGATAAAATATAACTAGATCTGGCCAAATTATGAATCTGGGTATGAGACTCTAGGAGCTGCAGGAGAAGGCTGTTCAAAGGGATCTGTGACCTTCCATATCTCTATCCATGGTACCACCCAGCCCAGTAGTCAGGTAGCTGGGGTAATAAATACCAAAATTACATCTTCCTCTTGCTCCTGTCTACCTCCTACAGGATGAACACAATCAGAAGTCAAAGGACAAGGACCTCACTGATACAGTCCATAGTGATCATCCATCCAGGGCCAAGAGAAAGGTAGAAAAGTTGGGACTATGTTAACTGAAAAGCAGCACATAAGAAGAGGACTCACCATCTGGGTGGGGGTAATTGACTGATGGTCAAGATGTTCTTACACAATAGAGACAGGGAAGAATATGGCTGTCCCCCAGATGATCCAGTGGGACTTCTCTTGATATTTTCTTGGCCAATTTTGTGGTAAATGAACACATGCAGCAGCCACAGCCTTCGAAGGGCATAGTGAGCAGTGGCTCAAAGCCCTCGGGTATACGGGTCTAAGCTACCCCACCAGAAAAGCCACCTAGATAATCAGAAGTGATGGATGATGATGAGAGGAATCTAGAAGGCTTAACACAGGAGGGAGATGAGTGTGGTTAATTGCATCCCCAAGACGAGCTACAGATGTGAGGACCACAGTTTGCCCCATTATTCTTCCTCTTGTAAGTTTCCTTCAGAGCTGTTCCCAGATAGTGTCAATTTTTACAAAACAAGTAGAGTCAAGTGGTGTAAAGGATGGACTGTACTGGACCCTGTAGTGAACAACCCAGGTTCTCTTTCAGGATTTTGATATCCACTCTGCCGGCTTCCAAAAGCATTGCCTGTCAACAGTTAAGTCCTTCCCCAGAGATTGCCCTCAGGTAAAGAGAATTGCATTGCCAAGTTTTCTCCTCCTTCATGGGAGCAGACTAGATCCAGTAACTTATCCATATGAAGACAAAAAGGGCCATTCTTCCTGCCTCACTTCAGGACATTTCTGAATGGTTCTGATTCAGAATATTCTGTGAAATGAGCTGAGTCTATGTTGCAAAACATTACAGCATAACTTCTTTCTTTGTCCCAAATCCCTTCCCTTAGAGCTTCATAAATGTTGCTAACATCATTCTCAAATAAACTTTCTGCACACAAATTTCTGTATTAAAGATTTTTTTTTTCATGGAGAATCTGACCAGATTTTTCCAGATTTGGTAAATTTACTTCCATATGAAGACAAAAGGGGCCATTCTTCCTGCCTCACTTCAGGACATTTCTGAATGGTTCTGATTCAGAATATTCTGTGAAATGAGCTGAGTCTATGTTGCAATACATTACAGCATAACTTCTTTCTTTGCCCCAAATCCCTTCCCTTAGAGCTTCATAAATGTTGCTAACATCATTCTCAAATAAACTTTCTGCACACAAATTTCTGTATTAAAGATTTTTTTTTTCATGGAGAATCTGACCAGATTTTTCCAGATTTGGTAAATTTACTTAAATAAATATAACTCCTGACACTTAGTAGGCAGCTATTGAACTAGAAAACGTGTTTCCCCCTCTATTTCAATAAGCAGGGAACAACACAGTAGCTTTCTTTAATTTAGAAGAGATAGTACTAATTCCATTAGTTCTTGAACAATGTGGGGGTCAGGAGTACTGAATCCACCAAACCTCTGTGGAGTAAAAAAATCTGTGTATAACTTTTGACTTCCAAAAAACTTCACTAATGGCCTACTGTTGACCGGAAGCCTTACCTATAGCATTAACAGTCAATTAACATATAGTTTGCATGTTGTATGTATTACATAATATATTCTTCCAATAAGGAAGTTAAAGAAAATGTTTAAAGATTGTAAGGAAAATAAAATACATTTATAGTTCTATACTACATTTATTGATCTCATCGTTTGTCTGCAAGATGAACCATCTGTCTGAAATGATGGTCAACCACAGATGCAGACCTCAATTTGTGCTACGTATGAAGCAATTCAGTTTTTTCTTGTAACGTCATGACTTTTCTCTGCTTCTTGAGAGGACTTCCAGCATCACTGGTGGCACTTCATATGGGTCCCACGGTGTTATTAAAGGTTTACAATATCGCACTAAACACAATGAAAAATACAAGAGAAGCACGAGACAACCTGATACACAATTTACTGGAGAAATGAACTGCTCACATGGACATGATCAGCATCACAATGCA
Source organism: Trachypithecus francoisi (assembly GCF_009764315.1). Lineage (NCBI taxonomy): Eukaryota > Metazoa > Chordata > Mammalia > Primates > Cercopithecidae > Trachypithecus > Trachypithecus francoisi. Next base: position 50,781,943 of record NW_022681462.1, on the reverse strand, counting down.
TTTTAAGCAGATACTTGCAATATTTGAGGTCACTGCAATAGCGACAGGAGGTGACTATGAAATTATTATTATAGTGCATTTTTTACTACAGTTGATTTTATGCAGTTATGATTTCATACTGCATCTTTACATTTCTTTGCTTTTCTCTCAACTGCAAATGGCATCATGTATAGTTTGTGTTTGCATGCATAAGTTTTTATACACTTTAACTTTTTACAATAGATTTGTGTATATTTTATGGTAGAAAATGATGAAATAGTCTAGTATGTATATTTAATGAATTCACCACATACCTAACTTTGTCTTATTTTTCCAATATTTCTAGGCTATGCAGTTCATGTGTAAGTTTTTAAAAATCTTTGCAAATCTCCAACAAGTCTTCCAATGTATTTACTGAAAAAAATTACATGTAATTAGACACACAGTTCAAAGCTATGTTGTTTAAGGCTCAACTGCACTTTTGCCAGTTTGTTTTAGGCTGTATCCACTTCAGTTCTGTTCTGTAAATTAGACCACAAGGGCTTTAATTATTTTATCATTCCATAGGACATACTATTCCATGACTTGCTGATAGGGCTACGTTACCAGGGAACAGCAAGAAATATTGATGCCTTAGTAAGACATATATGTGTTAGATAAAGTGTGATCCATTCAATGAAAATATAAGGATTGTCCTAGCCAGTTAGGTTTCCATAGGTCACAAATCTAAAGCAATTTATTCTCTCCCACAGTTTCAGAGTTCTGTCAGAAAATCATGCAACCCCCTCTATTGATAATTAACAATTATTTAGTGAAGAATCTATTCAGAAAGATGAAGGCAAAGTTAGGAATGTCAACAAGGAATAACAAAATACCCTTGGGCTAGCGAAGATGGGAAGTCTTTTCCACCCCTAGACTGTGGAACAGGAGTGGAACAGGGTCCAGGCCACCTGGCTGTGCAGTTCACTTGTGCTCTTTGGTTCGGCTCATGGCTGATCCCAGAAATACCAATTTGATATTGTTGTCTGTTGGTTGGCCTGACTACACTTATGGCTCATGAGGGAGGAGTCTAACAGACTCAGATCACGAGAGGCAATTTGGAAGCACGATCACTTGATGTGCCATGTCAGATGCTATAGAATCCCAGTAGCATGCCAACAGCTGTTTTTAAAACATGTAATCTTTTGCTATTTTTGGCATGGCCTTACTCCAGAATTTTAGACATTGATTTTGTGAGTCTTCTACACAAGCTTGCCATAAACTCCATATAGCTTCTTTTCCTACTACAAATATCTTGAACGACATAGGGTTTGTTACATGGCTCAAGTAGCAGGACTACTTGCAACATTGCTTGGAGCTGCTGCAGATATCTTTCCTGAAGTCCCAGTTGGTTAGTGGGTGCAAAAAATACAGGTAGCTAGAAGGAATAAGATCTAGTGTTTGGTAGCATAGCAAAGTGACTATAGTTAACACGAATGTATTGCATATTTCAAAATAACTAGAGGAGTGAGTCTAAAATATTCCCAACACAAAGAAAAGATAAATATTTGGGTTAATAGAGAGTCCGATTGGCCTAAATTGATCATTATACATTGTATAATTATATCAAAATATCACATGCCCCATAAAAATGTACAAGTATTGTGCATCTATATATTTTTTTAAAAAATTGGCAGTCTTCTGTGTTACTTGATAAGCGAACTACAGAAATATTCCCAAGTGGGAAATATGCCATCTCTAGAACCCAAAGAAATCTACCAGACCTTGTGCTTGCCTGTTAGCAATGAGAAGTGCAAGACACAACATTTTGACCTTTATTTTAGAAGGGGTGGTCTCAGTATGCCTCATGTTTGGGGCATGAAAAGTTCACTAATGTGGCAGGTCCCTAAATGTTTGTATTGTTTATCTCCAAACTTCTTCTGTGCATGTGTCTTATTAAGGCCTCCAAAACACTTGATACTCCTCATACATTCAGGTCACTTCTTATGGTATCACTATGATCTGATACGTAATGTTTATAAGGACTAGGTAACTTCAAAATATATTATGACAGAGAACTGGATCGTTAATATAGCCCTGGGAAAAGACCATATATGCATATCACTGTCTGTTTCGTGAGAATGCAAACTATTTTTGTTTCTATGTCTTGATAGGGATGAAAATAAATGCATTAAACAGATGAATGGCTGCATAAGATAGCATAAGATAGACCTGCATCAATGGTATCAGGTCTAGCAAAGATAATACCACATATAGATAACAGCTGCAATTGGAGCAACTATTTGTTTCAATTTGCAATAGTCCATTACCAGCCTGTAGGATCCATCTGCTTCTAGGCGGAACCAGACTGGTGAATTAAATGGGAATATTGCTTGCACTGAACCCACTTTTTTATCTAAGTCTTTAAAGGTGGACTAATCTCTGTCACTTAATTTAATATCTTGGCCACAGAAGGGACATTTTAGAGGCTTCAATTTGACTTTCTCATCTTTACTAGCTCTTACCCTAAGGGACAAGAAAAAAAATGCAGGGCTCTGTCAATCTCTAAATAAGTCTACTTCAATTATACATTCAGGGTTCAGGAAAATGACCACTGGGTGGGTCTTCGTGGCAGATGAACCCGTAGTCAGCTAGACCTTGTTCTTGCTTACTTTCACTTTAACAGTTGGTTCATGATGACCCTTTAGATCTCTGGTATTAATGTCAAGTCAACCCTGTGTCCAACATCCCTTGAAATGTCTGGGTACTCCCTTTTTCCTAGTTGATGGCTCCCTGAGTAAAAAGCTATAGATCCTTTTAGAGAAGGAGTAGGAAATCATACCATATATACTTGTTTTAGTGTTATAGGATCTGTGATTTTGGGGATCTGGCCTCTCCTTCAGTCAGTGGGTTCTTGCTCTGAAATCTGACCAGTTTGGCAAACTGGCAAGGAATTGTTGTTTATTTAGGTGGTGTAATGGACAGAGTAATGCCCTTCGAAAAATGTGCACATTCCAGGCTGGGCATGGTGGCTCATGCCTGTAAACCCTGCACTTTGGGAGGCCAAGGCAGGTGGATCACTTGAGGTCAGGAGTTCTGGACCAGCCTGGCCAACATGATGAAACTCTATCTGTAATAAAAATACAAAAAATTATCCAGGCGTGGTGGCAGGTGCCTGTAATCCCAGCTACTCAGGAGCCTGAGGCAGGAGAATCACTTGAATCCAAGAGGCAGAGGTTGCAGTGAGCTGAGATCCTACCATCGCACTCCAGCCTGGTGACAGAGCGAGACTCCATCTCAAAAACAAAATAAAACAAAAAATCCACATTCTGATCTCCAAAACCTGTGAATATGTTATTTTACAAGGCCAAAAGAACTATGTAGATGTAATCAAGTAAAATATCTTAACATGGGGAGATTATCCTGGATTAACCAAGCAGGCCCAGTGCAATCACAAGGGTTCTTATAGAGCAGGGCAAGACGGTGAGTCAGAAAGAGATGAGACATGGACACAGAGGGTCAAAGTCAAAGAAAGATTTAAAGATGCTACTCTGCTGAGTTTGAAGATGGAGGAAGGGGCCATGAGCCAAGGAATGCAAATAGCCTTTAGAAGCTGGAAAAGGCAAGGAATGACCCTCCCTTAGAGCCTCCAGAGGGACTGCAGCCCTGTTGGCATCTTGATTTTGACCAAGTAAAACCCATTTCAGACTTTTGATTTCTAGAACTGTAAGATAATTAATTTGTCTTTGCTTGTTCTACTAACTTTGCAGAGTCTGCAAAGGTCTAGTCTTTGGGGCCAGTCTTTGACTTTTTCTGCTCTCCAGCTGCAGGATGTGAGTCTCTTTATGTGCTTTCAAGGAGGCCTCTGGCTTCATATCTAGGATTAAACTGGTAATTAATAACCATCAGCATTTCACCACCTTTTCCTAGTGCATTCATGGTATTTAGCAGCAGTCATCCAATTCCGTTTTCCGTATAATTTGTACTTCCCCAAGCCCCTCAAACTCCTTATTTCACCTGCCTGTGTATCTCCTCCCGCTGGCATTCAATCCCAGTATATGACCAGTGAAAATTTAATAGCTACACAATAACAGCATCCCACAGGCTATATATTCTATCTACCATCAGATATGGGGTCCTCATGGCCAATTTGTAGGTGACCTAGCTGCAAAATCTCATTTTGAATTTGATGGCCAATTTGGGCACCAATTGACTTGGGTCTGGTTCCTTGGGAAATAGACTCTGAGCTGCAGATTATTTGCAGGGATTTTTACAGGGAGCATGCCCAGGAATACCTGTGAGTGATGGGGATTGGGCAGAGGGAGAGAGTTAACTGTGATAGAATGGCAACGAAGGTCATGGCCAAACCCATAGGGAGCTCTGATGGTATGGGGACCCTTCAGAGATGACCTGAACTCAGACAAAGTTAAAATCAGGCCTTTAACTCTTAGTGAGGACCCATCATTAGATGTAGGCTGCCCTGGGGAAGGGTCTTAACTTTGGGCCAGGCCACTGTCTTCAGCTAAGGGCATTTCTGAGGAGGGAATAGGCTTCAAACCTTTAGCAGGCAGCATTCTTCATAGCTGTGTCTCAGTCCTAAGGGGGTCTTATTGGGGGACTGCAGCCCTTACAACCTTCAGAAGTCTTCTGCACAGCCTAATCAGACAGTCAAGTGGGGAGGTGGTAGAAATTACCCTTCTTGCATCTTTGAAATCTCTGAAAGTAGCATTGATTTGTGTGATTCCCCTAGGAATGTGGTAATACATTTGGCTTCTTACTTTGTTTAGTAAGAGAAGCTCCAGAGAGTTCTTGGTCTTTATGAAATAATGGCGCCCATTAGATGAGTCAGGGACCCAATTGCTAGGTTTCTATTATACATTCAAGATCTAAAACATTAACCACAAATGGATTCATAGATCCAGTGGGTCATCAATAGTTAAAGGTAGGTACAAATTCCCTGTGTTGCTTTATCCATAAGCCCCTATTTGGACTCACGCTCCATAGTGGAATGTTAGATTTGTAGAAATGAAGTTACCTTGAACCAGTGTCCAATACTCCCCAAGCACCAGGATTTTTTTCTTTTCCTTGGACACAATTACATGTAAAATATCTACAAGTAACTCTGGGAAATATTAGGCAGGAAGCTTAATGCATGTCATTTTAATGTTATGATAAGATGCTCAAAAGGACCTGGGCTCCCCTTTATTTAAGAGGCACAGGGTTTATGAACTGACTTAAATCTGAGAAATGGTGAATGGTCATGAATCTACTGTGGTGGTTTAAGTCAGACATCTGGCTACAGTCCCAGAGTTTCAGGGGACTGAGAAGGATATTAGTAAGTTTCCCAGTCATTTCAGTTCTGGAAACCTGGTGATCAATCAATGCCTGCTAAAGATCCCTGAAGATGAGATCATTCTCATAATCACATTAATCAACCTAATGATCACAGTAGCAACAACTACCTTGTCTATGGTTACTGAATACTGCTACTGGGTCTCTACCATATCAAGAGTCTATTGTTCACCGAAATTCGGGAGCCCATTTCAATAGCGGTATCTCCCAAATGCATCCAATGACCTAGGGGAAAAAACCATTACAGTATTTTCAGAGATGCCAGTGTTCCCCTTATCATGGTGAAAAGAGGAACTTCAAAGTCTTCTTTGAGGGACAGAACTATGATGGAGAAAAAAATAATGCAGATACATTTACTACATTTTTCATGTCTTTGGAATCCTTTTATATGTTACCAATGAGTTTCTGGACTCTGTACTTCATTTAGCGTAGACTACCACTGAGTTTAGCCAACAAAATAAGCAAATAGAGTGATTCCTACCACCCAAAAATGTACATTAAATCTGGAATGTCCGGTAAATGCACTGGTATCAAAGTCATCTTAATCTAAAATTGCATTTATCTCTCTCTGGTCCGGAGCCCTGTTAATTCATTGCCACAAATACTTCCCTTGCTTGATCAATATAAACTAGAGAATATCTTACAGTTATTTTAGAGAGTAAATCTTTTCCTCCTGAAATTGGCCCCAGGGCATGCTGGGATGTGATAAGGACCTGTAGTGATAGGGGTGACTTTACATTGCAAAGTAGCTTCCCTACTGATGTCATTTTAAGGTCTTCAATAAGGCAGGCATTCATCATGCAGGGTCGAAGAAATGCTTCTTCTGTCTGGGAGGGTCAGTGGAGTTTTAAAATTTGGGGTATTTTGAGTGACTCAAATATTCCTTAATGTACCAACTCAAATGCACTGCATCTCATTCTTTCCTGGGTAGTGACTATGGACACACATAAGAGATTTTGGGAGCTGGGAATTCAACCTATATTTTAATTAAGCAACTCATATGATCAAGGAGTGTGATTTTCAGCTACATTAGTTCTATAGGTCTGTAGTTCCCAAACATTCTCTTAGGAGAATCACAGAAACTTCTCTGATTCTGTGGCTATATTGCATTCAGAGGAAAATTTGAAGTATTGAGACTTGTCTTTCTTGACACTGTCCGCACAGTTAGGAGCAGCCACCATACTGTTGTGTTCCGCATGCCCTTCCCACTGTCCTAAGGCAGCATACACTATCGCCTTCAAAACCTTATCAGAATGACACTTAATTCAAGGTGAGCACTGATGATAATTTAAGAAATTATTTCAGCATTACATGAAATGGCTACCAGAATCCTCTCTTCTAATCCTAATTGGTTTTCTTTTTCTGTTTCAGCCAGGCCAGATAAGCAGCATCACCTTCTTATTTCAATGAGGACCTGCTGCTTGCACCCACCCTGGTAAAAATTACTGAATAACATAAGGATCTCAGGTGCTAACAACAGAATTCACTATCCAGTTTATATGGAAGTTATTATTTGATATTCAGTAGCTCACAGTATCATTGGGAAAGCAGCAGAAATGTGGGCTTGGGGTTAAATGTCCAGAAAAAATGCCTGCAATTGCCACAGAGATGGCCTGTTAAAGAAACCACTGCTGCCATTCTTTCTGCTGCCATCACAGACAGCAGGCCCTAGATGCCAGGAACTCTACTGCAATCTCACTACCCTTAGCTGCAATCTCACTACCCTTAGCATTGATTCCACTGTTATATCACTGCCTTGACTTTAGAATACCCAAAACACAGGCACCTAACCACCACTCTTGCCAGCAAATAGAAATTCTACAGAACCAACTTCCTCCCCTTGCACTCTCTGAACTCAAATCCTATGCTAGTATAGCTGATGGGGGGAGACCAAGTCCACCTGTATTACTGCTGAAGGAGATACAGATTGAGTTCTCTCTATGACGTAGGAAGGTATACATAACAGCATGGGGTATTACTCCATTCTCACACTGCTGATAAAGACATACCTGAGACTGGATAATTTATAAAGAAAAGAGGTTTAATGTTTGACTCACAGTTCCACAGGGCTGGGGAGGCCTCAGGAAACTTACACTCATGGTGGAAGGGGAAGTAAACATGTCCCTCTTCACATGGTGGCAGTAAGGAGAAGTATAAGCAAAGGGTAGGGAAAGCCCCTTATGAAACCATCAGATCTCGTGAGAACTCACTCACTATCACGAGAACAGCATGAAGGCAACCACCTCATGATTCAATTACCTCCCACTGCGTCCCTCCCAGGACACATGGGGATTATGGGAACTACAATTCAAGATGAGAGTTGGGTGGGGACACAGCCAAACCATATCACATGGGAATTTGCTCCAATATCAAAAGGCTTTTCAAAAGATGTTATCTATCTATTATCTATCTATCTATCTATCTATCTAACTACCTACCTACCTATAGCTATAAAAGGGATCTACAACATCTTTGCAATATCAAAAAAATTACAATATGATGATAATTGTAAAAAAGCAGAATGTACCATGATAGGTAACCTTAGTTTATTTGTTTATCTATGTATAATTTGTTAATTTTTCTGTTAACAAGTAAGCTTCAGGAGAACTAGGAGTACCATGTTCACAGCCATTTCTGCCTGCCCTACCCTAGACATTTCTAAACCATAAAAAATATTTAGTAGATATATATTGAATGGATTAAAAATTAAAAAGCAGCATCTAGTTATCTTCTTGATATGTGGCTTACCATTTTGCACACCAATTGTAATGTTTACTATTGTTTTCTCTAGGGTCTAAAAAAGTGCTTGAAGTATGGTAGCACTCAATCAAAATAGCCATTATTTTGAAGTAAAATAAGTACTGTTGCATAACTTTTGATAACTTGTCTGAGACTACCCAGTTAGTGGAGACATGTGATTGTGGTGTTAAAAATGCATATTCTGCCATTGTAATGTTTGTATTTAAAGCATGGTTTCACCTTTTACCAGCTGGGTGATGCTGAGCAAGTTACTCTGCTTCTCGGTGCTTCAGTCTCCTTATCTGTAAAATGGGGACAATAATAATTATATCTGCTTCATAAAATGTCCTGATTTTTAAAAATTATACTTAGAGACCCTAAAACAATGTCTGCCACATGGTAGACATTCCACTGCTATTTATTGCTTTTACGAATGGCCAATTCATTAAACCATCATATATGGAGATACGGTTCCTGCACTTCCAGGGCCTCAGTCAGGGCCCTTTTTCCTCTGGCTTAGTTTCCTTCTCTAGCATTTCTCTAAATCCATGGAACACACAAGGGTCCATTAGCAAATCTGCCACCAAATCATTAGCTGCTTGAGAGTAATTACCAAGTCTTACTCATCTTTGCTCCTTTAAAAGCTAGTATTATACATGACACATAGCAGACACTAGCATTATGTTGTGTTTAGCAAAATAATTTTCAATTTTACCTTCAATATGCTTAGATAAAGGAGTCACACATTTCAAGTTCTCACTCCAACAATGCTGGCTAAATATAAGAGTTTTTTATGTTTTCTGAGAGTGCCTGGTTTGGTGTAAGATAAGAACATGAGCAAGAGTTTTTCTGAAACTTCGATATATCATACAAAAGAGGACAAAGAAACTGAGAAATGATAAAGATAAATATGACTCAGAAACTACACTCAGAAAATGTAGCAATCCATCTCTGCACAGACTGTGTGAACAAAGAAAGCATGAAGTTTGAGTACAAGCTGGGAAAGTGTTTGTTAAAGGAGGATGGAAAGAAAGCGAGAATGGTGTTTAATATTAATGATGTTAATGGATGTTTAGAGAGATTGTACCCATTATATTGCAAATAATCCAATTACATACACCCCTGTAAAGTATAAATTAACAAGGCAGATTTGAACAAAATTTTGTGAGCTCTTCCTCAAGTACATGTATACCATAAGGCTGCATGAGCGTATCTTAAGGAAATGTAACTAGAATCACAAAGATCAAACATGGAGAAATAAATGCCAAGAAGAGGTGCAAAAGTGTTTGCTTTTGGAGAGGCAAATATAGACTAGTCTTTAAGAGTGTGGGCTATGAAGTCTGACTACCTGGGTTTTTTTTATTTTTATTTTTATTTTTTTGAGACAGAGTTTCGCTCTTGTTGCCCAGGCTTCAGGGCGATGGCATGATCTTTGCTCATCGCAACCTCCACCTCCCGGGTTCAAGTATTCTTCTGCCTCGGCCACCTGAGTAGCTGGGATTACAGGTATGAGCCACCACACCTGGCTAATTTTGTATTTTTAGTAGAGACAGGATTTCTCTATGTTGGTCAGGCTGGTGTCAAACTCCTGACCTCAGGTGATCCACCCGCCTCGGCCTCTCAAAGTCCTGGGATTACAGGTGTGAGCCACTGAACCCGGCCTCTACCTGGGTTTTTATATCCAGTCTTTGTTACATTAATCAGTTTTACAACATTGGGCAAATGACCTTCATTTTCTCATCTCTAAAATGGTAATGATGGTCATACCATTGCTGGGGAATTTATAGTGCTTAAAAAGCATGTAGGATGCTGCTTGTCTATAACAATTGCTCAACAAATGTGAGTTGCTATAATTATTTCCAAACAAAATATGACCATTTTTCAAACTTCCGTTAGCCTTTGATAATGCTGATCATTGGTACACTGTCATTTTTTTTTTAAAAGTGTTCTCCAATCTAAAGTGGAATGGAAGTAATTTCTTGTGTCCAGGGGAATTATAGAACCACTTCCTATGAAAGATGTGGTCCACGGAGGTGGGTAGGAGCCTTATGTTCAACAACTCTAAAAACCCAGGATTTTCTTGGCTCCTTACCCCCCAACCATAGCATGCAAAGATATTATTCTTTGCCACTAACATATATTTTCACACCTCCAATTGTCCAGTACCCTCCGTCTGGCCAGGGCTGCCACAGCTCAGTAGCTTTGAATTTCTAAGTCCAGCCTTACAGATTCCAAACTGACCCAGTCGACATAGAATATGTAGTTCTTGGTGACTATGTCAAAAGCCGCTAACTATATATGTATGTGTCTATACCAAAACCCTCTCTTCTGCTGCATTAAATTATGGTCTATCCTTATTGTCAATATCATGGTCTCGCTTTCTGTATCTTTATAGCAAATCTTTAAATCCAGAAATGTAAGTCCTCAAATTTGTTTATTTTTTTAAGATAATTATGACTGTCTCTGGTGTTTTGCATTTCCATATGAATTTCAAAATAAACATGTAGTTTCTATAAAAAATATCCACTGGAATCTTGATTAGTGTTGTGGTGAATCCGTGGTGGATCCCATTTTGGTGGGGGGAAATTGCATTTTATAAATAATGAGTCTTCCACTTAATGAACATGGTATATTTCCCCATTATTGAGGTATGTAATTTAACTTAGTAATTAATGTCTTATATTCTCTAATGTAGATTTTTTTGTACATCTTTCACTAACTATGTCACTCAGCATTTTAATATTTTTAGGTTGTGCTATGTACTTTTAAATTACTACATTTTGATTTTTTCAATTATTTGTTGCTGGTATATGCAGATACAACTAAATTTCAAATTAACCTTGTATCCTGTGGCCTTGCTAAATTCACTTATTAGATGTAGTATGTTTTATGTGGATCTATCAACATTTCCTATGTATACAATCATATCATCTTCAAATAAACATAAGTTTGTATCTTCCCAATATTGGTAGTTTGTATTCTTTTTTCCTACTTTATTGTACTAACTACCATCTGTAACACAATGTTGAAAAGATGTAGAGAGGGGGAAAATTCATCATTAATTAACCGGTAAGCATTAAGTTAGCTATGGGGGGGATTAACAGAAACCTGTTATCAGAGTAAGTTCTCTATTTCTAATTTAAGAATCTTTACATTAATGGATTGTATATTATATCAAATGCTTTATCAGCATCTAATAATCAAATCACTTTTCTTTTTTATTTTTTAACAAATTAACTTTTTAAATTAATTTAAAAATGTTGAACTATGCTTTAATTCCTGAGATAAACCCAACTTGATCATCATGTAGTAGTTTTTAACATATTCATGGATCCTATTGCTAATATTTTTGTTGAAGATTGATGTATCTTTGTTCATGAATAATATTGGTCTATCATTTTCTTTGCTTGGTAATGCCCTTAACATGTTTTGGTATCAAGCTTATACTGGCTTCATAAAATGAGATGTGATGTATTTTCTCCTGTATCTTTTAAAAGAGTTTATATAGGTTTGGTGTTATCTCCTCGTTAAATATTTTATAGGACTTGTGTGCAAAACCATCTAAACCTATAGTTTATTTGTGGTAAGGTTTTAAAACAATAAACTAAATTTCTCTAACAGATATTAAGCCATTTTACTATTTCTTCTGAAATCACTTTTAGTGATTTGCGTATTTCAAAACATTTTTCTGTTTTGTCTAAGTTGGCAAATTTATTGGCATGAGGCTGTTCATAATACCATCTTATTATACTTTTATGTTCTTTACAATCTCTAGTATGTAATAATTATGTGTTTCTTCTTTTGTTTCAATTTTAATTGAAATGTAATAATTGTACATATTTATGGATATATGTATACAATGTGTAATAATCAAATTAGGGTAATTAGCATATCCATCAACTCAAACATTTAGCATTTCTTTGTGTTGAGAACATTCAAAAACCTCTTTTCGCTATTTTCAAATATACAACAATTACGGTTAACTACAGTCACCTTGCCGTGCTATAGAAAACTGAACTTGTTTCTCCTATCTAACTGCAATCTTGTACCCATTAACCAACCTCTCCTTATTTTCCCCTCCCCCCTACACTTTCCAGTATCTGGTAACCATTATTTTACTCTTTACTTCTATGTGATTTACATTTTTAGTTCACACATATGAGTGAAAACAGGTAGTATTTGTCTTTCTGTGCCTATGTTCACTTAATACAATGTCTTCCAGCCTCATTTATGTTGCCCCAAATAATAGGATTTCCTTTTTATGGCTAAATAGTATTCTATTATGTACCTATACCACATTTTCTTTATCTATTTATCCATTGATGAACACTTAAGTTGATTCTGTATCTTGACTATTGTGAATAGTGTTGCAATAAACATGGAAATGCAGATATTGCTTTGACATACTGATTTCCTTTCCTTTGGATATATTCCAAGTAGTGGATTGCTAAATTACATGGTACTTCTCTTTTTAGGTATTTTAAATTTTATTTTTAATTGACAAATAATAATTGTACATATTCATGGGATATATAGGGATGTTTTGATACATGTGGTATAAAGGGATCAGGTCAGGGTCAGCAGAAAATCCATCATCTCAAACATTTATAATTTCTTTTCATAATGGCAGTACTAATTTACATTCCCACCAATAGTGTATGAGTTCCTTTTTCTCTACATCATTGCCAGTATTTGTTATTTTTGTTGTGGTTTTGATTCACATTTCTCTGATGATTAGTGAAACTCAGTATTTTTTCATATACATACTGGACATTTGTATCTATTCAGATTATTTGCCCATTTTTAATTAGATTTTTTGCTTTTTTGTTGTTGGATTGAGTTTCTTATGTATTCTGGATGTTAATCACTTTTAGGTGGATAGTTTGAAAATATTTTCTCCCATTTAGATTGTTTTTTCAGTCTGTTGATTATTTCCTTTGCTGTGCAGAAGATTTTTAGTTTGACATAATCCTGTTTGCCTATTTTTGCTTTCATTTCCTATGCCTTTGGGGTATTATCCAAAAATTATTTGCCTAAATCAATATTCTGAAGCATTTCTCCTATGTTCTTTTCTAGAAGTTTTATAGGTTTCAGTCTTACATTTAAGTCTTAAATCCATTTTGAATTGAATTTTTTATATGGTGAGAGATATGGGTCTAGTTTTATTCTTATTTATGTGTATATCCAGTTTTCCCAGCACCATTTATTGAAGAGACTGGCCTTTCCCCATTTTACGCTCCTGATGCCTTTGTTGAAATCAGTTGGCTATAAATACGTGAATTTATTTCTGTGTTGTCTATTCTGTTCCATTGGTCTGTGTGTCTGTTTTTATGCCAGTACTATGCTGTTTTGGTTACAATAGCTTTGTAGTATATTTTGAAGTCAGGTAGAGTAATACTTCCAACTTTGCTCTTTCTGCTCAAAATTGTTTTGGTCATTTGGAGTATTTTGTGGTTCCATATAAATCTTAAGGTTGTTTTCTCTGTTTCTGTGAAGAAACACAGATATCTTTGCATTTTTTGCTCTTTTTGATCATTTTTATAAGTGTTCTATAGTTTTCATTGTAGAAGTCTTTGACCTATTTGGAAAAATTTATTTCTAGGATTTTATTATTTTTTAGCTATCATAAATGGGATTTCTTTTTCAGATTGTTAGCTATTGGCGTAGAGAAGTGCCATTGGTTTTGTATGTTGATTTTATATCCTGTGTCTTTACTGAATTCATTTATCAGTTCTAATTTTTTTTAGTGGAGTCATTAGGTTTTGCTACATGTAAGATTATGCAGTAGACTTCCAAGATGACATTGAATACAAGTGGTAAAAGTGGGCATTCTTATCTTGTTTTAGATATTAGTGGAAAGTTTTTCAACTTTTTCCCATTTAGTGTGAGAATATTTTCATGTTAGCTATAGGTTTGTCATATATTGTCATTATTGTTTTGAGATATATTGCTTTGATACTTAATTTGTTGAGAGCTTCTATCATGAAAGAATATTGAATTTTATCAAATGCTTTCTCTGCATTTATTAAGATGATTATATGGTTTTGTCTTTAATTCTGTTGATATGATGTATCATGTTCATTGAATTATATTCATTGAACCATCCTTACATTTTTGAGATAAATCCCACTTAATCATGGTATATAATCTTTCTGATGTTCCATTGAATTTGGTTTCCTAGTATTTTTTGAGGATTTTTCATGTATGTTTATTAGGGATATTGGTCTGTAGTTTTCTCTTTTTAATGTATTTTTATCTAATTTTAGTATCAGGGTAATACTGGCCTCATAGAATGAGTTTTAAAGAATTCTCTACTCTTTAATTTTCTGAAATTATTTGAGAAGAATCAGTATTAGTTCTTCTTTAAAAGTTTGGTATAATTCAACAGTGAAGCCATCCAGTCTTGGACTTTTCTTGTTGGGAAATATTTCATTACTGATTCAATAACCTTACTCATTATTCATCTGTTTAAGTTTTCTATTTCTTCATGGTTCAGTCTTAGTAGGTTGTCTGCATTCAGTAACTTGTCCATTTCGTCCAAGTTTTCTGATTTGTTGACATATAGTTGTTCGTAATAGACCCTCATGATCCTTTGTGTTTTTGTGAAATCAGTTTAATGTTTCCTTTTTCATCTTTGATTTTATTTACTTTATTATTTTATTTTTATATATTATTTTATTTTACTCTGATTAAAATTATTTTAATTATTTAAATTTATTTTATTTTAATGTGATTAAAATTATTTTAATCTGATTTTATTATTTATTTTCCCTTTATTTTCTTAATCTAGTTAATGGTATTTTTATTTTTGTTTATCTTGTCAAAAACCAACCTTTGTTTATGTTATTTTTATAAATTAGTTTATTTTAATCTGATTAAAATATTTTATTTTAATTATTTAAATTTTATTTTAATTATTTAATTTAATTTTATTTTAATCTGATCTTATTATCTTATTTATTTTCCCTTTTTCTTAATCTAGCTAATGGTATTTTTATTTTTGTCTATCTTGTAAAAACCAAACTTTGTTAATATTTTCTATTTTTTAGTCTCAATTTCATTTATTTCTATTCTGATCTTTACTATTTCCTTCTATTAATTAATTTTTATTCTGTTTTTTTCCTGCTTTTCTAGTGCCTTGAGTTCCATTTTTATACTGTTTATTTGAAGTTGTCCTACTTTTTTTTTTGAGATGACATCTCACTGCATTGCCCAGGCTGGAGTGCAGTGGCATGATCTCAGCTCATTGCAACCTCTGCCTCCCAGGTTCAAGAGATTCTCCTGCCTCAGCCTCCCAAGTAGCTGGGATTACAGGTGCACACCACCACACCTGGCTAATTTTTGTATTTTTAGTAGGTTTGGGGTTTCACCATGTTGGCCAGGCCGGTCTCAAACTCCTGACCTCAAATGATCTGCTTGTCTTGGCCTCCCAAAGTGTTGGGATTCCTGGTGTGAGCCACCGTGCCCGGCCTGAAGTTGTTCTACTTTTGTGATGTAAGCATTTATTGCTATAAAATTCCTTCTTAGTACCACTGTTGCTTTATCTCATAGGTTTGGATATGTTGTGTTTTTACTTTTATTTGTTTCAAGACATTTAAAAATTTGCTTCTTAATTTCTTCATTTGCCCATTGACCACTAAGGAGCATGTTATTTTATTTCTGTATATTTGTAGAGTTTTCAAAGTTCCTCTTGTTATTTATTTTTAGTTTTATTCCATTGTCATCACAAAAAATACTTAAGAGAATTTTGATTTTTTAAAAATTGTCAAGATTTGTTTTGTGACCTAACATATGGGTCAATCCTGGAGAATGTTCTGTGTGCTGTTGAGAAGAATATGTATTCTGCAGCTGTTGGATGAAAAGTTCAGCAAATGTCAGGCCAATTTGGTCTAGAGTGTAGTTTAACTTCAACATTTCTTTGTTGCTTTTCTGTCTGGAATATCTGTCCACTGAGGAAAATAAGATGTTGAAGTCTTCTACTACTATATTATTGCCATCTCTCTCTCTCTCTTTAGATCTATTAATATTTGTTTTATTTATTTAGTTGCCCTCATATTGAGTGCATATGTATTTACAATTGGTATATCCCTCTGCTAAATTGACTCCATCATTATAAAATGACCTTCTTTGCCTCTTTTTTACAGTTTTTCTTTTTTACTCAAAGTCTATTTTATCTGATATAAAAATAGTTACCCTTGCTCTCTTTTGGTTTCCATTTGGATGTAATTTCTTTTTCCATCCCTTTATTTTCAGTCTATGCGTGTCCTTATAGGTAAGATGAGTCTCTGGTAGGTAGAATATAGTTGGGTGTTGTTGTTTAAATCTATTCAGCCACTCTATATCATTTAACTGGAGAATTAAATTCATTTAGAATTAAGATTATTGATAAGTATGAACTTGCTGCTGCCATTTTGTTAATTGTTTTCTTGTCGTTTTGTAGATTCTTTGTTCCTTTCTTACTTTTTTCCTTGTGGTTTTATGTCTTTCTACAATGGTATGATTTTTTTCTTTTCATCTTTTGTGTATCTGTTACAGGCTATTGTTTTGTGGTTACTCTTAGGCTTAAAAAACATCTTATATTTATAACAGGCAAATTTAAGGTGATAATAGCTTAATTTGATCACATACACAAACTCCCCACTTTTACTCTTCCCATTCCCATGTTTTGTTTTTGATGTCACATTTAAAAAATTTTTATGATAAAGATCTCTTAGGAAATTATTGTAGCTTTCATTGTTTTTAATAGTTTTGCCTTTGACCTTTATACTATAAATATACATGTTTTATCCACTGGCATTACACCATTAGACTAATTTGACAGTGTAATTACTTTTACCAGTGAGTTTTATACTTTCATATGTTTTTATGATACCAATTAGTGTCCTCTTCCTTCAGCTTAAAGAACTTTTAGCATGTTTTGTAATGCAGGTATAGTGGTGATAAATTATCTCAGCTTTTCTCTGTCTGAGAAAGCCTTTATTACCCTGCATTTCTGAAAGACAGAATTGGTTGAGTTTAAAATTCTGGGTTGGCAATTTTCTCAGGGTTTTGAATATATCATTCTACTTCCTTCTGACTTGCAAGGTTTCTGCTGAGAAGTCCATTGATAGTCCTATGGGAGTTCCTGTATTTGGGATGATTCACTTGTCTTGCTGCTTTCAACACTCTTTGTCTCTAACTTTTGACAATTTGACTATGATGCGTCATGTTCTAAGTGTCTTTGGATTTATTCTATTTGGTATCTCCTGTACTTCCTGGATATGGGTGTCTAATTTCCTCCCCAAACTTGGAAAGTTTTCTGCCATTTTTTAATGTGTGGTTTTTTTTTTTTTCCTTTCTTTCTTTTTTCCTCCTTCAGCACACCAGTAATGTGTAAGTTGTTCTGCTGACAGTGTCCCTTAAGTCTCTTAAGCTATCTTTACTTTAAAAATTATTTTTGCTTCTCAGATTGAATGCTTTCTAGTGATCTGTCTTCAAGTCCACTGATCCTTTTCTCTGCCTGATCTATTCTCTTGTTGAATTACTCTAGCGGATTTTTCAATTCAGTACTAGCATTCTTCAGATCTATGATTTACATTTGGCACTTTTAAAAATACTTCCATCTCTTTGTTGAAGTTCTCAGCTGGTTCTTGTATTGCTGTCTTGACCTCTATGAGCACGTTTATGACTATCATCATGAATTCACTGTTAGGTAAATCACAAAACTTCACTTCGTTTGGGTTCCTGCAGATTTATTTTGTTCTTTCCTTTAAATTGACATATAATATTTTACATATTTATGAGGGCACATGTGACTTTTTTACATGCATAAAATGTGTAATGATCAAGTCAGGGTATTTGTCCTTTATTTGGAATATATTTTCCTGTTTCTTCATTTTCTTTTATCCTCTATGGTGGTTTCTGCACATTAGGTAAGACAACTTTCTCTATAGCTCTCCCACACTGGCCTTGTGTGAGAGAAGGTTTTCACCAATTTGTCTTACCAAGGATTTTAAGGTGCCCCTGGAACTTAGAATGTGCCGTATCTTGGCAGTACACCAATATTATTATGATGGGAGCCTGGCTCTTTAGATGTAGCTAGAAAGTTTGGGGTGTTTGAAGTATGATCTAGTTCTTGCTATCTTCATTGTGGTGCTACATGCAGGTGTTGTCTTCCACTCTCTCTGCACTAAGCTGAAGAGAAGATCTGTGGCAAATGCCTATACTCATATTCAGGCTGCACCTTCTGATTCTGGAGGAATAGCTGCTGGCTGCAGGCCTGTTATGTGTCTGCCTGATTGTTTTCTATGGCCGTGGGTCACTCAGGATTGCAAAAGCCCTTTGACTTTCAGAGCTAGGTTAAGAAGAGAGTCCCTTAGGTGGTAGTTATGAAAGTTGTGGTGCTTGGTGCATGACCCAGTTCTTTCCAGAAAGAATGGATAGCCCTGGATTTGTCTCTGGGACAAACTTGGGTAGGTCTAATGAAGTGCCAAGCTCTGGCTCCGGCTAATGAAGGGCTATTGTTTTTTGACCCATTAGCTCCCTCATGCAAGTTAATTAGAAACCAGGCTATCAAGGAGTGTGTGTGTCTCAAGCCCCTTTTGGAGAGAAAGTGAGAGCTGTATGTTCTTATCCCTTTTTGGCATCTTCCCAAGGGGATGTAGTTCCCGGAAGTGTTTGGACACCTGCTGAAGGCCACCACTTTGGTCAGTGATCAAGGGAGACTCACATATGCCTAGTCCCTTTTGTTCCCAAAGCTACTATATATAAAATGCAGTCCTTTGGGATATGGAAGGTAGCTTTAAATACTAGGGCTCTTAATATGTGTCCTAAATTTCTGGTGTTAAAAGGTTGTTGAATTTTTTAAGCCCTTTCTCTGCACTGCTCCAGAGGAATGAAGTCCTTGGAGGTGCAGAGATGTGTATATGTCACTCCCTTTTCCTCCTAGAGCTAGGAGACTTAGGATTCAGCCCTTTGGGTAGACATCGTAAGAGTTAGGGGCCGGGCGCGGTGGCTCAAGCCTGTAATCCCAGCACTTTGGGAGGCCGAGACGGGCGGATCACAAGGTCAGGAGATCGAGACCATCCTGGCTAATACGGTGAAACCCCATCTCTACTAAAAATAAAATAAAAAAAAAACCTAGCCGGGCGAGGTGGCGGCGCCTGTAGTCCCAGCTACTTGGGAGGCTGAGGCAGGAGAATGGCGTGAACCCGGGAGGCGGAGCTTGCAGAGAGCTGAGATCTGGCCACTGCACTCCAGCCTGGGTGACAGAGCGAGACTCTGTCTCAAAAAAAAAAAAAAAGTTAGGGTATATGGTGTGAGTGCAAACTCCTCCCAGACTGGTAGTGGGTTAATAATTAACTGTCTCTTTAACCCTCCAATGCAAGTCACCCCATGACAGGCCCCAGTGTGTGACGTTCCCCACCCTGTGTCCAAGTGTTCTCATTGTTCAATTCCCACCTATGAGTGAGAACATGCGGTATTTGGTTTTCTGTCCTTGCGATAGTTTGCTCAGAATGATGGTTTCCGGCTTCATCCATGTCCCTACAGAGGACATGAACTCATCCTTTTTTATGGCTGCATAGTATTCCATGGTGTATATATGCCACATTTTCTTAATCCAGTCTATCATTGATGGACATTTGGGTTGGTTCCAAGTCTTTGCTATTGTGAATAGTGCCACAATAAACATATGTGTGCATGTGTCTTTATAGCAGCATGACTTACAATCCTTTGGGTATATACCCAGTAACAGAATCACTGGGTCAAATGGTATTTCTAGTTCTAGATCCTTGAGGAATCGCCACACTGTCTTTCACAATGGTTGAACTAGTTTACAGTCCCACCAACAGTGTAAAAGTGTTCCTATTTCTCCACATCCTCTCCAGCACCTGTTGTTTCCTGACTTTTTAATTATCGCCATTCTAACTGGTGTGAGGTGGTATCTCATTGTGGTTTTGATTTGCATTTCTCTGATGGCTGGTGATCATGAGCATTTTTTCATGTGTCTGCTGTCTGCATAAATGTCTTCTTTTGAGTGTTTGTTCATATCCTTTGCCCACTTTTTGATGGGGTTGTTCGTTTTTTTCTTGCAGATTTGTTTCTTTGTAGATTCTGGATATTATCCCTTTGTCAGATGGGTAGATTGCAAAAATTTTCTCCAATTCTGTAGTTTGCCTGTTCACTCGGATGGTAGTTTCTTTTGCTGTGCAGAAGCTCTTTAGTTTAATTAGATCCCATTTGTCGATTTTGGCTTTTGTTGCCATTGCTTTTGGTGTTTTAGTCATGAAGTCCTTGCCCATGCCTATGTCCTGACCTAATGTAAATGACAAGTTAATGGGTGCAGCACACCAGCATGGCACATGTATACATATGTAACAAACCTGCACATTGTGCCCATGTACCCTAGAACTTAAAGTATAATTTTAAAAAAATAAGAGGGAGTTATGCCAGAAAAAACAAAACAAAACAAAACAAAACAAAAAAACCACTGGATGAGTGTTCTCTAAGCCCCTCGGAGAAAGAAACAGAGGGCTGTGTTTCTTTAAGTACCTTCTCTGCATACTCCTGGAGGGATAAACTCACTGGAAGTGTTTGTATGTCTGTATAAAACCACTGCTTTTACTTATGGTTTAAAGAGACAACACTTTTGTCTCATCTATGCTCCAGTAATTTAATTAGTGAATTAAGAGTCAACCCATGGGAAACTTAGGGTTAGGGTCCTACATGTGAGGTCTAGACCCTCTTCCCCACAGGGATTTCTTTTCCAATTGTATGCTGCAGTGCCTGGATGGGGTCCATACCCAAGTTTTCCTCGGCTTTTCCTACATATTTGATATGGATGTTTTCTCAATTGCCCAGTGGGTAGGAGTCTCTGAATTGGTCTCTGATTTTGTCTTGGAGAGAGAGAACTGATTCATGAATAGATTTGTATTTGGTGCATCTGTGGGTGAAGGGAGAGTTAGGAGTTTCCTGTTCTGCTACATTGATGATGTCACTTCCACTTTCGTTATCTTTTCTTGATTAATCTAAGAGTTTCTCAATTGTATTAATCTCTTCAAAAACCCAATTTTTGCTTTGCTGACTTTGCCTGTTGTTGGAATGTTTTCTCTTTCAGTTCATTTCTTCTTTTATTCCCACTATTTCCTTCCTTAATTTAAGGTTAAG
The DNA here is from genome assembly GCF_009764315.1 of Trachypithecus francoisi. Classification (NCBI taxonomy): domain Eukaryota; kingdom Metazoa; phylum Chordata; class Mammalia; order Primates; family Cercopithecidae; genus Trachypithecus; species Trachypithecus francoisi. The sequence continues at coordinate 50,760,748 of NW_022681462.1, read as the reverse complement.
TTGTGCTTCTATTTGAGAACTTAAGATGAAACCTTAGACCATTTAGTCTTCTTTTCTAATACAAGCACTTAATTTTCCTCTAAGGACTGTTTAACCCGCATCCCACAAATTTTCCAGTATCATGCAGTTCAAAATGTTGTCTGTTTTCTTTGTTATTTTACCTTTGAACCATATCCTTTTAAGGAATGTGTTGCCTTATTGTGAAATATTTAGAGATTTTCTAGATATTTCATTATTAATTTCTATTTAATTTATTAATTTCTTAATTTAATTTATTAATTTCTATTTAATTTTGTTAACTTCATAGGACATACTCTAAATTATTTCAATATTTTAAAAGGTATTGAGATTCTTTTAATGGTCTATCAGATGATCAATCTTGGTGCAATGTCCATGTTCACTTGAAAATAATGTATATTTTGCATTTATTGGGTGTTTCCTTCGATAAATGTCAATTAGGCCATGTTGGATATTGTTGTTCAAATTTTTTATATCTTTTTGTCTTCTCATTCTATCAATTACTGACAGAAGGATGTTAACATTTTAAATTATGCTTAGAGATTTTTCTATTTATTTATTTCTGCCAATTTTATTCATTTATTTTGTAGGTCTGTTATTAAATACATACACATTTCAGATTATTATGTTTTCCTGAAGAATTGACTCTTTTATCATTATAAAATATCTGTTGTTATCTCTACATTAATATAGCTATACATTAATATAGCTAAAGCAACTTTCTTATACTTACTGATGGCATCATATATCTTTTTACTTATCCTTGTACTTTTAAACTTTCTGTGTCTTTATATTTATATTAATCATGAATATCATATAGTTGGTTCTTTCCTTTTTGCCCTGTGTGATTATCTCTGACTTTTAATTGAAGGGTATAGTTGATATACTGCTAATGTAATTATGGATGAGTTTAAGTGTGTGTTTTATTGGTCTCATGGATATGTTGTTTTTGGTTTTTCCCTTTTTGCCTTCTTTAGGGCTGCATGCATTTGAGCATTGTATATTATCTCCTCTGTTGGATTTCCCTATTTTTAAGGGATTACAGTGAGGATCATGATATGTATCCTTATCTTATTCTACTTGAATTAACTTCACTTCTACTTGAATATTAATCCAACTTAATTCTGAATTTGACTTGATACAATATTGCGCACACACACACATACACACACACACACACACACACACACACCCCAGTATGTTTTAACAGTATAATTCATTTTATCCCTTCTCCTATCTTTCGTGCTGTTATTTCGGACATTCACTGGACATAGTATTTTTGGTTGGCCATCTTTTCTTTCAGCTCTTTAAAAACATAATTCAGCTGTTTTCTGATAGCCATTGTTTCTGATGAGAATTCAGCCATAATTCTACATTGTTCCTCTCTACTTAATGTCTTTTTCTCTGCCTCCTGTTAAGAATTTATCTTTACCATTAATTTTCAGCAGTTTACTATGGTGTGTTCACGTATCTTTCTCTTTGTTGTTTTATCCTGCTTGAGTTTCACTGAGATTCTTGGATTTGTATCTTGATGTTTTTACCCAAATTGAAGAAAATTTTAGCTATTCCTTCAAATATTCTTCTGCCTTTTTTTTTCTTCTTGTTTTTCTGTGACTTCAATCACATAATTGTTAAACTGCCCGATACTGTCCCACAGATCACTGAAGGGCGGTTCATATATGTGTGTGTGTATATATATATATATATGCATCTTATACAGAAGGAGGCATAACAGTGGGATATATTTGTCATCACAGAGCTCAACTTAACTTGTGACCTTTCCCTTAGCTATAGCAACCTGAATTTAATCTATACCTCAAAGTTTACTAGAACTTTTCTATCTCTTTCATGAAGCTGGTCCCTAATTCTTCTAGTCAAAATAGGTCATTTCCTTCTGTACATAACAGTTGAATTTTGTTGTTGTTGTTGTTGTTTTTAACATGACACTTCCTACTATGTCCAGTGTTTTATTTTTATATATTTTTTGCTAGGGTTTTTGTTGGTTGGTTGATTGATAAATGAATTTTATCATTCCAGTACCTGGAACTCACGTTACCTTCCAGTTCTGCCTTATTGTTGGGCATCTTCCAAACTCTACTTCTCTGTAGAGTTGTATGGGCAGCAAATTCTTGTTCCCAAAGACCCTTGCCATTATATACCAGACCCTTCAGAATGTGGCAAATCCTCCCTGGGAAGCCTCACAAGTGGCTCTTCTGTTTCTTGAGCTTCAGATTAACATGGTCCCCTGCATTCATTTCTGGCAATAACAAGCCTTGTGGAAAATAACAATGGCAAAGATATGAGGGAAAAAATGAGGGTTGAAATGACCAGTTACAGTAGCACGGAGAACTTGCTCAGCTTATAACAACGGACTTCTCTAGCTTATTGCCCACATAAGTTCGGATGAATCAGGCCCAGATAGCTGTATAGGTGGCCTCGCAGCACGTTCTCGATGTAATCTTAATGTTAGCAGAAGGACTGTGAAAACTGCGATCCAGTACTCAGATAAAGTCATAAGAGGAGAGTCGACATATAAGCAGATATAATTTAATATCAGTGAGAGACAGGACATATTTGAAACAGAGTAGAGGGTTATATCAGATCCACGGTTCTTTAGAGTGAAATGGAAAAACAAATGTATCTCAAGAGCCAAAGAAATGCAAAATCTAATCAACCCTCTGGGTCACTGTATAACTTCTGGAGATCTTTTCCACACAGTTAGTCATTGTATAATTAATTTTGAGATTAGGACTACCTGATGACATCCTATGAGTATTGGAGTATTGACTTAGCCAACACAAATAGGTACGATATAGCCCATTTGACTCAAACCAAACATCACTCATGTCCTGCCTGAAATCTCGGGTCATTAAGATACTTGCCAAATTGAGAAGCTGTCCCCTAAAACTGCACAGGACAATAATCATCAAATGGTGTAGAATGCAATAATTGTTTACTTAACGGGCAAATATCTTTCAAAGGCAGAAAGACTTAAAACTAAATATAGAAAATATTTGAGAGAATCAAATATATGGTATTAATATCCTTGAAATAAGAAATCTGTGCATCATTGATACTTTACATGTATATATATCACTCAAAATTTTAACTTGATAGAAACAACAGATTGATCTCATAATTCCAATTTGAAGTATATTTTTAAGCAGTTGAAAAACTCATGATTTTTAAATAGACATCTTAGTAAGATTAAAAATATCAATGGAAAGCTTAAGATAATTCAAGTTTCTCAATAATTATAAGTTTGATTCATCAAAATTTTAAGAGTTTTTTTTTTTAAATTATGGAGGCTTTAACCTAAACATATGTATATTAAACTGAAAATATCGGTTTGGGGCGTTAAGAGAAGTTTTCTTTTTTGTAAAGTAGATAGAATGTTAGCCAAAGGCCCTCTTAAAGGTGATTGTTAAAATTTGCTAGATAATAATAATAACATTTATTATTAGCTTTTAAAAACCAAAGTAAACCTCCACAGTGCTTTTCCATGCACAAGGCAGCCCTGCAAAACACACATTATTTAATGCGAACTAATCTCTTTGCTAAGCTTTCTGCCTGTTTGAGTTTCCATTTGGCTTTTCTTCAAATCTCCTAGAAGATGCCTTCAGGCCTGGTGGTGGCAGGACAGAATCACTAGGTGACACCCAAAGACCATGAAAAGAGTTACCAGCTGGATGAGCTCTGTGAGGTTGGAGAGAGACAGGGAAGCTAGCAGAGAGGCGGGGAAGGCTTTGGGAGTCATCAGAAGTTTTTCAAGCAAGTACAGATGACCCCTGGCTACAACTGGGGAAGGCCAAGTTTTATCCCTAAGTACACACTGTATGCGTCCACCTTCGGATCCAGCTCCTGATGTTTGGTCTTATTATCTTCAATGATAAGGAATGAGGAGTCAGAGCGTGTTTCTCCCCGAAAGCCAGTGTGACTCCTTGTTTCTGAGATTCTTTTGTTAGTCTTTGCTTGTTGAGGTTTTGTCTTTCCCTAAGGGTGAATTCCCTGGCACAATGGACCACTCCCAGCTCTATGCGGGTGCTTTAGCTGGCAAAAGAACTGAGGTTGAAATATGAGATTGACTTTCTGGGTGAGGTTCCTGTTTGTTCAAAGCCACCTCCTATCTTTCTCTTCTGAAGCCACCAAAGAAAACTCTGAAGATCCCGGAGTGACCCTTAATTAGCTCAGGGAGGAGGTACAGGGTAGCTGAAATAGAACTCCTTTCTTTTCTCTACAGCAAATACAGTCAGGGCCAAAAGCCTTTTATGGACTAATCATTTTTCCCTGGTTTGATCTATTATCTGCGTACATTGCAACAACTTTGCCTCTGTTCCTTTTAGACAAACAGCTAGGTTTTGAGTGAGTGATTTCTTTAGCTCCAGCAGCTATGATTTTGGGAGTGCCCAGCCATTATCTTCGAATGGCTATTCTCTTTCTTTTGGGGAAATGCAGTGGTAAAACATCAGAGCTGGTCCTGGGGAAATAATGAAGTGGCCAAGGTCATGAAAGGATCTGGACTGCTGTTCCTCTGCTTGCCCTGACCCGCCTCCAGGCCTCAACACCAACCTCCGCTTATCAAAATATGTTCTTAGGAAAATTCAGAACAAACGCCTTCCATTTTGGTGGGTTAGATTTCTCAGAATACCAGCATCTGAGCCAAGTTTGAGAAAAATGAATTTCAGGCAGGAACGTGGCTTAAAAGGGTTTTTTGGGGAAAGAGGGACTTCCCTCTCATACTAAGGACAGCCTTCCTAAAAGGAAATGCGTTTGCACAGATTAGCGTACAAATTCAAACTAAAACAAAAATTGGTCTAAACTAGTATTTTGGCTGAACTTGAACTAACTCGAAATGGTTACTTTAAGTCCAAACTAAACATTACAAAGCATTCTCTCAACAGTCTAGAATGTATCTTTAACCAGAGTGGAAAGAAATATGAGATTATGCCATCTTAGATTTGCCACATGATTTTAAATTGCTGTTCTTTTCGAGGCTTTCAGTGGAAGCAATTGGACATGTAGATTTAAAAAGTGTTTTTCTGGAATTTGGACACAGGAACTATTTTCTCAGGATTAAGGGTAATCATGCTTAAAATAATACTTGTTCCACTAACATTTTATCTTAATGATTCTCAAACTTCATTGCACCTGGGGAGACAGTAGAATGATCGTTACCAGAGGCTGGCAAGGATAGTGAGGGAGAGGGGGACGTAGGGCTGGTTAATGGATACAAAAACAATAGAAAGGATGAGTAAGATTTAGCATTTGATAGCACAACAGGGTGACTTTAATCAATAATAATTAAATTGTACATTTATAAAACCGTAAACGGGCCAGGCGCAGTGGGTCACGCCTATAATCCTAACACTTTGGGAGGCCGAGGGAGGCGGATCACTTGAGTCCAGGAGTTTGAGACCAGCCTGGCCAATATGGCGAAATCCCATCTCTACTAAAAAATTCAAAAATTAGCCAGGCGCGGTGGCACGCGCCTGTAATCCTAGCTATGCGGGAGGCTGAGGCAGGAGAATCACTTGAACCCGGGAGGCGGAGGCTGCAGTGAGTCGAGATCACGCCACTGCACTCCAACCTGGGTGACAGAATGAGATTCTGTTTCAAAATAAATAAATAAATAAATAAACAAACAAACAAAACTGGATTGTTTGTAACACAAAGGATAAGTGCTGGAGGTGATAGCTACTCCATTAACCTTGATATGATTATGACACATTGTACACCTGTGTCAAAATATCTCATGTAACCCACAAATATATACACTTACTATGTAACCACAAAAAATAAAAATTAAAACAAAATTAAAAGGATCACCTGGGGAATTTAAAAGCTCAGATGTCTATACACCCTTCCGCCTTTTTCCTTCAAGTGACCTAGTTGATCTGTGCTGGAGCCCAGGAATCTACATTTTTGAGAACTACATCAAGTGTCTGATCACGGGTAAACCAGAGTGTTTCATTTAGACTGCAGGACTCTGTAACCAATTGTGATGCAAAGGCTCTCTCTTTTTCTGGACCAGACCTGCACTGCGTAACCCAGCCTCTGTTTCTCCCCTTGCCTGCCCTGCTTCCTTCCCCGAGGAGCTAAGCCCTGTTGTACTGTGTTTCCTTGGTGCCTAATTTAATCTCTGGTTATGATTTACGTCCTTTGGGCAGGTGCTAATCACATAGGAAACAAATTCTCACTTGCTGAGGCTTCAATGCTCCCAGAATAAACTTCATACCCTTAAGAAAATGATCCCTCTGAAACTGTCATATGGATTTGATTATCACACTTCACACACAAAAAAAGCAGATCTAAAAAAGCAACAGTATGATTAAAGTGTTACAGAAGGTTTCATAGGAGGTAGAATAAATAGGTTAGAATCTGGAAAGTTGAAAATTCCCTAGAGGTAAGACCATAGTGGCCAACTGGTAGAACCAGGTGGTGCCGTGGAGGTCATGCTGGCGTCTCACTCCAGAGTCATTGCAAACACGTGGGTAAGAACAAAACCTGCTGGGCCTTCTCTTCTTAAACAACTCAAAAGACCTGTCGCAGATTGGAAGAGATAGTTTTGGGAAGACAAAAGCAATATATGGCCCAACAAATTATGGATTAAATATAGGCAACTTATTACTAGCAATAAATCACCTAAAAGATTTTAAGAATATTCTTGAGACTTTTATGTATGTCGCACACATGAAGAAATCATTAAGAAAAAATAAGTGTTTTCAGACTCATCTCTAATATTTGAAAGAGACCAGGATTATGTCTTGCAAAGTTGTTTTTTTTTTTTTTTTAATTGCTGGTTTGCTAAAACCAGGCTTTTCCTCTTGCAATGGCACATCTGTAAAGCAGCATGCATGGTAGAAGAAGCACAGTGTGGGGCTCTCCGGGAATTTCCAGCACAGTTGAGAGATAAAATACATCCATGAACAGAAAATAACGCAACACGGCACAGCCAACAGAATGAGCTGTAGTTTGAGAGAGGAGTCCAACACTAGGAGAGGCCAAATATTCCTGTTAGTTTCCAGTGATAAAAATTAGCCTCCAGAGCCACATTTTGAACAGTTTTGTGCCTCAGTTCACTATAAAATAGAGATGATGATGACAGGAGTCACATCTACTTCATAAGGCTAAGATTCGATGTTAAGATTTGATTAATGTATGTAAAATGCATGACATCCAGTATAACAGCGTAATAAATAATTAGATCTTCATTATCATTGTGCTTTTCCTTTTGAATTTTGCTTTTTACCACTCCACACGTCTTTCTTTTCACTTTTGAACTCTTATTCATCCCTCAAAACCCTACTCAAATCACACTTCTCTCAGGAAGCTGGCCTTGATTGCCCAGTTTGGTTTTGAAGTACAAGATTGTCAGCTTTGATCACGTAGCTTTTGGCTACCTCCTCTAGGGTCAATGCTCTTTGAGGACAGAGAGCAAGAATCATCTGTGTCCGCAGACCTCAGCAGTGTGCTTAACACATAGTAGGTACCAAGCAAATATTTCTTCATTAAATGAAATGGCTTATCTTGAATAGGGAAGGTGGATTTCATACTAAATCTCAAAGTCCAGGCAGAATCTTAAAGGACAAAAATTGAAGGAGAACAAAGTCTGATGAGTGAAAAACTATGGTTTGTGCTTCTTTGGTAAAGTTGTGATTTCCTCCTCCCACTAGTCCTTATTCTTCGGTTGGAAAATTTATTTCAGGAGTGCATTTTTGGTTTGGGTGTTGATGTCATGATTGTTACTCCCTCATCAAACTGATTTAAAGGGTCCCAACACAGAATTTCTACTTCATAGGTTACTATTGTCACGAAATCCAATAATGAATGTTTGGGAGCATCACCACCCCAAATGAATTATCTGCACAGCACTTATGTCAGTTCAACACTTAACTCCTTTTCTGTCTTATGCTTTGGATTCTGAGCCCCTTGAGTACAGAGACAGTATCTTACTCGCCACTAAATTGCACACCCAGAAGTGTGTAGTCAAAGTAGCTGCTCGGTAGATCCTGGCTGATGGAATGAACGGATGAATTGCTGGACAAGAGTGTACGATTTTATCAACAAAATAATTTATTTTCACTTTCCCAGCATGCCTTCTGCAAACATGTATTTCTCTCTTTGATTAGTCTGCTTTCTATAGCTGGCTAACCAGCTGCACACAAATATCTGTCTGCTGATATTATCCGCCCAAATTTTGTTTCAGGTGCTTCTTCCTTCACTTCAAAAGCTGACTAAATACCCAATATTGTTTCTCCACCTTAAGTTACACAATAATTAGATAAACCTCTATTACAGCAAAGATTGCAAGCTGCTTGACTTTTTTCATCTTTCCTGAGATCTTAAGGAACTCATCACTGTATTCCTGAGCTTTGAATGTACTCATTCTTGATCACATGTATGGCATAAACTTTTTCTATGTTGCTTCATAGAGGCTGACTGGTAGAACCAGGTGGTGCCGGGGAGATCATGAATAATTTTAAATTTATTTTAAAATTTATTTTAAAAAAATCAATGCACATTGGCCAAGTGCAGTGGCTCACACCTGTAACCCCAGCACTTCGGGAGGCCCAGGCAGGAGGATTGCTTGAGACCAGGAATTGAAGACCAGCCTGAGCAACATGGTAATTTTAAATTATTAAACTAATATTTTTGGCATATTCAACATACCTGAATAATACCTTATATGTAGATATAATTGCATAATGTATTGTTAGACATTTACATTCAATTATGTTCCAAATAATTGAATTTAAAAGTATTTGGAAAATAATGCATATTCAAATAAATCTATGTCCTTGCTCTCTTTTCTGATTTTAATTTTTAAAAAAGGTATTACACTCTGGAATTTTTCTTGACTTACAAATGGTTCTATAATTTTTAAAAATATATTTTCCTCTTCTAGCCTACAATATTAATATTACCAACACTGAGTATTATATTAATAGTGCTTGGTTGCTATTACTTAGAGTTTGAATTTTTTAAACCTCTTATAACTGTTGTCAAATTATTTTTCAAACATTATCTGCCAATTTATGTGCTTCTCAGCAGTGGGTAGATTTACTAGTTTTATTTATGTATTTCCCAATATTAGGCACCATAATATACTTTTTAAAATAATTTAGTCGAGGAAATAACATTTATTTTTGCTTTCATTTGCAACCTTTCACTATAAATGAAGTCGAACAATTTTCATCTTGTTTATACATTTTTATTTTCTTTTAGGTAAATTATCTTTTTTACATACTTTGTCCATAATGTGGTAAACTAATTTAGCAATTTTGGGGCATTAAAAATAATCACTAGATTTCAATAAACTAAATTTTTATAAGAATGTTTTCAATTATACCAACTCTCGTCACGCAGCTAGTGTTTACCTAGCTTAAAGCTCATGTCAATTAAAGGAGTAGCCATTTCATTTGAGAAGGAAGTTGTAAAACTCAAATCAGGGACCTGTACTTGTTGTGATGAGAACCGATGAATATGGTGGATATTAATGTGCCTGTATCAATAAGCACCTGCTATCAATTACAACCCAGGGCCGGCGAGGCCGGAGAGGTAGTTTCTGTTCTAGACCAAACCTAAGAAAAAGGGAGGCCACTTATCTTAGGTGAACACAAGGCTAATCAAACTCTGCTCTTTTCCCTATTTCACTTTTGTTTGCTTCTTTAACCAGGCAAAAGTGGTTAACCACTCAGAGAAAACAGCTTCAACTCTGTTGACATAAAACTCATTTCATATGACCCACAGATAATTGTTGGCAGCCTTCAAAAGGGTACAAGCTCCTGCAACAACACAATTTCCTCAAATCCAACCGCAGTAGCAGCCCTACTTTCAGTCCAAGCAATTTTTTTTAAAGAACTAAATGACTTTTTATTTGTCAGACAGTTTCCATGAAGTAGACTTAAAAACAATCATTCATAAAATGTCAGTTTTGGAGGCTAAGTGATGACCACAGCTGAAGACATGCTAGAGCGATGGCTCTGTATCTTAGCTGCATATTGGACTCTTGTGGGAGCTTTAGAAGACAGTGATGGCTGCCTGTACCCCCACTTCCTTCAGGGCTCTGATGTAATCGGCCTCGGATAAAGCCTTGGCATTGGGGATTTTTAAAAGACCCCTTAAGCTAGGTTGAGAAACACTCACTGCTTTAGGGGAAGATAATGGATAGGGTTTGACTACTACCTGCTGCCGGTAGTTCCAATAATAAAAGATGAATGATAACACATATTAGTTTATTTCTCAAAGGAAAAAGATTCATGAGGATGTTCTTGTCTATTTGTTTGTTTGAAGAAATGCCTGCAAAAATATCTAGAAATATAGAATAGATTCAAATGATGAAAGTTGATGAGATGTAGGGGAGAAAAACAGTTCATGTTTGATACTTTACATAAATGCTACTAAATTCTATTTGTGCATATCAGCATACCAAATCTAAATCGGATATTTAGGTGCTTTTGCCAACAATCCGATCCATATTTATTAGTTTAGCATGTTTAACTCTATCCTCGTTTTATACTCCTGTTCTTTTCAGTGATGCCTAGACTGTCTCCTTTATACACTTTCTTATCCCCAGTGACTGGCAGTAGTGTCTGATAACATTCAGTAAATGGTTATTGACTGAATGAATGAATTTTTCTTTATTGTTTTGCTAGCTGGATAGGCTGTTAGTAGTAGTAGTGCCACAGTGACCTCTGTTGATGAAACCAGGAAGTGCAGAGAGAAACTCCTGGAAGAAAGGAGTTATTTTAATGACAGCCAAGTTGAGGTTGAAATGCGAGCTGTGCCCAGTCTCAGAACTGAAGAGAAAATGGTATGAAATGCAAATGTGTTCACAGCGTATGGAGAGAGCAACAGCACCATTGGTCTGTCCCAGGGAGTAGGCCAGCTCAGCATTTTTCTTAACAGCTTGTCTGATTCTTTCTCTCCATGGTCATATGCCAGGGGCATAAGCTTCAATTTGCTCTCCTAAATAATTTTACTAGTTTGTCATCATCAAAAACTTAAATATTTCATACTATGCATTGATTTTCATTTTTTTGTAGAGCCTGAATTTTGCCATGTTGCTCAGGCTGGTCTTCAATTCCTGAGCTCAAGCAGTCTGCCTGCCTGGGCCTCCCAAAGTGCTGGGGTTACAGGGTGAGCCACTGCACCTAGCCAGTGTAAATTGATTTTTTTTTTTAATAAACTACCCAAGACATTCTAATTAAGGTATCTACAAAACTGCACTCCGTTTTTAAAAAAATCATCGTGCTTTAGAGTAGGTTTTAAAAACTGTTCTTGCTTTTTATTTTTATTCATACTTATTGTTTGCATACTGATACATGGAGCCATTGAACTGGTACCCATTTCTCCAGTTCCCTGTTTCCTCTCATACTTCTAGTACTTGGTGTAAAATTTAGGGGGAAGAGAAAATAAAAGAGGCAGACTTTGATAACTGCTTAAGAAATTAAGTACAAGAATATTTAATCCCATGAAAGAAGTAAAAACAGGAATATTGTCACCAAATAATAAGCACTGATAATACAGGGGACCAGCCAGCTAAGAGTTAACTTTGAGACTCTCGCACTAAACTGGGTGTCCCACTTTCAACCTTTGCACCGACTGAATCAGTTAACTTTCTGCCTAATTAACTCAAACTTCAGATGGGATTATACATACAACATCCCATATGGACTGGGAGCCTACTTCCCTATCTAATCAGAAGATATAAAACTGCTTATCAGCATACAACCGATTACTTAGGGTTTAAAGGAAAAAAAGGGAGGTGAGGTATATATTTGAATAGAAATGTCATATTGATACAAATGTGACCTGAACAAAACAATGATGATTTTAGAGGTGGTAAGAAAGAAAAGAGTATATAACGTGCCAGTTCAATCATTAAAACATCATCTTTGAATGAAGAATAAAAATACACTGGATCCTCACTTCATTGCCATCTTTGAGGCTTTGGTCCTGTGACCACTTTCACAGTGGGTCTGTGTTGTAGGCCTCCAAATAGCAATATGAACCGTTAGCCATCAGACCGCGATGGAATTCAAAACAAAGAGTTCCATATCAAATTATCCAACTATTTTTGTAAGACTCCAGGTTTAGTCTGTTTATTTTTCTTTACACACCCTGTCCCCAAAACTTTTGAAGAGTGCTAAAAATGATACAAAACCCAAGAAGATAACAATAATAAAGTAGAAGGAAGGAAACCGAAGATGGGGCCGTAAAATGGAGCCGGTAAAGACGTTAAGAATATGCATAACCATGGTATCTATGCGCATGCTTACACACGAACGGACCTCATATACTAAAAGCCACACTGCAGAATAACCTGGTCGAGAACTCCTTCACATAACATAAAAACAAATACGTTTCCCAGAAGACAACCAACTCTTCCTGGTGTTAGACCAGAAAAAAGAAAAACATGCTTGGGTTCTTTGTGAAAAGAGAAACTATGTGGTACAATAAACAACGTCCTTAACAATATCGTGATGTGAAGTTGCATAAGGGTTTTTCCTGAAATTGCTCCTCTCGAGGGGGAGCCCGGTTAAATCTGAGTTTCAGACAAACAAAGGAGACATACTTATACTAAACAAGTACCCCTGGTTTATCTATGATTCAAATTTCAGTGGGCATTTGTAATTATATTTGCTAAATCTGGCAACCGTGGATGAAAGCCTCGTATCAAAAGGCAGATCCCTACATCTGTGCATACATAATATTTCTGTTGAAAATATACAACACCATGCAGGGACCAGCCTAGATCAGTGCTCGGGGTAAAAAAAAATTCAACCACACTCAAAAATTAAAACATTTGATGAGAAAGCACTTTTGGGAGAGTTGAGGACTGGTGAAAGTTCTATTTAAAAGTGCATGGAAATGGACTATTTTGTCAGGTCATTACTGCTTACCTACAAACAATTCGTGGAACACTAGTGTTTTAGCTTGTTTACTTTTGGTTTTTTGGTACCATATAAATGATGGGGCACTGACATAGTTTAATATCTTAAATTATATATATAGTTAATATCTTAAAATAGAGCTTGTAACCAATATAATGGATTGTAAGAACCTAGCAAAACATTCCAAATGCATTTTATAGCATTAATTATGGATTTAAAAAATGGACAAAAATGACATTGCAAAAGTTTTTGCGTTTTTACTTTGAATGTTTTTGATCTGGCTATATAATAATAAATATCTCAAAGCTCATGAATATTTCTAAATGATTTAACTACTTCATAATTAGTTAATATTATTTATATTTACTAATACTAATGATCTAATTATCTAATATTAGACATTAATATTAGATGACTAACTAGTAAAACATTTTAAAACTACATGTAGATACTTACAAAATGTATTATCAAAGCTAATTAATTTCCTTTCTCTTTGTAGATGAATTGCTCCTATCATGGTTAATTGTTAATATTAGGAAGAAAAATATAGCTACTTAGATCATCTAATAACTTATTCTGTTAATTTTAGTATGAAGCAGTTAAACTTTGCATTTTCTCAGTGCAGTTACTTAAACACAAATCAAGATGTAGGACTTAATTTTCTCTTTCCTCACATCCAACTCAATACATATTCTAAAGACAGTTTTAAAAATCTGAATCCCAAAATGTTGCATCTGTAATAAAATTGATTCCCTGTACATTCGAATTCAAAATTATTCCCTGATCTGACATTCAATAATTTTATGGAATTTACTAAAGAAAACAAAGTATTCGAACATTCCTCACAGAACATAAATCCTGGCCATAATTTACTTGACAATGTCCCTATTGATGAACACACTTATTTCATTTCTCACCTTTTGTTTTATAAACCATGCAGTCCAGAATATCCCTGCAAATCTATTCTGCACATATGTATTAGTATAGCTGTACACGGAGTCCTAGAAGGTCAGTCGTGGGCTCAAATAGATTCCCCAGTTTTACGTTTAATAGAAATTGCCATATTGCCCATAAATAAATTAGATCAATTTTCTGTCTAGCCACAGAATAAGAGAATGTTGTCCAGCATCCTTAGTAACAACATGGTTAATAACTGTAGGTTTTAAATTTTTCCAGTTTTATAGGTAAAAGAAACAATAACTCCATCTTTTTTTTTTTGAAATGTACTTTCTCTTTGTCACCCAGGCTGGAGTGCAATGGAACAATCTTGGCTCACCGCAACCTCCGCATCCCAGTTCAAGTGAGTCTCCTGCCTCAGCCTCCCAAGTAGCTGGGATGACAGGCACACTCCACCACCCCCCGGCTAATTTTTTGCATTTGTGGCAGAGTCGGGGTTTCGCCATGTTGGCCAGGCTGGTCTCGAACTCCGAACCTCAAGTGATCTCTCTGCCTCGGCCTCCCAAAGTGCTGGGATTACAGATGCGAGCCACTGTGCCCGGCCTTCTCCATCTTATATCAATTTGGAATTCATCAGTTATAAATGCAGTTGTAGTTGATATCTGTCAATTTTCAGCTCCTGGCATTCATCCCCCATGCTCAGCTCCCTCTCACACTTCCCACTGCTATGGGATCATCTTTTGAGGGTGGCTCCATTGTGTGTCAGTGGTAGGCAGTAGAGTCCAGCAAGACAGTGGATACAATGTGGCTTACCCTTGGACAATATGACTCTCTTGTGGATACTGATTCTTTAGAGAGTGACCCAAGGGCGATGGTGCAGGTTGGAGCCACAGCTGCTGCAGTGACAGCTGCTGCATGAGTGAGTGGAGGCTACAGTGTGATGTTGTCTGTGATCCTTGCAGCACAGTGCTCCAGAGCTCTGTGGCACTGGTCTAGTCTGGAACATAAGCTGGTATGCTCTGAGCCCTGGATACTTTTCCAGTGCATTCAGTTCCTCTTTAAGATAATCAGTGCATTCCTTCTCCTTGCAACCACAAATGCTGCCACGATTATATAGAGGTTCATCATAATATTCCTTTAAATTGCAAAACCTTTAAATAGTGAATCCTTCCAGTGCATGAAGATGATTTGCTAATTGGCTTATCAAATTCCCAGGAATTCATCTATGGTAATAATCAAAGTGAATCTAAATTTTAAAAGAACTATTAGAGTGAATGCAACTAGAAAACAGTCATATCAGCTCTCAGTAGGACTGGGGATTTTTTAACAAAAAATGTTACACCATGACATAAATTGGGAGGGACACACACAATACACAAATGGTGTTCAAGATTTCAAATACAGGACAGGGTCATGAGAACTAACATTTGTTGATCTCTGGTTTCCAAGATTAGAAAAAATAAAAATGGCTGGGTGCAGTGGCTCATGCCTGTAATCCCAGCGCTTTGGGAGGCCGAGGTGGGTGGATCACGAGGTCAGAAGTTGAAGACCAGTCTGGCTAAGATGGTGAAACCCCGTCTCTACTAAAAACACAAAAGTTAGCCGGGCATGGTGGCAGGCGCCTATAGTCCCAGCTACTCAGGAGGCTGAGGCAGGAGAATCGCTTGAACCCAGGGGGCAGAGTTTGCAGTGAGTTGAGATCACACCACTGTACTCCAGCCTGGGTGACAGAGTGAGACTCTGTCTCAAAAAACAAACAAAAAAAACCCCCAAAAAACAGAAAAGAAAAAATAATACTTTCATTTCAATTTAGTAATCAGCTAGCAAAAAGCAAAGTATTTGCTTCATTTGTATTTGGACTGTACCAAATACCAATACCTATGCCATGTAAGTAGATGGCGCTCCCCATGGTCTGCTGTTCTGCCAGGTGTAGAGCCCAGGCAGGAGTCATCCAGTTCAAGCAAACCTGGAGTCCCATGAGTGCTGCTCTTGTGCCATTAACCAGGGGAGCACCCTGTCAGCCTCTAGAGGCTCCCAACTACAGCTGACCACGTAGAGCAGCATCTTGTCAGGTCGCAGTTGTAGCCTCTTGTGTTCTACGTACACTTCAGTATTCTTCATAAAGTAGCCCCAGGTCTTTGGAAGATCTCACTGTGTCCACCTCAGGAGCATTTGTAGCATTCATTGCACAAATCCCTTATGTATGCTATATAAGGTACTATTTCTGTTTGTTATTAAGTTTTGTATAGGGAAAACCTATACAAAACTAATAACCTTCCCTTATCACATGGTTGCATACATAATACAGCAGTTGCTGTATTATGTTGAAGTGTAGTTTTGAATTTTGATTATTTCTTCCCTTCTCTCTCTATGTCTCTCTTCCTCTCTCTCTCTCTTTCTCTCTGTCTTTCTCTCTCTCTCTCTTTCTCATCTGTCTCCATATATACATCCCTCCCTTTGGCCAAAGCAATCTTTTGTTGATATATAATTTACCTTAATGCATAGACTTTAAGATTTTGAGTATTTAGCCTGATTAGTTTTGTCAGTTGTAGACACTCATTTAATCACCACCCATAAGCAAATAGTGAGCATTTCCCAAACCCCAGAAAATCCTCTCACGCTCCTTTCTAGTCAACTCTGCAACCTTCCCCCAAGAGAAAAACACCATTTTAATTTCTGTCACATAGTTGTGTTCTGGCTATACTGACCTTCATATGAATCAAATCACGTGACTTTTCTGTTGTGTTTCTGAAGTTTATCCAAATTGGTATGTGTGTCAGCAGACTGTTTCTTTTCACTGAGAAGTATTTTACTTTGACTCAGTGTGTATGAATGAACACACTACAATTCATTGATCCACTCTCCTGTTGATGGGCATTTGAGTTGTCTCCAGTTTGAGACAATTATGAATGAGGCTACCATGACATTTTTCTCTAAGTCTTTTTGTGGACATAGAGTCTTTCCTTCTCTTGAGTAATACCTAGGAGTGAAATCTCTGGGTCATGGAGTAAGTTTAACTTTATAAGAAATTGCAAAAGGCTTCTCCAATGTGGTTGGACATTGTTATCCTCCTACCAGCAATAGATGAGGGTCCCAGTTGCTTCACTTACTAATATTTAGCTTTGTCAGATTTTTCTATAAGAGTCACCCTACTGTAAGTAAAACAGTATCTCACTGAGGTTTTAATTGGCATTTCCTGATGGTTAATGATATTAAGTATCTTTTCATGTGCATACCTTCTTTTGGGAAATATCTATCCAAGTCTAATAGGGTGGCCATTCTTAACTGGGTTTTTGTGTTTTTATTATTGTTTTCTCTGAGTTATATATTTTGGATTCAAATCTTTAGCCAGATATGTGTATTGCAAAATTTTTTTTCAAAATGTCATTATCTCCTAAAGAAAAATGGCAAGTAAATGTCATAACTATTTTCTAGGGTAGCTAGGCCCAAATAATGAAAGTGACAGACCTATATATCGGCCATTGACTGACATAAGCTTTCTGTATAACAAACTACCCCAATCTTCAGTGGCATAAAACAATAAGCGTTTATTTAGCCACCAAGAGCATGGCTTGGTTGGGCTCAGCCACAGCATCTTGGCTGGTATAGGTGTGGAACATGGTCTCACTCTCCTCCTGGGGTAAGCAGGTTCGCACAGGCATAGTCTTCTCATGGCATGGCTGAGTCACAAGACAGCTAGCAGAAACATGATGTCCTAGACTCAGAATGACACAGTGTTACTTTCACATTAATCTACTGCCTCAAGCATCCCTCATGGTTAAAACCAGGGCTAAGATGTAGAGAAATATACCCTGCCCCCGGTGACAGAGCTTTGCTAACTTACTTGAAAAATGTCATAGCATCAGAAAGAAATGAAGAATGGGCAGTAATTAATGAAATATATCACGGACATATAAAAGTCATGTTTACAAGTGCATTTTTCAGGAATGTATGACCCAAAATAGACATTACGAAAAATTTAGATAATTTGCATCTTAATTCTCTCAACCTAATTTCTTACTTCCGTTTAGTCTTCAACTAGTCCTAAAACAATTTACTAATTTAAGAATTAATTCATTAGGCCAGGCGCGGTGGCTCAAGCCTGTAATCCCAGCACTTTGGGAGGCCGAGACGGGTGGATCACGAGGTCAGGAGATCGAGACCATCCTGGCTAACATGGTGAAACCCCGTCTCTACTAAAAAAAAAAAATACAAAAAATTAGCCAGGCGAGTTGGCAGCGCCTGTAGTCCCAGCTACTCTGGAGGCTGAGGCAGGAGAATGGTGTGAACCCAGGAGGCGGAGCTTGCAGTGAGCCGAGACTGTGCCACTCACTCCAGCCTGGGCGACAGAGCAAGACTCCATCTCAAAAAAAAAAAAAAAAGAATTCATTCAACAATTATTTGGAATATTTCTTATATTCCAGGTGCCGTACTAGGTTCTAGCACAACAGCAGTGATCAAGACAACCAGAGTTTCTGTAAGTCAGAAGTGGATCCAGACAACTAAGTAGAAACTTTCATTTCAGTGGGATGCTACAGGAGCCAATTAGAAAGGCACACTCATGGTGCAAAGCAAGGTTTTACAAAGAAAAATGCTACAGGAGCCCATTGCCTAGACTCATGGTACAAAGCAAGGTTTTACAAATAAAATGACATCTAAGCTATGAGTTAAAGAACCAAATAAATATAAATTGAAAAGGCAGAGGTAGAGAAGAGGTGTGTTAACATGAGTAAGAGTTATGGAGGGCATGATGGCTCAGAAGTTAAAGCAGTTAGATGTAGCACAGAGTTTGAGTGGAAAGATTATTGTCGCCACACAATGGATCACAGAATTAGAGAAACAGGAGGCAGAGAGGCTATTGTGGTATCCTAGGCTCCAGGTGCTGGTGGAGCAAATGGGATGAAGAGATGTGAATGGATTCCAGTGATATTTGGAAGTCATAGTAAGAAGACTTGGAGTTTGACTTGATGTGGCATATGAAGAAGAGAGATAAACCAAGTATAATGCCAAAGTTTCTTAAGCAGCCAAATAGACAGTCTTGCATTTAATAAAATGAGGATTTGAGGCAAGGGTCACATTGGATTCAGGAAGGGACAGATAATACATTTGTTTCTTTTTTGAAAATAAATTATTTTATTCTAGCAAGAACACTTAACATGAACTTACCCTCTTAACCATTTTCTAAGTGTACAATACAGTATTGTTAACTATAGAAATGATGTGGTACAGTAGACCTCTAGAAGGATTCACCTTGCATAATTGAGACTTCATGCCCCTTTGATGAGCAGTTCCCCATTTCCCCCTACCCCTACCCCCTAGCAAGTACCATTCTATTCTTGGATTCTGTTTGACTATTTTAGATGCCTCATGTAAGTAAAATCATGCAATACTCGTTCTTCTGTGACAGGCTTATTTTACTTAGCATAACGTCCTTAGGATTTATTTATGCTGCTTCATATTTCAGAATTTCATTTTTAAGGGTAAATAATATTCTGTAGGTTGTATTAGTCTGTTTTCACACTGCTATAAAGACACTACCTGGGACTGAGCAATTTATAAGGAAAAGAAGTTTAATTGACTCACAGTTCCTCGTGGCTTAGGAGGCCTCAGGAAACTTACAATCATAGCAGAAGACAAAGGGGAAGCAAGGCATGTCTTACATGGTGATAGGTGAGAGAGAGAAAGAGAGAGAGAGAGAGGGAGAGAGAGAGGAGTGCCAGAGACTTATCAAACAACCAGATCTCATGAGAACTCATGAGATCACAAGAACAGCATGAGGGAAACCACTCCCATGATCCAATCACCTCCCTCAGGTCCCTCCCTTGACATGTGGGGATTACAATTCGAGATAAGACTTGGGTGGGATCACAGCCAAAGCATGTCATAGGTATACCCCACATTTACTTTATCTGTTCATCCATCAGTGAACATTTAGGTTGCTTCCACATCTTGACCATTGTGAACAGTGCTGTGTTCACAATGTGAACACAATGTGCTAATACCGCTTCAGGGTCCTGATTTCAATTCTTTTGGATAAATACCTGGAAGCGATATTGCTGGATCATATGGTAGTTGAATTTTTAACTTTTTGAGGATTCTTCATACATTTTTTCCACAGTGGCTGCATCATTTTGCATTCTCACCCACAGCCTACAAGTATTTCAATTTCTCCACACCCTCACCAATACTTTCTTTTCTTTTTTGTAACAGGCTAATAGCTGCAAGGTGAGATCTCATTGTGGTTTTGATTTACATTTGTCTGGTCATTAGTGACCTTAAGCATCTTTTCATAAACTTGTTGACAATTTTTATGTCTTCACTGGAGAAATGTCTAGTTAAGTGTTGAGCTTATTTTTAAAATCAAGTTATTATTTCTTTTGCTATTGAGTTGCATGAGTTTCTTTATACAGAATATTTTGAAAATTAACCCCTTATCTGATACAAGGTTTGCAAATATTTTCTCCCATTCTGTAGGTTGCCTTTTTACTTTATTGATTGTTTCCTTTACTGTGTAGAAGCTTTTTCATAAGATGTAGTTCCACTTGTCTATTTTTACTTTAGTTGCGTATGCTTTTGGCATCATATCCATGATATTATTTCCAGGACCAATGTTGTGAACCTTTTTTTTCCTGTGATTTCTTCTAGGAGTTTTATAGTTTCAGGCCTTATTCCTTAGGTCTTTAATCCTTTTTCAGTTGATTTGTGTGTATGGTGTAAGATACAAATTCAACTTTATATTCTAAACATATTGAGTTACATGTTATATATCCAGGAGGCACTGTCTTGAAGTTAGCCATAAACATGAATCTGAGGTTCAGTGGAGAGTTTAAAGCTAGTGGGAGAACTGTACATCCCAAGCATGATCGGATCTGAATGTCAGGGTTGAGAAAGCGGAAACATTCATGGAGAATACAAGAAGAGATCAGAATGGTGAGGAACATCAACCAATAGCTCAACAATTAAAGGTGTGACAGATGAAGAGACCCTGCCATGGAGCCTAAGAAGATACAGTCAAAGCCATACTAGGAATGCTTTGGAGGAAGTATGGATGTCTGTATGCAAGAAGAAATTGAATAGCAAAGAGTAAGGGAGTAATTAGTGTAGTGTGGTTCTTAACACTATCCAAGAGAGGCAGATTTGGAGCTCATATGGAAGAACAAAATTCCTGTCCTGTTTGGACAGGAAATGAGGTACCCCTTCTATTGTAGCTAAAGGGAAAGAGAAAAATATCAGTATGAAACAAAATAAATAGTTAAACTGGTGTAAGGGAGAAAATTCTTGTTGATAGTTTCTCTTTTTTGGAAAATAGAGGGTAGAGTAGTGTCAAGGAAGAGGTGAAGTATTATGTTTAAGGAAACTAGATAAAATTAGAAAATACCTCCCAAAATTGAAAGAAGAAACTAAGAAAACCTGTTTTTTTGTGTGTGTGTTGTTTTATTTTTGTTTTTGCTTTTGTTTTTTGCAGCATTGAGCACCCAGGAATGGTGGGATATCATGAATTTATCCTGTTCCAAATCTGAATGGCTGCGCTATTTGCCAGCAGTGTTTGGGTGTATGTGCAGAGAAACCAGACATTTGGCCTGATTCAGGTAAGTGTTTCCCCAAGTGTGGAGCGAGAAGAACAATGAAAGAAGAGATCTGAGGATACTGGATTCTAGTTTTTGCTCAAAACCAGCTCCTTATTCTGCAATCGTTAACATTTTCTCAGAACTGATTGAAAAATTCAGAATTTAGTTATTTTTTATGCTTTTCCAAATCAATTAACTCCTTGGTCAACGTTAATGAAAGAAAAATGAGTTTTCCCTTAGGATTTCATGTTTAATTGCTGAATGTCTTGTTGACATTCTTATGTTTGTTTTGATGTGACTTCAATGGAAGTAGTGCATATATTGGTTTTTCTTATTTCCTATATCCAAATCGCTAGGACATATTTATATAATGATGTGCTAATTTACCATATTTCCACAATGTTTGAAAATTTTGCATCGATTAAGATTTTATACGTTACTACATCTAAAAAGGAAACATATCTCTAAATGGACATCCTGCCTGGCATAGCCTTTTGGATGAAGGTACAACTATGCCTGAGGAAGCAGTTTCCCACTTCCCAGAATGTAAATACATCTCAAGACAGAAAAACATGGAGATATGGGTGAAAGACATGAGTATGCTATTAGATTTATACATTATGACAAAGCATCTTGTGAATAGTAAATCATGAGTTGTTTAAATGGGATTTAGTGTACCAGGTGGAACCCAGATATAAGTACATGAATGTAGGCCTACTTACGGAGACAATTACATAATCTAATAAAAAGATTTAAAGAAGTGGGCTCTTGTCTTCTTGTTACAGTCCAATAGAGGAACTGGTTCCACGGCTTTGTTTGATGTCAGTGAATAATGCAACAGGTTTTAAGAACTGGTTCTTAAATAGTAAGGACTGGATTGCACTGCAGTCACGTTTTTCAAAAGTCAAAAACGAGTACTTTCTGCTGGATGTACACATGGCAAGACAGCCAGAATATTTTATACATTTTGATTGTCTTCACAATCTAACCATGACTCTGTCAGGCAGTGAGCCCTATCAGTTGTTAAAAATGATTTAAATATAGTCAAATAATTTGTTCTTGTGAACACAACCTAGCTACTATTTTCAGGTAAAGGGACATTTTCATTTTTCCCTTGTAGTCTAACTCCAAGTTTTCCTTGTCATCATTGTAAGCATAAATCTTGTAATATCTTCTCTTTGGAACCAAAGCTAATGGTGTAATGATATGAAGAAGAGAATAATCAGAGAGAATTTTCAGAAAAGATAAAAACACAGTAAAACCCTGGAATTAGATTTGGATTGGATTATAAAGAAAAGGAAGCATGCGTCCTTGTTTAGATGGGGAAAATTATGGGAGTGCAAATGTTTATATCAATATCTGAGATAAAAAGATGCATAAAGCTAGGTGTATATTAACATCAGGTGGAATCCTTTTTTCGCTTGTCAGTACACAAGTAACTGAAGTTAGAAACGTAATAAGAACATCATTATGTGAGTAAATATAGAACAGGGGAGAAAACTGTGCTGAGATTTCTTTTCTGATTTTGTTTCTTCTATATCAGCAACTACGGAGACTCTTATCACAGCCCACGACCTTTGTTGCAGGCCTTACTGCATGGGACTCTGTTTCATCTGCTTTTGTGCTTAGTCACTGTAGCCTCCTGTCTGCAGCTGTTTTCTCTACAAGGGGCAGGCAGGGTTGTGGCATCTTTAGAAAATAGGGCATGCAAGGCAGCAGGTGCCAGTGTCAGTAAAGGCCCTGACTGGCTCCTTGGCTCAGAATCCAGGCCATGCCTGAGCTAGGGTGTGTGTGTGACTATGTGACTGTGTGTGTGTGTGTGTTGCAAAACAAAGTTTCTTGGGCTTAGCTAGATTTCATTTTACCTTCTGAGTGAGCTTGTATTTTCCATGGAAAATGGACAACTCTTTCTTTTCCATAGGTCAGGAGGCTGTTCCTGCATTCTTTGGGACCAGAAAAATAATTTTCATTTCTCTTCTGTCCTTATCTGATTCTTTCCTCCTAAATCTCATTTACACTGATGTAAATGTAATATTTTTTGATGACAGTCCAGTAGTGTGTAATCTCTTCATGTCTGAAATTCTGAACATCTGAAATTCTGTTTTATTCACATAGTATTTTTTTTTTTTGAGATGGAGTTTCACTGTTGTTGCCCAGGCTGGAGTGCAATGGCGCAATCTTGGCTCACTGCAACCTCCACCTCCACCTCCCAGGTTCAAGAGATTCTTCTGCCTCAGCCTTCCGAGTAGCTGGGATTACAGGTGCCTGCCACCATCACCAGCTATTTTTTTTTAATTTTTTTTATTTTTAGTGGAGACGAGGTTTCACCATGTTGGCCAGGCTGGTCTCGAACTCCTCAGCTCAGGTGATCTGCCCACCTTGGCCTCCCAAAGTACTGGGATTACAGGCGTGAACCACTGCGCCCGGCCCTTCACATAGCATCTTTTATTGAGGCCATACATTCATGTGAAAAACTTCCCAATCAATCTCGGGTAGATACCTGAAAGTAAATATTTAAGGCACACTAATCTGTTTGAATGATCAAAGTGCCAATTGTCATTTAGCCAAATGGAAGAGACCAAGCTGAGAGTCAGACGGCAAGATTCTTTACTTGGGGTTGGCAGTGACCTCTGAGCAAATCAGTGCTTTTTTTTTTTTTTTTTTTTTTTTTTTTGAGACAGCATCTCTCTCTGTTGCCCAGGCTAGAGTGCAGTGGCAGTCTCGGCTCACTGCAACCTCCACCTCCCAAGTTCCAATGATTCCCCTGCCTCAGCCTCCCAAGCAGCTGGGATTAGAGGCATGCGCCACCATGCCCAGCTAATTTTTGTATTTTTAGTAGAGACGTGGTTTCACCATGTTGGCCAGCTGGTCTTGAACTCCTGACCTCAGGTGATCCACCTGCCTCGACCTCCCAAAGGGCTGGAATTACAGGCGTGAGACACTGTGACAGGCAAGTCAGTGCATTCTTAAGGACCTCATTCTCTACAGATGCAAATGCAGATATTGCAATGGAAAAGATTGGAAGTGTATGTGTATGTGTGTGTGTACTTTTTTTGTGTGCTTGTATAATCCTGAAGACCCAGCTCTTTCTTCTTCCAGTCAGATATCCAGAGTTTAGCATAGGAAAGGATAGGAGTTGAAGATACCATTAGTTAGAAGTGGGATGTGGATGTTGTCTTTTCTTGCTGGCACTGTGGAGGCTGTCACCTCCCCTGTAAGTACTACTAAAAATGCTTCTGAATGCTTTCCATTCAGTGATTCATTTGGCTCCAGTTCACGAGCTTGGATCACCTGGTTTACACTTGTGATGTAACTACTAAACATGAACATCTGGGAAAACAGTGCCTCAGGCCCAGTGAAACTTCTCACAGGCAGCCTCTTTGATGGTTCTAGTGTGTGTGTTCCTAATAAAGTGCTGTTGCAACTCTTTTCTGCTAACCTTTAACTTCAAGGACTGCAGGGAATTCTTGGCGAATTTGACCTACTAACTTCTGAGCTTGGCAACTTTGCCAAAGTTTTTCAGTAGTTGGAAATGAATCTGAGTGAATTTAATCTAAAACGTAAAACCTAGATAGGCCTGAATTTAAACCCGAGTAGATGTGAAATTAAGTCCAGTAGAATTGAAATTAGTTTCTTATTTCCATATCTGATATGATTTAGCCATTCTTGATGTTCATCATACTTAAAGATCCAAAGGAATATAGTGGTTCCTCCGAATGTTGAAACTGAAGAAAACATTTTTTTTTAAAAAAAGCAAAGGAGACCGAGTGCAGTGGCTCACACCTATAATCCCATTACTTTGGGATGCCGAGGCAGGCGGATCACGAGGTCAGGAGTTCTAGACCAGCCTGACCAACACGGTGAAACCCCGTCTCTACTAAAAATACAAAAATTAGCTGGGAGTGGTCGTACACGCCTGTAATTTCAGCTACTGAGGAGGCTGAGGTAGGATAATCGCTTGAACCCGGGAGGCAAAGTTTGCAGTGAACTGAGATCGCGCCACTGCATTCCAGCCTGGGCCATAGAGAGAGACTTCATTTCAAAAAAAAAAGCAAAGGGAAATAGTGAATTGAGTGCACAGTACAGACCAGTATTCTGGAAAATTACCTTTCCTCATCCATTTTTAAATATCCTTTTGGTGGTTTTCATAAGTACCTACAAGAAGTTATAAAAATAAAAGTAAGATCACAAGTTACTTTTGAATCACTGACAATTGATATGGTTTGGCTCTGTGTCCCCACCCAAATTTCATCTTGAATTGTAATCCCCACATGTTGGGGGAGGGACCAGGTGGGAGGTGATTGGATCATGGGGGTGGTTCTCCCCATGCTGTTTTCATGGTAATGAGTGAGTTCTCACAAGATGTGATTGCTTGATAAATGTCTGGCAGTTTCCCCTGCTCTCTCCCTCTCTCTCTCTCTCTCTCTCTCCACCATGTAAGACCCGCTTGCATCCCCTTCACCTTCTGCCATGATTGTAAGTTTCCTGAGGCCTCTAGCCATGCTTCCTGTTAAGTCTATGGAACTATGAGTCAGTTAAACCTATTTTGTTTATAAAGTACCCATTCGCGGGTAGTATCTTTACAGCAGTGTGAAAACAGACAATACAACAATGTAAGTCCCTTCAATCCATTCCTAATTACACTTGTGAAGAAGTTACATTACTATCAGTCCACCCTTTGTGTAAGAAAACTGAGGCCTAGTCCAAATACATATTTTTATGATTCCCTGAGATTTATATAGGATGCAAGTGTTATTGACCGATATTGTTGGCCATTATGCATCGTATTATGTGATACAGAAAGTCTCGGGTCTGGCAGGGACCACCTGGTACCATTTAGGGTGGACAGTTAATATTCATTCAGTGTCTACACTCTGCAAACCTGTGCTAGGTGCTTATACATACATTTCCACAGTCAATCCTGACAGGGCTGTCTAAAGTAGGCCTTATTATTCTGATTTCATAAATGAAAAAATAAAGAAATTAAAGCCTGAGAAGCTAAAGAAAATGACCATATTATAAGTTATTCATGATAACTACTATATTTTGTTTACAATTCATTCATTTGTAACATTCATTCATTTTCTTTCTCTACTAATTCCAGGAGGAAAAAGAAGATATCCAAATATAAAATCAAAGACTAATTCAAGTTAACAATGTGATAAGTTTAAAATTTATATTTAATTGTCAAAGAATGGTAAATACAATATGTACTGATAAACAATCAAGTCTAATATTTGGTCAATTATGCCAGAAAAGAGGATATTTATAGAAGGACAATTTTACTCTTCAATGGAATTCTCAGTGAGTCTCACTGTAATATGAAATTTCATTTCCAGGGCCATTGATTTTGCATGTTTGGTCATTTATCTTGATGATGCCATACTGTCTTCATAAATGAATCTGTTTTTGGATGTTTATAGTCTGTCCATTTTACTGAACACATACTTTTACAATAGGAGAGCATTATAATTATTATTATCATTATTTTTAATATAGGAAAATATATCCCATATTGGTTCATTGGCCTGAGTTAATGGTTTTCTCTTCAAAACTACTATAATACTTTTCATAAAGTTAAATATATATTCCAGAAGAGCATGGAATATATTCAATGTCTATCAGAAAATATGCATTTACAATTAGTCTTAAGGAGTAAAACTTTCCTGTTATTTGAAACATAATTTGTATGGAAGCCAAGTCAGGTATCTTTGCAAAGAGCATACCTGAATTATCTCAAATCTCTAAGCCCAGAATAAGCAAAATGTTCTCTACCTGGGACTGTGGTATAAACAGGATGTATGTACTAGTTTCTAAACATCAAAAAATTGAAAATGTAAATAGTAGATTTACTGAATTAGAAGTAATGTATAGAATTGTTCTGCATTAATTTCCACTTTTTCTTTCAAAAGATAACATATAGAACAGGTGAGAGTGTAGAAAATATCTTCGTCCTGGTTTCCTATGATCCTGATTTCATAATTATCAGGTTCATCCATTTTGTATATCCCATTGCCAGAATGTATTTGAGATCTAATTTTAATATATTTATGATCTAAAATAAAAGGCTATAACTCATCTGGAAACATTTAATGAGGACCTGCCATGCTAGAGGGAGAGTCCTGGTCACTGAGAATGACAATGCGCAGCCCTGGAAATCAGGCAGCCGACATGGAGTTGATTGCAATTAAAGTTTCATTCTAGAAAGATGGGGGAGGTTACATTTTGAATGAAAAATGTCTCATTTTGTGAAGGAAGCTTTGCAATTACTCTGTGGTAACGGGTAACATAAGGAAGAGTGAAGGCATTGTTCCTCACCTAAACAGTTGTGTGTACTTGCCTTCATACTCTTCATTGAGGTTTTCACAAACATGGACTCTTTCCTTTTAATTCAGCCAACTGATTTCTTATATTTCAGCTTCCATATCACGCTTCCTAGGGATGGGAAGAGAGAGAGGGGAACCTTCTCACTGGGGTGTAAGTGGAGTGGCGCTCTGTTGAGCCAATGGCTCTGGGACCCACAGTGGCATATTCAGAAGTTTAAGACTGTGGTGACTCTGCCTGCATCTGTGCTCAAATTCAGCCTTGCTGAAGTGGCTTTGCTCATTTGCCTAAATGTATATTTGGATCCTGGGCAAATTTAATAACACACCAAGAAGTACTGCTTTGGAAAACCCACTGTATGTGATGCAGAAAAATTATATTATTCTGCTTATTATATGCAAAAAGAAAATGGGGCTATTCTGGAAAAAACATCAATTGCTTGATTCTTCAAGCAACCTGGTTCCCTAACTTCAGAAAGAAACCCCTGGGATTAACTGTCTTTGGTATACAACACAGTCACTTCCATCTAAAGAGGAAGCCATGAATGAGACCAAGTTACAATTTGTGAGGAAGCTCCCAGCACTCTTGAGTAGAAAAAGCTAGCTCTAAGCTAACTCATACATATCAGGTGGTTCAAGTTCCTCTTCTGTATCTGAATACTTTTCAAGAACGAGGAAAGCATGTATAAAAGATGGAAGGAGAGTTTAGGAAAAACTGCACAGAACACACATTTGACAGAATGGCAAACAGAATGAGAAAGAACGCTTTGAGAATGAAGTAGGAAATGACCAGAAGGCCAATGCATGCCATTCGCTGATGTGTTTCACTCATTCAAACACTGACTGAGCATTTGCCAGGTGCTACTCTTCTACCAAACCCCTTGACTCAGCCGTGGATCTTCTCTATAGGAGTTTGAGTATAGTGGGGAGGCACACATATAAACAGATGGGGACAGTTAGAACACAGGGAGGAGACTGGGGGATTGTCTTGTAAGAAACAAATGGAGGATCACATGAAGCCATCTCGGCAAGGGTTTTTCTGCTTAGGGTATTCCTCAGAATTCCAGAACTGACAAAACTATCTCTAAGCAATATCTGTGACCCAGAAGGATATAGGTTTTTAGCGCAAGATCAAGGTGTGTGTTAGTCTGTTCTCGCACTGCTGTAAATACAGAGACTGGGTACTTTATACCCAGTACAAGAAGCGTGGTGAAGCATCTGCTTCTGGGGAGGCCTCGGGGAGCTTTTACTCATCGCAGAAGGCAACGTGGGAGCAGGCATCTTACATGGCAAGAGCAGGAGGATGAGAGGGGAGTTGCTACACACTTTTAAACAACCAGATCTCACGACACCTCACTCTGCAGTACTAAAGGGGGATGGTGCTAAACCATTCATGAAAACGTCACCCCCATGATCCAATCACCTCCCACGAGGACCCACCTCTCACACTGGGGACTAGAATTCGACATGATTTGAGTGGGGACACAGATCCAAACCATATCAGGGTGGTGTATCTTTTTTACCAAGTGAATTCTAGCTCACATTAAGCACTGGAAATTATTTGGAAAAACTTTACTGAATTCAGCACTTTATGATATTTAAATCTTGCTCTACATTTATATAGTTCTTTCAATGTATATGCTTAGATTAGGGGTGTTACTTTTTAATACAAATAGCATATTTTACTTAGGCATGGAAATTGGAAGAAATCCCAGACTGTGGCCCTGGGCAAAAACCACTTGTGAGCTACATCTTCAGTTGATAGATTTGAGCTTACAACGTCAGTATCTTACAGGCTGTAGATTTGCTGCTAGAGTCAGAACTTTCTTCAGAGTTTGACTCCAGGCTTCAGCTTCCATGTAAGTTTTATGGCAATCTATTAGAAAATTAACTTCAGTAGTTAATTATGGGTGTCTATTACAAGTCTAAAAAAATCAGTTGAAAGATGTGTTGAACAAATAAATCAATGGCTAACTTTTTGCAGCCCTTTTCTCAAAACCCAAAGTATACATTAAAAGAAACAAATATACATATTTTAAACAGAAATATATATATATATCTGTTTAAAATATATTCAAAGTTCAAAGTTAAAACATTCTACTCTTGAATCCTCCTTTTTTTCCAGTTCATTCCTCCTAATACTCCTACTACATCATTACTTGCCTCCACCGAGGCAGCTGAAAGCCATCGATCCTAGCAGGGGATCCCCAACTCCTATCTCAACCGGGTCTGCTCTTCCTTCATACCTGGCATAAATTCCATGTTCCACCATATGCCACTCCTTTGCAGAAGCACTCGCCCTTTCCTATATGCCTGATAAACCATAATGCAGGTTAAGTCTGATCTCTGCTTATTCCATGTTTACACCTGTGCAAGTGAATACAGGATGCAGAAAACACACAATTGAGCTAACTGGTCCCATTTTAAATTCATGGTTATTCACCTCAAGTGGGTCCTTAATTCTGTTAGGAGTCCTGAATTTATTTTCCTACATTTCCTCTTGTATTTTCTTTAATAAACATTTTATATTTTCATCTTTCTCCTCAAAATTCCAATGTCTCTTTCTTCATCCTCACTGTTAATGGAATATTACAGCAATGACACTAGAACTTTACGAAGCTCTCCTTATGGCATCTGCTCACCACCTCGTACATGTACCCTCCTTTGCCTGTTGCTGTGGCTAACTCGCTCTCAGCCAAGCCTAATCCCTCAACCAGCATCTAGATACCACCCCTGTCATCTTAATAGAACAGTGCTTCAGAGATTTCCTTTTTCTCTTCTAAGTCATCCATGTTTGTATTTTCATTGGTTCATTTTCACCACTATGCAAATCTGCTGTTATTTCTCCAACTTTTAAACGTTTTCTTTTTTTCCTTGGAGGCAAGGTCTTGCTTTGTCACCCAGACTGGAGTGCAGCGGTGCAATCTCGACTCGCTGCAACCTTCGCCTCCCAGGTTTAAGCAATCCTCCTGCCTCAGCCTCCTGAGTAGCTGGGATCACAGGCACGTGCCACCACGCCCGGCAAATTTTTGTATTTTTAGTAGAGATGAGGTTTCGTCATGTTGGCCAGGCTGGTCTCAAATTCCTGATCTTAGGTGATCCACCTGCCTTGGCCTCCCAAAGTGCTGGGATTACAGCTGTGAGCCACCATGCCCTGACAAAGATTTTCATTTTTTAGATGTGTGTTTCTCTCCAGCTAAAATTCTATTTGTTTCCTTCCCCATGCAGTACAATTCCTTGAACTAGATGTTGATCCTCACTATTTCCAACTTCTCTCCTGCATAGCTTTCTTGAACCCACTCCTGTCAGGATTTTACATCTACCACTCCACAAAAGTTGTTCTTCTCAAGGTCCCCAAACTTCAGTGATTTTAAATCAAAGGCCATGTGTTAGCCCTCATCTTACTTAACCCATCAGTGGCATTTAATACTGTTTTTTACTCTCATCTATAGAATACTCTTTTTGTTTGGCTTCCTGGACATAGCAGTCATACGAATTTCTTCTTATTTTCTTAATGTCTCAATCTCTTCACAGGTTCTTAATCAGCTCCTTAGCCTCCAAATGTGGGTATGCCATATGGTTCAGTCATTGGGCCTCTTCTTTTCTCCTCCTACACTCACTTCATAGGTGATCTCAGTGCTAGCTATGGAACAGGTGGTCAGGTAACTGCTAAAGACCAGTACTTCCCTTCCTTAGTGTAGAATGGTTGCTTGGGAAAAAAAAAAAAAAAAACTGCTCAGCCAGAGACTATATTTCCAAGTTCTTCTCACATCTAACTGTGACCACTAGTCTACTTCTTGTCAATGGTGTATGAACAGAAGTGATCTGTACTCCCCAAACTTTCCTATGTGCATCATTTCTTTGTCCTCCATACCAGCAGAGTGAAGATGCCAATTGGCAAGCCTCTGTTAGCCTAGATTCCTGAATGACTTTGTGGAGCAGAACCCCTCCTACAAACCAACTCCTTTTCGCTATTGTGAATTGGACTTTAACTGAGTGAGAGATTTCTATTCATTTCAGTCACTAGGGCTTGGGGCTTGAATTTCAGCTCCATCATTTAGGGGCTGAGTTTCTCTGTAATAGCACAGTATTTTCATAACTGTTAATAATACACCAATTGATTGGTTGATGATATATCCATTCTGATCCCCTAAACTCCAAACCTGAATATTCAACTGCCTTTGACATTTCCAGTTAGAGGTCTGACAGATACCTTAAATTTACCATCTCCAGAATTCCTGACAAATATCTCCCTCACCTACCTCTTCCACAACCTTCCCTGTCTCTGTTAAAAGCAACTCCATTCTTCCAGTCCTCAGAGCAAAATGGCCTACGGTTAACTTAAAAGGTTCCTCTCTTTCTCTCACTCTCCAAATCTGATCTTTTAGTAATAATCTCAGACCTACCTGAGAATAAATATATATTCAGAATTCAAACATCTCTAGAATATGACCACTTCTTATAACTCCTACTGTCACCAAATTGAGTTGAACTAGCATCATCTCTTGTTTGGATTATTCTAGAAGCCTTCTACCTTCATCTCTGCTTTTCCCTTTGCTCCCTTAAAATCTATTCTCAATGCAAGAACTGAAGAAACCCTGTTAAAATAAAAGTCAGATAATCTCACTTGATTCTGCCCAGACCTTCCAAAGATTTCCCATCTTAGTGTAAATAATGATGTTCTTGCCAGGGCATCCAGGACCGTTTATGCTAAGGCCTCTGTTCCTTCCCTAATTCCCAAAACCTTTGATATTTATTTCTCTTGTTGCTTCTCACATTCCAAGCACTCTTGTAGCTATGTATGCATGGAGTAGAAGACAGGAAAGAGACTTGTGTTTTAGTATCAGTTTTCCCACTTAGACTGAACAGCTTTTGATAAGCTTTCTTTATTTTTCTTAGTCCTACATTTCTTATTTCCTAAACTAGGGTACATAATAATATTGACCACATAAAATTGTTGTTTAGTAAGTAAAAAAAAATACTAGAACCACTAAATTCATGGTAACAGCATAATTATCATCGCTATCATCATCACCACCACCACCACCATCATGATCACCATCCTCGCCATCAGCATCATCACCATCTTTATTACCATCATTGTATTTATCATCATTATTCTGTAGCATAGTGTTTAAGAGTGTAACTTCTGGGGTCAAATTGCCTATATTCAAGTCTTGACTAGCTGTGCGACCTTGGGCAAGTTACATAATTTTTCTGTCTTTAGCTTCCTTATTTGTAAAATAGATACCCTAATGATATTTATAATTTTAAGGCATTATAAATATGTAATGAGATGGTGGATATAGCATTTGAAAAGGAGCCTGTCTCATTGTGTGTGCTCAGCAAATATTAGCCACTGCTAATATTGGGGCTCAAAAACTGATACCTCAAAATACAGTGCTTTGTACATGCTGAACCGAAGAAGAGGCCCCAAGTTCTCTCTGGCGTTCCTGTTCCCCACCATCTCCCCCTAAGTACAGGATAAAGTTGTTCTGTGAAGTTCCCTTATCTGCCTAAAGTCTGGACTTACCACAGAAAAAAAGAAAATTACCTCCAGTCCCTTCTCTGAGTTTTCATTAACTGAACTTATCTTGCAGGAAGAGACTAAAGTCTATCAACATACCTGACTTTTGTTACAAACCACTTACTGCTCTATGGGCTCAACAGACGTTGCCCCAGACCATTGCATGCTCTTCAAGCCCATTGAATTCCTGTAAACATAGTTTACTATCCCCCTAAAATCATCCACACTTCCCTATCTCCCTTTCCCCTGAGAAATAGAGTATAATAGCATCGGTACCCCACTGGGATATTGACCAACCACTCTGATTCTCCCCTTGCTCATGGTAGTAATACATTTGTAAAACCTCTTCTCTCATTAATCTGCCTTATTACGAGTTGGCTTTTCCACAAAACTGCTGAGGGTAAAGAGAAACTTACCTTAGCCCCAACAGTATTACTATATTTCTTCTGTCATGTTCTATAGTTCTTGAGGGCAAGATTTATGTGATCCATCTCTGTATCCCCTGCAGGAATGAATGCTTTGCACATAGCTGATTTTCAAAAAGCTAAAAAATACTTAATTTTTTGTTGTACAAATAAAGAAATGGATGGATGGATAGATGGATAAAAAAATAAGTAAACATAGGTAAGGCATAATGTAATACCCACTAAGTTTTAAGCTGATGTTGTCCCTTTTAGGTATTTTCAAGCTTTAAGGCTGATAACAGAACAAGATGAGCTCAGGGACTGCAGGGAGTATGGAGACTCAGAGGTATAGTCACTAGATGTCTTCCCCATAAAGAAATTACTGAGAAACCACAGAAACAGTCCTCTGTGAACAATCTGGACCTCATTCAGATTGGAAGCAGCTGATGAGATTTTCTGAGGTAAACTCTTGTTAGTTAAGATCTGCACAAACATGTTTTTTAGAGTGAACTTGGGATAAATGGAAACTCAAAAAGCTTTGGGAAATTACTAAAGATCGTAGAGCAGTGGAAAGTGGAGAATGGTGCTTGAGTGAAGACTGGCATTTTTTGAAGATAGGCATTTTTGACTCTGCTTTCTCTATTTCCAAGATTGGAAATGGTCAGATTTCTATTTCCAGTATTTTAGCAGTTAAGTATGTTCTAGAATAGTAAACAAAATGTACATTTGCAAAGGTACTCCTTGTTTTCTACTTCTGTTTCTAGAAACATCTTTGCCATGATCCCTTGAAGCATTCTCATTTATTGGGTCCCCAAAGGTACAAAGAGGCTTAGTTGCAGGTACCTAGCAACTATATATACTCTACAAATATTTGTTGAATTGATGAGTGAGTGTGCCTTATATGTAACAACAGGATTCTATTTAGAAGTTCCTATGGGAACTGTAAAGGTCATTTACTATCCCTCTAAAATCATCCATATTTCCGTATCTCTCTTCCCCCTAAGGAGCAGGGTATATAAGCATCAGTAACCAAGACAGACTTTAGTTTTTCTTCCTGCAAGATAAGTTCAGTTTTTGCTGTCTGACTGCCTTACATGTCAGAGTTCAGATGATACATGACAAAGTTGAAAGGACAGGGAGTCTCTCTTCCCACATGTGACATCACAGTATCTGGAGCAGGATGAGCCAGGATGTAGGCGTGTGTCCATTCTACACAGATGTTTTAAATTCATATCTTAAATTTTTAAAACTTTTTATAAAGAAATGTGAAATTACTTGTCCCAAGTCCCTTATTTTATGGAAGTAAACCAAAGCACTGAAAAACTTGGTGGGTGGATATCTGAAACTGACTCTTGGCTTAAATACATGAGGAGAATTCAATATTAAAAGTACCATAGTTAGCTGGGTGTGGTGGTGTGCCTGTGGTCCCAACTACTTAGAAGGCTGAGAAGGGAGGATTACTTGAGTCCAGGGGTTATTAGGATTTTGAGGCCAGCCTGGGCAACACAGTGAGACTCCATCTCTACAAAACCAAACAACAAAAAAAAAGTTCCACTATTATTTATAAGCTTGAATTTACAGAAAGTGCCTTTTCATAAAGCAAAACATTTCTCTGCTGAAACAAATATATGTGGCCAAAAAGAAAGAGAGAAAAACATTAATTCTGTGGGCATCAGTAAAATGTTCACACCACCACATGACTGCTCTCTGGGAAGAAGTCCTTAGATTTTTGCTGAGAATTAAGTCTCTTAAAAAAAAGAAAGTAGTTTAAACATTGAGAACTTTCAAATATAATAATAAAATAACCAAATCAACAATATTATGAGTGTTAACTTTTTATAGGCAAAGATTCTCAATTGATATATTACCCAACTAATGGCTAGAGGTTGCGCAACGTAGAATTTAAAGAAAGGGGAGTATAAAAGATGAATATTATAAAAATGTGCAAAGAATAGCGTGACATATTAGTATCTAACTATTATTAGTAACTATTGCGATTATTACACTGGTGTCTGAGGATGGAGCCGTTCCCTGGTCTCTTGTCTCTTGATTGAACATACATTGCTTCTGCAGACTAGCTTCTAATGGAGGTGCTAACCTCTGGCGCCGCACTGTGGTCCAGAAGAGCTACTGCCACTAATGAGCTGTTCCCTTCCTCTCTGTCAGCCTCTACTCTACATCTGAAAAAGACGGATAGCACATTAAGCCTTTTGGAGCTGTGAAGAATATGTTTGCTGGCATGCGGAGACCTCTGCCTGCTCCTTCATACGGAAGTTCCTGAGGTTTCAACATTCAACAAGTCTTCAGTAAGCTCTAAGCTCTGTACAGCAAGAGACACAAAGTTAAACCTCAGTTTCTCCTGAAGTTTCCAGGGCAGGAGCAGGGGATTTAAGATCAGTCCTGGGTTAGGTCAGGATCCTAATCTCTTCTGCATAGCTCGTATTTTTATACTTTAAGGTGCGTGTCCTCTTAAGCTAACTCTGTTTTATTTTACTAATTTCTTTCCCTTGGACCAGAAAGTGTTCCAAAATCCTTTGTGATTCCTGGTGATGCCAGATCTAGTGTCTTGCTTGATGGCTGTATAATTCAGGACAGTAATATTCTAACGAACCACTCTAGAGCAAAGTGCAGACAAAAGAAAAAAAGTACGCGTTTGCCTTAGAAGATTCATATATTCCTAGTAAATATTTCCATGCTATGTGAAAGTCAATCTCAAATCAGGTAACTATAATTTCTAAAAATATTTAGAAATTTTGTAATGTGATTAAATTCATACATCATTTGGATAGAAGGGGGAAAAAAGACATGAGAGATCCCAAAATGTGAACCAGGGATCACTGGAGGAAAACATTTCATGTGAAACTAGGAGAATTCATGTCCATCCTGCAACTGACCTAACTGTGAGAAAGGCCTGCAGTAGTGTGTGAGAGCTGCTCATTTCATCGTCAATTCATACATTTATTCGTCCAACACATATTTAGCAGGTGCTCACTGTCTCCAGGCACTATGCTAGGAACTAAAGATAAAAGAATGAGTCAAACAGACCAATACCTTCACAGAGATTTTCAGTAGGAGAAAAGCAAAATGATTAAATACTGAAAAGTTATGGGAAGTCAAAGGGCATAAAAGAAGACCCCCAATTAGTCCAGAAATTCAGCTACCAGGTAAGATGTCTAAAGGTCACTAAGAAACCACTAAAGGGTTTTAAATTGTACCCACGTTTCGCTTCTTGCTTCAGTCATTCCATGGGTTGGTGTTACCACTTTCATGGCTGAGCTCCTAGTCAGAGGGCATTTTGAAGAAATAGCCAGGCCAAGTCGCTCTCAGCATAGGGACATAATTTAACTCTTGTAAGATTTGCTTTAAGGGAAAGATGAAAAGAGTGTCTTTTTAAAACTAATTTATTTACCTCCCATGTACAAGAATAAATAAAAGGACTTTTTTTTTTTTTTTCAAATGTAAAAAAGAAAAGTGGATAGCCTTTGACTTCAGTAGCATAGATGTATAAAGTTAAATTGATACCACACAGGGTCTACGGGCAGTGAGGGCCCAGAAACAGGTTTGTCATTCATTTTCTTGTTCATGATGCACAATCATTCTTAAAAGTGTT
Organism: Trachypithecus francoisi; assembly: GCF_009764315.1. NCBI lineage: Eukaryota > Metazoa > Chordata > Mammalia > Primates > Cercopithecidae > Trachypithecus > Trachypithecus francoisi. Next base: position 50,723,505 of record NW_022681462.1, on the reverse strand, counting down.
GTGCGACAAACTCCTATAAATTATTGTCTAAATGTGCCCTCTCCCTATTACTATGTCACTAAGTGTGCAGACCTGCCTGATTCACTTACTAAAACTGTATCCTGCCATAACTTTTTGGAACAATCCCCAAAATATTCTCCACTGCTTATTTTACAGTAGCTGAGAATATAGCCTGCCGTTTATGGGCAACTAGTCATGAGATAGAGGGTGAGATGAAACCAGTGTTAGCCTGGGTAGGCCTGGGCGTGAATTCCTTCCAGACACTTACTTAATGTGTAAACTTGATTAAGTCTATTTGTTTTAAAACATTTTTACACTATATTTCTTCACTTTTCAAATGGGCAAAAAATATCTGCCTCTTTGGATTTTTAACAGAAAAATGCAAGTTAAGTGCCTTGTATTGAGCTTCCCATGTAGAGATAGGTACTCAAAAAATTTCAAAAGCTCTTATTTGCTGCCTTTTCATGGGGCTATGTTAGGCACATACCTTTAATAAAAGTTTCCAGTGAAAGGAGAAGGGGAGGCTGAGTTTGGGATGCGCAGTGATTCTTTTTAAGATAATATCTTTAGTTTCAATTCTGTAGCACTTTTGAAAAACTGGTGCTTTGTGAAATAGCAAATGAGGTGGTGCTCTGTAACATCTCTCAGAATTCTTCTCTCTTTTTAGCCTGGACCTGTCCCTCCATTACTTTGAAGGTCCAAAGAGGGCTGTTCCTTATTTTCTTCTATGCAGGTGGAGGATTTTTTTTTTCTTGTACCCTCTGCTGACATCTCATTGATTTTCTATGTTAAAACTTAGAAAAAAAAAACAAAACTGCTTTGAAGGTCGAACTGCCTGGTGTTTGTTTAATAGTAGAAGCCACGTGTTTTGACATATCAAAGATTAAGAAAAGAGGAGGATTTTTATTTCATACTATCAAAGGGAAAACTTTCAGTTAATTGAATGGCAACTAGTCCCCTTTGTGCTCATTTCAGTTTCTGGCGATAAAGATGCTCGAACAGTGAGATCGCAACCAGTGAAGAAGGCTGCGCTCTGAAGGACAGGAAAGGCTGGCTCTGCATGAGAAAGCCCTTTTAGATCCAGGAGAATCGCGCTTCCTTTCTTTTCCTAACCACAGCCTGTCCTGTAATTAGCGGAGCAAGTCCATCTGAGCGAGGCAAATCACTGGTTTTCCATGAAATAATTATATTTCTTATGCTCTTGGACATGTACACCTCTAAGCCTAAAAGCAGAGAAAGATGTTTTGGTTTTCCGTGAGCTGGGGGAGGGAGAAGAAAAGTGGCAGCGACAGTGTAGCAAATGGGTGAAAGCAGCACAGCGTGGCAGAGGAGAGAACAGGATTCCGATTCCGCGGGGGCGTGGGAACACTGAGTCCCGCACAGGGAGTTTCCCTGCGCAGGGCACCTTGTGCGCCAGTTGATAAACTCTCGCAAAGGAAACAAAATTTGGCTTTCCTAAACTTTCTGTACGTTCAGAGAACCCCACGCCGTGTCTTGGCCTCCGCAGCGCCGGACTGGGGTGACAGCACCCCTCCTCCACCGGCCCGGGCTTCTCCTCCGGACCGCGAGCCTGTGGCGGCTCCCCGCGCGCCCAGCGCACCGGGGTGTCCCCTTGCAGGAGCCTGCGGGGGCGGGGGAGGAGGGAAGGGCGCGACGCGTGGGTCGCGCCGGTCCCTTCACTGGATGGACGTCCGACGCTGCCTCCGGGGCGGAGACAGCTCCGGCCACCATGCGCCCGGTGCGGCGATTCCACCCACACTTCGCCGGCTCTGGGGGTGGCAGGTCTTGGCGCGCGGTGCCTGCGCCAAGGGAGGGCAGCCATCGCCCCCGCGGTCACTGGGGCCCTGCGTACCCCGCGGGCTCGAGCAGGTGCGCGGTGTGCCGGCCGGGTCCCCTTGTCCTCCTGCCCCGCGGCTTGGGCGCCGCGCCCGCCCCGCCCCCGCCCGCGGGCCGCCCTGGGCAGGGCCTGCAGCTGCAGCTGGAGAGCAGCTCACGGGCATGGGCCGGCGGCCGGCGGCGGAGGGCGGCTGAGGGCTGCTGAGGGTCCGCGCAGTGGCCTCTTGTCGCCCTGCACGTGCCTTGCCAGGCAGTGCGCCTGCTCACAGCGAGGACCTAGCCCTCTGGTTGCAGAGACCCGGTCCCGCAGCAGCGGCGGGTGGCTCTCGCTGCCCTGCTCTGCACGGGGCAGGGCGGAGCGGGCTGCGCAGCCCGGGCGCGATGCGTTGAGCACTCGGAGGGCCAACCGCCGCTCCTCTCGGCGGCAACCGGCGGCACCCATGGAACCACTGGGCAACTGGAGGAGCCTGCGGGCGCCACCGCCTTCGATCCTGTTGCTGCTGCTCCTGCAGGTGGCGGGGCCCGTGGGCGCCCTGGCGGAGACCTTGCTGAACGCGCCGAGGGCCATGGGCACCAGCTCCAGCCCGCCCAGCCCTGCGAGCGTGGTGGCTCCCGGAACGACGCTGTTCGAGGAGAGCCGGCTGCCTGTGTTTACCCTGGATTACCCCCACGTGCAGATCCCCTTCGAGATCACTCTGTGGATCCTGCTGGCCTCCCTGGCCAAGATCGGTGAGCTAGCTGGACTCGTGGGGAATGGGAGGCGATCTCGTGGGGACACCTGGAGGGTGACTGGGGCAGTCAGCTGACCTCTGGTCACTCAAGATAGTGACCGCCTCATCTTGAGTCAGGGCAGGGGCTACAGATGGAGCAGCTTCTTCTGGTTGAAAAGGACTCTAGGAAGAGCAGTTTCGCGTTTTGGTTCTTAAGTGAACATTGGCCTTGAAATGGCCCCAAAGTGTAAGTTCTACAAACTTAGCGATTGCTGCTTACTTCTGCCGCACGGAACGCCAAGTTTGTCAGCCCTCTGCTTAAGCTGAGTGAGACCTGTTTATTGAAGTGTACCAGTCTCACCTGCAGGGAGACAGGTGCAGATGAAACCTGGAGCTATTCATAATGTGGTTAAAACCCTGGATGCTACAGGAGAGAGGCGCCTTGGCAGTGACACAGACCCTGCTGTGCGCCTGACTAATGAGGTGCATGGAAGGGGACCAGGGACACCTGAGTGCCTGCAGCTGCAATAGAAACGCCCTGTCTCCTCCCTCTATTGGGTTGAGGCTGTCACTCTCCAGGAAGCTTTTGCTTCAAGGGTGGCTGAGGCCAGTGAGGTGAGATGCATATTTAAAAATAATTAACTCTGGGCCCAGGACAATGGCCCAGCCTGTAATCCCAGCATATTGGGAGGCCCAAACGTGAGGATCCCTTGAGGCCAGGAGTGCAAGATAAACTTGGGCAACATAGCAAAACCCCACAATACCAAAATAAAAAATTGGCCGGGCGCGGTGGCTCATGCCTGTAATCCCAGCACTTTGGGAGGTTGAGGCGGGTGGATCACGAGGTCAGAAGTTCAAGACCAGACTGGTCAACATGGTGAAACTCTGTCTCTAGTAAAAATACAAAAAAATTAGCTGGGTGTGGTGGCGGGCGCCTGTATTCCCAGCTACTAGAGAGGCTGAGGGAGGGAATTACTTGAACCCAGGAGGCGGAGGTTGCAGTGAGCTGAGATTGCCACTGCACTCCAGCCTGGGTGACAAAGCGAGACTCTGTCTCAAAAATAAATAAATAAATGAAAAGTAGCCTGGTGTTGTGGTGCATGTCTGTATTCCCAGTTACTTGGAGGCTGAGGCAGGAGCCTGAGGGAGGAGGATCGCTTAAACTCAGGAGGTTGCGGTTGCAGTGAGCCATGAATGACACCATTGCACTCCAGCCTGGGCCACAGAGGGATACCTTGTCTGAGGAAAAACAAAACAAAACAAAACAAAAAAACTACCCACGTTCACACTACCTTTAACTCTCATTTTGAAAGCAGAAACCTCAGAATATATTATCTCATCTTCATTACCCATGCCCCAGAAACTTTTATGTTATAAGCATGGTGCTTTATATTATTTTTACTTTATATTTTAAAGACTTTATAAAAATCCTGAAATATAATAACTACTGTTATAATGAATCAAATATGTTATTAGGTCCAAAGAATGTAGGCATTACATATGTTTTATGTCTTTACCCTGTGAGATGAGGCAGATTTCCATAAAGAATGAAAAGACACATTGTCTGCCATCCTCAGGGAGCTTATTGATGAGTAGAGAGAGATGTACACACTATGTGATTATTGCCCAGGACACTGCTAAGTAGGGTGACAAACTCAGAAAAGATAGTATGCCATTGCAGGGAAGCAGAGAGCACTTCCTCGTGCAGATAAAACTTTTAAACTGGATTTTCCAGGATGACCAGGATCTCGTCAGTTAGAGAGAAAAGGGAGCAACATTCTGGAGAGGAATGAACAAAGACATAAATTGGGAGGGGAGTGCAAAACAGGTAGAAGGGATGGTTTACAGGAGGGTGGAAGTTGTGGTAGGTAAACCGGAAGTAAATCTCCATGCCAGATAAGATTAATTAGATTCTATTAGTGGTGACTAAGAGAGACACATATTATTTAATGACTCTGAAGTCTGTAATTGACTGGCTTTGACGTGGTTCTACTAGTTGAGTGTCTTAATTCCACTGATAAATGGTATAAGGGAGAGGGACTTCCCCATCCATCAACCAGATATGCACATTTGTGTAAATTCATTGCCCCTAATAATAAACTCAGATGCCACAAGCCCGCCCTGTAGGGAGTGGCAATATTAATACTCCCACTAGTTGAGGTGGAAACTCTGAGTGAGTTTGCACCCAGAAGCACACAAAGTGGCGAGCCAAAATGAATGACTTGTTCCCTGTCACTCCCTCTGAGCCCCAAGGCTCCATCACTGGAGGGCTGCTTCTGTGCCTGTTTCCATTACTGCTTCTCTGTTGCCATTTCTATTCCAACTCTCTCCTTTGTTCATCACTTCTGATTGTTTTAATCAGATTAATTACAATAATAACAGCCGCTAGGAGGCACTTAAGGGCATTATCTCTAATTTTTACAGTCACTATGCCGGGTAGATGTTGATTTCCTGGTTTCATATAGGAGAAAATGAAAAAATGGGGAGATTAACTTGGTGGTGGGTGGTGAGCCAGCATTCCAGCCAGGTCTGTCTCATTTCTCATCTTTGTGCGTTTCCAGAAGGCATGTTCTTTTGTGAGGATTAAATGAGAATGAATGTGTAACACCTTTAGAATAAAGCTGGGCACACTGTAAGCACTCCATCACTCCATCCATATTGTCATCATTAGTAGCAGTGAGGACAGTGGTGTAGTCAGAGTAGCAGTAGTAACTGTACAGTTTCTGGCACTACAGAACCTTTTCCACTATTCACTGTCCTGGGCTGCCTCCTGTCTCTCTTTACTTCTGTTTTGGCCTCAGCCTTCTGCAAGTATTCTTATTCTGTGGGCTGCCTTTCTGCACTTACTCTCTTGCTGTCCTATTCCATTCATTTGACTGGACCAGCTCACTCTCATTGTGTGATATTTTGTTAGAGGCATTCAGGCTCGCTTGCAAAACAGGTGCATTTGTCTCTCCACTAGCATCTTCTTAGCCCAGATGTGTTTGTATTCCCTGGGACCCCTCTGTTCTAGTTGCCAGTTTCTGCTTTCCCCTGCATCATGCTTTGCTATGGAAATCATCACATATTGCACCCCCTGTTCTCCCCCAAATTTGGAACGTCTCTGGCTACTATTTTATCTTTCCTTTCTGCATCTGAGCGTCACAGAGATGATAATTTCCACCCAGAGAGGGGTCTGAACAGCCAAATGGAGACTGCCATGGGTACAGTGAGGAGTTATTTCTCAGGACAGACTGTGAAGTTTGAGAGTCCAAAGTGCTGGTGCCTGGGGTATTTTCTCTAGATTCTCCTGCACAGAGCCCAGCCTTGTCCTGCAGCTTCCCCTGTGTTCCTAGAGGAGCAAGGAAATGCCCAGAAATCCCCACTCCTCTTCTTGCTCCCAGGGTCCTGAACTTTCTGTTTGGTTTTAAGCAGGATGGTCTTGGTGCTGTGGGACACTTTTGACTTGAATGACTTGTTCCCTGTCACTCCCTCTGAGCCCCAAGGCTCCATCACTGGAGGGCTGCCCATTAAACAGTCATCTAGTCATTTATCTTTCAACTTTTGCTCTGAAAAAGCCGTTTTGGGGTGGCTTATATGACTTACGTTGCTCATATTTGGGAATGAAGAGGAAGTGAGGTGTGCAGGTGGTTGTGAAACTGGGATAATGCAAATGCGAACCCCTGCAAAATGCCATGGTTTCTATTTAGGGCACTTTCATGCCATTTGTGTAGTGTACCTAACCTTACCTGCCTCAGAGAACATGGAGAAACATTGCTAGTGAAGAATCTAAACATGGTTAAATTAACAGGTTGTCCAAAGTGGAAGCTGCAAATAACATTTGTAGGGCATTTAAATAATGCCTGATGGTGAATTCAGAATAGTTTTCTAATATAATATATATTATATTACATATTATAAGCCAATATAATCTTAGAAATATTACAATCAGAAGTGAGAAAATCCATTTTTGGCAGAGTAATGAACGATGCAGCTTAACTCTTAATTGTTACACTTCATTATCAGGGAAAATCAACATCCTAATTACTTGGTCCAGAAAAAGTAGTTTTGTAATTATAAAATTTACCAAAACAATGATAATGATGATAAAGATGATGAGTATGTGCTTATGAAGTAGGTCAAAATATGTTTTTAAAGCACAGCAAATTTAGTATACCTCGGGAAAGCTTTAAAAGTTTTGTCAAGAAACGTTTCCACATTTGATTTTTACTGAGGTCCTCGCACGTGTGAATTCACATTATTCTTTCACTTTGAATATTTATATTTTGAGCAACTGTTGATTATTTTTACAGTTATAAATCCACACTTTGCTTGATAAATCTTGTACAGAGGGATGGAGTTCTACAGCCTGGAATAATGGGTAGCCAAAGAATTAAGATAAAATTTTCTGGTGTGTTTTAAGATTGCCTCCTCTGATTTCTTTGCCTGTGAAATGTCCCAGTGGGGTTTTTGCTACTTTGGGAGAACTTGGACATGGACTGTATTTCTTCTCAAGGTTTAAGGACGAAGCACTGAGTACCTTGCTGTCTAAAGTAACAGAGCCTCCTTCTTTGTCCTGGGGTTCCCCTAACATACCTTCCCATATCTTGAGATCTTGTGAGGCTGGCCTATTTCCGTCTCCTTTCAAGTGTCACTGGGTCACTCTGCTCTTTTGTATTTTCTCTGCCCCTTAGTTGGAGTAGGATGCAGAATTTTCCACCTCCCTCCATCCTGCTGTCGTGAAATTAAATAAATTATATTCTCATAATTTTAAGGGAAAGATAGCAGTTTGGCTCATGAAGACGTCTCCTCTGGGATCCAGGCTATGCTGAAATTGAAATCTGAAACCTAAGAGTTTCATATCTGTCTGAATTACAGAGACTTTGATCTCTGAAAAAAACTTATCCTTGCACTTAGCCTGTTTTTCTTTGTCGTCTGGTTTTCCTGAGGCATATTCATCAACTGGATGGTCAGTGGATGGAGCTCAGGGTCTTCACCTGCTATCTGAACCACATCTCACTTTGAATACACTTCTAAAGTCAGGAGTTTCTGGTGGCAGGTATTGGTTCCTAGTAAAGTTAAAAGAAGAGCACTGATTCCTTTCCTTCTCAAAGCCTCCATCTCCTCCCAATGGGCTGCTCACACATTTTCTGTTCTCTGTCTGAAGGAGGACTTCAACAGCTTTCTCATCTTCTCTCTGAAAACCAATTTGGGTGTCTTCTAGAATTTCGCCACTACACCTTATCTCTGAAGTGTTTTTGTACCCTTTAAAATAATAGATATTTTTATCACCAAATGAAAGCGTTACATTATACCCACTTTAACAATGGTAACAATACTCAGCTTTATTTCTTACAGAATTATTTCACCTAGATTGAAGCCCTAAGAAGTATACAATGAACTAATCGCATGAACTGTTTGTTCTGGCTAGGTATGGTAGCTCACAACTGTGTACTCAGCAATTTGGGGGGCTGCGGTGGGAGGATCACTTGAGGCCAGAAGTTTGAGACCAGCCTGGGCGACATAGTGAGACCCAATCTCTTCAAAACGTTAACAACAACAACAACAACAACAACAACAACAGAAAACCAGGTTTGGAGGCCTGTGCCTTTAGTCCCAGCGACTCAGGAGATAGGCAGGAGGATCACTTGAGCTCAGGAGTTCAAGATTACAGTGACCTGTGATGATACCCCTGTACTCCATTGTGGGTGGGCAACAGACAGATGGAGACCCGCTCTCTTAGAAACAGAAAACTAAACTGTTCCTTGGATGGTATAAAAACTCGCCTGTAAAACAAAGTGAATTGATGGTTTTGGTATATGGATAGATTTTAATCAGTGAGTCCATTGCTTTAATGTTTATAGTTTTATTTAGATTATCTGTGTCTTTCGGGGCCAATTTTGGTCATTTGTATTTTTTATAAAATTATTATTTTATTTGAGTCTTTAAAAATTTATTGGAAGTTGTTTTATAATTTAAAAGATCTCCACTTTATAGGCATATATGTTCTCCTTTCTGTTTCGAATATTGTTCTGTTTTTCTTTTTTTCACCTCGATCAGGTATGCAGGAGTTTGTCTATTTGATACTTTATCAAAGAATTAGCTTTTGGTTAGCTTCTAAGTTACCTGCTTCTACTCTTACATTTATGATTTACTTATTTCAGCTTCCTTTGGGTTTATTTAATTAATCCTTGAATTGAAAGCTTAACCCATTAATTGTTTAGTTTACTTATGTTCTATTAATATTGTTAATTCACACCTTACAAGAGTAAGAAACACCAATATTTAAAAACATAATTAATATTATTTTCAATAGTTTCTCTGGTAGGTTTTTTTTTTTTTTTTTTTTTTTTTTCCTGAGACGGAGTCTTGCTCTGCCGCCCAGGCTGGAGTGCAGTGGCCGGATCTCAGCTCACTGCAAGCTCCACCTCCCGGGTTCATGCCATTCTCCTGCCTCAGCCTCCTGAGTGGCTGGGACTACAGGCACCCACCACCTCGCCCGGCTAGTTTTTTGTATTTTTTAGTAGAGACAGGGTTTCACCGTGTCTGGTAGGTATTTTTATGAATCCCTGAGCTCCAAAACTGACATGCAGTTATGCTAAAATGACATCAGTCTTCTTAACATGAACAAAATTACTTCAGTAGCTTATTTACTTATTGAAACTCCTAATAAGCCAATTCTCTAATCAATTTATCCAAAATATGGGTATTTGCTTGTTTTCATTAAATTCAAATCTATGATATACTGTATACTTAAGACTCTGTCACAAACTAAACGTATTCATCATACTCAAAGTTTATGTAAATTCATCTTTGATACAAGTAATACCAATAAAGATAATGGTAAAGACAAAAGATTTAAGGGAAATTATGCAAATGACATATCAGTTTCTGAATAAATTGCATGATATCTTTACCGCTGTTAAGTAGGAAACCATGGGTGTTCTGGAAGGATTACTTAACATGGCATACCAATGATAAAACTGGAATGATGACTGCTTTTGATGGATCTCATCTCAGGATGCTCAGAGTCTATAAAATCAGTTTGATCTTCATGGAGCCAAAGGAATGCTTCATGAACTAAGATAGGATTAGTCAATGAAACTCTTCTTAAAGATGAATTCTCATGATCCAAATGGGTAAATTTTGGAAGAATGGCAATATATGTTATTTAAGGCTAGAAATATACCCCTTTTTCCTACTTTAGTTGCATTGCATAGTTTTGATATGCAGGGTTTTCACTATCACTCAGCTCTTAGTATTTTTAAACTCCCTTGTGATATTTAATTCTAACTCAATAATTAGTCAGAATTTTACTTCTCAGTTAATAAATGTATGGAGATTTGGGTTTTTTTGTTGTCGTTGTCGGTTTTAGAGATAGGTTCTCACTATGTTGCCTTGGCTCCTCTCAAACTACTTAGCTCAAATGATTCTCCTGCTTAAGCCTCCCAAGTAGCTGTAACTATAGGCATGCACCACCATGCCCAGTTGTTTTTTATTTTATTCACATTTTATTGCATTTTGGCTAGATAGGTATAATGCTGATTTTTAGTGTTGATTGTGATATCCTTTATGGCTTATTTTATGGACATTTTAAAACTATATTTTCCACGTATGCTTGAAAAAGAATGTGTATTCTCTATTTCTTGTGTACAGGATTTTATATACTTAGATGTGTACATATACAGACGCACAGAGACTAGATCAAATTTCTAATTACGGTGTTAACATCTTCAATAGCATTACCAGTCTTTTGGCTACTTTATCAGTTCCTGGGGTCCATTAAAATCACTTCTAAGATTGTGATGTCGATTACTTTTTGTCATTGTTTGAATTTTTGCTTTGTTTTGATGCTATGTTATTACACACTCATTCAATATTGTTACATCTTCAGAGTGCGTGCTTCCTTTAATTATTAAGTTTTTAACTTCCTTATTTCCAGTACTTGGGGCTCAAAGTGTATTTTTTTCATATAAAACTGTTACCATCTAAAAGAAAACTTGATTTTGCACATGTACTTTTTTCCATATCTGTTTTCTGTATCTACATTTTCCAGATTTATATTTTTATACCTATGCTATCAAATGAGTTGTGTCATTTTCATTTGGATAGGTATCATTACACCATATAGATCTGGATTTTGCATCTTTAATTTCACATTTTAAAACACCGTAGCTTAACAAGAGAAAGGTAATTGCACTTATTGTGAATAATGATAGAGTTTGACTTATTTTCCTCTCTGTTTACTATGCTTTTACTTGGTGTCCTAAGCTTTCTTTCTTGCCACATTTTGGCTTGGTTGATTTCTCTTACTGGTTTTTTTTTATTTTTTATTTTTATTTTTATTTTTTTATTTTTTATTTTTTATTTTGGAGACGGAGTCTGGCTCTGTCGTTCAGGCTGGAGTGTAGTGGTGCCATCTCCACTCGCTGCAAGCTCCGCTGCCTCCCGGTTAACGCCATTCACCTGCCTCAGCCTCCCTAGAAGCTGGGACTACAGGCGCCCGCCACCACGCCCAGCTAATTTTTTTTGTATTTTCAGTAGAGATGGGGTTTCACCGTGTTAGCCAGGATGGTCTCGATCTCCTGACCTCGTGATCCGCCCACCTCGGCCTCCCAAAGTGCTGGGATTACAGGCGTGAGCCACCGCGCCAGGCCCTTACTTGTTTTTTATACATAATTATATATTCTATTTCTATTCTTTTTAAGGTTACTTTACAGTTTTGTGTGATTATCTGATTTAACAGGAGACAACCAGACTACCATGGCTCTCATCTCAGATACATTTTCCTACCTATTTTGTGGTTATGTGATTTTCACTACATAACTTAAACTCTCAGGGCTCAGTAGTCCTGGTGGTAAAGTGGTGACAATAAACATAGCAATGTCATAGGCTGTTGTGTAAAGTAAATTAGCTAATACACATAAAGTGTTAAAATAATTTCATGTAACATAATGGCATTAAATAGGTTCCTAGAACATAAAAGTATCTGCTATTTTTTTTTTTTTTTTTTTTTTTTTTGAGGCGGAGTCTCGCTTTGTCGCCCGGACTGGAGTGCAGTGGCCGGATCTCAGCTCACTGCAAGCTCCGCCTCCCGGGTTTACGCCATTCTCCTGCCTCAGCCTCCCGAGTAACTGGGACTACAGGCGCCTGCCACCTCGCCCGGCTAATTTTTGTATTTTTAGTAGAGACGGGGTTTCACCGTGTTAGCCAGGATGGTCTCGATCTCCTGACCTCGTGATCCGCCTGTCTCGGCCTCCCAAAGTGCTGGGATTACAGGCTTGAGCCACCGCGCCCGGCCAGTATCTGCTATTTTTATTATCTTCTTCCTAATACTTGAACTTAAATAAATTCTAACTGCGTGTTTCAGAATCATAATATTTTGTCATAATTCATATTTGGACTGTATTTAACTTCCTCCAAATTAGTTTTTGCTTTGTATAAGAAATAGTTACATAGATGTGTAAACATGTTTTCCAGTTTTTCTTCATTGTTACTTTTTATCTCTTTCTGCCTTCCTGGTTCTTTTTTGTTTGTTTTTGTTTTTACTGATATATATTCTTTAGTGGATACTTCAGGGAAGGCTTTAGTCTTGCATGGAAACATCTTTATTTTTATTATACTCTTAAATGATACTATAACTGAGTGTAGGGTTTGGTGTTATTTATCACTCAGAATATATTACTTCAATACTTTTTGTCCTCTTTTGTTGGCAAGTAGAATTATGTTGTTACACTGCCTTTTGATATTAATTTGACTTATGTCTCTGGTTTTAAGTTTTTTAGTTGTTTTTGATATTCTGCTATTTTCTTAATGTGTCTAAGTATAGATTTACTTTATTTTTCTTGCTCAGAACTTGTTATACTTCATGCTTCTTAACAGCTGTTTCATGTTTTTCATCTCTTCGTTGCTGTGGTATTTCTTGGAGATTTTATCTTATCTTTTTTTCCAGCTTACCATATTTTACTCTCAGTGCATTTCTAATCTGTGGTTAACCTACTCATTGGATTTTTAGTTTTAATTATATTTTCATTTAAGCTGTGTGGGCCCTTTTTCAAGTCTATCTGTGTTTTGTTCATGCTGTTGCATTACATAAGTATAGTAATGATTGGTTTCATTCCTCTTTTATTCCTTTAAACTACATTCATTTTATAATCTCTTTTGGATTGTTCTGTTATTTATAATACTTGGGGTGCTAATTCTTATATTTATCCATTTACTGACTTTCTCTTTTCAATATTTATTTCCTTACGTAGATTGTAGTTTTAATTATGAGCTTAACTTCAGCAGGGGATGTTTATTTGGTAAACGTCTGTTTTCTTTAAGTTGTAAGATGTTCTTACAAAATGGTTTCGAGTGTGCTTCTTGCTGGGACCTAGGGTTTTAATGATTTGTTTTTACTATTCATTTCTTAGCTTGGCTTTATTACATGACTCAAGTACTATAGATATAGACTTAATACCTGTATGTGGTTTAGAGCTGGAATTTTATACTTCATGGGCGAATTTCCCCTGGCTGAAAGCCATAAGGAGTTCAAGCATTTCTTTTCCTTCCTTTATTCCTTGGCTAAAAGCATCTTTTCTTTTTCTAGTATTTATTTATTTAGGACAATGTAGCTCTTGGAAATTCAGGAATTTCTTCGGGAGCCCTTTCTTTAGTGGTCTGAAGTCAAATTTCTCGTCCTCATGTAGGTGTTAAAATGCCAGATCCTAGCACATAGGTCACGCTTCTATGTCTGGAATTCTTCTGGTTCACTGTGACTTCAAATCCTACTGACATATCTCATTTTGATTTTCTTATTTTTTTTTTTTTGCCTCCTAGACCTTTTCCTCTATTTCGAACTTGGCTAGATATTAATATCTTATGTAGTGGTATGAGGAGACACCATTTCTGTCCATATTGTTGGATATCTCTGTGACATTTTACACAGTACGTTTTAAGGACATACTTTCTAGAGAAGGTTTAATTCTCATGGTTATGTTATCATAATGGCTTCTCTTTAATGTAAGGTAAAAATAATGTGTACTTCCCTAGTTTTCAATCTGAAGGAATTTCAGATTGAAAATTCCCTAGTTTTCAATCTGAAGGATGTGGGGGTGTGACTGTACTGCTTGTTTTATTTTGTGTATTTTCATGCTTATGTAGAAGATGAATAGCTTAGCAGTTGATGGAAGTGTTTGACCTAAGTTTGGGAAAGATGCCCCCAGATTAGAAGTAGGAAGACCCTGTTGTAATTCCACTTCTGCCATTAACTTGGTCTTATGATCCTGACAAGTATTCATCTACCTGGTTCTTCCATTGGGAGATATATACGTATACACACACACACACACACATACACACACACACACACATATATATAGACACACACACACACACACACACACACATATATATATATATACTTACCCTATCTGTTTAAGATTGTCCGCAGGGGAGGACATCATTTCATCATTTATAACAAAGCTGTTACTTTTACAGCAAAAGAGACTTAATCCAAGAGAAGCATGTGTTTGTTATATTAATATTATATTAAAGTGATGTGGAGACATGGGCGTATTGTCATTTTAAATGACACAAGCACAATTATAGGTTATTCTCTCACAATGACATCTTTTAAATGTGTGAGTCATAATTGATGTGCTTCCTGCAACCGTCCTGTGCATTGTTTATCACTGTACATGGGTTTTCTCATCTTGATTTGTCAAATTCATGCCTCGTTTGAAGACGACTTGTATTCCTCTTCCTCTCTAATAATTCCGGTGGGTAGGGCAGGAGAATTCCACCAAAAGATCTCTGTTATGACTGTGACAAGCATACTTTCCAGGTGAGTTTCACGTTATTAGTTTGTGTTGGCATACGCAGGCTCACAGGGGAAAGACAGCAAAGAAAAATCGAAGTCACAATACATTTAGAAAGTTCACCTAGAAATGAATCCGATGACACCTGCCTGCTCTGTCCGGGAAGCACTCTGAAGAAGTATAAAGGTTTTGCTATCCATAGAAAGTTGTTTAGAAAATCACAGGGCAGTGAAACAACTCCATACCTATAGTTCTGTGACTCGGCCTCTGGCTGCTTTTCCCAATTCCTGGGCCTGTTTCCTGGAGACCCACTAGCCAGGAAACCTGAGCAGTGTAATGCAACCAGTGGCGCATTTTCTTGTAGCACAGAAGGGAGGAGATGGGTGAGACTCGGTCATCCCTCTGTCACAGTTTCTTTAATAAAATAATAATAGCTAACACGGACAGAATATTATTCTCTGCCAGGTATTTGAGCCAAGCGCTTTATAGTCTTTGTCTTATTTAATCTTCACAGTAATTCTGGGATGTAGGCACCATTATTATTCCTAGTTTTAAAAAATAGATGAGGATAAGAGTTTAGGGAGCTTAGGTAACTTGTCCAAGGTGTCAGCTATCAAGTGGCAGAGGTGGGGCCACAGCTAGTTGTTCATCACTTGGATGTGTCTCACCCGGCCCCCTGTTTCTCACGGGAAATAATATTAAAGTACCACAATAATATTAAAATAATATTAAAATAATATTAAAGTGTGGTCTCCAGCGCACTTTACCCACTCTTAACCTGGAGCCAGAGGCCTGCATTTGAGGCTCATGCTTGACCCACAGGCCTTGTTATGACAGTCTCAGACTGCCATTGTAAAATCACACAATAGTAATAGCACCCGGCCTCCTTCGTGTGATTCTGTGAGGACGAATCGAAGTAATACATGGAAAAAGTACATTGCAACCCAGAAGTTAGGAGGAGTATGACCTCACAACAACTCTAAACTGGGCAGGACACAAAGAGCTAAGGAAAAGGTAAGGTAGCGGAACTCAGTAGTACCAGAGCCGGACCATGAGTCTAGAACTTCAGAATCTTGGCCTGGTCTTTTCCATCATCCATGACACACAGAATACAGAATTTTAATGCTTTTGAGATACATATTTAACATGTTAAGTGTTCATAGGTTAAGAAAAGGTTCAACCCATATAACTTAGGCTGTCATGTAGATTTTAATAAGTTCAACTACAACTGATTTACAGGAGAAAAGATGTTAAATATGTTTCAGTGTTGCACACACATACACAGGTATTACACATGCAAACAGGCCCATAGAGAAACACATGTACATATAAATGACATTCATTAGAATGCGTGCTCAATGAGGGAAAGGACTTTGTGTTTGACTCATTGTCTGGAACAAGGCCTGGTACATAGTACAAACTCAATAAATAATTACTGAGTAAATGAGTAACTCAATAACATTTGGAGAAACTCTTTTTCTTCACCACACTTTAGTGATATAATTAAAGTTACCACACTCCCTGGTTGTCCATGATATTTCTGGTTTATATTTGTTACAAATGACCTGTCACATATATTATTATCGTGTCATTTCACTCTCAAATATCCTCATTTGGATGGTAATTGAGTTGATCACTCTAATATAGTGCATATACTATTATTGGATATACTTTTTATTTTTATTTATTTATTTATTTTTATTTTATTTTTATTTTTTTTTATTATACTTCAAGTTCTAGGGTACATGTGCATAACGTGCAGGTTTGTTACATATGTATACTTGCGCCATGTTGGTGTGCTGCACCCATCAACTCGTCAGCACCCCTCAATTCATCATTTATATCAGGTATAACTCCCAATGCAATCCCTCCCCCCTCCCCCCTCCCCATGATAGGCCCCGGTGTGTGATGTTCCCCTTCCCGAGTCCAAGTGATCTCATTGTTCAGTTCCCACCTATGAGTGAGAACATGCGGTGTTTGGTTTTCTGTTCTTGTGATAGTTTGCTAAGAATGATGGTTTCCAGCTGCATCCATGTCCCTACAAAGGACGCAAACTCATCCTTTTTTATGGCTGCATAATATTCCATGGTGTATATGTGCCACATTTTCTTAATCCAGTCTGTCACAGATGGACAGTTGGGTTGATTCCAAGTCTTTGCTATTGTGAATAGTGCCGCAATAAACATACGTGTGCATGTGTCTTTATAGCAGCATGATTTATAATCCTTTGGGTATATACCCAGTAGTGGGATACCATCTCACACCAGTTAGAATGGCAATCATTAAAAAGTCAGGCAACAACAGGTGCTGGAGAGGATGTGGAGAAATAGGAACACTTTTACACTGTTGGTGGGATTGTAAACTAGTTCAACCATTATGGAAAACAGTATGGTGATTCCTCAAGGATCTAGAACTAGATGTACCATACTGGATATACTTTTAATGGTAATTTAAGCTCTGTGGTCCAAAATCCCAGCCCTGCTACTTACTAGCTATGGATGTGGGTGAGTCAATTACCTTCTCTAACCTCTTGTTATTTCATCAGTAAAATGAGCTCACAGTAGTAGCTTCTTCATTAGGTTGTTGTGAGGATAGAGGTAACGCATTTACAACACGTGCTACTTTATAGACCTTGGAAATGTGGATAGCCTTGAAGGAGAACAGATTTCTTTCTTTCTCCCCCAGTGTATAATAGCATTATACCGTGAAAATCTGTTTTGTCCATTTGCTCCACAGCAAGTTGTTGGATGTCCTGATCTTCTGCCGTTGTTGTTATGAAAAGGTTTCTTTCTAAATCATATGTATGTCAGCCTCTGAAATATGTGACATAAGCTTAAAAAATAATTTCTTTCTGCTTTTGCTAAGTTAGTGTGCAATGGAAAAGAAAGGCAATACACACTTTTTTTTTTTTTTTTTAATCCCAGGTTCTTGTCTTGGAAAACGAAAGGTGAGCAGCCAGGCATAATTGGAGGGCTAGGTGAAAGACTAGGCAAGCAGGGCTCACAGTCAGCTGAGATTCCCTATAGGAGCAGACTCTCTCGTTGACCCTCCTCCGGACACTTCCTGGAAAGCCCAGAGCTTCTGGGTCTCTTCTATGTCATTAGGGTCCACAGATGCGTCAGCTCACACACTTGTGGTAAGCACGTTGTTCAGCCGTTGCTTTCCTAGGCCTTTTGTGCTTTTTGTACAAATAGTGTTTCTTTGAGAATCTAGATTGGAAAGAATGTTAAAGCAAAGTGCTGCCTAAAGTAATTATTGCTATTTTAGAAATGTCAACCCGTGCTTTTCATCACCAGTATTCTAAGGCAGAAGCATGCATCGGCTGACTGTACATTTTCTCTCACAGAACACTGGAATGGTGAGGAGAAACGATACTGAAAAATTGCAGCTTCCTCTTTTCTATCTGATTGAAAGTCTTGGTGTTCAAGGTTGGGAAGGATACATTGTTAGGGTCAACACGCCTGGTCTGCTTACTTAGGAGAATGGCAGCATTCTTTGTGTGTTCACTGGTAAAGTTTCTGGATGAGTATGGAAGATGCTGACTCCGGTTCGAGGAGCTTTAAAGGGAAATAAGAATACATACATACTTGTGTGCAACAGCTCTGGCCCCAGTTTCTCTGGATCCTGTTGCCCAGGTTTGCTTTCTTCTAAGCTGTCTATCACTCTCTGACATCTGATTATTTATGTGTGAGTTGGCTGTTCACTCGCTGTTCACCCCTCCTCAAGAGAGGTTCCAAGGGCATGGGCGTCTTTTTACAAATGTTGTTGCTTACAATGTATATAGTTAAAACCAAGTAACACTGTTTTATATTTTCAATCATTTTACAACTGTAATTTGTCATCTGCTTTGAACGTCACAAGAATCTGTATTTTATTTTGTTTTGTGTCACAGTTGACATTCATTCATTCATTCATGTGCTCACATTCTAAGCACCACACATGAGAGGTGATGGTTTGCTAAAGGGATTTGGTTGATGAGATAGCTAATCTGTTTACTTAATGGTTGGCTCCTTCTGCAGTGGTTTTCTTCCTTTTTTTTTTGATCTTTTTCTTTTTCTTTGGTCTTGTTTCAATTTTCTGTTTTGAAGCCACTAAACCAGGGAGCTGTTACGGTTCCTAAATCTTGTAACAAATGAGTATAATTGGCAAGACTCCAGTCCACTGTTTACCCACTGAATGTGTTAGTAGGTTTGACCATTATTTTAATGGAACGTAATAATTATGATGACTGTAGAACTCTATGGAACTGTGAATCTCCATGAATCCTTAAAATACACATCCCAAAACTCATTGAAACCCCTTTGATTTTTGCAACCATAAGCAAATGGGAAGACACCTGGATGTACAAAGACCACCAACTTGGTAACAGAAGTCAGGGAGGAGGGAAAGGGAATGAAAGGGATAGGATTCTAGCAAGCTTGGAAAATAGTCATTTACCAAATGGGATGGTTTCTTAGTTTAGCATGAGCTAACAGTGTGCAAATATTTCCCTGACATGTAAATAACTGGTGACTGCAGTTAAGTGTTAGCAACCACTTAAATGAAAAATGAAATCAGGTAGCAATTACTGGCAATTGTGGGTTCCTTCACTATACTTTGATTTATGTATTTTGAGCAAGTGGTAAATTTGCTTAGAAGGCAAGCTCTTGAAGGAATAGAAACCAGAAAACAGAAAATACAGTTCCCACACAGGGTGGTTGGGTGGGTGGGGTAGCGTCCCTGGAAAATCTTATATGGCTTAGTGATAGCAGTGTGCAAACAGCAAAGCCAAAATTGGCATAAATCATTTACTAACACATGAGTTGAGAGAATGATAAATCCTGAGATTTAACATCTAGCCTGGGGCAGTAGAATAAAAATTGCTTTCAACTGTTGGCTGGCATGGAAAGCTTTGAATCTAGGTTATAGTATACCAGAGTCTTTATCACCACTGGCACGCCCTAGTGGCCCCTCTCCCAGCCTAACTAAGCTGTGCAAAGGATCTGTTCAGAAATAGTCACTAGAACTGGTCAACCACTTGGACTCTGTAACTCCTCCTACACACTGCCTAGGCACTGGCAAGTTTTACCTTCAGAATGATCTCTTCAAATTGAATCCTTTCTTGGTCAAACCCCTTCATCAGATTGTGTTTCTAAAATGGGAGGGTTGGAGGAAAGGAAGAAAAGAAAAAGAAAAAGTGGAGGGCCTAGAGCCTTGAGGAGATGAAAAAGTTAAGGATGTGTGGAATCACAGAAGACCCGTTGAGTCTGTATCATAGCTGTAAGACCTATACCTGCAGTCCTAACAGACTGAGAGCAAACTCTGTGGCTGCTTCACCCACCGTTCCTCACAGGAAACTTGAGTCCCAGAGTTTTCTAAATAAGAATTCTCTGCATGTTCAAGGGCAGATCTCAGTATTTAATAGTGAGTATCTTGTTTCCCACCTGGCTGTATTAGAAATTCCCTTGCCATCTGTAGAGTCCTTTTCTCAGCTTGGGGAGACACATGTTTCACCCCAGATAGAATACATGCTGAAATACTTTGAAAACTGGCCAGTGTCATCGTTATTATTTCCTTGGGCAGAGTTGCAGCGCCAGCACAACTGAGCCAGTGATCATTTCCGAGCTGTCCAGTGGGTGTGGTGTGGGTTGAAGAAAGAATATAATGCAGGCAGTGAGGTGGCCAGGGCATGAGTTAAATCCTGTGCCCAACCCGGCTCGGGTATCAGAGTAGGGTTCAGCTGCCTCCAGTGAAAAAGAGACTCCCAGGGTGGCAGAGCCACCTTCCTGCAGAAGTGAACTTCACCCACTCTATGTGTTGTCCTGGACCCACCAGAGATATTACCCCATTGATAAAAACCAACTGCAGTGCCCCAGCTGGGATAGGGAGGCACCCCTGCCCCTGAGGAGATGGTCCCTCATTCATCTGCTTAAAGGATGGGAAACGTGTTACTTAATTCCTGGAATCTCTGCCTAAGTTGTGTTGTCATTGCTGTAGTTGAGACTAGAAGGAAGGAGTCTAAAAAGATAGACATGTAGCTGTCAGTGTGGTCCTTTGTTGGTGCCTCTTCATGCCCTGAGAGATGGGCGGGGGGGGGGTTATGGGGAGCAAGCTCTTGCCCTGCCCAAAGTCCAGCTGATGGCCACTTTGCAGAAATTGGCATGAGTGACAAAAAGCCCAGTTTTGCTGATTTTCCAAGATAACTAGAACAGAAGAATTTACATGTGGATCCTCTCAGTTTCTCAATATGAGCTCAATCTTTGAACCCACTAGATAGGTCGAACAAAACAGGTGTGCAGTCCTTGCTGGCTTATGGCCTGCAAGCTTGCAAACTCTGCTTCAGACTTTTTCATGTTACATAAAATTTTGCTTCTTGTATTTCTACCTGGGTATATTTAAAAGGGCTGAGCTGATTATGTGGGACACTTAGGCACTCAGGATCAGTTGGAATATGTTTTGTAGTCAAGTTAACACTGATCAAAATGAGTATTATTCTCAGAAAGTGATCATGTTACAAGAAGACAAATACAAATGGCTGACATACTCTGACCATTGACAAATGTGGGAAGGGCGCTATGGAATATCTAAGGGAAAAGGGTTCATGTTTCCCACCTTGAATAGGAAGCACAAGCCAAAGGGAAGCTAAGCTGGGATTGCACTCAGGAGGCACTGTGTTAAGATACACAATGAGTTCATCGTCTGTGAAAGGTAAACTCTGTGGGTACATCAGTTGTGGTCCTGGCAATTACTGATCTCTTGAATGAAAGTGTTCCTTATGCTCACTAAAGAGAGGCACTTTCCACTGCTTCTCAGCCTTTTGATCAAGTGTGGAGAGGCACTTTCTTTAAAAACGTGTCTGTGAGTCTAGACGCAGTGGCTTCTGCCTGTAATCCCAACACTTTGGGAGGCCAAGGCAGGAGAATTGCTTGAGGCCAGGAGTTTGAGAAAACGTGTCTGTGAGTAAAATCAACGAATTTAATAGTCTTAAAGGAAAATAAAAACTTTTAAAACTATTCTGTGCTCTTTTTTCACTGAACATTATTTCAAATAAATCCAGGAGTGATGGCTCATGCCCACAATCCCAATGCTTTGGGAGGCTGAAGTGCGAGGATCCCTTGAGAGCAGGAGTTTGAGACCAGCATGGTCAACATAGCGAGATCTTGTTTATAAAATAATTAAAAAATCAGCCAGGTGTTCTGGTGTGCACCTGTAGTCCTAGATACTCAGGAGGCTGAGGTGAGAGGATTTCTTGAGCCTAGGAGCTCGAGGCTTCCGTGAGTTATGATTGCACGACTGCACTCCAGCCTGGGTGACAGAATGAAACCCTGTCTAAAAAAACAGAAACCCAAAGAAAAACTGACATAATAAACATACATGCTGTGGTAGATTATTATATCATGTTAATAGGCTATCATTCACTCAACCATTTTCCTATTCTTTGACATTGTGTTATGAGTATTTTTGTGAAAAATTACCTGTTTTACCTTTTGAGCTGCCAAAAAATTCTGTTGTTTTGCTTCTTGTTTTTGAACAGCCCATGCTTTGCACATTTTATATCAACATTTGTAGAGTTGCCTTTTGAAGGTTTAGCTCAGACTCTGTATCAGGGGATCCATCAGAATTTCAGAACACTGCATGGTGACCGTGCCTACCAGCAGAGATCCATTTAGCAGCATTATCTTTTCTCCCAGTTGGTTTAGCAGTGCTTATACAGTCACAGCAATATTTGTAAGTGTACAATTCAGTGGCATTGAGTACATTCTCAGTGTTTTGCAGCCATTACCTCCATCCATCTTCATGACATTTTCATCTTCACAAACTGAAAATTTGTGCCCGTTAAACACTTACTCCCCATCACCTCCTCCCTTGAGCCCCTGGTAAACTCTATTCTGCTTTCTGTCTCTGTGAATTGGTACATTCTAGGTACCTCATGTAAGTGGAATCATAACAGTATTTGTTCTTCTATGTCTGGCAAAAGCGAACATTTTAAGGAGGAACAATATAGCTCTTACAACTTTAATGAAATTGAGACAAACGTAGAAATGACCGGTAGTAATAAAAGCATAAACCTCCAGTGCAATCAGATATAGACCAGTGGGCTGTTCATTTTCTTGGGAAATAAAATAACAAAATTAAAGATCAGAGAAAACGGAAAGGTTGGAACGAGGATTGTGAGGCG
Source organism: Trachypithecus francoisi (assembly GCF_009764315.1). Lineage (NCBI taxonomy): Eukaryota > Metazoa > Chordata > Mammalia > Primates > Cercopithecidae > Trachypithecus > Trachypithecus francoisi. Next base: position 50,701,021 of record NW_022681462.1, on the reverse strand, counting down.
TGTGAGACAAAAAGCGAGATACAAACTCTGTAACTTTCTGGCATTGGAGTCTACAGTTACAACATGCACATTTTCACTGCATCTGAGGCTTGGCGTATAATCGCTAAGGAAACTAGCCAGCTCAGAGGACAGGTTAAGAGCCTTTTTCTTTGGTACCATACTAGGAAAAAAACATGTGTTTCTCTGCTCTCTCTCTGCACTTCTCACACCAAATGTGTAGGTTTTTCCTTGACACCAACAACCAATTCTCCTACTCTCCAGACAGCAGCCTGGTATCCTAAAATTCAATTCTATTCTGACCCTAACTACCCGGAGTCAGGACAGAATCCATAGTGAAGGACCTTGTCCCACAAAACTGCCCATGATTCAGATGACTATCGAAAGTCCTGGGCCTCTCCATACTTTTGACCAGCTGGCTATAAACTGGGGAGTCCCATGACCTGCTCAGATTCGATCATTTGCTATAATAACTCACAGAACTCAGGGCAACATTGGTTTACTGGTTGTTATAAAGGATACAGATGAACATCAAGGTGAAGAGGTGCACAGGGCTATTTCCTCTCAGCATGCAGCACCCTCCCAGCTCCACCATGTGCCCACCAACAAAGAAGCTCCCAACCTCGTCACTTAGGGTCTTCATGGAGGGTCCATTAGATAGGTGATGGAACTCAACCTCCTGCCCTTCTCTACTCCCCAGAATTTGGGTGGTGGAGTTGGAAGTCCCAAGCCTCTAATCCTGCCTTGGTCTTTCTGGCAACCAGCCCCCATCTTGAAGCTATCTAGGGGACCCCAGCCGCCAGTCATCTCATCAGCATACGGAAGACACTTACCACTCCAGGGATTCTGAAAGTCTTGGGAGCTCTTATGTCTCTAGAACTAGACACTAAGACTGAATATTATAACAGATGCTCCTATTGCCCTTATTGCTCAGGAGATTACAAGGGTTTTAGGAGCTCTGCCAGGAACTGGGAGCAGAGACCAAAGATATACTTCTTGCTGACACAACTTACCGCATACTGTATGAGACAATAGGAGCGCCAAAGTGGATAAAACTTGCGCCAGCCCTGTGACCGTGTGCTCCAGTGGGTGCGACAGACTCTCAAATGGATTTGTGAACTCAGGGTGGTGGGCACTTTGTCAGGGGCGTCAGAAGGGTCATGAAGGAGAGAGAGCCACACAGAGCTCATGCACAGTCCCGCCCAAATGCTCTGTAAACGTCTCAGATGAAAAGCTTAGCTCTTTCCTCACCTCCTTTCCATATTGGGTGTTACTTCCCATGGCCTTATGGTCAATCCAAACTGGATGACAGGTCCCAGAACACCTCACCCTTTCCCTCTTTTTGGATTGCATGCAGTGTCTCTTGTGGGCCACCTCTGTCTCCACTCTAGTGAGTTTTGCATGTGCTGTTCTGCTTGAGAAGACCCTCAGACCCTTCGTGGTTTTGAGAATTCCAACTCCTGTTCACTTCTCAGGTGAAAAATGATTTCCTTAAAAAGCCCCTCCCCCACAGGGAAGACAAGATCTGAGACCCTGCCATGTAATTGTGTTGAAACTTACACTTCCTGCTCCATAACAAGCATGCTGTGTGTGATCACCTGCTCAACATCCTTCTTCCCTGTAAACTGTAAACTCCATGAGGACAGAAGTCGTGTCTGTCTAGGATATTGCTGTGTCCTTAGTGCCTGACACATTTCATGATGGTGAGTGCTTGGACATACTTGTGAGTTAGGACAGAAAACCAAACACCGCATATTCTCACTCATAGGTGGGAATCGAACAATGAGAATACTTGAACACAGGGTGGGGAATATCACACACCGGGCCTGTTGGGGCTGGGGGGCTGGGGGAGGGATAGCATTCGGAGAAATACCTAACGTAAATGGTGAGTTGGTAGGTGCAGCAAACCAACATGGCACATGTATACCTATGTAAGAAACCTGCACGTTGTTTATACCCTAGAACTTAAAGTGTATGAATATTTATTATATAACTTGAAGTATATTAATAATTATTAAAGTATAATAATAATAAAGAAATACTTGTGAGCTAATGAATGAAAAGAAAAGTAATCACGTAAGTTATTTATCAATTTCTAGGAAGGAAGAATCCTTGTAATGATTTTCCCATAATGTACATAGTCCAGTGATTTACAGGCTGTGCAATCATTTCTTCAACATGCTGTCTCCAGCACCTCCTTGGACTTTTAAAGATGAGCTGGCTACCTTTCTGTGTAGTTAAAATTTGGCATTTAGAACCAGTCAGGCTTTTTGAAGATGATCTTTGACAAGCTGAGGAAGTTCATTTCTATTCCTAATTTGCTGAGAATTTTAATCATGAATAGATGTTGAACTTTGTCACATACTTTTTCTGCACCAATTGATATAGTCCTGTGGTTTTTCTTCTTTAGCCTATTGATATGAAGGATTACACTGGTGAATTTTTGAATATTGAACCAGTCTTGCATCCCTGGAATAAACGTCACTTGGTTATAGTGCACAATTCTTTTTATGTATTGCTGAATTATATGCTGATATTTTTGCATCAGTACTCCTTGCTAAAGGATACCGGTCTCTTGTTTTCTTTTCGGTACTGCAGTTATCTGGCTTGGTATCTGTCAGGGCAATATTAGCTTCATAAAATGAATTGAGAAGTGTTCCTTTCTCTTCTATTTTTTGGAAGAAGTTGTATAGAATTGCTTTTATTTTGTAGAATTCACTAGAGAAACTATATGGACCTGGGGATTTTTGGGGGGAAGAGTTTTAAAGTTACACCTTCAAATTTTAGCTGTTTTTGCCAATTGTAGGGCTATTCAATTATTTTTTTCATATTGGTTGAGTTGTTGCCATTGGTGTTTTTTGAGGAATTGGTCCATTTCAGCGAAGATGTCACGTGTGTGTATGGTTGTTCAACTATTCCTTATTAATTTTTTTTTTTAATTTCTACAGGGTCTATAGTGATACCTTTGTTTCATTCTCAAACGGATAATCTGTGGCTTCTGTCTTTTTGTCAGTAAGGGGTCAAAAGTGGGTTGCTTTGTGGCTGGACGATGGTGACGTCCATGTTCTCTGCGTTCTTTACGTCGTCTTTGCTGGCTCCATAGGGAGGGGAGCGCTCATTACCACCCAGTAGAGAAGAAAGACTCCCTTCTGCCCTTTTCCTTCTCTGACACCACCCCAATAGGGAAGCCAGGGTGTTCCTTACACTCTGGTGAGGATGGAATCTAAACCGCCCACTCAGATGTTGCTGCCGTTGGGACCACAGTTTCTTCTGTGGTGTTGGGCTGGAGAGGAGCAGTTATTGTCTGCAACTTCTGTGCCTTGTGAGGTTGACTCTTCCCTATTCTCTTGTCTAGATAAAGCAGACTATTGTTGGGTTTTTGTTGCCGGTGTCCATTGGCATTTCCGGGTTGCTGGCTTCTTCAGCTCCAAGTCTGAGATATGAGAGACAGAAAGAAGACCCAGAGAACTGAATGCCATGGTCTGGGGGTCTCTGGCCAGCATTTCTTCTGCTCTCTTTCAGAGTTATATTTGCTTTACATCTAATATCTAGGCTCTTTAGGTGTATAGAGTGGCATAGAGAACAGTACATCTACTCCATCTTCCCAGAAACAGCAATCTGCTCTTTTTTTTTTTATTATTTTTCATTTTTCACTTTTATTTTTGTTAAAGAGATGGGGGTCGTACTATGTTTCCCAGGCTGGAGTATAGTGACTATTCCCAGGCGTGATCCCACTAATGATCAGCATGGGAGTTTGACCTGTTGTATCTTTTTAAATTTTCATTTTCTTACTATTTTTTTTGCACAAACATTTAAAAAGATGAATTCAGGTATACCTGTCTCCTAACTTAATGGCCATTACTTTTGTCACTGATTATATCACTTCTAACTTAGTGAGAGACATGATTGCAACAAAGAATTACTTTCTGTTGAAGATGGCTGAATAGGAACAGCTCCCAGCAAGACCAATGCAGAAGGTGGGTGATATCTGCATTTCCAACTGAGGTACCCGGGTCATCTCATTGGGACTGGTTAGGCAGTGGGTGCGGTCCACAGAAGGCAAGCAGAAGCAGGATGGGGCGTCGCCTCACCCGGGAAGCATAAGGGGTCAGAGAACTCCCTCCTTTACCCAAGGAACACCGTGAGGGGCTGTGCCATGAGGAACAGTGCATTCTGGCCCAGGTACTACACTTTTCCCTTGGTTTTTGCAACCCCCAGAGCAGGAGATTCCCTTGAGTGCCTATACCACCAGGGCCCTGGGTTTTAAGCACAAAACTGGGTGGCTGTTTGGGCACACACTGCGCTAGCTGCAGGAGGTTTTTTTTTTTTTCCCCAGTGACACCTGGAATGCCAGCAAGACAGAACTGTTCACTCCCCTGGAAAGGGGGCTGAAGCTAGGAAGCCAAGTGGTCTAGCTCAGCGGATCCCACTCCTACAGAGACAGACCAGCAGGCTAAGATCCACTGGCTTGAAATTCTTGCTGCCAGCACAGGAGTCTGAAGTTGACCTGGGATACTTGAGCTTGGTGCAGGGAGGGGTGCCTGCCATTACTGAGGGTTGAGTAGGTGGTTTTCCCCTTACAGTGCTAACTCTGACTGTGCAGAACTCATGGCAGTGTGGCAAAGTGCCTGAGGCCAGACTGCCTCTCTAGATTCCTCCTCACTCGGCAGGGCATCTCTGAAAGAAAGGGGGCAGCCCCTGTCAGGGGCTTATAGATAAAACTTCCAACTCCCTGGGACAGAGCACCTGGGGGAAGGGGCAGCTGTGGGCACAGCTTCAGCAGACTTAAACCTTTCTGCCTGCTAGCACTGAAGAGAGCAGCAGATCTCCCAGCACAGTGCTCAAGCTCTGTGAAGGGACAGACTGCCTTCTCAAGTGAGTCCCTGACCCTCATGGCTCCTGACGGGGAGACACCTCCCAGCAGGGGTTGACAGACACCTCAGGAGAGCAGCAGATCTCCCAGCACAGTGCTCATACTCTGCGAAGGGACAGACTGCCTCCTCAAGTGAGTCCCTGACCCCCATGGCTCCTGACTGGGAGACACCTCCCAGCAGGGGTTGACAGACACAGGGAAGCTCTGGCTGATGCTGGGTGGGTGCCTCTCTGGGACAAAGCTTCCAGAGGAAGGAGCAGGCACCAATCTTTGCTGTTCTGCAGCCTCTGCTGGTAATACCCAGGCAAACAGGGTCTGGAGTGAACCTCCAGCAAACTCCAGCAGACCTGCAGCAGAGGGACCTGACTGTTAGAAGGAAAACTAACTAACAGAAAACAATAACGTCAACATCAACAAAAAGGATGCCCACAGAAAAACCCCATCCAAAGGCCATCAGCATCAAAGATCAAAGGTAGATAAATCCATGAAAATGAGGAAAAACCAGTGCGAAAGTGATGAAAATTCCAAAAACCAGAATGCCTCTTCTCCTCCAAATGATAACAACTCCTCTCCAGCAAGGGCACAAAACTGGATGGAGGATGAGTTTGACAAATTGGCAGAAGTGGGCTTCAGAAGGTGGGTAATAACAAACTCCTCTGAGCTAAAGGAGCATGTTCTAACCCAATGCAAGGAAGCTAAGAATGTTGATAAAAGGTTACAGCAACTACTAACTAGAATAACCAGTTTAGAGGAGGACAGAAATGACCTGATGGAGCTGAAAATCACAGCATGAGAACTTCATGAAGCATACACAAGTATCAATAGCCGAATCGATCAAGCAGAAGAAAGGATATCAGAGATTGAATATCACCTTAATGAAATAAAGCCTGAAGACAAGATTAGAGAAAAAAGAATGAAAAACAGCAAACAAAGCCTCCAAGAAATATGGTACTATGTGAAATGACCAAACCTATGATTGATTCATGTACCTGAAAGTGACAGGGAGAATGGAACCAAGTTGGAAAACACCCTTCAGGATATTATTCAGGAGAACTTCCCCAATCTAGCGAGACAGGCCAGCATTCAAATTCAGGAAATAGAGAGAACACCACTAAGATACTCCTCAAGAAGAGCAACCACAAGACACACAATCATCAGATTCACCCAGGTTGAAATGAAAGAAAAAATGTTAAGGGCATCCAGAGAGAAAGGTCAGGTTACCTACAAAGGGAAGCCCGTCAGACCAACAGCAGATCTCCCTGCAAAAACTCTACAAGCCAGAAGAGAATGGGGATTGATATTTAACACTCTTAAAGAAAATAATTTTACAGTGCAGAATTTCATATCCTGCCAAACTAAGCTTCATAAGTGAAGGAGAAATAAAATCCTTTATAGACAAGCAAATACTGTGAGATTTTGTCATCACCAGGCCTGCCTTACAAGAGCTCCTGAAGGAAGCACTAAATATGGAAAGGAAAAACCAAAACCAGTACCAGCCACTGCAAAAACATACCAAAATAAAAAGACCAATGATACTGTAAAGAAACTGCATCAACTAATGTGCAAAATAACTAGCATCATGACGACAGGATCAAATTCACACATAACAACATTAACTTAAATGTAAATGGGCTAAATGCCCCAATTAAAAGACATAGACTGGAAAATTGGATAAAGAGCCAAGACCCATCAGTGTGCTGTATTCAGGAGACCCATCTCATGTGCAAAGACACACATAGGCTCAACATAAAGGGATGGAGGAATATTTACCAAGCAAATGGAAAGAAAGAAAAAAAAAAGCAGAGGTTGCAATCCTAGTCTCTGATAAAACAGACTTTAAACCCACAAAGATCAAAAAAGACAAAGAAGGGCATTACATAATGGTAAGGGATCAATGCAACAAGAAGAGCTAACTATCCTAAATATATATATACATCCAATACAGGAGCACCCGGATTCATAAAGCAAGTTCTTAGAGACCTACACAGAGACTTAGACTCCCATAAAATAATAGTAAGAGACTTTAATACCCTACTTCAATAGTAGACAGATCAACAAGATAGAAAGTTAACAAGGATAGTTAGGACTTGAACTCAGCTCTGGACCAAGCAGACCTAATAGATATTTATAGAACTCTCCACCCCAGATCAATAGAATGTACATTCTTCTCAGCACCACATAGCATTTATTCTAAAATTGACCATATAATTGGAAGCAAAACACTCCTCAGCAAATGCAAAAGAATGGAAATCATAACAAACCGTCTCTCAGACCACACTGCAATCAAATTATAACTCAGGATTAAGAAACTTACTCAAAACCATAGAACTACATGGAAACTGAACAACTTGCTCCCGAATGACTACTGGGTAAATAAATTAAGGCAGAAATAAATAAGTTCTTTGAAACCAATGAGAATAAAGACACAAGGTACCAGAATCTCTGGGACACAATTAAAGCAGTGTTAAGAGGGAAATTTATAGCACTAAATGCCCACATTAGAAAGTTAGAAATATCTAAAATTGGCACCCTAACACCACAATTAAAAGAACTAGAGAAGCAAGAGCAAACAAATTCAAAAGCTAGCAGAAGACAAGAAATAACTAATATCAGAGCAGAACTGAAGGAGATAGAGACACCAAAAACCCTTCAAAAAAAATCAGTGAATCCAGGAACTGGTTTTTTGAAAAGATTAACAAAATACATAGGCCTCTAGCCAGACTAATAAAGAAGAAAAGAGAGAAGAATCAAATAGACACAATAAAAAATGATAAAGAGAATATCACCACCGATGCCACAGAAATACAAAATAGCAACAGAGAATACTATAAACACCTCTATGCAAATAAACTAGAAAATCTAGAAGAAATTGATAAATTCCTGTTCACACACACCCTCCCAAGACCAAATTAGGAAGAAGTCGAACCCCTCAGCAGACAAAAAACAAGTTCTGAAATTGAGGCAGTAATTAATAGCCCACCAACAAAAAAAGCCCAGGACCAGTTGGATTCACAGCTGAACTCTTATCAGAGGTACAAAAAGGAGCTGGTATCATTCCTTCTGAAACTATTCCAAACAACAGAAAAAGAGGAACTCCTCCGTAACTCATTTTATGAGGCCAGCATCACTCTGATACCAAAACCTCGCACAGAAACAACAAAAAAAGAAAATTTCAGGTCTATATCCCTGATGAACATTGGTGCAAAAATCCTCAATAAACTACTTGTAATCCGAATCCAGCAGCACATCGAAAAGCTTATCCACCATAATCATTGGCTTCATCCCTGCGATGCAAGGTTGGTTCAACATATGCAAATCAATAAACATAATCCATCACATAAACAGAACCAGTGACAAAAAACACATGATTATCTAAATAGATGCAGAAAAGGCCTTCAATAAAATTCAACACCCCTTCATGCTAAAAACACTCAATAAAGTAGGTATTGATGGAACATATTTCAAAATAATAAGACCTATTTATGACAAACCCATAGCCAATATCATACTGAATGATCAAAAGCTAGAAGCATTCCCTTTGAAAACTGGCACAAGACAAGGATGCCCTCTCTCACCACTCCCATTCAACATAGAATTGGAAGTTCTGGCCAGGGAAATCAGGCAAGAGAAAGAAATAAAGGGTATTCAAATAGGAAAAGAGGAAGTGAAATTGTCTCTGTTTGCAGATAACATGATTGTATATTTCAAAAACCCCATCATCTCGTCCAAAAACTCCTAATAAGCAACTTCAGCAAAGTCTCAGGATACAAAATCAGTGTCCAAAAATCACAAGCATTCCCATACACCAATAATAGATATAGAGTCAAATCATGAGTGAACTCCCATTCACAATTGCTACAAAGAAAATAAAATACCTAGGAATACAATTTACAAGGGACATGAAGGACCTCTTCAAGAGAACTACAAAACACTGCTCAAGGAAATAAGAGAGGACATAAATAAATGGAAAAACATTCCATGCTCATGGAGAGGAAGCATCAATATCATGAAAATGTCTATACTGCCCAAAGTAATTTACAGATTCAATGCTATCCGCATCAAACTACCACTGACTTTCTTCAGAGAACTGGAAAAAACTATTTTAAATTTCATATGAAAACAAAAAAGAGCCTGTATAGCCAAGACAATCCTAAGCAAAAAGAACAAAGCTGGAGGCATCACGCTACCTGACTTCAAGCTATACTACAAGGCTACAGTAACCCAAACAGCATGGTACTGGTACCAAAACAGATATATAAACCAATGGAACAGAACAGAGGCCTCAGAAATAACACCACACATCTACAACCATCTGATCTTCTACAACCCTGACAAAAACAAGTAATGGGGAAAGGATTCCCTATTTAATAACTGATGCTGGGAAAACTGCCTAGCCATATGCAGAAAACTGAAACTGGACCCCTTTCTTACACCTTATACAAAAATTAACTCAAGATGGATTAAAGGCTTAAGTATAAAACCTAAAACCATAAAAACTCTAGAAGAAAACCTAGGCAATACCATGCAGGACACAGGCATGGGCAAAGACTTCATAACTAAAACACCAAAAGCAACTGCAACAAAAGCCAAAATTGATAAATGGAATCTAATTAAACTAAAGGACTTCTGCACAGCAAAAATTATCATCAACGTGAATAGGCAACCTACAGAATAGGAGAAAATTTTTGCAATCTTTCCATCTGACAAAGGTCTATTATCCAAAATTTATAAGGAACTTAAACGAATTTACAAGAAAAAAACAACCCCATCAAAAAGTGGGCAAAGGATATGAACAAATGCTTCTCAAAAGAAGACATTTATGCAGCCAACAAACATGAAAAAAAGCTCATCACCATTGATCATTAGAGAAATGCAAATCAAAACCATGAGATACCATCTCACACCAGTTAGAATGGTGATCATTAAAGAGTCAGGAAACAACAGATGCTGGAGAGGATGTGGAGAAATAGGAAAGCTTTTACACTGTCAGTGGGAGTGTAAATTAGTTCAACCATTGTGGAAGACAATGTAGTGATTCCTCAAGGATCTAGAACCAGAAATACCATTTGACCCAGCAATCCCATTACTGGGTATATACCCAAAGGATTATAAATCATTGTACTATAAAGACACATGCACAGGTGTGTTTCTTGCAGTGCTGTTCACAATAGCAAAGACTTCTAACCAACCCAAATGCCCATCAATGATAGACTGGATAAAGAAAATGTAGCACATACACACCATGGAATACCATGCAGCCATAAAAAAGAATGAGTTCATGTCCTTTGCAGGGACATGGATGAAGCTGGAAACCATCATTCTCAGCAAAGTAACACAGGAACAGAAAACCAAACACTGCATGTTTTTGTTCATAAGTGGGAGTTGAACAATGAGAACACATGGACATAGGGAGGGAACATTACACACTAGGGCCTCTCTGGGGGATGGGGGGCAGAAGGAAGGAGAGCATTAAGACAAATACCTAAGTAGAGCTTAAAACCTAGATGATGGGTTGATGGGTGCAGCAAACCACCATGACACATGTATACCTATGTCACAAACCTGTACCTTCTGCACATGTATCCCGGAAATTAAAGTAAAATAAAACATAGTAAAAAAAGAATTATTTTCTGTTTTTGTAGATTATTTTTGTTTAATGTTGAACTCTTTGACTTTCATGGAATTTTCCACAGTTGTGGAAGTTAAAAAGAAACCTGTAGGTATGTGTTTGCTATTTCTATCTGCCTGTTCCTATAACACTGGTTAAATTATGCTTTCTTTCCTTGTTGTTGTACAGCTTCTTACTTTATAAGACATTCGTGTACCTCTGTACATCATTGTGTGGGTTTACTATTTCATCCCCGACATCCATTATGGGGTTAATAAGAACATGTGGTGATGTGTTTAGCAGTGGTGTGGGGGAGTGTGGCATCATACTCTGAGAACTGATGGCTCTTCTCTAGTGCTCCCTAGAAATTGTCTGCCATTTCTTCGGGCTAAATCATGCTATCAATTTGTTAAGCTCCATGGTATTTTAAAAGGATTTCTGATTGGTGTTTACCATCTTGAGTTTCTCTCCTAAAATTATCTGCCTTCCTATTGCTTTCCATCTCAGTAAATAGTCCCATTCTACACATTTGTTTGAACCCCAAACTATGGATTCATCCCTGATCATCTGTCTCACATCCTTCATCCAGGCCAGCAGCACACTTGGTTGGAGCAACTGTTACAATACACCCCCCATCCCCCTCCTGTCATACTCACCCCCACTTTAATGGCTGGAAGCCACTCTCAGCCCTCTCCTGGTTTGCTGAAAAGGACTCCTCACTGGCCTGCCTGCTTCTGTTTTTCAACAGTGGGGACCTGGTCTCATGACATTCGTCTGCTCAAAAGCCTCTCAGGAAATATCCAACGTCTGTCCCAGGGCCACAGGCTCTGCAGGCTCCAGCATTTTTCTGTCCCTCTGTCCTCGTTTCTTACCTTGTTCTCCTTCATTCTTCAAGCTCCAGCCAGAGTGGCCTCTTTGCTCAAGGTGCTCCCAACTCAGGGCTTGTCCCCTTGTTCTTTTCTTCCCTGCTCTGGAAAGTTCTTCCACTATGTTTCACACCTTCACTTCATTCAGGGCTTCCTTCAGGTGTCACTCACCAATGAGGCTTCCCTTGGCACGCTGATACAAAATATCCATCACGAGGATTCTCTCATCAATCAAAAGGATTCTCTCACCGCTCTCTGCTTTTGTCTGCAGTGCTCATCACTGCCTGCTACTGTCTTTATTGGCTGACTGACTTATTTTCTGTTTCCCACACTAGCCTGCAGCTCTCCAGTGCAGAGGTTTTGTTTAACACATTGCTACATCCCAGCACCTTGATGATTTCAAGAAAGCAAATTTTCTCTATTCAAGTTCATTTCTTCTTCAAGAAATACTTGGGGGAGGAAAAGCCATAATGCATGCACATTTGTAATTTTTGATTTATTCCGTGAACAATGAAATCTAAGAAGCCCTCTTTTGTTTGTTGTCACTAATTACTTAGCTGATGAGTTTTTACTTTGGTAGTTCATAAAAGCACAGACACCTGCAGCCCAAGCACCTCGTGAGGTCAGTGGGCTTGCCAGAGGTCACAGGTAAAGAGCAGCTGCACCCACTGAATACATTTAGTCCCCACAAATTATTGTGGGTATAATAATTATTATTGGTTCTGTAGTATAAATATTAAAATAAAGCTAGATTTGAATGCTCAGCATACAGAAAGCATGTTACACAACACAGTTTCTCTGCTTATGTTCACCAAAAAGCACTGAACTAAGATCTTGTGTGACCTCCCTTCATTTAATCTCTTCTTGCCCATGAAACAATTTGGCAAACTCAGTAACTGCTGTCCTACTTTAAGAAGGGGTCATTCAGGTCAGTTCTGAATGACCCAAGTATTCATTAAAGGAGTGCAGATTTTAAAACATGAAACCGTCTGATTTTTTTCAACAAGTGTCCCTGGGTTTCTTGCTGTTCCTTTCTGATTTTGTTACTCCTGGATTTTCCTCTGCCTCGCTTCCTTCATGCCACCTTTGGCCGCTGTCCGGGTGGGTCTTCATTCTAACTGCATCCTGCATTTATTTTGCCGTGTTTTATTGGCTGCTTCTTGGTTGTTTCTGCTTGCCTGAGTTTCTGGTCAGGATCAGTCTCATTGCCTGAGCATGGCAGGCATGTTGGCCTCTGTGTTGCATTTCAGCAGTGCCTGTTCCTTCCTCTTTTCCCTGGCTTTCCATTCTCCAACCTTAGGAATGAGAATATCCTTTTGATACAGCAAGAAGAGCAGCACCCCCTGTGAAAGCATGGATCTCTGAGGCTGTTGGGTTAGTGAAAGGAAAGAAAAAGGTGGAAGAGGAAATGGGAGCCTCCAAAACCAGTCCTCATCCATTTTCCTGTTGGTCTCCGTGGATCCTATGGCTTCTGTGCATTTCTTTAAAACTGTTTTCTCTTGCCTTCTTACATATAGGAGGGGAAGGCAACTGAAATTTGGAGGCATTTGTGATGTTAGAGGCACAGTGGTTAAGTACTGTGCAGTTGACTGCCTGGTTATGGGTACAGTTCTTTACCCAGCAGGTGCATTTGTGTCTGTTTCACAGATGAGTAGGTGGGGCCTGCGCATGTTAGGAACCTTTCCACCATCACAGGCAGAGAGCGGGAGGGCTGGGTTTCAAGTCAGGAGGCAGTCGTCCAATGGCATGCTACAGGCCCATGGCAGAAACCTCCAGGTTGTATCGCATTAAGGAAAGGAGGTGATTTCATTTGGATACTAGGGGACTGGAGATGCTGCTGTTGGCTGACTCTTATCACACAGTAGCAGGTGCACATAGAAGCAGGAAATCAGCTTGGGGGAACACAGGCGTGGTTTTCAGGGAGCTTTTTTATTTCCTCATTTATCAGTGAGGTCAGTGAGCTTGCCAGAGGTCGCAGGTAAAGAGCAGCTGCACCCATTGAATACATTTAGTCCCCACAAATTACTGGAGCCTCCTGTAGTATAAATATTAACATAAAGCTAGATTTGAACGCTCTACAGATGATCACTGTATTATTTCACAGTTCTTTAAATCTTTTCAAATGTTTACAGCTATATTGATTTGGCTCACAAAATGTTTAATGTTATAGTTTTAGTCCTGTTTCTAAGCTCTTAAGGATTTACTTACTAAAAGTTCTGTGACTGTAAGTACCTACGGACTTATTCTATCCTTTTGATAGTCATTTATCACTTAACAAAGGGGATACGTTCTGCAAAATGCATCCTTAGGCGATTTTGTCATTGCTTGAACATCATAGGGTGTGCTTACACAAACCTAGGTGGTACAGCTTACCACACACCTAGGCCACATGACGTAGTCTACCAGCCTATTGCTCCTCATCTACAAACCTGTGCAGCATGTTACTGTACTGAATACTGTAGGTATTTGTAACACAACAAGTATTGATGTATTTAAACATATCTAGACATAGAAAAGGCATTGTAAAAAAATGTAGTATAAAGGATAAAACGTGGTCCAACTGTATAAGGCACTTACTGTAAATGGAGTTTGCAGGACTGGAGGTTGCTCTGGGTGAGTCAGTGAGTGAGTGGTGAGTGAATGTGAAGGCCTAGGACATTACTGTATGCTACTGTAGACTTCATCGACACTGTACATTAGTCTATGCTAAACTTATTTTAAAAATTTTTTTGTAATAACTCTTAGCTTGAAATACAGCTTGAAATACACATTGTACAGTAGCACAAAAAGTGTTTTCTTTCATTATACCCTTCTTCTTCTTCTTTTTTTTTTTTGAGTGCAACTTCCATCTCCTGCATTCAAGCAATTCTTCTGCCTCAGCCTCCCAAGTAGCTGGTATTACAGGCACCCGCCACCACACCTGGCTAATTTTTGTATTTTTACTAGAGGCAAGGTTTCATCATGTTGGCCAAGCTGGTCTCGAACTCCTGACCTCAGATGATCCACCCACCTCGGCCTCCCAAAGTGCTAGGATTACAGGCGTAAGTCACCGCGCCTGGCCTATATCCTTATTCTATAAGCTTTGTATGTTAAAAAATAGTGTGTTGATATTTAAACTTTTTTGTTAAAAACAAGACATATACATACACATCAGCCTAAGTCTACACAGGGTCAGGATCATAAAGGTGTCACCAGGCAACAGGAATTTTTCAGCTCCATGATAATTTTATGGAACCACCATCCTATATGTGGTCCACTGTTCACTGAAACACTGAATGTGGTACATGGCTGTATTACCTTTCTATAATTCAGATAAATTTCTGCCCTACTGTGTTCCTGTTGCTAGAAAACAGAAGACCACAGTTGGATAATTTATAAAGAACATTGATCTTTTCACAGTTCCAGAGGCTGGGCAGTCTAAGCTCAGGGCACTGGCATTTGGTGTCTGGTGAGTGCCTTCTTGTTTTCAGCCTCACATGGCAAGAAGCCAGAGGGCATGTGAGAGTAGAAGAGCAAGTTAACCAACCAGCAATGCTGTGAGAAGCCTCTGTGTAAGGACCTTCATCCCACGAATGAGGAAGGAGCCCTCATGGCCTAATCACACCTTAAAGGCTCCACCTCTTAAGGCTATCATGTTGGCAACGCCTGAGTTTTAGAGGGGGGAGCGCCAAAGCATAGCATTCTCATATTCTGCTTTAGTTCTAAAATGTATTGAATGCCTGCAGGATGACTGCTATTGTCCTGCAAGTAAGTGCTCTCCAAACTTGAGCTCCATCCAGTGACCTTCGTGTGTTAAGTCACTTTCCACGTGTTCTCCATGTGCTGGCCCAACCCACACCTGTCTCCTCTTTCCCTACAGGCCTCCTCCTAACATGTTCTCTGTTTTAAAGCCACAGTGGGCTCTACCACGAGTTAAGAGGTGGATATTTCCCACCATGTTTCCATGTACTAGAGAAACCCCTTCATGGCTCTGTTTAATGCCTGTCTTTTAAGCCTTGTCCAGATACTGTCCTACTCTGGGTCTTCCTAAGCAGACTTCCTCTTCCCCTGTTCCCATAGCACTTGGCTGGGGCTTGACCACACTTTGCCTTGTATTAGAGTAAGTCATAAATACATGTTGGGAGCTGTATTGGGAACTCTTTGAGATGAGAGATCATGGCACGTTTATATCCCTCATAGAGTAATTACTTGAGGCATCCTGACAAATTGCTTGGGTTGTCTCTGAAGGAGCAAACATCTCAAATATTAAACCCATTCAGTGTTCCAAATGCAAGAATTAGACATTGAAAAGAAATACATTGCCAATGTTTCTGAATGCTACAGATGAGAGTAGTTATCTAAAAATGGGCTGTGACCCGACTACCTTGGTAGTAAGACTGGATTTCTTTCAGCTTCAATTCCCACTTAAATTTTTACAAAGCATGAAAATAACTGCCTTGCCTACTCATTAGGGTTTTTATGAGGATGAAATGAGATGTTACATCTGAAAATGTTTTAGAAATCACTGAATTGTTTCAAATATAAAATTGCGCCGGGCGCAGTTACTCATGCCTGTAATCCCAGAACTTTGAGAGGCTGAGGTGGGCAGATCACCCGAGGTCAGGAGTTTGAGAGCAGCCTGGCCAACAGGGCAAAACCCTGTCTCTACTAAAAATACAAAAATTAGCCAGGCATGCTGGTGCATGCCTGTAATCCCAGCTACTCCAGAGGCTGAGGCAGGGAGAATTGCTTGAACCTGGGAGGCAGAGGTTGCAGGGAACTGAGATTGTGCCACTGCACTCCAGCCTGGGTGACAGAGGAAGACTCCATCTCAAAAAAATAAAAATAAAATAATAATAATAAAAATGTGTTATTCCATTTCCACAGTCCCAATATTGAAGAAAAACATAATAGGGGTTTAGAAAAATAAAAACTGTACAGTGTAGATAATGTGTATCTATAGCACTCCAATTTTAATGTAACATTAATTTTTTGTCTACATGTGCTTCATGAATAGTTTTAAGGGAAACCTCTGGTTTGTACTGTAATCCGGGAAGCCAGTGTAAAGACCATGATCCTGACTTGGGAGATGGTGAAATAGGACCCACTGGTTCTATCAAAGGGAACCAATTTCCTAGCTCCAAAATTCCTCCATAACCCAAGTTTTGTGTCTTTATGTTTTCCTTACCAGGCTTCCATCTGTATCACAAGTTGCCCACAATAGTGCCTGAGAGCTGCCTTCTTATAATGGTTGGACTTCTACTAGGCGGGATTATTTTTGGTGTTGATGAGAAGTCGCCCCCTGCAATGAAGACTGATGTGTTTTTCTTGTACCTCCTCCCACCCATCGTGCTGGATGCCGGCTATTTCATGCCCACTCGCCCATTCTTTGAGAACATTGGCACCATTTTCTTGTATGCTGTGGTAGGGACCCTTTGGAATTCCATTGGCATTGGTGTATCTTTGTTTGGTATCTGCCAGATCGAAGCATTCGGCCTCAGCGACATCACTTTGCTCCAGAACCTGCTCTTTGGCAGCTTAATCTCAGCTGTGGATCCTGTGGCTGTGCTTGCTGTCTTTGAGAACATTCACGTCAATGAGCAACTCTACATTCTGGTCTTTGGAGAGTCCCTGCTGAATGATGCAGTAACAGTGGTGAGTCACATTCACACTGCATGACTCCAACAGGTGGGGGCTGCCCAGCCACCTGCAGTGGCTCTCTGCCCCTCAACTGGCAGGGGCGGGACCCTGCACACAGGGTGGTTTCATGAGCAGTTGCCCAGGGCCCTTCACTTGGTTTAATGCTCTGACGTCACTGTCTTATAATTCTTAGTACTTTTAAACTCATTATTTATAATTTATTTATTATCATAAAACTGTCTCCTCATTTTCATTTTGCACGGGGCCCTGCAAATTATGTAGCTGGTCTGTGCTGACAAGGCCCTGTTCATGCCAGAGGAACATACGATTTTGGCCTTTGCAACTCTGATGATTTATCAATTTGGCATTTTCAAAAATGATGGTCTTCGATCATAACTTAAAAGACTTCAGATCCCAGCGTTCTTGTGAGAAGTAATACTGTCAGTATCCAATGTATATAATACAGGTGAAATGTTAATACCTACTAAGTGCCATTCTCCATCTGGGGATGATTTAGTTATGTTCATGATTTTATGGAAAGTGTTTGTCACACGCTCACTGCTCACTTTCTGTTACTATTCAACCAGCACATTTCTGGCCTTCATCACCTTCTCATAAATAAGTATTTATTCAGAAGGCACAAATTATTTGTAATTCTGTCTTGGATTACATAGAATTAGAGTCGGGGCTGTTATGATCTTAAAGTTAGCGGAATTTACTTCTACCCTGCCTTTTGAACACAGGCAAGGGTTGAGAGAAGGGATGAGAAAGTCCCTCCTTTTACCCACAGACCTACAAAGAGCTCTGCGTCCATCAGTTAAAGACACTCAGGTGATGCTTGATTGATGAATCAGTTAGGGAGCACTGATGATGCTGTTTTCTGTTAGCCACAGCTCGGTAGTAGTAAAGGTGACAGTAATGATAGCCACTAACTCATGAATGCTCCCTTTGTGCTCAGGTCTGTATGACAAATTATGAAACAGGCATTCCTCCCATTATTCAGACATGAAAATTGAGACAGAAAAAGATTGAGTTTAAAGGACTTAATTTTTAATTCCCTCTCCATTTGCTCTTATCATTAAAATGTCATTCCTGACTCATTTAAAAGTCTACATAGTAGGCTGGGTGCAGAGGCTCATGCCTATAATCCCAGCACTTTGGGAGGCCGAGGCAGGCGGATCACTTGAAAGTCAGGAGTTCGAGACAAGCCTGGCCAACATGGTGAAACCCTGTCTCTACTAAAAATACACACACACAAAAAAATTAGCTGGGCATGGTGGTGAGCTCCTGTTATCCCAGCTATTTGGGAGGCTGAAGTGAGAGGATCGCTTGGGCCAGGCAGGCAGAGGTTGCAGTGAGCCGAGATTATGCCACTACATTCCAGCCTGGGCAACAGAGTGAGACTCCATCTCAAAAATAATAATAATAATAATAATAAATAATAATAAAATAAAAGTCTACATAGAAACCAATGTATTCTCTGTTAGCCTGTATTCTACCGCAAAAGGAAATCCTCAGAATGAATACAATATAATCTCTAAGGACATCCATTAACTTCATGTGAACATTATTATATAGAAGATAATTTATCGATCACAATTTGTAGTATAGATATTTTAAGACTGCTAAGTTACCTCACTTAAGTAACAAAATCCACTTCATATATTCCATTATTCATGAACTGAGTAGTCATTAACTTAGCGATATTAAATTTTAACTGGGAAACTGCCATAATAGTAGAGACATTTTATAACTCATTCTAATTTCCAGAGGCAGAAGGCATGAAGTTTTCCATTCTGACTTAGCTTGATATGTAAATTTTACCCTGTTGAGGGAGACTGCGGACATCTGAATGGGAATTCCTAGAGTGAGTCTATTTAGTGCAAAGGGAACTTTACAAAGAAGTAAGAGCGCCTGTCACAGTCCTTCTAGGGCAGCTCAGTAGAGTTAAATTAGTTTCAGAATGATACGCCAGGCCTCCACACTGCTTTCCCACCTCTATCAGAATTTTATTCAGACATCTCAGTGGTCCGTTCTTTGAGTTCGTCCCGAATCAGATCTCAGGATAGGGTCTGGCTAAGTCACTGTTTAGAGTATGCAAAGGTAGCAGGCCATCCAGACGCACACCCTGTGCTTCCTCCCAGGAGGCACGGAGGCACAACTGTGGTTTTACGGAAAGAAAGGGAGGGCTGACCCAGGGAAGGCAGGCGGCCAAAGTGAGAGCTTGTCACTCCACTCAGAAGGAGGGCACAGACAGAGCAAGGCTCTGGCTGGTGCTTTGAGGTGGAAGCTCTTATCAAGAAATGGCCACAGCCTTTCAGTCAGAACCACTGTCGTGGTTTCATATTTAAGAGCCTCCTTTGGTAACTTACTTGCCCTGGCTGAGAGTTCATGCATCCTTAAAGTCAGACCCACAAGATATCAGGGCATGCCCACAGGTTTGCCAAATAATAAACTACTAGACGTTTCTCTCACTGAATTGGCTGAGTACTGAATTGAGCACGTGTTAAGAATAATTAGAACAATGGTGTCAAAAATTTTAATTTTATCTCCTAGTCAGGTACATTCAAAGAATAGAGGTGGAGATGTTTTCTGGAAGATTCTTTTTGATTCATTCATTCTGTCTTATCCCTAGGAGAGGTTTAAGGAACTCACAGACTTTGGAAAGTTATTAAAAATATGGACCATGATGCATACGGCAAAAACTATGAGTCACTAGGAGTTGCAGATAGAAGAACAAGGGTTAGTTTAAGGAACTCATGGACTTTGGAAAGGTATTAAAAATACGGACCATGATGCCTACGGCAAAAACGATGAGTCACTGGGAGTTGCAGATAGAAGAATCAGGATTAATCAGAGAAAATTCACTGACACAGTATATAACCTCGAGGATGGGTAACATGCTAGGTTAGTGCCATTAACTCCTTTCCCAAACTATGATAAATTCAACATTGAGCTAGAAAAGCTGAAGCGAAGAAAACTTAGCATGAAAATGTCTCAAAGCAAGAGAAATGGATTGTATAAATTGCAGATCAAACACTTCACGCTATTGTACAGGACTGTAGTAGATTAGAAGTAACTAGAGACACGGCAATTGAAAAAAATAAAGGTGTGATTTTTAAATAGGACTTTTCTGTTATCCCTCAGAATAAATGTTGTATGAAAACTTCCCAAGATTTCCCTTATTAGGCAGAGATTTTTCAGGTTATTTCCAGAACATGTTAATGCAGCCACTGAATATTCTAATAAATTTTCCAAGAAGACTGAAAGAGTTTCCTCCATCTGCTCATAACCAGGCTTGGTTAAGGAGAGCTGGTTCTGTAGAAAGAAGCCAGTAATGGACCCCAGAGGCCCAGTCACTGTGTGCTGTGGAGTGGAAAGTAACTTTAGGAAGATGGAGGGTAAGCAGTGACCACTTGGATGTTAATTTTGATTTTGCAAACAGCATAATAGATCTAAAATGTCGTATGCAAAATGATTATCCTGTATGTTTCATGCAGGAAGAAATTACCTGAACATTCTTTTTTTTCTGGAACACAGCCATTCTGATAGACAACTGTATTTGCATAATTTGCACCCTTGCTTTATGTGATTTCACAGAATTAGTATGCTTTTAAAATCAAAGTTCAAAGTTCATAACTCCTAATGTTAATATATATATGTTTGCAATGTAAAAAAATCATAAGCAGTAAAGTTTCAAAGCTGTCAAATTAGCCCATGACAGAATTTAGTACATAGGTATCACTGACATTTTTTTTTTTTTTTTCCTTGAGACGGAGTCTCGCTCTGTCACCCAAGCTGGAGTGCACTGGCCAGATCTCAGCTCACTGCAAGCTCTGCCTCCCGGGTTCACGCCATTCTCCTGCCTCAGCCTCCCGAGTAGCTGGGACTACAGGCGCCCGCCAGCTCGCCCGGCTAGTTTTTTGTATTTTTTAGTAGAGATGGGGTTTCACCGTGTTAGCCAGGATGGTCTTGATCTCCTGACCTTGTGATCCGTCCGCCTCGGCCTCCCAAAGTGCTGGGATTACAGGCTAGAGTCACCGCACCCGGCCATCACTGACATTTTAATCTAAGAATACAAGTGTCAAGGGGAGATCAACTTTGCACCGACTCACTACAGACATTTGCAGCCCACATGCATCATATATACACATAATACATAGACCTATATAAATTAAAATTCTAAAACACTTTTTGGTATAGATTCCCTTATAATACAATTGAAGGATTTAACTGGAATGAACTAAGTATGTGGTTTCGGCCAGTTGTAACCAGAAGAATTTTATCTCGTGCTGATCACTAACTACGTATCAGGTTCAGTGTAAAACAGGTGGGAGGTTGTGGAAAGCTTTCTGGTTGTTAAGGTAACGCTTCTACCTGAGACATTAGCTCTGACACTGCAGGGGCATCTCAGGCAGGAGAAGGATCAAAAATGGAGCTTTGGCCCAATGGGCTGAGAGTACAGCGCCTGTGACCCATCTTAATTCTTTGCAGAATTAAGCAGGGATTTAAGACAGGCTATACCTTTGATAGATTTGATGCATTAAGTTGCCAGCGAAATAGTTTTGTAAGGATTAGGAACGTGTGACCCAGCTGCAGATGCCCGTTAATCTGTGGAAGGAGTACCTGGACTTCCCTCAGGGAACTCTTCCGTGCACTGGATGGACTGGGGTGTAGAGATGAGAGGGAGGAAAAGGAGAAGAAGACTCAGCTCTGTGCTAAAGGAATTTCTAGTTTTGTTGGGGACATAAGGCACTCACTCAAAACTTAGCACCAACAGTACAAGATGCTGAATGTTCTGGGAGATCATCTGTGGTGCAGGAGGTCAGAGGGCCGGGTATTTGCAAAGGCTGGAGGGGTCCAGGAGGGCTCCTGGGGGCAACAGTAGGTTCAGCTGTGCCTTGGAAGATAGGTAAAGGTTTAGGGGTGGGTTGCTGGCAAGAGAAAGGACAAAGAAAGAAAACCAGGAGCAGGAGTTAATAAATATGGTGTGTTTTATGGAACAGTGATGAAATCCTTTACAATCTGACGTGCATTAGAAAGCAGTTAAAAAAAAAAAAAAGTGTACCAGGTGTTTTGAGACTATGAGGCCTTCCTGATGTGAAAATGGAATGGCAGCCTTGGAAGGAAGTAGGTCTTGTAGTGGCTGCAGTGGGATTAGAGCAAAGAAGAGATGAGCCTCCCAGGTGCAGGCTGGAGACAGAATGTGGTGCCTGAGTGGCCCTGGAGAGAAGCTGTCCATGAAGAAGCAGATGGCTGGGAAACCCGCCTCTCCTCTGGCACGCCGGTGATCGTCCCTTTTGCCTTTGGCTGTTTGGAGGCAAGGGGTATATATAGCACATCTGTGATCCTGTCTCAGGAAGTAACCGTGGCGTGTTGATGCTGATGAAAACTGATGCTGACAGCAGGTTCAAAGTGGAAGTGGGTGCTACGTGGAGTCATTTTCTTCTCTGACAAACAATGATGTCTTTGAAATATTTAAGTTTTCAGGAGAATGAGTCTCTTTTGTTCTTCTCTGAAGTCATTTCTTGGTGGGGAGGATAGCAGATGATCTCGAGTGTTACACCAACAATTAGGGAAAAGGAAAAGTTCACTCTTTTCTAGGGAATAATCTACTATTTTTCAAAGCCAACAGACATTTATTGTCATCTACTAGGCAACATGGAAGATGTAAATTGTAATAAGGTGTTGACTGATCACAAGGAGCTTATAATCAAGTAGAAAGGAGGAAAGAATAACATATTAAACCCATATTGTGGTAGGCTATGACCATAAAGTGAAGCAGAAAAAGTGAGATGGCATTGGCCAGGCCACACACTGCTTACCAGACAGTATGACTTCATTCTCCCATGATTGAACCTTGAACCACTTAATCAGGAGGTCAGGAGTCTTGGATGCTAATATTGCCTCTGACATTTTGTGTCATTTGACCTTGAACAAATGGGATCAGTTTTGAGTTTCTCAGACTCCAAATGAGGGTGTAGCGTGGCCTTTCTCCCTAACGTCCTTATCAGTTGGTTTTCCTGGAGATTACAGGTGCTCCCAGAATTGTAAATATCAAGTGAAAAAGAAGCAGGCCACCTGGTTGGCTGGTGTTTGACTTGCTTATTTTGTGAAAAGAAAGTGGTGGGTCTGCAGCCATGACTTTCCATTTCAGTTTGGTCAGTGGCCCTAGGCACAAGTTGAAAGCATATTGTCCAGCAGACATGAAGTGCCTGGCGTTTTTGAAGGCTTCACTAAACCAAGACTATGTAAAGAACGAAACAACAGGCTGGGCGTGGTGACTCCCGCCTGTAATCCTAGCACTTTGGGAGGCCAAGGCAGGTGGATCTCTTGAGGTCAGGAGTTCGAGACCAGCCTGGCCAACATGGTGAGACCCACCCCTCCCAACCCTACTAAAATTACAAAAATTAGCCGGGGGTGGTGGCGCCTGCCTGTAATCTCAGCTACTTTGGAGGCTCAGGTAGGAGAATGGCTTGAACCCGGGAGGCAGAGGTTGCAGTGAGCTGAGATCAAGATCACGCCACTGCGCTCTAGCCTGAGTGACAGAGACTCAAAAAAAAAAAAAAAAGAAAAAGAAAAAGAAAAAAGAACAACAGAGCATTCTCATTATAGCATGAAGTTTTGCTGATGTGTATTTCCATTTCTTTGTCACAAAATGTAAGATAAATCTATTTTCAATTATTCTTAAGGAATAAGAAAACCTAGGCAGATGCACACACACACACACACATACACGAGTTTGCTGCCTCTTTGCTTGAAGAAAATTCCTTTGGGTGTGTCTCAGTTACACCAGACATGTATGTGTGGGTGGGGGAGGAGGTGGAGTGTGCAGTGAGGAACTGGTGATCTGGGAGGATGACTGACTCATCCTGGGTACCTGTCCTGATGCGTGGGTCACTTCTGTCATGTGGTTCCACAATAGGACCTTATAAGGTAAATCTGTTCACAGCAGCACTGATAAGCTTTCTTGCTGTCATATTACTTACTAAGCAATGGTAACATGAGCTGGGTGTGCTGGATGGCAAACAAATATTTTAAAATAATCTTTCAGATGATATCTGGAAAAAATAATGTTTTTGGAATAAGTTATGCAATGACTTTGAAATTGCCTCTCCCTTACTTTTAGAAATAAATTCCCTGACAACTCACTTTTATTGAAAGGTTTTTTTGGTTAGTTTAAAGCTATGGTATTAAAATATGAGACAAACGAATACACAATGATTGTCACTTTCCTACTTGGGTACACAGAAGAAATGTCCTTACTGGAAGGCCAGGTAGATGTGTTTGTGCCCAGAGTGATAATGGGGAAATTGGAAAGGGTCTTGACAAAGTGTTTTCTTTTTCCTGCAGGTCCTGTACAACTTGTTCAAGTCGTTTTGCCAGATGAAAACCATTGAGACCATTGATGTGTTTGCAGGAATCGCGAACTTCTTTGTTGTGGGAATCGGTGGGGTGCTGATTGGCATCTTCCTGGGCTTTATAGCGGCATTTACTACTCGATTCACCCATAATATCCGAGTGATCGAGCCACTCTTTGTTTTCCTGTACAGTTATTTGTCCTACATCACAGCCGAAATGTTTCACCTCTCGGGCATCATGGCGTAAGTAATTCTTTGTTAAAAGTGCTCAATGATAACATTTCATTGAATGCACGCATTCTCAGCTAAGATATTAAAGCTGAATAAGTTATATGAAACATTAGGTTTTCTTATTCTTTTAAGAACAATTAAAAATAGATTTTTCGGTCAGATGCGGTGGCTCACGCCTGTAATCCCAGCACTTTGGGATGCCGAGGCGGGTGGATCACAAGGTCAGGAGATCGAGACCATCCTGGCTAACATGGTGAAACCCCATCTCTACTAAAAACACAAAAAGTTAGCCGGGCGTGGTGGCATTGGCCTGTAGTCCCAGCTACTTTGGGAGGCTGAGGCAGGAGGTGGCGTGAACCCAGGAGGTGGAGCTTGCAGTGAGCCGAGATTGTGCCACTGCACTCCAGCCTGGATGACACAGTGAGACTCCATCTCAAAAAAAAAAAAAAAAAAAAGATTTTCTTACATTTTGTTACAAAGAAATGGAAATATATATCAGCAAAACTTATGCTACCATGATTTGTTGCTCAGATAGAAAGCTGCTTAAACATTCTCATAGGTCTCATGAAATATGACAGTAAACTGTTGGGGTGGATCTTGGTCAGGCACCAAGAATTGTATGAGTTTGATGCCCAATCAGGGTAGTCCATGTGGGAACCTATAAGCTTATTCCAACAAAGTCACATCCCAAGCTGCTCTTGGAGCTCTGGAATGGCTCATGGATATTCATTGGCATAACCTTAGTCATAGAAATACTTTGAATGGTAGATTTGATTTGGGATAACAGCTTAGTCATTCAAAGCAAAATAAGAGTTGTGACCACACAATTTCAGTTTAGCTGTTTAAACAAAGATGCAGGATTATAAAGCAGGAAATGTTTAAAGCCAGGAATTATTTATTTACTAAAGATATGGTTAGTGTCTCATGCACTAACTGGTTCTGAAGGAAGTGTTTGAGAAGTTAGACAAGTAGGCTGACGAATGATGGAGTTTAAATCCTGTTTTAGCATTTGGAGGATCACTTTGAAGGAGGCTGCTCATTGGGTGTGGATGTTTTTGTAGCTTCCAAAAACAAGCTTCTATTCTATTATGGTAAGACCCTGTATACGATCATTGAGAAATACTTAGTAATGGAATGCTTTTACATTTTTTTTTTTTACTTTGACAAATATGCATTTACAGCTCCATATGCACTAGGCTAAATGCTAGGACCTACCATACATATTTAGAATTTTGCAGCTATAAGCATAAGCCTAGGTCTTCCTGAAATTTTCTCTTCCATTCTGATTAAGATGATTGTTTCATTGGGGGCTAGTTTGACTTCTGCCGTTTATCAGCACGTCTGTATCAGAAGCAGATGAGGTTGGTGGTAGAGGAAGTCAAAGACCCCCTACACAAAGAGAGTGGAACCTGGGGTCATGAAAGCCCTGAGTTACAGGTTGGGTGGTTTTCTGTTTCACAGAGAAACCTAAATAAAGCAACGCATTAATCTAGTTTGACCCAGTAATGTTCCACGTCTTCCTGGTTGCTATTCATATCATTTGTATGACTTCCAGTTTCCTCGGTGTTCTTTGGCCAGTGTCATTGAAAATGTATGACCAACTAGTTACAAGGTCTCTAAAAAGAGTGTAGGGGAGGGACTTAGTATCTAGTTTCCAGCAGTGTTGTTCTAGCAAGAGTCGGGGTATGAGAACCTTGAATTGCATTGCAAGTCTGAGTATATGTAAAAGTTCTAGAACCCACAAAGGAGCTATGTAAATTTGTCAGTTTGCCAGATGTTCGCAGGCAGGAATTGGGGTTCTTGAAGATCCAGCATATGGGGGGAAGTTGAAGAATTGGATGGGGTGGGAATCCTGGTGCATCCTTGATGTCGGTGATGGAAGGTTTGGAAGGCCTATGCTATATCAAGTCACTGGCCTCTTGTGAAGATGGGATCACAGGTTTACTTATGCTAGGAATTCAGAAGTAAGAGACAAATAGGGCCACATATTCCTGATAAATAGCACAGGTAATTCTCTGCTGTGGTTTGTGGGCCTTTGTTTCCAACTTCAAACTGAAGATTTTCTTGACAACTTAGTGTAGAGGAAATGTTTTTATTACATTTAAACTACTATTGTCATTGGCCAGGTGCAGTGGCTCATGCCTTTAATCCCAGCACTTTGGGAGGATGAGGTGGGTGGATTACTCGAGGTCAGGAGTTTGAGACCAGCCTGGCCAGCATGGCGAAACCCTGTCTTTACTAAAAAAATACAAAAATTAGCCTGGCATGGTGGTGCATGTCTGTAATCCCAGCTACTCAGGAGGCTGAAGCAGGAGAATCACTTGAACTGGGAGGTGGAGATTGCAATGAGCCAAGATCACACCACTGCACTCCACCCCAGACAACAGATTGAGACTCGGTCTCAAAAAAATAAAAAATAAAAACTAAACTAATATTGTCATTGCTCAAAGTATACTGAAATAATATGGGTCCTTAAATAAGATATTGCCGGTGATATAAGCATTTTTGCATCAAAATTACCATATGCACCCATTATTCTGTCATGACAAATGCAGGTACACATTCACATTGGGGTATGTTTGTTCTCAGAAGTGATACCCTCTTTTCTAATGTGGGATAATTAGTATGCCATTCAAAACCTGACCGTGTGTGTTGCTTCCTTACGCTGTAGATCACAGATGTGCATGCCCTGCCCCACTCTAAAGTGCATTATGTGCACTTTGTGTGTAATTACTGTATTTACTTCGGTCCAGGGGATACAGCATAATGATGCAATTAAAATGCATATCTACACACACCTCTTTTACAGAACTAGTCATTTTTTCTGGGCTCAAATTGTACCGAGTTTAGAAATTCCTATCATACTTTGTACTAATTGCACTCTCTCTTCTACCATTTATAAACCAACTTTAAGGCTAATCGGAGTGAAGGCACCTGACGTACGGAGAATGTTCAGGACTTTCCCTTGTTTTCTTAAGAGAAATGGGCAGCTCCTGAGAAAGGAAACTAGGCAGATAGGATAGGCAGCTGCTGGGTGGGCAGAAAGATTAAACTGCCTCTGTAATGATTTGTAACCCAGTTGTGAAACTTGGCTTTCCTGAGTTTTGCCTGCTCTCCTCCATCTCTCCCTCCTCCACCTTCTTCCATCCATCCTTCCTTCTCCTGTCCTCTTCATGTTGCCTTTCAGAGCCTGTAACCCTCTACATTAGCTTTGTTGACTCTTGGGCAGCCTGTTCTAGAAGGATGTCACTTACTTAATGAGCAGGTAGTTACTAGATGAATCTAATGAAAAAGAAACAATCTTCTGAGTAACAGAAGATTTTGGTTTGGGTTAAAAATGCAAGGAAGCTTTTAGAGGAAAGCGCTGGACAGGATTTCAGTATTTTGATTTCTTTGGAAAGATGGTGAAAGTCTACTGTTCCTGCTATTTAACTTTATCATAAGACTGTGGTTTTATAGGCTTTTTACTGACAAGTAAATTAAATAATGAGGTGAAATCTTCTTCTGTCTTACAAAATATTTGGAGAGATGTCTTCTGAGCAGTCTTAAATTTGGTTTCCCCTTTGTGGTCCTTTCTAATACCCCAAAACCTAATTAAATGTTAAGGAATGATTTACACTTATGTTTTATTGTATATTCAGAAGGGTTTTAGACTCAAACACTAACAGGGTCAATGCAATTCCCTGTTTTCTAACATTCTTCTACTCATTTCTATACTGGAATAAATTGTGGCAATAGGGAAATGTATATATGTGTGTGTGTGTGTGTGTGTGCATATGCCTGTGTGTGCTTCAGTTTCCATAGCACCAGAAATAGAGTTAAGGGAAAGTTTCCATCATCCTTTAAACCAGAAGCTTCACATATCAATAGCGCTGGACACTTTTGAGTATCAAAGCACTATAGCAGGGCATGAGAGGTGACCAATAGTTATTGATTTTAGAAATTCCTGCCTTGACTCATGTGTTTTGAACTTTATACTCAGAAAAATGCTCAAAGTCAAAGCACTGATGATTCCTATGGACAATGGTGTATTTGATCTCATTTTGCTTTCTTTACCTAAGGACACTAACGGTTGGATAAATCGATCACTAAAATTCAGAGCCATTATAGAAATCAACTTAAGCCAAAGTTTGTTATCCCCTTTTGGATTTCAGACTCCTTTCTGATCCTCCCCTTCTACCCTACACAGTTCTCTGGGCTCTAATAAGTGGGACATTGGAAACACACTGACCTGAAGAGGGAAGGGTGTACTTGGCCTCCACAGTAGCAAATTTTGAAAATGGCTAACTCCTCCTTCAGATAGGAGAGTAAGTGCCCATTTTTTAATATTTTATTTTTATTTTTATTTTTTGAAATAGAGTCTCGCTCTGTCACCCAGGCTGGAGTGCAGTGGCATGATCTCAGCTCACTGCAACCTCTGCCTCCTGGGTTCACGCCATTCTCCCACCTCAGCCTCCCAAGTAGCTGGGACTACAGGCCCCCGCAACCACACCCGGCTAATTTTTTTTTTTGTTGTACTTTTAGTAGAGATGGGATTTCACTATGTTAGCCAGGATGGTCTCGATCTCCTGATTTCATGACCCACCCACCTCGGCCTCCCAAAGTGCTGAGATTACAGGTGTGAGCCACTGCCCCGGCCGTGACCAATATTTTTTAGTTCTGCTGTGATGGATTAATAATTCCTTAGTATTTCTTTCCTTAAGGGTACTTTCTAAGTATTTACTATTTATTGCTAATTATTCCAGTAGCATTATTGCAAAGAAAGTAGAATATGGTGATTAGTTTCATTCTTATGAATAAATAAATCAAGGCCCAGATGGACAAAACATGGCTGTCAGATGACTCAGTGGAGAATTAGACCTGATCCTGCATCCCCAGTTACCAGGTCAGCCCTGTTTATGTGCAACATCTCCTCCCCCCACCAAAAAAACCCCAGCACATCCCATGCAAATTTGTAAATAAGTAAATTTGTAACGGGAATTTCCAGAATGATAGGTTTAGGAATGAAATCCAGGAGTAGCTCCAGCTTGCTGGACTGAAGTAGTCACTGGTAAAGGTGTGAAGATCATATGCTCTTTTCATCCGTTTTCTCTGTAGGAGCTGATAATTGTCATCTGTTTAACATTTTGAGAAAAAATAGGAAAGCATGCCTTTTTTTTTTTTTTTTTGCCTATCCTAGTGCCTCTTGGTTTACCCACACTTTGTAGCATTTAGGAGACCATCTCTTCAAGATCCAAGAGTGTTAAACCATAGCCCTAGATGCCAGAATAACCGGTTCAACATGTTTACTTGTGTTCACAAAGATTAAAAATAATAAACACATGACATTGTAGGACATTCATAAAACATTATGTGATGCATCATGTTTACAACATGCTTTCAAACACATGATGCCAACTGACCCTCATCTCAATGTCCTGAAGTGTAAAGAAGAGCAGGAAGTGAGTTTACAAAGAAGGAAGCGGGAATCAAGACTAGAGCCTTAGATCTCTGGCTCCCTGTTTCCTCTTTTCTCACTGGGTCATTGTACCTTACACCGCCTTGACAAATAATAGTTTTACTTTTAATTAGAGTGTACACTTTCACTGATAGCTCTGACTGGCCAAGACTGACCACTTCAAAATCTGGTATGACCACCCCAAACATAAATAAGGCTGGGGTGGGAGGAGGAAAGGTAGGAAAATGATGCTAGAAATTAAGTGATACAAAAACAATGCATATACCCCTTAATTTCTTGGGTATATTCAGGAAAAAGGAAAAACAAAGAAAGCAACAAAAAGCTTATGATTATCTTTTATTTTCTATTGTATAACTTTGCCTGAACTGTAGTGTAAGACGAGTAAAGACAGAAAGGAATTGGAAATTATAAACCTTAACCTAGAGACATGTAAACAATTCATGAAATTATTTGTATTTATGTTTATGGTTTAAACTGTTTAATTTAGTAGATTCAATAGATGAACCCCAGCATTTGCTTGGTTCTTTGAAGGAGGAACAAAAATGGTAAGCTGTCACTTCTTTCCTCGGTCCTGCCCAATAGGGTGGCCACCAGCCTTGTGTGGCTTCTGAGCACTTGAAAGTAGAATTGAGTTGTGTTGTAAGTTTAAAATACACAGCAGAGGCTGGGTGCAGTGGCTCATGCTTGTAATCCCAGCACTCTGGGAGGCCGGGGCAGGTGGATAACTTGAGGTCAGGAGTTTGAGACCAGCCTGGAAAACATGCCGAAATCCCGTCTCTACTAAAAATACAAAAATTAGCCGGGCATGGTGGTGGATGGCTGTAATCCCAGCTGATACTCGGGAGGCTGAGGTAGGAGAATCGTTTGAATCCGGGAGGTGGAGGTTGCAGTGAGCCAAGATTGCGCCACTGCACTACAGCCTGGGCAACAGAGCAAGACTCCATCTCAATAAATAAATAAATAAATAAATAAAATAAAAATAAAAAAATACACAGCAGATTTTTAAGACTGAGTAGGAAAAAACAGATTCTAGAATATCTCATTAGTAATTTCTATACTGATTTGATGTTGAAATGACAATGTATTAGACATGTTGAGTTACATAAATATGTTCTGAAAATTACGTTCAGTTTCTTTTCATGTCTTTCGCTGTGAATACTAGGAAACTGCAGATTACATATACAGCTCCAGTGATTCCTACTGGACACTGCTGTTCTGTGGTGCTCACCACGAGTGTTTTCTACTTGGATATTTGAAGACTTGGTGACATATGTTTTATTCCTTTTGATAAGGTAAAAAAATAGGTCATGAAAAGATGGGAGGAATGAAAGAGAAATGCTCTCCCCGCTCTGATGACAACTGTGCTCTTTATAAAGAACATTTCTTTGAGAATGGGGAAGTTTAGAAAGAAAATAAGGAAGGAGAGACTGAAGGGAAGTTGGAGGTCCTTCTGAAGTGGCTTGTGATAATTAAGATGTCAAATTAAAGCCACCTTGTGAAAATGAAAAATGTTTCCCTAGGTCCACGTTTGGGGGTTTGGATATAAACATCCTCAAAATCTAAAGTGGGAGGGAAAGCTGTGGCTCCTGCAGGAATGAGCAACGCACTTTAAAACAGATTCCCTGGGTTGAGATAATGTATATATTTTGCAAATTGAATTTGTAAACTTAGACAATAGTCAGTATTCAAAACATTATATTTCTTGCCTCATCTTCTTAGAGGTAAAACAACATTAAAGACATTGTTTTCATCTCTGTTTTTATCTGTATTTACTCTGCAGACTGACTGAAGATCAATAAAGCCTCTATATTAAGGTCTATAGGTCTTTATTCTAGCTAATGTCAAAAGATAATTGATTTTTGATGGAGGAAAAAAAATCAAACAAACAAAACTCATGCTAAGTAAGATTATGTATTTCATTCTTGAAGATTATCAGGAATACATTATGAAGCCAGTCAGTCTTCCCTCAACTTGTCACCTGTGTCACAGTGTCTTCTGGTGTTTATCAAGTAGTCAGGGTACTAAAGGAATAATTATATATCAGGTACTTATATAAGTTTAAGTGAAACACAAGCAGAAAAAACTTATTTTCTAGGAAAAATTGGTACAATGCATAATAAATCCAATAGATGCTATACTTGACTGGCTTATGAAAATCAATTCACTGCGTTCTTAGAATATTTAGCTAAAAAGATAGGATATTGATATTGCTTTTTTGGTTATTAGGATGAATAATACCATTGCTTTTCTCCTTCAGTGCAGATAACAGGGTAGATTTTAGAGGTATCCTTTAGACAAGAAAAAAGTTGGTATTTCCTTGCCAACTTTAAGTTACACAAAACTTTAACAATTCGTTCCCAAATTAAGAACTGATTCTTCCAAATCTATTTGAAGAGTGGATATTTTTGTGTAACTGAAAACGCTGCCATCACTTTGCTTTTTGGACTGTTTCTTGACTGTTCTTTATGTTTATTTTTTTTTAAATGATGATATCCCTTCTGGCCTGTATTTCAAGAATATTGTAGGAAATGATATTACTTTCTGGTAATGTGTAGGCCAAAATGTAAAACAAGATAATAAGTCAGAAATGTATAATTGCTGAGAAATAAATACTTTTTATTTTTTAATAATTTTTTTTTCAGAAAAACTGAAATGAAATGTATACTTAGCACCCAGCTAGTACTCCTGAATATGACACGCTTGGACACATGGATTAAATCAGTGTTTCGGCCCCTGTGTGAGGAGGTTAGAGCCAGGAATACAGCTATGGAGGTTAAGGTTGGCTCTTCCTTGACATGATATGTGTCCCAAGGAGAACCCATTATTCTTTCTCCTTGCTTGAACAAACCTCAGTTTACTTCTGAGCAATTCTCTGGACAGGGGAGGACACTGGCCTGGTGTGAACCCCAGGCCCTCCTGTGTTGGCTTCTGGGGCGAGGAGAGGCTGCCTGCAGCTCCTCTTGATGCTGTAGCATTTCTCTTATGTACTTGCTCCTGCTGCTGCCACTTCCCTTACCTCAATCAAACATGAGGTCTGACTTTGTCAGTATTCCCAGGGCACCTGGCCAAGTGGCCCCGATTCTGTCTTTCCACTTGTGTCCTCACCATTAATCCCCCGTTATTTGATGTACCTCGAGTCACCAGGCATTTTTGTAGTCAGGAGCCTGGCTGAAACAACAGAGTGAAGCTCTGTGTTAATGAAGGAAGCCAAACTCAAACCAGTTTAAGTCAGAAAGGAGGGATTTCCTGGCTCATGTAAATAAGTACATTTTTGAGAGGACCGGTGGGATTTGGCCTTAGGGTGATGGGACAAGGGACTCCTATGTCTGCCTAAGTATTTCTCTCTATTAACTTTCTGTCCCTTCGTGAGAAGGCTTCCTTTTAGTTGGTTAGTCATCTCCAAAGCATGAAACCGGGGTCACAGACAAATCAAGTTTTATATCTCTGCAACTCTGTCACTGAAGAGTAAAGTGAGATCTACCCTGCCAGGTCCTGTTAGAAAACATTTCAGAGCAAGCACTGTGATTGGCCCTGGGGTTTGGAGAATTGTCATGGGATCAGACTGTGTCACATGACCAGCCCTGTGACATGAGAAGTAGGGTGTGTTGCCAGAATAAGGCAGTGAACTCAAACTCACTTTGAGTCAGACTGCCATCCCAATCTGTGTTGACTACAAGTTAGCAAGGAAAGCTCAATCCTGTATAGTAAAGTATACTGGGATGGTCATGTTGATGATGCTTGGGTTGAAGCCTCATTGACGAAAAGAGGGACATTTTGGGTAGAGGCAGAGGTGTAATTGAAGGCTCCAAGGTGAACTGAACTCTAGGTTGGTGAGAAGGAGGGGCCCCTGGTCTTGCCTGACCTGTTGTGTGCTATAGGCAGGTGAGAGGCTTTGGAATCTTTAAGGAGAAGTGACACAATTGTATTTCTGTTTTATGATAAATACATGATCAGAGTGCTTCCAAAACTTTTTTACACCATGACACTTACAACTATTAAAGTTTTCATGGTACTCTGGGTGAAAGCTGTAAATCATGGCCCCAGTCTGACTGGCTGCCCTAGGGCTGAGGAATCCTTGATTAAGGAGGAGGATCAGGAAATGCTGCTGTCAGCAGGGATAAGGTACCTAAGTAGAGACTCAGGCAGGAAAAAGAAATATGTGAAGATGCTGCACACTAACCAGTCTAGGCAAGAGAACACAGGGATCTGCACCTAGATCCAAGTCATAAAAACTGAGAGACAGGGAAGGAAGAATAGTTGGCAAATGTAGTTAAATCCACATTACTCCTCAAATCCCATGTTAATCCTTATGCTCACCCTCCAATACAACTTTAAATAAAATGACCCAAATTTCAGCTCTTTTTTCTCATTTCTCCTTCCTCTTTGGAACCCTCTGCCTATACTCCCATTTCCTGTCCTTAAATGTTAATGTGTTTAGGAATCACCAGGAAATGTCATTACATGGACAGAATCCCAGGCCTCAGTCAGAGATTCTGATATAGGCCTTGGATGGGGCACAGGCATTTGTAGTTTTCCAACATTTACACGTGGTCCACAGACCATACTGCTCTAATATACTTGCTAGTAGCCGTAAGAACTTCCAGAAAGCAGCAACTCATGCTGATGTTTCTAGGACTCATGTAGAACCACGAAGTATTCTGTGTGTGTATCTGGTGCAGGATTGTTGCATGCAGGTTTCACATACCCAGGCCCCACCTATAGCCCACCTCCAACATTGACCAGGAGTCCTCCACCTGGAAAACCTTAATTCCATCATCAAAATGTTGGTCAAATCTTCCTGCCTCTCTGAGGCTTTTCTTAACATTCCCCAGCTAGACTGGGTAGACTCCATGCGACACTTGACACCTGTGCTTCATGACGCTGTTGACATTGAGTTGTGATCCTTTGATGTTCTCTCTCCAGGTAACCAGAGTTGCTTCAGGTGCCAATAAGTGGTCTCTAAATGTTAGTTGAATTGAATTGAAAGCAGTTTTTCAGGAGAAAAAAGTTGCAGAGAATTTATGCAATGGACAAGGCTTCATGATTAATCCAAGATTTATGACAGTTTCAATTTACACTTCATTTTTGATGTTTAAAAAAAAGATAGTTCAGTTTTTATGCTTGGATCCTGTTTTAAAAACAATTATTGTTTGCATTTTCTCATATGTCAAACTCTGTTTCTCTTGGCTGTCAGGTTTTCTGGAAGAAGCAATTCACTGTATAGTACATTCATGCCCTGGAATAATTTAATTTACCTCACTTGAGTGAGTACTTTATTCTGAGAGCATGCAACGTGCCCTGAGTCACCACAAGACCTGGCTTTAATCAATACAGAAAAAGCTTTTTAATTGATCTTCATCGTTGCATATGCTTGGCACTGATTAGTGGAATATGCTTTCATATTTGGCAAAGCCTTAATTGAGAATATACAAATATTATTTGGGTGATATTTTCTTGCAATTGAATTCATACTTTTTAATTTCATAGGGAATGGGAGCAAAATAATTTTGCTTAATTGGTTAATTCTACACAGTTCAGATTGTAGATAAAGCACTCTGGATCTTCATTAAACTAGACTTAGCAAGCATTAATTGAACTTGTACTTGGTACCACTATAGGCACAGACCATGCTAAGCATTAGTCCATAGTCTCAAAGCATACATTCTGGTAGAAAATAAATAAATATCTGTAGAAAGCAGGTTAATAATGGAGTCATGGAGTAATACAGAAAAAAAGTATCTGTTCGAATTTTCTATTCAGAAAATAGTCAAATGACAAATCATTTAAGTAGAAAGGAAAGTCTATTTCCAACCCACCCTCTCCAGGAAAAAAAAAACAAAAACAAAAACAAAACTCTTTTGAGGTAGTGTCTATAGCTGGCCTGAATTGTCCTACACTGTATTTTGATTGATATACTGATAAAGAAAACCTCAATTGCTGGTGTAGGAGAAAACCACTAATTACAGTGCTCTCCCTTCTCTGTCTCTCAATTGGTGATAATCACCACACATTTATGTTAAAGTGGTACAGGATAATAACATAGCAGGGTACATCTGCGAATTCTGTGCATGCCTCGTCTCCACACTGTCCTACAGAATGGAGCCTAAGACCTATCGAAATCTGGGCATGCCTTGGAATGCGAAATGGGCAATGGATACAGAGCAAATATATTCATATTGCACCACCATTCCAATTAATGATTCATCCATGCAGTCATTGATGCAAAATATATGCCAGACACTATGCTAAGCATTGGCCACACTTTTCTTTTTCCTCATGGAGCGTCCAGTTAGGTTGGGGAGATAGACATTAATTATGTGACTGAAATTATAATTTCTCATTTTTCTCTCCAGCCTATAAAGTTAAAACTCCTAAGCATTCAGTATAACAGTGTCATTGAGCCCTCACTTCTTGCATTCTCATCTCTTAACATTTTCAACTTCCCCTCCTCCAGCGAACAGAATGATTTGGCAGTTTCCTGAATGCACCACCCTGCTTATTTCTTTTATGCCTTTGCATATGGCTGCTGCTTTTTCCTGAATTACTCACTTCCTCTTTTTCCTGATAGGTGAGATTGTCCATGAAGATGTTGCTCAAATGTCCTCTTTTGTGGCAGAAGTCACCCTTTGCTGTCCTGCACTTCCACAGCATCTTCCCTTTCCTCATTCTAGCATGTACAGTGTTGTGTTCCGATGATCTCTTTGTGTCTGTTTCTTCCCTTAGACTGTGAACTCTTGAAGGCAGAAATTGAGTCTTACTTGCTTTCACCTTCCTAGATTCCAGCACAGAATTTGGCTCAGAATGGATGCTCAGAAAATGTTGGTTGATGTTAAATTGCACTTCTCAATCATATTAACTAGGTATGGAAATTAAAACAAAGAGAGAGAAAGAGAGAGAGAGAGAGAGAGAGAGACATGCCTGAAAAGGAGGGGGGAAGATGATTCAATGACACGAGCTAATAAAAGTAAGGGCGTACTAGGAATACTGAAGGCCAATGGTTTTATTTTGAAGCTTTAGAATTAAGAAACTTAACCAGAATTTTCTATAATATTAAGAATCTATTTAGGCTACTGTTTTGTTGGGGACAATGTCATACTGATGACACAGAATGAGGATATGAGGCTATGGACATGTGATGAAGGAAGAAATCTCCACTCTCGATAGTGTGGTGGCACTGTGATAATGCTGTGATGTGATATCGTACCCAAGGACTCTCCTGGCCACAAACTTCAAACCCAGTAAGGCCAAGGGCAGTCCGATACTATCCTGCATCATTCGCCACCTCTGTAAGTTTCTTGTGATTCCTTTAGAGAAACAGAGACTCATATGTATATACTGTGATGGTGATGACTATTAGCTCTAGAAGATGACCTGGTGGAGTGGGCAGAGATGGTTTCATTCTTTCTATCCGTAAGAGGCCGTTTTGCCTGTACCTCTCTAGTGGAATGCAGACTAGCTCATTTGTAGTTTGTATACTTCTGATGTTTTTGAAGGTGAGGTGGTTTTACTTCAGGTCAGAGTACACTGCAACAGCAAAAAAATCTCTTTGCAATAAAAACACCTCTAGACCTTTGCTTGAGAGGCCAGGTGACTCAAGTTGTACATGGCAGACCAGAATGGGAACTTTGGGAGTATTTCCCCCAGCCCCTCAGGTGCCTCAGTGCCACAGACATGCACAGGCTTCCTGAACAGGACACTACCAGATGCTAGGGCCTGTGGTACCCACCTAGGGCGTTCTTTCTTCCTGTTCAGTGTCTCACTGAGGCTGGTAGGAAACTTCATTGAGTTACAGCAAGGTGTCTGGCTACTCTGAGCATCACTCTTGATATCGTGTTAATGATACAAAGCAATGGAAAATGATCCCATGGACATTCATGTTCAATTAATTCCATGTTTTATTCCTACACGAAAGCTATATATATTTTTTTGAGACAGAGTCTTGCTCTGTCGCCCAGGCTGGAGTGCAGTGGTGTGATCTCAGCTCACTGCAAGCTCTGCCTCCCAGGTTCATGCCATTCTCCTGCCTCAGCCTCCCAAGTAGCTGGGACTACAGGCGCCCGCCACCACGCCCGGCTAATTTTTTTTATTTTTAGTAGAGATGGGGTTTCACCATGTTAGCCAGGGTGGTTTCGATGTCCTGACCTTGTGATCCGCCCGCCTGGGCCTCCCAAAGTGCTGGGACTACAGGCATGAGCCACCGTGCCCGGCCACCAAAGCTATATTTTAATTGTTTCTAAACAGAAATTGTTAAATTGCTCATGTAATAAACTAGAGATTACTTTTTGCCTGCATGGTTTACTTTTTGCCCAATGAAAGACAGGAACATAATTTCAGAGGGAAATGTTTAGAATGTTTAGAAAAACACTATTCATCAGCCTTTTAAAGTTACATTTTTGAATGATTCAAAACCATCAACTCAAGAGGGAGAGAAGGGGATGGGGTTAATATGAGGAATCAACTCTACCGCTGATGTTTCCACTCTATAGATGACATTTTGTTTTAAAAAATACAAGTGACTGGAGAAGGCTGGGTAGTGGCTACTTTGGTGTTCATTTATTTCCATATTTGTCTATAAGTTAAAGTGCTTTATAATAAAACCCTTTTGAAGTATCTTTTGTATAGGATTAGAGAATTTAAAAAAAAATATGTCCATTATAAATTACTTTTACTATAAATTTTCTACCTGGCAACATTTTTATCCACTACATGAAGTACCTAAAAAAGCAACATTTTTGAAAGGCTCATTAGTGTGTGCTTCTGTATACATGTCTTTTTTTATATATCTAAAACAAGTTATAATTCAGATTCTTAATCTAATCTATTGCCTTCATTACTTTGTATTAGAGAAATCTTACTTTTTAAAGTCTAGTTAAAGAAAAATTAAGCCAAAATATGAAAGATGAAGATTTTCAGAAATGTGGGTAACCAGTGATTTGTATCTGGGGGAGCGCTGGCAAGATGCCTGATATTGGCTTATTGGGACAGATGCCACTTTCCAGCTTGTTCTCCCAGTTCCTATTGCCTGCTGGAGGAGGTTCCAGGATTTCGCGTCAAGTCAGTGTGACAGAGCTCCCGTTAGTTTCTGTCACCTAATTGCATGCAAGCAGCAGAGGCCATGTTCATCTGGGTCATGCACTTGGTTCAGGATACAGTTTAGGGGAGGAGAATGCAACCTGGAAGGGTAGAATAGTGGCCTCAAAGATGTCCCCAAAGATGTCCATATCCTAATCCCTGGAACCTGCTTATATGTTACCTTCTATGGCCAACGCGACTTGGTGGATGTGATTAGGTGAGAATCCTGAGATGGGGAGATTCCATTGGAATATCTGGGTGGCCTTGATATAATCATAAGAACCCCTATGAGACGGAGTAGGAGAGTCAGACTCAGAGAAGATATGGCTAGGGAAGCAGAGATCAGAGGGATGTGGCAAGAGCCAAGGAATGCAGGTGGCTCTAGAAACTAGTGAAGGCAGGGGACAGATTCTCCCCTAGAGCCTCCAGAAGGAAAAAGCTTTGTCACCATCTTGATGTTAGCCCACTCATGTGATTTTGGACTTCTGACCTCTGGAAGTGCGAGATGGTAAATGTGCATTGCTTGAATCCACTCAGTTTGTGGTTATTTCTTATAGCAGCCATAGGAGAGGGATGCAAACAGTCTTGTGCTTGAGAAAGGATAAGCCACAGCTTGGTGGGCAGGGAAGACCTCCTTCCCATCAGAGATTGTGGGGCTCAATGAGAACGTGGAAAGGGTGAGGATTAAGTCCTCCACAGTGCTGGCTTTGTTTCTGTAGAGACGAGGTCTCATTTTGCATAGGCTGGACTTAAACTCCTGGGCCCAAGCGATCCTCTTGCCTCGGCCTCCCAAAGTGCTGAGATGACAGTTGTGAGCCACCATGCCTGACCCAGTACTGTCTTTAAATCAGATTGCCCAGATTCATACCCTGGCACCACCATTTATTAGCACTGGAATCTTACATAATTGAACCTCTGTCTGCCTTTGTTCTTCCATTTATAAGCATAGGAATGATAATAGAACTTGCTCATAAACTTGTTATAAGGTTTAACTGACATAATCCCTTCAATATGTTTGCATAGTACCTGGCACAAATTAAAGGTTCTCTGAAGATTGACTGTTTTTATATGAGTCCTCAACTATTTCAGGGCTTTGCCATGTGTTTATAGCTGTTTTATAGCTGTTGAATTTTATTACCACATTTAATAAGGCCATTCCTTCTTTTGGGAAACCACATAAATTATACATTCTTCACTTACAGAAATCTAAAAGAGATACTCACTTACTGGGGACAGTGACATGGTGGCTCAATGCATGGTCCTTAGATTGATGGAGTCTTTGTTTTGTTTTAATAAGGGGCACAAAAATAAATATACCTGCATTTGTTTTCTGTGTGAACAACAGATGTGTTCTTTGCAATGAGAGGTCTTTGCGGTTATCTGTTTAGGTTTCAGAGGACGCTTAGGTTTGCATTCTTCTACCTATTCTTATGCTCACTGTAGGAGGATTTCTTTAAGACAGCAGAAGTCTTCTCAGAGTGAAGAGGACCACATGATGGGAGTAGCGGGGGCTGAACTAGGGTCACTATAGTGCTGGAGTTATGAGAATGCTGGAAATTGCAAATCATCATCAGTATTCAGCTTATGGCATGGTTACCACTTAGTGGAAGGCAGGGTGGCTCCCTCTAATCCCATCCTCCTGTTTCATTCTATAGGACCTGTGTAATGAAATTCTTTTGGTACTTTATAGTAACTGTGTCTCCTTAGACTGGACCTACCATGAGCTGTCACCAAGCTCATCCTAAATTCCCCTCTGTGGGTGGCATCTGAGTTGATCAGGGGTAGCGTCCTTGACAGAGAGGGACCCACTTGTGTAGCAAGGCAAGAAGACAATAAAGAACAAGTTGAGGTTGGGCAATTCCATACAGCGGAGGCACATGGTGTGTGCCTAGGTGGAAAGAAGGCAGATGTGAAACTGGAATTCTCCACTGAGGGAAATGTGTGAAGAGCTTCAGGAGTGTAGACCTGATCCTGGAGCCCTTCCTTTTCTACAGGTGCCATATTCCAGTAGATATCATGAGAGTGGGAATAAAGGGCGATGTGGTCTCAAAGTTTTGGAAATACTGGGGAGAACAAGCAAAAGAGTTTCTTTGCTTCCAGAATTCTCAGAGCCTGTTAAAACCTTTTGAATTTCCCAGAAGTGGATACAACAGATACATAGAAATGAGACTCAGAATTAAGGACAAAAAGAAGTGAGTGGGTCCAAGAGATATTCAGAATGAAGAATCGAAAACAGTTGTGGACCAATAATATGGCAGGGGGCTACTGAGGTATGACAGGGAGAGAAGTCTAATACAAGCCCATTTTCAAGTTTAGGATTTTATACAATAGAATCCTTTTAGATAATAGAGGAACAGGGCATATGTGGGAAAATACATCAGTTTACAGAAAGATAATGAGTTTCAAATTTATTTTGGACTTGTTTTATCTGAGATACAGAAAGGAGAGCTGATGGTGTCGATGTCCATAGACCTTTAAGCATGAATCTGGGGTAAGGGAATTGAGGGACCAGAATGCTGGGCGGAGCAGAGTAGTTCAGCCAGGGTTGCTAAAGAAGACCTCCAGAGATTTTAGGATTTCCAAGGTTTACATGCAAATCACATTCACCTCTAAAAATCATTCGATGATGTTGTAGTCTTGGGCAGAAGAGTAGAGCCATAATTTAGCTCTTAAGTGCTATCTCTTGCATTCTGATTAGGATCATTGTTAGGTTTCAAGAGAAGCTGAATCTTGTCTTTCAGAATCACTGCTTGTGCAATGACTATGAATAAGTATGTGGAAGAAAATGTATCTCAAAAATCCTACACGACCATCAAGTACTTCATGAAGATGCTAAGCAGCGTCAGCGAGACCTTGATCTTCATCTTCATGGGAGTGTCCACCGTGGGCAAGAATCACGAGTGGAACTGGGCCTTCGTCTGCTTCACCCTGGCCTTCTGCCTCATCTGGCGAGCCCTGGGTAATGAGTTCTTGTTTGCTAAATGGACATATGTGATACTCACTCATTGAATGGGGCTTTCCTTTTGTCACTCCCTTTCCACTGTTGAGGCTTCTTTTTTATCTGCTTAATTTCTTCTTCTTTCTTACCTACTTCTTCCTCCTCTTCTTCCTCTTCCTCCTTTACTTTTTTCTCTCCTACACCCTCCTCTTCCTCCTTTTCTTCTCCTTTCTCATTTCCTTCCTCCTCTTCCCTATTATCTTCTTTCTTGTCCTCCTGTTTCTCTTTTTCCTCCTCTTCCTTCTCACCTTCCTCTGCCTCTTCCTCTTCCCCTTCCCTTCCTCACTGGCCTCTTCATCTTCTCTCTCTCTTCCTCTTCTCGCCCCTTCCTGATATATTCTTTTCTTCTCTTAGTATCTTCATGCCTTTGTTATAAGTTAGATTAGTTTGTCTTGTCTTCTCTGATTTCACATTTTCACCCATGATCCTGGAACATCATGAAAGACCCAGAACCTGGTATTACTAGCAAGACAGAGAAAAAGGGGAAAGACTTTGGGGCCTATTCTTAAATCCTTTGTCCCTGTCGCAGAAGCACAGAAAATGAGTCTATGTGTTTTCATATTCTGGAGTCACCCAGTCTGTTTCCTCTTGGGTTTTCTTTCTTTGCAGGTGTCTTTGTCCTGACTCAGGTCATTAATAGGTTCCGGACCATTCCCCTGACCTTCAAGGATCAGTTCATCATTGCCTATGGAGGACTGCGAGGTGCCATCTGTTTTGCACTAGTGTTTCTCCTTCCTGCTGCTGTGTTTCCTCGGAAAAAGCTGTTTATTACGGCTGCCATTGTTGTCATATTCTTTACTGTCTTCATTCTGGTGAGTACAGTAATCCCTTTACCAGGAGGGCAAAAAATATTGTTCAGAATATTGGATTCTGTTTACAGGATCAAAGTAGCAAAGGTGTGTTGAAACTTTGGTAGTTAGTTACTAGGGAAAATGATATTTCCTGTCTGGGTTCATGTCACTAGATTGTTGAGGGGCCTTAGAGAGTCCAATTTGGTCACTTGGCCTACACAGAGAAATTATTATTTAAGGAAACTAAACTAAGTGCTCTAATCTTATGACTGGAAACTTAGGAACTGCACTTGCTAATGCTTATTATTTTTCTGACTTAGCGAATGCACTTGTTAAATGCTAGTTGTACATATGACCTTCCAACAGCTATTTGACCCCATGAGTTGATTGCCTAGTGGTGACTCCCCTGAAATGAGGAAAGGATGAATGCATGTTTAATATTGGGAGGCAGGAAGTATGGCGGGCCTGTGTTCAGATCCCTACTTTCCAAATTAATCAATCTAAGTTAAGATGCCAACTCTTAGAAGATTATATTTTGCAGATATTCATTTATTAAATATTTACTGGACTCCTGCTAAGTGCCAGGCAGTGCTCTAGGAGCCAGAACATATAAAGATCCCTGTCCCTGCTGCAGAGCTTACATTTCAGAGGGGTTGGCAGCACTGGACAAGAAACACAAGTAAATCACAGAGCATGTTAGAAGGTGAAAATTGTTATATAATAAGGATACAGTAAGAAGTCAAGCATGATGAGGGTAAAGTGGTGGGGGAAACGCTACAATTCCAACATCAAATGTTGGAATTAAAGGGAACAGCAAGAAAAATGAGATTTGAGCAAAGGCGTGCAGAAGGTGGAGGAATTAGCTAAGCCCAAGAACATCTCAGGCAAATGGGCTGAGGGATCAAGTGTGTTCTGAAAGCAGTGTGCTCTTGGCCAGTGTGGCGGAGTGCCACAGAGTGTGGTGTGGAGTGTAGGAGAATGAGGTGAGGCAGGTTCTGGAGTCCAACATCACACAGGGCCATGCAGGCCAGTGTATGAAGCTTGGCTCTT
The DNA here is from genome assembly GCF_009764315.1 of Trachypithecus francoisi. Taxonomy (NCBI): domain Eukaryota; kingdom Metazoa; phylum Chordata; class Mammalia; order Primates; family Cercopithecidae; genus Trachypithecus; species Trachypithecus francoisi. The sequence goes on along the minus strand of NW_022681462.1, from coordinate 50,657,097 downwards.
CTCCAAGTGAAATGGGAGCCATTAGAAAGTGTCATGCAGATCTCTGATATGTTCTGACTTCCTTTGTAAAAGGATCACGCTGGCTACTGTGTTGCGAATAGACTGTTGCGAGGAAAGGGTGGATGTGGGAATCCAGCATGGAAGCCCTGCAGTCACCAGGCAGGACCAGGCTGGTGGAAGTTCAGTTGGTGAGAAGTGGTAAGATCCTAGAATACTTTCTGATGGAGCAACCTATGGGATTCCCTGATGGGTTAGACATGTTGTGAGGGAAAGAGGCGTCACTCAGGACTCCAGGGGTTTTGGCCTGAGCAGCTAGAAGGATGCACTTGCCCTCAATTGAGAAGGGGAAGTCTGTGCATGGCAGAGGTGGGGGTGGGGAGATTGTCAGTTCAATTATGGGCATGCTGCATTAGGCGTGTCCATTAGACCTACAGCAGAGATACGGATGAGGCAGATATTACGAGTCCGGAGCTCAGGAAAGGGGCTCTCTGGCCACTAGCAGAGAATTGGTATTAGCAGCCATGAAGCTGGACGTGATTGTCAAAGGAGTGAAAATATATACTGAAGAACCACAATAGAGGAGTAAGGATTAGGCCTTGGGGCAGCCCAACCTTATGACATCGTGGGAAGAAGGGAGCAGCCAAGAAGAACTGAGAACGAGCGGCGGGTAAAAAAGGAGGAAGATCAGGAGGTGTGCCTGTGTTTTAAAAATGTATTCATATTTATTTAACGGTTTGTCACTGAATGCTTTCTGGGTGCCTGATGCAAATCTAAGCATCTTACATGCTAATTCATTTAACCCTCATAACAACTCCATGGAACATAATAACTCTAGGAATCATGGTTTATTATCCCTCTTTTGTGGATGAGGAAAGTGGGGCACTGAAACTGAGGTTAAGTCAGTTTACCAAGTTTGCACAGATATAAAAATGTAGAGCCGAGTCAAAACCTATTTGCTTTTGACCCTGAATAAGGTGTCCAGGAGAGAGCCTGGTGTGTAGCGAGTGCTTAGTATTGTAATGCATCATGATTTTCCTCCTTCCTTCTAGTCATTTCTTCAAAAGACAGTTCATCCTTCATTCATTCATGCCTTCCAACACTGGGGACAGCGAGTCCTCTGGAATCCTGGAGAAGACCCTTTCCTGAGTTAAGATGACCACCTTCTGTTATTGTCTTTATTATCAACACCTTTCTGCTTTTGCACAGTAATATGGGCCAGAAATGGTGACGACTTGCCCTTGGGAAGTAGTGGCAGAGCTGAGAAAAAGTAGATGCAGTCCTCTTTATTTTGGAAGATTCTTCAGTAAGACTATGTGAGAAGTGAGCCAAAGCAGGGCAGAGGATCAACAGAAGGATGACTGCTAACTCTTGTATTGTGTGGAATGTCAGACAGCTTGTGGGGACAGGGGAGGCTGGAAGTCAGGAAGTTCATGTGAGATGGATCACCTGCTCTCAGTGATGTAGGGGCCTGGCTTTCCCTGAGTGTGAAGAGGACAGAAGGAGGATAGATGGGAGGAGAGAGATGAAGGTGGGTAAAGGCTGTGATAGAAAAGGAGAAAGCCTGAAGCAACAAACAGCACAGTTGAGATGTATTAGCCAAATTTGGTATTGTGAACACATCAAGCTAGTCCTCCACTAAGGGAGACATCTGGGGATCATTGTTTAGAGCCTGCAGGTGTAGAGATGTCACTCTTTCCTCTGATGAGGTTTAAGGAGAGTCTGGCCAAGTTCACTTGGATATCCATAGAGAAGAGAAATTGCTGCAGTTCCACTTGTGTTGATATCTTCCTTTTCCTGTTCTCTAACTACCCTTGTGTGAGCGCAGATTGGTGACTGCATGCATATTGCTTGATTCCTTGACTCTGACCACATCCTCTTCCTCCTATTCTCCTACCTACCACTGGTTCTTAAGAGACTCTGAACACACGCACGTGCACAAGTGTGCATGCACACACACACATAAATACACACATACTCCCTTAAGAAAAGATGTCTTTTCCAGAATTCCTCAATAATTAAGGAATTCAGTGAAGGAAGCCTGGAGGGAAATACTTGATGAGATACAAATATAGCAGGAATAACTAATTACAAATCCATGCATAAAATGTTGCCTTTCAAGTAAGAATTATGTATTCTTTTTCAAACGACAGTTTTTATGTTGATGGACCGATTACTAAACTTTAAATATGTTTTTCTCCCCTTATTTTAATATTTTATATGATAAGCTCTTCCAACCTGGTGCTACTGAGTTATAACTATTTTCAAAAATAGGATTTCACACGATGTATGATGCACTATTTGATATCACAGTTTATCAGGAGAATTTTCACATTGTTTGAATCGTGTTGCTCATTAGCAAGTGATGTAGTCCCTTTATGAGGCACACTATCATGTTAGTAGAATATGGTCCTGTTTGGGGAATTTTTTTGTTTTTTGTTTTCTTGAGACAGAGTCTCTCTCTGTCACCTAGGCTGGAGTGCAGTTGCACGATCTTGGTTCACTGTAACCTCTGCCTCCTGGGTTCCAGCGATTCTCCGGCCTCAGCCTCCCTGAGGAGCTGGGATTACAGAAATGCACCACCACGCCCAGCTAATTTTTATATTTTTCATAGAGCTGGGGTTTCGCCATGTTCGCCAGGTTGGTCTTAAACTCCTGGCCTCAAGTAATGCACCTGCCTTGGCCTCCCAAAGTGCTGGGGTTACAAGTGTGAGCCACCACCATGCCCAGCCGTGGAATATTGAATGAGGAAACGATTCTGATTCCTTGGACATTTGAGTTTGTTTTTTTCCAATATGATTGGTAATTTTATTTATATCAAATATAAGCTATTTCTCATGTATTTAAATTATATTCAAAATTGGGGAAGGTGGAGGACAGTTATATAAAGCGCAGTTTTAGAGTCAGGCTATTGTGGGTTGATATTCTAGGCCTGCTTTTTGCAGCCTCTGTGGCCTCGGTTTACTTAGCTGTAAAATCTAGACAATGGTCCAGGCAGCGCAGGGGAAATATATGTATAGAGTATGACACCTGACACAGGGTTTTCACCTCACGAGTTGCCATGTTTAATATACTACATTAAGAAAAGTTGTAACGAGGCCGGGTGCGGTGGCTCACGTCTGTAATCCCAGCACTTTAGGAGGCCAAGGCAGGCAGATCACGAGGTCAGGAGATTGAAACCATCCTGGCCAACATGGTGAAACCCTGTCTCTACTAAAAATACAAAAATTAGCTGGGTGCAGTGGGGTCTGCCTATAATCCCGGCTACTCGGGAGGCTGAGGTGGGAGAATTGCTTGAACCAGGGAGTCGGAGGTTGCAGTGAGCCGAGATTTTGCCACTACACTCTAGCCTGGCGACAGAGCAAGACTCCGTCTCAAAACAAACAAACAAACAAACACAAAAAAAATGAAAGAAAACTTGTAACAAAAGAAAGAAAAAGGTGAGCTCTTTCAATATACTTGTCTTTGGATGGAAAAATGATTAGAGTACAATAATGATTACGTAGTTAATCCCTATGGCAGATCTCAAGAATACCGTAAATGTATTAAGTGGTTATCTAGAAGTCCGTCAAGTGGGAAGGTTAACCAAAATTCAATAGATAGCAGCCTCTTTTGCACATTAGTGATGTAACTTATGTTAAGTCACTGTGCAGAATTGTGAAGCATCTGGGGTCTTATTATACTTGTAAGCTAACAAGTTCGCCTGTTACTATTTCATGAATGCTGCAGAAGACTCCTGAGTCAAAGACAGAGGACGTTTTTGTCCATGACAAAAGCTGGAGCCACGGCCATGTGTTGGTTTGTGTCCGTTTTCCCTACCTCGTTGTCCCATGGGGGCGACACAAGGGACCCATGATGGATGTCTGCACATGTCATGGTCTCGATTGCAGGAGGGGGACACAGAGTTTGGGGATACGTTGCTCTCTCAGAAGGGTGATCTTACTTTATTTCTCAAGAGTACTCATTGCTTGCAACCCTGAGAAATGGCCTAGGTAAAAAAGTAATCAAGGCCTGACAGTCTTGGCATCCTCTGCAAGAACATGTGGGGGTGCTCAGGGGCCACGGTAGAGTAGCCTTCCCCAGCAATTACATGAACCTTTGCTAATTTAGCCTCTCCAACTGGAATGATGCTGCTCACTATTTTATAGACCTTGTGAAGACCCTCAAATGTGCCTTCATTTGTCAAATAAATGGTCATATTTTTTATATATGTACTGTTTAAGAAGGACACAATCTTTGTATTTCATTAACATAGGCCATTATTAGGTGGGGTTCCATAGAATTTAGAATACTGTACAACAATCCTACAATAAAATGAGCAAGATGATCAGGCTTTTTTAAGATGGAACAATGTACGTGAAAAGTTTAGGATGTGAGAGGAAGAGCAGTAAAAGTTCCGTGTGTTTGAAGGAAGGGACATCACGTGCTTAGTTTTGGATGTGTACATTTTGGACATATATATTTGCCTATTAGACATCTAAGTGGATATGTTGGATAGGCAGTTATATATATGAGTCTGAAATTTGGGGGAGAAGCCAGAGTAGGAGATGTAAATTTGGGATTCCTCAAGATATAGTTTTTAACATACATAAGTCTGGAATAAATTTTTGAGGGTGTAAGCATAGAAAGAATATAGAAAAGAAGGCATCTGACAACTGAACCCTGAAACACAGTAATATTTAGAAATCAAGAAAAGGTTGAGGAATCAGCCCAAGAGACTGGAAAGGATGACCACTAAAGGAAGAGAAACATCAGAAGGGGTTACGCAGGAAGGAGAGGAGAGGCCTCTAGCAACTGTGACAAAAGCAGCTGCAAGGTCAGACCAAGTGTGAGTGGAGAGCGCAGCCTTGGATGTAGTGACGCTTTGATGAGTGGCCTCTGCACAAGAGCACTTTGGGTCAGTCAGGAGAACAACACCCCGACTGGCTGGATTCGAGAGGGGAGGGGAGGAGAGAAATGGGGGGCAGGAGATATGGGCAACTCTCTTGAGGTTTCTTAGAGAAAGGAGGTAGTGGCCAGAGGTGGGTATCTGTCATAGGATGGCTTTTGTTTCTGATTTTCAAAGATGGGAGCACGTTTGGAGACTGATGGTACAGGAGAGAGGGAGATCCTGATCAGCAAAGAGAAAGCTGGAGTTTAGGGGAGAGACGGACAGACATAGAAGGGGAAATCAATGTGTGGCATGGAAAGTACTAAATGAGAGACACACAGATGGGGACTGTGAACAGCTACTGCCACGCTTTAATGCTTCTCACTCCACCTATCCCATTCTAAGATAAACACTGTTTGTGAAACAGAATTTATGATCTCTGTGACCAAGTGTGTGATGTGAGAAAGATCTTCCATAAGACAGCATAGCAGCGACAGTGATTTTTTTTTTTTTTTTTTTTTGAGGCAGAGTCTTGCTCTATCGCCCAGGCTGGAGTGCAGTGGCCAGATCTCGGCTCACTGCAAGCTCCGCCTCCCGGGTTTTACGCCATTCTCCTGCCTCAGCCTCCCGAGTAGCTGGGACTACAGGCGGCCGCTACCTCGCCCGGCTAGTTTTTTTTTTTTCTGTATTTTTTAGTAGAGACGGGGTTTCACTGTGTTAGCCAGGATGGTCTCGATCTCCTGACCTCGCGATCCGCCCGTCTCGGCCTCCCAAAGTGCTGGGATTACAGGCTTGAGCCACCGCGCCATGAAAATTGTTTCTGCAAGTTTTTCTGGAAATTACCTGCTAAATCAGCAAGGAAATATAAGGCAGTTTCTCTCTCCCCTGTCCTTTTTATTTTGCAAATATTAATTCCAAACACACACACACACACACACACACACACAAGAACTCATTTTCTTCAAAAAAAAAAAAAAAAAAGATGAGAAGAATGCTTATGACACTCACATCGCAGTTGTATTATTTTTTGTTTGTTTGTTTTCCCCTCTGATATAAATGGGAGCTGGGAGATGCTGGGTGGGAGGAAAGCAGAGATGGAACAAGATGCAAAACAAATCATTCTCTCCGTTACTCTCCCTGCTCCTGCTGTTACATGATTCTCCCAGGCAGGCCTGACCCTCAGAGGTGGTGTTTAGTATGTATGCCAAAGTGAATGAACGGGTGAAAATTTAACTTGTATTTGCAAATATTTCTATTGGTAGTTTGATGAAGAGCTAAGGTTTTTTTTTTTGTTTTTTGTTTTTTTTTTGTTTTTGTTTTTGTTGTTGTTTTTTTTTAATCCTGTATGGATGGTAGCAAGCTATTTTATTTTTCTAAGCCTTATCGGATTATTCCCTGGGTGATCTAAATTAGAAATTTTCTAATGTGGGTAAAATAAGGTGCTTTCTTGGTATTTTGTATTTCTTTCTCCTTCCCAACCAGACACCCAGGCTCCTAGAATATAACATCCAGTGTTGGGGGCTTACTGTGGCATACACAGATGTCACATACTCTGCCTGAGAAATAGATGGATTGAAGAAGGAAGGAAAGTAAGAATGGAGGGAGAGGAAGTAAGGCAGCCTTCACCAAATAATTCTTATTGAGCATGACATGACCACTGCAGGCAATTCAAAGAGAAAAAAGGGCGCCTATTAAAAGAGACTGTATATACAAACACATGCTGTTATAAGCTTTATGATTACAAACATAAATATATTATGCTTTCAGAAACTTGAGTTGATGGCGTGGTAGGCTACACTTTCTTCCTGGAGTTGATCAGTTGTGATTTATTTATGGTAGTGCCTTCACTTCCAGATCATCTGTAGGGTGGAAGGAATCAACATATGGACTGGGGTAAGCCCTGGGTCCTTTCTTTATTTCATGTCCTGTATTTACAAAGACTGGTCACTCACTTATTACTTACTAAATGAACACTGATAGGACAAGAGCATGTGAAACAGCAGCTTGTGTCTTTAGAACACATTACAGAGTTTTAAAAGTTACATTGATTTTGTCAACTTTTCCTTGAGCTATTATTAAACTAGTGGCTTCATGGAATCTGGAACTTGGTGAAATCTCCCATCTCTGAGAACCACATGTTTACACCCGTTTTCATTTACATCAGTTAGAAATGACAGAACATGTGTTCACTGGAAAACTGCTGTTACCTTTTATGTTATCTCAAAGTGGTAGACTGAAATACAAATAGAACCCAAGATGTGTTTTATACCAAATTTGGTCAAAATCGGTTCACACTTCAGAAAGTTAAATGAAAATTAAGCTGAAAAATGCCCAGAGCTAGACTGATGGAAAAAAACCAATCACCTCCTTTAAAAAATGGATGTGTGTGTGTGTGTGTGTGTGTGTGTGTAGTGGGTATGTGTGTGTGTGTGTCTCAGTCAGTTTGTATTATCAAAAGCATTCTTAGAGACTGAAAGACATGAGGAGAGATGAGATGAAAGTCAAATGCATGGCAGGGAACGTCCCCCTATATAGCTACCCTCTGTCCCCGAAATCCTAACAACGCTTCCTACCCATGATCCTTCCTGCCAGGAAGTAGTGGCCATCCGCCCACCAAGCAAGAAACTTGGGAATCTTGACCCTCACCCCTCCTCACCTGCCCTATTTTGTGCCAGTATTGCATTACTTTTAAGTATATTCACTGACAGTTCATTTTGATGTCTGTAAGTTCCCTTTCAGTCTCCTTTTTCTAAAATCTTCTGGTTACGTTTACTTTTCCAGGTTAATTTAAAATCAGCCTCTGATTTATGTTATGGTAAAAATCTTCAGGAATATGTCACTGGAATTGCATTGTCGATACATGTTAGTTGAGAGAAAACTGTCATTACAATATTGTTATCCTGTCTAGAGAATTATGTTTTTTTTTCTGATATCTCAAAATGTCCTTAATCTTCTTCAGTTAAATTGTATACTTCTCCTTGTAAAGGTTTTGTGCATTTATGATAGGGTGTCATACATATATAGAGATAATGGATGGTATATATATATATGCATATTTAGTATCTATATAGAATACTAGTATATTATATAACATATTATTAGATACTAGTATCTACTTAGTAGATACTAGTATCTACTAGTATGTTATATATATATATATACACACACACTCTCTTTTTATATGTTTTTTCATTGCTATTGTGTAGGCATTTATTCTGTTACATTTAAAAATTAACATCTGGGATGGAATTTGTGTTAGTCACTGTACCAAATTTTCTTGTTATTTTTAAATGAAAAGATATTATTTCAGGTTTTTTAGGACAAAAAGTCAATCATCCAGGAGCAACAAAAACTTTGTCACTCCATTTTCAGTACTTATTCATCTAGCTCTTCATCTGTCTGTTCTTCTCAGTTGACTGGGACACGCAGAACTGTGCTGAAGAGAGACAGAGAGCTGAACAGAGACAGAGACAGAGCATCCTTGTGTTATTTCTGGCTCTAACAGAAATGCTTGTAATGTTTCATTTTTAAGTGATATGTTCACTATTGATTTCTGGCATATGTCTTTGTCACATTAAGGAATTTTTCTCCTCCTAGTTTACTGAATGAAGAGCTGATCGTTCTCCACGTTTCCCGAGTTCACCCATGAACATGCCCAGACTGGCCGCAAGCCCCCTCTCACTTTGCTGTGCTGTGGTCTCCACTGGGATATGCTTCCAGCATCTCCACCACTGCCTGCCAGTGTCTCCTCTGCTCCAAGCTTTCTTTGACCTGCTTCCTGTGCTAGCCCAGTCATCCCTCTTCTGCTTATTTTGTAACTGTTTTCGGAAGTATCTGACTTTGTATAAGACTACAAAGTCCTAGAACCCAGGTCCTTAACTATTCATCATTGGGTTCCAAATGCCCAAGACCCTGACACTTGTGCAGTGGAAACTCAGTGAAAATTGTTTTTATAAATGAACAAATGAAGGAGTCATTGATAAGTTTTCTATGGATAATATAACAAGTAGGTGATTCCTGTGAACTGGATAATACTTTATTATTATTACTATTATTATTATTTTGATAGAGACGGAGTTTCACCATGTTGCCCAGGCTGATCTTGAACTCCTGGCCCCAAGTGATCTGTCCACCTCAGCCTCCCAAAGTGCTGGGATTATAGACATGAGCCACTGTACCTGGCCTGCTTTATTAATTTTTGTAATTATTTTCTCTGCTTCTTCCATTTTGTTTTTGTTTTTGTGAGGACATGGTCCTTTGAAAATATGCCAGCTATTTGAAAAGAAGGAAAAATTAACAAAAAGTTACATTTACTGTGTTAAATCTTGGTAGCTGAATATCTTTTGTCATTGCTTATCAAAGCGTAGGAGAGGTTACCCTTGAATATTAAAATGTAGTTTATAAAAAATTTATATTAAAATATTTATATTAAACCATTTTTAAATTGTATAAATATATATTAAACGCTTAAATTGTGTTTCCTGTTCAGGGAATAACTATTCGACCACTGGTGGAGTTTCTTGATGTCAAGAGGTCCAATAAGAAACAACAAGCTGTCAGTGAAGAAATCTATTGTCGGGTAGGTGTTAAGAAAGTGTAATACCTTTAATGATAAAGGAAAAATATTTGAATTAGTCAGACAGCTTGGTACCAAGTTGTCCATTTCCTGAAGAAGAAAGGAATGGCAGGGTGAGAGGGAGGAGACCCTGAAGAGGGAATGTGCTCAGGGAGTATAGAATAGATATGGACCCACAGTAACTTCTCCAGCTTAGCTTGCTAAACTCCTGCATGAGCAGAGAGACAAGAAGTCCCCTCTTTTTACTTCCTTCAGCCTGGAAATGTTCCTACTGGGAAATTATTACCATATTTCATACTTTTCAAAATTATTAACAAACTGTTATAGGTGAGCAAAATAATCGAAGACTTATCTAATACTGACATGACAAACATTTCATCAATTTGTTTGAAAATGAACTGTTTTATTGCTTTTGGTAATAAATAATAAACAAATAAGAAGCAAAAGCCATGAAGGTCTTTGGAGTTTAGAAATGATATAAGTAGAGTGAAAATTATTGATTTCGGGTAAAGACTAATCCGTTTGCCTGCTTTTTCTGTTTTAGTTGTTCGATCATGTGAAGACTGGAATTGAAGACGTTTGTGGACACTGGGGTCACAACTTTTGGAGAGACAAGTAAGAAGGTCTTATGCCATTGGGTTATGAAGTGGCCCAGGATTACTCTGAAAGCAGGACTTACTGATTTGTATTATTTTTTAATTGGAAATCTTTCCTGTGTTGTACCATAGTATGTCCTCTAAGATAAAGTTCAGCTATAATAGAGATGTAGAATAATAGTAGCTTAAACAAGGTAAAGCTTAGTTCCCACTTCTGTAAATAGCCAGAGATAGGCAATTTACATTTAATAGATGAGTTTTACTCCAAGACTCCCCAGGGTCTGAGGACCCTCTGTCTAGTCGATCCACTAAGAAGTAGCCTTCATTTCCAAGACTGCCTCTTGAACCACAATGGCTGCATCAATATTAGCCATTAGAGGCAGCAAGAAGGATGAAAGATGATGAGGAGACAAAGCATATGTGCTATTAATAGCTGCCTTCTAACTGAAACCATCAGAAGCTGCCACATGATTCTTCTGATGATTGGCTTGGACTCAGTCATGTGGCCATTCCTCTCTGCAAAGAGGACTGAGGATTGCGATCTATTTGGCTGAAAACTAGGGCTTCCATTACTATCCATTTTGCCACACATGGTGCAGGACTTTGTCAAATGCAGAGATTTGATGTAAACATCTAAGGATGTAAACAGATGAGCAGAAATAATATATAGCTAAAATTACCTGAAAAATTACATACATTTATATAAATGCATATACACACAGGCGCGCACACACACATACACACACACACAAACACACAGAGTTTACCACTCTGTAAAAGGCTCTGTGTTGGATAAATACCATTCAGTACTGGTCTTCAAGGATCTTAAAGTTGAAGTGGAGAAGGTAGACTAGACAGGCAGAATTAGATGCATGCTTTAATATAAACTGAGAAACAGCGTTATGGGTCGAGAAGTTAGGGCCAATTCTGACAGCAGAGCTAGGAGCAGTGGGATAGAGAAGCCAGCCCCCATCTGCTAGTGGGAGCTTATCACGTACCTCTCTTCCTGACTGCACATTTGGCACTGTCCAGAGTGGTTGCTTGAATCAGGACTTGTATCATGGAACTGACAAATGCTACAAATCAAGGCCCTTTGTTTTCACAGAGCAATTTGTTAAACATTTATTAGCACATCACGGGCTAGGCGAGACTTTTGAAGGCAGCATTTAAGCTAATCCCTGAAGACAGAAGGACACGTTTTAAACTATATTTGGTAGATCCCTCTTGTTTTATTTTTCTTAACTTGCTAACAGAATTTTTTCCCTCCATTGCTAATTTATATTAAATTTACTAACCTACCAATGTCTGCAACTTAATACAAGGGAATTTTTTAGTGTTTCCTGTTTGCTCATATATGCTGGCATAATACTGGGCTACATAAGAAGTATAAGCCATAGACTCAGGCCTGAAATTCTGTAATATTATAGACACAACAAAACAATCACAAAGCAAGCAGACTCCTGTGTGTGTGTGTATATATATGTGTGTGAGAGAGAGACTATTAGGTAATATAATGAGTGACAGAGACTTTCAGTGCTAGAACAACCTTTACAAGCTTTACAACACTGTTTACTAATGTAGACAGGGCCCTGGGACTCAGCCTTACTATATAATGAAAGGAAAAAGATTTTGTTTGTATGGAGAGCATGCCCAGTTAGCTACACGGGAACACAGGGTAATAAAATTAAGCAAATTATATTCTCCATTATAAAACTATTTTTAAATGGCCATTTCTCATGGGAAGTATGCCCTTTTCTGGAGGCAGGTGGTAGACCAGAGATCCTATACATCTGCCCTATGACCGTGGGACCCTCCTAGCATGGAGGAGTCCCCGTCTGTGCCAAGTCAGTGGAACAGACCTTTTTGCCTCTCTTCTCCACTGTTTTCATAGCAATGCCTATTTTCTGCCTACCTTGTTCCTTTCAACCCAACCACTTTCCTCCCTTTCCTTAGCATCCCCTCAGTAATTTCCTGAAATGACATATGAGAGGCGTAACCCAGAACAGCTGGCTCCCTTTCCAAAGTGAATGTTAGGTTCAAAATGTCTACTGCTGCTCTGCCTCCCACATGGGGGAATAGAGATTGGCCCTGCACAGTAATCAGGCCACCTGGTCCTGGGGCACTGTCAGAAGAATGAAGAGGTAGATGCTGTGGTCATGTGGGTTTGGTCTGGAACTCAGGAGAAGAAATGTCAGAGAAAGTCTGGCTACGTCTGTCTTTCAGGCAGAGACATTATCTCTGGGGTCCGTGAGTCTGCCCTAGGCACACATCCAAAGGCTGCCAGACTAATTGGCTGTAAGTGCCAAAGATGAGAGCGCCAACCTTGCCCCATGCCTGAAAGGTAATGTTACGTGGCTAGCATTTGCCACTGCAGTGGATACACTTCTTTTAATAATTTTGAAAGCATTGATATATTTCCGTGCACAATTTTTCTCCAGGAAAATTTCTAAGTTTCCAGGATTGTCAAAGGCACATAGGTAGAGCAGGGAAGTGGGTGCAGTGGGATGTGGTGCTGACACAGGACATTTTAAAAATGAGTTCTGCTGAGATCACATCCTTGGTGATTGTTAATGTTACTAAAAATCAGCATCAAAAAGAAGCGATTGTTTCAGGCATATTGAGTGTCCTTCCCTTTTCTCTGGAATCCTTATGCTGTGGATTTCCAGTGGTTCTGCCAGAGAATTCTTGAGGCATTTGATCCTTTGAGAATGAAATGAAGGGGGATACAGTAGGGACCCTTCTCAGTCTTGGCACAAGCAATGTAATGATGGTGAAATAGAACACCTATGTTTAGCTTAGCAGAGAAATGAAAGGTGTGGGACTGAAGCAAGGAAAACACACTATCCCTACACGAAATAGAGCAGATGCCATTGTCCTTGGTGCTTGTTCTTCCTTTTACTTCTCTCTAGTGAAAAGCTAAAACAACAACAATAATAAAAGTTTTAAAAGGTGTGTTGCTGCCAGGAGTCCTGGCCCAATGGGCCTAACATAAAACTCCAATTAAAAGTAGAAAAAAGTAGACCCAGTCTTTAGTGGCCAGCCAAAAAGAAAGCACATTCAGGATGGCTCTTCGTTAATTACTCAGAGCCCTCTAGTATTTAGAACAAAGGACTACCAACAAGAATGTGGGTTAACACTGATGCCTTTCACGGCACAGGTGTGTCTATAAACCGCCTTGGACTTGTGGTGACCAAGTAGTAGTACACTTAATTCTTTCTCAACAAATATTTATTGCATGTTGCTTCACTTATGTATTGGCATTATAATGTTGTGTAACAAACCATCCCCAAAACTCAGCTGCTCAGAACACGTCATTATTAATAAAGCGCATGAGTCAAGAGGCTGATTGGGCTCGGCCAGTTGGGGCTGGGCTTGTTCATGTGCTCCAGTGGGTTGGCTGGCTGCCAGCTGATTCTGGCTGGACCTATCGGGTGTGACTGGGGTGAGGTGACTCTGCTCCATGTGACAGTCACCTTTGTCCTGGGACTAAGGAGCCACTCTGCATATTTTTCTAATAGTGATTGTTGAAGCACAAGATGTAAGCCTCCATGTGCAAGCCCAGGTTAAGCCACTGCTTCTTTCATTGTGTCTGCTAATAGCCCACTGACCAAAGCAAGGAACATTATTGAGCATGCTGGCAAGGAACAGGACAAAGCAAGTCATCTAGGCCATGGTGGAAGGCCATTGCCAAGTAATAAGGCAGAGGGTGTGGATACAGGGAGGACTTGGGACCAAATGATTCATTCTACCACATGTGCTTATAGTGTGCCAGGCACTGGTGATATGGAAAAAAAAAAAAAAACTCTGCCCATGTAGACCTTACATTCTTGTGCCAGGAGACAGAAAGTAAGACAAGTAAATTGTATGTCATGCTAGAAAGTGGTAACTACTATGGAGAAAAATACATCTGGGCAGCAAGATGGGGACTGCTGGGAGAGGAAGGCTGTGAGCAATTCTAACAGGATGGATAGGAAGGGCACTTTTGAGAAAATGATTGTCAAGGAAAGACTTAAAAGAAGTGTAAAGAGTGAGCCCTGCAGGTATCTGGGGAAAAGGATTCCTAGTAGAAGGAATAGTAAGTATAAAGACTCAGAAATGGGAGCACTGCTGGTAAGTCTCTAATACAGGAAGGACACCAGTGAGGCTGCAGCTAAGGAAGAGGGGCACAGTACCAAAAGGGGCAGACCCAGACTGTGTAGGAAGTCACAGGGCATTGTAGTTGCACCCAAGGAAGATGCAGAACAGTTACATCATTGGACATATTTTAACAGGAGCACTTGGGCTTCTGTAGAAATGCAATGGTGGAAGCAGGAATGCCAATTAGGTGCTCACTACCAGAATCCGGTGAGAGAGCATGATGTCTTGGACCAGGGTGATAGCATTAGATGGGGTGGGAGATGGCTGGATTTTGTATATATTTTGATGGTGGAACCAACAGAAATTGCTGATGGAGCAGAGATTTGGAGTACTGGTCTGCTAGGGCTGCCATAACCAAAGTACCACAGATTGAGTGGCTCAACGGAAATTGTCTCATCATCCTGGGGGCTGGAAGTCAGACATCAAGGTGTCAGCAGGGCTCACATCTTCTGAGGGCCATGAGGGAAGGTTCTGTTGTGCGCCCCTCTGCTTGGCTTGTAGATGGCTGTCTCCTCCCTGCCTCTTCACATCATCTTCCTTCTCTCTGTATGTCTTGGAATCCAAATCTCTTCTCTTTGTAAGTACACCAGTCATTTTGGATTTGGGCCCATTTCGATGGCCTCATCTTAATCACTTCGGTAAACACTAGATCTTCAAATGTGGTCACAGTCTGAGCTACTGGGGATTAGACTTTAACATCTGAATTTTTGGCGGGACACAATTCAGCCCATAACATAGAACATGAGAAAAGTAGAAGAATCCCGGATGACACCAGGATTTTTGACCTGGTGGAGTCATCATTCGCTGAGATGGGAGGACTCTGGCAGAATATCAGTTCAGTTGGAATATGTTAAATTTGAGATGCCCTACAGCTATCCAACTGCAGATGTTGAGTAAGTAGTCAAAAGCTCATATCTGGGGTTTGGCCAAGAGGTTGGAGCTGGAGATACAAATGTGGGGGTCATTGGCATAGAGATGCTATTAAAAGCTAGGAGACTGGGCAAGATGGTGATGGGAGTGAGTGGCGGTATGAAAGAGGACCGAGAACTGAGGCCCAGAGCACTCCCACATTAGGAGGTCAAAAGAAAAAAACAAAACTGAAAGGGTGGGAAAGAGGTTGGGGTACCCCAGGGTGGTATCCTGGAAGCCAAATGAAGACAATAATTTAAACAAGTGAGGGCAGGAAACATGAGGATTCATAATTGTCCACTGCAATTATATCATGTGGTTCACTGACCACTTTGATAAGAGTAGCTTTAATGCAGTATTGAAGCAATGTGAATGTTCAAGAGAGAATTAGAGGAGAGGAATTGGAGAAAACAAACAGTGATAACGTTTCTGAGCAATTTTGCTAAAAGCAGAAGTAGAGAAATGGTAAAGAGAGAAATATATGTATTTTAATCTGTAATTAGTGAATACTAGGTTTATGTGCATCAGGGTCATATATAAAAATGCAGCAGTATGTGTCATATATACATATATGTGTATGTGTATATATACATATATGTGTATGTATACATACCTATATTATATATACATACACATACATGCATATCTATGTATATACACACATACATGCATATGTGTATGTATATACATACACGTACATATGTATATATACACATACACATTTATACAGGTAGGCACCTACTAAATATATAAAATGACCAGATTAGCTAAATGCTGCTACTAAGTATTTTCCTGGGAATGGTGGAAATGACTTTATTGGTAAAAACAACAACTATTTTCTTCGTCAATCCAGTATTAATTTATTGAAAGTTTCTTTATTTACAGGTTTAAAAAGTTTGATGATAAATATCTGCGGAAGCTTTTGATTCGGGAAAACCAACCAAAGTCAAGCATTGTATCTTTATATAAAAAGCTTGAAATAAAACATGCCATTGAGATGGCAGAGACTGGGATGATAAGTACTGTCCCTACATATGCATCTCTAAAGTAAGTATGTTCTTGCAAAATAAAAGTTAGTATTAATTACTATTTTTTAAATTAATTTTTAATGTAATTAATGTAATGTAATGTAATGTAATTTTTTAATGTAATTAATTACTATTAATTACAATGCAATACTAAATATGCATTGATAGTATTTTGAAACTATTACTTTTTGTAATAATTTTGAAAAATTGACCCAGGCCAGGCGCAGTGGCTCACTCCTGTAATCCCAGCACTTTGGGAGGCTGAGGCAGGCAGATCACTTGAGGCCAGGAGTTCAAGACCAGCCTGGCCAACATGGTGAAACCCTGTCTCTACTGAAAATACAAAACTTAGCTGGGCATGATGGTGTGCACCTGTAATACCGGCTACTCAGGAGGCTAAGGCACGAGAATCACTTGAACCCGGAGGGCAGAAGTTGCAGTGAGCCGAGATTGTAGCACTGCACTCCAGCCTGGGTGACAGGGTGAGACTCTGTCTCAAAAAAAAGAAAAACTGACCTGTGCCCTAGAGAGATGTCTTAAGATCTCACAGCAGAATGAGACACTGGTTAAAATATGAAAGCTTAGAAATGTGTATGTTATGTTATGTTATGTTATGTTTTATGTCCTGTTTTGTGTTATGTTATTTTAGACGCTTGAGAGAAACAAGCTTAAATTACCCAGGGAGGAAAACAAGATTATAAAGAGCCTTAAACTGCTTCTATGAATTTTCCTAAACAATGTCTGGCAACTGATAAAGAATAACCAAACGTATGAGTAGACAAGAAAATGTGATTTAGGCTGGGTGCGGTGGCTCACGCCTGTAATCCCAGCACTTTGGGAGGCTGAGGCGGGAGGATCACAAGGTCAGGAGATCAAGACCATCCTGGCGAACACAGTGAAACCCTGTCTCTGCTAAAAATAAAAAAAAATTAGCTGGGCGTGGTGGTGGACGCTATAGTCCCAGCTACTCAGGAGGCTGAGGCAGGAGAATAGTGTGAACCGGGAGGCAGAGCTTGCAGTGAGCCGAGATAGCGCCACTGCACTCCAGCCTGGGTGATGAGCAAGACTCCGTCTCAAAAAAAAAACAAAAACAAAAAAAGAAAATGTGATTTAAAACATTAAGAAAAAGAAACAAAATAGTTGTAACAGGCATAACGGGATTTCAGATAACTGAATTATCAGACAGAGACTTTTAAAGTATAAAATGTGTGTGTCTGTGTCTGTGTCTGTGTATGTTTAAGGAAAGAAAACGACATTGAAAGTTTTGGCAATATCATGGAGATTATTAAATGGAAACTCTTGAGCTACAAATAAAGTAACTGACTTTATGATCTTATTTGATGTGTGTAGCAGCAGATTAGATAGAGTTAATGAGAGAAATGCTTAATTAGAAAACAGGTAAGAGGGAAATAACCAAAATAAAGAAAAAGAGAAAAATACAGAAAGCTACATATTGAGTGCAAAACAGATAAATTAAAGACAATATTACTAAAAGAAAAGAAATAATATTGTACAATTTTAAATTTTCTTCAAGCTGATATTTGGATTCAATGATGTCATTCAAAATCCTAGGGGATGTGTGTGTGTGTGTGTGTGTGTGTGTGCATGTTTAGATCAGTTGGTCCTAAAGTTTTAATGGAAATACAAAAAGTCAAGACAAATTTGAAGATGTACAGACTTAGAAGGTTTACACTATTACATAACAGGATAAAGTATAAAGTTACATGATTAAAACAATATGATATTGGAACAGGACAGATAAGCAAGCCAGTGGAACAAAATAGTTCAGAACAGACCCACCATTATATGGAAACTTGATTAATGACAAAGTTTACAGAACAAGCAGTGGGGGAGAAAAGATGCCTTGAATAAATGGTTCTGATCAATTAGGTATTCCTATGAAAATAAAATGAAATTAACCACTGCCTCACACTATCAAGTCAAGGTATATTGTAGATCTGAATGTGAGAAGTGAAACAATAAAGCTTTTGAAGATTCCGTAGGAACATACATTAATGTTGTGATAGGAAATTACTTTTTTTAAACAAGCTCCAAAAAGCACAAGCTATAAAGGAAAAGATTGATATACTGAACTGTATTAAAATCATGAGATTTTGTTTATCCCAATACATCCTTAAAGGGGTGAAAAGGCAAATCACAGACTGGGAGAAGATACTTGCCTCACATAACTGACAAAGAGCTATGGGAGAAAAGACAATCCTATAGAACAATGAACAAGGAACTTATTCAGACACTTGATAAAACAGGATATGCAAATGGCAAATAATCATGTGTGTTCTAAAAAACATGCATGTGAATATTCATAGAAGCATTGTTTGCAATATCCAAAAATTGGAATTTAGCCAAATATACATCAACAACAAAATAGATGAACTGTGGTATACTTATACCATGGAATATTATACAGCAGTGAAACTGAATGCATTATAGCCATATGCAATAACATAAATGAATCTTCAGCATAATGCTCAGGAACAGAAGCTAAATGCAAAAGACTATGTATTATACTGTTTCATGTATGTAAGGTTTAAGTTCAGGCACAGTGAATCTATGACATTAGAAGTCAGAAAAGTTATTGCTGTTGGCAAAGAGGGAGAGAATTAGTGATTGGTAGGAGGAACACGAAGTAGTTTGTGGGATTCTAGTGAATGTTCTGTTTCTTGACTTGAGCAGCGGTTGCCTAAGTATGTTCACTTCCCTGCACATATAAGATTCATGTAGTTTATATTACATTTTATAAAAAATTGTTTAAGTATAAACAAGGATATAGTCGTACACTTGTCACTAGATATATGCAAAAATATTTTGGTAAGAATTTGGTGGGCACATTATATAAGAAAATGAGATATCAAAAAGATAGATTGTTACTTAATGACCTCTTATATTCCTTCCGACTCTGAAAATATGTGAATTAACTTTGATGATCAAAAAAAAAAAAAAAACTTGACTAGAAAGTGGGACAGCCGTCTAAACAACACCACCTTTCCCTGAGAAAATGCTTCTCATAAACCATCTGAGCAATTGAGAGGAGGCAAAAATGAATCATCCAACTCTAGAGAAGTCTGTCCCACTGAAGCATCAGTTCTCTGTTTGCTCCTCTCTGTGCATCCATTACCCATTGTGCACCAGGTTTTTGTACCCCAGTAATTACTTTCATGATTGGTTCACAGCAATGCTAAATTTGCATTGAAAAATATAAGAAAACTATGCTCTTTAATTTCTGTGTCCTCAGTGCCTCTTCTAGAAGACTTGCATTTATGCATATTAACCTTCCCGGCTTTAATTTGTTTTCTTGATTTTTCTTTTCTCTTTATTTTCTCGTACTACTTATTTTTGTAGCCTGCCTCAAACCCTTTTTGGAAGGAGTTAGAATAAAAACATAAATGCAGTCCCAATGGTCATTCTTTGCGGTGGTTACATTCCATAAAGTAGCCTCAAATACTGATATGCAAATACTGAATGCTTTTTTTTTTTTGAGGCAGAGTCTTGCTCTGTCACCCTGGCTAGAGTACAATGGTGTGATCTCGGCTCACTGCAACCTCCCCCTCCTGGGTTCAAGAGGTTCTCCTGCCTCAGCCTCCTGAATAGTTGGGATTACAGGCACCCACCACCACACCCGGTTAATTTTTGTATTTTTAGTAGAGACTGGGTTTCACCATGTTGGTCAGGCTGGTCTTGAACTCCCAACCTCAGGTAATCCAGGCATGAGCCACTGTACCCGGCTGCAAATACTGAAACATTTTTCTATGGGGACATACAAGGTTAGGTTCCTTTGAGCCTCTGGTCACAAAATTTTCATCAGCCAATCAATATGTAACCTATTTTATGTGTGTTTATGTTTACAGACACCTTATTTAATATATATTGCTAATTCATTGACATTGAATTCATGGTCAAGAACACTACAAACTCATGTATGACCAAGCTTACTTAACACATGTTCTCCGTAAGGCACATCACAGGCTTCTTGTACTTAGGAACTCTAGACAGCACTTCAGCAATGCCTGGGGGCCATTTAAAGCAGCAGAATCACCAATAAATGACATAAAAATATAAATAATCATATCACTAAATAGACTGTGAGAAGGACATTATTTACAGTACGAGAGTGGAAACAAGCAGATGTCTCCTTGTTCAACATCTTCAGGGAAAGTGTGTAAAATGACTCAAATTTTTTGTCACTCTCCATATGTCTGTGAATAACTGCAAAAATACTGAAATTCTGATATTGGGTTTATAAATCAATAATAGCAAGTAGGTGACTTCATGATTATTGAACCCACAAATGAGGATTGACTGGATATACATACATGTTATAAATGGTGTGTCTGCAAATATTTATGATGAGGTTTTTAAAATATGAAAACTTAATGGTAAATTGAAGTCAATCAGGTTTCTGTTGGAGAAAACTATTCCATTTTACTTTATTTATGGAGTGTTAGAAATAATAAAGTGATGTAGCATTATAAGCCATTGTAGTTTTTCTTCCTTGAAAATATAATGACATGAATAGACTCTGAAAACTTGTGAATTGTTAAACTTGCCATGAATGATTTTGAAACTGAAATAAGAGTTACAGAATTTGGAATTATTTTAAGTTACTGAATAATCCCCAAGGGCTATTTTTAAAACTGAAGACTCGTCTTAAATACTTATCGCTCTAAGGAAGAAAATCAATGATTCTAATATTTGTTGAAAGGTAAAATATTCTTTTTCTAAACTTTCACAGTGATTGTCGTGAAGAAAAAATAAGGAAGGTCACATCTGGTGAAACTGATGAAATTCGAGAACTCCTATCAAGAAATCTCTATCAAATCCGTCAGCGAGTGAGAATAATTTATGTAGCAAAATATTTACTTACTGTTGGCTAACAGGATGCCTTTCGGTTTTGTGCTGTAATTGGAGACTGCACCATGACATTGGGCTCAGCAGGTCCCATGCTGGGCATCTTCTCTCCTTCTGCTTCTCTCCACCCCGCTTCAGGGTCCTACTATCCTCCTGGACACCATGGCTGAAGCCTTGGGGTCCCCTGGGAGTTCTGCTGCTGTGGTCTTGGATATAAAGAAATACACATGTAGACTAATTTTAAAGAAATGAATTGATTGCTGTTTGTTTTAAAGAAATAGTTTTATAGCTTAGACTTTTAAAATGGATCTCACCCTCCTTGCTGTTTATAAAGTGCTATAGTTTCTTCTCTCCTGAGTCACTTCTTTCACTTCGTTTCCATTGTTAGCACCTTATTCTAATAATTTGCTAACAACACAGCTAAGGAATAGAGAGTGTCCTCAATTTTCCAAGCCTCATTTCAGTGTGTTGCATGCGTTAACTCATTTAATCCTCCAATGAGTGGTAGGTGTTACTGCTGTCACCATTTCACAGATAAAGATATTGAGGCACAGGGAGGTGAAGTGGCACTCGGGCCACACAGCTTGTCAGGAGTCCTCCTCATTCATGTGGGGGTGTTTCAGCAGCTTCTTAGCTGGTCTCCCCACAGGGTGTCCCCATTCCATCCATATGACTCTTACCTGACCCTTTTTCCTACAGTACCTTTTAATTTAAAATGAAACAAAACAATAGTTGTGGCTCCCAAGCTAAACTATTCGTTGAAAATTTGGACTCTATTTCCAAGTTCCACTTTATCTAACCATATGTCCACATCTCCCTCACCCATCTGCTCCCTGAAACACCCAGGGAGTGAGAGGTTCTGTTTTTGTACTTTGGCCCAAGTGGATTTCTCGCTGTCCCCTGGGAGCATCTCACACCTTCCTGTCAGCTGGTCCAAAGCCTCCAGTTTTGAAGGCTCCCCCAATGGCCACCATATTATTCCCATCCTGTGGTTAAATGGAATAGCACTTGGAGCTTATACTGTACCATGTAGTTGCAGCACTTATTTCCATGATTTTGTATAATTGGGTTAGCCTTAGATGCTCAATGAGATGGTAAACTCCTCAAGGCAGGAATGAAGACTTGTGCTGTGTTATGTTTACATCTCTCAGTAGAACCTAATATATTTCTGGACATGGGGATATTCCCAAGAAGTACATGTTTATTTTCTCAGAAATGAATTTAATTATTATTTATGATTTATTTTAGGAAACACATTTTGATATAGCCTATAAAACTAAAAGCGGATGCCATGTACAGCCCTAGTTTAGGAATTTTATTTTTCAAACACTGGAATGTAATCATTGTGGGGAGCGTCACCAGCTCTCTTCATGTGACAACCCAGTTGAAAAAAGGGAACATTCTGAAGTTAATCAGAAGGGCATGGCACCACCAAGTGGCTCAAAGTGGTTTGTTTTTAACGTCAGTAATTCCTATTCCAAAGAGACTGTAGCATGGTGACTTGTATTTTATTTCCAGATGTTAATGATGGCTAAATACCTACAAGAGATGTCAAGGTATTCTCATTTATGAAAATCACACTTTTCAATGAAAAACAAACCTTATGATCTGACTTTTATCGAAGGATGAACTATGTGGCACATACCTGTAATACCAACTCGGAAGGCTGAGGTGGGAGAGTTGCCTGAGCCCAGGAGTTGGAGGCCGCAGTGAGTTATGAGCGCCACTGCATTCCAGCCTGAGTGACAGAGCAAGACCCCAACTCTAAAAAAGAAAAAGAAAAAAATACACAAAATGAAAAGAAAATATAAATTCTTTGAAGATCTGAAGACTGTTAACTTTTATACTCTTAATTTTTTTCTCTGCACAGAGGTTGTAAGTGCTTAGCTGAGGTGCAGATCCAAAGAAATGTGGTAAAGTCTTGGAATTTCTGGGGAAATGATCGGGTTTTTTCTTTTTTTTTTTTTTTTAATGTCCTCTATGTGTTTTCATTTCAGACTTTATCCTACAACAGACACAGTCTGACTGCCGACACAAGTGAGAGACAAGCCAAGGAGATTCTGATTCGCCGGCGGCACAGTTTGCGAGAAAGCATTAGGAAGGACAGCAGTTTGAATCGAGACCACAGGGTAACTGAGTGTGTGCCTCTGGGAGACTTCCAGGGGTGGAGCCAACAGCCCTTCCATTGATCAGCTGATGGTATCATCAGCTTTGCCAATCAAGTGGCTGTTGACAGTTCTCTGAGGAGCTGCAGGAAGGCCGGGGTGGCTGGGGGAAGTGAGTGTTTGCAGGTAATGTGGCCAGCATTGCAATTGGTTCAGGGAACTGTCAATAGACAAGGAAAGCCATTTAAAAATAATATTGTGGGCCTGGTGAGGTGGCTCACGCCTGTAATGCCAGCACTTTGGTAAGCCGAGGTGGGTGGATTGCCTGAGCTCAGGAGTTCGAGACCAGCCTGGGCAACATGGTGAAACCCCATCTCTACTAAAATACAAAAAACATTAGCTGGGTATGGTGGCATGCGCCTGTAATCCCAGCTTCTTGGGAGACTGAGACAGAAGAATAGCTTGAACCGAAGTGGAGATTGCAGTGAGCCAAGATCGCGCCACTGCACTCCAGCCTGGATGACAGAGCGAGACTCCATCTTAATAATAATAATAATAATAATATGATATATTGGCTTCACATAGCAAGAATTGAGGCTTATTTTTAATAATATCTTATATTGGGTTGTCAGAAATCAAAATGGTTATATGTGAACAAGGAGTTACTTTATGTGTAAAATGTAGCAGTGTTAATTAACAGTTAATTTAAAACACTAGTGACTGCAGTATTTGAAATGCCAGTAAATTAGCTGTAGTAATACTTTTTGTTCTATTAGTATCATTTTAAAGATTTATTAAAGTAAAAAAAAAAACTTACATACATATATTTGTAAACATATCTTCTTCCCCATACATGTAGGTTCTAAGTCTTTCTGGCAGTACTTTTATACATAGATGTTTCAGTAGCTTTTCTTTGAGAAGAGCCAGTGGTTTTCATATGTGTTTCTAATTTATTTCCCACGTATTTCTATTTCCCTTTGTAGGGATCTCCATTTTATTTTGGAAGGGATTTAATTATTTCAAGTTATAATAGTTACAGCCCCCCACAAAGTAATTTTGGAATCAGGAATTAAAATTCTGGTTTTTAACATGAAGTTTTGCCATACAATTTTTAATCTTTAATATACAATAAGTGCCTTTTGTATCATTTAAGTAAGATTTTATATTTTACAGGCTTCCACTTCAACCTCCCGATATTTATCCTTACCTAAAAATACAAAGCTTCCAGAAAAGCTACAAAAGAGGAAGACTATTTCTAATGCAGGTAATGAATATAGTTGGAGCAGAAATATTTTAAATTTATTTGCCAATGTTTATAAACTAGACAAATTTTCCTATTATTTTTCTTCATTAAGCATGAGTTCAAGAGTTTGCAAATCTAAAATAATAACCGGGTGAATTTTAATTCGCATTGCAACCTTTTGGAATGGCATTCTGTGTAGATTCTAAAGAATCCAATCAGTTATTTTCCAGCAAATATTGTCACCGTGGGGTTCAAGGGCAGGTAAACAGAAAGTTGTAATTCTGCAAATGTTTAAGTAATTGAAATTTTACAGTAATTCCAATATATTTTCATGAAAGCAGCCATATATTTATTCTGGCTATAACTATAAAACTTTGTTATAATGTCTAATATCTTTTTAATGCGATAGTTATCTTTATGTAGACAATGAAGACATTGTCTGTGAACCCCAGAAGAACTATATTAGGATTTCATGTTATTAAAATGTGGGATGTCTAAGGGAATTAATGCAGAAATAAGAGACCAAATACCATATATTTTCACTTACAAGTGGGAGCTAAACATTAGATACACAGGACCCAAAGGTGGGAACAATGAACACTAGGGATTTCAAAAGGCGGGAAGCAGGAAGCCGGGCAAGGGGCAAGGGTTGAAAAATTACCTATAGGTACTATGTTCACTACTTGGGTGATGGGATTTTTAGAAGCCCAAACCTCAGCACCATGCAATATACCCATGTAACAAATCTGCACATGTACCCCTAGAATCTAAAATAACATTTTCTTTAAATGTGGGATGGAATAATCATTACCCCTCTTTTTTTTTTTTTTTTGGCTTGTTTAATTAACTGTGAAGAGGGAAGCCTAAACGATGGCTGATGGTAAAGGAGGGTGAGGTGAGAATAACTGGGGGAAGACAAGGCAGCACTGAATATTTACAACAGTGGCCCTTGGTCCCACCAGCAAACATGCTCTCAGTTCCCAAGAATGTCAACTCCTGGACAAGCATTTTGTTCACTGCCCTACCCACAGCGCTCCAGCACCTGAATCTGGTTCCAAAGCTGTCTCCTCCCTTTGTTTGCAAAGGGTTTGGGCCCTTTTGTGGACATGTAAAGGAAATCAGCAAAGCCGTGTTTGAGGTTCCAGATCAAGGCAAGACTCTTCTCCATAGCAGGTGATTATCAGACCGCCTACTGTGTGCCAGATGCCAGGCTGAGCCCTCCTGGAATCATCCCTGTGGGGCAGATGAGCACAGCTGCTACCGCCAGAGGGGCTCGGTTGGAATCCCAGCTCCACCACCTACAGATACCTCTTGAACCTAGTTACCCCATCTGTAAAGTAGGTGATTGTGAAGACAAGATGGGCTAACGCATTTGAAAGGACTTAGGACAATTCCTGGCACACAGTAAGCTCTTCAAAGTTAGCATGAATATATACTTGAGGGCATGGGTGCTCGCAGGGGTTATGTAAGATGCACAAGGCCACTCACCTAAAATTAGCACAAGCCCGCTAACCTCCCCTCTCCCCAGAGCCCCAGGATGTTATCAGTTGCCTGACCCACTAAGGTACTGAAGTTTCTTGCAATGCCTTCTCTCTAAAATGCTTGCCCACCTTGTATTTTGCTCTGTGATAGATGGCAATAGCAGTGACTCAGACACAGATACCGGGACCACCGTGCTCAATTTGCAGCCCAGAGCCAGGCGCTTCTTGCCAGAACAGTTCTCCAAGAAATCCTCCCAGGCCTATAAAATGGAATGGAAGAACGAGGTAGATGTTGAATCTGGCCGAGAGAAGCCCAGCACCCCCCCAACACCCCACAGCAGAGAAAAGGGTACCCAGACGCCAGGCTTACTACGGCAGCCCCTTCTCTCTAAAGACCAGTTTGATCCAGAGAGGGAAGACAGTTTGACTGAAGGCATCCCGCCCAAGCCGCCACCACGGCTGGTCTGGAGGGCATCGGAACCTGGAAGCCGGAAAGCCAGATTCGGGAGTGAGAAGCCTTAATAGAAGCAGCCAAAGCAGATGTGAGTGTCTGACCCAGCACAGCTGTGGTTTGTTACTCTGAAACCCGACAAAACAGTGGAATCCATGAAAACTCTCTGTACATCTAAATACTCCTGGGGGGGCGATAGATTCATGCCACGGATAAATGAAGCAAATCCGAAGAAAAGGAAAATCCAATAAAAAATAGTCCCACAAAATGCCTTTTGTGACTTACAGGTAGCAATTATATTATTTGCAGGCCTGAAAAAAAAAAAAAAAGGTAATGTGTGCCTTTATTGAACTTGAATGACAGAACTTGAAATTTTTAACACACCCTTGTTGGTGAAGATTTTAATATATTACGCATATGCTTCAGATTTTATTTATGAAAAAATATGTATATCTGTAATCAGTTGTTAAGTGAATGGCACTAAAAGTATCGAGAACAGCTTTCTTTCCCAGGGGAGAAGGATGGCACTTGGGGGTGACTCCTAAGCGCAGGGTGGAAGCTTTTCCCTGTCCTGACCCGATGGAGCAGCCGGTAAGTGAAGAGCACAGCTGGAAGCAGAGACACCTTATGACTCAAACTGGGCAAACAATCAGAACGTCATCCTGAAGGAATGGCCTGACTCCCAGAGCGCAGATTGGAGGTTCCAGGACTCCTATGAACTACTGAGTCTACTGTTTTTTAACTTGTTCCTCTGTCTACTGTGTGTTTGGGGGTGACATCAAAATTCCATTTCTTCTTCTTGTTTAAATGGTGCAGAGAGAAAGGATGCCCAAGTATCCACCAGCTTATTGTGCTGATAGATTTGGGAGCAGCTTTTGATGAAGTTCCACCCATGAGGGTCCATGTGGCAAGCGGGGGCACAGGGCAGCACCTGCTTACAACTTGCTGGTGGGTTTTATGTTGTGCAATAGTAGGAGGAGGAGGCAGGTGATCTATGCCGATCTATGATTACCTGCTTCAGCAGAATTTTTCTGTAGTGTGATGCTTGAATTTTGAGCCTCCAGGTTACAGGCTCCAAGCAGACAAGGAAGAAAGTTTATAGATACAATATTCTAAAGTTTAACAAGTTGGTGAGATATCAAGTTTTGAATTTTATTCAGGAAGCACTTTGGAGAATGTGGGAGTCCTACTGTTTTGCACTAGTCTGTAATTTGTTACCTCTTCCCATTCGATAATATAGTCACTCAGAATTTTCATATAAAATTGAATTACACTCATTGGAGTACTTTTTAAAAGTACAGCAGAAAGAAAAGAAGTGGAATATAAGCATTAAAGATTAGTATTTGATTCTCTATCTCTTAACTGTAGATTTTATTGGCCTGTCTTTCTTCTAAATAATTCTTTAAAACTTGACTGGAACACGCCTCTGCATTTCTGAGTGTAGAAAGTAAATGAAGCCACTCACACAGTCCTTTGATTTCCCACTAAAGATACCCCAAAGGATGCAAGTGCCTACTGTATTATCAGAAGAGGAACATGAAAATATTAAGACAAAAATCCTAAGAAGTGGTTTTCCACCCCTTCTCCACCTCCACCAACAAGAAGAAGTAAATCTACACCTTTTTCTCATGTTCTAAAGTCTTAGAATACTGCTGGATTGTTAAGCATGAGACACAGCAAAGGTTACATACACAAGGTACAAGTTCATAGGAGCACAATTCCTTGATCCAGGGAAAGTAGCATAGAATGCAATTTGACGAGTACAGGCTTAGGACTTTGTGCCAAAATCTCTATTTTAAATGAAAATATTATATATAAATACATTTATTCTGCTTAACACAAATGAAAACTGACATAAAATTTTGTAACATGATTCATCAAGATATGTGATGTAGATTTTTGAGAATGCCAAAAATCAATTTTCAGAATAGCTACAGTATGAAATCTGAAAAGAAATACAGAAATTGAAAGTGACCTTAAAGAATAAATTTCCTCATTTTTCCTGGTTTCCTATGTTTATAACTATTTTAAATAGTTTAACTTTCTGGAACTGAAGGAGAAAACATGAAAATGTTTATATGACTTCTTGTTAAGCAGGTAGACCAAATTCAGCTTTCAGTAATTCATCCATATAGAATTTGGATGATCATGTATAAAGGAAAACTTAAATCTTAATTATTATCAGTTTTCTTCTTGTTTGTTGAATGACAAAGGCAATAAAAATAAATTTGACTTTAGCTTTTTCTCTCTACTTTCTTCTTTTTGTAATTCTTAAATTCTAGTCACTAGTCATTATGGAGGAGAGTATTGACTAAATATTTTCATAATCTAAATACTGTCACAATCTAAATTTCTGTAGTAGAGAGAGTCCTAGTCTTTTGTAAAGGCCTTCCTTCGTCCAAACAACACTTGATCCAACCAAAGTTCCAATGTGACTGTAGATTTTTGATAGGTCTTTGGTGTTGGCTGTAACAAAATTTGATTTGAACTACCTATAAGTGAAAAGTCGGGGTTTATTACTTTATATGTAATGCTAAGGGGAGACTGTTGGGAACAGTTATGTCAATGAGCAAACTAGAAATTGGCTTCAAAGTCTGATACTTTTAAAAGCATGTGTTTTGTGCGTATGCTCACAAAATGTCTGTGAAGAGATTTCTTTCAGCTTTTGCTCGGCTTTATGGTGGGGTGTATTGTTTTACCTGGGCAGTGAGGGTATTGATTTATATATATATGAGACAGTTAGTACAAGTCTCAGCATGTTTTGCCTTTATTGTACTGCCCAAATTGTGTTTATGTTAAAAGTCGTGTTTCATAATCTGCAGTATTTTTGTCAAAGTGCACACTGTACTTTCTTCTTAAAAATGTGATTAAAGAGATCACTTTGTCCGGATGAAGCAGCTGTTGGCATTATCTGCTGAGGCTTGAACACCACGTGCTGATTCTCTCATCAATCTGAAAAAGAACACTCTGGCACACACAAGGTTAAGTGTGTGGCTCGCTGCTACTTTTTATCCCACTTTTTAACCAACCCTTTCTTCAACCCCCTTCTAAGGAAAGCAGAAGCCCCGTTTGGTTACCGGCTTCGTGGCATAACCATGTCCTCGTCCCTGACAGATGACACTTTCCTTTAGAATCCCTCCAGCGTCATCCACTCTGTGTCTAGCTGACACCCTCAGACAGGGGTCAGCCACCCTGGGGATGTGCAGATCAAATATGCAGATGGGGACTTTGCAGACCACTTCAGTGTCATGCTGGCACATCATTTTTTGATCCTTTTTCTTTTTAAACTTCCTGCACCTTTTCAGATAAAATCATATCTTACTAAGTGTAGCTAATAAACTGTAGCTTTGTTCTCTTAATTACATGGTCAAGAAATGAGTTTTTCTAGGTGTAGAGTTAACCTATCTACTGTGAATGGATTATTATCAACTTTTCAATCTACACAGCATATGGATTATGTTGATGACTCAGAATGTATTCTAAGACCTTTCAGTACGTGTAGAGGTTGTATGGGAATCTGTTGTTCTTCTACTGAGGGTACAGAAATGTCACTCCATGAGATGCCCAGCAGACAGAATACCGACACAGAGGCTGTGATTTTTCTGATTTCTGGAACAAAACACCTTGAATTAAAAATTCAAACATTTTTATCCTTTTTTATGTTATTGGCTCCTGTTGAATCATAAGTATGACTGGAGATTAAATTTCTAATTTAGATGAAGCTCTTTGTATCCAGTTAGGATAACCCTGCTTACCAAATGATTTTGTATATGTACACGGACAAAGGAAATTTTTCCTTGTTTCTATGAAAAATCTTACCAAAGTTTAAATATTAAATCACATGTAAACCTTTAATCACTTATGGAGAAAATGGTACATACGTGAAAACAGAACCGTCCCAGTTTTTATATTTGTGTATGAAACCACTCTCATTTGTGTTGAATGGGATTGTGATGGCTCAAATTCTTGAAAGGTAAGAGCTTCAGAGTATTGAAAATTTCAATTCTTTTAATTCCAAATACATATATCTCAGACTAGGCTAACTCTATTACAGTGTAACAGAACCTGATTAGAGGAATAAACATTTTAATGGGTTCATTAATTGTTATATCTAAAAGGGCTCCACAAAAGGGCTCAAAGATGGTGTATGCTTTTAAATATTAAATACGGCCTTCCCATGCAAACGTAAAGAAAAAAAGTTAATTCCAATTATTGCCTTACCAAATAATTTTTAAAGATTATGCAAAAGATGTGTATTAACACATTAAATTTTAGGTTTCCATGAATACATAGTTTGGCATCTGATTAATAAACAATGGATTTCCTACCATAACCATGTCTTACTATTGAACCTTTAGTTTAAGTCCTTTTTTACAATAAAGTAAGCTAGAGAAAAAGTGTTAAGAAAAAGAGAAAGAATATTATGAAGTGGAAATGGAATCGTAAGGATCGTCATCCTTGTCACCTTCATTTTGAGTAGGCTGAAGGGGAGGATTTTTAGCTAGAAAGTTATTTTGAATGGCAGTTACAGTTCATTCATTTCAGTGTTACAGTTCATTTCAGTGTTATTCATTCCAGAGAGATACACAGTGAAGGTACTTTGAAGGTGACCCAAGGAAAACGCTCACCCTTCTCAGTGACGTCACAGACTGGGCCTGACAGATGTTAGGCTTTGTGATGGCCAGGCCTGTGCTTCAGCCCCACGGAACAGACAACTTAAGGCAAATGCCTACCTAGTCACGTACATACAGACCCACAAGGGTCCAGTCCCAGAGTCAGTGGCGGAACACCTTTATTAGGTTTGCCTTGGATATTTTATGTGGTTTCAATTTCATTAAGCAAACTTGGGACAGGTGTAGGTAGGTAAGCTCTCACACCAAAAACCAGTTTTCAGTCTGGACAAGAGGCTGTGTCTCAACTACTCAAAATGGCATGGGGATTCTTTGGTAAGCCTGAAGGAAGCCTGTCTTCTATCCATGTTATAAGTTGCAAACATTACTAGGTATTTTAACCACTTTCTTCCTCTACAGTGGACGCTTTGAAAAAAGAACTGTATCAAGATGTAGAACTGATCAAAATACAATGCTTTGTTCAAATCAGATCCTTGCAGTTCATTCTTATGCTGTGTGAGTTATCAGCAATAATTAACACTCCCTCCTTAATGTTTCTAATGAATTATCTTCTCCCTGGAAGGAAAACTACAAGCTGTGTGAAGTCACTTTTAAAAATAAGAATCAGTGGCCAGGAACAGTTGCTCATGCCTGTAACCCTAGCACTCTGGGAGGCAGGCAGAGGTGGGTAGATCGCCTAAGGTCAGGAGTTTGAGACCAGCCTGGCCAACATAGTGAAACCGTCTCCACTAAAAATACAAAAATTACCCAGGCGTGGTGGCAGGTGCCTGTAGTCCCAGCAACTCGGGAGGCTGAGGCAGGAGAATTGCTTGAACCCAGAAGCAGAGGTTGCAGTGAGCCAAGATCGTGCCATTGCACTCCCGCCTAAGTGACAGAGTGAGACTCCATCTCACAAATAAATAAGAATCAGTAATGTTCCTTATACTGAATCAGGAAAACAGAAGTTTTGCTTTTATTGTTTTAGTAGACAGCTATCTATAAAATGGTGTTTAGATACCTGTTTGGGAAAAACAAGAGACCTAAGTATTTGTGCATCTGCTTAACTAGAAATAAATCCTATTGTACGATGTTACCTTAAAACTACAGTTGACCCTTCAACAACACAGATTTGAACTATACAGGTCCACTTAAATGGGGATTTTCTTCCACCTCTGCCACCCCTAACACAGCAAGATCAATCCCTTCTTCTCCTCCTCCCCTTCAGCCTACTCAAAATGAAGGTGACAAGGATGAAGACCCTTATGATTCCATTTCCACTTAATAATATTCTTTCTCTTTTTCTTAACACTTTTTCTCTAGCTTACTTTATTGTAAAAATATAGTATATAATACATGTAACATAAGAATACATGTCAATTGACTATTAATGTTGTTGGTAGGGCTTCATGTCAAAGTAAGCTATTAGCAGTAAATTTTTAGAGAGTCAAAAGTTACACTCAAATTTTCTACTGTTTTGGGGGCTTGGCACTCCTAACCCCTGCGTCGTTCAAGGATCAACTGTCCTCTATTTACTGGCCCTCAGTATAAATGTCAGATTACGTATATATTTGGTATCTGCATAATGGTTTTAAAAGCCAAAGCCTTGTTTTTACTATTATGATGTGTTCTAGCATACTGGAGATTACATTTTTCAAAGCCCTTCTGGATCCTGAATTGAAATATGTGGCAAGATACATTAGTAACTTCTAAAAATACAACTTATAAGAATAAATGATAGTACCTCATTACAATTATAAAGGAGTTTTTTTTTTTTTTTTTAAAGAAAATTATCACGTGACTGGCAAATTCAAGAACAAATAATTAGGGCTGAAAAAAAAAGTTATTTTAATTCACCAACCCGTTCCAAGAAAAGCTGTGTTACACATCATCCTGGCTAAATCTGTGGTAACTCTGTTTTAGAGACTTCATGAAGGCTGTTATGAAGTTAGGCTTTGGAGGCAAAGAGGCATGGAGATCCAGTCTCATGGCTTTTATTCCAAAAAAAATTGTTTTCTGAATGTAGTTGCCCAAATGCCTACAATTTTCTGAGACTTGGCTGATTCTCACTCCTGATAGATTTCTAAGTATCTTATAGAAGTGTCTTCAGGAAAAGATGCCAAGCAACCCTTTGAAATTCCTCAAAGCTGCACACTCATCACCTGGGAATCACTCAAAGCCTCTCCTGCAATTTCCCTGAAGGCCACAACCTCTGCCTGCTGTCCCTGTCCTCACAACCACCTCTCCCTCCGGGCCCCCCTAAAGTTACTGCCCCAAAGTCTGGAGTGCCCCTTGGGCCCCCAGTGAATCCACCTTACTGTGGCTGGAGAGCTCTTTCTCAAACAGGAGTGTCTTCAGAGCACTCTACCGCAGGAATTCTTCCGTCGTTCCCCTTCATCCGTCAATACAATCTCAACCCCTGAGCATGGCAGCCGAATTCATTCTTAACTCAGCGATTTCCAACTCCAGATGTTCACAGAAACACCTGGGGTGCTTCAGAGTCTGGTTCCCGTGGTCTAAGGCATGCAGCCAGGATACAGAACTAGTGATTCCAGCTCCTTCTGTTGGCCCCAGGTGCAACTCTTGCAGAATTCACTCCCCAAGGGGCCATTCAGCCTGAGTTTGGAGCCTTGAAAGTGACTCCTGTGACCAGGCACACCCTGTACCTTTTCAAAATTTTATTCATCCCTCTAGACATGAGGGCAGAGGCATACCTTCTGCTCTATGGAACCCAAATCCCGGAGACCTGTTCCCAAGCAGTTATGGCTCGCAGAATGTTGGAAAGGGTGCCATTTCCTTCACAGACATTTCAGGAAAGTTCAATACTTCTAAAACAAGATCCCATAGAATAGTAAGTCGAACCCTATGAAAATATTTTTGACTTACAAAAATAGCGACTTCATGTGGCTCAACCTGACACTTTGGAAAGGGCTACAGAAGTGATTGAAGAGAATTTAAAAAACGAAACACCACAAATGTGAATTGAGCAGATTTAATTTCCCTGAGATTATATTCCATAAGTGATACAAATGCTACCCATTAGACCAGGGGTTTTCAAAGTTGACTGCGTAAAAAAATCAGCTGGATATCTTATTAAAACGGTCCCCAACACGCCTGAGCTGGAGCTTCAGTGTTCACCAGTCTCACAAGCTCCCAGGTGACGCTGATGCTCCTGGTCTCTGGGTCACACTTTAAAGTAAAAGGAGTCATGAGAAAAGGTGTACCTAAAAAACAGCACCTAACAAAATACTAAAGTCACTAGTGGAGAATAACAAACATGTCTCTCTATTCTGTATTCTAAGATCAGTCTTTGGTTTTCAGTATTTCCATGTGTCTGAGTATAAAGACTCATTACGTTTATGGGCTTTTTAAACTTCAAAAATAAAGTGCTACGATTTTTAAAATAAAAACACGGCTATAAGGGCTTTTAAGAAACTTGCCTATTTCTAAGAGTGAAGGACAATCTTTGAGATCCAAACTCTTCTGAAATTCTATTTCATTGCATAAACCCTTGATCATGCATTGCCTTTTGAGTCTCATCTCCATGACATTTAGTTTGCTCCTTAAGGCAAGGCCATTTTATATATTAATAATAGTTTGGTCACCTCAAAAGCACCTAACATTTACATAAAAGTTCACAATTGTAAAACCTAATCAGAAGTCCATTTTTCCTTGAAGTAAGATAGGTAAAAGGACAATCTTCAAACTAAAACATACTTCCAATTATTTATCATAAATACTTGATTTTACTCCATGACTTCTAAAATACAGAAATGTTTACTGCTTTACAAAAACAATAAATATTAAAGATATGACAAATTACTGTAGTGTACTAAAATATTTACAATTATGCATGTGTCAAGTTGAAAACAGGCATAACATCCTAGTGGACTAATTGAGAAAAGTAATGTGAACTTCAACTGTCTGAGAGGAAGCCCTTAAGTAATTCTGATGAATACTTGATGTAATCCCAGTGGTCGTCCTGCCTGACACATGTCTCCCTGCAAGGCTATGTTCACCTTCTGTCTGGCCCTCTGCCTCTCGTGGCCCCCTGGGCGCTGTATATGAAACTCCAGTTTAGACAAGAAATGGCACATCCAAATCTTTCCCTGTTGATCAACAGAGTGCTTGTGTTTGCAAGCATCAAACTAAAAATAAAATAAAGGAAATGATTCTTAACACAAGACACAGCAGCATCAAGTTCTTCTGGTCTGGCATGCCACCTGACCCTTATTCTGCATAAATTGTTCATTTTAAAAGCATTCCTGTGCTTTGGCGTCACCACTGGGTTCTGTCAGCTTCAGAAGGATGCAACCTGACTGGAATGCAGGCTTCCAGGAGCAGGCTGGCAGGCCCAGCATCCAGGTGGTTTAGTCCAACTTCAGAGCAAGCTGGCAGAGGCAGGGAGCACAGGGAACAGGCCCCAAGGGCCCGCTGCTCCATCATGCAGTACAACTGCTGAGAGCTGGGAGAGGGGTAACACATTGTGATTATAAACACAATTTTAAGAGTTCCAATTTAGTTAGCTGTGTAAAAATAGCCAAGCCTATGTACTTTAATCAAAATCAGTACAGTCTCAGTGTGGTCCTTTTTACCGCCATGAGAAATCGACAGCGGTGCTTACGAAACACCGTGGATTTCTTGGCCCCACCCAGGCCCACTGAATCATCTCTAGAGGGGAGGTCAGTATCTGATTTTTAAGCAGCTTTGAAAAGCGAAAGTCTGGTTCTAATAAACCAGCTTCTTCAATCTGCAGGATTTTGATAGAAAACTCCCTCCTAGTGTATGGAATTTAACTGAAAACTCCAGTTCCAGTTGATCAGAATTTGACTGACATGTCACCCTGTTTTTTAGTAGGAAAATGCTTGTGGTTTCTTCCCTTCCTCCATGTATCATGTTCTCTTATTCCACCACCACTTCCCTACCCTGTAGTTGGTAGTTTTTTTACCCTTGAAAAGTATAACCTCATTAGCCCAGGTGGGAAGAGGAGACTGTCAGGTAAACGTTGAATATATGCTCGCCTTGGAAAAGCTTCACTCCAGTCTTAACCTTCCCATGAGTTGCTGTGACTTCTGATCATCCTGCAGGCCTAGCTGCATGGCCAAGGGCTGACCTGGAAGCCCAACAGCTCACACCCACCCAGAAATATTTCCCTTCCACCCCAACCCTTCCCAAAGTGACCTTCCTATCATGGCCGCTGGCCCTCATTCAACCACCTCAAATTTTGTTGCTTTATGTTGTCCAAATCCATCTACTCACTTTTTAATTTACCATTCCTATCACTACTAGAGTGTGGTTTGTTTAGAGACATTATGAAAATGGCCACTAAGGCTAACGCAGCACCCAGACCTGGGGGGCCGCAAGGGCTGACCTCCTGGGCGACCCCCGAGAGGAGAGGGGCAATGATGCGGCCCACTGCAGTCACAGACTGCCCCACGCCGATGAGGGTGCCGCTGGCCTGGGCCCCACCCACGGTCAGCTGGAGGTCCGTGATGCATGTCCTGCCGATGGCAGTGGAGAAGGACAGGAGAGTGGAGGAGAGGACAACTGCACCCATGGTGGGGGCCAAGGAGTAAAGCAGCAGCAGTGTGCAGGTGAGCATGCTGGAATGCAGCAGCAGTGCCTGCGAGTTGTGCTTGTACAGCCGCAGGATCGGCCCCAGGGCAAGGCCGGCCACGGCCCCCAGTATGCTGCTGTAACTGATGAGGTAGCCTGTCACTTTGGGCCGCACCCCAAACCGTTCCTCCAGGGCCAGGACAAAGTTACTGTAGTACAGCATGACTGCCACGGCCATCAGCAAGCGCACCAGAAATATGTCCCACATTTCGGAAAACAGTAGGTTCTTCATGTTCCGCAAGGCCAACCCCACTTCGACCCAGGGCCGGGCAGCCTTCTTGCTGGCCCTGGCTCCGCGGCTGGTGGCTGCCTCCTGCATTGCATCATGGCTCCTTCCCAACAGCACGTGGGTCTTTCGCAATGGCAAGCCCTTCTCTGTACTGCCTGGTTTTGCTTCCCTCCATGGAAAGAACCAAACGAGACCTGTTAAAATGGCACGAGACCCGTTAAAGCACTGAATGCACTGAATCCATACACTACCTCCTTGGGGAAGGGACAATTATTTGTGTTAGATTACTAATCTATATTTTGGTACTAAATTTACTAGTTTGTATTTTTGTATTTAGTCTTTCACCATTCCTATGGCTTTATTCTGACATCAGGATTCTGGCAAAAGACTCTTCGCCTTTAAAAAAGAACACCACAATACCTACAAAATACTCACTGCTTTCTCCCAGATCAAAAGCCTATGATAGTTTTCTACATTTCACCATTTCATATCTAAATTGTTATAAATTTAAATTCTTCCCTTATTAACTTTCTAGTTATCTGCCTATTCATTATTTGTCTGTCCGCCTAACATCCATCCATCTATCCAACCATCTAGACATCCAATATTCTTGAAGTGCTTCTTAAGTGCTAAACACAGAAATATATGAACACAGACAAGGCCTCTGAAAACACTGTACTCAAGACACTAAAACTTAAAAAGGGGTTCAGATAAGAAAAGAGGCAACAAGATTGTGATATAAGGGCCATGCTGGGGCAAGTGCAGGCTGCTACATACGTGACGGCCTGCCTTGGCTTGACCGATGGACAGGGACAGCTTGGCCAACTCTCCCTGGGAAGCACCTGCTTAGATCTGCCCCAAGTCAGGGTTACCTAGTGCTTGTGCAGGTCACACCTGCAAAACCTCAGGGGGCACCATTCTCACAGAACACAACATATACAACCTTACGCAGCGGCTCTAACCGCCACTCAGATGATCCCACCTCTGTCCTCATAGGACTAGCACATTCTTGCCTGTTGATCTCTTGCCAATCCACGCCCAAAAGTGTTCTTAAAACTGAATTCAAACTTGCCATTCGAGGACATCCTTCCAAACTCTACCCTACTGTTTTTTCAGTTCTTTAGCACTTAAAAGTTCAACTCAGACCAGTGGCTATTCAGAGCTGCTTCATGTTGTTTCCAGCAACTTCATTTGTGTGTCATTTCTCCAAATATCGTGAAAGTGCTTCAGTCACAGACAAATTTATGACGGAAATCCAAACACATGAGAACGTGGATGTGGACTTCTAATAATTCAATCTTAAAAGGGCCCTTGAACATTACACAGAATATTGATAAAAATGTGAAAGGACTATTGCTGATGGACTAAAAAAGTAGAATTAAAATAATAAAAATGATGATGATGATGGCAACTAACTTC
This sequence comes from Trachypithecus francoisi, assembly GCF_009764315.1. Lineage (NCBI taxonomy): Eukaryota > Metazoa > Chordata > Mammalia > Primates > Cercopithecidae > Trachypithecus > Trachypithecus francoisi. The sequence goes on along the minus strand of NW_022681462.1, from coordinate 50,618,967 downwards.
TGTTGAGTGCTTACTACAAGCAATCCACCCAGCTACCCATCCATCTGTCCAATCTTCCAATATTCATGGAGTTCTTATGTGTGAAACGCTAAGAAAATATTAACAAGACAAGGTCTATGAAATCCTACCTCAGGAACTGGGGTAAGCTGCTTGTATTCAGAACCTCTTCCAGTTCTCATAACAAGGCTATGTGTTTTGTTACCCCATTTTATAGATGAAAAAGTGGGAGACAATTTGCCCAAGGGTCACACTAAAAGCTGGCAAAGCAGGGATTGGAACCTGAGTCTGTCGGATTCCAGAGTTTTGAGTTCTTAACCGTAAGAACAGAAATCACGATGAAAAGGCTTTCTCAGGCAAAGTGGCGGATCAGAGGATATAAGAAGCTAACGGGTGCAGCACACCAACATGGCACACGTATACATACATAACAAACCTGCACGTTGTGCACATGTACCCTAGAACTTATATAATAAAAAATAATTAAAAAAAAAAAAAAAGGGAACGGAGTAAAAGCGTTGAGGAAAACAGCTATAGTCACTGGGGGGTAAAGGATGGCAAGATTGGGATGAGAAAGCAGCACAATACTATGTTCACTGCACTGAACGGCCAAAGCCCTAAGTGGGACACTGTGTGCTGTCTAGCCAGGTCCTCCTCCCTCTCCTCCTCTGCTATTCTATTGGCCCCAGCCTGCCTATCCTCAAGTTTCTTATTTGGGAAAAACAAGTTCCTCTTCCTTGAAGCCACTGTAGTTGGGAACACTTGCAGTGGAACCTTTTCCTAACTGCTTAGAGCCATTTACAGGCTTAAGACAGGGCAACGTATTAAATGGCACTATTATTGAAGGATCCAAAATAGAAATCCGTAACCAATTTCTTTGTTATAGGCAGACTTTCAATTTTGAGTGATACCACATTCATGTACCTTCCTTTATATGTGAAGATACCTGGTCACATCAATGAAGCACGTGTTTGAGACAGTTTTATCTAGGTTTATGTGAATCCATCAGGCCTCCCCTCCTGATTCAAGTTACAGGTTAAGTAAATTCCTGGCAAAAAATTATAATGTATTTCTGTGAGGATTGAGAATAAGCTCATGAACTTTGCTTCCTGAGTCTGACATCCTAATCCAACATGGAAGTCATCATGCAAAACAGAACCGTGAATACGAAGATTGAAAAGCCGCAGTAAAGGACGATATCATTAAATGTAAGGAAAACTGCCTAGCATGAATTCTCGTTTCTGAAGTCATTTATCCAAGGGCCAGCCATGCACCACTCTCTAAGTGAAGAAGATGAAAGACATTTTAAGCAACTAGCCCTGCATCCAATATACATCCATGTATGTACGTATTTATTTGAGACAGGATCTCACTCTGTCACCCAGGCTGGAATGCTGTGGTGTGATCACGGCTCACTGTAGTTTTGACCTCCTGGACTCAAACAATCCTCCTGCCTCAGTCTCTCAAGGATTTGGGACTACAGGTATGTGCCACTATGCCTAGCTAATTAAAAAAATTTTTTTTGTAGACTCTCACTATCTTTCCCAGGCTGGTCTTGAACTCCTGAGCTCAAGCAATCCTCCCACTTCAGCCTCCCAGAGTGCTAGGATTACAGGCATGAGCCACTGAACCTGGTCCAATGTGTATTCTGCACAAGGGTGATAGCAGTGAGTAAATATGACAAAATCTCTTCCTTCATGGAGTCTGCCTACTGATTTGGGGGGACAAACAGAATGTAAGCAGTAAAACAAATTAATAACATAATTTCAGGAATGCAATGAAGAAAATTAAGCTATTTTAGGCAGAATGGTCAGAGAAGGCCTAAAGGAGCAGATATTTCAGTCTGAATGATGAAAAGAGAGTCAATAACAGATGTGGGATGAATGTGGCAGGTAGAGGACAGGCCTGGTACAATGCCCTCCTATGGGAATGAGCTTGGCATGCATATGGTTGGTCAGAAAGCCAGCATGGCCAGAATGTATGGAGGGAGGCAGAGAGAAGGGCAGGGTCTGACCATCACCTACCACTGTGCCACCTGTGAGGCATGTGCATGATTGTGATGGGAGCCACTGGGGGTCTGTAGTAGGAGACCGGCATAGTCTTTCTTTCTTATTTCCATAATTATATTTAAATGTACATTAAATACATTAAAAATAAAAGATTTCCCTTTTACATTGCAATTAAAACATGTATCATGCAGAAGAATAAAATTAGTCCCTTCCTCACACATTACAAAAATCAACTTAAATGGATTAAAGATAAAAATCAACCCAAAATGGGTTAAAGACAAACATAAGACCTGAAACTGTAAAAGAGAAGGTAGAAGCTTCTTGAAATTGGACTTGGCAATAATTTCTTAGATATAACAACAAAACCAATCCAAAAATAGACAAATGGAACTACCTGAAACTAAAACGCTTCTGCACAGCAATGGAAACCAATCAGCAAAGTGAAAAGACAACCTGGAAACAATCCGTAAAGCCAAAAGTAACCTGCACAGTGGATATGATTTGCAAATCATACAACTGATAAAAAGTTAATATCCAATCTATGCAAGGTACGTCTTCAACTCAACAGGAAAGACAAAAACAAAAAAACAAAAAAACTCAGTTTAAAAATGGGCAAAAAATCTGAATAGACATTTCTCCAAGACGTGGCCAATGGAAAAACAAAAGGTGTTCAATGTCACTGATCATCAGGGAAATTCAAATCAAAACCACAATGAAAAATCACCTCGCACATGTTAGGAGGGCGAATACAGACACATTTTTAAAAGATAGGTGTTAATGAGGACGCGGAGAAAAGAGAACTCTTGGGCCGGGTGCGGTGGCTCATGCCTGTAATCCCAGCACTTTGGGAAGCTGAGGTGGCAGATCGCATGAGGTTGGGAGTTTGAGACCAACTTGAGCAACATGGAGAAGTCCCGTCTCTACTAAGAATACTAAATTAACAAGGTATGGTGGCGCATGCCTGTAATCCCAGCTACTACTCAGGAGGCTGAGGCAGGAGAATCGCTTGAACCCGGGAGGGGGAGGTTACAGTGAGCTGAGATCACGCCATTGCACTCCAGCCTGGGCAACAAGAGCAAAACTCTGTCTCAAAAAAGAAAAAAAAAGAAAGAAAAGAGAACACTGGCACACTTGGGAATGTAAACTGGTACTGGCCACTACGGAAAACACTAGGAGGGTTCCTAAAAATGACTTTCGCTTTTAGACGGCGAGTCTGTCCATTCTGATAAAAACTAATTGCAAAGAAATAAGAGAAAGGTAGCTAGATTGGTCAGTATGAATACACAAAACAATCTTCCCATGACTGTCAACTTACCGGCATTGAGAATGAAGACCAAAAAGCAGATGAAGGCTGTGAGATAAAACCCATCCTCTAATTCAGTGAGATAGCCACCGACCACGGGACCCAAGATGAAGCCCACACCGGAGGCTGTGTTGAAGTGTCCGATTACAAGCGGCCGTTCCTTCTCTGGAACCACATCAGAAAGGAGAGCCCTCGAGATGGACAGTGTGTGTTTAAAAATACCTGCAAGGGGATGAGAAACAGTCTCTGTAACTTTTTCCAGACCACAAGTATCTCACTTATGATCCTGTGCTTCATCTCTATCCCTGATGGAGTTCTGATCTCCGGTTTCTTTGGAAGGCAGCTATGCTCACCACTTTACAACCAAGGCATCTGATCTTCTTTTCTTTGAACCTCAGAGGTCTGCTGGTTCCATCCCATCATAATTGGACTCCTGGCCTAGCACCCTGATCCTAGTCAGTCACCTTATCTCTGGCAACCAAGTCCCTTAGCCCTCAGCTTGCCCACCTCCGGTCATGACCTCCCAGGTGTCTCCCAGTTACCCAATTGCATTTCACGGTGGCTTCCATAAAGCGAGTTTTCCTTCTTTACACATTAACTCATTGAGCCAATATTTACTGCATGCCTACTCTATGGCCAGCCCTAATCTTGACCCTGAGGATAAACCAAGGAACAGAGAAACGGAGCTGGGGAGAGTACAAGGAGTGAGTAAAAATCCGATAGCACCATCACTAAACCAATACCAATGGATTTTCTACCAGTAAGAGGCCTGTGAATTTGTTGAACAAATTGAATGCTGTGATACAACTTTTAATAAGAAATAAAAGTGAATGACAACTATACTCCTCACATCTCTGCAGATGGGATTTGACTCCTATGTCCCCAGACTCCCATGTGCAGAACAACCATACTTGCAAACATGCTGACAGACTCTGGTAACCAGTAGCCCACTATTTTGATCAACACATAGTAGAAACTGAATAAATGCGGCTGGCGGATCTGCGTGAATCACCCAAGTGTGATGTGACACAGTATTTCTCCGTGATGTCCCGTGGGGAGTCCCACTCTGCACATCACTGTGCTGCTGCCGAGTGCTTCAGCACACTCGTCCTACTAATCTATTCCCAGCTCTGCCTCAAAAGTAGTGTGGTTGTGTGCCTGATAGCCAGACTCTTTGGAAAGCAAATGTGTAAATCTCTTTTGGAATTAGGTAGATGGACTCTCCCTAGACCTGTTTTCGTAAACATCAGAGAGGACTGGGCCAGAACATGATTTCGATAGGTCTTGCAGGAATTCTATGATTCTTTTTGAAATTGTATTGATGTCAGGTTCACTTTACATACATGAGGGACGAGGACTGTGGTAAGAGTATCCCACAAACAACCCAGCCTCAGCTTCTCTTGTCTTTCAGAGGTTGGGGTGGTGGACAGAGTGGAATGGAAAATGAGGCGTCCAACTCAGGCACTTAAAACTCAGGCACTGACTCGAAGCCAGTGGCTCATTTTTAGGACACTAGGATCTGAATCCACGACTGACTTTGTGAAGCAGAACCCTGTGAAGCCCCCATGGCTTGCTCCTGTTCACAGACCACTGAACACTGTGGAGGTTACATGGGCAAGGAGGAGTTTTTATGTATGGCTCTCACTGGTGAAAATTATAGTGACAGTGCGTATAAGAGAACTCTCACTACTTAAGCCCAGGCTCATTTCCTATTAAATAAAACATTTAAATCCTCCCCATAAATCTCAATGCATTTTGCAACAACTCTAGGTTCTTCTTCATCCTCCCCATCTGCTTCTTTAGAATTACGGACAGTATGTACCACGTAATGGTGGAGTGTGTTACACTGCAGAAAGGCACGCTGCCCACCACGAACGATAAACTCAACACCAGATGCACATACAATGGCTATCACTTGGATTTTGTGTGTGGTACTGGGGTTTGTAAAGACAACTGACCACATTCAAGCAAAGACCTTCATAAAGCATTTATCTAGTCAACAAAAAGGCATGGTTAAGAACTTTGGGGGCTGAACTCTGCAGACTTTCAGAGTAAATGAAAAAAGTGTATATTCCACAGAAATGGTGTGGAAATCCCAGGTGAGCCAGCTGATCATCATGTCTATGTTAAAATGAGTTATCTGATGCTCTATTTATTTGGGGAGTCAATTAAAAGCAGTTCAACAAAACTCGGGATGGTGCCCAGTGCCCCTGACTTGTCGAGCAGGGTAGCAGAGCCTGCCAGTGCTCTGATAGGTACAGTAAGAAAGACACTGAAACTCCTCTAATTGCTAAGAATGGCAAAGAGAGAACAAAGAGCTTCTACAGGAATAACCTACCCACCAAGCACTACCCGGCATTCACAGGAGGTGTTTCAAAAAATGGACAAAATAAAAGCTACTTCAAAATGTTAAGAACAGCCCAGACCAGTCTAGAAGTGGCAAACTCACCCACGAGCTGCTGTATCATAATCCCAGTGTTCCCCCTAATTGACAGACAGAAGGAGGCCACAGGAAAGCTAAAGAGGTGAATCCCAATTGGATGTGAGGAAGCCCAGTTACAAGACTACAGGCTCACCAAGGGAGAGAACAGGAACCTCAGTGCTGGCCAAAGACACTTAACAAATTCTTACTGACTTGATGTAAAGCAAGATCAAAAGGAAGGAGACAAGTCCCAGTACAGCAGTGTGATCATTCATGCCGACAGGCTCTGAGGGGCAAGGGGCTCTGTCAAGTACAACTCCAGGTTTGGTCAGGATAGCAGAGTGTCTGGTTCGTGCTAAATGTTCAATGGCCAGCAGCTGCTGGTGTCAGTTATAGCCACAATTGCCATTGTGATTAGCACTTTATGTAAGTGCTGATCGAAGAGGCAATGTCCAGCAGGAACAGGCTTTAGACAGACACACAGACACACACACACACGGCCAGCATTTCTGCCTGTTAGAATTCCCACATTTGGGAAGCCTCAGAGACTTGCCAGGCACAGCTCCCTTCTGAACACTCTTTATGCAAGTAAGGATGTTGAGCAAGACCACAGAGGTGGCCCAGGAGGAAGCCTGCCATTTGACATATTGAGGTTCTGGGGGAAGCTATGTTTGGAAAAAAAAAAAAAAGTCACTCACCTGCCGGGACTCTAGCCAGGACAAACAGGAACATGTTGGTGGCTGCTCCGAGAAGGAGATAGCCCAGGGCACTGAGCAGAATGCATGCCAGCAAGGAAGACCGTTTTCCCACCACATCGCTCCAGCAGCCCTGAGGAAAGCAAGAAAAAGCCCTTTGATGCCATCCACAGCAACAACTACTACCATGCAAATGACCGAAACAAAGTGACCAGGGGAAATCATTAGAAGATTCAGTGTCAGATCCTCAAACGCTCAGTTCCATGATGCCATTTGTCAGAGTAAGTTATTTTCTCTGATCTTCACACACAGTGAATGGAAAAACACAACATATTTTTCTTTGTCCAAAAACAAACAAACAAAAAAGTCTGATGATCTGGTAGCTAAGAAAGGCAGGAGAGATGATAAAGTATAATTTATAAAGCCTCATTCTCTTCATTCTCATTACTTTATACGACTATACTCTTCAGATACCATGTACATTTTTAAAAACTTTAGAAAATACTGAAAAACAAAATGAAAAATATAAAAATATCTCATATTGGGAGGCCGAGATGGGTGGATCAGGAGGTCAGGAGATCGAGACCATCCTGGCTAACCCGGTGAAACCCCGTCTCTACTAAAAAATACAAAAAACTAGCCGGGCGAGGTGGCGGGCGCCTGTAGTCCCAGCTACTCGGGAGGCTGAGACAGGAGAATGGCAGGAACCCGGGAGGCGGAGCTTGCAGTGAGCTGAGATTGCGCCACTGCACTCCAGCCTGGGCCACAGAGCTAGACTCCGTCTCAGGAAAAAAAGAAAAATACCTCATAATCCCAAATGTACCTATATTTTAACAAAATGGTCATACAATATGCTCTATTTTGTAACGTGCTTTTTCACTTAATATGACTTAAGCATCATTCCATGTTATTAAAACTTTGCCTTTGTTACCATTTTAATTATATTCCTTATTCCACTACATACCAATATTTATTTAACAAACTGTTTTTAGATTTTTGCTCTTTAAAAATTTGTCAAAAATATAAATAATGCTACAATAGGCATCTTCATAGCAAACTCTCCACAGATACCCTTAAAAATTCCCTTGGAACAAATCCCTAGAATTAGAGTTGCTCCAATTCTCTGCAGGCATTTTTTTTAGGCATTTGCCATATACTGACCAATTACTCTCTGGAAAGATTTGTAATCCCATATATACTGTAATTAGAACAGTAACAGTCTCCATTTCCCCTTATTTCAACCAGCACTGTTACTATCAATGTTTAAAGTCTACAGATTGGTTAAGCAGCATCTTTTAAAATTATGTTTGCCTATTTTCTTGATAAGTTTTTAAAAGGTGGTGTACTATTTGCATTTTCTCTCGAGAGAAGCACATAAGGCAGCATTTCTATTCCTTAGAATTCCCACGTTTGGGAAGCCTCAGAAACTTGCCCGGCAGAGCTCCCTTCTGAATACCAGCGTTGTACAGATGCAAGCAAGGATGTTGAGCAAGGCCACAGAGGTGGCCCAGGAGGAAGCCTGCCATTTCACATACTGATGTTCTGAGTGAAGCTGTGTTTGAAAACAAAAGTCACTGCCTTAAAACAACAATTACCAAACACTATACTATCAATGGAGCACTGTGTAAAAGGGTTAAGAACAGGGTCCCTCCAGCTGTATGAAACCCTGGATGACCCCCAGTTCCAGTACAATGGGCTGGTCTCCATTAGTCCCAGCTGAGAGGCGACTGAGGCTGGTTCCTGGGTCCCTCCTTCCTCAGCGATGTTCGACGACCATTCCTCATCCTCTCCACTAACCATGGAAGGAATCTCAGCAGGCCACTCCTCCATGCTAATTGCCAAGTGTACCTGTTTATGCCCTCTCCCCATTTTTATTGATATGTTCATCTTTTTCTTAAGGACCCGAAAGATAAGGATGTAAACTTCCTCTATAAAATATTTTTAAGGTGAATCTTCCAAAATACTGTCATCCTCCTACAGTGTCTTCAATCCTAATCCCCAATTTTCATTTCAATGAATTTTAGAAATTCCCCACACTCCTCTGATCTGGGGAAGGGGTCACCGGCCTCCTTGTATTCACAGGGCAGTGGGATAATCTGGGAGTTACACCCTGGGCCCTGAGCCTGGCTGCCTGGGCTCAACGCTGAACTCATCATTCCTTCCACCATGACCTCGGACACAGGAGCTAACCTCTCTATGCCTCAGTCTCTCTACCTGTATAACAAGAATAATGATAATATCTGCCTCAGAGATTACCTTCTCCACTCAACACTTTCTATGTGCTTAATATAAAATCAGTCATTAAAGAACCACAACCACCCTCTGAGGCTGGTTATTATAAGGATTAGAGGAAATAAAGTTCTCAAAACAGGACCTGACACATAGATACTTAATACATGGATCATTTTTTATTAAAATACATTTATTTAAAAACATTAGACAAATCTGACAGAACATACTTTTTCTTTATAGAGATTTGTTCTCAAAATTAAAATGTTTTTGGTTAACATTTATAATTAAAATATGTGCTTACAAAAGTATGGGTTAAAAAGGAAATTTTAACTAGGCATTTCTGTACCTTAAGGTTTTCTAAGAAAGGTATTCATTGAATTTCAGCTAAAAGACATATGAAATGTTCCATGTAAGTACAAACATAAAACAACAAAGGAAAATCTGAAAAAAAGGGTAGAGTCATAGCTAGCAATAAAAATTCACATTCATAAAGTGCTAACTATTGCCAGGTGCTCTAGTAAGAGTACAAAAAAAATTGAGCAAGTAAGCCTGGTCTATAACTCAGAAAGATCAGAGTCCAGAAGGAGAAAACATTTAAAGAATTAACATACACTATGGCCTAATAGCTCTAACAGACACACACATCAGGTTTTTTGGGAGCAAGTTTACAAATAAAGAGAAAAGGTGTTTACTAAGATGTAACTCAAACTTTTCTCTCTCAAGAAAGAACATGAAATGGGACACTCTGCTTGACAAGCAAGTGCACTGCTCTCCTGTACAACCTGATAACTCTAGTTACCTATTTACCATTTTATTACCATTAAGGCAATGACAGATGACTCCTAGAAAAAAAATAATATGGGCTTAGAGTCTACATACTGAGATTAGGTGGCTTAGTCAAACTAACCTATGTGGGTCTTAATTGGTCTTAATTTCCTCCTATATAAAAGGAAGATACCAAACTACTTTGCTGGGTTACTATAAAGTGTAAACGAGGCTAAAACTGAGCTAAAACTAGTATTGTTATGGAAATCTAATATAAGAAAGACTTCAATAAAAGATAAATCAGGAAGTAGTTGTTTACTTATTTAAGAATTTATTATGGAATCTGACTGAATTTCTTTTAAAAATGTATTTTACAAGGAAGCAACTCTTGCAAAATGTAAGTACACTTTGTGTTCTTTAAATATGAGATCCCCAGGTCAGCTATTGAGACCAAAGTCACTAATGAACAATTGTGAGACTAAACAGACTATTCTACTGAACCGCCTGAACCACCGGACACTGAGGTCTCCAGACCAGAGGGATCACAGTAGACTGCACAGGGAGAGGGAAGGGGACGATCAGGTAAGGTCTCTGAAATTCAAACAACTGAGTGGTCAGAAGTAGGGCAGTGACAAGGTCACCACTGAATCTGTGCTTCTTTTTTTTTTTTATTTCTTAGAAATAGGGTCTTACTATGTTGCCCAGGCTAGACTTCAATTCCTGGGCTCAAGCAATCCTCTGACCTTAGCCTCCCAAGTACCTGGGATTGCAGGTGCCAGCCACCATGCCTGGCCACCTCTGGATCTTTCTACTCCATGCTGCAGATATACAATCAGCCAATCCAAATGTCCCTTTCTGTCTATACACTTAAGTCTTATACAAAAGCTTTTATTTAGTTCAAAATACCCAATTTTAAATAGAATCGCAGAAATATAAATGGATTTGATTACAGTCAATGAAATAAATAATATCAATGAAATAAATAACGTCAATGAAATAAATGAAAATCAGCTAGACCTATCACAAAAATGGATTAACGTGATGACAAATACACAGAAACCAACAGAAAAACATTAGGATAAGAGACCTCTTTGTGTTAAATTATCTCATGTCTTTTTTTTTTTTCTACTTGGAAAAATGGAAGTAATACAATTTCTAATAAATGAAATAAATAATGAAATAAATAATGTCAATGAAATAAATAATAAAATTGATAATAACTTTTGTTTTGAGATGGAGTCTTGCTCTGTTGACCACACTGGAACGCAGTGGTGCGATCTCCTGGGTTCACACCATTCTCCTGCTTCGGCCTCCTGAGTAGCTGGGACTACAGGTGCCTGCCACCACGCCTGGCTAATTTTTTTGTATTTTTTTTAGTAGAGACGGGGTTTCACCATGTTAGCCAGGATACTCTCAGTCTCCTGACCTTGTGATCCACCCACCTCGGCCTCCCAAAGTGCTGGGATTACAGGCGTGAGCCACCGCGCCCGGCCTAAAATTGGTAACAACTCTTGTTTACGTTCTTTTTGCCCGTAAAATGCAGGGAATTATAGGAAGAACATATTACAATTTAAAGGTGTTCTCATCCCAAATCTATCACTTTTTGCTAAACTTCAAGTCCCCAATTTTACTACATCTGTGATGGATGAGACACGTGATTATGTTTCACCAAATGGAAGATAACTTACCACGAGCGTGCTAGAAAAGAGTTGCAAAACGCCATAGGAGGAGCCTGTAAAAACAAATCAATAACAATAAAATCAGCTAGACCTATCACAAAAATGCATTAATGTGATAACAATTACACAGAAACCAACAGAAAAACATCAGGATAAGAGACCTTTTTGTGTTAAATTATCTCACGCCTTTTTTTTTTTTTTTCTACTTGGAAAAATGGAAGTAATACAATTTCTAATAAAAGGTTTTCAAAAAATTGAGGGTAAACAGAAGAGAGAATAAAGGCAAAAGGTGACCTTGTGGACGCTGTATGATTGTCCTTCCATCATATGAGATTGTGTAGCTTCAACTTATGAAACAGCATAGAGAGTACTCAGGGGAATAGAAATGTAAATTCTGGAAAAATCCCACTAAGCCTTAAAATCTTAACATTGTCTCTTATGTTTCTAATGTTTAATGGTTTTATAAAATGATTTAATTTTAAAAAGAACTTACATTTTTTTTTACAGAGTTCTTTTACCCCCATTATCATGCAACATGCCCCATCTGCTTTTCCCAAAAACCTTCACACTGCTGGGTGGTCCAGTGTAATTCCAAGTACATTTGTCAAGGGAAATACAAATCATGGCTTGGACCACGATTTAACAAATATTATGTACAAGACCATCTACAAACACTTGCTTGTGTGGCTTGTGAATGATCAAGAGCTGTTAGTCTCAACAATTTCTCATTAGTTAGCATAGTCCGAAGCCCTGCTATCTCTTGCCTTTTTGGTAAATCAATGACTTCTGCATAGAATTTTTATGCTGCACAGGCAGAGAAACCCTACAGTCTCTATGATGTGTTGGTGATGGTGTGAGAAGCTTGCAACTAATTGGCTAATGTTCACCCAAACCCTTTCCCACAGGATGTAATTTCTGCAGATTATGTTTCCCTGGTCTCTCACATTAGTTTAAGGGTTCCTGTAGGCAGGAGTCCACATACACCTACCCTTTTACACACACAGCCAGTTCCTTGCAGAGGCTCCATAAGTACCTGTTGCCACTAGTGGCATGGGACTTGGTTATAGTGCTCAAACCTCAAAATCTCTCTGAACATAGGTTGTCTAGAAAAAAAGGAATTGCATTTGCTATAGGGTACTATTTTAAAATGTTCTGGAAATTTGTTTCATCTCATTTCCCACTTACCTTTGGATAAAATTTGGCTACACGACTGAACTGTTTTCAGGTACTTGGTTCAGAGGATTTAAAATTCAGTGCTCTAAAAATGAGCAGTATCGACCACTCACCTACTATTCCAGCAACGGTTGGACTTGCTCCAAGGGACTTGACATGAAGGCTCAATAAAGGCACAACCATGCTGACCCCAAACAGATCCTAAAACAAAATAAATGCTGATGGACTCAAATTAGTACTTTTCAAACTAGGAAACCTAAAATTTTAAACGAATTTAAAAATTAAAACTAGTATCTAAAATTTTAAAGAAATCATAATTGGATACCATAGCATGCCATACAAATCCGCTGCCACTTGCAAATGCCTGGATTAGTCTGACCTGAGATCCATTTCAACTTTACAGTCAAGGAGGATATGCTATAGAAGTTTCTCAAACAAAACAGATTTAAAAAAAAAACAACCCGTATTTTCTGTGGATAAGTCATAAGAAAAAAATGCAGTCATATGTATTTATTGGTGAACTAGTACTTCCTTAAAAATATGTTTCCTTCTGGAGTTGGCGAAAGTGGCTAATGTCCTAGGACCTGTGGTTTATAACCTTATAAAATAATACCTGAGAAGAAAGGCTCAGTAAAGCAGGAAGGAAAAAGCTGGTGCACTGGGGAAAGGCCAATGTTTTGCAGCTAAGTCATAGAAAGTGAATGGGCTTTGGGGTCAGGCAGACAGTTCTCAGTTCCAGCTCCATCACTTACTAAACATTTGTCTTTGGAAAGTTACTTAAAGTTACCAAGCTTCCGTGTTGTCATCTGCAAAGGGTAGAACAGTAATACCTGCCTGGTAGTAGTATGATGAGCATTAAGTGGCATAATGCTTGAGAAAGGCCTGATAAAACAATGTAAGCTCAAACACGTCTTCTGCCTTCTTCAGTTCTGGTGATACGTATGGGTCCTTTTTGCTAGGTATTCTGAGTTCATAGACAGACTGTTAACTTTTCCTTTAATTTTGTTCTTATTCTCACTTCACTAGGTTACCTGCTACAGTTGGTTTAGTGCGAGAAAAAACATTGCACACACACAGTTTTCATTATACTTGACCTGAATTCCTTCTTTCATAAATCTGGTTAGTTGGAAAGAAAGAACTCACATGAAATGTGTATTTTCCTTGAGCTCAGAGTTAATCTTTTGTTCCCCCTTCCCTGTCCTGATAGCTGTGCATTCATATAACTGTAGATACATAAATTTCCACATACTCTTTTCAGTGGGCCTTTTCCACGGTTACATCTTTAGATGACCCTGTTATCTAATATCAAGTGACTGTAATTAGCTCTTAAAATTACATTACCAGAGTGATGGTTTATTATTTCAATATTGTGATTACTTAAAATTTCCTTTGGGTCTGAGCAAGTATCTTTTGGGCTTTGCTCTCAGTTGCATCTCATCAGCCCACTGATGTTTATACATTTAAAAGACTCAAAATGTAGCAGCCAGAATCTTCTGGATCTTTCAGAAAAGGAAACTTGATTGTCCAATAACATTTTTTTCCAAAAAAAAAAAAAGTCCCAGTACAACATATCATTTAATAAAATGGTTATTCTAAATAAGAGATGGAGAGAAATATTTAGTTCAAGAACCTCAGATCTATGGAAGGTAAGTATGAAAATACAGACACAAAAGCAATAACTGATAATTGGTATTACTTTAGCACGTGGTAAGTCTGAAAAATACTATATTCTTCCAAGGAGACCTCCCACTGAATCTTTCCTCTCAGGAAGTTCTGTTCTAAAATTGTCTTCTCCTTTACTAGAAAATGCCACTCCTTTCTGCTTCTGAATCCATAGCTTCTTCAAAATCATTGCATTTGGCAGCTGGTCATGTGCATGTAACCACTTCATAAAAAGATCACGTCAGAAGGGGCCGCTTAAACTTTCACTGAACATCAACATTTTTCAATAAAAATTGATGAATGTATACACTCAAAAGTTTCAGGACTCTTTTCAGGGTAGGAACCCCAGTAATTATTGATGACTGGACTATCTCAACAAAAATGAATTATCACCTGAATAAAGCTGATGGGATGGAAAACAAACTCACCAAGTATCTGGAGGAAAAAGGTGGTTGAAATAGATCTTATCACCATCTAAGCATCCTAAACAAAATGGGCCTCAAGGGTCATCTTGGTCTTCCCTCCTAAACAAATTAAAGCCTGGAAGGACACATGCTGCTAAAACAGAACAATTTGGCAAATGACTTCTCTAATCTTGTTCCCTTCCTTTCCCATTCAGAAACCATTTGTCCAAGAATCTTAGAGGTCTCTACATCCCTAAATATGTCCAAAAAATAACTAAATTATGTATAATATTCCTTAGATGTTACCTAACAATCATCTGTTAGGTAGCTTTATGTGACTTTCATATAAAGCTTCATATATTTTAATTGTTTACAATATTTTCCATTAAAAAAACTCTACTCTCTCAACTTTTGAGAAACCATAAACTTTTCCCTTAAGATGTGAGACACCTAATGCTTCTCTTGAATACATTATTAAAGTTATTAAAATTCTGTATCAGGCTTGCCAGATTAGACTTGCCAAGTGCACAGCATAAAGAAAACATATGAGAAATTGTGAATATTCAAATCTGTATTGGAAAGTGGACCTTAACAGATGATCTGAGAATTGCTTTTTTTATTCTAATACTAAAACCATTTTGAATTCTAAGTCACGTTCGTTTCCAAATTCTCTGAACCCTCGTCTGGACTTTCCAGGTAAGGGCTCGAATGTTTTCATCTGGCTGAACCAGCCCAAGTCCCTTCTGAGATAGGACAGCAGTAGCTTGGGATCCACATCTAAAAAGGCTGGGTGTCAGTCAACTCCTCTCCAGGAACCACCCAAACTCACTGGTTGTGACTTCTAGGTGCCTAGACTGAAAAGTGGAATAAGCATCCCCATACCGAGAATGAACTAATAGATTAAAGGATAGTGGTCAGAAGGAGTGCCAGTCTCTGAAGTTAAAGGCAAGGAGTTGGAGGGTGGGTCCTGCAATGGCCCTAGAGGCAGAGAAATCCTAAAAAGCCACCCTCCCTGAAGGCCTTGTGCTTCTGGGCTTGCAGCAATTTGGTGAACATGCTTTCATGATGTCTTAACTATTAACTCAACATACAGTTGTTACCAACTGTTGAACACGTTGCATGGACGTGGGGGGCATGGAGAGTGCATGAGACTGGGAGAAGTAGTGGTCTTGACCCGCATCTGGGCAGAAAACGACTCCTCCTTGTCAGGGCCCAGTGCCATCAGATACTATCTTCAAGGCCTCAAAGGTAGCCTTCTCCCCTTGACACTTATCTCAGCTCCCTTGTCCTCAAGATACTGGATTAGCTCACACCCAGGGTTACTGAATTAGGCCTAGCCTTGGAAAGGGAGGAGTGCAAAGGTGGATCTAGGGTTCTTGCAGATAATGGCCCAGAAACTACCAACATCAGCTTACTTGTAAGATTAAATTCTTCGGTGGTAGAACTGTGGATTACAACAGTGGAGCTCCAAAGCACCTGCCACATGGCAGGTGTTCAGAAATGCCATGAATCAGCTTACTGAACTTTCCATTCTACGTGGGAAATTAGCACTCAGGGAGCAAACCAGGACACGAGCGTGCACACACGCACGCACGCACGCACGCACGCACACACACCATGATGAAACCAAACCTACATTGTGCAATGCACACCCACTGTCCAAAGGTAGAGGAATACAATTCACTCTGATCTGTGTGTTTAAACATTCAAGTCAACCAAGAGCTCTAGTGAAAATGCACCCAATTCTGTACAAGTGGGGTCATCAACAGCGGCTTCCCCAGCCTGTTGTGGTAAAAAAGCAAACCACACGCACACACATCACGATGAAACCAAACCTACGCTGTGCAATGCGCAGTTTGTCGAAAGACAGATCGGTAAAATTCACTCTGATCTGCGTTTTTTAATATTCAAGTCAACCAAGAACCCTAGTGAAAATGTGCCTAAATCTGTCCAAGCGGGGTCATCAACAGCGGCCTCCCCTGCCTGTTGTGGTAAAAAGGCTTGCATGTCCCTACCTCACCAGCAGCCGCGCAGCAGCTGGGCTTTTCCAAGCTTGCCCAAGCCCCTGTTCTCCGCCCTGCAAAAACTGCACCTGCCACAGCATTTAACACCTGGTCACACCTGAGGCTGGTGGTACCAGGGCTTCTTTAAAGGCAGGGAAGGGAAGAGGCTCCGCGAACGGGGTGCAAGCGAACGCGAGAGGAGCAATAAAGCAGTGTGGCCAGACGCAGACTGAAGTGGGTGATGGGGCAAGAGTGGAGCCTGATAGGTAGTGAGGCACTCACCAGGCGAACTGCGGGTTCCCACTCCCTGGGAGCTCCCCCAGAGCTCCAAGAACCGCCTGGGTCCCGAGGCCCGAACACAGTCAGCACTTGGTCCCAGCCCCACGCTCGCACTCACCAAGAAGCCTACCAAGTAGAGACAGAGCAGGAAGCGGCGGGTTCGGACCGCACCGGAGTCGGCAGCCCCCGCCTCGGTTCCTGTCTTCCGCTCCTGTTGCGGCTCTGAGATCTCCGAGACGAGCCTGGGGGCCGAGCTCATGTCCCAGTGACCCCCAAGCTCCATACCGGCGCCGCCCGGGGGTTGGACGCAGCAGCAGCCGCCGACCGGCCCCGGGAGCCCAGCCCCGCCCCGAGCGGAAGCAGGAGGCGCGCGCCTGCGCAGAGAGAGGGGGCGGGTGCTACCTGGCGGCTCCGCGGGTGCGTGGCTGGTGCTGTTGCTGGGAGTTCTGGTCCCAGGAAAGGTGGGGACTGGGCACGTTATCAACATGGTAAGCACAGACCAGTTTGTGATGATAATGATGATGCTCTTTGTTTCCTCTGGGTACAGACCCTGCTGCCCCTATGGTTGGAGGACAGCAGGGAATTGTAATGAGCTTCACTTCCTCCTATGGAGTTATCCTAGGAGGTGACCAACTCCAGCTTGAATCCACAGACCGTGGCTACCAGTTGATTGTGACAGACCTGGAATACGTTAACGTGACTCTCCAAGCTTTCGTTTGCCTATTTAAAAAGCAGTAGGAAATAATGTAGGCCAACTTCTAGAGGTGTGAGAATTCTACGTATGCTTCTTAAGGTCTTTCTCTGGTGCAGTGCAATGTGAACAAACCATAGATGGTCTATGCCTGAGTCGAGGTTACAGTCTCATGGAGTAAAAATTATAAGCACGCAGTAAATAAACATAAATAAAAATACTAAACATGCAATAAAAAAGCATACAATAAGTAAAATAATATGGTGATAAATAATACAAAGAAGCACGGTCTTGATGTGGAAAGTAATGAAGTAGGGGAGTGAGCTACTTTAGAAAAGCAGTTTGGAGGAGGTGACATGTAAGCTGAGAAGAGTGGAAAGAAGATAGGTGTGGCTGAAACTTCCTCATCAAACTGAGAGGTCAGCAGGAGTGCAGACCATTTAGGACCCACAAGGCCATAACAGAGATTTGGGGTTTATTCTGAGTGCCACGAAAGGAATTAAGTGAGTGAACGGCACCAAAAGATGCCTTTCAATTACTTAGCAAAGCCCATGACACATGGTAAGTAATAAATATTAACAATAGTGACCAGCCCTTCTTTTCTTTAGAACTTGTTATTCCTCTTTCACTATGGGATCGAGAAGAGTCTGACATTTTACTGAGGTTTTGCTCAAAATCTCAATTTACTTGTGTAGGTTGCTAAATTCTGAGATCTAGTGTTGCAAAGTTTCTCATGGGAGGGGACACTGAATAGGGAGGAATGGAATACTGATACTTAGAATTAAGACATATAATTGAATCCAGGTGAAACTGTCAATCTTGAACCCCCAAGTTATTCTGAGACTCCTTTGCAGGAGAACTAGTTTGCTCTCCTATAGCTGAGGAAACTAGTCTTTTTGTGCTTGAAATTTTGTGATTAACTCATCTGGGAAAGGCGCCTTGAAGGGGCTGCTCATGTTAACCCATTAAAACCACTCACTGTGGCTACTAAATACATAGCTAGGGTGAAATTTTAGCAAGCTCTGGTGGCAGGTACGCATTATAACCTAGGAGGACATCTCATACAAACCAAAATAATTGGAAGTCTCGGCCAGGCGCGGTGGCTCACACCTGTAATCCCAGCACTTTGGTAGGCCAAGGTGGGCAAATCACGAGGTCAAGAGATTGAGACCATCCTGGCCAACATGGTGAAACCCCATGTCAGCTAAAAATACAAAAATTAGCTGGGCATGGTGGTGGGTGCCTGTAGTCACAGCTGCTTGGGAGGCTTCACCAACATGGTGAAACCCCGTGTCTACTAAAAATAAAAAAATTAGCTGGGCATGGTGGTGGGCGCCTGTAGTCACAGCTGCTTGAACCCAGGAGGCAGAGGTTGCAGTGAGCTGAGATCGCCCCACTGCACTCCAGCCTGGCAACAGAGTGAGACTCTGTCTAAAAATAATGATAATTTAAAAAAGATTTAGAAGTCTCGCTAATATATAACCAATGTAAACTTTAGAAACGTGGGGGAGAGATTTCTAAGGGTGTTAGACAAAAAAAGGGAAAAATATAACACTAAATTAGGCAGAACTCACTAGTATATGTGCATTTGCATCAGATACCAGATGTAATATGTTAGCTTGTGCAGCTGGAGGCAGCTCTAATAGTTTACTTGGTTGAAATGTAGACTCAATAATGGCCTACATTTAATGATGTTCAGATGCTACAGTTTTCCTGGCAAGATGTGGATAAAGGACTCCAAAAGTTTTGGAATAATGACAATGTCAGAGTGGATTTATTGTGTATGGCCTACAAGCCTAATACTCAAATCTATTCCACAAAGAGGCCAAGCAGGCACATCCTGCACTAAGGCACTGAGGAATGTGTTAGTGAGAGATGCACTTGCTTAGTTTTGCTAAAAAATAAGATTTGCTATTGCTCTCTTTTGTAGGCCAGGTATGGCCATGGATGATACCAGCATTAAGATAAGCTCCCTTATTATATGAGGATAAGATTTCCAGATTATCAGAGGCCAAGTCACAGCACTTAAACTCAAAAGACAAGGTGGACACATGTACTTTTAAGGTCAGCAGGAATGTACCAGTCACCAGAATGCCTTGACCTGCAAGGGTCTTTGACTATGGCTAATTGACTATAGTATCATAGGAATGAAATAAACAGAAAGCCTACCAGAGAATTGATTAAGTTACATAACAGAATAAACTCTAGATCTGGTACCACAAATTTAGTTGGTCTAAATTTCAACCAACTGAGTAAACTATTAGAGCTGCCTCCAGCTGCACAAGCTAACATATTACATCTGGTGTCTGTTGCAAATGCACCTAATTTGACTTGCCACAAAAGAATCACAGCCGCTTACACAATTACTAGACATAATTCAATTCAAAAACAGTCCCTTGATTCAAGAGGAGTCCAGGTAACTTTGAGGAAGGATATTGTGGCATTCACATGAGTACGTTCCATAAATCTTCCTTTTAGCTTTCCCCTAAGGGACCTTCAGCCATTTAGCAGAGTGACTGTGCATTAGGAAGAAAAAGAATAACCAGTTCTTTGAGGGCATTACTAAACTCTGGCTCTGAATTTACACTAATTCTTGGGGACTCAAAATGTCACTTTGCCACACCAGTCAAAGTAGAGCTGTTTTGGGAGTCCCTGAGACCATTCCTCTCAGATTCAATGAATCGTGAGGAGATCGAACTCAGCGTATAGTCATACTTGTGGCTAAGATTTATTATGGTTAAAAGATACAAAGAAAAATCAGCGAAGCGATTTGCATGGTGTGAAATCTAAAGGAAAATAGGCACAGGACTCCAAGAGTCTTCTCCCAAATGGACTCACATGAGACATGATTAATTCCTCCAGCAATAAGTTGTGAAATACTGTCTACCAGAGAAGCTTAGAGACTTAGTGCCTGGGGTTTTAATTGTGGGATGGTTATATAGGTCCTTCTCTACTTAGCACCTATCAAAACTCCAGACTCCCTGGAGGAAAGCACATTTTTAGTATAAACCATATTGTTTGTACAAACAGTTTAGACACAGTGTACCACTCTTACAAGTTAGGATAGTGAGAACCCTACCAAAATCTGAGTTCCTAGATGCCAGCCAAGGGATAATACTTTAAGCAAAACTTGCAAAGAATAAGAGGCCTACTATGTTAACTCTTTCTTGCACAGAAGCTTAGAGTAGTCAGGTGATAGATGAAATCTTAAGTCTGATTCATAGTGGGCCTAGTTGATCAATGTGTTTCCTGAATTCCTGAATGTATATTTGAAATAGAATATTTGACAACTGACAGTATTCATCAATTAGCTCTCTGACCCATGGGTGATCTCCTTTATGGTAGAAAAGACTGAGTGGAAATACCTAGAACTTTCTTACCAAGATAGTAAAACAGAAGAAATACTTCATTCCTGGGAGAATTAAAGAGATTAAGTCACTGTAAAAGGCTTAAAAGAAGTAAAGGTGGTCGTTTCTGTCACATCGCCATTTAACCCTAATCTGCTTGGCCTGTGAGGAGGGTGGATCATGGAGAGTAACTGTGCACCATCATAAACATGATCAGGCGTGACACCAACTGTGGCTGGTATCCCACATGTACTTTTGCTGGAAGAAACCAGCATGGTCCCTGGTACATGATAAACAGCTACCATCCTGGCTAATGATTTTTGCTTGTTTGTTTTTGGTCCATACTAATTTGTAAGGACAAATTAAACAAAAGCAATTTGCTTTTAGTGTACAGCATCAGCAGTACATACTCACAGTATTGCCTCAGGGATATGTCAGTTCTTCTGCCTTTTGCTGTAATAAAATAGTTCACAGAAACTTCCATTATCTTGGCATTCTATATAACATCCTATATATCCAGTACATGTACAACTTGATACTGATTGAATCAGATATGCAGGATATTAGTACTTTAAGCATCTGAGTAAGTTATATGCAAACTAGAGGATGGGAGATAAACCCCACAAAAATTCTTGGCTCTCTACTTTGAAGCTTCTGATGATTGAAAGGTCTGAAGCATGTACACATATTTTCTGCAGAGAGAAAGACAGATTACTGCATCTCTTACCACCTACCATGAAAGAAGAGGCACCATGTTTGGCAGGCCCTTTTGGGTGTTGGGGGCAACGTATATCACATAGGAGTGTGCTACTTCAAGCAAACTAGATACATCACCTGTAAGTCTACCGTTTTCAAATGGCGAACAAAGAGAAGGCTCTGCAGCAAGTTCAGGTGACAGTACAAGATACTCTGTTGATAGGGCTTTGTAATTCTACATATTCGGTGATTCTCATAATATCTGTGGCAAGTAGGGATGCTGCCTGGTGCTTTTGACAAGCTCCAGTAGTATAATTACAGCACAGAGCTCTAAGACATTGGAACAAATATATTCCCGCTTTAGTGGAAGTATATTCTTCTTTTGAAGCTTCTAGAATGTTCCTGGGCTCTGGGGAAGACTGCACAATTAACTGTAAGGCATGGGGTGGCCGTGCGGCCTGAGTTTTCCATCATGAACCGGGTGTTCTCTAACCCACTGTGTTAGTTTCCTATAGCTGCTGTAACAAATTACCACAAACTTCTTGGTTGAAAACAATAGAAATTTATTCTCTCACAGTATTGGCAGCCAGGGGCCTGAAATCAGTATTACTCAAAGAAAATTAAGGTGTCAGTAGGGCCTTCTGGGGGCTGTAGGGGAGAATCTACTTCTTGTCTTTTCCATCTTCTTGTGACTGTCAACATTCCTTGACTTGAAACTCCATCACGAGGGGCGGAGCAAGATGGCCGAATAGGAGCAGCTCCAGTCTCCAACTCCCAGCGCGAGCGACACAGAAGACCGGTGATTTCTGCGTTTTCAACTGAGGTACTGGGGTCATCTCGCTAGGGAGTGCCGGACAATCGGTGCTGGTCAGCTGCTGCAGCCTGACCAGCGTGAGCTGAAGCAGGGCGAGGCATCGCCTCACCTGGAAGCGCAAGGGGAAGGAATCCCTTTTCCTAGCCAGGGGAACTGAGACACACAACACCTGGAAAATCGGGTAACTCCCACCCCAATACTGCGCTTTAAGGAAACAGGCACACCAGGAGAATATATCCCACACCTGGCCGGGAGGGTCCCACGCCCACGGAGCCTCCCTCACTGCTAACACAGCCGTCTGCGGCGATCTATCCGCAAGGCAGCAGCGAGGCTGGGGGAGGGGCGCCCGCCATTGCTGAGGCTTAAGTAGGTAAACAAAGCCGCTGGGAAGCTCGAACTGGGTGGAGCTCACAGCAGCTCAAGGAAGCCTGCCTGTCTCTGTAGACTCTACCGCTGCGGACAGCGCACAGCTGCAGCCCATTAGGGGAAAGAGCGGGGGCGGTGCAGACGCGAACGACTCTGTCTGACAGCTTTGGGGAGAGCCGTGGATCTCCTAACGCGGAGGTTGAGATCCGAGAACGGACAGACTGCCTGCTCAGGTGGGTCCCTGACCCCTGAGTAGCCTAGCTGGGAGACATCCCCCACTAGGGGCAGTCTGACACCCCACACCTCACAGGGTGGCGTCACCCCTGAGAGGAAACTTCCAAAGAAAGAATCAGACAGGTACACTCGCTGTTCAGCAATATTCTATCTTCGGCAACCTCTGCTGCTGATACCCAGGCAAACAGGTCTGGAGTGGACCTCAAGCAATCTCCAACAGACCAACAGACAGTCCTTCTGACTGTCAGACGGAAAACTATCAAACAGGAAGGACACCTATACCAAAACCCCATCCGTACGTCACCATCATCAAAGTCCAGAGACAGATAAAACCACAAAGATGGGGAAGAAGCAGGGCAGAAAAGCTGGAAATTCAAAAAATAAGAGCGCATCTCCCCCTGCAAAGGAGCGCAGCCCATCGCCAGCAACGGATCAAAGCTGGTCAGAGAATGACTTTGACGAGATGAGAGAAGAAGGCTTCACTCCATCAAACCTCTCAGAGCTAAAGGAGGAATTACGTACCCAGCGCAAAGAAACTAAAAATCTTGAAAAAAAAGTGGAAGAATTGACAGCTAGATTAATTAATGCAGAGAAGATCATAAACGAAATGACAGAGATGAAAACCATGACACGAGAAATACGTGACAAATGCACAAGCTTCAGTAACCGACTCGATCAACTGGAAGAAAGAGTATCAGCGATTGAGGATCAAATGAATGAAATGAAGCGAGAAGAGAAACCAAAAGAAAAAAGAAGAAAAAGAAATGAACAAAGCCTGCAAGAAGTATGGGATTATGTAAAAAGACCAAATCTACGTCTGATTGGGGTGCCTGAAAGTGAGGGGGAAAATGGAACCAAGTTGGAAAACACTCTTCAGGATATCATCCAGGAGAACTTCCCCAACCTAGTAGGGCAGGCCAACATTCAAATTCAGGAAATACAGAGAACGCCACAAAGATACTCCTCCAGAAGAGCAACTCCAAGACACATAATTGCCAGATTCACCAAAGTTGAAATGAAGGAAAAAATCTTAAGGGCAGCCAGAGAGAAAGGTCGGGTTACCCACAAAGGGAAGCCCATCAGAATAACAGCAGACCTCTCGGCAGAAACTCTACAAGCCAGAAGAGAGTGGGGGCCAATATTCAACGTTCTTAAAGAAAAGAATTTTCAACCCAGAATTTCATATCCAGCCAAACTAAGCTTCATCAGTGAAGGAGAAATAAAATCCTTTACAGATAAGCAAATGCTTAGAGATTTTGTCACCACCAGGCCTGCCTTACAAGAGACCCTGAAGGAAGCCCTAAACATGGAAAGGAACAAGCGGTACCAGCCATTGCAAAAACATGCCAAAATGTAAAGACCATCGAGGCTAGGAAGAAACTGCATCAACTAACGAGCAAAATAACCAGTTAATATCATAATGACAGGATCAAGTTCACACATAACAATATTAACCTTAAATGTCAATGGACTAAATGCTCCAATTAAAAGACACAGACTGGCAAACTGGATCAAGAGTCAAGACCCATCAGTCTGCTGTATTCAGGAGACCCATCTCACATGCAGAGACATACATAGGCTCAAAATAAAGGGATGGAGGAAGATCTACCAAGCAAATGGAGAACAAAAAAAAGCAGGGGTTGCAATCCTAGTCTCTGATAAAACAGACTTTAAACCATCAAAGATCAAAAGAGACAAAGAAGGCCATTACATAATGGTAAAGGGATCAATTCAACAGGAAGAGCTAACTCTCCTAAATATCTATGCACCCAATACAGGAGCACCCAGATTCATAAAGCAAGTCCTTAGAGACCTACAAAGAGACTTAGACTCCCATACAATAATAATGGGAGACTTCAACACTCCACTGTCAACATTAGACAGATCAACGAGACAGAAAGTTAACAAGGATATCCAGGAATTGAACTCATCTCTGCACCAAGCGGACCTAATAGACATCTATAGAACTCTCCACCCCAAATCAACAGAATATACATTCTTCTCAGCACCACATCGCACTTATTCCAAAATTGACCACATAATTGGAAGTAAAGCACTCCTCAGCAAATGTACAAGAACAGAAATTATAACAAACTGTCTCTCAGACCACAGTGCAATCAAACTAGAACTCAGGACTAAGAAACTCAATCCAACCGCTCAACTACATGGAAACTGAACAACCTGCTCCTGAATGACTACTGGGTACATAACGAAATGAAAGCAGAAATAAAGATGTTCTTTGAAACCAATGAGAACAAAGATACAACATACCAGAATCTCTGGGACACATTTAAAGCAGTGTGTAGAGGGAAATTTATAGCACTAAATGCCCACAAGAGAAAGCAGGAGAGATCTAAAATTGACACTCTAACATCACAATTAAAAGAACTAGAGAGGCAAGAGCAAACACATTCAAAAGCTAGCAGAAGGCAAGAAATAACTAAGATCAGAGCAGAACTGAAGGAGATAGAGACACAAAAAACCCTCCAAAAAATCAATGAATCCAGGAGTTGGTTTTTTGAAAAGATCAACAAAATTGACAGACCGCTAGCTAGACTAATAAAGAAGAAAAGAGAGAGGAATCAAATAGACGCAATAAAAAATGATAAAGGGGATATCACCACCGACCCCACAGAAATACAAACTACCATCAGAGAATACTATAAACACCTCTACGCAAATCAACTAGAAAATCTAGAAGAAATGGATAATTTCCTGGACACTTACACTCTCCCAAGACTAAACCAGGAAGAAGTTGAATCCCTGAATAGACCAATAGCAGGCTCTGAAATTGAGGCAACAATTAATAGCCTACCCACCAAAAAAGTCCAGGACCAGATGGATTCACAGCTGAATTCTACCAGAGGTACAAGGTGGAGCTGGTACCATTCCTTCTGAAACTATTTCAATCAATAGAAAAAGAGGGAATCCTCCCTAACTCTTTTTATGAGGCCAACATCATCCTGATACCAAAGCCTGGCAGAGACACAACAAAAAGAGAGAATTTTAGACCAATATCCCTGATGAACATCGATGCAAAAATCCTCAATAAAATACTGGCAAACCGGATTCAGCAGCACATCAAAAAGCTTATCCACCATGATCAAGTGGGCTTCATCCCTGGGATGCAAGGCTGGTTCAACATTCGCAAATCAATAAACGTAATCCAGCATATAAACAGAACCAAAGACAAGAACCACATGATTATCTCAATAGATGCAGAAAAGGCTTTTGACAAAATTCAACAGCCCTTTATGCTAAAAACGCTCAATAAATTTGGTATTGATGGAACGTACCTCAAAATAATAAGAGCTATTTATGACAAACCCACAGCTAATATCATACTGAATGGGCAAAAACTGGAAAAATTCCCTTTGAAAACTGGCACAAGACAGGGATGCCCTCTCTCACCACTCCTATTCAACATAGTGTTGGAAGTTCTGGCTAGGGCAATCAGGCAAGAGAAAGAAATCAAGGGTATCCAGTTAGGAAAAGAAGAAGTCAAATTGTCCCTGTTTGCAGATGACATGATTGTATATTTAGAAAACCCCATTGTCTCAGCCCGAAATCTGCTTAAGCTGATAAGCAACTTCAGCAAAGTCTCAGGATACAAAATTAATGTGCAAAAATCACAAGCATTCTTATACACCAGTAACAGACAAGCAGAGAGCCAAATCAGGAATGAACTTCCATTCACAATTGCTTCAAAGAGAATCAAATACCTAGGAATCCAGCTTACAAGGGATGTAAAGGACCTCTTCAAGGAGAACTACAAACCACTGCTCAGTGAAATCAAAGAGGACACAAACAAATGGAAGAACATACCATGCTCATGGATAGGAAGAATCAATATCGTGAAAATGGCCATACTGCCCAAGGTGATTTATAGATTCAATGCCATCCCCATCAAGCTACCAATGACTTTCTTCACAGAACTGGAAAAAACGGCTTTAAAGTTCATATGGAACCAAAAAAGAGCCCGCATTGCCAAGACAATCCTAAGTCAAAAGGACAAAGCTGGAGGCGTCACGCTACCTGACTTCAAACTATACTACAAGGCTACAGTAACCAAAACAGCATGGTACTGGTACCACAACAGAGATATAGACCAATGGAACAGAACAGAGTCCTCAGAAATAATACCACACATCTACAGCCATCTGATCTTTGACAAACCTGAGAGAAACAAGAAATGGGGAAAGGATTCCCTATTTAATAAATGGTGCTGGGAAAATTGGCTAGCCATAAGTAGAAAGCTGAAACTGGATCCTTTCCTTACCCCTTATACGAAAATTAATTCAAGATGGATTAGAGACTTAAATGTTAGACCTAATACCATAAAAACCCTAGAAGAAAATCTAGGTAGTACCATTCAGGACATAGGCATGGGCAAGGACTTCATGTCTAAAACACCAAAAGCAACGGCAGCAAAAGCAAAAATTGACACATGGGATCTAATTAAACTAAAGAGCTTTTGCACAGCCAAAGAAACTACCATCAGAGTGAACAGGCAACCTACAGAATGGGAAAAAATTTTTGCAACCTACTCATCTGACAAAGGGCTAATATCCAGAATCTACCAAGAACTCAAACAAATATACAAGAAAAAAGCAAACAACCCCATCAAAAAGTGGGGAAAGGATATGAACAGACATTTCTCAAAAGAAGACATCCATACAGCCAACAGACACATGAAAAAATGCTCATCATCACTGGCCATCAGAGAAATGCAAATCAAAACCACAATGAGATACCATCTCACACCAGTTAGAATGGCAATCATTAAGAAGTCAGGAAACAACAGGTGTTGGAGAGGATGTGGAGAAATAGGAACACTTTTACACTGTTGGTGGGATTGTAAACTAGTTCAACCATTATGGAAAACAGTATGGCGATTCCTCAAGGATCTAGAACTAGATGTACCATATGACCCAGCCATCCCACTACTGGGTATATACCCAAAGGATTATAAATTACTCTACTACAAAGACACATGCACACGTTTGTTTATTGCGGCACTATTCACAATAGCAAAGACTTGGAATCAACCCAAATGTCCATCTGTGACAGACTGGATTAAGAAAATGTGGCACATATACACCATGGAATACTATGCAGCCATCAAAAAGGATGAGTTTGCGTCCTTTGTAGGGACATGGATGCAGCTGGAAACCATCATTCTCAGCAAACTATCACAAGAAGAGAAAACCAAACACCGCATGTTCTCACTCATAGGTGGGAACTGAACAATGAGATCACTTGGACTCGGGAAGGGGAACATCACACACTGGGGCCTATCATGGGGAGGGGGGAGGAGGGAGGGATTGCATTGGGGAGTTATACATGATATAAACGTCATGCACATGTACCCTAGAACTTAAAGTATAATAAAAAAAAAAAAAAAAAAAAAAAAAAGAAACTCCATCACTTTAATCTTGAGGGCTAGCATTTTTAAATCTCTCTCTGCTTTGCCTTCCCATTGCCTTCTCTTTGTATGTGTGCCAAATCTCCCTCTGTCTCTCT